>NW_027464590.1:4912500-6184166 GCF_043290135.1 Rhipicephalus microplus | reverse complement strand
TCAAAATGTGGAGTTTCTAGCTGTGGAGTTTCTAGTTGTGGATTTTCTAGTTGCGGAGTTTCTAGTTGTGAAGTCTCTAGTTGTGGAGTCTCTAGTTGTGGGATTTCTAGTTGCGGAGTTTCTAGTTGCGGAGTTTCTGGTTGTGGAGTTTCTAGTTGTGGAATCCATAGTTGTGGAGTATCAATTTGTTGAGTTTCAAGTTGTGGAGTTTCTAGTTATGGAATTTGTAGTTGTGGAGTATCTAGTTGTGGTGTTTCAAAATGTGAAGTTTCTAGCTGTGGAGTTTCTAGTTGTGGATTTTCTAGTTGCGGAGTTTCTAGTTGTGAAGTCTCTAGTTGTGCAGTCTCTAGTTGCGGGATTTCTAGTTGCGGAGTTTCTAGTTGCGGAGTTTCTGGTTGTGGAGTTTCTAGTTGTGGAGTTTCTTGTTGCGGAGTTTCAAGTTGTGGAGTTTTTAGTTGTGGAGTTTCTAGTGGTGGAGTTTGTAGTTGTGGAGTATCTAGTTGTGGTGTTTCAAGTTGTAGAGTTTCTAGTTGAGGAGTTTCTAGCTGTGCAGTTTCTAGTTGCGGAGTTTCTAGTTTTGGAGTTTATTGTTGTAGAATTCGTAGTTTTGGAGTATCTAGTTGTAGTGTTTCAAGTAGTGAAGTTTCTAGCTGTGGAGTTTCTAGTTGTGGAATTCGTAGTTGTGGAGTATCTAGTTGTGGTGTTTCAAGTAGTGAAGTTTCTAGCTGTGGAGTTTCTAGTTGCAGAGTTTCTAGTTGCAGATTTTCTAGTTGCGGAGTTTATTAGTTGTGGAGTTTCAAGTTGTGGAGTTTCTAGTTGTGGAGTTTCTGATTGTGAAGTTTGTAGTTGTGGTGTATCTAGTTGTGGAGTTTCAAGTTGGGGAGTTTCTAGTTGTGGATTTTGAAGTTGTAGAGTTCCTAGTTGCGGAGTGTCTGGTTGGGAGTTTCTAGTTGCGGAGTTTTCTAGTTGCGGAGTCTGTAGTTGTGGCGTTTCTAGTGGTGGATTTTCTAGCTGTGGAGTTTCTAGTTGTGAAATTTGTAGTTGTGGAGTATCTAGTTGTGGGGTTGCAAGTTGTGAAGTATCTAGTTTTGGTGTTTCAAGTAGTGAAGTATCTAACTGTGGAGTTTCTAGTTGCAGATTTTCCAGTTGCGGAGTTATTAGTTGTGGAGTGTCAAGTTGTGGAGTTTCTATTTGTGGAGTTTCTTGTTTTGGAGTCTCTAGTTGTGGAGTTTGTAGTTGTGGAATTTCTAGTTGCGGAGTTTTTAGGTCGGAGTTTCTGGTTGTGGAGTTTCTAGTGGAGTTTCTAGTTTTGGATTCGGTAGTTGTGGAGTATCTATTTGTTGGGTTTCAAGTTGTAAAGTTTCTAGTTGTGGAATTTGTAGTAGCGGAGTTTCAAGTTGTGGAGTTTCTAGTTGGGGAGTTTCTAGAGTATCTAGTTGTGGTGTTTCAAATTGTGGAGTTTCTAGTTGAGGAGTTTCTAGTTGTGGAGTTTCTAGTTGCGGATTTTCTAGTGTTGGAGTTTATTGTTGTGGAATTCGTAGTTTTGGAGAATCTAGTTGTAGTGTTTCAAGTAGTGAAATTTCTAGCTGTGGAGTTTCTAGTTGTGGAGTTTTCTAGTAGCGGAGTTTCTAGTTATGGAGTTTCAAGTTGTGGAGTTTCTAGTTGTGGAATTTGTAGTTGTGTAGTATCTAGTTGTGGTAATTCAAGTTTTGGAGTTTCTATCTGTGAAGTTTCTAGTTGTGGAGTTTCTAGCTATGGAGTTTCTGGTTGTGGAGTCTAGTTGTGGAGTTCCTAGTTGCGGAGTCTCTAGTTGTGAATTTCTAGTTGCGAAGTCTAAAGTTGTGGAGTTTGTAGTTGTGGAGTTTCTAGTTGTGGAGTTTGTAGTTATGGGGTTCGTAGTTGTGGAATTCGTAGTTGTGGAGTTTCTAGTTGTGGAGTCTCTAGTTGTGGAGTTTGTAGTTGTGGAGTTTCTAGCTGTGAAAATTGCAGTGGCGGAGTTTCTAGTTGCGGACTTTCTAGCTGTGGAGTTTCTAGTTGCGGAGTTTATAGTTGCGGAGTTTTTAGTTGTGAGTTTCTAGTTGTGAAATTTGTAGTTGTTGAGTATCTAGTTGTGGTGTTTCAAGTTGTGGAGTTTCTAGTTGTGGAGTTTCTCGTTGTGGAGTTTCTCGTTGTGGAGTTTCTAGTTGATGAGATTCTAGTTGCCGAGTCTCTAAATGCGAAGTCTCAAGTTGTGGAGTTTCTAGCTGTGGAGTTTCTGGTTGTGGAGTCTCTAGTTGTGGAGTTCCTAGTTGTGGAGTCTCTAGTTGTGGAGTTTGTAGTTGCGAAGTCTAAAGTTGTGGAGTTTCTAGTTGTTTAGTTTCTAGTTGTGGAGTTTGTAGTTGTGGGGTTCGTAGTTGTGGAGTTCGTAGTTGTGAAATTTCTAGTTGTGGAGTCTCTAGTTCTGGAGTTTGTAGTTGTGGAGTTTCTAGCTGTTGAGTTTCTAGTTGCGGAGTTTCTAGTTGCAGAGTTTCTAGTTGCAGAGTTTTCCAGTTGTGAAGATTGCAGTGGCGGAGTTTCTAGTTGCGGGCTTTTTAGCTGTGGAGTTTCTAGTTGCGGAGTTTATAGTTGCGGAGTTTTTAGTTGTGGAGTTTCTAGTTGTGAAATTTGTAGTTGTAAAGTATCTAGTTGTGGTGTTTCAAGTTGTGGAGTTTCTAGTTGTGGAGTTTCAAGTTGTGGAGTTTCTAGTTGTTGAGTTTCTAGTTGCCGAGTCTCTAAATGCGAAGTCTCAAGTTGTGGAGTTTCTAGCTGTGGAGTTTCTGGTTGTGGAGTCTCTAGTTGTGGAGTTCCTAGTTGTGGAGTCTCTAGTTGTGGAGTTTGTAGTTGCGAAGTCTAAAGTTGTGGAGTTTCTAGTTGTTTAGTTTCTAGTTGTGGAGTTTGTAGTTGTGGGGTTCGTAGTTGTTGAGTTCGTAGTTGTGAAGTTTCTAGTTGTGGAGTCTCTAGTTGTGGAGTTTGTAGTTGTGGAGTTTCTAGCTGTGGAGTTTCTAGTTGCGGAGTTTCTAGTTGCAGAGTTTCTAGTTGCAGAGTTTTCCAGTTGTGGAGATTGTAGTGGCGGTGTTTCTAGTTGCGGAGTTTCAAGTTGTGGAGTTTACAGTTGTGGAGTATCTAGTTGTGGAGTTTCAAGTTGATGAGTTTTTAGTTGTGGATTTTGAAGTTGTAGAGTTCCTAGTTGCGGATTGTCTAGTTGTGGAGTTTCTAGCTGTGGAGTTTCTAGTTGCGGAGTTTCTAGTTGTGAAGTCTCTAGTTGTGGAGTCTCTAGTTGTGGGATTTCTAGTTGCGGAGTTTCTATTTGCGGAGTTTCTGGTTGTGGAGTTTCTAGTTGTGAAGTTTAGATTTATGGAGTCTCTAGTTGTGGAGTTTCTAGTTGCGGAATTTCTAGTTGTGGAGCTTCTAGTTGTGGAATTTCTAGTTGTGGAGTATCTAGTTGTGGTGTTTCAAGTTGTGGAGTTTCTAGTTGAGGAGTTTCTAGTTGCGGAGTTTCTAGTTGCAGAGTTTCTAGTTGCGGAGTTTTCTAGTAGTGATGTTTCTAGTTATGGAGTTTCTAGTTGTGGAGTCCGTAGTTGTGGAGTATCTATTTGTTGGGTTTCAAGTTGTGGAGTTTCAAGTTGCGGATTGTCTAGTTGCGGAGTTTATAGTTGCGGAGTCTGTAGTTGTGGAGTTTCTAGTTGTGGAATTTCTAGCTGTGGATTTTCTAACTGTGGAGTTTCTAGTTGCGGAGTTTTTAGTTGCGGAGTTTCTGGTTATGGAGTTTCTAGTGTTAGAGTTTCTAAATGTGGAGTCCATAGTTGTGGAGTATCTATTTGTTGAGTTTCAAGTTGTGGAGTTTTTAGTTATGGAATTTGTAGTTGTGGAGTATCTATTTGTTGAGTTTCAAGTTGTGGAGTTTCTAGTTATGGAATTTGTAGTTGTGGAGTATCTAGTTGTGGTGTTTCAAAATGTGGAGTTTCTAGCTGTGGAGTCTCTGGTTGTGGGATTTCTAGTTGCGGAGTTTCTAGTTGCGGAGTTTCTGGTTGTGGAGTTTCTAGTTGTGGAGTTTCTAGTTGAGGAGTCTGTAGTTGTGGAGTCTGTAGTTGTGGAGTTTCTAGTTGTGGAGTTCCTAGTTATGGAGTCTCTAGTTGTGGAGTTTCTAGTTGCGGAGTTTATTAGTTGTGGAGTTTCTAGTGGCGGAGTTTCTAGTTGTGGAGTTTGTAGTTGTGGAGTATCTAGTTGTGGTGTTTCAAGTTGGGGAGTTTCTAGTTGTGGATTTTGAAGTTGTAGAGTTCCTAGTATCGGAGTGTCTGGTTGGGAGTTTCTAGTTGCGGAGTTTTCTAGTTGCGGAGTCTGTAGTTGTGGAGTTGCTAGTTGCGGAGTTTCTAGTGGTGGATTTACTAGCTGTGGAGTTTCTAGTTGCGGAGTTTCTAGTTGCTTAGTTTCTAGTTGCAGACTTTCTAGCTGTGGAGTTTCTAGTTATGAAATTTGTTTTTGTGGAGTATCTAGTTGTGGTGTTTCAAGTTGTGGAGTTTCTAGTTGTGGAGTTTCTCGTTGTGGAGTTTCTAGTTGTTGTGTTTCTAGTTGCCGAGTCTCTACATACGAAGTCTCAAGCTGCGGAATTTCTAGCTGTGGAGTTTCTGGTTGTGGAGTCTCTAGTTGTGGAGTTCCTAGTTGTGGAGTCTCTAGTTGTGGAGTTTCTAGTTGCGAAGTCTAAAGTTGTTGAGTTTCTAGTTGTGGAATTTCTAGTTGTTGAGTTTGTAGTTGTGGGGTTCGTAGCTGTGGGACTCGTAGTTGTGGAGTTTCTAGTTGTGGAGTCTCTAGTTGTGGAGTTTGTAGTTGTTGAGTTTCTAGCTCTGGAGTTTCTAGTTGCGGAGTTTCTAGTTGCAGAGTTTCTAGTTGCGGAGTTTTCCAGTTGTGGAGATTGTAGTGGCGGAGTTTCTAGTTGCGGAGTTTCAAGTTGTGGAGTTTCTAGTTGTGGAGTTTGTAGTTGTGGAGTATCTAGAGTTGGAGTTTCAAGTTGTGAAGTTTTTAGTTGTGGATTTTGAAGTTGTAGAGTTCCTAGTTGCGGATTGTCTAGTTGTGGAGTTTATAGTTGCGGAGTCTGTAGTTGTGGAGTTTCTAGTTGTGGAATTTCTAGCTGTGGATTTTCTAGCTGTGGAGTTTCTAGTTGCGGAGTTTTTAGTTGCGGAGTTTCTGGTTGTGGAGTTTCTAGTGTTAGAGTTTCTAGTTGTGGAGTCCATAGTTGTGGAGTATCTATTTGTTGAGTTTCAAGTTGTGGAGTTTCTAGTTATGGAATTTGTAGTTGTGGAGTATCTAGTTGTGGTGTTTCAAAATGTGGAGTTTCTAGCTGTGGAGTTTCTAGTTGTGGATTTTCTAGTTGCGGAGTTTCTAGTTGTGAAGTCTCTAGTTGTGGAGTCTCTAGTTGTGGGATTTCTAGTTGCGGAGTTTCTAGTTGCGGAGTTTCTGGTTGTGGAGTTTCTAGTTGTGGAGTTTCTAGTTGCGGAGTTTCAAGTTGTGGGGTTTTTAGTTGTGGAGTTTCTAGTTGTGGAGTTTGTAGTTGTGGAGTATCTAGATGTGGTGTTTCAGGTTGTGGAGTTTCTAATTGAGGAGTTTCTAGTTGTGGAGTTTCTAGTGGCGGAGTTTCTAGTTTTGGAGTTTATTGTTGTAGAATTCGTAGTTTTGGAGTATCTAGTTGTGGTGTTTCAAGTAGTGAAGTTTCTAGCTGTGGAGTTTCTAGTTGCAGAGTTTCTAGTTGCGGAGTTTATTAGTTGTGGAGTTTCAAGTTGTGGAGTTTCTAGTTGAGGAGTTTCTAGTTGTGGAGTTTGTAGTTGTGGAGTATCTATTTGCGGAGTTTCAAGTTGGGGAGTTTCTAGTTGTGGATTTTGAAGTTGTAGAGTTCCTAGTTGCAGAGTGTCTGGTTGGGAGTTTCTAGTTGCGGAGTTTTATAGTTGCGGAGTCTGTAGTTGTTGTGTTGCTAGTTGTGGAGTTTCTAGTGGTGGATTTTCTAGCTGTGGAGTTTCTAGTTGCGGAGTTTCTAGTTGCAGAGTTTCTAGTTGCGGACTTTCTAGCTGTGGAGTTTCTAGTTGCGGAGTTTCTAGTTGCGGAGTTTTTAGTTGTGGAGTTTCTAGTTGTGAAATTTGTAGTTGTGGAGTATCTAGTTGTGGTGTTTCAAGTTATGGAGTTTCTAGTTGTGGAGTACTAGTTGTTGAGTTTCTAGTTGCCGAGTCTCTAAATGCGAAGTCTCAAGTTGTGGAGTTTCTAGCTGTGGAGTTTCTGGTTGTGGAATCTCTAGTTGTGGAGTTTCTAGTTGTTTAGTTTCTTGTTGTGGTGTTTGTAGTTGTGGGGTTCGTAGTTGTGGAGCTCGTAGTTGTGAAGTTTCTAGTTGTGGAGTCTCTAGTTGTGGAGTTTGTAGTTGTGGAGTATCTAGTTGTGGTGTTTCAAAATGTGGAGTTTCTAGCTGTGGAGTTTCTAGTTGTGGATTTTCTAGTTGCGGAGTTTCTAGTTGTGAAGTCTCTAGTTGTGGAGTCTCTAGTTGTGGGATTTCTAGTTGCGGAGTTTCTAGTTGCGGAGTTTCTGGTTGTGGAGTTTCTAGTTGTGGAATCCATAGTTGTGGAGTATCAATTTGTTGAGTTTCAAGTTGTGGAGTTTCTAGTTATGGAATTTGTAGTTGTGGAGTATCTAGTTGTGGTGTTTCAAAATGTGAAGTTTCCAGCTGTGGAGTTTCTAGTTGTGGATTTTCTAGTTGCGGAGTTTCTAGTTGTGAAGTCTCTAGTTGTGGAGTCTCTAGTTGTGGGATTTCTAGTTGCGGAGTTTCTAGTTGCTGAGTTTCTGGTTGTGGAGTTTCTAGTTGTGGAGTTTCTTGTTGCGGAGTTTCAAGTTGTGGAGTTTTTAGTTGTGGAGTTTCTAGTGGTGGAGTTTGTAGTTGTGGAGTATCTAGTTGTGGTGTTTCAAGTTGTGGAGTTTCTAGTTGAGGAGTTTCTAGCTGTGCAGTTTCTAGTTGCGGAGTTTCTAGTTTTGGAGTTTATTGTTGTAGAATTCGTAGTTTTGGAGTATCTAGCTGTAGTGTTTCAAGTAGTGAAGTTTCTAGCTGTGGAGTTTCTAGTTGTGGAATTCGTAGTTGTGGAGTATCTAGTTGTGGTGTTTCAAGTAGTGAAGTTTCTAGCTGTGGAGTTTCTAGTTGCAGAGTTTCTAGTTGCAGATTTTCTAGTTGCGGAGTTTATTAGTTGTGGAGTTTCAAGTTGTGGAGTTTCTAGTTGTGGAGTTTCTGATTGTGAAGTTTGTAGTTGTGGTGTATCTAGTTGTGGAGTTTCAAGTTGGGGAGTTTCTAGTTGTGGATTTTGAAGTTGTAGAGTTCCTAGTTGCGGAGTGTCTGGTTGGGAGTTTCTAGTTGCGGAGTTTTCTAGTTGCGGAGTCTGTAGTTGTGGCGTTGCTAGTTGTGGAGTTTCTAGTGGTGGATTTTCTAGCTGTGGAGTTTCTAGTTGTGAAATTTGTAGTTGTGGAGTATCTAGTTGTGGGGTTGCAAGTTGTGAAGTATCTAGTTTTGGTGTTTCAAGTAGTGAAGTATCTAACTGTGGAGCTTCTAGTTGCAGATTTTCCAGTTGCGGAGTTTATTAGTTGTGGAGTGTCAAGTTGTGGAGTTTCTATTTGTGGAGTTTCTTGTTGTGGAGTCTCTAGTTGTGGAGTTTGTAGTTGTGGAATTTCTAGTTGCGGAGTTTTTAGGTCGGAGTTTCTGGTTGTGGAGTTTCTAGTGGAGTTTCTAGTTTTGGATTCGGTAGTTGTGGAGTATCTATTTGTTGGGTTTCAAGTTGTAAAGTTTTTAGTTGTGGAATTTGTAGTAGCGGAGTTTCAAGTTGTGGAGTTTCTAGTTGGGGAGTTTCTAGAGTATCTAGTTGTGGTGTTTCAAGTTGTGGAGTTTCTAGTTGAGGAGTTTCTAGTTGTGGAGTTTCTAGTTGCGGATTTTCTAGTGTTGGAGTTTATTGTTGTGGAATTCGTAGTTTTGGAGTATCTAGTTGTAGTGTTTCAAGTAGTGAAATTTCTAGCTGTGGAGTTTCTAGTTGTGGAGTTTTCTAGTAGCGGAGTTTCTAGTTATGGAGTTTCAAGTTGTGGAGTTTCTAGTTGTGGAATTTGTAGTTGTGTAGTATCTAGTTGTGGTAATTCAAGTTTTGGAGTTTCTATCTGTGAAGTTTCTAGTTGTGGAGTTTCTAGTTGCGGAGTTTCTAGTTGTAAAGTCTCTAGTTGTGGAGTTTCTAGCTGTGGAGTTTCTGGTTGTGGAGTCTAGTTGTGGAGTTCCTAGTTGCGGAGTCTCTAGTTGTGAATTTCTAGTTGCGAAGTCTAAAGTTGTGGAGTTTGTAGTTGTGGAGTTTCTAGTTGTGGAGTTTGTAGTTATGGGGTTCGTAGTTGTGGAATTCGTAGTTGTGGAGTTTCTAGTTGTGGAGTCTCTAGTTGTGGAGTTTCTAGCTGTGAAAATTGCAGTGGCGGAGTTTCTAGTTGCGGACTTTCTAGCTGTGGAGTTTCTAGTTGCGGAGTTTATAGTTGCGGAGTTTTTAGTTGTGAGTTTCTAGTTGTGAAATTTGTAGTTGTGGAGTATCTAGTTGTGGTGTTTCAAGTTGTGGAGTTTCTAGTTGTGGAGTTTCTCGTTGTGGAGTTTCTCGTTGTGGAGTTTCTAGTTGATGAGATTCTAGTTGCCGAGTCTCTAAATGCGAAGTCTCAAGTTGTGGAGTTTCTAGCTGTGGAGTTTCTGGTTGTGGAGTCTCTAGTTGTGGAGTTCCTAGTTGTGGAGTCTCTAGTTGTGGAGTTTGTAGTTGCGAAGTCTAAAGTTGTGGAGTTTCTAGTTGTTTAGTTTCTAGTTGTGGAGTTTGTAGTTGTGGGGTTCGTAGTTGTGGAGTTCGTAGTTGTGAAGTTTCTAGTTGTGGAGTCTCTAGTTCTGGAGTTTGTAGTTGTGGAGTTTCTAGCTGTTGAGTTTCTAGTTGCGGAGTTTCTAGTTGCAGAGTTTCTAGTTGCAGAGTTTTCCAGTTGTGAAGATTGCAGTGGCGGAGTTTCTAGTTGCGGGCTTTCTAGCTGTGGAGTTTCTAGTTGCGGAGTTTATAGTTGCGGAGTTTTTAGTTGTGGAGTTTCTAGTTGTGAAATTTGTAGTTGTGGAGTATCTAGTTGTGGTGTTTCAAGTTGTGGAGTTTCTAGTTGTGGAGTTTCAAGTTGTGGAGTTTCTAGTTGTTGAGTTTCTAGTTGCCGAGTCTCTAAATGCGAAGTCTCAAGTTGTGGAGTTTCTAGCTGTGGAGTTTCTGGTTGTGGAGTCTCTAGTTGTGGAGTTCCTAGTTGTGGAGTCTCTAGTTGTGGAGTTTGTAGTTGCGAAGTCTAAAGTTGTGGAGTTTCTAGTTGTTTAGTTTCTAGTTGTGGAGTTTGTAGTTGTGGGGTTCGTAGTTGTTGAGTTCGTAGTTGTGAAGTTTCTAGTTGTGGAGTCTCTAGTTGTGGAGTTTGTAGTTGTGGAGTTTCTAGCTGTGGAGTTTCTAGTTGCGGAGTTTCTAGTTGCAGAGTTTCTAGTTGCAGAGTTTTCCAGTTGTGGAGATTGTAGTGGCGGTGTTTCTAGTTGCGGAGTTTCAAGTTGTGGAGTTTACAGTTGTGGAGTATCTAGTTGTGGAGTTTCAAGTTGATGAGTTTTTAGTTGTGGATTTTGAAGTTGTAGAGTTCCTAGTTGCGGATTGTCTAGTTGTGGAGTTTCTAGCTGTGGAGTTTCTAGTTGCGGAGTTTCTAGTTGTGAAGTCTCCATTTGTGGAGTCTCTAGTTGTGGGATTTCTAGTTGCGGAGTTTCTATTTGCGGAGTTTCTGGTTGTGGAGTTTCTAGTTGTGAAGTTTAGATTTATGGAGTCTCTAGTTGTGGAGTTTCTAGTTGCGGAATTTCTAGTTGTGGAGCTTCTAGTTGCGGAATTTCTAGTTGTGGAGTATCTAGTTGTGGTGTTTCAAGTTGTGGAGTTTCTAGTTGAGGAGTTTCTAGTTGCGGAGTTTCTAGTTGTGGAGTTTCTAGTTGTGGAATTCGTAGTTTTGGAGTATCTCGTTGTGGTGTTTGAAGTAGTGAAGTTTCTAGCTGTGGAGTTTCTAGTTGCGCAGTTACTAGTTGCAGAGTTTCTAGTTGCGGAGTTTTCTAGTAGTGATGTTTCTAGTTATGGAGTTTCTAAATGTGGAGTCCGTAGTTGTGGAGTATCTATTTGTTGGGTTTCAAGTTGTGGAGTTTCAAGTTGCGGATTGTCTAGTTGCGGAGTTTATAGTTGCGGAGTCTGTAGTTGTGGAGTTTCTAGTTGTGGAATTTCTAGCTGTGGATTTTCTAACTGTGGAGTTTCTAGTTGCGGAGTTTTTAGTTGCGGAGTTTCTGGTTATGGAGTTTCTAGTGTTAGAGTTTCTAAATGTGGAGTCCATAGTTGTGGAGTATCTATTTGTTGAGTTTCAAGTTGTGGAGTTTTTAGTTATGGAATTTGTAGTTGTGGAGTATCTATTTGTTGAGCTTCAAGTTGTGGAGTTTCTAGTTATGGAATTTGTAGTTGTGGAGTATCTAGTTGTGGTGTTTCAAAATGTGGAGTTTCTAGCTGTGGAGTCTCTAGTTGTGGGATTTCTAGTTGCGGAGTTTCTAGTTGCGGAGTTTCTGGTTGTGGAGTTTCTAGTTGTGGAGTTTCTAGTTGAGGAGTCTGTAGTTGTGGAGTCTGTAGTTGTGGAGTTTCTAGTTGTGGAGTTCCTAGTTATGGAGTCTCAAGTTGTGGAGTTTCTAGTTGCGGAGTTTATTAGTTGTGGAGTTTCTAGTGGCGGAGTGTCTAGTTGTGGAGTTTGTAGTTGTGGAGTATCTAGTTGTGGTGTTTCAAGTTGGGGAGTTTCTAGTTGTGGATTTTGAAGTTGTAGAGTTCCTAGTATCGGAGTGTCTGGTTGGGAGTTTCTAGTTGCGGAGTTTTCTAGTTGCGGAGTCTGTAGTTGTGGAGTTGCTAGTTGCGGAGTTTCTAGTGGTGGATTTACTAGCTGTGGAGTTTCTAGTTGCGGAGTTTCTAGTTGCTTAGTTTCTAGTTGCAGACTTTCTAGCTGTGGAGTTTCTAGTTATGAAATTTGTTTTTGTGGAGTATCTAGTTGTGGTGTTTCAAGTTGTGGAGTTTCTAGTTGTGGAGTTTCTCGTTGTGGAGTTTCTAGTTGTTGTGTTTCTAGTTGCCGAGTCTCTACATACGAAGTCTCAAGCTGCGGAATTTCTAGCTGTGGAGTTTCTGGTTGTGGAGTCTCTAGTTGTGGAGTTCCTAGTTGTGGAGTCTCTAGTTGTGGAGTTTCTAGTTGCGAAGTCTAAAGTTGTTGAGTTTCTAGTTGTGGAATTTCTAGTTGTTGAGTTTGTAGTTGTGGGGTTCGTAGCTGTGGGACTCGTAGTTGTGGAGTTTCTAGTTGTGGAGTCTCTAGTTGTGGAGTTTGTAGTTGTTGAGTTTCTAGCTCTGGAGTTTCTAGTTGCGGAGTTTCTAGTTGCAGAGTTTCTAGTTGCGGAGTTTTCCAGTTGTGGAGATTGTAGTGTCGGAGTTTCTAGTTGCGGAGTTTCAAGTTGTGGAGTTTCTAGTTGTGGATTTTGAAGTTGTAGAGTTCCTAGTTGCGGATTGTCTAGTTGTGGAGTTTATAGTTGCGGAGTCTGTAGTTGTGGAGTTTCTAGTTGTGGAATTTCTAGCTGTGGATTTTCTAGCTGTGGAGTTTCTAGTTGCGGAGTTTTTAGTTGCGGAGTTTCTGGTTGTGGAGTTTCTAGTGTTAGAGTTTCTAGTTGTGGAGTCCATAGTTGTGGAGTATCTATTTGTTGAGTTTCAAGTTGTGGAGTTTCTAGTTATGGAATTTGTAGTTGTGGAGTATCTAGTTGTGGTGTTTCAAAATGTGGAGTTTCTAGCTGTGGAGTTTCTAGTTGTGGATTTTCTAGTTGCGGAGTTTCTAGTTGTGAAGTCTCTAGTTGTGGAGTCTCTAGTTGTGGGATTTCTAGTTGCGGAGTTTCTAGTTGCGGAGTTTCTGGTTGTGGAGTTTCTAGTGGAGTTTCTAGTTTTTGATTCGGTAGTTGTGGAGTATCTATTTGTTGGGTTTCAAGTTGTGGAGTTTCTAGTTGTGGAATTTGTAGTAGCGGAGTTTCAAGAGTTGGAGTTTCTAGTTGGGGAGTTTCTAGAGTATCTAGTTGTGGTGTTTCAAGTTGTGGAGTTTCTAGTTGAGGAGTTTCTAGTTGTGGAGTTTCTAGTTGCGGATTTTCTAGTGTTGGAGTTTATTGTTGTGGAATTCGTAGTTTTGGAGTATCTAGTTGTAGTGTTTCAAGTAGTGAAATTTCTAGCTGTGGAGTTTCTAGTTGTGGAGTTTTCTAGTAGCGGAGTTTCTAGTTATGGAGTTTCAAGTTGTGGAGTTTCTAGTTGTGGAATTTGTAGTTGTGTAGTATCTAGTTGTGGTAATTCAAGTTTTGGAGTTTCTATCTGTGAAGTTTCTGGTTGTGGAGTTTCTAGTTGCGGAGTTTCTAGTTGTAAAGTCTCTAGTTGTGGAGTTTCTAGCTGTGGAGTTTCTGGTTGTGGAATCTCTAGTTGTGGAGTTTCTAGTTGTTTAGTTTCTTGTTGTGGTGTTTGTAGTTGTGGGGTTCGTAGTTGTGGAGCTCGTAGTTGTGAAGTTTCTAGTTGTGGAGTCTCTAGTTGTGGAGTTTGTAGTTGTGGAGTATCTAGTTGTGGTGTTTCAAAATGTGGAGTTTCTAGCTGTGGAGTTTCTAGTTGTGGATTTTCTAGTTGCGGAGTTTCTAGTTGTGAAGTCTCTAGTTGTGGAGTCTCTAGTTGTGGGATTTCTAGTTGCGGAGTTTCTAGTTGCGGAGTTTCTGGTTGTGGAGTTTCTAGTTGTGGAATCCATAGTTGTGGAGTATCAATTTGTTGAGTTTCAAGTAGTGGAGTTTCTAGTTATGGAATTTGTAGTTGTGGAGTATCTAGTTGTGGTGTTTCAAAATGTGAAGTTTCTAGCTGTGGAGTTTCTAGTTGTGGATTTTCTAGTTGCGGAGTTTCTAGTTGCAGAGTTTCTGGTTGTGGAGTTTCTAGTTGTGGAGTTTCTTGTTGCGGAGTTTCAAGTTGTGGAGTTTCTAGTGGTGGAGTTTGTAGTTGTGGAGTATCGAGTTGTGGTGTTTCAAGTTGTGGAGTTTCTAGTTGAGGAGTTTCTAGCTGTGCAGTTTCTAGTTGCGGAGTTTCTAGTTTTGGAGTTTATTGTTGTAGAATTCGTAGTTTTGGAGTATCTAGTTGTAGTGTTTCAAGTAGAGAAGTTTCTAGCTGTGGAGTTTCTAGTTGTGGAATTCGTAGTTGTGGAGTATCTAGTTGTGGTGTTTCAAGTAGTGAAGTTTCTAGTTGTGGAGTTTCTAGTTGTAGAGTTTGTAGTTTTGGGGTTCGTAGTTGTGGAGTTCGTAGTTGTGGAGTTTCTAGTTGTGGAGTCTCTAGTTGTGGAGTTTGAAGTTGTGGAGTTTCTAGCTGTGGAGTTTGTAGTTGCGGAGTTTCTAGTTGCTGAGTTTCTAGTTGTAGAGTTTTCCAGTTGTGAAGATTGCAGTGGCGGAGTTTCTAGTTGCGGACTTTCTAGCTGTGGAGTTTCTAGTTGCGGAGTTTCTAGTTGCGGAGTTTTTAGTTGTGGAGTTTCTAGTTGTGAAATTAGTAGTTGTGGAGTATCTAGTTGTGGTGTTTTAAGTTATGGAGTTTCTAGTTGTGGAGTACTAGTTGTTGAGTTTCTAGTTGCCGAGTCTCTAAATGCGAAGTCTCAAGTTGTGGAGTTTCTAGCTGTGGAGTTTCTGGTTGTGGAATCTCTAGTTGTGGAGTTTCTAGTTGTTTAGTTTCTTGTTGTGGTGTTTGTAGTTGTGGGGTTCGTAGTTGTGGAGCTCGTAGTTGTGAAGTTTCTAGTTGTGGAGTCTCTAGTTGTGGAGTTTGTAGTTGTGGAGTTTCTAGCTGTGGAGTTTCTAGTTGCGGAGTTTCTAGTTGTGGAGTTTCTAGTTGCAGAGTTTCTAGTTGTGAACTTCCTAGCTGTGGAGTTTCTAGTTGTGGAATTTGTAGTTGTGGAGTATCTAGTTGTGGTGTTTCAAGTAGTGAAGTTTCTAGTTGTGGAATTTGAAGTTGTGGAGTATCTAGTTGTGGTGTTTCAAGTAGTGAAGTTTCTAGCTGTGGAGTTTCTAGTTGCGGAGTTTCTAGTTGCAGATTTTCTAGTTGCGGAGTTTAATAGTTGTGGAGTTTCTAGTGGCGGAGTTTCTAGTTGCGGAGTTTTTAGTTGTGGAGTTTCTAGTTGTGAAATTTGTAGTTGTGGAGTATCTAGTTGTGGTGTTTCAAGTTGTGCAGTTTCTAGTTGTGGAGTTTCTGGTTGTGGAGTTTCTAGTTGTTGAGTTTCTAGTTGCCGAATCTCTAAATGCGAAGTCTCAAGTTGTGGAGTTTCTAGCTGTGGAGTTTCTGGTTGTGGAATCTCTAGTTGTGGAGTTTCTAGTTGTGGAGTCTCTAGTTGTGGAGTTTGTAGTTGCGAAGTCTAAAGTTGTGGAGTTTCTAGTTGTTTAGTTTCTAGTTGTGGAGTTTGTAGTTGTGGGGTTCGTAGTTGTGGAGCTCGTAGTAGTGAAGTTTCTAGTTGTGGAGTCTCTAGTTGCGGAATTTGTAGTTGTGGAGTTTCTAGCTGTGGAGTTTGTAGTTGCGGAGTTTCTAGTTGCAGAGTTACTAGTTGCAGAGTTTTTCAGTTGTGAAGATTGCAGTGGCACAGTTTCTAGTTGCGGACTTTCTAGCTGTGGAGTTTCTAGTTGCGGAGTTTCTAGTTGTGGAGTTTTTAGTTGTGGAGTTTCTAGTTGTGAAATTTGTAGTTGTGGAGTATCTAGTTGTGGTGTTTCAAGTTGTGGAGTTTCTAGTTGTGGAGTTTCTAGTTGCCGAATCTCTAAATGCGAAGTCTCAAGTTCTGGAGTTTCTAGCTGTGGAGTTTCTGGTTGTGGAAACTCTAGTTGTGGAGTTTCTAGTTGTGGAGTCTCTAGTTGTGGAGTTTGTAGTTGCGAAGTCTAAAGTTGTGGAGTTTCTAGTTGTTTAGTTTCTAGTTGTGGAGTTTGTAGTTGTGGGGTTCGTAGTTGTGGAGCTCGTAATAGTGAAGTTTCTAGTTGTGGAGTTTGTAGTTCTGGAGTTTCTAGCTGTGGAGTTTCAAGTTGCGGAGTTTCTAGTTGTGGAGTTTCTAGTTGCAGAGTTTCTAGTTGCGGACTTCCTAGCTGTGGAGTTTCTTGTTGTGGAGTCTCTAGTTGTGGAGTTTGTAGTTGTGGAGTTTCTAGTTGCGGAGTTTTTAGGTCGGAGTTTCTGAATGTGGAGTTTCTAGTGTTGGAGTTTCTAGTTTTGGAGTCCGTAGTTGTGGAGTATCTATTTGTTGGGTTTCAAGTTGTGGAGTTTCTAGTTGTGGAATTTGTAGTGGCGGAGTTTCAAGTTGTGGAGTTTTTAGTTGTGGAGTTTCTAGTTGTGAAATTTGTAGTTGTGGAGTATCTAGTTGTGGTGTTTCAAGCTATGGAGTTTCTAGTTGTGGAGTACTAGTTGTTGAGTTTCTAGTTGCCGAGTCTCTAAATTCGAAGTCTCAAGTTGTGGAGTTTCTAGCTGTGGAGTTTCGTGTTGTGGAATCTCTAGTTGTGGAGTTTCTAGTTTTTTAGTTTCTTGTTGTGGTGTTTGTAGTTGTGGGGTTCGTAGTTGTGGAGCTCGTAGTTGTGAAGTTTCTAGTTGTGGAGTCTCTAGTTGTGGAGTTTGTAGTTGTGGAGTATCTAGTTGTGGTGTTTCAAAATGTGGAGTTTCTAGCTGTGGAGTTTCTAGTTGTGGATTTTCTAGTTGCGGAGTTTCTAGTTGTGAAGTCTCTAGTTGTGGAGTCTCTAGTTGTGGGATTTCTAGTTGCGGAGTTTCTAGTTGCGGAGTTTCTGGTTGTGGAGTTTCTAGTTGTGGAATCCATAGTTGTGGAGTATCAATTTGTTGAGTTTCAAGTTGTGGAGTTTCTAGTTATGGAATTTGTAGTTGTGGAGTATCTAGTTGTGGTGTTTCAAAATGTGAAGTTTCTAGCTGTGGAGTTTCTAGTTGTGGATTTTCTAGTTGCGGAGTTTCTAGTTGTGAAGTCTCTAGTTGTGCAGTCTCTAGTTGTGGGATTTCTAGTTGCGGAGTTTCTAGTTGCGGAGTTTCTGGTTGTGGAGTTTCTAGTTGTGGAGTTTCTTGTTGCGGAGTTTCAAGTTGTGGAGTTTTTAGTTGTGGAGTTTCTAGTGGTGGAGTTTGTAGTTGTGGAGTATCTAGTTGTGGTGTTTCAAGTTGTGGAGTTTCTAGTTGAGGAGTTTCTAGCTGTGCAGTTTCTAGTTGCGGAGTTTCTAGTTTTGGAGTTTATTGTTGTAGAATTCGTAGTTTTGGAGTATCTAGTTGTAGTGTTTCAAGTAGTGAAGTTTCTAGCTGTGGAGTTTCTAGTTGTGGAATTCGTAGTTGTGGAGTATCTAGTTGTGGTGTTTCAAGTAGTGAAGTTTCTAGCTGTGGAGTTTCTAGTTGCAGAGTTTCTAGTTGCAGATTTTCTAGTTGCGGAGTTTATTAGTTGTGGAGTTTCAAGTTGTGGAGTTTCTAGTTGTGGAGTTTCTGATTGTGAAGTTTGTAGTTGTGGTGTATCTAGTTGTGGAGTTTCAAGTTGGGGAGTTTCTAGTTGTGGATTTTGAAGTTGTAGAGTTCCTAGTTGCGGAGTGTCTGGTTGGGAGTTTCTAGTTGCGGAGTTTTCTAGTTGCGGAGTCTGTAGTTGTGGAGTTTCTAGTGGTGGATTTTCTAGCTGTGGAGTTTCTAGTTGTGAAATTTGTAGTTGTGGAGTATCTAGTTGTGGGGTTGCAAGTTGTGAAGTATCTAGTTTTGGTGTTTCAAGTAGTGAAGTATCTAACTGTGGAGCTTCTAGTTGCAGATTTTCCAGTTGCGGAGTTTATTAGTTGTGGAGTGTCAAGTTGTGGAGTTTCTATTTGTGGAGTTTCTTGTTGTGGAGTCTCTAGTTGTGGAGTTTGTAGTTGTGGAATTTCTAGTTGCGGAGTTTTTAGGTCGGAGTTTCTGGTTGTGGAGTTTCTAGTGGAGTTTCTAGTTTTGGATTCGGTAGTTGTGGAGTATCTATTTGTTGGGTTTCAAGTTGTAAAGTTTTTAGTTGTGGAATTTGTAGTAGCGGAGTTTCAAGTTGTGGAGTTTCTAGTTGGGGAGTTTCTAGAGTATCTAGTTGTGGTGTTTCAAGTTGTGGAGTTTCTAGTTGAGGAGTTTCTAGTTGTGGAGTTTCTAGTTGCGGATTTTCTAGTGTTGGAGTTTATTGTTGTGGAATTCGTAGTTTTGGAGTATCTAGTTGTAGTGTTTCAAGTAGTGAAATTTCTAGCTGTGGAGTTTCTAGTTGTGGAGTTTTCTAGTAGCGGAGTTTCTAGTTATGGAGTTTCAAGTTGTGGAGTTTCTAGTTGTGGAATTTGTAGTTGTGTAGTATCTAGTTGTGGTAATTCAAGTTTTGGAGTTTCTATCTGTGAAGTTTCTAGTTGTGGAGTTTCTAGTTGCGGAGTTTCTAGTTGTAAAGTCTCTAGTTGTGGAGTTTCTAGCTGTGGAGTTTCTGGTTGTGGAGTCTAGTTGTGGAGTTCCTAGTTGCGGAGTCTCTAGTTGTGAATTTCTAGTTGCGAAGTCTAAAGTTGTGGAGTTTGTAGTTGTGGAGTTTCTAGTTGTGGAGTTTGTAGTTATGGGGTTCGTAGTTGTGGAATTCGTAGTTGTGGAGTTTCTAGTTGTGGAGTCTCTAGTTGTGGAGTTTCTAGCTGTGAAAATTGCAGTGGCGGAGTTTCTAGTTGCGGACTTTCTAGCTGTGGAGTTTCTAGTTGCGGAGTTTATAGTTGCGGAGTTTTTAGTTGTGAGTTTCTAGTTGTGAAATTTGTAGTTGTGGAGTATCTAGTTGTGGTGTTTCAAGTTGTGGAGTTTCTAGTTGTGGAGTTTCTCGTTGTGGAGTTTCTCGTTGTGGAGTTTCTAGTTGATGAGATTCTAGTTGCCGAGTCTCTAAATGCGAAGTCTCAAGTTGTGGAGTTTCTAGCTGTGGAGTTTCTGGTTGTGGAGTCTCTAGTTGTGGAGTTCCTAGTTGTGGAGTCTCTAGTTGTGGAGTTTGTAGTTGCGAAGTCTAAAGTTGTGGAGTTTCTAGTTGTTTAGTTTCTAGTTGTGGAGTTTGTAGTTGTGGGGTTCGTAGTTGTGGAGTTCGTAGTTGTGAAGTTTCTAGTTGTGGAGTCTCTAGTTCTGGAGTTTGTAGTTGTGGAGTTTCTAGCTGTTGAGTTTCTAGTTGCGGAGTTTCTAGTTGCAGAGTTTCTAGTTGCAGAGTTTTCCAGTTGTGAAGATTGCAGTGGCGGAGTTTCTAGTTGCGGGCTTTCTAGCTGTGGAGTTTCTAGTTGCGGAGTTTATAGTTGCGGAGTTTTTAGTTGTGGAGTTTCTAGTTGTGAAATTTGTAGTTGTGGAGTATCTAGTTGTGGTGTTTCAAGTTGTGGAGTTTCTAGTTGTGGAGTTTCAAGTTGTGGAGTTTCTAGTTGTTGAATTTCTAGTTGCCGAGTCTCTAAATGCGAAGTCTCAAGTTGTGGAGTTTCTAGCTGTGGAGTTTCTGGTTTTGGAGTCTCTAGTTGTGGAGTTCCTAGTTGTGGAGTCTCTAGTTGTGGAGTTTGTAGTTGCGAAGTCTAAAGTTGTGGAGTTTCTAGTTGTTTAGTTTCTAGTTGTGGAGTTTGTAGTTGTGGGGTTCGTAGTTGTTGAGTTCGTAGTTGTGAAGTTTCTAGTTGTGGAGTCTCTAGTTGTGGAGTTTGTAGTTGTGGAGTTTCTAGCTGTGGAGTTTCTAGTTGCGGAGTTTCTAGTTGCAGAGTTTCTAGTTGCAGAGTTTTCCAGTTGTGGAGATTGTAGTGGCGGTGTTTCTAGTTGCGGAGTTTCAAGTTGTGGAGTTTACAGTTGTGGAGTATCTAGTTGTGGAGTTTCAAGTTGATGAGTTTTTAGTTGTGGATTTTGAAGTTGTAGAGTTCCTAGTTGCGGATTGTCTAGTTGTGGAGTTTCTAGCTGTGGAGTTTCTAGTTGCGGAGTTTCTAGTTGTGAAGTCTCCATTTGTGGAGTCTCTAGTTGTGGGATTTCTAGTTGCGGAGTTTCTATTTGCGGAGTTTCTGGTTGTGGAGTTTCTAGTTGTGAAGTTTAGATTTATGGAGTCTCTAGTTGTGGAGTTTCTAGTTGCGGAATTTCTAGTTGTGGAGCTTCTAGTTGTGGAATTTCTAGTTGTGGAGTATCTAGTTGTGGTGTTTCAAGTTGTGGAGTTTCTAGTTGAGGAGTTTCTAGTTGCGGAGTTTCTAGTTGTGGAGTTTCTAGTTGTGGAATTCGTAGTTTTGGAGTATCTCGTTGTGGTGTTTGAAGTAGTGAAGTTTCTAGCTGTGGAGTTTCTAGTTGCGCAGTTACTAGTTGCAGAGTTTCTAGTTGCGGAGTTTTCTAGTAGTGATGTTTCTAGTTATGGAGTTTCTAAATGTGGAGTCCGTAGTTGTGGAGTATCTATTTGTTGGGTTTCAAGTTGTGGAGTTTCAAGTTGCGGATTGTCTAGTTGCGGAGTTTATAGTTGCGGAGTCTGTAGTTGTGGAGTTTCTAGTTGTGGAATTTCTAGCTGTGGATTTTCTAACTGTGGAGTTTCTAGTTGCGGAGTTTTTAGTTGCGGAGTTTCTGGTTATGGAGTTTCTAGTGTTAGAGTTTCTAAATGTGGAGTCCATAGTTGTGGAGTATCTATTTGTTGAGTTTCAAGTTGTGGAGTTTTTAGTTATGGAATTTGTAGTTGTGGAGTATCTATTTGTTGAGCTTCAAGTTGTGGAGTTTCTAGTTATGGAATTTGTAGTTGTGGAGTATCTAGTTGTGGTGTTTCAAAATGTGGAGTTTCTAGCTGTGGAGTCTCTAGTTGTGGGATTTCTAGTTGCGGAGTTTCTAGTTGCGGAGTTTCTGGTTGT
This sequence comes from Rhipicephalus microplus, assembly GCF_043290135.1. Classification (NCBI taxonomy): domain Eukaryota; kingdom Metazoa; phylum Arthropoda; class Arachnida; order Ixodida; family Ixodidae; genus Rhipicephalus; species Rhipicephalus microplus. Next base: position 6,164,221 of record NW_027464590.1, on the reverse strand, counting down.
GGAGTTTCTAGTTGTGGAGTTTCTAGTTGAGGAGTCTGTAGTTGTGGAGTCTGTAGTTGTGGAGTTTCTAGTTGTGGAGTTCCTAGTTATGGAGTCTCAAGTTGTGGAGTTTCTAGTTGCGGAGTTTATTAGTTGTGGAGTTTCTAGTGGCGGAGTGTCTAGTTGTGGAGTTTGTAGTTGTGGAGTATCTAGTTGTGGTGTTTCAAGTTGGGGAGTTTCTAGTTGTGGATTTTGAAGTTGTAGAGTTCCTAGTATCGGAGTGTCTGGTTGGGAGTTTCTAGTTGCGGAGTTTTCTAGTTGCGGAGTCTGTAGTTGTGGAGTTGCTAGTTGCGGAGTTTCTAGTGGTGGATTTACTAGCTGTGGAGTTTCTAGTTGCGGAGTTTCTAGTTGCTTAGTTTCTAGTTGCAGACTTTCTAGCTGTGGAGTTTCTAGTTATGAAATTTGTTTTTGTGGAGTATCTAGTTGTGGTGTTTCAAGTTGTGGAGTTTCTAGTTGTGGAGTTTCTCGTTGTGGAGTTTCTAGTTGTTGTGTTTCTAGTTGCCGAGTCTCTACATACGAAGTCTCAAGCTGCGGAATTTCTAGCTGTGGAGTTTCTGGTTGTGGAGTCTCTAGTTGTGGAGTTCCTAGTTGTGGAGTCTCTAGTTGTGGAGTTTCTAGTTGCGAAGTCTAAAGTTGTTGAGTTTCTAGTTGTGGAATTTCTAGTTGTTGAGTTTGTAGTTGTGGGGTTCGTAGCTGTGGGACTCGTAGTTGTGGAGTTTCTAGTTGTGGAGTCTCTAGTTGTGGAGTTTGTAGTTGTTGAGTTTCTAGCTCTGTTGTTTCTAGTTGCGGAGTTTCTAGTTGCAGAGTTTCTAGTTGCGGAGTTTTCCAGTTGTGGAGATTGTAGTGTCGGAGTTTCTAGTTGCGGAGTTTCAAGTTGTGGAGTTTCTAGTTGTGGATTTTGAAGTTGTAGAGTTCCTAGTTGCGGATTGTCTAGTTGTGGAGTTTATAGTTGCGGAGTCTGTAGTTGTGGAGTTTCTAGTTGTGGAATTTCTAGCTGTGGATTTTCTAGCTGTGGAGTTTCTAGTTGCGGAGTTTTTAGTTGCGGAGTTTCTGGTTGTGGAGTTTCTAGTGTTAGAGTTTCTAGTTGTGGAGTCCATAGTTGTGGAGTATCTATTTGTTGAGTTTCAAGTTGTGGAGTTTCTAGTTATGGAATTTGTAGTTGTGGAGTATCTAGTTGTGGTGTTTCAAAATGTGGAGTTTCTAGCTGTGGAGTTTCTAGTTGTGGATTTTCTAGTTGCGGAGTTTCTAGTTGTGAAGTCTCTAGTTGTGGAGTCTCTAGTTGTGGGATTTCTAGTTGCGGAGTTTCTAGTTGCGGAGTTTCTGGTTGTGGAGTTTCTAGTGGAGTTTCTAGTTTTTGATTCGGTAGTTGTGGAGTATCTATTTGTTGGGTTTCAAGTTGTGGAGTTTCTAGTTGTGGAATTTGTAGTAGCGGAGTTTCAAGAGTTGGAGTTTCTAGTTGGGGAGTTTCTAGAGTATCTAGTTGTGGTGTTTCAAGTTGTGGAGTTTCTAGTTGAGGAGTTTCTAGTTGTGGAGTTTCTAGTTGCGGATTTTGTAGTGTTGGAGTTTATTGTTGTGGAATTCGTAGTTTTGGAGTATCTAGTTGTAGTGTTTCAAGTAGTGAAATTTCTAGCTGTGGAGTTTCTAGTTGTGGAGTTTTCTAGTAGCGGAGTTTCTAGTTATGGAGTTTCAAGTTGTGGAGTTTCTAGTTGTGGAATTTGTAGTTGTGTAGTATCTAGTTGTGGTAATTCAAGTTTTGGAGTTTCTATCTGTGAAGTTTCTGGTTGTGGAGTTTCTAGTTGCGGAGTTTCTAGTTGTAAAGTCTCTAGTTGTGGAGTTTCTAGCTGTGGAGTTTCTGGTTGTGGAATCTCTAGTTGTGGAGTTTCTAGTTGTTTAGTTTCTTGTTGTGGTGTTTGTAGTTGTGGGGTTCGTAGTTGTGGAGCTCGTAGTTGTGAAGTTTCTAGTTGTGGAGTTTCTAGTTGTGGATTTTCTAGTTGCGGAGTTTCTAGTTGTGAAGTCTCTAGTTGTGGAGTCTCTAGTTGTGGGATTTCTAGTTGCGGAGTTTCTAGTTGCGGAGTTTCTGGTTGTGGAGTTTCTAGTTGTGGAATCCATAGTTGTGGAGTATCAATTTGTTGAGTTTCAAGTAGTGGAGTTTCTAGTTATGGAATTTGTAGTTGTGGAGTATCTAGTTGTGGTGTTTCAAAATGTGAAGTTTCTAGCTGTAGAGTTTCTAGTTGTGGATTTTCTAGTTGCGGAGTTTCTAGTTGCGGAGTTTCTGGTTGTGGAGTTTCTAGTTGTGGAGTTTCTTGTTGCGGAGTTTCAAGTTGTGGAGTTTCTAGTGGTGGAGTTTGTAGTTGTGGAGTATCGAGTTGTGGTGTTTCAAGTTGTGGAGTTTCAAGTTGAGGAGTTTCTAGCTGTGCAGTTTCTAGTTGCGGAGTTTCTAGTTTTGGAGTTTATTGTTGTAGAATTCGTAGTTTTGGAGTATCTAGTTGTAGTGTTTCAAGTAGAGAAGTTTCTAGCTGTGGAGTTTCTAGTTGTGGAATTCGTAGTTGTGGAGTATCTAGTTGTGGTGTTTCAAGTAGTGAAGTTTCTAGTTGTGGAGTTTCTAGTTGTAGAGTTTGTAGTTTTGGGGTTCGTAGTTGTGGAGTTCGTAGTTGTGGAGTTTCTAGTTGTGGAGTCTCTAGTTGTGGAGTTTGAAGTTGTGGAGTTTCTAGCTGTGGAGTTTGTAGTTGCGGAGTTTCTAGTTGCTGAGTTTCTAGTTGTAGAGTTTTCCAGTTGTGAAGATTGCAGTGGCGGAGTTTCTAGTTGCGGACTTTCTAGCTGTGGAGTTTCTAGTTGCGGAGTTTCTAGTTGCGGAGTTTTTAGTTGTGGAGTTTCTAGTTGTGAAATTAGTAGTTGTGGAGTATCTAGTTGTGGTGTTTTAAGTTATGGAGTTTCTAGTTGTGGAGTACTAGTTGTTGAGTTTCTAGTTGCCGATTCTCTAAATGCGAAGTCTCAAGTTGTGGAGTTTCTAGCTGTGGAGTTTCTGGTTGTGGAATCTCTAGTTGTGGAGTTTCTAGTTGTTTAGTTTCTTGTTGTGGTGTTTGTAGTTGTGGGGTTCGTAGTTGTGGAGCTCGTAGTTGTGAAGTTTCTAGTTGTGGAGTCTCTAGTTGTGGAGTTTGTAGTTGTGGAGTTTCTAGCTGTGGAGTTTCTAGTTGCGGAGTTTCTAGTTGTGGAGTTTCTAGTTGCAGAGTTTCTAGTTGTGAACTTCCTAGCTGTGGAGTTTCTAGTTGTGGAATTTGTAGTTGTGGAGTATCTAGTTGTGGTGTTTCAAGTAGTGAAGTTTCTAGTTGTGGAATTTGAAGTTGTGGAGTATCTAGTTGTGGTGTTTCAAGTAGTGAAGTTTCTAGCTGTGGAGTTTCTAGTTGCGGAGTTTCTAGTTGCAGATTTTCTAGTTGCGGAGTTTAATAGTTGTGGAGTTTCTAGTGGCGGAGTTTCTAGTTGCGGAGTTTTTAGTTGTGGAGTTTCTAGTTGTGAAATTTGTAGTTGTGGAGTATCTAGTTGTGGTGTTTCAAGTTGTGCAGTTTCTAGTTGTGGAGTTTCTGGTTGTGGAGTTTCTAGTTGTTGAGTTTCTAGTTGCCGAATCTCTAAATGCGAAGTCTCAAGTTGTGGAGTTTCTAGCTGTGGAGTTTCTGGTTGTGGAATCTCTAGTTGTGGAGTTTCTAGTTGTGGAGTCTCTAGTTGTGGAGTTTGTAGTTGCGAAGTCTAAAGTTGTGGAGTTTCTAGTTGTTTAGTTTCTAGTTGTGGAGTTTGTAGTTGTGGGGTTCGTAGTTGTGGAGCTCGTAGTAGTGAAGTTTCTAGTTGTGGAGTCTCTAGTTGCGGAATTTGTAGTTGTGGAGTTTCTAGCTGTGGAGTTTGTAGTTGCGGAGTTTCTAGTTGCAGAGTTACTAGTTGCAGAGTTTTTCAGTTGTGAAGATTGCAGTGGCACAGTTTCTAGTTGCGGACTTTCTAGCTGTGGAGTTTCTAGTTGCGGAGTTTCTAGTTGTGGAGTTTTTAGTTGTGGAGTTTCTAGTTGTGAAATTTGTAGTTGTGGAGTATCTAGTTGTGGTGTTTCAAGTTGTGGAGTTTCTAGTTGTGGAGTTTCTAGTTGCCGAATCTCTAAATGCGAAGTCTCAAGTTCTGGAGTTTCTAGCTGTGGAGTTTCTGGTTGTGGAAACTCTAGTTGTGGAGTTTCTAGTTGTGGAGTCTCTAGTTGTGGAGTTTGTAGTTGCGAAGTCTAAAGTTGTGGAGTTTCTAGTTGTTTAGTTTCTAGTTGTGGAGTTTGTAGTTGTGGGGTTCGTAGTTGTGGAGCTCGTAATAGTGAAGTTTCTAGTTGTGGAGTTTGTAGTTCTGGAGTTTCTAGCTGTGGAGTTTCAAGTTGCGGAGTTTCTAGTTGTGGAGTTTCTAGTTGCAGAGTTTCTAGTTGCGGACTTCCTAGCTGTGGAGTTTCTTGTTGTGGAGTCTCTAGTTGTGGAGTTTGTAGTTGTGGAGTTTCTAGTTGCGGAGTTTTTAGGTCGGAGTTTCTGAATGTGGAGTTTCTAGTGTTGGAGTTTCTAGTTTTGGAGTCCGTAGTTGTGGAGTATCTATTTGTTGGGTTTCAAGTTGTGGAGTTTCTAGTTGTGGAATTTGTAGTGGCGGAGTTTCAAGTTGTGGAGTTTTTAGTTGTGGAGTTTCTAGTTGTGAAATTTGTAGTTGTGGAGTATCTAGTTGTGGTGTTTCAAGCTATGGAGTTTCTAGTTGTGGAGTACTAGTTGTTGAGTTTCTAGTTGCCGAGTCTCTAAATTCGAAGTCTCAAGTTGTGGAGTTTCTAGCTGTGGAGTTTCTGGTTGTGGAATCTCTAGTTGTGGAGTTTCTAGTTGTTTAGTTTCTTGTTGTGGTGTTTGTAGTTGTGGGGTTCGTAGTTGTGGAGCTCGTAGTTGTGAAGTTTCTAGTTGTGGAGTCTCTAGTTGTGGAGTTTGTAGTTGTGGAGTATCTAGTTGTGGTGTTTCAAAATGTGGAGTTTCTAGCTGTGGAGTTTCTAGTTGTGGATTTTCTAGTTGCGGAGTTTCTAGTTGTGAAGTCTCTAGTTGTGGAGTCTCTAGTTGTGGGATTTCTAGTTGCGGAGTTTCTAGTTGCGGAGTTTCTGGTTGTGGAGTTTCTAGTTGTGGAATCCATAGTTGTGGAGTATCAATTTGTTGAGTTTCAAGTTGTGGAGTTTCTAGTTATGGAATTTGTAGTTGTGGAGTATCTAGTTGTGGTGTTTCAAAATGTGAAGTTTCTAGCTGTGGAGTTTCTAGTTGTGGATTTTCTAGTTGCGGAGTTTCTAGTTGTGAAGTCTCTAGTTGTGCAGTCTCTAGTTGTGGGATTTCTAGTTGCGGAGTTTCTAGTTGCGGAGTTTCTGGTTGTGGAGTTTCTAGTTGTGGAGTTTCTTGTTGCGGAGTTTCAAGTTGTGGAGTTTTTAGTTGTGGAGTTTCTAGTGGTGGAGTTTGTAGTTGTGGAGTATCTAGTTGTGGTGTTTCAAGTTGTGGAGTTTCTAGTTGAGGAGTTTCTAGCTGTGCAGTTTCTAGTTGCGGAGTTTCTAGTTTTGGAGTTTATTGTTGTAGAATTCGTAGTTTTGGAGTATCTAGTTGTAGTGTTTCAAGTAGTGAAGTTTCTAGCTGTGGAGTTTCTAGTTGTGGAATTCGTAGTTGTGGAGTATCTAGTTGTGGTGTTTCAAGTAGTGAAGTTTCTAGCTGTGGAGTTTCTAGTTGCAGAGTTTCTAGTTGCAGATTTTCTAGTTGCGGAGTTTATTAGTTGTGGAGTTTCAAGTTGTGGAGTTTCTAGTTGTGGAGTTTCTGATTGTGAAGTTTGTAGTTGTGGTGTATCTAGTTGTGGAGTTTCAAGTTGGGGAGTTTCTAGTTGTGGATTTTGAAGTTGTAGAGTTCCTAGTTGCGGAGTGTCTGGTTGGGAGTTTCTAGTTGCGGAGTTTTCTAGTTGCGGAGTCTGTAGTTGTGGCGTTTCTAGTGGTGGATTTTCTAGCTGTGGAGTTTCTAGTTGTGAAATTTGTAGTTGTGGAGTATCTAGTTGTGGGGTTGCAAGTTGTGAAGTATCTAGTTTTGGTGTTTCAAGTAGTGAAGTATCTAACTGTGGAGTTTCTAGTTGCAGATTTTCCAGTTGCGGAGTTTATTAGTTGTGGAGTGTCAAGTTGTGGAGTTTCTATTTGTGGAGTTTCTTGTTGTGGAGTCTCTAGTTGTGGAGTTTGTAGTTGTGGAATTTCTAGTTGCGGAGTTTTAGGTCGGAGTTTCTGGTTGTGGAGTTTCTAGTGGAGTTTCTAGTTTTGGATTCGGTAGTTGTGGAGTATCTATTTGTTGGGTTTCAAGTTGTAAAGTTTTTAGTTGTGGAATTTGTAGTAGCGGAGTTTCAAGTTGTGGAGTTTCTAGTTAAGGAGTTTCTAGAGTATCTAGTTGTGGTGTTTCAAGTTGTGGAGTTTCTAGTTGAGGAGTTTCTAGTTGTGGAGTTTCTAGTTGCGGATTTTCTAGTGTTGGAGTTTATTGTTGTGGAATTCGTAGTTTTGGAGTATCTAGTTGTAGTGTTTCAAGTAGTGAAATTTCTAGCTGGGGAGTTTCTAGTTGTGGAGTTTTCTAGTAGCGGAGTTTCCAGTTATGGAGTTTCAAGTTGTGGAGTTTCTAGTTGTGGAATTTGTAGTTGTGTAGTATCTAGTTGTGGTAATTCAAGTTTTGGAGTTTCTATCTGTGAAGTTTCTAGTTGTGGAGTTTCTAGTTGCGGAGTTTCTAGTTGTAAAGTCTCTAGTTGTGGAGTTTCTAGCTGTGGAGTTTCTGGTTGTGGAGTCTAGTTGTGGAGTTCCTAGTTGCGGAGTCTCTAGTTGTGAATTTCTAGTTGCGAAGTCTAAAGTTGTGGAGTTTGTAGTTGTGGAGTTTCTAGTTGTGGAGTTTGTAGTTATGGGGTTCGTAGTTGTGGAATTCGTAGTTGTGGAGTTTCTAGTTGTGGAGTCTCTAGTTGTGGAGTTTCTAGCTGTGAAAATTGCAGTGGCGGAGTTTCTAGTTGCGGACTTTCTAGCTGTGGAGTTTCTAGTTGCGGAGTTTATAGTTGCGGAGTTTTTAGTTGTGAGTTTCTAGTTGTGAAATTTGTAGTTGTGGAGTATCTAGTTGTGGTGTTTCAAGTTGTGGAGTTTCTAGTTGTGGAGTTTCTCGTTGTGGAGTTTCTCGTTGTGGAGTTTCTAGTTGATGAGATTCTAGTTGCCGAGTCTCTAAATGCGAAGTCTCAAGTTGTGGAGTTTCTAGCTGTGGAGTTTCTGGTTGTGGAGTCTCTAGTTGTGGTGTTCCTAGTTGTGGAGTCTCTAGTTGTGGAGTTTGTAGTTGCGAAGTCTAAAGTTGTGGAGTTTCTAGTTGTTTAGTTTCTAGTTGTGGAGTTTGTAGTTGTGGGGTTCGTAGTTGTGGAGTTCGTAGTTGTGAAGTTTCTAGTTGTGGAGTCTCTAGTTCAGGAGTTTGTAGTTGTGGAGTTTCTAGCTGTTGAGTTTCTAGTTGCGGAGTTTCTAGTTGCAGAGTTTCTAGTTGCAGAGTTTTCCAGTTGTGAAGATTGCAGTGGCGGAGTTTCTAGTTGCGGGCTTTCTAGCTGTGGAGTTTCTAGTTGCGGAGTTTATAGTTGCGGAGTTTTTAGTTGTGGAGTTTCTAGTTGTGAAATTTGTAGTTGTGGAGTATCTAGTTGTGGTGTTTCAAGTTGTGGAGTTTCTAGTTGTGGAGTTTCAAGTTGTGGAGTTTCTAGTTGTTGAGTTTCTAGTTGCCGAGTCTCTAAATGCGAAGTCTCAAGTTGTGGAGTTTCTAGCTGTGGAGTTTCTGGTTGTGGAGTCTCTAGTTGTGGAGTTCCTAGTTGTGGAGTCTCTAGTTGTGGAGTTTGTAGTTGCGAAGTCTAAAGTTGTGGAGTTTCTAGTTGTTTAGTTTCTAGTTGTGGAGTTTGTAGTTGTGGGGTTCGTAGTTGTTGAGTTCGTAGTTGTGAAGTTTCTAGTTGTGGAGTCTCTAGTTGTGGAGTTTGTAGTTGTGGAGTTTCTAGCTGTGGAGTTTCTAGTTGCGGAGTTTCTAGTTGCAGAGTTTCTAGTTGCAGAGTTTTCCAGTTGTGGAGATTGTAGTGGCGGTGTTTCTAGTTGCGGAGTTTCAAGTTGTGGAGTTTACAGTTGTGGAGTATCTAGTTGTGGAGTTTCAAGTTGATGAGTTTTTAGTTGTGGATTTTGAAGTTGTAGAGTTCCTAGTTGCGGATTGTCTAGTTGTGGAGTTTCTAGCTGTGGAGTTTCTAGTTGCGGAGTTTCTAGTTGTGAAGTCTCTAGTTGTGGAGTCTCTTGTTGTGGGATTTCTAGTTGCGGAGTTTCTATTTGCGGAGTTTCTGGTTGTGGAGTTTCTAGTTGTGAAGTTTAGATTTATGGAGTCTCTAGTTGTGGAGTTTCTAGTTGCGGAATTTCTAGTTGTGGAGCTTCTAGTTGTGGAATTTCTAGTTGTGGAGTATCTAGTTGTGGTGTTTCAAGTTGTGGAGTTTCTAGTTGAGGAGTTTCTAGTTGCGGAGTTTCTAGTTGTGGAGTTTCTAGTTGTGGAATTCGTAGTTTTGGAGTATCTCGTTGTGGTGTTTGAAGTAGTGAAGTTTCTAGCTGTGGAGTTTCTAGTTGCGCAGTTACTAGTTGCAGAGTTTCTAGTTGCGGAGTTTTCTAGTAGTGATGTTTCTAGTTATGGAGTTTCTAAATGTGGAGTCCGTAGTTGTGGAGTATCTATTTGTTGGGTTTCAAGTTGTGGAGTTTCAAGTTGCGGATTGTCTAGTTGCGGAGTTTATAGTTGCGGAGTCTGTAGTTGTGGAGTTTCTAGTTGTGGTATTTCTAGCTGTGGATTTTCTAACTGTGGAGTTTCTAGTTGCGGAGTTTTTAGTTGCGGAGTTTCTGGTTATGGAGTTTCTAGTGTTAGAGTTTCTAAATGTGGAGTCCATAGTTGTGGAGTATCTATTTGTTGAGTTTCAAGTTGTGGAGTTTTTAGTTATGGAATTTGTAGTTGTGGAGTATCTATTTGTTGAGCTTCAAGTTGTGGAGTTTCTAGTTATGGAATTTGTAGTTGTGGAGTATCTAGTTGTGGTGTTTCAAAATGTGGAGTTTCTAGCTGTGGAGTCTCTAGTTGTGGGATTTCTAGTTGCGGAGTTTCTAGTTGCGGAGTTTCTGGTTGTGGAGTTTCTAGTTGTGGAGTTTCTAGTTGAGGAGTCTGTAGTTGTGGAGTCTGTAGTTGTGGAGTTTCTAGTTGTGGAGTTCCTAGTTATGGAGTCTCAAGTTGTGGAGTTTCTAGTTGCGGAGTTTATTAGTTGTGGAGTTTCTAGTGGCGGAGTTTCTAGTTGTGGAGTTTGTAGTTGTGGAGTATCTAGTTGTGGTGTTTCAAGTTGGGGAGTTTCTAGTTGTGGATTTTGAAGTTGTAGAGTTCCTAGTATCGGAGTGTCTGGTTGGGAGTTTCTAGTTGCGGAGTTTTCTAGTTGCGGAGTCTGTAGTTGTGGAGTTGCTAGTTGCGGAGTTTCTAGTGGTGGATTTACTAGCTGTGGAGTTTCTAGTTGCGGAGTTTCTAGTTGCTTAGTTTCTAGTTGCAGACTTTCTAGCTGTGGAGTTTCTAGTTATGAAATTTGTTTTTGTGGAGTATCTAGTTGTGGTGTTTCAAGTTGTGGAGTTTCTAGTTGTGGAGTTTCTCGTTGTGGAGTTTCTAGTTGTTGTGTTTCTAGTTGCCGAGTCTCTACATACGAAGTCTCAAGCTGCGGAATTTCTAGCTGTGGAGTTTCTGGTTGTGGAGTCTCTAGTTGTGGAGTTCCTAGTTGTGGAGTCTCTAGTTGTGGAGTTTCTAGTTGCGAAGTCTAAAGTTGTTGAGTTTCTAGTTGTGGAATTTCTAGTTGTTGAGTTTGTAGTTGTGGGGTTCGTAGCTGTGGGACTCGTAGTTGTGGAGTTTCTAGTTGTGGAGTCTCTAGTTGTGGAGTTTGTAGTTGTTGAGTTTCTAGCTCTGGAGTTTCTAGTTGCGGAGTTTCTAGTTGCAGAGTTTCTAGTTGCGGAGTTTTCCAGTTGTGGAGATTGTAGTGGCGGAGTTTCTAGTTGCGGAGTTTCAAGTTGTGGAGTTTCTAGTTGTGGATTTTGAAGTTGTAGAGTTCCTAGTTGCGGATTGTCTAGTTGTGGAGTTTATAGTTGCGGAGTCTGTAGTTGTGGAGTTTCTAGTTGTGGAATTTCTAGCTGTGGATTTTCTAGCTGTGGAGTTTCTAGTTGCGGAGTTTTTAGTTGCGGAGTTTCTGGTTGTGGAGTTTCTAGTGTTAGAGTTTCTAGTTGTGGAGTCCATAGTTGTGGAGTATCTATTTGTTGAGTTTCAAGTTGTGGAGTTTCTAGTTATGGAATTTGTAGTTGTGGAGTATCTAGTTGTGGTGTTTCAAAATGTGGAGTTTCTAGCTGTGGAGTTTCTAGTTGTGGATTTTCTAGTTGCGGAGTTTCTAGTTGTGAAGTCTCTAGTTGTGGAGTCTCTAGTTGTGGGATTTCTAGTTGCGGAGTTTCTAGTTGCGGAGTTTCTGGTTGTGGAGTTTCTAGTTGTGGAGTTTCTAGTTGCGGAGTTTCAAGTTGTGGGGTTTTTAGTTGTGGAGTTTCTAGTTGTGGAGTTTGTAGTTGTGGAGTATCTAGATGTGGTGTTTCAGGTTGTGGAGTTTCTAATTGAGGAGTTTCTAGTTGTGGAGTTTCTAGTGGCGGAGTTTCTAGTTTTGGAGTTTATTGTTGTAGAATTCGTAGTTTTGGAGTATCTAGTTGTGGTGTTTCAAGTAGTGAAGTTTCTAGCTGTGGAGTTTCTAGTTGCAGAGTTTCTAGTCGCGGAGTTTATTAGTTGTGGAGTTTCAAGTTGTGGAGTTTCTAGTTGAGGAGTTTCTAGTTGTGGAGTTTGTAGTTGTGGAGTTTCTAGTTGCGGAGTTTCAAGTTGGGGAGTTTCTAGTTGTGGATTTTGAAGTTGTAGAGTTCCTAGTTGCGGAGTGTCTGGTTGGGAGTTTCTAGTTGCGGAGTTTTCTAGTTGCGGAGTCTGTAGTTGTTGTGTTGCTAGTTGTAGAGTTTCTAGTGGTGGATTTTCTAGCTGTGGAGTTTCTAGTTGCGGAGTTTCTAGTTGCAGAGTTTCTAGTTGCGGACTTTCTAGCTGTGGAGTTTCTAGTTGCGGAGTTTTAGTTGTGGAGTTTCTAGTTGTGAAATTTGTAGTTGTGGAGTATCTAGTTGTGGGGTTGCAAGTTGTGGAGTTTCTAGTTGTGGAGTTTCTAGTTGTGGGATTTCTAGTTGCGGAGTTTCTGGTTGTGGAGTTTCTAGTTGTGGAGTCTGTAGTTGTGGAGTCTGTAGTTGTGGAGTTTCTAGTGGTAGATTTTCTAGCTGTGCAGTTTCTAGTTGTGGAGTTTCTAGTTGCAGAGATTCTAGTTGTGGACTTTCTAGTTGCAGAGTTTTCCAGTTGTGAAGATTGCAGTGGCGCAGTTTCTAGTTGCGGACTTTCTAGCTGTGGAGTTTCTAGTTGCGGAGTTTCTAGTTGCGGAATTTTTAGTTGTGGAGTTTCTAGTTGTGAAATTTGTAGTTGTGGAGTATCTAGTTGTGGTGTTTCAAGTTGTGGAGTTTCTAGTTGTGGAGTTTCTAGTTGTTGAGTTTCTAGTTGCCGAATCTCTAAATGCGAAGTCTCAAGTTGTGGAGTTTCTAGCTGTGGAGTTTCTAGTTGTGGAGTCTCTAGTTGCGGAATTTGTAGTTGTGGAGTTTCTAGCTGTGGAGTTTGTAGTTGCGGAGTTTCTAGTTGCAGAGTTACTAGTTGCAGAGTTTTTCAGTTGTGAAGATTGCAGTGGCACAGTTTCTAGTTGCGGACTTTCTAGCTGTGGAGTTTCTAGTTGCGGAGTTTCTAGTTGCGGAGTTTTTAGTTGTGGAGTTTCTAGTTGTGAAATTTGTAGTTGTGGAGTATCTAGTTGTGGTGTTTCAAGTTGTGGAGTTTCTAGTTGTTGAGTTTCTAGTTGCCGAATCTCTAAATGCGAAGTCTCAAGTTCTGGAGTTTCTAGCTGTGGAGTTTCTGGTTGTGGAATCTCTAGTTGTGGAGTTTCTAATTGTGGAGTCTCTAGTTGTGGAGTTTGTAGTTGCGAAGTCTAAAGTTGTGGAGTTTCTAGTTGTTTAGTTTCTAGTTGTGGAGTTTGTAGTTGTGGGGTTCGTAGTTGTGGAGCTCGTTGTAGTGAAGTTTCTAGTTGTGGAGTCTCTAGTTGTGGAGTTTGTAGTTCTGGAGTTTCTAGCTGTGGAGTTTCAAGTTGCGGAGTTTCTAGTTGTGGAGTTTCTAGTTGCAGAGTTTCTAGTTGCGGACTTCCTAGCTGTGGAGTTTCTTGTTGTGGAGTCTCTAGCTGTGGAGTTTGTAGTTGTGGAGTTTCTAGTTGCGGAGTTTTCAGGTCGGAGTTTCTGAATGTGGAGTTTCTAGTGTCGGAGTTTCTAGTTTTGGAGTCCGTAGTTGTGGAGTATCTATTTGTTGGGTTTCAAGTTGTGGAGTTTCTAGTTGTGGAATTTGTAGTGGCGGAGTTTCAAGTTGTGGAGTTTCTAGTTGTGAAGTTTCTAGAGTATCTAGTTGTGGTGTTTCAAGTTGTGGAGTTTCTAGTTGCGGAGTTTCTAGTGTTGGAGTTGATTGTTGTGGATTTCGTAGTTTTGGAGTATCTAGTTGTAGTGTTTCAAGTAGTGAAGTTTCTAGCTGTGGAGTTTCTAGTTGTGGAGTTTTCTAGTAGTGGAGTTTCAAGTTGTGGAGTTTCTAGTTGTGGAATTTGTAGTTTTGTAGTATCTAGTTGTGGTAATTTAAGTTTTGGAGTTTCTAGCTGTGGAGTTTCTAGTTGTGGAGTTTCTAAATGCGGAGTTTCTAGTTGTAAAGTCTCTAGTTGTGGAGTTCCTAGTTGTGGAGTCTCTAGTTGTGGATTTCTAGTTGCGAAGTCTAAAGTTGTGGAGTTTCTAGTTGTGGAGTTTCTAGTTGTAGAGTTTGTAGTTTTGGGGTTCGTAGTTGTGGAGTTCGTAGTTGTGGAGTTTCTAGTTGTGGAGTCTCTAGTTGTGGAGTTTGAAGTTGTGGAGTTTCTAGCTGTGGAGTTTGTAGTTGCGGAGTTTCTAGTTGCTGAGTTTCTAGTTGTAGAGTTTTCCAGTTGTGAAGATTGCAGTGGCGGAGTTTCTAGTTGCGGACGTTCTAGCTGTGGAGTTTCTAGTTGCGGAGTTTCTAGTTGCGGAGTTTTTAGTTGTGGACTTTCTAGTTGCAGAGTTTTCCAGTTGTGAAGATTGCAGTGGCGCAGTTTCTAGTTGCGGACTTTCTAGCTGTGGAGTTTCTAGTTGCGGAGTTTCTAGTTGCGGAATTTTTAGTTGTGGAGTTTCTAGTTGTGAAATTTGTAGTTGTGGAGTATCTAGTTGTGGTGTTTCAAGTTGTGGAGTTTCTAGTTGTGGAGTTTCTAGTTGTGGAGTTTCTAGTTGTTGAGTTTCTAGTTGCCGAATCTCTAAATGCGAAGTCTCAAGTTGTGGAGTTTCTAGCTGTGGAGTTTCTAGTTGTGGAGTCTCTAGTTGCGGAATTTGTAGTTGTGGAGTTTCTAGCTGTGGAGTTTGTAGTTGCGGAGTTTCTAGTTGCAGAGTTACTAGTTGCAGAGTTTTTCAGTTGTGAAGATTGCAGTGGCACAGTTTCTAGTTGCGGACTTTCTAGCTGTGGAGTTTCTAGTTGCGGAGTTTCTAGTTGCGGAGTTTTTAGTTGTGGAGTTTCTAGTTGTGAAATTTGTAGTTGTGGAGTATCTAGTTGTGGTGTTTCAAGTTGTGGAGTTTCTAGTTGTTGAGTTTCTAGTTGCCGAATCTCTAAATGCGAAGTCTCAAGTTCTGGAGTTTCTAGCTGTGGAGTTTCTGGTTGTGGAATCTCTAGTTGTGGAGTTTCTAATTGTGGAGTCTCTAGTTGTGGAGTTTGTAGTTGCGAAGTCTAAAGTTGTGGAGTTTCTAGTTGTTTAGTTTCTAGTTGTGGAGTTTATAGTTGTGGGGTTCGTAGTTGTGGAGCTCGTAGTAGTGAAGTTTCTAGTTGTGGAGTCTCTAGTTGTGGAGTTTGTAGTTCTGGAGTTTCTAGCTGTGGAGTTTCAAGTTGCGGAGTTTCTAGTTGCAGAGTTTCTAGTTGCGGACTTCCTAGCTGTGGAGTTTCTTGTTGTGGAGTCTCTAGCTGTGGAGTTTGTAGTTGTGGAGTTTCTAGTTGCGGAGTTTTTAGGTCGGAGTTTCTGAATGTGGAGTTTCTAGTGTCGGAGTTTCTAGTTTTGGAGTCCGTAGTTGTGGAGTATCTATTTGTTGGGTTTCAAGTTGTGGAGTTTCTAGTTGTGGAATTTGTAGTGGCGGAGTTTCAAGTTGTGGAGTTTCTAGTTGTGAAGTTTCTAGAGTATCTAGTTGTGGTGTTTCAAGTTGTGGAGTTTCTAGTTGCGGAGTTTCTAGTGTTGGAGTTTATTGTTGTGGATTTCGTAGTTTTGGAGTATCTAGTTGTAGTGTTTCAAGTAGTGAAGTTTCTAGCTGTGGAGTTTCTAGTTGTGGAGTTTTCTAGTAGTGGAGTTTCAAGTTGTGGAGTTTCTAGTTGTGGAATTTGTAGTTTTGTAGTATCTAGTTGTGGTAATTTAAGTTTTGGTGTTTCAAGTTGTGGAGTTTCTAGTTGAGGAGTTTCTAGTTGCGGAGTTTCTAGTTGCAGAGTTTCTAGTTGCGGAGTTTTCTAGTAGTGATGTTTCTAGTTATGGAGTTTCTAGTTGTGGAGTCCGTAGTTGTGGAGTATCTATTTGTTGGGTTTCAAGTTGTGGAGGTTCAAGTTGCGGATTGTCTAGTTGCGGAGTTTATAGTTGCGGAGTCTGTAGTTGTGGAGTTTCTAGTTGTGGAATTTCTAGCTGTGGATTTTCTAACTGTGGAGTTTCTAGTTGCGGAGTTTTTAGTTGCGGAGTTTCTGGTTATGGAGTTTCTAGTGTTAGAGTTTCTAAATGTGGAGTCCATAGTTGTGGAGTATCTATTTGTTGAGTTTCAAGTTGTGGAGTTTTTAGTTATGGAATTTGTAGTTGTGGAGTATCTATTTGTTGAGTTTCAAGTTGTGGAGTTTCTAGTTATGGAATTTGTAGTTGTGGAGTATCTAGTTGTGGTGTTTCAAAATGTGGAGTTTCTAGCTGTGGAGTCTCTAGTTGTGGGATTTCTAGTTGCGGAGTTTCTAGTTGCGGAGTTTCTGGTTGTGGAGTTTCTAGTTGTGGAGTTTCTAGTTGAGGAGTCAGTAGTTGTGGAGTCTGTAGTTGTGGAGTTTCTAGTTGTGGAGTTCCTAGTTATGGAGTCTCTAGTTGTGGAGTTTCTAGTTGCGGAGTTTATTAGTTGTGGAGTTTCTAGTGGCGGAGTTTCTAGTTGTGGAGTTTGTAGTTGTGGAGTATCTAGTTGTGGTGTTTCAAGTTGGGGAGTTTCTAGTTGTGGATTTTGAAGTTGTAGAGTTCCTAGTATCGGAGTGTCTGGTTGGGAGTTTCTAGTTGCGGAGTTTTCTAGTTGCGGAGTCTGTAGTTGTGGAGTTGCTAGTTGCGGAGTTTCTAGTGGTGGATTTACTAGCTGTGGAGTTTCTAGTTGCGGAGTTTCTAGTTGCTTAGTTTCTAGTTGCAGACTTTCTAGCTGTGGAGTTTCTAGTTATGAAATTTGTTTTTGTGGAGTATCTAGTTGTGGTGTTTCAAGTTGAGGAGTTTCTAGTTGTGGAGTTTCTCGTTGTGGAGTTTCTAGTTGTTGTGTTTCTAGTTGCCGAGTCTCTACATACGAAGTCTCAAGCTGCGGAATTTCTAGCTGTGGAGTTTCTGGTTGTGGAGTCTCTAGTTGTGGAGTTCCTAGTTGTGGAGTCTCTAGTTGTGGAGTTTCTAGTTGCGAAGTCTAAAGTTGTTGAGTTTCTAGTTGTGGAATTTCTAGTTGTTGAGTTTGTAGTTGTGGGGTTCGTAGCTGTGGGACTCGTAGTTGTGGAGTTTCTAGTTGTGGAGTCTCTAGTTGTGGAGTTTGTAGTTGTTGAGTTTCTAGCTCTGGAGTTTCTAGTTGCGGAGTTTCTAGTTGCAGAGTTTCTAGTTGCGGAGTTTTCCAGTTGTGGAGATTGTAGTGGCGGAGTTTCTAGTTGCGGAGTTTCAAGTTGTGGAGTTTCTAGTTGTGGAGTTTGTAGTTGTAGAGTATCTAGAGTTGGAGTTTCAAGTTGTGAAGTTTTTAGTTGTGGATTTTGAAGTTGTAGAGTTCCTAGTTGCGGATTGTCTAGTTGTGGAGTTTATAGTTGCGGAGTCTGTAGTTGTGGAGTTTCTAGTTGTGGAATTTCTAGCTGTGGATTTTCTAGCTGTGGAGTTTCTAGTTGCGGAGTTTTTAGTTGCGGAGTTTCTGGTTGTGGAGTTTCTAGTGTTAGAGTTTCTAGTTGTGGAGTCCATAGTTGTAGAGTATCTATTTGTTGAGTTTCAAGTTGTGGAGTTTCTAGTTATGGAATTTGTAGTTGTGGAGTATCTAGTTGTGGTGTTTCAAAATGTGGAGTTTCTAGCTGTGGAGTTTCTAGTTGTGGATTTTCTAGTTGCGGAGTTTCTAGTTGTGAAGTCTCTAGTTGTGGAGTCTCTAGTTGTGGGATTTCTAGTTGCGGAGTTTCTAGTTGCGGAGTTTCTGGTTGTGGAGTTTCTAGTTGTGGAGTTTCTAGTTGCGGAGTTTCAAGTTGTGGGGTTTTTAGTTGTGGAGTTTCTAGTTGTGGAGTTTGTAGTTGTGGAGTATCTAGATGTGGTGTTTCAGGTTGTGGAGTTTCTAGTGGCGGAGTTTCTAGTTTTGGAGTTTATTGTTGTAGAATTCGTAGTTTTGGAGTATCTAGTTGTGGTGTTTCAAGTAGTGAAGTTTCTAGCTGTGGAGTTTCTAGTTGCAGAGTTTCTAGTTGCGGAGTTTATTAGTTGTGGAGTTTCAAGTTGTGGAGTTTCTAGTTGAGGAGTTTCTAGTTGTGGAGTTTGTAGTTGTGGAGTATCTAGTTGCGGAGTTTCAAGTTGGGGAGTTTCTAGTTGTGGATTTTGAAGTTGTAGAGTTCCTAGTTGCGGAGTGTCTGGTTGGGAGTTTCTAGTTGCGGAGTTTTCTAGTTGCGGAGTCTGTAGTTGTTGTGTTGCTAGTTGTGGAGTTTCTAGTGGTGGATTTTCTAGCTGTGGAGTTTCTAGTTGCGGAGTTTCTAGTTGCAGAGTTTCTAGTTGCGGACTTTCTAGCTGTGGAGTTTCTAGTTGCGGAGTTTCTAGTTGCGGAGTTTTTAGTTGTGGAGTTTCTAGTTGTGAAATTTGTAGTTGTGGAGTATCTAGTTGTGGTGTTTCAAGTTATGGAGTTTCTAGTTGTGGAGTACTAGTTGTTGAGTTTCTAGTTGCCGAGTCTCTAAATGCGAAGTCTCAAGTTGTGGAGTTTCTAGCTGTGGAGTTTCTGGTTGTGGAATCTCTAGTTGTGGAGTTTCTAGTTGTTTAGTTTCTTGTTGTGGTGTTTGTAGTTGTGGGGTTCGTAGTTGTGGAGCTCGTAGTTGTGAAGTTTCTAGTTGTGGAGTCTCTAGTTGTGGAGTTTGTAGTTGTGGAGTATCTAGTTGTGGTGTTTCAAAATGTGGAGTTTCTAGCTGTGGAGTTTCTAGTTGTGGATTTTCTAGTTGCGGAGTTTCTAGTTGTGAAGTCTCTAGTTGTGGAGTCTCTAGTTGTGGGATTTCTAGTTGCGGAGTTTCTAGTTGCGGAGTTTCTGGTTGTGGAGTTTCTAGTTGTGGAATCCATAGTTGTGGAGTATCAATTTGTTGAGTTTCAAGTTGTGGAGTTTCTAGTTATGGAATTTGTAGTTGTGGAGTATCTAGTTGTGGTGTTTCAAAATGTGAAGTTTCTAGCTGTGGAGTTTCTAGTTGTGGATTTTCTAGTTGCGGAGTTTCTAGTTGTGAAGTCTCTAGTTGTGGAGTCTCTAGTTGTGGGATTTCTAGTTGCGGAGTTTCTAGTTGCGGAGTTTCTGGTTGTGGAGTTTCTAGTTGTGGAGTTTCTTGTTGCGGAGTTTCAAGTTGTGGAGTTTTTAGTTGTGGAGTTTCTAGTGGTGGAGTTTGTAGTTGTGGAGTATCTAGTTGTGGTGTTTCAAGTTGTGGAGTTTCTAGTTGAGGAGTTTCTAGCTGTGCAGTTTCTAGTTGCGGAGTTTCTAGTTTTGGAGTTTATTGTTGTAGAATTCGTAGTTTTGGAGTATCTAGTTGTAGTGTTTCAAGTAGTGAAGTTTGTAGCTGTGGAGTTTCTAGTTGTGGAATTCGTAGTTGTGGAGTATCTAGTTGTGGTGTTTCAAGTAGTGAAGTTTCTAGCTGTGGAGTTTCTAGTTGCAGAGTTTCTAGTTGCAGATTTTCTAGTTGCGGAGTTTATTAGTTGTGGAGTTTCAAGTTGTGGAGTTTCTAGTTGTGGAGTTTCTGATTGTGAAGTTTGTAGTTGTGGTGTATCTAGTTGTGGAGTTTCAAGTTGGGGAGTTTCTAGTTGTGGATTTTGAAGTTGTAGAGTTCCTAGTTGCGGAGTGTCTGGTTGGGAGTTTCTAGTTGCGGAGTTTTCTAGTTGCGGAGTCTGTAGTTGTGGCATTGCTAGTTGTGGAGTTTCTAGTGGTGGATTTTCTAGCTGTGGAGTTTCTAGTTGTGAAATTTGTAGTTGTGGAGTATCTAGTTGTGGGGTTGCAAGTTGTGAAGTATCTAGTTTTGGTGTTTCAAGTAGTGAAGTATCTAACTGTGGAGTTTCTAGTTGCAGATTTTCCAGTTGCGGAGTTTATAAGTTGTGGAGTGTCAAGTTGTGGAGTTTCTATTTGTGGAGTTTCTTGTTGTGGAGTCTCTAGTTGTGGAGTTTGTAGTTGTGGAATTTCTAGTTGCGGAGTTTTTAGGTCGGAGTTTCTGGTTGTGGAGTTTCTAGTGGAGTTTCTAGTTTTGGATTCGGTAGTTGTGGAGTATCTATTTGTTGGGTTTCAAGTTGTAAAGTTTTTAGTTGTGGAATTTTTAGTAGCGGAGTTTCAAGTTGTGGAGTTTCTAGCTGGGGAGTTTCTAGAGTATCTAGTTGTGGTGTTTCAAGTTGTGGAGTTTCTAGTTGAGGAGTTTCTAGTTGTGGAGTTTCTAGTTGCGGATTTTCTAGTGTTGGAGTTTATTGTTGTGGAATTCGTAGTTTTGGAGTATCTAGTTGTAGTGTTTCAAGTAGTGAAATTTCTAGCTGTGGAGTTTCTAGTTGTGGAGTTTTCTAGTAGCGGAGTTTCTAGTTATGGAGTTTCAAGTTGTGGAGTTTCTAGTTGTGGAATTTGTAGTTGTGTAGTATCTAGTTGTGGTAATTCAAGTTTTGGAGTTTCTATCTGTGAAGTTTCTAGTTGTGGAGTTTCTAGTTGCGGAGTTTCTAGTTGTAAAGTCTCTAGTTGTGGAGTTTCTAGCTGTGGAGTTTCTGGTTGTGGAGTCTAGTTGTGGAGTTCCTAGTTGCGGAGTCTCTAGTTGTGAATTTCTAGTTGCGAAGTCTAAAGTTGTGGAGTTTGTAGTTGTGGAGTTTCTAGTTGTGGAGTTTGTAGTTATGGGGTTCGTAGTTGTGGAATTCGTAGTTGTGGAGTTTCTAGTTGTGGAGTCTCTAGTTGTGGAGTTTGTAGTTGTGGAGTTTCTAGCTGTGAAAATTGCAGTGGCGGAGTTTCTAGTTGCGGACTTTCTAGCTGTGGAGTTTCTAGTTGCGGAGTTTTATAGTTGCGGAGTTTTTAGTTGTGAGTTTCTAGTTGTGAAATTTGTAGTTGTGGAGTATCTAGTTGTGGTGTTTCAAGTTGTGGAGTTTCTAGTTGTGGAGTTTCTCGTTGTGGAGTTTCTCGTTGTGGAGTTTCTAGTTGATGAGATTCTAGTTGCCGAGTCTCTAAATGCGAAGTCTCAAGTTGTGGAGTTTCTAGCTGTGGAGTTTCTGGTTGTGGAGTCTCTAGTTGTGGAGTTCCTAGTTGTGGAGTCTTTATTTGTGGAGTTTGTAGTTGCGAAGTCTAAAGTTGTGGAGTTTCTAGTTGTTTAGTTTCTAGTTGTGGAGTTTGTAGTTGTGGGGTTCGTAGTTGTGGAGTTCGTAGTTGTGAAGTTTCTAGTTGTGGAGTCTCTAGTTCTGGAGTTTGTAGTTGTGGAGTTTCTAGCTGTTGAGTTTCTAGTTGCGGAGTTTCTAGTTGCAGAGTTTCTAGTTGCAGAGTTTTCCAGTTGTGAAGATTGCAGTGGCGGAGTTTCTAGTTGCGGGCTTTCTAGCTGTGGAGTTTCTAGTTGCGGAGTTTATAGTTGCGGAGTTTTTAGTTGTGGAGTTTCTAGTTGTGAAATTTGTAGTTGTGGAGTATCTAGTTGTGGTGTTTCAAGTTGTGGAGTTTCTAGTTGTGGAGTTTCAAAATGTGGAGTTTCTAGTTGTTGAGTTTCTAGTTGCCGAGTCTCTAAATGCGAAGTCTCAAGTTGTGGAGTTTCTAGCTGTGGAGTTTCTGGTTGTGGAGTCTCTAGTTGTGGAGTTCCTAGTTGTGGAGTCTCTAGTTGTGGAGTTTGTAGTTGCGAAGTCTAAAGTTGTGGAGTTTCTAGTTGTTTAGTTTCTAGTTGTGGAGTTTGTAGTTGTGGGGTTCGTAGTTGTTGAGTTCGTAGTTGTGAAGTTTCTAGTTGTGGAGTCTCTAGTTGTGGAGTTTGTAGTTGTGGAGTTTCTAGCTGTGGAGTTTCTAGTTGCGGAGTTTCTAGTTGCAGAGTTTCTAGTTGCAGAGTTTTCCAGTTGTGGAGATTGTAGTGGCGGTGTTTCTAGTTGCGGAGTTTCAAGTTGTGGAGTTTACAGTTGTGGAGTATCTAGTTGTGGAGTTTCAAGTTGATGAGTTTTTAGTTGTGGATTTTGAAGTTGTAGAGTTCCTAGTTGCGGATTGTCTAGTTGTGGAGTTTCTAGCTGTGGAGTTTCTAGTTGCGGAGTTTCTAGTTGTGAAGTCTCTAGTTGTGGAGTCTCTAGTTGTGGGATTTCTAGTGTCGGAGTTTCTATTTGCGGAGTTTCTGGTTGTGGAGTTTCTAGTTGTGAAGTTTAGATTTATGGAGTCTCTAGTTGTGAAGTTTCTAGTTGCGGAATTTCTAGTTGTGGAGCTTCTAGTTGTGGAATTTCTAGTTGTGGAGTATCTAGTTGTGGTGTTTCAAGTTGTGGAGTTTCTAGTTGAGGAGTTTCTAGTTGCGGAGTTTCTAGTTGTGGAGTTTCTAGTTGCGGAATTTCTAGTTGTGGAGCTTCTAGTTGTGGAATTTCTAGTTGTGGAGTATCTAGTTGTGGTGTTTCAAGTTGTGGAGTTTCTAGTTGCGGAGTTTCTAGTTGCTTAGTTTCTAGTTGCAGACTTTCTAGCTGTGGAGTTTCTAGTTATGAAATTTGTTTTTGTGGAGTATCTAGTTGTGGTGTTTCAAGTTGTGGAGTTTCTAGTTGTGGAGTTTCTCGTTGTGGAGTTTCTAGTTGTTGTGTTTCTAGTTGCCGAGTCTCTACATACGAAGTCTCAAGCTGCGGAATTTCTAGCTGTGGAGTTTCTGGTTGTGGAGTCTCTAGTTGTGGAGTTCCTAGTTGTGGAGTCTCTAGTTGTGGAGTTTCTAGTTGCGAAGTCTAAAGTTGTTGAGTTTCTAGTTGTGGAATTTCTAGTTGTTGAGTTTGTAGTTGTGGGGTTCGTAGCTGTGGGACTCGTAGTTGTGGAGTTTCTAGTTGTGGAGTCTCTAGTTGTGGAGTTTGTAGTTGTTGAGTTTCTAGCTCTGGAGTTTCTAGTTGCGGAGTTTCTAGTTGCAGAGTTTCTAGTTGCGGAGTTTTCCAGTTGTGGAGATTGTAGTGGCGGAGTTTCTAGTTGCGGAGTTTCAAGTTGTGGAGTTTCTAGTTGTGGATTTTGAAGTTGTAGAGTTCCTAGTTGCGGATTGTCTAGTTGTGGAGTTTATAGTTGCGGAGTCTGTAGTTGTGGAGTTTCTAGTTGTGGAATTTCTAGCTGTGGATTTTCTAGCTGTGGAGTTTCTAGTTGCGGAGTTTTTAGTTGCGGAGTTTCTGGTTGTGGAGTTTCTAGTGTTAGAGTTTCTAGTTGTGGAGTCCATAGTTGTGGAGTATCTATTTGTTGAGTTTCAAGTTGTGGAGTTTCTAGTTATGGAATTTGTAGTTGTGGAGTATCAAGTTGTGGTGTTTCAAAATGTGGAGTTTCTAGCTGTGGAGTTTCTAGTTGTGGATGTTCTAGTTGCGGAGTTTCTAGTTGTGAAGTCTCTAGTTGTGGAGTCTCTAGTTGTGGGATTTCTAGTTGCGGAGTTTCTAGTTGCGGAGTTTCTGGTTGTGGAGTTTCTAGTTGTGGAGTTTCTAGTTGCGGAGTTTCAAGTTGTGGGGTTTTTAGTTGTGGAGTTTCTAGTTGTGGAGTTTGTAGTTGTGGAGTATCTAGATGTGGTGTTTCAGGTTGTGGAGTTTCTAATTGAGGAGTTTCTAGTTGTGGAGTTTCTAGTGGCGGAGTTTCTAGTTTTGGAGTTTATTGTTGTAGAATTCGTAGTTTTGGAGTATCTAGTTGTGGTGTTTCAAGTAGTGAAGTTTCTAGCTGTGGAGTTTCTAGTTGCAGAGTTTCTAGTTGCGGAGTTTATTAGTTGTGGAGTTTCAAGTTGTGGAGTTTCTAGTTGAGGAGTTTCTAGTTGTGGAGTTTGTAGTTGTGGAGTATCTAGTTGTGGAGTATCTAGTTGTGGGGTTGCAAGTTGTGGAGTTTCTAGTTGTGGAGTTTCTAGTTGTGGGATTTCTAGTTGCGGAGTTTCTGGTTGTGGAGTTTCTAGTTGTGGAGTCTGTAGTTGTGGAGTCTGTAGTTGTGGAGTTTCTAGTGGTAGATTTTCTAGCTGTGCAGTTTCTAGTTGTGGAGTTTCTAGTTGCAGAGATTCTAGTTGTGGACTTTCTAGTTGCAGAGTTTTCCAGTTGTGAAGATTGCAGTGGCGCAGTTTCTAGTTGCGGACTTTCTAGCTGTGGAGTTTCTAGTTGCGGAGTTTCTAGTTGCGGAATTTTTAGTTGTGGAGTTTCTAGTTGTGAAATTTGTAGTTGTGGAGTATCTAGTTGTGGTGTTTCAAGTTGTGGAGTTTCTAGTTGTGGAGTTTCTAGTTGTGGAGTTTCTAGTTGTTGAGTTTCTAGTTGCCGAATCTCTAAATGCGAAGTCTCAAGTTGTGGAGTTTCTAGCTGTGGAGTTTCTAGTTGTGGAGTCTCTAGTTGCGGAATTTGTAGTTGTGGAGTTTCTAGCTGTGGAGTTTGTAGTTGCGGAGTTTCTAGTTGCAGAGTTACTAGTTGCAGAGTTTTTCAGTTGTGAAGATTGCAGTGGCACAGTTTCTAGTTGCGGACTTTCTAGCTGTGGAGTTTCTAGTTGCGGAGTTTTTAGTTGTGGAGTTTCTAGTTGTGAAATTTGTAGTTGTGGAGTATCTAGTTGTGGTGTTTCAAGTTGTGGAGTTTCTAGTTGTTGAGTTTCTAGTTGCCGAATCTCTAAATGCGAAGTCTCAAGTTCTGGAGTTTCTAGCTGTGGAGTTTCTGGTTGTGGAATCTCTAGTTGTGGAGTTTCTAATTGTGGAGTCTCTAGTTGTGGAGTTTGTAGTTGCGAAGTCTAAAGTTGTGGAGTTTCTAGTTGTTTAGTTTCTAGTTGTGGAGTTTGTAGTTGTGGGGTTCGTAGTTGTGGAGCTCGTAGTAGTGAAGTTTCTAGTTGTGGAGTCTCTAGTTGTGGAGTTTGTAGTTCTGGAGTTTCTAGCTGTGGAGTTTCAAGTTGCGGAGTTTCTAGTTGTGGAGTTTCTAGTTGCAGAGTTTCTAGTTGCGGACTTCCTAGCTGTGGAGTTTCTTGTTGTGGAGTCTCTAGCTGTGGAGTTTGTAGTTGTGGAGTTTCTAGTTGCGGAGTTTTTAGGTCGGAGTTTCTGAATGTGGAGTTTCTAGTGTCGGAGTTTCTAGTTTTGGAGTCCGTAGTTGTGGAGTATCTATTTGTTGGGTTTCAAGTTGTGGAGTTTCTAGTTGTGGAATTTGTAGTGGCGGAGTTTCAAGTTGTGGAGTTTCTAGTTGTGAAGTTTCTAGAGTATCTAGTTGTGGTGTTTCAAGTTGTGGAGTTTCTAGTTGCGGAGTTTCTAGTGTTGGAGTTTATTGTTGTGGATTTCGTAGTTTTGGAGTATCTAGTTGTAGTGTTTCAAGTAGTGAAGTTTCTAGCTGTGGAGTTTCTAGTTGTGGAGTTTTCTAGTAGTGGAGTTTCAAGTTGTGGAGTTTCTAGTTGTGGAATTTGTAGTTTTGTAGTATCTAGTTGTGGTAATTTAAGTTTTGGAGTTTCTAGCTGTGGAGTTTCTAGTTGTGGAGTTTCTAGTTGCGGAGTTTCTAGTTGTAAAGTCTCTAGTTGTGGAGTTCCTAGTTGTGGAGTCTCTAGTTGTGGATTTCTAGTTGCGAAGTCTAAAGTTGTGGAGTTTCTAGTTGTGGAGTTTCTAGTTGTAGAGTTTGTAGTTTTGGGGTTCGTAGTTGTGGAGTTCGTAGTTGTGGAGTTTCTAGTTGTGGAGTCTCTAGTTGTGGAGTTTGAAGTTGTGGAGTTTCTAGCTGTGGAGTTTGTAGTTGCGGAGTTTCTAGTTGCTGAGTTTCTAGTTGTAGAGTTTTCCAGTTGTGAAGATTGCAGTGGCGGAGTTTCTAGTTGCGGACGTTCTAGCTGTGGAGTTTCTAGTTGCGGAGTTTCTAGTTGCGGAGTTTTTAGTTGTGGACTTTCTAGTTGCAGAGTTTTCCAGTTGTGAAGATTGCAGTGGCGAAGTTTCTAGTTGCGGACTTTCTAGCTGTGGAGTTTCTAGTTGCGGAGTTTCTAGTTGCGGAATTTTTAGTTGTGGAGTTTCTAGTTGTGAAATTTGTAGTTGTGGAGTATCTAGTTGTGGTGTTTCAAGTTGTGGAGTTTCTAGTTGTGGAGTTTCTAGTTGTGGAGTTTCTAGTTGTTGAGTTTCTAGTTGCCGAATCTCTAAATGCGAAGTCTCAAGTTGTGGAGTTTCTAGCTGTGGAGTTTCTAGTTGTGGAGTCTCTAGTTGCGGAATTTGTAGTTGTGGAGTTTCTAGCTGTGGAGTTTGTAGTTGCGGAGTTTCTAGTTGCAGAGTTACTAGTTGCAGAGTTTTTCAGTTGTGAAGATTGCAGTGGCACAGTTTCTAGTTGCGGACTTTCTAGCTGTGGAGTTTCTAGTTGCGGAGTTTCTAGTTGCGGAGTTTTTAGTTGTGGAGTTTCTAGTTGTGAAATTTGTAGTTGTGGAGTATCTAGTTGTGGTGTTTCAAGTTGTGGAGTTTCTAGTTGTTGAGTTTCTAGTTGCCGAATCTCTAAATGCGAAGTCTCAAGTTCTGGAGTTTCTAGCTGTGGAGTTTCTGGTTGTGGAATCTCTAGTTGTGGAGTTTCTAATTGTGGAGTCTCTAGTTGTGGAGTTTGTAGTTGCGAAGTCTAAAGTTGTGGAGTTTCTAGTTGTTTAGTTTCTAGTTGTGGAGTTTGTAGTTGTGGGGTTCGTAGTTGTGGAGCTCGTAGTAGTGAAGTTTCTAGTTGTGGAGTCTCTAGTTGTGGAGTTTGTAGTTCTGGAGTTTCTAGCTGTGGAGTTTCAAGTTGCGGAGTTTCTAGTTGTGGAGTTTCTAGTTGCAGAGTTTCTAGTTGCGGACTTCCTAGCTGTGGAGTTTCTTGTTGTGGAGTCTCTAGCTGTGGAGTTTGTAGTTGTGGAGTTTCTAGTTGCGGAGTTTTTAGGTCGGAGTTTCTGAATGTGGAGTTTCTAGTGTCGGAGTTTCTAGTTTTGGAGTCCGTAGTTGTGGAGTATCTATTTGTTGGGTTTCAAGTTGTGGAGTTTCTAGTTGTGGAATTTGTAGTGGCGGAGTTTCAAGTTGTGGAGTTTCTAGTTGTGAAGTTTCTAGAGTATCTAGTTGTGGTGTTTCAAGTTGTGGAGTTTCTAGTTGCGGAGTTTCTAGTGTTGGAGTTTATTGTTGTGGATTTCGTAGTTTTGGAGTATCTAGTTGTAGTGTTTCAAGTAGTGAAGTTTCTAGCTGTGGAGTTTCTAGTTGTGGAGTTTTCTAGTAGTGGAGTTTCAAGTTGTGGAGTTTCTAGTTGTGGAATTTGTAGTTTTGTAGTATCTAGTTGTGGTAATTTAAGTTTTGGTGTTTCAAGTTGTGGAGTTTCTAGTTGAGGAGTTTCTAGTTGCGGAGTTTCTAGTTGCAGAGTTTCTAGTTGCGGAGTTTTCTAGTAGTGATGTTTCTAGTTATGGAGTTTCTAGTTGTGGAGTCCGTAGTTGTGGAGACTCTATTTGTTGGGTTTCAAGTTGTGGAGTTTCAAGTTGCGGATTGTCTAGTTGCGGAGTTTATAGTTGCGGAGTCTGTAGTTGTGGAGTTTCTAGTTGTGGAATTTCTAGCTGTGGATTTTCTAACTGTGGAGTTTCTAGTTGCGGAGTTTTTAGTTGCGGAGTTTCTGGTTATGGAGTTTCTAGTGTTAGAGTTTCTAAATGTGGAGTCCATAGTTGTGGAGTATCTATTTGTTGAGTTTCAAGTTGTGGAGTTTTTAGTTATGGAATTTGTAGTTGTGGAGTATCTATTTGTTGAGTTTCAAGTTGTGGAGTTTCTAGTTATGGAATTTGTAGTTGTGGAGTATCTAGTTGTGGTGTTTCAAAATGTGGAGTTTCTAGCTGTGGAGTTTCTAGTTGTGGGATTTCTAGTTGCGGAGTTTCTAGTTGCGGAGTTTCTGGTTGTGGAGTTTCTAGTTGTGGAGTTTCTAGTTGAAGAGTCTGTAGTTGTGGAGTCTGTAGTTGTGGAGTTTCTAGTTGTGGAGTTCCTAGTTATGGAGTCTCTAGTTGTGGAGTTTCTAGTTGCGGAGTTTATTAGTTGTGGAGTTTCTAGTGGCGGAGTTTCTAGTTGTGGAGTTTGTAGTTGTGGAGTATCTAGTTGTGGTGTTTCAAGTTGGGGAGTTTCTAGTTGTGGATTTTGAAGTTGTAGAGTTCCTAGTATCGGAGTGTCTGGTTGGGAGTTTCTAGTTGCGGAGTTTTCTAGTTGCGGAGTCTGTAGTTGTGGAGTTGCTAGTTGCGGAGTTTCTAGTGGTGGATTTACTAGCTGTGGAGTTTCTAGTTGCGGAGTTTCTAGTTGCTTAGTTTCTAGTTGCAGACTTTCTAGCTGTGGAGTTTAGAGTTATGAAATTTGTTTTTGTGGAGTATCTAGTTGTGGTGTTTCAAGTTGTGGAGTTTCTAGTTGTGGAGTTTCTCGTTGTGGAGTTTCTAGTTGTTGTGTTTCTAGTTGCCGAGTCTCTAAATACGAAGTCTCAAGCTGCGGAATTTCTAGCTGTGGAGTTTCTGGTTGTGGAGTCTCTAGTTGTGGAGTTCCTAGTTGTGGAGTCTCTAGTTGTGGAGTTTCTAGTTGCGAAGTCTAAAGTTGTTGAGTTTTTAGTTGTGGAATTTCTAGTTGTTGAGTTTGTAGTTGTGGGGTTCGTAGCTGTGGGACTCGTAGTTGTGGAGTTTCTAGTTGTGGAGTCTCTAGTTGTGGAGTTTGTAGTTGTTGAGTTTCTAGCTCTGGAGTTTCTAGTTGCGGAGTTTCTAGTTGCAGAGTTTCTAGTTGCGGAGTTTTCCAGTTGTGGAGATTGTAGTGGCGGAGTTTCTAGTTGCGGAGTTTCAAGTTGTGGAGTTTCTAGTTGTGGAGTTTGTAGTTGTGGAGTATCTAGAGTTGGAGTTTCAAGTTGTGAAGTTTTTAGTTGTGGATTTTGAAGTTGTAGAGTTCCTAGTTGCGGATTGTCTAGTTGTGGAGTTTATAGTTGCGGAGTCTGTAGTTGTGGAGTTTCTAGTTGTGGAATTTCTAGCTGTGGATTTTCTAGCTGTGGAGTTTCTAGTTGCGGAGTTTTTAGTTGCGGAGTTTCTGGTTGTGGAGTTTCTAGTGTTAGAGTTTCTAGTTGTGGAGTATCTATTTGTTGAGTTTCAAGTTGTGGAGTTTCTAGTTATGGAATTTGTAGTTGTGGAGTATCTAGTTGTGGTGTTTCAAAATGTGGAGTTTCTAGCTGTGGAGTTTCTAGTTGTGGATTTTCTAGTTGCGGAGTTTCTAGTTGTGAAGTCTCTAGTTGTGGAGTCTCTAGTTGTGGGATTTCTAGTTGCGGAGTTTCTAGTTGCGGAGTTTCTGGTTGTGGAGTTTCTAGTTGTGGAGTTTCTAGTTGCGGAGTTTCAAGTTGTGGGGTTTTTAGTTGTGGAGTTTCTAGTTGTGGAGTTTGTAGTTGTGGAGTATCTAGATGTGGTGTTTCAGGTTGTGGAGTTTCTAATTGAGGAGTTTCTAGTTGTGGAGTTTCTAGTGGCGGAGTTTCTAGTTTTGGAGTTTATTGTTGTAGAATTCGTAGTTTTGGAGTATCTAGTTGTGGTGTTTCAAGTAGTGAAGTTTCTAGCTGTGGAGTTTCTAGTTGCAGAGTTTCTAGTTGCGGAGTTTATTAGTTGTGGAGTTTCAAGTTGTGGAGTTTCTAGTTGAGGAGTTTCTAGTTGTGGAGTTTGTAGTTGTGGAGTATCTAGTTGCGGAGTTTCAAGTTGGGGAGTTTCTAGTTGTGGATTTTGAAGTTGTAGAGTTCCTAGTTGCGGAGTGTCTGGTTGGAAGTTTCTAGTTGCGGAGTTTTCTAGTTGCGGAGTCTGTAGTTGTTGTGTTGCTAGTTGTGGAGTTTCTAGTGGTGGATTTTCTAGCTGTGGAGTTTCTAGTTGCGGAGTTTCTAGTTGCAGAGTTTCTAGTTGCGGACTTTCTAGCTGTGGAGTTTCTAGTTGCGGAGTTTCTAGTTGCGGAGTTTTTAGTTGTGGAGTTTCTAGTTGTGAAATTTGTAGTTGTGGAGTGTCTAGTTGTGGTGTTTCAAGTTATGGAGTTTCTAGTTGTGGAGTACTAGTTGTTGAGTTTCTAGTTGCCGAGTCTCTAAATGCGAAGTCTCAAGTTGTGGAGTTTCTAGCTGTGGAGTTTCTGGTTGTGGAATCTCTAGTTGTGGAGTTTCTAGTTGTTTAGTTTCTTGTTGTGGTGTTTGTAGTTGTGGGGTTCGTAGTTGTGGAGCTCGTAGTTGTGAAGTTTCTAGTTGTGGAGTCTCTAGTTGTGGAGTTTGTAGTTGTGGAGTATCTAGTTGTGGTGTTTCAAAATGTGGAGTTTCTAGCTGTGGAGTTTCTAGTTGTGGATTTTCTAGTTGCGGAGTTTCTAGTTGTGAAGTCTCTAGTTGTGGAGTCTCTAGTTGTGGGATTTCTAGTTGCGGAGTTTCTAGTTGCGGAGTTTCTGGTTGTGGAGTTTCTAGTTGTGGAATCCATAGTTGTGGAGTATCAATTTGTTGAGTTTCAAGTTGTGGAGTTTCTAGTTATGGAATTTGTAGTTGTGGAGTACCTAGTTGTGGTGTTTCAAAATGTGAAGTTTCTAGCTGTGGAGTTTCTAGTTGTGGATTTTCTAGTTGCGGAGTTTCTAGTTGTGAAGTCTCTAGTTGTGGAGTCTCTAGTTGTGGGATTTCTAGTTGCGGAGTTTCTAGTTGCGGAGTTTCTGGTTGTGGAGTTTCTAGTTGTGGAGTTTCTTGTTGCGGAGTTTCAAGTTGTGGAGTTTTTAGTTGTGGAGTTTCTAGTGGTGGAGTTTGTAGTTGTGGAGTATCTAGTTGTGGTGTTTCAAGTTGTGGAGTTTCTAGTTGAGGAGTTTCTAGCTGTGCAGTTTCTAGTTGCGGAGTTTCTAGTTTTGGAGTTTATTGTTGTAGAATTCGTAGTTTTGGAGTATCTAGTTGTAGCGTTTCAAGTAGTGAAGTTTCTAGCTGTGGAGTTTCTAGTTGTGGAATTCGTAGTTGTGGAGTATCTAGTTGTGGTGTTTCAAGTAGTGAAGTTTCTAGCTGTGGAGTTTCTAGTTGCAGAGTTTCTAGTTGCAGATTTTCTAGTTGCGGAGTTTATTAGTTGTGGAGTTTCAAGTTGTGGAGTTTCTAGTTGTGGAGTTTCTGATTGTGAAGTTTGTAGTTGTGGTGTATCTAGTTGTGGAGTTTCAAGTTGGGGAGTTTCTAGTTGTGGATTTTGAAGTTGTAGAGTTCCTAGTTGCGGAGTGTCTGGTTGGGAGTTTCTAGTTGCGGAGTTTTCTAGTTGCGGAGTCTGTAGTTGTGGCGTTGCTAGTTGTGGAGTTTCTAGTGGTGGATTTTCTAGCTGTGGAGTTTCTAGTTGTGAAATTTGTAGTTGTGGAGTATCTAGTTGTGGGGTTGCAAGTTGTGAAGTATCTAGTTTTGGTGTTTCAAGTAGTGAAGTATCTAACTGTGGAGTTTCTAGTTGCAGATTTTCCAGTTGCGGAGTTTATTAGTTGTGGAGTGTCAAGTTGTGGAGTTTCTATTTGTGGAGTTTCTTGTTGTGGAGTCTCTAGTTGTGGAGTTTGTAGTTGTGGAATTTCTAGTTGCGGAGTTTTTAGGTCGGAGTTTCTGGTTGTGGAGTTTCTAGTGGAGTTTCTAGTTTTGGGTTCGGTAGTTGTGGAGTATCTATTTGTTGGGTTTCAAGTTGTAAAGTTTTTAGTTGTGGAATTTGTAGTAGCGGAGTTTCAAGTTGTGGAGTTTCTAGTTGGGGAGTTTCTAGAGTATCTAGTTGTGGTGTTTCAAGTTGTGGAGTTTCTAGTTGAGGAGTTTCTAGTTGTGGAGTTTCTAGTTGCGGATTTTCTAGTGTAGGAGTTTATTGTTGTGGAATTCGTAGTTTTTGAGTATCTAGTTGTAGTGTTTCAAGTAGTGAAATTTCTAGCTGTGGAGTTTCTAGTTGTGGAGTTTTCTAGTAGCGGAGTTTCTAGTTATGGAGTTTCAAGTTGTGGAGTTTCTAGTTGTGGAATTTGTAGTTGTGTAGTATCTAGTTGTGGTAATTCAAGTTTTGGAGTTTCTATCTGTGAAGTTTCTAGTTGTGGAGTTTCTAGTTGCGGAGTTTCTAGTTGTAAAGTCTCTAGTTGTGGAGTTTCTAGCTGTGGAGTTTCTGGTTGTGGAGTCTAGTTGTGGAGTTCCTAGTTGCGGAGTCTCTAGTTGTGAATTTCTAGTTGCGAAGTCTAAAGTTGTGGAGTTTGTAGTTGTGGAGTTTCTAGTTGTGGAGTTTGTAGTTATGGGGTTCGTAGTTGTGGAATTCGTAGTTGTGGAGTTTCTAGTTGTGGAGTCTCTAGTTGTGGAGTTTGTAGTTGTGGAGTTTCTAGCTGTGAAAATTGCAGTGGCGGAGTTTCTAGTTGCGGACTTTCTAGCTGTGGAGTTTCTAGTTGCGGAGTTTATAGTTGCGGAGTTTTTAGTTGTGAGTTTCTAGTTGTGAAATTTGTAGTTGTGGAGTATCTAGTTGTGGTGTTTCAAGTTGTGGAGTTTCTAGTTGTGGAGTTTCTCGTTGTGGAGTTTCTCGTTGTGGAGTTTCTAGTTGATGAGATTCTAGTTGCCGAGTCTCTAAATGCGAAGTCTCAAGTTGTGGAGTTTCTAGCTGTGGAGTTTCTGGTTGTGGAGTCTCTAGTTGTGGAGTTCCTAGTTGTGGAGTCTCTAGTTGTGGAGTTTGTAGTTGCGAAGTCTAAAGTTGTGGAGGTTCTAGTTGTTTAGTTTCTAGTTGTGGAGTTTGTAGTTGTGGGGTTCGTAGTTGTGGAGTTCGTAGTTGTGAAGTTTCTAGTTGTGGAGTCTCTAGTTCTGGAGTTTGTAGTTGTGGAGTTTCTAGCTGTTGAGTTTCTAGTTGCGGAGTTTCTAGTTGCAGAGTTTCTAGTTGCAGAGTTTTCCAGTTGTGAAGATTGCAGTGGCGGAGTTTCTAGTTGCGGGCTTTCTAGCTGTGGAGTTTCTAGTTGCGGAGTTTATAGTTGCGGAGTTTTTAGTTGTGGAGTTTCTAGTTGTGAAATTTGTAGTTGTGGAGTATCTAGTTGTGGTGTTTCAAGTTGTGGAGTTTCTAGTTGTGGAGTTTCAAAATGTGGAGTTTCTAGTTGTTGAGTTTCTAGTTGCCGAGTCTTTAAATGCGAAGTCTCAAGTTGTGGAGTTTCTAGCTGTGGAGTTTCTGGTTGTGGAGTCTCTAGTTGTGGAGTTCCTAGTTGTGGAGTCTCTAGTTGTGGAGTTTGTAGTTGCGAAGTCTAAAGTTGTGGAGTTTCTAGTTGTTTAGTTTCTAGTTGTGGAGTTTGTAGTTGTGGGGTTCGTAGTTGTTGAGTTCGTAGTTGTGAAGTTTCTAGTTGTGGAGTCTCTAGTTGTGGAGTTTGTAGTTGTGGAGTTTCTAGCTGTGGAGTTTCTAGTTGCGGAGTTTCTAGTTGCAGAGTTTCTAGTTGCAGAGTTTTCCAGTTGTGGAGATTGTAGTGGCGGTGTTTCTAGTTGCGGAGTTTCAAGTTGTGGAGTTTACAGTTGTGGAGTATCTAGTTGTGGAGTTTCAAGTTGATGAGTTTTTAGTTGTGGATTTTGAAGTTGTAGAGTTCCTAGTTGCGGATTGTCTAGTTGTGGAGTTTCTAGCTGTGGAGTTTCTAGTTGCGGAGTTTCTAGTTGTGAAGTCTCTAGTTGTGGAGTCTCTAGTTGTGGGATTTCTAGTTGCGGAGTTTCTATTTGCGGAGTTTCTGGTTGTGGAGTTTCTAGTTGTGAAGTTTAGATTTATGGAGTCTCTAGTTGTGGAGTTTCTAGTTGCGGAATTTCTAGTTGTGGAGCTTCTAGTTGTGGAATTTCTAGTTGTGGAGTATCTAGTTGTGGTGTTTCAAGTTGTGGAGTTTCTAGTTGAGGAGTTTCTAGTTGCGGAGTTTCTAGTTGTGGAGTTTCTAGTTGTGGAATTCGTAGTTTTGGAGTATCTCGTTGTGGTGTTTGAAGTAGTGAAGTTTCTAGCTGTGGAGTTTCTAGTTGCGCAGTTACTAGTTGCAGAGTTTCTAGTTGCGGAGTTTTCTAGTAGTGATGTTTCTAGTTATGGAGTTTCTAAATGTGGAGTCCGTAGTTGTGGAGTATCTATTTGTTGGGTTTCAAGTTGTGGAGTTTCAAGTTGCGGATTGTCTAGTTGCGGAGTTTATAGTTGCGGAGTCTGTAGTTGTGGAGTTTCTAGTTGTGGAATTTCTAGCTGTGGATTTTCTAACTGTGGAGTTTCTAGTTGCGGAGTTTTTAGTTGCGGAGTTCTGGTTATGGAGTTTCTAGTGTTAGAGTTTCTAAATGTGGAGTCCATAGTTGTGGAGTATCTATTTGTTGAGTTTCAAGTTGTGGAGTTTTTAGTTATGGAATTTGTAGTTGTGGAGTATCTATTTGTTGAGCTTCAAGTGTTGGAGTTTCTAGTTATGGAATTTGTAGTTGTGGAGTATCTAGTTGTGGTGTTTCAAAATGTGGAGTTTCTAGCTGTGGAGTCTCTAGTTGTGGGATTTCTAGTTGCGGAGTTTCTAGTTGCGGAGTTTCTGGTTGTGGAGTTTCTAGTTGTGGAGTTTCTAGTTGAGGAGTCTGTAGTTGTGGAGTCTGTAGTTGTGGAGTTTCTAGTTGTGGAGTTCCTAGTTATGGAGTCTCAAGTTGTGGAGTTTCTAGTTGCGGAGTTTATTAGTTGTGGAGTTTCTAGTGGCGGAGTTTCTAGTTGTGGAGTTTGTAGTTGTGGAGTATCTAGTTGTGGTGTTTCAAGTTGGGGAGTTTCTAGTTGTGGATTTTGAAGTTGTAGAGTTCCTAGTATCGGAGTGTCTGGTTGGGAGTTTCTAGTTGCGGAGTTTTCTAGTTGCGGAGTCTGTAGTTGTGGAGTTGCTAGTTGCGGAGTTTCTAGTGGTGGATTTACTAGCTGTGGAGTTTCTAGTTGCGGAGTTTCTAGTTGCTTAGTTTCTAGTTGCAGACTTTCTAGCTGTGGAGTTTCTAGTTATGAAATTTATTTTTGTGGAGTATCTAGTTGTGGTGTTTCAAGTTGTGGAGTTTCTAGTTGTGGAGTTTCTCGTTTTGGAGTTTCTAGTTGTTGTGTTTCTAGTTGCCGAGTCTCTACATACGAAGTCTCAAGCTGCGGAATTTCTAGCTGTGGAGTTTCTGGTTGTGGAGTCTCTAGTTGTGGAGTTCCTAGTTGTGGAGTCTCTAGTTGTGGAGTTTCTAGTTGCGAAGTCTAAAGTTGTTGAGTTTCTAGTTGTGGAATTTCTAATTGTTGAGTTTGTAGTTGTGGGGTTCGTAGCTGTGGGACTCGTAGTTGTGGAGTTTCTAGTTGTGGAGTCTCTAGTTGTGGAGTTTGTAGTTGTTGAGTTTCTAGCTCTGGAGTTTCTAGTTGCGGAGTTTCTAGTTGCAGAGTTTCTAGTTGCGGAGTTTTCCAGTTGTGGAGATTGTAGTGGCGGAGTTTCTAGTTGCGGAGTTTCAAGTTGTGGAGTTTCTAGTTGTGGATTTTGAAGTTGTAGAGTTCCTAGTTGCGGATTGTCTAGTTGTGGAGTTTATAGTTGCGGAGTCTGTAGTTGTGGAGTTTCTAGTTGTGGAATTTCTAGCTGTGGATTTTCTAGCTGTGAAGTTTCTAGTTGCGGAGTTTTTAGTTGCGGAGTTTCTGGTTGTGGAGTTTCTAGTGTTAGAGTTTCTAGTTGTGGAGTCCATAGTTGTGGAGTATCTATTTGTTGAGTTTCAAGTTGTGGAGTTTCTAGTTATGGAATTTGTAGTTGTGGAGTATCTAGTTGTGGTGTTTCAAAATGTGGAGTTTCTAGCTGTGGAGTTTCTAGTTGTGGATTTTCTAGTTGCGGAGTTTCTAGTTGGGAAGTCTCTAGTTGTGGAGTCTCTAGTTGTGGGATTTGTAGTTGCGGAGTTTCCAGTTGCGGAGTTTCTGGTTGTGGAGTTTCTAGTTGTGGAGTTTCTAGTTGTGGAGTTTGTAGTTGTGGAGTATCTAGATGTGGTGTTTCAGGTTGTGGAGTTTCTAATTGAGGAGTTTCTAGTTGTGGAGTTTCTAGTTGTTGAGTTTCTAGTTGCCGAATCTCTAAATGCGAAGTCTCAAGTTGTGGAGTTTCTAGCTGTGGAGTTTCTAGTTGTGGAGTCTCTAGTTGCGGAATTTGTAGTTGTGGAGTTTCTAGCTGTGGAGTTTGTAGTTGCGGAGTTTCTAGTTGCAGAGTTACTAGTTGCAGAGTTTTTCAGTTGTGAAGATTGCAGTGGCACAGTTTCTAGTTGCGGACTTTCTAGCTGTGGAGTTTCTAGTTGCGGAGTTTCTAGTTGCGGAGTTTTTAGTTGTGGAGTTTCTAGTTGTGAAATTTGTAGTTGTGGAGTATCTAGTTGTGGTGTTTCAAGTTGTGGAGTTTCTAGTTGTTGAGTTTCTAGTTGCCGAATCTCTAAATGCGAAGTCTCAAGTTCTGGAGTTTCTAGCTGTGGAGTTTCTGGTTGTGGAATCTCTAGTTGTGGAGTTTCTAATTGTGGAGTCTCTAGTTGTGGAGTTTGTAGTTGCGAAGTCTAAAGTTGTGGAGTTTCTAGTTGTTTAGTTTCTAGTTGTGGAGTTTGTAGTTGTGGGGTTCGTAGTTGTGGAGCTCGTAGTAGTGAAGTTTCTAGTTGTGGAGTCTCTAGTTGTGGAGTTTGTAGTTCTGGAGTTTCTAGCTGTGGAGTTTCAAGTTGCGGAGTTTCTAGTTGTGGAGTTTCTAGTTGCAGAGTTTCTAGTTGCGGACTTCCTAGCTGTGGAGTTTCTTGTTGTGGAGTCTCTAGCTGTGGAGTTTGTAGTTGTGGAGTTTCTAGTTGCGGAGTTTTTAGGTCGGAGTTTCTGAATGTGGAGTTTCTAGTGTCGGAGTTTCTAGTTTTGGAGTCCGTAGTTGTGGAGTATCTATTTGTTGGGTTTCAAGTTGTGGAGTTTCTAGTTGTGGAATTTGTAGTGGCGGAGTTTCAAGTTGTGGAGTTTCTAGTTGTGAAGTTTCTAGAGTATCTAGTTGTGGTGTTTCAAGTTGTGGAGTTTCTAGTTGCGGAGTTTCTAGTGTTGGAGTTTATTGTTGTGGATTTCGTAGTTTTGGAGTATCTAGTTGTAGTGTTTCAAGTAGTGAAGTTTCTAGCTGTGGAGTTTCTAGTTGTGGAGTTTTCTAGTAGTGGAGTTTCAAGTTGTGGAGTTTCTAGTTGTGGAATTTGTAGTTTTGTAGTATCTAGTTGTGGTAATTTAAGTTTTGGTGTTTCAAGTTGTGGAGTTTCTAGTTGAGGAGTTTCTAGTTGCGGAGTTTCTAGTTGCAGAGTTTCTAGTTGCGGAGTTTTCTAGTAGTGATGTTTCTAGTTATGGAGTTTCTAGTTGTGGAGTCCGTAGTTGTGGAGACTCTATTTGTTGGGTTTCAAGTTGTGGAGTTTCAAGTTGCGGATTGTCTAGTTGCGGAGTTTATAGTTGCGGAGTCTGTAGTTGTGGAGTTTCTAGTTGTGGAATTTCTAGCTGTGGATTTTCTAACTGTGGAGTTTCTAGTTGCGGAGTTTTTAGTTGCGGAGTTTCTGGTTATGGAGTTTCTAGTGTTAGAGTTTCTAAATGTGGAGTCCATAGTTGTGGAGTATCTATTTGTTGAGTTTCAAGTTGTGGAGTTTTTAGTTATGGAATTTGTAGTTGTGGAGTATCTATTTGTTGAGTTTCAAGTTGTGGAGTTTCTAGTTATGGAATTTGTAGTTGTGGAGTATCTAGTTGTGGTGTTTCAAAATGTGGAGTTTCTAGCTGTGGAGTTTCTAGTTGTGGGATTTCTAGTTGCGGAGTTTCTAGTTGCGGAGTTTCTGGTTGTGGAGTTTCTAGTTGTGGAGTTTCTAGTTGAAGAGTCTGTAGTTGTGGAGTCTGTAGTTGTGGAGTTTCTAGTTGTGGAGTTCCTAGTTATGGAGTCTCTAGTTGTGGAGTTTCTAGTTGCGGAGTTTATTAGTTGTGGAGTTTCTAGTGGCGGAGTTTCTAGTTGTGGAGTTTGTAGTTGTGGAGTATCTAGTTGTGGTGTTTCAAGTTGGGGAGTTTCTAGTTGTGGATTTTGAAGTTGTAGAGTTCCTAGTATCGGAGTGTCTGGTTGGGAGTTTCTAGTTGCGGAGTTTTCTAGTTGCGGAGTCTGTAGTTGTGGAGTTGCTAGTTGCGGAGTTTCTAGTGGTGGATTTACTAGCTGTGGAGTTTCTAGTTGCGGAGTTTCTAGTTGCTTAGTTTCTAGTTGCAGACTTTCTAGCTGTGGAGTTTAGAGTTATGAAATTTGTTTTTGTGGAGTATCTAGTTGTGGTGTTTCAAGTTGTGGAGTTTCTAGTTGTGGAGTTTCTCGTTGTGGAGTTTCTAGTTGTTGTGTTTCTAGTTGCCGAGTCTCTAAATACGAAGTCTCAAGCTGCGGAATTTCTAGCTGTGGAGTTTCTGGTTGTGGAGTCTCTAGTTGTGGAGTTCCTAGTTGTGGAGTCTCTAGTTGTGGAGTTTCTAGTTGCGAAGTCTAAAGTTGTTGAGTTTTTAGTTGTGGAATTTCTAGTTGTTGAGTTTGTAGTTGTGGGGTTCGTAGCTGTGGGACTCGTAGTTGTGGAGTTTCTAGTTGTGGAGTCTCTAGTTGTGGAGTTTGTAGTTGTTGAGTTTCTAGCTCTGGAGTTTCTAGTTGCGGAGTTTCTAGTTGCAGAGTTTCTAGTTGCGGAGTTTTCCAGTTGTGGAGATTGTAGTGGCGGAGTTTCTAGTTGCGGAGTTTCAAGTTGTGGAGTTTCTAGTTGTGGAGTTTGTAGTTGTGGAGTATCTAGAGTTGGAGTTTCAAGTTGTGAAGTTTTTAGTTGTGGATTTTGAAGTTGTAGAGTTCCTAGTTGCGGATTGTCTAGTTGTGGAGTTTATAGTTGCGGAGTCTGTAGTTGTGGAGTTTCTAGTTGTGGAATTTCTAGCTGTGGATTTTCTAGCTGTGGAGTTTCTAGTTGCGGAGTTTTTAGTTGCGGAGTTTCTGGTTGTGGAGTTTCTAGTGTTAGAGTTTCTAGTTGTGGAGTATCTATTTGTTGAGTTTCAAGTTGTGGAGTTTCTAGTTATGGAATTTGTAGTTGTGGAGTATCTAGTTGTGGTGTTTCAAAATGTGGAGTTTCTAGCTGTGGAGTTTCTAGTTGTGGATTTTCTAGTTGCGGAGTTTCTAGTTGTGAAGTCTCTAGTTGTGGAGTCTCTAGTTGTGGGATTTCTAGTTGCGGAGTTTCTAGTTGCGGAGTTTCTGGTTGTGGAGTTTCTAGTTGTGGAGTTTCTAGTTGCGGAGTTTCAAGTTGTGGGGTTTTTAGTTGTGGAGTTTCTAGTTGTGGAGTTTGTAGTTGTGGAGTATCTAGATGTGGTGTTTCAGGTTGTGGAGTTTCTAATTGAGGAGTTTCTAGTTGTGGAGTTTCTAGTGGCGGAGTTTCTAGTTTTGGAGTTTATTGTTGTAGAATTCGTAGTTTTGGAGTATCTAGTTGTGGTGTTTCAAGTAGTGAAGTTTCTAGCTGTGGAGTTTCTAGTTGCAGAGTTTCTAGTTGCGGAGTTTATTAGTTGTGGAGTTTCAAGTTGTGGAGTTTCTAGTTGAGGAGTTTCTAGTTGTGGAGTTTGTAGTTGTGGAGTATCTAGTTGCGGAGTTTCAAGTTGGGGAGTTTCTAGTTGTGGATTTTGAAGTTGTAGAGTTCCTAGTTGCGGAGTGTCTGGTTGGAAGTTTCTAGTTGCGGAGTTTTCTAGTTGCGGAGTCTGTAGTTGTTGTGTTGCTAGTTGTGGAGTTTCTAGTGGTGGATTTTCTAGCTGTGGAGTTTCTAGTTGCGGAGTTTCTAGTTGCAGAGTTTCTAGTTGCGGACTTTCTAGCTGTGGAGTTTCTAGTTGCGGAGTTTCTAGTTGCGGAGTTTTTAGTTGTGGAGTTTCTAGTTGTGAAATTTGTAGTTGTGGAGTGTCTAGTTGTGGTGTTTCAAGTTATGGAGTTTCTAGTTGTGGAGTACTAGTTGTTGAGTTTCTAGTTGCCGAGTCTCTAAATGCGAAGTCTCAAGTTGTGGAGTTTCTAGCTGTGGAGTTTCTGGTTGTGGAATCTCTAGTTGTGGAGTTTCTAGTTGTTTAGTTTCTTGTTGTGGTGTTTGTAGTTGTGGGGTTCGTAGTTGTGGAGCTCGTAGTTGTGAAGTTTCTAGTTGTGGAGTCTCTAGTTGTGGAGTTTGTAGTTGTGGAGTATCTAGTTGTGGTGTTTCAAAATGTGGAGTTTCTAGCTGTGGAGTTTCTAGTTGTGGATTTTCTAGTTGCGGAGTTTCTAGTTGTGAAGTCTCTAGTTGTGGAGTCTCTAGTTGTGGGATTTCTAGTTGCGGAGTTTCTAGTTGCGGAGTTTCTGGTTGTGGAGTTTCTAGTTGTGGAATCCATAGTTGTGGAGTATCAATTTGTTGAGTTTCAAGTTGTGGAGTTTCTAGTTATGGAATTTGTAGTTGTGGAGTACCTAGTTGTGGTGTTTCAAAATGTGAAGTTTCTAGCTGTGGAGTTTCTAGTTGTGGATTTTCTAGTTGCGGAGTTTCTAGTTGTGAAGTCTCTAGTTGTGGAGTCTCTAGTTGTGGGATTTCTAGTTGCGGAGTTTCTAGTTGCGGAGTTTCTGGTTGTGGAGTTTCTAGTTGTGGAGTTTCTTGTTGCGGAGTTTCAAGTTGTGGAGTTTTTAGTTGTGGAGTTTCTAGTGGTGGAGTTTGTAGTTGTGGAGTATCTAGTTGTGGTGTTTCAAGTTGTGGAGTTTCTAGTTGAGGAGTTTCTAGCTGTGCAGTTTCTAGTTGCGGAGTTTCTAGTTTTGGAGTTTATTGTTGTAGAATTCGTAGTTTTGGAGTATCTAGTTGTAGCGTTTCAAGTAGTGAAGTTTCTAGCTGTGGAGTTTCTAGTTGTGGAATTCGTAGTTGTGGAGTATCTAGTTGTGGTGTTTCAAGTAGTGAAGTTTCTAGCTGTGGAGTTTCTAGTTGCAGAGTTTCTAGTTGCAGATTTTCTAGTTGCGGAGTTTATTAGTTGTGGAGTTTCAAGTTGTGGAGTTTCTAGTTGTGGAGTTTCTGATTGTGAAGTTTGTAGTTGTGGTGTATCTAGTTGTGGAGTTTCAAGTTGGGGAGTTTCTAGTTGTGGATTTTGAAGTTGTAGAGTTCCTAGTTGCGGAGTGTCTGGTTGGGAGTTTCTAGTTGCGGAGTTTTCTAGTTGCGGAGTCTGTAGTTGTGGCGTTGCTAGTTGTGGAGTTTCTAGTGGTGGATTTTCTAGCTGTGGAGTTTCTAGTTGTGAAATTTGTAGTTGTGGAGTATCTAGTTGTGGGGTTGCAAGTTGTGAAGTATCTAGTTTTGGTGTTTCAAGTAGTGAAGTATCTAACTGTGGAGTTTCTAGTTGCAGATTTTCCAGTTGCGGAGTTTATTAGTTGTGGAGTGTCAAGTTGTGGAGTTTCTATTTGTGGAGTTTCTTGTTGTGGAGTCTCTAGTTGTGGAGTTTGTAGTTGTGGAATTTCTAGTTGCGGAGTTTTTAGGTCGGAGTTTCTGGTTGTGGAGTTTCTAGTGGAGTTTCTAGTTTTGGGTTCGGTAGTTGTGGAGTATCTATTTGTTGGGTTTCAAGTTGTAAAGTTTTTAGTTGTGGAATTTGTAGTAGCGGAGTTTCAAGTTGTGGAGTTTCTAGTTGGGGAGTTTCTAGAGTATCTAGTTGTGGTGTTTCAAGTTGTGGAGTTTCTAGTTGAGGAGTTTCTAGTTGTGGAGTTTCTAGTTGCGGATTTTCTAGTGTAGGAGTTTATTGTTGTGGAATTCGTAGTTTTTGAGTATCTAGTTGTAGTGTTTCAAGTAGTGAAATTTCTAGCTGTGGAGTTTCTAGTTGTGGAGTTTTCTAGTAGCGGAGTTTCTAGTTATGGAGTTTCAAGTTGTGGAGTTTCTAGTTGTGGAATTTGTAGTTGTGTAGTATCTAGTTGTGGTAATTCAAGTTTTGGAGTTTCTATCTGTGAAGTTTCTAGTTGTGGAGTTTCTAGTTGCGGAGTTTCTAGTTGTAAAGTCTCTAGTTGTGGAGTTTCTAGCTGTGGAGTTTCTGGTTGTGGAGTCTAGTTGTGGAGTTCCTAGTTGCGGAGTCTCTAGTTGTGAATTTCTAGTTGCGAAGTCTAAAGTTGTGGAGTTTGTAGTTGTGGAGTTTCTAGTTGTGGAGTTTGTAGTTATGGGGTTCGTAGTTGTGGAATTCGTAGTTGTGGAGTTTCTAGTTGTGGAGTCTCTAGTTGTGGAGTTTGTAGTTGTGGAGTTTCTAGCTGTGAAAATTGCAGTGGCGGAGTTTCTAGTTGCGGACTTTCTAGCTGTGGAGTTTCTAGTTGCGGAGTTTATAGTTGCGGAGTTTTTAGTTGTGAGTTTCTAGTTGTGAAATTTGTAGTTGTGGAGTATCTAGTTGTGGTGTTTCAAGTTGTGGAGTTTCTAGTTGTGGAGTTTCTCGTTGTGGAGTTTCTCGTTGTGGAGTTTCTAGTTGATGAGATTCTAGTTGCCGAGTCTCTAAATGCGAAGTCTCAAGTTGTGGAGTTTCTAGCTGTGGAGTTTCTGGTTGTGGAGTCTCTAGTTGTGGAGTTCCTAGTTGTGGAGTCTCTAGTTGTGGAGTTTGTAGTTGCGAAGTCTAAAGTTGTGGAGGTTCTAGTTGTTTAGTTTCTAGTTGTGGAGTTTGTAGTTGTGGGGTTCGTAGTTGTGGAGTTCGTAGTTGTGAAGTTTCTAGTTGTGGAGTCTCTAGTTCTGGAGTTTGTAGTTGTGGAGTTTCTAGCTGTTGAGTTTCTAGTTGCGGAGTTTCTAGTTGCAGAGTTTCTAGTTGCAGAGTTTTCCAGTTGTGAAGATTGCAGTGGCGGAGTTTCTAGTTGCGGGCTTTCTAGCTGTGGAGTTTCTAGTTGCGGAGTTTATAGTTGCGGAGTTTTTAGTTGTGGAGTTTCTAGTTGTGAAATTTGTAGTTGTGGAGTATCTAGTTGTGGTGTTTCAAGTTGTGGAGTTTCTAGTTGTGGAGTTTCAAAATGTGGAGTTTCTAGTTGTTGAGTTTCTAGTTGCCGAGTCTTTAAATGCGAAGTCTCAAGTTGTGGAGTTTCTAGCTGTGGAGTTTCTGGTTGTGGAGTCTCTAGTTGTGGAGTTCCTAGTTGTGGAGTCTCTAGTTGTGGA
Organism: Rhipicephalus microplus; assembly: GCF_043290135.1. NCBI lineage: Eukaryota > Metazoa > Arthropoda > Arachnida > Ixodida > Ixodidae > Rhipicephalus > Rhipicephalus microplus. Next base: position 6,122,401 of record NW_027464590.1, on the reverse strand, counting down.
GTTTGTAGTTGCGAAGTCTAAAGTTGTGGAGTTTCTAGTTGTTTAGTTTCTAGTTGTGGAGTTTGTAGTTGTGGGGTTCGTAGTTGTTGAGTTCGTAGTTGTGAAGTTTCTAGTTGTGGAGTCTCTAGTTGTGGAGTTTGTAGTTGTGGAGTTTCTAGCTGTGGAGTTTCTAGTTGCGGAGTTTCTAGTTGCAGAGTTTCTAGTTGCAGAGTTTTCCAGTTGTGGAGATTGTAGTGGCGGTGTTTCTAGTTGCGGAGTTTCAAGTTGTGGAGTTTACAGTTGTGGAGTATCTAGTTGTGGAGTTTCAAGTTGATGAGTTTTTAGTTGTGGATTTTGAAGTTGTAGAGTTCCTAGTTGCGGATTGTCTAGTTGTGGAGTTTCTAGCTGTGGAGTTTCTAGTTGCGGAGTTTCTAGTTGTGAAGTCTCTAGTTGTGGAGTCTCTAGTTGTGGGATTTCTAGTTGCGGAGTTTCTATTTGCGGAGTTTCTGGTTGTGGAGTTTCTAGTTGTGAAGTTTAGATTTATGGAGTCTCTAGTTGTGGAGTTTCTAGTTGCGGAATTTCTAGTTGTGGAGCTTCTAGTTGTGGAATTTCTAGTTGTGGAGTATCTAGTTGTGGTGTTTCAAGTTGTGGAGTTTCTAGTTGAGGAGTTTCTAGTTGCGGAGTTTCTAGTTGTGGAGTTTCTAGTTGTGGAATTCGTAGTTTTGGAGTATCTCGTTGTGGTGTTTGAAGTAGTGAAGTTTCTAGCTGTGGAGTTTCTAGTTGCGCAGTTACTAGTTGCAGAGTTTCTAGTTGCGGAGTTTTCTAGTAGTGATGTTTCTAGTTATGGAGTTTCTAAATGTGGAGTCCGTAGTTGTGGAGTATCTATTTGTTGGGTTTCAAGTTGTGGAGTTTCAAGTTGCGGATTGTCTAGTTGCGGAGTTTATAGTTGCGGAGTCTGTAGTTGTGGAGTTTCTAGTTGTGGAATTTCTAGCTGTGGATTTTCTAACTGTGGAGTTTCTAGTTGCGGAGTTTTTAGTTGCGGAGTTCTGGTTATGGAGTTTCTAGTGTTAGAGTTTCTAAATGTGGAGTCCATAGTTGTGGAGTATCTATTTGTTGAGTTTCAAGTTGTGGAGTTTTTAGTTATGGAATTTGTAGTTGTGGAGTATCTATTTGTTGAGCTTCAAGTGTTGGAGTTTCTAGTTATGGAATTTGTAGTTGTGGAGTATCTAGTTGTGGTGTTTCAAAATGTGGAGTTTCTAGCTGTGGAGTCTCTAGTTGTGGGATTTCTAGTTGCGGAGTTTCTAGTTGCGGAGTTTCTGGTTGTGGAGTTTCTAGTTGTGGAGTTTCTAGTTGAGGAGTCTGTAGTTGTGGAGTCTGTAGTTGTGGAGTTTCTAGTTGTGGAGTTCCTAGTTATGGAGTCTCAAGTTGTGGAGTTTCTAGTTGCGGAGTTTATTAGTTGTGGAGTTTCTAGTGGCGGAGTTTCTAGTTGTGGAGTTTGTAGTTGTGGAGTATCTAGTTGTGGTGTTTCAAGTTGGGGAGTTTCTAGTTGTGGATTTTGAAGTTGTAGAGTTCCTAGTATCGGAGTGTCTGGTTGGGAGTTTCTAGTTGCGGAGTTTTCTAGTTGCGGAGTCTGTAGTTGTGGAGTTGCTAGTTGCGGAGTTTCTAGTGGTGGATTTACTAGCTGTGGAGTTTCTAGTTGCGGAGTTTCTAGTTGCTTAGTTTCTAGTTGCAGACTTTCTAGCTGTGGAGTTTCTAGTTATGAAATTTATTTTTGTGGAGTATCTAGTTGTGGTGTTTCAAGTTGTGGAGTTTCTAGTTGTGGAGTTTCTCGTTTTGGAGTTTCTAGTTGTTGTGTTTCTAGTTGCCGAGTCTCTACATACGAAGTCTCAAGCTGCGGAATTTCTAGCTGTGGAGTTTCTGGTTGTGGAGTCTCTAGTTGTGGAGTTCCTAGTTGTGGAGTCTCTAGTTGTGGAGTTTCTAGTTGCGAAGTCTAAAGTTGTTGAGTTTCTAGTTGTGGAATTTCTAATTGTTGAGTTTGTAGTTGTGGGGTTCGTAGCTGTGGGACTCGTAGTTGTGGAGTTTCTAGTTGTGGAGTCTCTAGTTGTGGAGTTTGTAGTTGTTGAGTTTCTAGCTCTGGAGTTTCTAGTTGCGGAGTTTCTAGTTGCAGAGTTTCTAGTTGCGGAGTTTTCCAGTTGTGGAGATTGTAGTGGCGGAGTTTCTAGTTGCGGAGTTTCAAGTTGTGGAGTTTCTAGTTGTGGATTTTGAAGTTGTAGAGTTCCTAGTTGCGGATTGTCTAGTTGTGGAGTTTATAGTTGCGGAGTCTGTAGTTGTGGAGTTTCTAGTTGTGGAATTTCTAGCTGTGGATTTTCTAGCTGTGAAGTTTCTAGTTGCGGAGTTTTTAGTTGCGGAGTTTCTGGTTGTGGAGTTTCTAGTGTTAGAGTTTCTAGTTGTGGAGTCCATAGTTGTGGAGTATCTATTTGTTGAGTTTCAAGTTGTGGAGTTTCTAGTTATGGAATTTGTAGTTGTGGAGTATCTAGTTGTGGTGTTTCAAAATGTGGAGTTTCTAGCTGTGGAGTTTCTAGTTGTGGATTTTCTAGTTGCGGAGTTTCTAGTTGGGAAGTCTCTAGTTGTGGAGTCTCTAGTTGTGGGATTTGTAGTTGCGGAGTTTCCAGTTGCGGAGTTTCTGGTTGTGGAGTTTCTAGTTGTGGAGTTTCTAGTTGTGGAGTTTGTAGTTGTGGAGTATCTAGATGTGGTGTTTCAGGTTGTGGAGTTTCTAATTGAGGAGTTTCTAGTTGTGGAGTTTCTAGTGGCGGAGTTTCTAGTTTTGGAGTTTATTGTTGTAGAATTCGTAGTTTTGGAGTATCTAGTTGTGGTGTTTCAAGTAGTGAAGTTTCTAGCTGTGGAGTTTCTAGTTGCAGAGTTTCTAGTTGCGGAGTTTATTAGTTGTGGAGTTTCAAGTTGTGGAGTTTCTAGTTGAGGAGTTTCTAGTTGTGGAGTTTGTAGTTGTGGAGTATCTAGTTGCGGAGTTTCAAGTTGGGGAGTTTCTAGTTGTGGATTTTGAAGTTGTAGAGTTCCTAGTTGCGGAGTGTCTGGTTGGGAGTTTCTAGTTGCGGAGTTTTCTAGTTGCGGAGTCTGTAGTTGTTGTCTTGCTAGTTGTAGAGTTTCTAGTGGTGGATTTTCTAGCTGTGGAGTTTCTAGTTGCGGAGTTTCTAGTTGCAGAGTTTCTAGTTGCGGACTTTCTAGCTGTGGAGTTTCTAGTTGCGGAGTTTTAGTTGTGGAGTTTCTAGTTGTGAAATTTGTAGTTGTGGAGTATCTAGTTGTGGGGTTGCAAGTTGTGGAGTTTCTAGTTGTGGAGTTTCTAGTTGTGGGATTTCTAGTTGCGGAGTTTCTGGTTGTGGAGTTTCTAGTTGTGGAGTTTCTAGTTGTGGAGTCTGTAGTTGTGGAGTCTGTAGTTGTGGAGTTTCTAGTGGTAGATTTTCTAGCTGTGCAGTTTCTAGTTGTGGAGTTTCTAGTTGCAGAGATTCTAGTTGTGGACTTTCTAGTTGCAGAGTTTTCCAGTTGTGAAGATTGCAGTGGCGCAGTTTCTAGTTGCGGACTTTCTAGCTGTGGAGTTTCTAGTTGCGGAGTTTCTAGTTGCGGAATTTTTAGTTGTGGAGTTTCTAGTTGTGAAATTTGTAGTTGTGGAGTATCTAGTTGTGGTGTTTCAAGTTGTGGAGTTTCTAGTTGTGGAGTTTCTAGTTGTGGAGTTTCTAGTTGTTGAGTTTCTAGTTGCCGAATCTCTAAATGCGAAGTCTCAAGTTGTGGAGTTTCTAGCTGTGGAGTTTCTAGTTGTGGAGTCTCTAGTTGCGGAATTTGTAGTTGTGGAGTTTCTAGCTGTGGAGTTTGTAGTTGCGGAGTTTCTAGTTGCAGAGTTACTAGTTGCAGAGTTTTTCAGTTGTGAAGATTGCAGTGGCACAGTTTCTAGTTGCGGACTTTCTAGCTGTGGAGTTTCTAGTTGCGGAGTTTCTAGTTGCGGAGTTTTTAGTTGTGGAGTTTCTAGTTGTGAAATTTGTAGTTGTGGAGTATCTAGTTGTGGTGTTTCAAGTTGTGGAGTTTCTAGTTGTTGAGTTTCTAGTTGCCGAATCTCTAAATGCGAAGTCTCAAGTTCTGGAGTTTCTAGCTGTGGAGTTTCTGGTTGTGGAATCTCTAGTTGTGGAGTTTCTAATTGTGGAGTCTCTAGTTGTGGAGTTTGTAGTTGCGAAGTCTAAAGTTGTGGAGTTTCTAGTTGTTTAGTTTCTAGTTGTGGAGTTTGTAGTTGTGGGGTTCGTAGTTGTGGAGCTCGTAGTAGTGAAGTTTCTAGTTGTGGAGTCTCTAGTTGTGGAGTTTGTAGTTCTGGAGTTTCTAGCTGTGGAGTTTCAAGTTGCGGAGTTTCTAGTTGTGGAGTTTCTAGTTGCAGAGTTTCTAGTTGCGGACTTCCTAGCTGTGGAGTTTCTTGTTGTGGAGTCTCTAGCTGTGGAGTTTGTAGTTGTGGAGTTTCTAGTTGCGGAGTTTTTAGGTCGGAGTTTCTGAATGTGGAGTTTCTAGTGTCGGAGTTTCTAGTTTTGGAGTCCGTAGTTGTGGAGTATCTATTTGTTGGGTTTCAAGTTGTGGAGTTTCTAGTTGTGGAATTTGTAGTGGCGGAGTTTCAAGTTGTGGAGTTTCTAGTTGTGAAGTTTCTAGAGTATCTAGTTGTGGTGTTTCAAGTTGTGGAGTTTCTAGTTGCGGAGTTTCTAGTGTTGGAGTTTATTGTTGTGGATTTCGTAGTTTTGGAGTATCTAGTTGTAGTGTTTCAAGTAGTGAAGTTTCTAGCTGTGGAGTTTCTAGTTGTGGAGTTTTCTAGTAGTGGAGTTTCAAGTTGTGGAGTTTCTAGTTGTGGAATTTGTAGTTTTGTAGTATCTAGTTGTGGTAATTTAAGTTTTGGAGTTTCTAGCTGTGGAGTTTCTAGTTGTGGAGTTTCTAGTTGCGGAGTTTCTAGTTGTAAAGTCTCTAGTTGTGGAGTTCCTAGTTGTGGAGTCTCTAGTTGTGGATTTCTAGTTGCGAGGTCTAAAGTTGTGGAGTTTCTAGTTGTGGAGTTTCTAGTTGTAGAGTTTGTAGTTTTGGGGTTCGTAGTTGTGGAGTTCGTAGTTGTGCAGTTTCTAGTTGTGGAGTCTCTAGTTGTGGAGTTTGAAGTTGTGGAGTTTCTAGCTGTGGAGTTTGTAGTTGCGGAGTTTCTAGTTGCTGAGTTTCTAGTTGTAGAGTTTTCCAGTTGTGAAGATTGCAGTGGCGGAGTTTCTAGTTGCGGACGTTCTAGCTGTGGAGTTTCTAGTTGCGGAGTTTCTAGTTGCGGAGTTTTTAGTTGTGGACTTTCTAGTTGCAGAGTTTTCCAGTTGTGAAGATTGCAGTGGCGCAGTTTCTAGTTGCGGACTTTCTAGCTGTGGAGTTTCTAGTTGCGGAGTTTCTAGTTGCGGAATTTTTAGTTGTGAAGTTTCTAGTTGTGAAATTTGTAGTTGTGGAGTATCTAGTTGTGGTGTTTCAAGTTGTGGAGTTTCTAGTTGTGGAGTTTCTAGTTGTGGAGTTTCTAGTTGTTGAGTTTCTAGTTGCCGAATCTCTAAATGCGAAGTCTCAAGTTGGGAGTTTCTAGCTGTGGAGTTTCTAGTTGTGGAGTCTCTAGTTGCGGAATTTGTAGTTGTGGAGTTTCTAGCTGTGGAGTTTGTAGTTGCGGAGTTTCTAGTTGCAGAGTTACTAGTTGCAGAGTTTTTCAGTTGTGAAGATTGCAGTGGCACAGTTTCTAGTTGCGGACTTTCTAGCTGTGGAGTTTCTAGTTGCGGAGTTTCTAGTTGCGGAGTTTTTAGTTGTGGAGTTTCTAGTTGTGAAATTTGTAGCTGTGGAGTATCTAGTTGTGGTGTTTCAAGTTGTGGAGTTTCTAGTTGTTGAGTTTCTAGTTGCCGAATCTCTAAATGCGAAGTCTCAAGTTCTGGAGTTTCTAGCTGTGGAGTTTCTGGTTGTGGAATCTCTAGTTGTGGAGTTTCTAATTGTGGAGTCTCTAGTTGTGGAGTTTGTAGTTGCGAAGTCTAAAGTTGTGGAGTTTCTAGTTGTTTAGTTTCTAGTTGTGGAGTTTGTAGTTGTGGGGTTCGTAGTTGTGGAGCTCGTAGTAGTGAAGTTTCTAGTTGTGGAGTCTCTAGTTGTGGAGTTTGTAGTTCTGGAGTTTCTAGCTGTGGAGTTTCAAGTTGCGGAGTTTCTAGTTGTGGAGTTTCTAGTTGCAGAGTTTCTAGTTGCGGACTTCCTAGCTGTGGAGTTTCTTGTTGTGGAGTCTCTAGCTGTGGAGTTTGTAGTTGTGGAGTTTCTAGTTGCGGAGTTTTTAGGTCGGAGTTTCTGAATGTGGAGTTTCTAGTGTCGGAGTTTCTAGTTTTGGAGTCCGTAGTTGTGGAGTATCTATTTGTTGGGTTTCAAGTTGTGGAGTTTCTAGTTGTGGAATTTGTAGTGGCGGAGTTTCAAGTTGTGGAGTTTCTAGTTGTGAAGTTTCTAGAGTATCTAGTTGTGGTGTTTCAAGTTGTGGAGTTTCTAGTTGCGGAGTTTCTAGTGTTGGAGTTTATTGTTGTGGATTTCGTAGTTTTGGAGTATCTAGTTGTAGTGTTTCAAGTAGTGAAGTTTCTAGCTGTGGAGTTTCTAGTTGTGGAGTTTTCTAGTAGTGGAGTTTCTAGTTGTGGAATTTGTAGTTTTGTAGTATCTAGTTGTGGTAATTTAAGTTTTGGAGTTTCTAGCTGTGGAGTTTCTAGTTGTGGAGTTTCTAGTTGCGGAGTTTCTAGTTGTAAAGTCTCTAGTTGTGGAGTTCCTAGTTGTGGAGTCTCTAGTTGTGGATTTCTAGTTGCGAAGTCTAAAGTTGTGGAGTTTCTAGTTGTGGAGTTTCTAGTTGTAGAGTTTGTAGTTTTGGGGTTCGTAGTTGTGGAGTTCGTAGTTGTGGAGTTTCTAGTTGTGGAGTCTCTAGTTGTGGAGTTTGAAGTTGTGGAGTTTCTAGCTGTGGAGTTTGTAGTTGCGGAGTTTCTAGTTGCTGAGTTTCTAGTTGTAGAGTTTTCCAGTTGTGAAGATTGCAGTGGCGGAGTTTCTAGTTGCGGACGTTCTAGCTGTGGAGTTTCTAGTTGCGGAGTTTCTAGTTGCGGAGTTTTTAGTTGTGGAGTTTCTAGTTGTGAAATTTGTAGTTGTGGAGTATCTAGTTGTGGTGTTTCAAGTTATGGAGTTTCTAGTTGTGGAGTACTAGTTGTTGAGTTTCTAGTTGCCGAGTCTCTAAATGCGAAGTCTCAAGTTGTGGAGTTTCTAGCTGTGGAGTTTCTGGTTGTGGAATCTCTAGTTGTGGAGTTTCTAGTTGTTTAGTTTCTTGTTGTGGTGTTTGTAGTTGTGAGGTTCGTAGTTGTGGAGCTCGTAGTTGTGAAGTTTCTAGTTGTGGAGTTTGTAGTTGTGGAGTATCTAGTTGTGGTGTTTCAAAATGTGGAGTTTCTAGCTGTGGAGTTTCTAGTTGTGGATTTTCTAGTTGCGGAGTTTCTAGTTGTGAAGTCTCTAGTTGTGGAGTCTCTAGTTGTGGGATTTCAAGTTGCGGAGTTTCTAGTTGCGGAGTTTCTGGTTGTGGAGTTTCTAGTTGTGGAATCCATAGTTGTGGAGTATCAATTTGTTGAGTTTCAAGTTGTGGAGTTTCTAGTTATGGAATTTGTAGTTGTGGAGTATCTAGTTGTGGTGTTTCAAAATGTGGAGTTTCTAGCTGTGGAGTTTCTAGTTGTGGATTTTCTAGTTGCGGAGTTTCTAGTTGAGAAGTCTCTAGTTGTGGAGTCTCTAGTTGTGGGATTTCTAGTTGCGGAGTTTCTAGTTGCGGAGTTTCTGGTTGTGGAGTTTCTAGTTGTGGAGTTTCTTGTTGCGGAGTTTCAAGTTGTGCAGTTTCTAGTTGCGGAGTTTCTAGTTTTGGAGTTTATTGTTGTAGAATTCGTAGTTTTGGAGTATCTAGTTGTAGTGTTTCAAGTAGTGAAGTTTCTAGCTGTGGAGTTTGTAGTTGTGGAATTCGTAGTTGTGGAGTATCTAGTTGTGGTGTTTCAAGTAGTGAAGTTTCTAGCTGTGGAGTTTCTAGTTGCAGAGTTTCTAGTTGCAGATTTTCTAGTTGCGGAGTTTATTAGTTGTGGAGTTTCAAGTTGTGGAGTTTCTAGTTGTGGAGTTTCTGATTGTGAAGTTTGTAGTTGTGGTGTATCTAGTTGTGGAGTTTCAAGTTGGGGAGTTTCTAGTTGTGGATTTTGAAGTTGTAGAGTTCCTAGTTGCGGAGTGTCTGGTTGGGAGTTTCTAGTTGCGGAGTTTTCTAGTTGCGGAGTCTGTAGTTGTGGCGTTGCTAGTTGTGGAGTTTCTAGTGGTGGATTTTCTAGCTGTGGAGTTTCTAGTTGTTAAATTTGTAGTTGTGGAGTATCTAGTTGTGGGGTTGCAAGTTTTTAAGTATCTAGTTTTGGTGTTTCAAGTAGTGAAGTATTTAACTGTGGAGTTTCTAGTTGCAGATTTTCCAGTTGCGGAGTTTATTAGTTGTGGAGTGTCAAGTTGTGGAGTTTCTAGTTGTGGAGTTTCTTGTTGTGGAGTCTCTAGTTGTGGAGTTTGTAGTTGTGGAATTTCTAGTTGCGGAGTTTTTAGGTCGGAGTTTCTGGTTGTGGAGTTTCTAGTGGAGTTTCTAGTTTTTGATTCGGTAGTTGTGGAGTATCTATTTGTTGGGTTTCAAGTTGTGGAGTTTCTAGTTGTGGAATTTGTAGTAGCGGAGTTTCAAGAGTTGGAGTTTTTAGTTGGGGAGTTTCTAGAGTATCTAGTTGTGGTGTTTCAAGTTGTGGAGTTTCTAGTTGAGGAGTTTCTAGTTGTGGAGTTTCTAGTTGCGGATTTTCTAGTGTTGGAGTTTATTGTTGTGGAATTCGTAGTTTTGGAGTATCTAGTTTTAGTGTTTCAAGTAGTGAAATTTCTAGCTGTGGAGTTTCTAGTTGTGGAGTTTTCTAGTAGCGGAGTTTCTAGTTATGGAGTTTCAAGTTCTGGAGTTTCTAGTTGTGGAATTTGTAGTTGTGTAGTATCTAGTTGTGGTAATTCAAGTTTTGGAGTTTCTATCTGTGAAGTTTCTGGTTGTGGAGTTTCTAGTTGCGGAGTTTCTAGTTGTAAAGTCTCTAGTTGTGGAGTTTCTAGCTGTGGAGTTTCTGGTTGTGGAATCTCTAGTTGTGGAGTTTCTAGTTGTTTAGTTTCTTGTTGTGGTGTTTGTAGTTGTGGGGTTCGTAGTTGTGGAGCTCGTAGTTGTGAAGTTTCTAGTTGTGGAGTCTCTAGTTGTGGAGTTTGTAGTTGTGGAGTATCTAGTTGTGGTGTTTCAAAATGTGGAGTTTCTAGCTGTGGAGTTTCTAGTTGTGGATTTTCTAGTTGCGGAGTTTCTAGTTGTGAAGTCTCTAGTTGTGGAGTCTCTAGTTGTGGGATTTCTAGTTGCGGAGTTTCTAGTTGCGGAGTTTCTGGTTGTGGAGTTTCTAGTTGTGGAATCCATAGTTGTGGAGTATCAATTTGTTGAGTTTCAAGTAGTGGAGTTTCTAGTTATGGAATTTGTAGTTGTGGAGTATCTAGTTGTGGTGTTTCAAAATGTGAAGTTTCTAGCTGTGGAGTTTCTAGTTGTGGATTTTCTAGTTGCGGAGTTTCTAGTTGTGAAGTCTCTAGTTGTGGAGTCTCTAGTTGTGGGATTTCTAGTTGCGGAGTTTCTAGTTGCGGAGTTTCTGGTTGTGGAGTTTCTAGTTGTGGAGTTTCTTGTTGCGGAGTTTCAAGTTGTGGAGTTTTTAGTTGTGGAGTTTCTAGTGGTGGAGTTTGTAGTTGTGGAGTATCGAGTTGTGGTGTTTCAAGTTGTGGAGTTTCTAGTTGAGGAGTTTCTAGCTGTGCAGTTTCTAGTTGCGGAGTTTCTAGTTTTGGAGTTTATTGTTGTAGAATTCGTAGTTTTGGAGTATCTAGTTGTAGTGTTTCAAGTAGTGAAGTTTCTAGCTGTGGAGTTTCTAGTTGTGGAATTCGTAGTTGTGGAGTATCTAGTTGTGGTGTTTCAAGTAGTGAAGTTTCTAGCTGTGGAGTTTCTAGTTGCAGAGTTTCTAGTTGCAGATTTTCTAGTTGCGGAGTTTATTAGTTGTGGAGTTTCAAGTTGTGGAGTTTCTAGTTGTGGAGTTTCTGATTGTGAAGTTTGTAGTTGTGGTGTATCTAGTTGTGGAGTTTCAAGTTGGGGAGTTTCTAGTTGTGGATTTGGAAGTTGTAGAGTTCCTAGTTGCGGAGTGTCTGGTTGGGAGTTTCTAGTTGCGGAGTTTTCCAGTTGCGGAGTCTGTAGTTGTGGCGTTGCTAGTTGTGGAGTTTCTAGTGGTGGATTTTCTAGCTGTGGAGTTTCTAGTTGTTAAATTTGTAGTTGTGGAGTATCTAGTTGTGGGGTTGCAAGTTTTTAAGTATCTAGTTTTGGTGTTTCAAGTAGTGAAGTATTTAACTGTGGAGTTTCTAGTTGCAGATTTTCCAGTTGCGGAGTTTATTAGTTGTGGAGTGTCAAGTTGTGGAGTTTCTAGTTGTGGAGTTTCTTGTTGTGGAGTCTCTAGTTGTGGAGTTTGTAGTTGTGGAATTTCTAGTTGCGGAGTTTTTAGGTCGGAGTTTCTGGTTGTGGAGTTTCTAGTGGAGTTTCTAGTTTTTGATTCGGTAGTTGTGGAGTATCTATTTGTTGGGTTTCAAGTTGTGGAGTTTCTAGTTGTGGAATTTGTAGTAGCGGAGTTTCAAGAGTTGGAGTTTCTAGTTGGGGAGTTTCTAGAGTATCTAGTTGTGGTGTTTCAAGTTGTGGAGTTTCTAGTTGAGGAGTTTCTAGTTGTGGAGTTTCTAGTTGCGGATTTTCTAGTGTTGGAGTTTAGTGTTGTGGAATTCGTAGTTTTGGAGTATCTAGTTGTAGTGTTTCAAGTAGTGAAATTTCTAGCTGTGGAGTTTCTAGTTGTGGAGTTTTCTAGTAGCGGAGTTTCTAGTTATGGAGTTTCAAGTTGTGGAGTTTCTAGTTGTGGAATTTGTAGTTGTGTAGTATCTAGTTGTGGTAATTCAAGTTTTGGAGTTTCTATCTGTGAAGTTTCTGGTTGTGGATCGTGGATTTCTAGCTGTGGAGTTTCTAGTTGTTAAATTTGTAGTTGTGGAGTATCTAGTTGTGGGGTTGCAAGTTTTTAAGTATCTAGTTTTGGTGTTTCAAGTAGTGAAGTATTTAACTGTGGAGTTTCTAGTTGCAGATTTTCCAGTTGCGGAGTTTATTAGTTGTGGAGTGTCAAGTTGTGGAGTTTCTAGTTGTGGAGTTTCTTGTTGTGGAGTTTCTAGTTGTGGAATTTCTAGCTGTGGATTTTCTAGCTGTGGAGTTTCTAGTTGCGGAGTTTTTAGTTGTGGAGTTTCTGGTTGTGGAGTTTCTAGTGTTAGAGTTTCTAGTTGCGGAGTTTCTAGTTGCGGAGTTTTTAGTTGTGGAGTTTCTAGTTGTGAAATTTGTAGTTGTGGAGTATCTAGTTGTGGTGTTTCAAGTTATGGAGTTTCTAGTTGTGGAGTACTAGTTGTTGAGTTTCTATTTGCCGAGTCTCTAAATGCGAAGTCTCAAGTTGTGGAGTTTCTAGCTGTGGAGTTTCTGGTTGTGGAATCTCTAGTTGTGGAGTTTCTAGTTGTTTAGTTTCTTGTTGTGAAGTTTGTAGTTGTGGTGTATCTAGTTGTGGAGTTTCAAGTTGGGGAGTTTCTAGTTGTGGATTTTGAAGTTGTAGAGTTCCTAGTTGCGGAGTGTCTGGTTGGGAGTTTCTAGTTGCGGAGTTTTCTAGTTGCGGAGTCTGTAGTTGTGGCGTTGCTAGTTGTGGAGTTTCTAGTGGTGGATTTTCTAGCTGTGGAGTTTCTAGTTGTTAAATTTGTAGTTGTGGAGTATCTAGTTGTGGGGTTGCAAGTTTTTAAGTATCTAGTTTTGGTGTTTCAAGTAGTGAAGTATTTAACTGTGGAGTTTCTAGTTGCAGATTTTCCAGTTGCGGAGTTTATTAGTTGTGGAGTGTCAAGTTGTGGAGTTTCTAGTTGTGGAGTTTCTTGTTGTGGAGTTTCTAGTTGTGGAATTTCTAGCTGTGGATTTTCTAGCTGTGGAGTTTCTAGTTGCGGAGTTTTTAGTTGTGGAGTTTCTGGTTGTGGAGTTTCTAGTGTTAGAGTTTCTAGTTGTGGAGTCCATAGTTGTGGAGTATCTATTGAGTTTCAAGTTGTGGAGTTTCTAGTTATGGAATTTGTAGTTGTGGAGTATCTAGTTGTGGTGTTTCAAAATGTGGAGTTTCTAGCTGTAGAGTTTCTAGTTGTGGATTTTCTAGTTGCGGAGTTTCTAGTTGTGAAGTCTCTAGTTGTGGAGTCTCTAGTTGTGGGATTTCTAGTTGCGGAGTTTCTAGTTGCGGAGTTTCTGGTTGTGGAGTTTCTAGTTGTGGAGTTTCTAGTTGCGGAGTTTCAAGTTGTGGGGTTTTTAGTTGTGGAGTTTCTAGTTGTGGAGTTTGTAGTTGTGGAGTATCTAGATGTGGTGTTTCAGGTTGTGGAGTTTCTAATTGAGGAGTTTCTAGTTGTGGAGTTTCTAGTGGCGGAGTTTCTAGTTTTGGAGTTTATTGTTGTAGAATTCGTAGTTTTGGAGTATCTAGTTGTGGTGTTTCAAGTAGTGAAGTTTCTAGCTGTGGAGTTTCTAGTTGCAGAGTTTCTAGTTGCGGAGTTTATTATTTGTGGAGTTTCAAGTTGTGGAGTTTCTAGTTGAGGAGTTTCTAGTTGTGGAGTTTGTAGTTGTGGAGTATCTAGTTGCGGAGTTTCAAGTTGGGGAGTTTCTAGTTGTGGATTTTGAAGTTGTAGAGTTCCTAGTTGCGGAGTGTCTGGTTGGGAGTTTCTAGTTGCGGAGTTTTCTAGTTGCGGAGTCTGTAGTTGTTGTGTTGCTAGTTGTGGAGTTTCTAGTGGTGGATTTTCTAGCTGTGGAGTTTCTAGTTGCGGAGTTTCTAGTTGCAGAGTTTCTAGTTGCGGACTTTCTAGCTGTGGAGTTTCAAGTTGCGGAGTTTCTAGTTGCGGAGTTTTTAGTTGTGGAGTTTCTAGTTGTGAAATTTGTAGTTGTGGAGTATCTAGTTGTGGTGTTTCAAGTTATGGAGTTTCTAGTTGTGGAGTACTAGTTGTTGAGTTTCTATTTGCCGAGTCTCTAAATGCGAAGTCTCAAGTTGTGGAGTTTCTAGCTGTGGAGTTTCTGGTTGTGGAATCTCTAGTTGTGGAGTTTCTAGTTGTTTAGTTTCTTGTTGTGGTGTTTGTAGTTGTGGGGTTCGTAGTTGTGGAGCTCGTAGTTGTGAAGTTTCTAGTTGTGGAGTCTCTAGTTGTGGAGTTTGTAGTTGTGGAGTATCTAGTTGTGGTGTTTCAAAATGTGGAGTTTCTAGCTGTGGAGTTTCTAGTTGTGGATTTTCTAGTTGCGGAGTTTCTAGTTGTGAAGTCTCTAGTTGTGGAGTCTCTAGTTGTGGTATTTCTAGTTGCGGAGTTTCTAGTTGCGGAGTTTCTGGTTGTGGAGTTTCTAGTTGTGGAATCCATAGTTGTGGAGTATCAATTTGTTGAGTTTCAAGTTGTGGAGTTTCTAGTTATGGAATTTGTAGTTGTGGAGTACCAAGTTGTGGTGTTTCAAAATGTGAAGTTTCTAGCTGTGGAGTTTCTAGTTGTGGATTTTCTAGTTGCGGAGTTTCTAGTTGTGAAGTCTCTAGTTGTGGAGTCTCTAGTTGTGGGATTTCTAGTTGCGGAGTTTCTAGTTGCGGAGTTTCTGGTTGTGGAGTTTCTAGTTGTGGAGTTTCTTGTTGCGGAGTTTCAAGTTGTGGAGTTTTTAGTTGTGGAGTTTCTAGTGGTGGAGTTTGTAGTTGTGGAGTATCTAGTTGTGGTGTTTCAAGTTGTGGAGTTTCTAGTTGAGGAGTTTCTAGCTGTGCAGTTTCTAGTTGCGGAGTTTCTAGTTTTGGAGTTTATTGTTGTAGAATTCGTAGTTTTGGAGTATCTAGTTGTAGTGTTTCAAGTAGTGAAGTTTCTAGCTGTGGAGTTTCTAGTTGTGGAATTCGTAGTTGTGGAGTATCTAGTTGTGGTGTTTCAAGTAGTGAAGTTTCTAGCTGTGGAGTTTCTAGTTGCAGAGTTTCTAGTTGCAGATTTTCTAGTTGCGGAGTTTATTAGTTGTGGAGTTTCAAGTTGTGGAGTTTCTAGTTGTGGAGTTTCTGATTGTGAAGTTTGTAGTTGTGGTGTATCTAGTTGTGGAGTTTCAAGTTGGGGAGTTTCTAGTTGTGGATTTTGAAGTTGTAGAGTTCCTAGTTGCGGAGTGTCTGGTTGGGAGTTTCTAGTTGCGGAGTTTTCTAGTTGCGGAGTCTGTAGTTGTGGCGTTGCTAGTTGTGGAGTTTCTAGTGGTGGATTTTCTAGCTGTGGAGTTTCTAGTTGTGAAATTTGTAGTTGTGGAGTATCTAGTTGTGGGGTTGCAAGTTTTTAAGTATCTAGTTTTGGTGTTTCAAGTAGTGAAGTATCTAACTGTGGAGTTTCTAGTTGCAGATTTTCCAGTTGCGGAGTTTATTAGTTGTGGAGTGTCAAGTTGTGGAGTTTCTATTTGTGGAGTTTCTTGTTGTGGAGTCTCTAGTTGTGGAGTTTGTAGTTGTGGAATTTCTAGTTGCGGAGTTTTTAGGTCGGAGTTTCTGGTTGTGGAGTTTCTAGTGGAGTTTCTAGTTTTGGATTCGGTAGTTGTGGAGTATCTATTTGTTGGGTTTCAAGTTGTAAAGTTTTTAGTTGTGGAATTTGTAGTAGCGGAGTTTCAAGTTGTGGAGTTTCTAGTTGGGGAGTTTCTAGAGTATCTAGTTGTGGTGTTTCAAGTTGTGGAGTTTCTAGTTGAGGAGTTTCTAGTTGTGGAGTTTCTAGTTGCGGATTTTCTAGTGTTGGAGTTTATTGTTGTGGAATTCGTAGTTTTGGAGTATCTAGTTGTAGTGTTTCAAGTAGTGAAATTTCTAGCTGTGGAGTTTCTAGTTGTGGAGTTTTCTAGTAGCGGAGTTTCTAGTTATGGAGTTTCAAGTTGTGGAGTTTCTAGTTGTGGAATTTGTAGTTGTGTAGTATCTAGTTGTGGTAATTCAAGTTTTGGAGTTTCTATCTGTGAAGTTTCTAGTTGTGGAGTTTCTAGTTGCGGAGTTTCTAGTTGTAAAGTCTCTAGTTGTGGAGTTTCTAGCTGTGGAGTTTCTGGTTGTGGAGTCTAGTTGTGGAGTTCCTAGTTGCGGAGTCTCTAGTTGTGAATTTCTAGTTGCGAAGTCTAAAGTTGTGGAGTTTGTAGTTGTGGAGTTTCTAGTTGTGGAGTTTGTAGTTATGGGGTTCGTAGTTGTGGAATTCGTAGTTGTGGAGTTTCTAGTTGTGGAGTCTCTAGTTGTGGAATTTGTAGTTGTGGAGTTTCTAGCTGTGAAAATTGCAGTGGCGGAGTTTCTAGTTGCGGACTTTCTAGCTGTGGAGTTTCTAGTTGCGGAGTTTATAGTTGCGGAGTTTTTAGTTGTGAGTTTCTAGTTGTGAAATTTGTAGTTGTGGAGTATCTAGTTGTGGTGTTTCAAGTTGTGGAGTTTCTAGTTGTGGAGTTTCTCGTTGTGGAGTTTCTCGTTGTGGAGTTTCTAGTTGATGAGATTCTAGTTGCCGAGTCTCTAAATGCGAAGTCTCAAGTTGTGGAGTTTCTAGCTGTGGAGTTTCTGGTTGTAGAGTCTCTAGTTGTGGAGTTCCTAGTTGTGGAGTCTCTAGTTGTGGAGTTTGTAGTTGCGAAGTCTAAAGTTGTGGAGTTTCTAGTTGTTTAGTTTCTAGTTGTGGAGTTTGTAGTTGTGGGGTTCGTAGTTGTGGAGTTCGTAGTTGTGAAGTTTCTAGTTGTGGAGTCTCTAGTTCTGGAGTTTGTAGTTGTGGAGTTTCTAGCTGTTGAGTTTCTAGTTGCGGAGTTTCTAGTTGCAGAGTTTCTAGTTGCAGAGTTTTCCAGTTGTGAAGATTGCAGTGGCGGAGTTTCTAGTTGCGGGCTTTCTAGCTGTGGAGTTTCTAGTTGCGGAGTTTATAGTTGCGGAGTTTTTAGTTGTGGAGTTTCTAGTTGTGAAATTTGTAGTTGTGGAGTATCTAGTTGTGGTGTTTCAAGTTGTGGAGTTTATAGTTGTGGAGTTTCAAAATGTGGAGTTTCTAGTTGTTGAGTTTCTAGTTGCCGAGTCTCTAAATGCGAAGTCTCAAGTTGTGGAGTTTCTAGCTGTGGAGTTTCTGGTTGTGGAGTCTCTAGTTGTGGAGTTCCTAGTTGTGGAGTCTCTAGTTGTGGAGTTTGTAGTTGCGAAGTCTAAAGTTGTGGAGTTTCTAGTTGTTTAGTTTCTAGTTGTGGAGTTTGTAGTTGTGGGGTTCGTAGTTGTTGAGTTCGTAGTTGTGAAGTTTCTAGTTGTGGAGTCTCTAGTTGTGGAGTTTGTAGTTGTGGAGTTTCTAGCTGTGGAGTTTCTAGTTGCGGAGTTTCTAGTTGCAGAGTTTCTAGTTGCAGAGTTTTCCAGTTGTGGAGATTGTAGTGGCGGTGTTTCTAGTTGCGGAGTTTCAAGTTGTGGAGTTTACAGTTGTGGAGTATCTAGTTGTGGAGTTTCAAGTTGATGAGTTTTTAGTTGTGGATTTTGAAGTTGTAGAGTTCCTAGTTGCGGATTGTCTAGTTGTGGAGTTTCTAGCTGTGGAGTTTCTAGTTGCGGAGTTTCTAGTTGTGAAGTCTCTAGTTGTGGAGTCTCTAGTTGTGGGATTTCTAGTTGCGGAGTTTCTATTTGCGGAGTTTCTGGTTGTGGAGTTTCTAGTTGTGAAGTTTAGATTTATGGAGTCTCTAGTTGTGGAGTTTCTAGTTGCGGAATTTCTAGTTGTGGAGCTTCTAGTTGTGGAATTTCTAGTTGTGGAGTATCTAGTTGTGGTGTTTCAAGTTGTGGAGTTTCTAGTTGAGGAGTTTCTAGTTGCGGAGTTTCTAGTTGTGGAGTTTCTAGTTGTGGAATTCGTAGTTTTGGAGTATCTCGTTGTGGTGTTTGAAGTAGTGAAGTTTCTAGCTGTGGAGTTTCTAGTTGCGCAGTTACTAGTTGCAGAGTTTCTAGTTGCGGAGTTTTCTAGTAGTGATGTTTCTAGTTATGGAGTTTCTAAATGTGGAGTCCGTAGTTGTGGAGTATCTATTTGTTGGGTTTCAAGTTGTGGAGTTTCAAGTTGCGGATTGTCTAGTTGCGGAGTTTATAGTTGCGGAGTCTGTAGTTGTGGAGTTTCTAGTTGTGGAATTTCTAGCTGTGGATTTTCTAACTGTGGAGTTTCTAGTTGCGGAGTTTTTAGTTGCGGAGTTTCTGGTTATGGAGTTTCTAGTGTTAGAGTTTCTAAATGTGGAGTCCATAGTTGTGGAGTATCTATTTGTTGAGTTTCAAGTTGTGGAGTTTTTAGTTATGGAATTTGTAGTTGTGGAGTATCCATTTGTTGAGCTTCAAGTTGTGGAGTTTCTAGTTATGGAATTTGTAGTTGTGGAGTATCTAGTTGTGGTGTTTCAAAATGTGGAGTTTCTAGCTGTGGAGTCTCTAGTTGTGGGATTTCTAGTTGCGGAGTTTCTAGTTGCGGAGTTTCTGGTTGTGGAGTTTCTAGTTGTGGAGTTTCTAGTTGAGGAGTCTGTAGTTGTGGAGTCTGTAGTTGTGGAGTTTCTAGTTGTGGAGTTCCTAGTTATGGAGTCTCAAGTTGTGGAGTTTCTAGTTGCGGAGTTTATTAGTTGTGGAGTTTCTAGTGGCGGAGTTTCTAGTTGTGGAGTTTGTAGTTGTGGAGTATCTAGTTGTGGTGTTTCAAGTTGGGGAGTTTCTAGTTGTGGATTTTGAAGTTGTAGAGTTCCTAGTATCGGAGTGTCTGGTTGGGAGTTTCTAGTTGCGGAGTTTTCTAGTTGCGGAGTCTGTAGTTGTGGAGTTGCTAGTTGCGGAGTTTCTAGTGGTGGATTTACTAGCTGTGGAGTTTCTAGTTGCGGAGTTTCTAGTTGCTTAGTTTCTAGTTGCAGACTTTCTAGCTGTGGAGTTTCTAGTTATGAAATTTGTTTTTGTGGAGTATCTAGTTGTGGTGTTTCAAGTTGTGGAGTTTCTAGTTGTGGAGTTTCTCGTTGTGGAGTTTCTAGTTGTTGTGTTTCTAGTTGCCGAGTCTCTACATACGAAGTCTCAAGCTGCGGAATTTCTAGCTGTGGAGTTTCTGGTTGTGGAGTCTCTAGTTGTGGAGTTCCTAGTTGTGGAGTCTCTAGTTGTGGAGTTTCTAGTTGCGAAGTCTAAAGTTGTTGAGTTTCTAGTTGTGGAATTTCTAGTTGTTGAGTTTGTAGTTGTGGGGTTCGTAGCTGTGGGACTCGTAGTTGTGGAGTTTCTAGTTGTGGAGTCTCTAGTTCTGGAGTTTGTAGTTGTTGAGTTTCTAGCTCTGGAGTTTCTAGTTGCGGAGTTTCTAGTTGCAGAGTTTCTAGTTGCGGAGTTTTCCAGTTGTGGAGATTGTAGTGGCGGAGTTTCTAGTTGCGGAGTTTCAAGTTGTGGAGTTTCTAGTTGTGGATTTTGAAGTTGTAGAGTTCCTAGTTGCGGATGGTCTAGTTGTGGAGTTTATAGTTGCGGAGTCTGTAGTTGTGGAGTTTCTAGTTGTGGAATTTCTAGCTGTGGATTTTCTAGCTGTGGAGTTTCTAGTTGCGGAGTTTTTAGTTGCGGAGTTTCTGGTTGTGGAGTTTCTAGTGTTAGAGTTTCTAGTTGTGGAGTCCATAGTTGTGGAGTATCTATTTGTTGAGTTTCAAGTTGTGGAGTTTCTAGTTATGGAATTTGTAGTTGTGGAGTATCTAGTTGTGGTGTTTCAAAATGTGGAGTTTCTAGCTGTGGAGTTTCTAGTTGTGGATTTTCTAGTTGCGGAGTTTCTAGTTGTGAAGTCTCTAGTTGTGGAGTCTCTAGTTGTGGGATTTCTAGTTGCGGAGTTTCTAGTTGCGGAGTTTCTGGTTGTGGAGTTTCTAGTTGTGGAGTTTCTAGTTGCGGAGTTTCAAGTTGTGGGGTTTTTAGTTGTGGAGTTTCTAGTTGTGGAGTTTGTAGTTGTGGAGTATCTAGATGTGGTGTTTCAGGTTGTGGAGTTTCTAATTGAGGAGTTTCTAGTTGTGGAGTTTCTAGTGGCGGAGTTTCTAGTTTTGGAGTTTATTGTTGTAGAATTCGTAGTTTTGGAGTATCTAGTTGTGGTGTTTCAAGTAGTGAAGTTTCTAGCTGTGGAGTTTCTAGTTGCAGAGTTTCTAGTTGCGGAGTTTATTAGTTGTGGAGTTTCAAGTTGTGGAGTTTCTAGTTGAGGAGTTTCTAGTGATGGAGTTTGTAGTTGTGGAGTATCTAGTTGCAGAGTTTCAAGTTGGGGAGTTTCTAGTTGTGGATTTTGAAGTTGTAGAGTTCCTAGTTGCGGAGTGTCTGGTTGGGAGTTTCTAGTTGCGGAGTTTTCTAGTTGCGGAGTCTGTAGTTGTTGTGTTGCTAGTTGTAGAGTTTCTAGTGGTGGATTTTCTAGCTGTGGAGTTTCTAGTTGCGGAGTTTCTAGTTGCAGAGTTTCTAGTTGCGGACTTTCTAGCTGTGGAGTTTCTAGTTGCGGAGTTTTAGTTGTGGAGTTTCTAGTTGTGAAATTTGTAGTTGTGGAGTATCTAGTTGTGGGGTTGCAAGTTGTGGAGTTTCTAGTTGTGGAGTTTCTAGTTGTGGGATTTCTAGTTGCGGAGTTTCTGGTTGTGGAGTTTCTAGTTGTGGAGTTTCTAGTTGTGGAGTCTGTAGTTGTGGAGTCTGTAGTTGTGGAGTTTCTAGTGGTAGATTTTCTAGCTGTGCAGTTTCTAGTTGTGGAGTTTCTAGTTGCAGAGATTCTAGTTGTGGACTTTCTAGTTGCAGAGTTTTCCAGTTGTGAAGATTGCAGTGGCGCAGTTTCTAGTTGCGGACTTTCTAGCTGTGGAGTTTCTAGTTGCGGAGTTTATAGTTGCGGAATTTTAGTTGTGGAGTTTCTAGTTGTGAAATTTGTAGTTGTGGAGTATCTAGTTGTGGTGTTTCAAGTTGTGGAGTTTCTAGTTGTGGAATTTGTAGTGGCGGAGTTTCAAGTTGTGGAGTTTTTAGTTGTGAAGTTTCTAGAGTATCTAGTTGTGGTGTTTCAAGTTGTGGAGTTTCTAGTTGCGGAGTTTCTAGTGTTGGAGTTTATTGTTGTGGATTTCGTAGTTTTGGAGTATCTAGTTGTAGTGTTTCAAGTAGTGAAGTTTCTAGCTGTGGAGTTTCTAGTTGTGGAGTTTTCTAGTAGTGGAGTTTCAAGTTGTGGAGTTTCTAGTTGTGGAATTTGTAGTTTTGTAGTATCTAGTTGTGGTAATTTAAGTTTTGGAGTTTCTAGCTGTGGAGTTTCTAGTTGTGGAGTTTCTAGTTGCGGAGTTTCTAGTTGTAAAGTCTCTAGTTGTGGAGTTCCTAGTTGTGGAGTCTCTAGTTGTGGATTTCTAGTTGCGAAGTCTAAAGTTGTGGAGTTTCTAGTTGTGGAGTTTCTAGTTGTAGAGTTTGTAGTTTTGGGGTTCGTAGTTGTGGAGTTCGTAGTTGTGGAGTTTCTAGTTGTGGAGTCTCTAGTTGTGGAGTTTGAAGTTGTGGAGTTTCTAGCTGTGGAGTTTGTAGTTGCGGAGTTTCTAGTTGCTGAGTTTCTAGTTGTAGAGTTTTCCAGTTGTGAAGATTGCAGTGGCGGAGTTTCTAGTTGCGGACGTTCTAGCTGTGGAGTTTCTAGTTGCGGAGTTTCTAGTTGCGGAGTTTTTAGTTGTGGACTTTCTAGTTGCAGAGTTTTCCAGTTGTGAAGATTGCAGTGGCGCAGTTCCTAGTTGCGGACTTTCTAGCTGTGGAGTTTCTAGTTGCGGAGTTTCCAGTTGCGGAATTTTTAGTTGTGGAGTTTCTAGTTGTGAAATTTGTAGTTGTGGAGTATCTAGTTGTGGTGTTTCAAGTTGTGGAGTTTCTAGTTGTGGAGTTTCTAGTTGTGGAGTTTCTAGTTGTTGAGTTTCTAGTTGCCGAATCTCTAAATGCGAAGTCTCAAGTTGGGAGTTTCTAGCTGTGGAGTTTCTAGTTGTGGAGTCTCTAGTTGCGGAATTTGTAGTTGTGGAGTTTCTAGCTGTGGAGTTTGTAGTTGCGGAGTTTCTAGTTGCAGAGTTACTAGTTGCAGAGTTTTTCAGTTGTGAAGATTGCAGTGGCACAGTTTCTAGTTGCGGACTTTCTAGCTGTGGAGTTTCTAGTTGCGGAGTTTCTAGTTGCGGAGTTTTTAGTTGTGGAGTTTCTAGTTGTGAAATTTGTAGTTGTGGAGTATCTAGTTGTGGTGTTTCAAGTTGTGGAGTTTCTAGTTGTTGAGTTTCTAGTTGCCGAATCTCTAAATGCGAAGTCTCAAGTTCTGGAGTTTCTAGCTGTGGAGTTTCTGGTTGTGGAATCTCTAGTTGTGGAGTTTCTAATTGTGGAGTCTCTAGTTGTGGAGTTTGTAGTTGCGAAGTCTAAAGTTGTGAAGTTTCTAGTTGTTTAGTTTCTAGTTGTGGAGTTTGTAGTTGTGGGGTTCGTAGTTGTGGAGCTCGTAGTAGTGAAGTTTCTAGTTGTGGAGTCTCTAGTTGTGGAGTTTGTAGTTCTGGAGTTTCTAGCTGTGGAGTTTCAAGTTGCGGAGTTTCTAGTTGTGGAGTTTCTAGTTGCAGAGTTTCTAGTTGCGGACTTCCTAGCTGTGGAGTTTCTTGTTGTGGAGTCTCTAGCTGTGGAGTTTGTAGTTGTGGAGTTTCTAGTTGCGGAGTTTTTAGGTCGGAGTTTCTGAATGTGGAGTTTCTAGTGTCGGAGTTTCTAGTTTTGGAGTCCGTAGTTGTGGAGTATCTATTTGTTGGGTTTCAAGTTGTGGAGTTTCTAGTTGTGGAATTTGTAGTGGCGGAGTTTCAAGTTGTGGAGTTTCTAGTTGTGAAGTTTCTAGAGTATCTAGTTGTGGTGTTTCAAGTTGTGGAGTTTCTAGTTGCGGAGTTTCTAGTGTTGTAGTTTATTGTTGTGGATTTCGTAGTTTTGGAGTATCTAGTTGTAGTGTTTCAAGTAGTGAAGTTTCTAGCTGTGGAGTTTCTAGTTGTGGAGTTTCTAGTTGCGGAGTTTCTAGTTGTAAAGTCTCTAGTTGTGGAGTTCCTAGTTGTGGAGTCTCTAGTTGTGGATTTCTAGTTGCGAAGTCTAAAGTTGTGGAGTTTCTAGTTGTGGAGTTTCTAGTTGTAGAGTTTGTAGTTTTGGGGTTCGTAGTTGTGGAGTTCGTAGTTGTGGAGTTTCTAGTTGTGGAGTCTCTAGTTGTGGAGTTTGAAGTTGTGGAGTTTCTAGCTGTGGAGTTTGTAGTTGCGGAGTTTCTAGTTGCTGAGTTTCTAGTTGTAGAGTTTTCCAGTTGTGAAGATTGCAGTGGCGGAGTTTCTAGTTGCGGACGTTCTAGCTGTGGAGTTTCTAGTTGCGGAGTTTCTAGTTGCGGAGTTTTTAGTTGTGGAGTTTCTAGTTGTGAAATTTGTAGTTGTGGTGTTTCAAGTTATGGAGTTTCTAGTTGTGGAGTACTAGTTGTTGAGTTTCTAGTTGCCGAGTCTCTAAATGCGAAGTCTCAAGTTGTGGAGTTTCTAGCTGTGGAGTTTCTGGTTGTGGAATCTCTAGTTGTGGAGTTTCTAGTTGTTTAGTTTCTTGTTGTGGTGTTTGTAGTTGTGAGGTTCGTAGTTGTGGAGCTCGTAGTTGTGAAGTTTCTAGTTGTGGAGTTTGTAGTTGTGGAGTATCTAGTTGTGGTGTTTCAAAATGTGGAGTTTCTAGCTGTGGAGTTTCTAGTTGTGGATTTTCTAGTTGCGGAGTTTCTAGTTGTGAAGTCTCTAGTTGTGGAGTCTCTAGTTGTGGGATTTCTAGTTGCGGAGTTTCTAGTTGCGGAGTTTCTGGTTGTGGAGTTTCTAGTTGTGGAATCCATAGTTGTGGAGTATCAATTTGTTGAGTTTCAAGTTGTGGAGTTTCTAGTTATGGAATTTGTAGTTGTGGAGTATCTAGTTGTGGTGTTTCAAAATGTGGAGTTTCTAGCTGTGGAGTTTCTAGTTGTGGATTTTCTAGTTGCGGAGTTTCTAGTTGAGAAGTCTCTAGTTGTGGAGTCTCTAGTTGTGGGATTTCTAGTTGCGGAGTTTCTAGTTGCGGAGTTTCTGGTTGTGGAGTTTCTAGTTGTGGAGTTTCTTGTTGCGGAGTTTCAAGTTGTGGAGTTTTTAGTTGTGGAGTTTCTAGTGGTGGAGTTTGTAGTTGTGGAGTATCTAGTTGTGGTGTTTCAAGTTGTGGAGTTTCTAGTTGAGGAGTTTCTAGCTGTGCAGTTTCTAGTTGCGGAGTTTCTAGTTTTGGAGTTTATTGTTGTAGAATTCGTAGTTTTGGAGTATCTAGTTGTAGTGTTTCAAGTAGTGAAGTTTCTAGCTGTGGAGTTTCTAGTTGTGGAATTCGTAGTTGTGGAGTATCTAGTTGTGGTGTTTCAAGTAGTGAAGTTTCTAGCTGTGGAGTTTCTAGTTGCAGAGTTTCTAGTTGCAGATTTTCTAGTTGCGGAGTTTATTAGTTGTGGAGTTTCAAGTTGTGGAGTTTCTAGTTGTGGAGTTTCTGATTGTGAAGTTTGTAGTTGTGGTGTATCTAGTTGTGGAGTTTCAAGTTGGGGAGTTTCTAGTTGTGGATTTTGAAGTTGTAGAGTTCCTAGTTGCGGAGTGTCTGGTTGGGAGTTTCTAGTTGCGGAGTTTTCTAGTTGCGGAGTCTGTAGTTGTGGCGTTGCTAGTTGTGGAGTTTCTAGTGGTGGATTTTCTAGCTGTGGAGTTTCTAGTTGTTAAATTTGTAGTTGTGGAGTATCTAGTTGTGGGGTTGCAAGTTTTTAAGTATCTAGTTTTGGTGTTTCAAGTAGTGAAGTATTTAACTGTGGAGTTTCTAGTTGCAGATTTTCCAGTTGCGGAGTTTATTAGTTGTGGAGTGTCAAGTTGTGGAGTTTCTAGTTGTGGAGTTTCTTGTTGTGGAGTCTCTAGTTGTGGAGTTTGTAGTTGTGGAATTTCTAGTTGGGGAGTTTTTAGGTCGGAGTTTCTGGTTGTGGAGTTTCTAGTGGAGTTTCTAGTTTTTGATTCGGTAGTTGTGGAGTATCTATTTGTTGGGTTTCAAGTTGTGGAGTTTCTAGTTGTGGAATTTGTAGTAGCGGAGTTTCAAGAGTAGGAGTTTCTAGTTGGGGAGTTTCTAGAGTATCTAGTTGTGGTGTTTCAAGTTGTGGAGTTTCTAGTTGAGGAGTTTCTAGTTGTGGAGTTTCTAGTTGCGGATTTTCTAGTGTTGGAGTTTATTGTTGTGGAATTCGTAGTTTTGGAGTATCTAGTTGTAGTGTTTCAAGTAGTGAAATTTCTAGCTGTGGAGTTTCTAGTTGTGGAGTTTTCTAGTAGCGGAGTTTCTAGTTATGGAGTTTCAAGTTGTGGAGTTTCTAGTTGTGGAATTTGTAGTTGTGTAGTATCTAGTTGTGGTAATTCAAGCTTTGGAGTTTCTATCTGTGAAGTTTCTGGTTGTGGAGTTTCTAGTTGCGGAGTTTCTAGTTGTAAAGTCTCTAGTTGTGGAGTTTCTAGCTGTGGAGTTTCTGGTTGTGGAATCTCTAGTTGTGGAGTTTCTAGTTGTTTAGTTTCTTGTTGTGGTGTTTGTAGTTGTGGGGTTCGTAGTTGTGGAGCTCGTAGTTGTGAAGTTTCTAGTTGTGGAGTCTCTAGTTGTGGAGTTTGTAGCTGTGGAGTATCTAGTTGTGGTGTTTCAAAATGTGGAGTTTCTAGCTGTGGAGTTTCTAGTTGTGGATTTTCTAGTTGCGGAGTTTCTAGTTGTGAAGTCTCTAGTTGTGGAGTCTCTAGTTGTGGGATTTCTAGTTGCGGAGTTTCTAGTTGCGGAGTTTCTGGTTGTGGAGTTTCTAGTTGTGGAATCCATAGTTGTGGAGTATCAATTTGTTGAGTTTCAAGTAGTGGAGTTTCTAGTTATGGAATTTGTAGTTGTGGAGTATCTAGTTGTGGTGTTTCAAAATGTGAAGTTTCTAGCTGTGGAGTTTCTAGTTGTGGATTTTCTGGTTGCGGAGTTTCTAGTTGTGAAGTCTCTAGTTGTGGAGTCTCTAGTTGTGGGATTTCTAGTTGCGGAGTTTCTAGTTGCGGAGTTTCTGGTTGTGGAGTTTCTAGTTGTGGAGTTTCTTGTTGCGGAGTTTCAAGTTGTGGAGTTTTTAGTTGTGGAGTTTCTAGTGGTGGAGTTTGTAGTTGTGGAGTATCGAGTTGTGGTGTTTCAAGTTGTGGAGTTTCTAGTTGAGGAGTTTCTAGCTGTGCAGTTTCTAGTTGCGGAGTTTCTAGTTTTGGAGTTTATTGTTGTAGAATTCGTAGTTTTGGAGTATCTAGTTGTAGTGTTTCAAGTAGTGAAGTTTCTAGCTGTGGAGTTTCTAGTTGTGGAATTCGTAGTTGTGGAGTATCTAGTTGTGGTGTTTCAAGTAGTGAAGTTTCTAGCTGTGGAGTTTCTAGTTGCAGAGTTTCTAGTTGCAGATTTTCTAGTTGCGGAGTTTATTAGTTGTGGAGTTTCAAGTTGTGGAGTTTTTAGTTGTGGAGTTTCTGATTGTGAAGTTTGTAGTTGTGGTGTATCTAGTTGTGGAGTTTCAAGTTGGGGAGTTTCTAGTTGTGGATTTTGAAGTTGTAGAGTTCCTAGTTGCGGAGTGTCTGGTTGGGAGTTTCTAGTTGCGGAGTTTTCTAGTTGCGGAGTCTGTAGTTGTGGCGTTGCTAGTTGTGGAGTTTCTAGTGGTGGATTTTCTAGCTGTAGAGTTTCTAGTTGTGAAATTTGTAGTTGTGGAGTATCTAGTTGTGGGGTTGCAAGTTGTGAAGTATCTAGTTTTGGTGTTTCAAGTAGTGAAGTATCTAACTGTGGAGTTTCTAGTTGCAGATTTTCCAGTTGCGGAGTTTATTAGTTGTGGAGTTTGTAGTTGTGGAATTTCTAGTTGCGGAGTTTTTAGGTCGGAGTTTCTGGTTGTGGAGTTTCTAGTGGAGTTTCTAGTTTTGGATTCGGTAGTTGTGGAGTATCTATTTGTTGGGTTTCAAGTTGTAAAGTTTTTAGTTGTGGAATTTGTAGTAGCGGAGTTTCAAGTTGCGGAATTTCTAGTTGGGGAGTTTCTAGAGTATCTAGTTGTGGTGTTTCAAGTTGTGGAGTTTCTAGTTGAGGAGTTTCTAGTTGTGGAGTTTCTAGTTGCGGATTTTCTAGTGTTGGAGTTTATTGTTGTGGAATTCGTAGTTTTGGAGTATCTAGTTGTAGTGTTTCAAGTAGTGAAATTTCTAGCTGTGGAGTTTCTAGTTGTGGAGTTTTCTAGTAGCGGAGTTTCTAGTTATGGAGTTTCAAGTTGTGGAGTTTCTAGTTGTGGAATTTGTAGTTGTGTAGTATCTAGTTGTGGTAATTCAAGTTTTGGAGTTTCTATCTGTGAAGTTTCTAGTTGTGGAGTTTCTAGTTGCGGAGTTTCTAGTTGTAAAGTCTCTAGTTGTGGAGTTTCTAGCTGTGGAGTTTCTGGTTGTGGAGTCTAGTTGTGGAGTTCCTAGTTGCGGAGTCTCTAGTTGTGAATTTCTAGTTGCGAAGTCTAAAGTTGTGGAGTTTGTAGTTGTGGAGTTTCTAGTTGTGGAGTTTGTAGTTATGGGGTTCGTAGTTGTGGAATTCGTAGTTGTGGAGTTTCTAGTTGTGGAGTCTCTAGTTGTGGAGTTTGTAGTTGTGGAGTTTCTAGCTGTGAAAATTGCAGTGGCGGAGTTTCTAGTTGCGGACTTTCTAGCTGTGGAGTTTCTAGTTGCGGAGTTTATAGTTGCGGAGTTTTTAGTTGTGAGTTTCTAGTTGTGAAATTTGTAGTTGTGGAGTATCTAGTTGTGGAGTATCCAGTTGTGGTGTTTCAAGTTGTGGAGTTTCTAGTTGAGGAGTTTCTAGCTGTGCAGTTTCTAGTTGCGGAGTTTCTAGTTTTGGAGTTTATTGTTGTAGAATTCGTAGTTTTGGAGTATCTAGTTGTAGTGTTTCAAGTAGTGAAGTTTCTAGCTGTGGAGTTTCTAGTTGTGGAATTCGTAGTTGTGGAGTATCTAGTTGTGGTGTTTCAAGTAGTGAAGTTTCTAGCTGTGGAGTTTCTAGTTGCAGAGTTTCTAGTTGCAGATTTTCTAGTTGCGGAGTTTATTAGTTGTGGAGTTTCAAGTTGTGGAGTTTCTAGTTGTGGAGTTTCTGATTGTGAAGTTTGTAGTTGTGGTGTATCTAGTTGTGGAGTTTCAAGTTGGGGAGTTTCTAGTTGTGGATTTTGAAGTTGTAGAGTTCCTAGTTGCGGAGTGTCTGGTTGGGAGTTTCTAGTTGCGGAGTTTTCTAGTTGCGGAGTCTGTAGTTGTGGCGTGGCTAGTTGTGGAGTTTCTAGTGGTGGATTTTCTAGCTGTGGAGTTTCTAGTTGTTAAATTTGTAGTTGTGGAGTATCTAGTTGTGGGGTTGCAAGTTTTTAAGTATCTAGTTTTGGTGTTTCAAGTAGTGAAGTATTTAACTGTGGAGTTTCTAGTTGCAGATTTTCCAGTTGCGGAGTTTATTAGTTGTGGAGTGTCAAGTTGTGGAGTTTCTAGTTGTGGAGTTTCTTGTTGTGGAGTCTCTAGTTGTGGAGATTGTAGTTGTGGAGTTTCTAGTTGCGGAGTTTTTAGGTCGGAGTTTCTGGTTGTGGAGTTTCTAGTGGAGTTTCTAGTTTTTGATTCGGTAGTTGTGGAGTATCTATTTGTTGGGTTTCAAGTTGTGGAGTTTCTAGTTGTGGAATTTGTAGTAGCGGAGTTTCAAGAGTTGGAGTTTCTAGTTGGGGAGTTTCTAGAGTATCTAGTTGTGGTGTTTCAAGTTGTGGAGTTTCTAGTTGAGGAGTTTCTAGTTGTGGAGTTTCTAGTTGCGGATTTTCTAGTGTTGGAGTTTATTGTTGTGGAATTCGTAGTTTTGGAGTATCTAGTTGTAGTGTTTCAAGTAGTGAAATTTCTAGCTGTGGAGTTTCTAGTTGTGGAGTTTTCTAGTAGCGGAGTTTCTAGTTATGGAGTTTCAAGTTGTGGAGTTTCTAGTTGTGGAATTTGTAGTTGTGTAGTATCTAGTTGTGGTAATTCAAGTTTTGGAGTTTCTATCTGTGAAGTTTCTGGTTGTGGAGTTTCTAGTTGCGGAGTTTCTAGTTGTAAAGTCTCTAGTTGTGGAGTTTCTAGCTGTGGAGTTTCTGGTTGTGGAATCTCTAGTTGTGGAGTTTCTAGTTGTTTAGTTTCTTGTTGTGGTGTTTGTAGTTGTGGGGTTCGTAGTTGTGGAGCTCGTAGTTGTGAAGTTTCTAGTTGTGGAGTCTCTAGTTGTGGAGTTTGTAGTTGTGGAGTATCTAGTTGTGGTGTTTCAAAATGTGGAGTTTCTAGCTGTGGAGTTTCTAGTTGTGGATTTTCTAGTTGCGGAGTTTCTAGTTGTGAAGTCTCTAGTTGTGGAGTCTCTAGTTGTGGGACTTCTAGTTGCGGAGTTTCTAGTTGCGGAGTTTCTGGTTGTGGAGTTTCTAGTTGTGGAGTCCATAGTTGTGGAGTATCAATTTGTTGAGTTTCAAGTAGTGGAGTTTCTAGTTATGGAATTTGTAGTTGTGGAGTATCTAGTTGTGGTGTTTCAAAATGTGAAGTTTCTAGCTGTGGAGTTTCTAGTTGTGGATTTTCTAGTTGCGGAGTTTCTAGTTGTGAAGTCTCTAGTTGTGGAGTCTCTAGTTGTGGGATTTCTAGTTGCGGAGTTTCTAGTTGCGGAGTTTCTGGTTGTGGAGTTTCTAGTTGTGGAGTTTCTTGTTGCGGAGTTTCAAGTTGTGGAGTTTTTAGTTGTGGAGTTTCTAGTGGTGGAGTTTGTAGTTGTGGAGTATCGAGTTGTGGTGTTTCAAGTTGTGGAGTTTCTAGTTGAGGAGTTTCTAGCTGTGCAGTTTCTAGTTGCGGAGTTTCTAGTTTTGGAGTTTATTGTTGTAGAATTCGTAGTTTTGGAGTATCTAGTTGTAGTGTTTCAAGTAGTGAAGTTTCTAGCTGTGGAGTTTCTAGTTGTGGAATTCGTAGTTGTGGAGTATCTAGTTGTGGTGTTTCAAGTAGTGAAGTTTCTAGCTGTGGAGTTTCTAGTTGCAGAGTTTCTAGTTGCAGATTTTCTAGTTGCGGAGTTTATTAGTTGTGGAGTTTCAAGTTGTGGAGTTTCTAGTTGTGGAGTTTCTGATTGTGAAGTTTGTAGTTGTGGTGTATCTAGTTGTGGAGTTTCAAGTTGGGGAGTTTCTAGTTGTGGATTTTGAAGTTGTAGAGTTCCTAGTTGCGGAGTGTCTGGTTGGGAGTTTCTAGTTGCGGAGTTTTCTAGTTGCGGAGTCTGTAGTTGTGGCGTTGCTAGTTGTGGAGTTTCTAGTGGTGGATTTTCTAGCTGTGGAGTTTCTAGTTGTTAAATTTGTAGTTGTGGAGTATCTAGTTGTGGGGTTGCAAGTTTTTAAGTATCTAGTTTTGGTGTTTCAAGTAGTGAAGTATTTAACTGTGGAGTTTCTAGTTGCAGATTTTCCAGTTGCGGAGTTTATTAGTTGTGGAGTGTCAAGTTGTGGAGTTTCTAGTTGTGGAGTTTCTTGTTGTGGAGTCTCTAGTTGTGGAGTTTGTAGTTGTGGAATTTCTAGTTGCGGAGTTTTTAGGTCGGAGTTTCTGGTTGTGGAGTTTCTAGTGGAGTTTCTAGTTTTTGATTCGGTAGTTGTGGAGTATCTATTTGTTGGGTTTCAAGTTGTGGAGTTTCTAGTTGTGGAATTTGTAGTAGCGGAGTTTCAAGAGTTGGAGTTTCTAGTTGGGGAGTTTCTAGAGTATCTAGTTGTGGTGTTTCAAGTTGTGGAGTTTCTAGTTGAGGAGTTTCTAGTTGTGGAGTTTCTAGTTGCGGATTTTCTAGTGTTGGAGTTTATTGTTGTGGAATTCGTAGTTTTGGAGTATCTAGTTGTAGTGTTTCAAGTAGTGAAATTTCTAGCTGTGGAGTTTCTAGTTGTGGAGTTTTCTAGTAGCGGAGTTTCTAGTTATGGAGTTTCAAGTTGTGGAGTTTCTAGTTGTGGAATTTGTAGTTGTGTAGTATCTAGTTGTGGTAATTCAAGTTTTGGAGTTTCTATCTGTGAAGTTTCTGGTTGTGGAGTTTCTAGTTGCGGAGTTTCTAGTTGTAAAGTCTCTAGTTGTGGAGTTTCTAGCTGTGGAGTTTCTGGTTGTGGAATCTCTAGTTGTGGAGTTTCTAGTTGTTTAGTTTCTTGTTGTGGTGTTTGTAGTTGTGGGGTTCGTAGTTGTGGAGCTCGTAGTTGTGAAGTTTCTAGTTGTGGAGTCTCTAGTTGTGGAGTTTGTAGTTGTGGAGTATCTAGTTGTGGTGTTTCAAAATGTGGAGTTTCTAGCTGTGGAGTTTCTAGTTGTGGATTTTCTAGTTGCGGAGTTTCTAGTTGTGAAGTCTCTAGTTGTGGAGTCTCTAGTTGTGGGATTTCTAGTTGCGGAGTTTCTAGTGTCGGAGTTTCTGGTTGTGGAGTTTCTAGTTGTGGAATCCATAGTTGTGGAGTATCAATTTGTTGAGTTTCAAGTAGTGGAGTTTCTAGTTATGGAATTTGTAGTTGTGGAGTATCTAGTTGTGGTGTTTCAAAATGTGAAGTTTCTAGCTGTGGAGTTTCTAGTTGTGGATTTTCTAGTTGCGGAGTTTCTAGTTGTGAAGTCTCTAGTTGTGGAGTCTCTAGTTGTGGGATTTCTAGTTGCGGAGTTTCTAGTTGCGGAGTTTCTGGTTGTGGAGTTTCTAGTTGTGGAGTTTCTTGTTGCGGAGTTTCAAGTTGTGGAGTTTTTAGTTGTGGAGTTTCTAGTGGTGGAGTTTGTAGTTGTGGAGTATCGAGTTGTGGTGTTTCAAGTTGTGGAGTTTCTAGTTGAGGAGTTTCTAGCTGTGCAGTTTCTAGTTGCGGAGTTTCTAGTTTTGGAGTTTATTGTTGTAGAATTCGTAGTTTTGGAGTGTTTAGTTGTAGTGTTTCAAGTAGTGAAGTTTCTAGCTGTGGAGTTTCTAGTTGTGGAATTCGTAGTTGTGGAGTATCTAGTTGTGGTGTTTCAAGTAGTGAAGTTTCTAGCTGTGGAGTTTCTAGTTGCAGAGTTTCTAGTTGCAGATTTTCTAGTTGCGGAGTTTATTAGTTGTGGAGTTTCAAGTTGTGGAGTTTCTAGTTGTGGAGTTTCTGATTGTGAAGTTTGTAGTTGTGGTGTATCTAGTTGTGGAGTTTCAAGTTGGGGAGTTTCTAGTTGTGGATTTTGAAGTTGTAGAGTTCCTAGTTGCGGAGTGTCTGGTTGGGAGTTTCTAGTTGCGGAGTTTTCTAGTTGCGGAGTCTGTAGTTGTGGCGTTGCTAGTTGTGGAGTTTCTAGTGGTGGATTTTCTAGCTGTAGAGTTTCTAGTTGTGAAATATTTAGTTGTGGAGTATCTAGTTGTGGGGTTGCAAGTTGTGAAGTATCTAGTTTTGGTGTTTCAAGTAGTGAAGTATCTAACTGTGGAGTTTCTAGTTGCAGATTTTCCAGTTGCGGAGTTTATTAGTTGTGGAGTGTCAAGTTGTGGAGTTTCTATTTGTGGAGTTTCTTGTTGTGGAGGCTCTAGTTGTGGAGTTTGTAGTTGTGGAATTTCTAGTTGCGGAGTTTTTAGGTCGGAGTTTCTGGTTGTGGAGTTTCTAGTGGAGTTTCTAGTTTTGGATTCGGTAGTTGTGGAGTATCTATTTGTTGGGTTTCAAGTTGTAAAGTTTTTAGTTGTGGAATTTGTAGTAGCGGAGTTTCAAGTTGCGGAATTTCTAGTTGGGGAGTTTCTAGAGTATCTAGTTGTGGTGTTTCAAGTTGTGGAGTTTCTAGTTGAGGAGTTTCTAGTTGTGGAGTTTCTAGTTGCGGATTTTCTAGTGTTGGAGTTTATTGTTGTGGAATTCGTAGTTTCGGAGTATCTAGTTGTAGTGTTTCAAGTAGTGAAATTTCTAGCTGTGGAGTTTCTAGTTGTGGAGTTTTCTAGTAGCGGAGTTTCTAGTTATGGAGTTTCAAGTTGTGGAGTTTCTAGTTGTGGAATTTGTAGTTGTGTAGTATCTAGTTGTGGTAATTCAAGTTTTGGAGTTTCTATCTGTGAAGTTTCTAGTTGTGGAGTTTCTAGTTGCGGAGTTTCTAGTTGTAAAGTCTCTAGTTGTGGAGTTTCTAGCTGTGGAGTTTCTGGTTGTGGAGTCTAGTTGTGGAGTTCCTAGTTGCGGAGTCTCTAGTTGTGAATTTCTAGTTGCGAAGTCTAAAGTTGTGGAGTTTGTAGTTGTGGAGTTTCTAGTTGTGGAGTTTGTAGTTATGGGGTTCGTAGTTGTGGAATTCGTAGTTGTGGAGTTTCTAGTTGTGGAGTCTCTAGTTGTGGAGTTTGTAGTTGTGGAGTTTCTAGCTGTGAAAATTGCAGTGGCGGAGTTTCTAGTTGCGGACTTTCTAGCTGTGGAGTTTCTAGTTGCGGAGTTTAGAGTTGCGGAGTTTTTAGTTGTGAGTTTCTAGTTGTGAAATTTGTAGTTGTGGAGTATCTAGTTGTGGTGTTTCAAGTTGTGGAGTTTCTAGTTGTGGAGTTTCTCGTTGTGGAGTTTCTCGTTGTGGAGTTTCTAGTTGATGAGATTCTAGTTGCCGAGTCTCTAAATGCGAAGTCTCAAGTTGTGGAGTTTCTAGCTGTGGAGTTTCTGGTTGTGGAGTCTCTAGTTGTGGAGTTCCTAGTTGTGGAGTCTCTAGTTGTGGAGTTTGTAGTTGCGAAGTCTAAAGTTGTGGTGTTTCTAGTTGTTTAGTTTCTAGTTGTGGAGTTTGTAGTTGTGGGGTTCGTAGTTGTGGAGTTCATAGTTGTGAAGTTTCTAGTTGTGGAGTCTCTAGTTCTGGAGTTTGTAGTTGTGGAGTTTCTAGCTGTTGAGTTTCTAGTTGCGGAGTTTCTAGTTGCAGAGTTTCTAGTTGCAGAGTTTTCCAGTTGTGAAGATTGCAGTGGCGGCGTTTCTAGTTGCGGGCTGTCTAGCTGTGGAGTTTCTAGTTGCGGAGTTTATAGTTGCGGAGTTTTTAGTTGTGGAGTTTCTAGTTGTGAAATTTGTAGTTGTGGAGTATCTAGTTGTGGTGTTTCAAGTTGTGGAGTTTCTAGTTGTGGAGTTTCAAGTTGTGGAGTTTCTAGTTGTTGAGTTTCTAGTTGCCGAGTCTCTAAATGCGAAGTCTCAAGTTGTGGAGTTTCTAGCTGTGGAGTTTCTGGTTGTGGAGTCTCTAGTTGTGGAGTTCCTAGTTGTGGAGTCTCTAGTTGTGGAGTTTGTAGTTGCGAAGTCTAAAGTTGTGGAGTTTCTAGTTGTTTAGTTTCTAGTTGTGGAGTTTGTAGTTGTGGGGTTCGTAGTTGTTGAGTTCGTAGTTGTGAAGTTTCTAGTTGTGAAGTTTCTAGTTGTGGAGTCTCTAGTTGTGGAGTTTGTAGTTGTGGAGTTTCTAGCTGTGGAGTTTCTAGTTGCGGAGTTTCTAGTTGCAGAGTTTCTAGTTGCAGAGTTTTCCAGTTGTGGAGATTGTAGTGGCGGTGTTTCTAGTTGCGGAGTTTCAAGTTGTGGAGTTTACAGTTGTGGAGTATCTAGTTGTGGAGTTTCAAGTTGATGAGTTTTTAGTTGTGGATTTTGAAGTTGTAGAGTTCCTAGTTGCGGATTGTCTAGTTGTGGAGTTTCTAGCTGTGGAGTTTCTAGTTGCGGAGTTTCTAGTTGTGAAGTCTCTAGTTGTGGAGTCTCTAGTTGTGGAGTCTCTAGTTGTGGGACTTCTAGTTGCGGAGTTTCTAGTTGCGGAGTTTCTGGTTGTGGAGTTTCTAGTTGTGGAATCCATAGTTGTGGAGTATCAATTTGTTGAGTTTCAAGTAGTGGAGTTTCTAGTTATGGAATTTGTAGTTGTGGAGTATCTAGTTGTGGTGTTTCAAAATGTGAAGTTTCTAGCTGTGGAGTTTCTAGTTGTGGATTTTCTAGTTGCGGAGTTTCTAGTTGTGAAGTCTCTAGTTGTGGAGTCTCTAGTTGTGGGATTTCTAGTTGCGGAGTTTCTAGTTGCGGAGTTTCTGGTTGTGGAGTTTCTAGTTGTGGAGTTTCTTGTTGCGGAGTTTCAAGTTGTGGAGTTTTTAGTTGTGGAGTTTCTAGTGGTGGAGTTTGTAGTTGTGGAGTATCGAGTTGTGGTGTTTCAAGTTGTGGAGTTTCTAGTTGAGGAGTTTCTAGCTGTGCAGTTTCTAGTTGCGGAGTTTCTAGTTTTGGAGTTTATTGTTGTAGAATTCGTAGTTTTGGAGTATCTAGTTGTAGTGTTTCAAGTAGTGAAGTTTCTAGCTGTGGAGTTTCTAGTTGTGGAATTCGTAGTTGTGGAGTATCTAGTTGTGGTGTTTCAAGTAGTGAAGTTTCTAGCTGTGGAGTTTCTAGTTGCAGAGTTTCTAGTTGCAGATTTTCTAGTTGCGGAGTTTATTAGTTGTGGAGTTTCAAGTTGTGGAGTTTCTAGTTGTGGAGTTTCTGATTGTGAAGTTTGTAGTTGTGGTGTATCTAGTTGTGGAGTTTCAAGTTGGGGAGTTTCTAGTTGTGGATTTTGAAGTTGTAGAGTTCCTAGTTGCGGAGTGTCTGGTTGGGAGTTTCTAGTTGCGGAGTTTTCTAGTTGCGGAGTCTGTAGTTGTGGCGTTGCTAGTTGTGGAGTTTCTAGTTGTGGATTTTCTAGCTGTGGAGTTTCTAGTTGTTAAATTTGTAGTTGTGGAGTATCTAGTTGTGGGGTTGCAAGTTTTTAAGTATCTAGTTTTGGTGTTTCAAGTAGTGAAGTATTTAACTGTGGAGTTTCTAGTTGCAGATTTTCCAGTTGCGGAGTTTATTAGTTGTGGAGTGTCAAGTTGTGGAGTTTCTAGTTGTGGAGTTTCTTGTTGTGGAGTCTCTAGTTGTGGAGTTTGTAGTTGTGGAATTTCTAGTTGCGGAGTTTTTAGGTCGGAGTTTCTGGTTGTGGAGTTTCTAGTGGAGTTTCTAGTTTTTGATTCGGTAGTTGTGGAGTATCTATTTGTTGGGTTTCAAGTTGTGGAGTTTCTAGTTGTGGAATTTGTAGTAGCGGAGTTTCAAGAGTTGGAGTTTCTAGTTGGGGAGTTTCTAGAGTATCTAGTTGTGGTGTTTCAAGTTGTGGAGTTTCTAGTTGAGGAGTTTCTAGTTGTGGAGTTTCTAGTTGCGGATTTTCTAGTGTTGGAGTTTATTGTTGTGGAATTCGTAGTTTTGGAGTATCTAGTTGTAGTGTTTCAAGTAGTGAAATTTCTAGCTGTGGAGTTTCTAGTTGTGGAGTTTTCTAGTAGCGGAGTTTCTAGTTATGGAGTTTCAAGTTGTGGAGTTTCTAGTTGTGGAATTTGTAGTTGTGTAGTATCTAGTTGTGGTAATTCAAGTTTTGGAGTTTCTATCTGTGAAGTTTCTGGTTGTGGAGTTTCTAGTTGCGGAGTTTCTAGTTGTAAAGTCTCTAGTTGTGGAGTTTCTAGCTGTGGAGTTTATGGTTGTGGAATCTCTAGTTGTGGAGTTTCTAGTTGTTTAGTTTCTTGTTGTGGTGTTTGTAGTTGTGGGGTTCGTAGTTGTGGAGCTCGTAGTTGTGAAGTTTCTAGTTGTGGAGTCTCTAGTTGTGGAGTTTGTAGTTGTGGAGTATCTAGTTGTGGTGTTTCAAAATGTGGAGTTTCTAGCTGTGGAGTTTCTAGTTGTGGATTTTCTAGTTGCGGAGTTTCTAGTTGTGAAGTCTCTAGTTGTGGAGTCTCTAGTTGTGGGATTTCTAGTTGCGGAGTTTCTAGTGTCGGAGTTTCTGGTTGTGGAGTTTCTAGTTGTGGAATCCATAGTTGTGGAGTATCAATTTGTTGAGTTTCAAGTAGTGGAGTTTCTAGTTATGGAATTTGTAGTTGTGGAGTATCTAGTTGTGGTGTTTCAAAATGTGAAGTTTCTAGCTGTGGAGTTTCTAGTTGTGGATTTTCTAGTTGCGGAGTTTCTAGTTGTGAAGTCTCTAGTTGTGGAGTCTCTAGTTGTGGGATTTCTAGTTGCGGAGTTTCTAGTTGCGGAGTTTCTGGTTGTGGAGTTTCTAGTTGTGGAGTTTCTTGTTGCGGAGTTTCAAGTTGTGGAGTTTTTAGTTGTGGAGTTTCTAGTGGTGGAGTTTGTAGTTGTGGAGTATCGAGTTGTGGTGTTTCAAGTTGTGGAGTTTCTAGTTGAGGAGTTTCTAGCTGTGCAGTTTCTAGTTGCGGAGTTTCTAGTTTTGGAGTTTATTGTTGTAGAATTCGTAGTTTTGGAGTGTCTAGTTGTAGTGTTTCAAGTAGTGAAGTTTCTAGCTGTGGAGTTTCTAGTTGTGGAATTCGTAGTTGTGGAGTATCTAGTTGTGGTGTTTCAAGTAGTGAAGTTTCTAGCTGTGGAGTTTCTAGTTGCAGAGTTTCTAGTTGCAGATTTTCTAGTTGCGGAGTTTATTAGTTGTGGAGTTTCAAGTTGTGGAGTTTCTAGTTGTGGAGTTTCTGATTGTGAAGTTTGTAGTTGTGGTGTATCTAGTTGTGGAGTTTCAAGTTGGGGAGTTTCTAGTTGTGGATTTTGAAGTTGTAGAGTTCCTAGTTGCGGAGTGTCTGGTTGGGAGTTTCTAGTTGCGGAGTTTTCTAGTTGCGGAGTCTGTAGTTGTGGCGTTGCTAGTTGTGGAGTTTCTAGTGGTGGATTTTCTAGCTGTAGAGTTTCTAGTTGTGAAATTTGTAGTTGTGGAGTATCTAGTTGTGGGGTTGCAAGTTGTGAAGTATCTAGTTTTGGTGTTTCAAGTAGTGAAGTATCTAACTGTGGAGTTTCTAGTTGCAGATTTTCCAGTTGCGGAGTTTATTAGTTGTGGAGTGTCAAGTTGTGGAGTTTCTATTTGTGGAGTTTCTTGTTGTGGAGTCTCTAGTTGTGGAGTTTGTAGTTGTGGAATTTCTAGTTGCGGAGTTTTTAGGTCGGAGTTTCTGGTTGTGGAGTTTCTAGTGGAGTTTCTAGTTTTGGATTCGGTAGTTGTGGAGTATCTATTTGTTGGGTTTCAAGTTGTAAAGTTTTTAGTTGTGGAATTTGTAGTAGCGGAGTTTCAAGTTGCGGAATTTCTAGTTGGGGAGTTTCTAGAGTATCTAGTTGTGGTGTTTCAAGTTGTGGAGTTTCTAGTTGAGGAGTTTCTAGTTGTGGAGTTTCTAGTTGCGGATTTTCTAGTGTTGGAGTTTATTGTTGTGGAATTCGTAGTTTTGGAGTATCTAGTTGTAGTGTTTCAAGTAGTGAAATTTCTAGCTGTGGAGTTTCTAGTTGTGGAGTTTTCTAGTAGCGGAGTTTCTAGTTATGGAGTTTCAAGTTGTGGAGTTTCTAGTTGTGGAATTTGTAGTTGTGTAGTATCTAGTTGTGGTAATTCAAGTTTTGGAGTTTCTATCTGTGAAGTTTCTAGTTGTGGAGTTTCTAGTTGCGGAGTTTCTAGTTGTAAAGTCTCTAGTTGTGGAGTTTCTAGCTGTGGAGTTTCTGGTTGTGGAGTCTAGTTGTGGAGTTCCTAGTTGCGGAGTCTCTAGTTGTGAATTTCTAGTTGCGAAGTCTAAAGTTGTGGAGTTTGTAGTTGTGGAGTTTGTAGTTGTGGAGTTTGTAGTTATGGGGTTCGTAGTTGTGGAATTCGTAGTTGTGGAGTTTCTAGTTGTGGAGTCTCTAGTTGTGGAGTTTGTAGTTGTGGAGTTTCTAGCTGTGAAAATTGCAGTGGCGGAGTTTCTAGTTGCGGACTTTCTAGCTGTGGAGTTTCTAGTTGCGGAGTTTATAGTTGCGGAGTTTTTAGTTGTGAGTTTCTAGTTGTGAAATTTGTAGTTGTGGAGTATCTAGTTGTGGTGTTTCAAGTTGTGGAGTTTCTAGTTGTGGAGTTTCTCGTTGTGGAGTTTCTCGTTGTGGAGTTTCTAGTTGATGAGATTCTAGTTGCCGAGTCTCTAAATGCGAAGTCTCAAGTTGTGGAGTTTCTAGCTGTGGAGTTTCTGGTTGTGGAGTCTCTAGTTGTGGAGTTCCTAGTTGTGGAGTCTCTAGTTGTGGAGTTTGTAGTTGCGAAGTCTAAAGTTGTGGAGTTTCTAGTTGTTTAGTTTCTAGTTGTGGAGTTTGTAGTTGTGGGGTTCGTAGTTGTGGAGTTCATAGTTGTGAAGTTTCTAGTTGTGGAGTCTCTAGTTCTGGAGTTTGTAGTTGTGGAGTTTCTAGCTGTTGAGTTTCTAGTTGCGGAGTTTCTAGTTGCAGAGTTTCTAGTTGCAGAGTTTTCCAGTTGTGAAGATTGCAGTGGCGGAGTTTCTAGTTGCGGGCTGTCTAGCTGTGGAGTTTCTAGTTGCGGAGTTTATAGTTGCGGAGTTTTTAGTTGTGGAGTTTCTAGTTGTGAAATTTGTAGTTGTGGAGTATCTAGTTGTGGTGTTTCAAGTTGTGGAGTTTCTAGTTGTGGAGTTTCAAGTTGTGGAGTTTCTAGTTGTTGAGTTTCTAGTTGCCGAGTCTCTAAATGCGAAGTCTCAAGTTGTGGAGTTTCTAGCTGTGGAGTTTCTGGTTGTGGAGTCTCTAGTTGTGGAGTTCCTAGTTGTGGAGTCTCTAGTTGTGGAGTTTGTAGTTGCGAAGTCTAAAGTTGTGGAGTTTCTAGTTGTTTAGTTTCTAGTTGTGGAGTTTGTAGTTGTGGGGTTCGTAGTTGTTGAGTTCGTAGTTGTGAAGTTTCTAGTTGTGAAGTTTCTAGTTGTGGAGTCTCTAGTTGTGGAGTTTGTAGTTGTGGAGTTTCTAGCTGTGGAGTTTCTAGTTGCGGAGTTTCTAGTTGCAGAGTTTCTAGTTGCAGAGTTTTCCAGTTGTGGAGATTGTAGTGGCGGTGTTTCTAGTTGCGGAGTTTCAAGTTGTGGAGTTTACAGTTGTGGAGTATCTACTTGTGGAGTTTCAAGTTGATGAGTTTTTAGTTGTGGATTTTGAAGTTGTAGAGTTCCTAGTTGCGGATTGTCTAGTTGTGGAGTTTCTAGCTGTGGAGTTTCTAGTTGCGGAGTTTCTAGTTGTGAAGTCTCTAGTTGTGGAGTCTCTAGTTGTGGGATTTCTAGTTGCGGAGTTTCTATTTGCGGAGTTTCTGGTTGTGGAGTTTCTAGTTGTGAAGTTTAGATTTATGGAGTCTCTAGTTGTGGAGTTTCTAGTTGCGGAATTTCTAGTTGTGGAGCTTCTAGTTGTGGAATTTCTAGTTGTGGAGTATCTAGTTGTGGTGTTTCAAGTTGTGGAGTTTCTAGTTGAGGAGTTTCTAGTTGCGGAGTTTCTAGTTGTGGAGTTTCTAGTTGTAGAATTCGTAGTTTTGGAGTATCTCGTTGTGGTGTTTGAAGTAGTGAAGTTTCTAGCTGTGGAGTTTCTAGTTGCGCAGTTACTAGTTGCAGAGTTTCTAGTTGCGGAGTTTTCTAGTAGTGATGTTTCTAGTTATGGAGTTTCTAGTTGTGGAGTCCGTAGTTGTGGAGTATCTACTTGTTGGGTTTCAAGTTGTGGAGTTTCAAGTTGCGGATTGTCTAGTTGCGGAGTTTATAGTTGCGGAGTCTGTAGTTGTGGAGTTTCTAGTTGTGGAATTTCTAGCTGTGGATTTTCTAACTGTGGAGTTTCTAGTTGCGGAGTTTTTAGTTGCGGAGTTTCTGGTTATGGAGTTTCTAGTGTTAGAGTTTCTAAATGTGGAGTCCATAGTTGTGGAGAATCTATTTGTTGAGTTTCAAGTTGTGGAGTTTTTAGTTATGGAATTTGTAGTTGTGGAGTATCTATTTGTTGAGCTTCAAGTTGTGGAGTTTCTAGTTATGGAATTTGTAGTTGTGGAGTATCTAGTTGTGGTGTTTCAAAATGTGGAGTTTCTAGCTGTGGAGTCTCTAGTTGTGGGATTTCTAGTTGCGGAGTTTCTAGTTGCGGAGTTTCTGGTTGTCGAGTTTCTAGGTGTGGAGTTTCTAGTTGAGGAGTCTGTAGTTGTGGAGTTTCTAGTTGTGGAGTTCCTAGTTATGGAGTCTCAAGTTGTGGAGTTTCTAGTTGCGGAGTTTATTAGTTGTGGAGTTTCTAGTGGCGGAGTTTCTAGTTGTGGAGTTTGTAGTTGTGGAGTATCTAGTTGTGGTGTTTCAAGTTGGGGAGTTTCTAGTTGTGGATTTTGAAGTTGTAGAGTTCCTAGTATCGGAGTGTCTAGTTGGGAGTTTCTTGTTGCGGAGTTTTCTAGTTGCGGAGTCTGTAGTTGTGGAGTTGCTAGTTGCGGAGTTTCTAGTGGTGGATTTACTAGCTGTGGAGTTTCTAGTTGCGGAGTTTCTAGTTGCTTAGTTTCTAGTTGCAGACTTTCTAGCTGTGGAGTTTCTAGTTATGAAATTTGTTTTTGTGGAGTATCTAGTTGTGGTGTTTCAAGTTGTGGAGTTTCTAGTTGTGGAGTTTCTCGTTGTGGAGTTTCTAGTTGTTGTGTTTCTAGTTGCCGAGTCTCTACATACGAAGTCTCAAGCTGCGGAATTTCTAGCTGTGGAGTTTCTGGTTGTGGAGTCTCTAGTTGTGGAGTTCCTAGTTGTGGAGTCTCTAGTTGTGGAGTTTCTAGTTGCGAAGTCTAAAGTTGTTGAGTTTCTAGTTGTGGAATTTCTAGTTGAGTTTTCCAGTTGTGGAGATTGTAGTGGCGGAATTTCTAGTTGCGGAGTTTCAAGTTGTGGAGTTTCTAGTTGTGGAGTTTGTAGTTGTGGAGTATCTAGAGTTGGAGTTTCAAGTTGTGAAGTTTTTAGTTGTGGATTTTGAAGTTGTAGAGTTCCTAGTTGCGGATTGTCTAGTTGTGGAGTTTATAGTTGCGGAGTCTGTAGTTGTGGAGTTTCTAGTTGTGGAATTTCTAGCTGTGGATTTTCTAGCTGTGGAGTTTCTAGTTGCGGAGTTTTTAGTTGCGGAGTTTCTGGTTGTGGAGTTTCTAGTGTTAGAGTTTCTAGTTGTGGAGTCCATAGTTGTGGAGTATCTATTTGTTGAGTTTCAAGTTGTGGAGTTTCTAGTTATGGAATTTGTAGTTGTGGAGTATCTAGTTGTGGTGTTTCAAAATGTGGAGTTTCTAGCTGTGGAGTTTCTAGTTGTGGATTTTCTAGTTGCGGAGTTTCTAGTTGTGAAGTCTCTAGTTGTGGAGTCTCTAGTTGTGGGATTTCTAGTTGCGGAGTTTCTAGTTGCGGAGTTTCTGGTTGTGGAGTTTCTAGTTGTGGAGTTTCTAGTTGCGGAGTTTCAAGTTGTGGGGTTTTTAGTTGTGGAGTTTCTAGTTGTGGAGTTTGTAGTTGTGGAGTATCTAGATGTGGTGTTTCAGGTTGTGGAGTTTCTAATTGAGGAGTTTCTAGTTGTGGAGTTTCTAGTGGCGGAGTTTCTAGTTTTGGAGTTTATTGTTGTAGAATTCGTAGTTTTGGAGTATCTAGTTGTGGTGTTTCAAGTAGTGAAGTTTCTAGCTGTGGAGTTTCTAGTTGCAGAGTTTCTAGTTGCGGAGTTTATTAGTTGTGGAGTTTCAAGTTGTGGAGTTTCTAGTTGAGGAGTTTCTAGTTGTGGAGTTTGTAGTTGTGGAGTATCTAGTTGCGGAGTTTTAAGTTGGGGAGTTTCTAGTTGCGGATTTTGAAGTTGTAGAGTTCCTAGTTGCGGAGTGTCTGGTTGGGAGTTTCTAGTTCCGGAGTTTTCTAGTTGCGGAGTCTGTAGTTGTTGTGTTGCTAGTTGTAGAGTTTCTAGTGGTGGACTTTCTAGCTGTGGAGTTTCTAGTTGCGGAGTTTCTAGTTGCAGAGTTTCTAGTTGCGGACTTTCTAGCTGTGGAGTTTTTAGTTGCGGAGATTTAGTTGTGGAGTTTCTAGTTGTGAAATTTGTAGTTGTGGAGTATCTAGTTGTGGGGTTGCAAGTTGTGGAGTTTCTAGTTGTGGAGTTTCTAGTTGTGGGATTTCTTGTTGCGGAGTTTCTGGTTGTGGAGTTTCTAGTTGTGGAGTTTCTAGTTGTGGAGTCTGTAGTTGTAGAGTCTGTAGTTGTGGAGTTTCTAGTGGTAGATTTTCTAGCTGTGCAGTTTCTAGTTGTGGAGTTTCTAGTTGCAGAGATTCTAGTTGTGGACTTTCTAGTTGCAGAGTTTTCCAGTTGTGAAGATTGCAGTGGCGCAGTTTCTAGTTGCGGACTTTCTAGCTGTGGAGTTTCTAGTTGCGGAGTTTCTAGTTGCGGAATTTTTAGTTGTGGAGTTTCTAGTTGTGAAATTTGTAGTTGTGGAGTATCTAGTTGTGGTGTTTCAAGTTGTGGAGTTTCTAGTTGTGGAGTTTCTAGTTGTGGAGTTTCTAGTTGTTGAGTTTCTAGTTGCCGAATCTCTAAATGCGAAGTCTCAAGTTGTGGAGTTTCTAGCTGTGGAGTTTCTAGTTGTGGAGTCTCTAGTTGCGGAATTTGTAGTTGTGGAGTTTCTAGCTGTGGAGTTTGTAGTTGCGGAGTTTCTAGTTGCAGAGTTACTAGTTGCAGAGTTTTTCAGTTGTGAAGATTGCAGTGGCACAGTTTCTAGTTGCGGACTTTCTAGCTGTGGAGTTTCTAGTTGCGGAGTTTCTAGTTGCGGAGTTTTTAGTTGTGAAATTTGTAGTTGTGGAGTATCTAGTTGTGGTGTTTCAAGTTGTGGAGTTTCTAGTTGTTGAGTTTCTAGTTGCCGAATCTCTAAATGCGAAGTCTCAAGTTCTGGAGTTTCTAGCTTTGGAGTTTCTGGTTGTGGAATCTCTAGTTGTGGAGTTTCTAATTGTGGAGTCTCTAGTTGTGGAGTTTGTAGTTGCGAAGTCTAAAGTTGTGGAGTTTCTAGTTGTTTAGTTTCTAGTTGTGGAGTTTGTAGTTGTGGGGTTCGTAGTTGTGGAGCTCGTAGTAGTGAAGTTTCTAGTTGTGGAGTCTCTAGTTGTGGAGTTTGTAGTTCTGGAGTTTCTAGCTGTGGAGTTTCAAGTTGCGGAGTTTCTAGTTGTGGAGTTTCTAGTTGCAGAGTTTCTAGTTGCGGACTTCCTAGCTGTGGAGTTTCTTGTTGTGGAGTCTCTAGCTGTGGAGTTTGTAGTTGTGGAGTTTCTAGTTGCGGAATTTTTAGGTCGGAGTTTCTGAATGTGGAGTTTCTAGTGTCGGAGTTTCTAGTTTTGGAGTCCGTAGTTGTGGAGTATCTATTTGTTGGGTTTCAAGTTGTGGAGTTTCTAGTTGTGGAATTTGTAGTGGCGGAGTTTCAAGTTGTGGAGTTTCTAGTTGTGAAGTTTCTAGAGTATCTAGTTGTGGTGTTTCAAGTTGTGGAGTTTCTAGTTGCGGAGTTTCTAGTGTTGGAGTTTATTGTTGTGGATTTCGTAGTTTTGGAGTATCTAGTTGTAGTGTTTCAAGTAGTGAAGTTTCTAGCTGTGGAGTTTCTAGTTGTGGAGTTTTCTAGTAGTGGAGTTTCAAGTTGTGGAGTTTCTAGTTGTGGAATTTGTAGTTTTGTAGTATCTAGTTGTGGTAATTTAAGTTTTGGAGTTTCTAGCTGTGGAGTTTCTAGTTGTGGAGTTTCTAGTTGCGGAGTTTCTAGTTGTAAAGTCTCTAGTTGTGGAGTTCCTAGTTGGGGAGTCTCTAGTTGTGGATTTCTAGTTGCGAAGTCTAAAGTTGTGGAGTTTCTAGTTGTGGAGTTTCTAGTTGTAGAGTTTGTAGTTTTGGGGTTCGTAGTTGTGGAGTTCGTAGTTGTGGAGTTTCTAGTTGTGGAGTCTCTAGTTGTGGAGTTTGAAGTTGTGGAGTTTCTAGCTGTAGAGTTTGTAGTTGCGGAGTTTCTAGTTGCTGAGTTTCTAGTTGTAGAGTT
The DNA here is from genome assembly GCF_043290135.1 of Rhipicephalus microplus. NCBI lineage: Eukaryota > Metazoa > Arthropoda > Arachnida > Ixodida > Ixodidae > Rhipicephalus > Rhipicephalus microplus. The sequence continues at coordinate 6,078,696 of NW_027464590.1, read as the reverse complement.
TTCCAGTTGTGAAGATTGCAGTGGCGGAGTTTCTAGTTGCGGACGTTCTAGCTGTGGAGTTTCTAGTTGCGGAGTTTCTAGTTGCGGAGTTTTTAGTTGTGGAGTTTCTAGTTGTGAAATTTGTAGTTGTGGAGTATCTAGTTGTGGTGTTTCAAGTTATGGAGTTTCTAGTTGTGGAGTACTAGTTGTTGAGTTTCTAGTTGCCGAGTCTCTAAATGCGAAGTCTCAAGTTGTGGAGTTTCTAGCTGTGGAGTTTCTGGTTGTGGAATCTCTAGTTGTGGAGTTTCTAGTTGTTTAGTTTCTTGTTGTGGTGTTTGTAGTTGTGGGGTTCGTAGTTGTGGAGCTCGTAGTTGTGAAGTTTCTAGTTGTGGAGTCTCTAGTTGTGGAGTTTGTAGTTGTGGAGTATCTAGTTGTGGTGTTTCAAAATGTGGAGTTTCTAGCTGTGGAGTTTCTAGTTGTGGATTTTCTAGTTGCGGAGTTTCTAGTTGTGAAGTCTCTAGTTGTGGAGTCTCTAGTTGTGGGATTTCTAGTTGCGGAGTTTCTAGTTGCGGAGTTTCTGGTTGTGGAGTTTCTAGTTGTGGAATCCATAGTTGTGGAGTATCAATTTGTTGAGTTTCAAGTTGTGGAGTTTCTAGTTATGGAATTTGTAGTTGTGGAGTATCTAGTTGTGGTGTTTCAAAATGTGGAGTTTCTAGCTGTGGAGTTTCTAGTTGTGGATTTTCTAGTTGCGGAGTTTCTAGTTGAGAAGTCTCTAGTTGTGGAGTCTCTAGTTGTGGGATTTCTAGTTGCGGAGTTTCTAGTTGCGGAGTTTCTGGTTGTGGAGTTTCTAGTTGTGGAGTTTCTTGTTGCGGAGTTTCAAGTTGTGGAGTTTTTAGTTGTGGAGTTTCTAGTGGTGGAGTTTGTAGTTGTGGAGTATCTAGTTGTGGTGTTTCAAGTTGTGGAGTTTCTAGTTGAGGAGTTTCTAGCTGTGCAGTTTCTAGTTGCGGAGTTTCTAGTTTTGGAGTTTATTGTTGTAGAATTCGTAGTTTTGGAGTATCTAGTTGTAGTGTTTCAAGTAGTGAAGTTTCTAGCTGTGGAGTTTCTAGTTGTGGAATTCGTAGTTGTGGAGTATCTAGTTGTGGTGTTTCAAGTAGTGAAGTTTCTAGCTGTGGAGTTTCTAGTTGCAGAGTTTCTAGTTGCAGATTTTCTAGTTGCGGAGTTTATTAGTTGTGGAGTTTCAAGTTGTGGAGTTTCTAGTTGTGGAGTTTCTGATTGTGAAGTTTGTAGTTGTGGTGTATCTAGTTGTGGAGTTTTAAGTTGGGGAGTTTCTAGTTGTGGATTTTGAAGTTGTAGAGTTCCTAGTTGCGGAGTGTCTGGTTGGGAGTTTCTAGTTGCGGAGTTTTCTAGTTGCGGAGTCTGTAGTTGTGGCGTTGCTAGTTGTGGAGTTTCTAGTGGTGGATTTTCTAGCTGTGGAGTTTCTAGTTGTTAAATTTGTAGTTGTGGAGTATCTAGTTGTGGGGTTGCAAGTTGTGAAGTATCTAGTTTTGGTGTTTCAAGTAGTGAAGTATCTAACTGTGGAGTTTCTAGTTGCAGATTTTCCAGTTGCGGAGTTTATTAGTTGTGGAGTGTCAAGTTGTGGAGTTTCTAGTTGTGGAGTTTCTTGTTGTGGAGTCTCTAGTTGTGGAGTTTGTAGTTGTGGAATTTCTAGTTGCGGAGTTTTTAGGTCGGAGTTTCTGGTTGTGGAGTTTCTAGTGGAGTTTCTAGTTTTGGATTCGGTAGTTGTGGAGTATCTATTTGTTGGGTTTCAAGTTGTGGAGTTTCTAGTTGTGGAATTTGTAGTAGCGGAGTTTCAAGAGTTGGAGTTTCTAGTTGGGGAGTTTCTAGAGTATCTAGTTGTGGTGTTTCAAGTTGTGGAGTTTCTAGTTGAGGAGTTTCTAGTTGTGGAGTTTCTAGTTGCGGATTTTCTAGTGTTGGAGTTTATTGTTGTGGAATTCGTAGTTTTGGAGTATCTAGTTGTAGTGTTTCAAGTAGTGAAATTTCTAGCTGTGGAGTTTCTAGGTGTGGAGTTTTCTAGTAGCGGAGTTTCTAGTTATGGAGTTTCAAGTTGTGGAGTTTCTAGTTGTGGAATTTGTAGTTGTGTAGTATCTAGTTGTGGTAATTCAAGTTTTGGAGTTTCTATCTGTGAAGTTTCTAGTTGTGGAGTTTCTAGTTGCGGAGTTTCTAGTTGTAAAGTCTCTAGTTGTGGAGTTTCTAGCTGTGGAGTTTCTGGTTGTGGAGTCTAGTTGTGGAGTTCCTAGTTGCGGAGTCTCTAGTGAATTTCTAGTTGCGAAGTCTAAAGTTGTGGAGTTTGTAGTTGTGGAGTTTCTAGTTGTGGAGTTTGTAGTTATGGGGTTCGTAGTTGTGGAATTCGTAGTTGTGGAGTTTCTAGCTCTGGAGTTTCTAGTTGCGGAGTTTCTAGTTGCAGAGTTTCTAGTTGCGGAGTTTTCCAGTTGTGGAGATTGTAGTGGCGGAGTTTCTAGTTGCGGAGTTTCAAGTTGTGGAGTTTCTAGTTGTGGAGTTTGTAGTTGTGGAGTATCTAGAGTTGGAGTTTCAAGTTGTGAAGTTTTTAGTTGTGGATTTTGAAGTTGTAGAGTTCCTAGTTGCGGATTGTCGAGTTGTGGAGTTTATAGTTGCGGAGTCTGTAGTTGTGGAGTTTCTAGTTGTGGAATTTCTAGCTGTGGATTTTCTAGCTGTGGAGTTTCTAGTTGCGGAGTTTTTAGTTGCGGAGTTTCTGGTTGTGGAGTTTCTAGTGTTAGAGTTTCTAGTTGTGGAGTCCATAGTTGTGGAGTATCTATTTGTTGAGTTTCAAGTTGTGGAGTTTCTAGTTATGGAATTTGTAGTTGTGGAGTATCTAGTTGTGGTGTTTCAAAATGTGGAGTTTCTAGCTGTGAATTTTCTAGTTGTGGATTTTCTAGTTGCGGAGTTTCTAGTTGTGAAGTCTCTAGTTGTGGAGTCTCTAGTTGTGGGATTTCTAGTTGCGGAGTTTCTAGTTGCGGAGTTTCTGGTTGTGGAGTTTCTAGTTGTGGAGTTTCTAGTTGCGGAGTTTCAAGTTGTGGGGTTTTTAGTTGTGGAGTTTCTAGTTGTGGAGTTTGTAGTTGTGGAGTATCTAGATGTGGTGTTTCAGGTTGTGGAGTTTCTAATTGAGGAGTTTCTAGTTGTGGAGTTTTTAGTGGCGGAGTTTCTAGTTTTGGAGTTTATTGTTGTAGAATTCGTAGTTTTGGAGTATCTAGTTGTGGTGTTTCAAGTAGTGAAGTTTCTAGCTGTGGAGTTTCTAGTTGCAGAGTTTCTAGTTGCGGAGTTTATTAGTTGTGGAGTTTCAAGTTGTGGAGTTTCTAGTTGAGGAGTTTCTAGTTGTGGAGTTTGTAGTTGTGGAGTATCTAGTTGCGGAGTTTCAAGTTGGGGAGTTTCTAGTTGTGGATTTTGAAGTTGTAGAGTTCCTAGTTGCGGAGTGTCTGGTTGGGAGTTTCTAGTTGCGGAGTTTTCTAGTTGCGGAGTCTGTAGTTGTTGTGTTGCTAGTTGTAGAGTTTCTAGTGGTGGATTTTCTAGCTGTGGAGTTTCTAGTTGCGGAGTTTCTAGTTGCAGAGTTTCTAGTTGCGGACTTTCTAGCTGTGGAGTTTCTAGTTGCGGAGTTTTAGTTGTGGAGTTTCTAGTTGTGAAATTTGTAGTTGTGGAGTATCTAGTTGTGGGGTTGCAAGTTGTGGAGTTTCTAGTTGTGGAGTTTCTAGTTGTGGGATTTCTAGTTGCGGAGTTTCTGGTTGTGGAGTTTCTAGTTGTGGAGTTTCTAGTATTGGAGTCTGTAGTTGTGGAGTCTGTAGTTGTGGAGTTTCTAGTGGTAGATTTTCTAGCTGTGCAGTTTCTAGTTGTGGAGTTTCTAGTTGCAGAGATTCTAGTTGTGGACTTTCTAGTTGCAGAGTTTTCCAGTTGTGAAGATTGCAGTGGCGCAGTTTCTAGTTGCGGACTTTCTAGCTGTGGAGTTTCTAGTTGCGGAGTTTCTAGTTGCGGAATTTTTAGTTGTGGAGTTTCTAGTTGTGAAATTTGTAGTTGTGGAGTATCTAGTTGTGGTGTTTCAAGTTGTGGAGTTTCTAGTTGTGGAGTTTCTAGTTGTGGAGTTTCTAGTTGTTGAGTTTCTAGTTGCCGAATCTCTAAATGCGAAGTCTCAAGTTGTGGAGTTTCTAGCTGTGGAGTTTCTGGTTGTGGAATCTCTAGTTGTGGAGTTTCTAGTTGTGGAGTCTCCAGTTGTGGAGTTTGTAGTTGCGAAGTCTAAAGTTGTGGAGTTTCTAGTTGTTTAGTTTCTAGTTGTGGAGTTTGTAGTTGTGGGGTTCGTAGTTGTGCAGCTCGTAGTAGTGAAGTTTCTAGTTGTGGAGTCTCTAGTTGTGGAGTTTGTAGTTCTGGAGTTTCTAGCTGTGGAGTTTCAAGTTGCGGAGTTTCTAGTTGTGGAGTTTCTAGTTGCAGAGCTTCTAGTTGCGGACTTCCTAGCTGTGGAGTTTCTTGTTGTGGAGTCTCTAGTTGTGGAGTTTGTAGTTGTGGAGTTTCTAGTTGCGGAGTTTTTAGGTCGGAGTTTCTGAATGTGGAGTTTCTAGTGTTGGAGTTTCTAGTTTTGGAGTCCGTACTTGTGGAGTATCTATTTGTTGGGTTTCAAGTTGTGGAGTTTCTAGTTGTGGAATTTGTAGTGGCGGAGTTTCAAGTTGTGGAGTTTCTAGTTGTGAAGTTTCTAGAGTATCTAGTTGTGGTGTTTCAAGTTGTGGAGTTTCTAGTTGCGGAGTTTCTAGTGTTGGAGTTTATTGTTGTGGATTTCGTAGTTTTGGAGTATCTAGTTGTAGTGTTTCAAGTAGTGAAGTTTCTAGCTGTGGAGTTTCTAGTTGTGGAGTTTTCTAGTAGTGGAGTTTCAAGTTGTGGAGTTTCTAGTTGTGGAATTTGTAGTTTTGTAGTATCTAGTTGTGGTAATTTAAGTTTTGGAGTTTCTAGCTGTGGAGTTTCTAGTTGTGGAGTTTCTAGTTGCGGAGTTTCTAGTTGTAAAGTCTCTAGTTGTGGAGTTTCTAGCTGTGAAGTTTCTGGTTGTGGAGTCTCTAGTTGTGGAGTTCCTAGTTGTGGAGTCTCTAGTTGTGGATTTCTAGTTGCGAAGTCTAAAGTTGTGGAGTTTCTAGTTGTGGAGTTTCTAGTTGTAGAGTTTGTAGTTTTGGGGTTCGTAGTTGTGGAGTTCGTAGTTGTGGAGTTTCTAGTTGTGGAGTCTCTAGTTGTGGAGTTTGAAGTTGTGGAGTTTCTAGCTGTGGAGTTTGTAGTTGCGGAGTTTCTAGTTGCTGAGTTTCTAGTTGTAGAGTTTTGCAGTTGTGATGATTGCAGTGGCGGAGTTTCTAGTTGCGGACTTTCTAGCTGTGGAGTTTCTAGTTGCGGAGTTTCTAGTTGCGGAGTTTTTAGTTGTGGAGTTTCTAGTTGTGAAATTAGTAGTTGTGGAGTATCTAGTTGTGGTGTTTCAAGTTATGGAGTTTCTAGTTGTGGAGTACTAGTTGTTGAGTTTCTAGTTGCCGAGTCTCTAAATGCGAAGTCTCAAGTTGTGGAGTTTCTAGCTGTGGAGTTTCTGGTTGTGGAATCTCTAGTTGTGGAGTTTCTAGTTGTTTAGTTTCTTGTTGTGGTGTTTGTAGTTGTGGGGTTCGTAGTTGTGGAGCTCGTAGTTGTGAAGTTTCTAGTTGTGGAGTCTCTAGTTGTGGAGTTTGTAGTTGTGGAGTTTCTAGCTGTGGAGTTTCTAGTTGCGGAGTTTCTAGTTGTGGAGTTTCTAGTTGCAGAGTTTCTAGTTGTGAACTTCCTAGCTGTGGAGTTTCTAGTTGTGGAATTTGTAGTTGTGGAGTATCTAGTTGTGGTGTTTCAAGTAGTGAAGTTTCTAGTTGTGGAATTTGTAGTTGTGGAGTATCTAGTTGTGCTGTTTCAAGTAGTGAAGTTTCTAGCTGTGGAGTTTCTAGTTGCGGAGTTTCTAGTTGCAGATTTTCTAGTTGCGGAGTTTAATAGTTGTGGAGTTTCTAGTGGCGGAGTTTCTAGTTGCGGAGTTTTTAGTTGTGGAGTTTCTTGTTGTGAAATTTGTAGTTGTGGAGTATCTAGTTGTGGTGTTTCAAGTTGTGGAGTTTCTAGTTGTGGAGTTTCTAGTTGTGGAGTTTCTAGTTGTTGAGTTTCTAGTTGCCGAATCTCTAAATGCGAAGTCTCAAGTTGTGGAGTTTCTAGCTGTGGAGTTTCTGGTTGTGGAATCTCTAGTTGTGGAGTTTCTAGTTGTGGAGTCTCTAGTTGTGGAGTTTGTAGTTGCGAAGTCTAAAGTTGTGGAGATTCTAGTTGTTTAGTTTCTAGTTGTGGAGTTTGTAGTTGTGGGGTTCGTAGTTGTGGAGCTCGTAGTAGTGAAGTTTCTAGTTGTGGAGTCTCTAGTTGCGGAATTTGTAGTTGTGGAGTTTCTAGCTGTGGAGTTTGTAGTTGCGGAGTTTCTAGTTGCAGAGTTACTAGTTGCAGAGTTTTTCAGTTGTGAAGATTGCAGTGGCACAGTTTCTAGTTGCGGACTTTCTAGCTGTGGAGTTTCTAGTTGCGGAGTTTCTAGTTGCGGAGTTTTTAGTTGTGGAGTTTCTAGTTGTGAAATTTGTAGTTGTGGAGTATCTAGTTGTGGTGTTTCAAGTTGTGGAGTTTCTAGTTGTTGAGTTTCTAGTTGCCGAATCTCTAAATGCGAAGTCTCAAGTTCTGGAGTTTCTAGCTGTGGAGTTTCTGGTTGTGGAATCTCTAGTTGTGGAGTTTCTAATTGTGGAGTCTCTAGTTGTGGAGTTTGTAGTTGCGAAGTCTAAAGTTGTGGAGTTTCTAGTTGTTTAGTTTCTAGTTGTGGAGTTTGTAGTTGTGGGGTTCGTAGTTGTGGAGCTCGTAGTAGTGAAGTTTCTAGTTGTGGAGTCTCTAGTTGTGGAGTTTGTAGTTCTGGAGTTTCTAGCTGTGGAGTTTCAAGTTGCGGAGTTTCTAGTTGTGGAGTTTCTAGTTGCAGAGTTTCTAGTTGCGGACTTCCTAGCTGTGGAGTTTCTTGTTGTGGAGTCTCTAGTTGTGGAGTTTGTAGTTGTGGAGTTTCTAGTTGCGGAGTTTTTAGGTCGGAGTTTCTGAATGTGGAGTTTCTAGTGTTGGAGTTTCTAGTTTTGGAGTCCGTAGTTGTGGAGTATCTATTTGTTGGGTTTCAAGTTGTGGAGTTTCTAGTTGTGGAATTTGTAGTGGCGGAGTTTCAAGTTGTGGAGTTTCTAGTTGTGAAGTTTCTAGAGTATCTAGTTGTGGTGTTTCAAGTTGTGGAGTTTCTAGTTGCGGAGTTTCTAGTGTTGGAGTTTATTGTTGTGGATTTCGTAGTTTTGGAGTATCTAGTTGTAGTGTTTCAAGTAGTGAAGTTTCTAGCTGTGAAGTTTCTAGTTGTGGAGTTTTCTAGTAGTGGAGTTTCAAGTTGTGGAGTTTCTAGTTGTGGAATTTGTAGTTTTGTAGTATCTAGTTGTGGTAATTTAAGTTTTGGAGTTTCTAGCTGTGGAGTTTCTAGTTGTGGAGTTTCTAGTTGCGGAGTTTCTAGTTGTAAAGTCTCTAGTTGTGGAGTTTCTAGCTGTGGAGTTTCTGGTTGTGGAGTCTCTAGTTGTGGAGTTCCTAGTTGTGGAGTCTCTAGTTGTGGATTTCTAGTTGCGAAGTCTAAAGTTGTGGAGTTTCTAGTTGTGGAGTTTCTAGTTGTAGAGTTTGTAGTTTTGGGGTTCGTAGTTGTGGAGTTCGTAGTTGTGGAGTTTCTAGTTGTGGAGTCTCTAGTTGTGGAGTTTGAAGTTGTGGAGTTTCTAGCTGTGGAGTTTGTAGTTGCGGAGTTTCTAGTTGCTGAGTTTCTAGTTGTAGAGTTTTGCAGTTGTGATGATTGCAGTGGCGGAGTTTCTAGTTGCGGACTTTCTAGCTGTGGAGTTTCTAGTTGCGGAGTTTCTAGTTGCGGAGTTTTTAGTTGTGGAGTTTCTAGTTGTGAAATTAGTAGTTGTGGAGTATCTAGTTGTGGTGTTTCAAGTTATGGAGTTTCTAGTTGTGGAGTACTAGTTGTTGAGTTTCTAGTTGCCGAGTCTCTAAATGCGAAGTCTCAAGTTGTGGAGTTTCTAGCTGTGGAGTTTCTGGTTGTGGAATCTCTAGTTGTGGAGTTTCTAGTTGTTTAGTTTCTTGTTGTGGTGTTTGTAGTTGTGGGGTTCGTAGTTGTGGAGCTCGTAGTTGTGAAGTTTCTAGTTGTGGAGTCTCTAGTTGTGGAGTTTGTAGTTGTGGAGTTTCTAGCTGTGGAGTTTCTAGTTGCGGAGTTTCTAGTTGTGGAGTTTCTAGTTGCAGAGTTTCTAGTTGTGAACTTCCTAGCTGTGGAGTTTCTAGTTGTGGAATTTGTAGTTGTGGAGTATCTAGTTGTGGTGTTTCAAGTAGTGAAGTTTCTAGTTGTGGAATTTGTAGTTGTGGAGTATCTAGTTGTGGTGTTTCAAGTAGTGAAGTTTCTAGCTGTGGAGTTTCTAGTTGCGGAGTTTCTAGTTGCAGATTTTCTAGTTGCGGAGTTTAATAGTTGTGGAGTTTCTAGTGGCGGAGTTTCTAGTTGCGGAGTTTTTAGTTGTGGAGTTTCTTGTGAAATTTGTAGTTGTGGAGTATCTAGTTGTGGTGTTTCAAGTTGTGGAGTTTCTAGTTGTGGAGTTTCTAGTTGTGGAGTTTCTAGTTGTTGAGTTTCTAGTTGCCGAATCTCTAAATGCGAAGTCTCAAGTTGTGGAGTTTCTAGCTGTGGAGTTTCTGGTTGTGGAATCTCTAGTTGTGGAGTTTCTAGTTGTGGAGTCTCTAGTTGTGGAGTTTGTAGTTGCGAAGTCTAAAGTTGTGGAGATTCTAGTTGTTTAGTTTCTAGTTGTGGAGTTTGTAGTTGTGGGGTTCGTAGTTGTGGAGCTCGTAGTAGTGAAGTTTCTAGTTGTGGAGTCTCTAGTTGCGGAATTTGTAGTTGTGGAGTTTCTAGCTGTGGAGTTTGTAGTTGCGGAGTTTCTAGTTGCAGAGTTACTAGTTGCAGAGTTTTTCAGTTGTGAAGATTGCAGTGGCACAGTTTCTAGTTGCGGACTTTCTAGCTGTGGAGTTTCTAGTTGCGGAGTTTCTAGTTGCGGAGTTTTTAGTTGTGGAGTTTCTAGTTGTGAAATTTGTAGTTGTGGAGTATCTAGTTGTGGTGTTTCAAGTTGTGGAGTTTCTAGTTGTTGAGTTTCTAGTTGCCGAATCTCTAAATGCGAAGTCTCAAGTTCTGGAGTTTCTAGCTGTGGAGTTTCTGGTTGTGGAATCTCTAGTTGTGGAGTTTCTAATTGTGGAGTCTCTAGTTGTGGAGTTTGTAGTTGCGAAGTCTAAAGTTGTGGAGTTTCTAGTTGTTTAGTTTCTAGTTGTGGAGTTTGTAGTTGTGGGGTTCGTAGTTGTGGAGCTCGTAGTAGTGAAGTTTCTAGTTGTGGAGTCTCTAGTTGTGGAGTTTGTAGTTCTGGAGTTTCTAGCTGTGGAGTTTCAAGTTGCGGAGTTTCTAGTTGTGGAGTTTCTAGTTGCAGAGTTTCTAGTTGCGGACTTCCTAGCTGTGGAGTTTCTTGTTGTGGAGTCTCTAGTTGTGGAGTTTGTAGTTGTGGAGTTTCTAGTTGCGGAGTTTTTAGGTCGGAGTTTCTGAATGTGGAGTTTCTAGTGTTGGAGTTTCTAGTTTTGGAGTCCGTAGTTGTGGAGTATCTATTTGTTGGGTTTCAAGTTGTGGAGTTTCTAGTTGTGGAATTTGTAGTGGCGGAGTTTCAAGTTGTGGAGTTTCTAGTTGTGAAGTTTCTAGAGTATCTAGTTGTGGTGTTTCAAGTTGTGGAGTTTCTAGTTGCGGAGTTTCTAGTGTTGGAGTTTATTGTTGTGGATTTCGTAGTTTAGGAGTATCTAGTTGTAGTGTTTCAAGTAGTGAAGTTTCTAGCTGTGAAGTTTCTAGTTGTGGAGTTTTCTAGTAGTGGAGTTTCAAGTTGTGGAGTTTCTAGTTGTGGAATTTGTAGTTTTGTAGTATCTAGTTGTGGTAATTTAAGTTTTGGAGTTTCTAGCTGTGGAGTTTCTAGTTGTGGAGTTTCTAGTTGCGGAGTTTCTAGTTGTAAAGTCTCTAGTTGTGGAGTTTCTAGCTGTGGAGTTTCTGGTTGTGGAGTCTCTAGTTGTGGAGTTCCTAGTTGTGGAGTCTCTAGTTGTGGATTTCTAGTTGCGAAGTCTAAAGTTGTGGAGTTTCTAGTTGTGGAGTTTCTAGTTGTAGAGTTTGTAGTTTTGGGGTTCGTAGTTGTGGAGTTCGTAGTTGTGGAGTTTCTAGTTGTGGAGTCTCTAGTTGCGGAATTTGTAGTTGTGGAGTTTCTAGCTGTGGAGTTTGTAGTTGCGGAGTTTCTAGTTGCTGAGTTTCTAGTTGTAGAGTTTTCCAGTTGTGAAGATTGCAGTGGCGGAGTTTCTAGTTGCGGACTTTCTAGCTGTGGAGTTTCTAGTTGCGGAGTTTCTAGTTGCGGAGTTTTTAGTTGTGGAGTTTCTAGTTGTGAAATTAGTAGTTGTGGAGTATCTAGTGGTGTTTCAAGTTATGGAGTTTCTAGTTGTGGAGTACTAGTTGTTGAGTTTCTAGTTGCCGAGTCTCTAAATGCGAAGTCTCAAGTTGTGGAGTTTCTAGCTGTGGAGTTTCTGGTTGTGGAATCTCTAGTTGTGGAGTTTCTAGTTGTTTAGTTTCTTGTTGTGGTGTTTGTAGTTGTGGGGTTCGTAGTTGTGGAGCTCGTAGTTGTGAAGTTTCTAGTTGTGGAGTCTCTAGTTGTGGATTTTGTAGTTGTGGAGTTTCTAGCTGTGGAGTTTCTAGTTGCGGAGTTTCTAGTTGTGGAGTTTCTAGTTGCAGAGTTTCTAGTTGTGAACTTCCTAGCTGTGGAGTTTCTAGTTGTGGAATTTGTAGTTGTGGAGTATCTAGTTGTGGTGTTTCAAGTTGTGAAGTTTCTAGTTGTGGAATTTGTAGTTGTGGAGTATCTAGTTGTGGTGTTTCAAGTAGTGAAGTTTCTAGCTGTGGAGTTTCTAGTTGCGGAGTTTCTATTTGCAGATTTTCTAGTTGCGGAGTTTAATAGTTGTGGAGTTTCTAGTGGCGGAGTTTCTAGTTGCGGAGTTTTTAGTTGTGGAGTTTCTAGTTGTGAAATTTGTAGTTGTGGAGTATCTAGTTGTGGTGTTTCAAGTTGTGGAGTTTCTAGTTGTGGAGTTTCTAGTTGTGGAGTTTCTAGTTGTTGAGTTTCTAGTTGCCGAATCTCTAAATGCGAAGTCTCAAGTTGTGGAGTTTCTAGCTGTGGAGTTTCTGGTTGTGGAATCTCTAGTTGTGGAGTTTCTAGTTGTGGAGTCTCTAGTTGTGGAGTTTGTAGTTGCGAAGTCTAAAGTTGTGGAGTTTCTAGTTGTTTAGTTTCTAGTTGTGGAGTTTGTAGTTGTGGGGTTCGTAGTTGTGGAGCTCGTAGTAGTGAAGTTTCTAGTTGTGGAGTCTCTAGTTGCGGAATTTGTAGTTGTGGAGTTTCTAGCTGTGGAGTTTGTAGTTGCGGAGTTTCTAGTTGCAGAGTTACTAGTTGCAGAGTTTTTCAGTTGTGAAGATTGCAGTGGCACAGTTTCTAGTTGCGGACTTTCTAGCTGTGGAGTTTCTAGTTGCGGAGTTTCTAGTTGCGGAGTTTTTAGTTGTGGAGTTTCTAGTTGTGAAATTTGTAGTTGTGGAGTATCTAGTTGTGGTGTTTCAAGTTGTGGAGTTTCTAGTTGTGGAGTTTCTAGTTGCCGAATCTCTAAATGCGAAGTCTCAAGTTCTGGAGTTTCTAGCTGTGGAGTTTCTGGTTGTGGAATCTCTAGTTGTGGAGTTTCTAATTGTGGAGTCTCTAGTTGTGGAGTTTGTAGTTGCGAAGTCTAAAGTTGTGGAGTTTCTAGTTGTTTAGTTTCTAGTTGTGGAGTTTGTAGTTGTGGGGTTCGTAGTTGTGGAGCTCGTAGTAGTGAAGTTTCTAGTTGTGGAGTCTCTAGTTGTGGAGTTTGTAGTTCTGGAGTTTCTAGCTGTGGAGTTTCAAGTTGCGGAGTTTCTAGTTGTGGAGTTTCTAGTTGCAGAGTTTCTAGTTGCGGACTTCCTAGCTGTGGAGTTTCTTGTTGTGGAGTCTCTAGTTGTGGAGTTTGTAGTTGTGGAGTTTCTAGTTGCGGAGTTTTTAGGTCGGAGTTTCTGAATGTGGAGTTTCTAGTGTTGGAGTTTCTAGTTTTGGAGTCCGTAGTTGTGGAGTATCTATTTGTTGGGTTTCAAGTTGTGGAGTTTCTAGTTGTGGAATTTGTAGTGGCGGAGTTTCAAGTTGTGGAGTTTCTAGTTGTGAAGTTTCTAGAGTATCTAGTTGTGGTGTTTCAAGTTGTGGAGTTTCTAGTTGCGGAGTTTTTAGTTGTGGAGTTTCCAGTTGTGAAATTAGTAGTTGTGGAGTATCTAGTTGTGGTGTTTCAAGTTGTGGGATTTCTAGTTGCGGAGTTTCTAGTTGCGGAGTTTCTGGTTGTGGAGTTTCTAGTTGTGGAGTTTCTAGTTGCGGAGTTTCAAGTTGTGGGGTTTTTAGTTGTGGAGTTTCTAGTTGTGGAGTTTGTAGTTGTGGAGTATCTAGATGTGGTGTTTCAGGTTGTGGAGTTTCTAATTGAGGAGTTTCTAGTTGTGGAGTTTTTAGTGGCGGAGTTTCTAGTTTTGGAGTTTATTGTTGTAGAATTCGTAGTTTTGGAGTATCTAGTTGTGGTGTTTCAAGTAGTGAAGTTTCTAGCTGTGGAGTTTCTAGTTGCAGAGTTTCTAGTTGCGGAGTTTATTAGTTGTGGAGTTTCAAGTTGTGGAGTTTCTAGTTGAGGAGTTTCTAGTTGTGGAGTTTGTAGTTGTGGAGTATCTAGTTGCGGAGTTTCAAGTTGGGGAGTTTCTAGTTGTGGATTTTGAAGTTGTAGAGTTCCTAGTTGCGGAGTGTCTGGTTGGGAGTTTCTAGTTGCGGAGTTTTCTAGTTGCGGAGTCTGTAGTTGTTGTGTTGCTAGTTGTAGAGTTTCTAGTGGTGGATTTTCTAGCTGTGGAGTTTCTAGTTGCGGAGTTTCTAGTTGCAGAGTTTCTAGTTGCGGACTTTCTAGCTGTGGAGTTTCTAGTTGCGGAGTTTTAGTTGTGGAGTTTCTAGTTGTGAAATTTGTAGTTGTGGAGTATCTAGTTGTGGGGTTGCAAGTTGTGGAGTTTCTAGTTGTGGAGTTTCTAGTTGTGGGATTTCTAGTTGCGGAGTTTCTGGTTGTGGAGTTTCTAGTTGTGGAGTTTCTAGTTGTGGAGTCTGTAGTTGTGGAGTCTGTAGTTGTGGAGTTTCTAGTGGTAGATTTTCTAGCTGTGCAGTTTCTAGTTGTGGAGTTTCTAGTTGCAGAGATTCTAGTTGTGGACTTTCTAGTTGCAGAGTTTTCCAGTTGTGAAGATTGCAGTGGCGCAGTTTCTAGTTGCGGACTTTCTAGCTGTGGAGTTTCTAGTTGCGGAGTTTCTAGTTGCGGAATTTTTAGTTGTGGAGTTTCTAGTTGTGAAATTTGTAGTTGTGGAGTATCTAGTTGTGGTGTTTCAAGTTGTGGAGTTTCTAGTTGTGGAGTTTCTAGTTGTTGAGTTTCTAGTTGCCGAATCTCTAAATGCGAAGTCTCAAGTTGTGGAGTTTCTAGCTGTGGAGTTTCTGGTTGTGGAATCTCTAGTTGTGGAGTTTCTAGTTGTGGAGTCTCCAGTTGTGGAGTTTGTAGTTGCGAAGTCTAAAGTTGTGGAGTTTCTAGTTGTTTAGTTTCTAGTTGTGGAGTTTGTAGTTGTGGGGTTCGTAGTTGTGGAGCTCGTAGTAGTGAAGTTTCTAGTTGTGGAGTCTCTAGTTGCGGAATTTGTAGTTGTGGAGTTTCTAGCTGTGGAGTTTGTAGTTGCGGAGTTTCTAGTTGCAGAGTTACTAGTTGCAGAGTTTTTCAGTTGTGAAGATTGCAGTGGCACAGTTTCTAGTTGCGGACTTTCTAGCTGTGGAGTTTCTAGTTGCGGAGTTTCTAGTTGCGGAGTTTTTAGTTGTGGAGTTTCTAGTTGTGAAATTTGTAGTTGTGGAGTATCTAGTTGTGGTGTTTCAAGTTGTGGAGTTTCTAGTTGTTGAGTTTCTAGTTGTCGAATCTCTAAATGCGAAGTCTCAAGTTCTGGAGTTTCTAGCTGTGGAGTTTCTGGTTGTGGAATCTCTAGTTGTGGAGTTTCTAATTGTGGAGTCTCTAGTTGTGGAGTTTGTAGTTGCGAAGTCTAAAGTTGTGGAGTTTCTAGTTGTTTAGTTTCTAGTTGTGGAGTTTGTAGTTGTGGGGTTCGTAGTTGTGGAGCTCGTAGTAGTGAAGTTTCTAGTTGTGGAGTCTCTAGTTGTGGAGTTTGTAGTTCTGGAGTTTCTAGCTGTGGAGTTTCAAGTTGCGGAGTTTCTAGTTGTGGAGTTTCTAGTTGCAGAGCTTCTAGTTGCGGACTTCCTAGCTGTGGAGTTTCTTGTTGTGGAGTCTCTAGTTGTGGAGTTTGTAGTTGTGGAGTTTCTAGTTGCGGAGTTTTTAGGTCGGAGTTTCTGAATGTGGAGTTTCTAGTGTTGGAGTTTCTAGTTTTGGAGTCCGTACTTGTGGAGTATCTATTTGTTGGGTTTCAAGTTGTGGAGTTTCTAGTTGTGGAATTTGTAGTGGCGGAGTTTCAAGTTGTGGAGTTTCTAGTTGTGAAGTTTCTAGAGTATCTAGTTGTGGTGTTTCAAGTTGTGGAGTTTCTAGTTGCGGAGTTTCTAGTGTTGGAGTTTATTGTTGTGGATTTCGTAGTTTTGGAGTATCTAGTTGTAGTGTTTCAAGTAGTGAAGTTTCTAGCTGTGGAGTTTCTAGTTGTGGAGGTTTCTAGTAGTGGAGTTTCAAGTTGTGGAGTTTCTAGTTGTGGAATTTGTAGTTTTGTAGTATCTAGTTGTGGTAATTTAAGTTTTGGAGTTTCTAGCTGTGGAGTTTCTAGTTGTGGAGTTTCTAGTTGCGGAGTTTCTAGTTGTAAAGTCTCTAGTTGTGGAGTTTCTAGCTGTGAAGTTTCTGGTTGTGGAGTCTCTAGTTGTGGAGTTCCTAGTTGTGGAGTCTCTAGTTGTGGATTTCTAGTTGCGAAGTCTAAAGTTGTGGAGTTTGTAGTTGTGGAGTTTCTAGTTGTAGAGTTTGTAGTTTTGGGGTTCGTAGTTGTGGAGTTCGTAGTTGTGGAGTTTCTAGTTGTGGAGTCTCTAGTTGTGGAGTTTGAAGTTGTGGAGTTTCTAGCTGTGGAGTTTGTAGTTGCGGAGTTTCTAGTTGCTGAGTTTCTAGTTGTAGAGTTTTGCAGTTGTGATGATTGCAGTGGCGGAGTTTCTAGTTGCGGACTTTCTAGCTGTGGAGTTTCTAGTTGCGGAGTTTCTAGTTGCGGAGTTTTTAGTTGTGGAGTTTCTAGTTGTGAAATTAGTAGTTGTGGAGTATCTAGTTGTGGTGTTTCAAGTTATGGAGTTTCTAGTTGTGGAGTACTAGTTGTTGAGTTTCTAGTTGCCGAGTCTCTAAATGCGAAGTCTCAAGTTGAGGAGTTTCTAGCTGTGGAGTTTCTGGTTGTGGAATCTCTAGTTGTGGAGTTTCTAGTTGTTTAGTTTCTTGTTGTGGTGTTTGTAGTTGTGGGGTTCGTAGTTGTGGAGCTCGTAGTTGTGAAGTTCCTAGTTGTGGAGTCTCTAGTTGTGGAGTTTGTAGTTGTGGAGTTTCTAGCTGTGGAGTTTCTAGTTGCGGAGTTTCTAGTTGTGGAGTTTCTAGTTGCAGAGTTTCTAGTTGTGAACTTCCTAGCTGTGGAGTTTCTAGTTGTGGAATTTGTAGTTGTGGAGTATCTAGTTGTGGTGTTTCAAGTAGTGAAGTTTCTAGTTGTGGAATTTGTAGTTGTGGAGTATCTAGTTGTGGTGTTTCAAGTAGTGAAGTTTGTAGCTGTGGAGTTTCTAGTTGCGGAGTTTCTAGTTGCAGATTTTCTAGTTGCGGAGTTTAATAGTTGTGGAGTTTCTAGTGGCGGAGTTTCTAGTTGCGGAGTTTTTAGTTGTGGAGTTTCTTGTTGCGAAATTTGTAGTTGTGGAGTATCTAGTTGTGGTGTTTCAAGATGTGGAGTTTCTAGTTGTGGAGTTTCTAGTTGTGGAGTTTCTAGTTGTTGAGTTTCTAGTTGCCGAATCTCTAAATGCGAAGTCTCAAGTTGTGGAGTTTCTAGCTGTGGAGTTTCTGGTTGTGGAATCTCTAGTTGTGGAGTTTCTAGTTGTGGAGTCTCTAGTTGTGGAGTTTGTAGTTGCGAAGTCTAAAGTTGTGGAGATTCTAGTTGTTTAGTTTCTAGTTGTGGAGTTTGTAGTTGTGGGGTTCGTAGTTGTGGAGCTCGTAGTAGTGAAGTTTCTAGTTGTGGAGTCTCTAGTTGCGGAATTTGTAGTTGTTGAGTTTCTAGCTGTGGAGTTTGTAGTTGCGGAGTTTCTAGTTGCAGAGTTACTAGTTGCAGAGTTTTTCAGTTGTGAAGATTGCAGTGGCACAGTTTCTAGTTGCGGACTTTCTAGCTGTGGAGTTTCTAGTTGCGGAGTTTCTAGTTGCGGAGTTTTTAGTTGTGGAGTTTCTAGTTGTGAAATTTGTAGTTGTGGAGTATCTAGTTGTGGTGTTTCAAGTTGTGGAGTTTCTAGTTGTTGAGTTTCTAGTTGCCGAATCTCTAAATGCGAAGTCTCAAGTTCTGGAGTTTCTAGCTGTGGAGTTTCTGGTTGTGGAATCTCTAGTTGTGGAGTTTCTAATTGTGGAGTCTCTAGTTGTGGAGTTTGTAGTTGCGAAGTCTAAAGTTGTGGAGTTTCTAGTTGTTTAGTTTCTAGTTGTGGAGTTTGTAGTTGTGGGGTTCGTAGTTGTGGAGCTCGTAGTAGTGAAGTTTCTAGTTGTGGAGTCTCTAGTTGTGGAGTTTGTAGTTCTGGAGTTTCTAGCTGTGGAGTTTCAAGTTGCGGAGTTTCTAGTTGTGGAGTTTCTAGTTGCAGAGTTTCTAGTTGCGGACTTCCTAGCTGTGGAGTTTCTTGTTGTGGAGTCTCTAGTTGTGGAGTTTGTAGTTGTGGAGTTTCTAGTTGCGGAGTTTTTAGGTCGGAGTTTCTGAATGTGGAGTTTCTAGTGTTGGAGTTTCTAGTTTTGGAGTCCGTAGTTGTGGAGTATCTATTTGTTGGGTTTCAAGTTGTGGAGTTTCTAGTTGTGGAATTTGTAGTGGCGGAGTTTCAAGTTGTGGAGTTTCTAGTTGTGAAGTTTCTAGAGTATCTAGTTGTGGTGTTTCAAGTTGTGGAGTTTCTAGTTGCGGAGTTTCTAGTGTTGGAGTATATTGTTGTGGATTTCGTAGTTTTGGAGTATCTAGTTGTAGTGTTTCAAGTAGTGAAGTTTCTAGCTGTGGAGTTTCTAGTTGTGGAGTTTTCTAGTAGTGGAGTTTCAAGTTGTGGAGTTTCTAGTTGTGGAATTTGTAGTTTTGTAGTATCTAGTTGTGGTAATTTAAGTTTTGGAGTTTCTAGTAGTGGAGTTTCTAGTTGTGGAGTTTCTAGTTGCGGAGTTTCTAGTTGTAAAGTCTCTAGTTGTGGAGTTCCTAGTTGTGGAGTCTCTAGTTGTGGATTTCTAGTTGCGAAGTCTAAAGTTGTGGAGTTTCTAGTTGTGGAGTTTCTAGTTGTAGAGTTTGTAGTTTTGGGGTTCGTAGTTGTGGAGTTCGTAGTTGTGGAGTTTCTAGTTGTGGAGTCTCTAGTTGTGGAGTTTGAAGTTGTGGAGTTTCTAGCTGTAGAGTTTGTAGTTGCGGAGTTTCTAGTTGCTGAGTTTCTAGTTGTAGAGTTTTCCAGTTGTGAAGATTGCAGTGGCGGAGTTTCTAGTTGCGGACGTTCTAGCTGTGGAGTTTCTAGTTGCGGAGTTTCTAGTTGCGGAGTTTTTAGTTGTGGAGTTTCTAGTTGTGAAATTTGTAGTTGTGGAGTATCTAGTTGTGGTGTTTCAAGTTATGGAGTTTCTAGTTGTGGAGTACTAGTTGTTGAGTTTCTAGTTGCCGAGTCTCTAAATGCGAAGTCTCAAGTTGTGGAGTTTCTAGCTGTGGAGTTTCTGGTTGTGGAATCTCTAGTTGTGGAGTTTCTAGTTGTTTAGTTTCTTGTTGTGGTGTTTGTAGTTGTGGGGTTCGTAGTTGTGGAGCTCGTAGTTGTGAAGTTTCTAGTTGTGGAGTCTCTAGTTGTGGAGTTTGTAGTTGTGGAGTATCTAGTTGTGGTGTTTCAAAATGTGGAGTTTCTAGCTGTGGAGTTTCTAGTTGTGGATTTTCTAGTTGCGGAGTTTCTAGTTGTGAAGTCTCTAGTTGTGGAGTCTCTAGTTGTGGGATTTCTAGTTGCGGAGTTTCTAGTTGCGGAGTTTCTGGTTGTGGAGTTTCTAGTTGTGGAATCCATAGTTGTGGAGTATCAATTTGTTGAGTTTCAAGTTGTGGAGTTTCTAGTTATGGAATTTGTAGTTGTGGAGTATCTAGTTGTGGTGTTTCAAAATGTGGAGTTTCTAGCTGTGGAGTTTCTAGTTGTGGATTTTCTAGTTGCGGAGTTTCTAGTTGAGAAGTCTCTAGTTGTGGAGTCTCTAGTTGTGGGATTTCTAGTTGCGGAGTTTCTAGTTGCGGAGTTTCTGGTTGTGGAGTTTCTAGTTGTGGAGTTTCTTGTTGCGGAGTTTCAAGTTGTGGAGTTTTTAGTTGTGGAGTTTCTAGTGGTGGAGTTTGTAGTTGTGGAGTATCTAGTTGTGGTGTTTCAAGTTGTGGAGTTTCTAGTTGAGGAGTTTCTAGCTGTGCAGTTTCTAGTTGCGGAGTTTCTAGTTTTGGAGTTTATTGTTGTAGAATTCGTAGTTTTGGAGTATCTAGTTGTAGTGTTTCAAGTAGTGAAGTTTCTAGCTGTGGAGTTTCTAGTTGTGGAATTCGTAGTTGTGGAGTATCTAGTTGTGGTGTTTCAAGTAGTGAAGTTTCTAGCTGTGGAGTTTCTAGTTGCAGAGTTTCTAGTTGCAGATTTTCTAGTTGCGGAGTTTATTAGTTGTGGAGTTTCAAGTTGTGGAGTTTCTAGTTGTGGAGTTTCTGATTGTGAAGTTTGTAGTTGTGGTGTATCTAGTTGTGGAGTTTTAAGTTGGGGAGTTTCTAGTTGTGGATTTTGAAGTTGTAGAGTTCCTAGTTGCGGAGTGTCTGGTTGGGAGTTTCTAGTTGCGGAGTTTTCTAGTTGCGGAGTCTGTAGTTGTGGCGTTGCTAGTTGTGGAGTTTCTAGTGGTGGATTTTCTAGCTGTGGAGTTTCTAGTTGTTAAATTTGTAGTTGTGGAGTATCTAGTTGTGGGGTTGCAAGTTGTGAAGTATCTAGTTTTGGTGTTTCAAGTAGTGAAGTATCTAACTGTGGAGTTTCTAGTTGCAGATTTTCCAGTTGCGGAGTTTATTAGTTGTGGAGTGTCAAGTTGTGGAGTTTCTAGTTGTGGAGTTTCTTGTTGTGGAGTCTCTAGTTGTGGAGTTTGTAGTTGTGGAATTTCTAGTTGCGAAGTTTTTAGGTCGGAGTTTCTGGTTGTGGAGTTTCTAGTGGAGTTTCTAGTTTTGGATTCGGTAGTTGTGGAGTATCTATTTGTTGGGTTTCAAGTTGTGGAGTTTCTAGTTGTGGAATTTGTAGTAGCGGAGTTTCAAGAGTTGGAGTTTCTAGTTGGGGAGTTTCTAGAGTATCTAGTTGTGGTGTTTCAAGTTGTGGAGTTTCTAGTTGAGGAGTTTCTAGTTGTGGAGTTTCTAGTTGCGGATTTTCTAGTGTTGGAGTTTATTGTTGTGGAATTCGTAGTTTTGGAGTATCTAGTTGTAGTGTTTCAAGTAGTGAAATTTCTAGCTGTGGAGTTTCTAGGTGTGGAGTTTTCTAGTAGTGGAGTTTCTAGTTATGGAGTTTCAAGTTGTGGAGTTTCTAGTTGTGGAATTTGTAGTTGTGTAGTATCTAGTTGTGGTAATTCAAGTTTTGGAGTTTCTATCTGTGAAGTTTCTAGTTGTGGAGTTTCTAGTTGCGGAGTTTCTAGTTGTAAAGTCTCTAGTTGTGGAGTTTCTAGCTGTGGAGTTTCTGGTTGTGGAGTCTAGTTGTGGAGTTCCTAGTTGCGGAGTCTCTAGTTGTGAATTTCTAGTTGCGAAGTCTAAAGTTGTGGAGTTTGTAGTTGTGGAGTTTCTAGTTGTGGAGTTTGTAGTTATGGGGTTCGTAGTTGTGGAATTCGTAGTTGTGGAGTTTCTAGCTCTGGAGTTTCTAGTTGCGGAGTTTCTAGTTGCAGAGTTTCTAGTTGCGGAGTTTTCCAGTTGTGGAGATTGTAGTGGCGGAGTTTCTAGTTGCGGAGTTTCAAGTTGTGGAGTTTCTAGTTGTGGAGTTTGTAGTTGTGGAGTATCTAGAGTTGGAGTTTCAAGTTGTGAAGTTTTTAGTTGTGGATTTTGAAGTTGTAGAGTTCCTAGTTGCGGATTGTCGAGTTGTGGAGTTTATAGTTGCGGAGTCTGTAGTTGTGGAGTTTCTAGTTGTGGAATTTCTAGCTGTGGATTTTCTAGCTGTGGAGTTTCTAGTTGCGGAGTTTTTAGTTGCGGAGTTTCTGGTTGTGGAGTTTCTAGTGTTAGAGTTTCTAGTTGTGGAGTCCATAGCTGTGGAGTATCTATTTGTTGAGTTTCAAGTTGTGGAGTTTCTAGTTATGGAATTTGTAGTTGTGGAGTATCTAGTTGTGGTGTTTCAAAATGTGGAGTTTCTAGCTGTGAAGTTTCTAGTTGTGGATTTTCTAGTTGCGGAGTTTCTAGTTGTGAAGTCTCTAGTTGTGGAGTCTCTAGTTGTGGGATTTCTAGTTGCGGAGTTTCTAGTTGCGGAGTTTCTGGTTGTGGAGTTTCTAGTTGTGGAGTTTCTAGTTGCGGAGTTTCAAGTTGTGGGGTTTTTAGTTGTGGAGTTTCTAGTTGTGGAGTTTGTAGTTGTGGAGTATCTAGATGTGGTGTTTCAGGTTGTGGAGTTTCTAATTGAGGAGTTTCTAGTTGTGGAGTTTTTAGTGGCGGAGTTTCTAGTTTTGGAGTTTATTGTTGTAGAATTCGTAGTTTTGGAGTATCTAGTTGTGGTGTTTCAAGTAGTGAAGTTTCTAGCTGTGGAGTTTCTAGTTGCAGAGTTTCTAGTTGCGGAGTTTATTAGTTGTGGAGTTTCAAGTTGTGGAGTTTCTAGTTGAGGAGTTTCTAGTTGTGGAGTTTGTAGTTGTGGAGTATCTAGTTGCGGAGTTTCAAGTTGGGGAGTTTCTAGTTGTGGATTTTGAAGTTGTAGAGTTCCTAGTTGCGGAGTGTCTGGTTGGGAGTTTCTAGTTGCGGAGTTTTCTAGTTGCGGAGTCTGTAGTTGTTGTGTTGCTAGTTGTAGAGTTTCTAGTGGTGGATTTTCTAGCTGTGGAGTTTCTAGTTGCGGAGTTTCTAGTTGCAGAGTTTCTAGTTGCGGACTTTCTAGCTGTGGAGTTTCTAGTTGCGGAGTTTTAGTTGTGGAGTTTCCAGTTGTGAAATTTGTAGTTGTGGAGTATCTAGTTGTGGGGTTGCAAGTTGTGGAGTTTCTAGTTGTGGAGTTTCTAGTTGTGGGATTTCTAGTTGCGGAGTTTCTGGTTGTGGAGTTTCTAGTTGTGGAGTTTCTAGTATTGGAGTCTGTAGTTGTGGAGTCTGTAGTTGTGGAGTTTCTAGTGGTAGATTTTCTAGCTGTGCAGTTTCTAGTTGTGGAGTTTCTAGTTGCAGAGATTCTAGTTGTGGACTTTCTAGTTGCAGAGTTTTCCAGTTGTGAAGATTGCAGTGGCGCAGTTTCTAGTTGCGGACTTTCTAGCTGTGGAGTTTCTAGTTGCGGAGTTTCTAGTTGCGGAATTTTTAGTTGTGGAGTTTCTAGTTGTGAAATTTGTAGTTGTGGAGTATCTAGTTGTGGTGTTTCAAGTTGTGGAGTTTCTAGTTGTGGAGTTTCTAGTTGTGGAGTTTCTAGTTGTTGAGTTTCTAGTTGCCAAATCTCTAAATGCGAAGTCTCAAGTTGTGGAGTTTCTAGCTGTGGAGTTTCTGGTTGTGGAATCTCTAGTTGTGGAGTTTCTAGTTGTGGAGTCTCCAGTTGTGGAGTTTGTAGTTGCGAAGTCTAAAGTTGTGGAGTTTCTAGTTGTTTAGTTTCTAGTTGTGGAGTTTGTAGTTGTGGGGTTCGTAGTTGTGGAGCTCGTAGTAGTGAAGTTTCTAGTTGTGGAGTCTCTAGTTGCGGAATTTGTAGTTGTGGAGTTTCTAGCTGTGGAGTTTGTAGTTGCGGAGTTTCTAGTTGCAGAGTTACTAGTTGCAGAGTTTTTCAGTTGTGAAGATTGCAGTGGCACAGTTTCTAGTTGCGGACTTTCTAGCTGTGGAGTTTCTAGTTGCGGAGTTTCTAGTTGCGGAGTTTTTAGTTGTGGAGTTTCTAGTTGTGAAATTTGTAGTTGTGGAGTATCTAGTTGTGGTGTTTCAAGTTGTGGAGTTTCTAGTTGTTGAGTTTCTAGTTGTCGAATCTCTAAATGCGAAGTCTCAAGTTCTGGAGTTTCTAGCTGTGGAGTTTCTGGTTGTGGAATCTCTAGTTGTGGAGTTTCTAATTGTGGAGTCTCTAGTTGTGGAGTTTGTAGTTGCGAAGTCTAAAGTTGTGGAGTTTCTAGTTGTTTAGTTTCTAGTTGTGGAGTTTGTAGTTGTGGGGTTCGTAGTTGTGGAGCTCGTAGTAGTGAAGTTTCTAGTTGTGGAGTCTCTAGTTGTGGAGTTTGTAGTTCTGGAGTTTCTAGCTGTGGAGTTTCAAGTTGCGGAGTTTCTAGTTGTGGAGTTTCTAGTTGCAGAGCTTCTAGTTGCGGACTTCCTAGCTGTGGAGTTTCTTGTTGTGGAGTCTCTAGTTGTGGAGTTTGTAGTTGTGGAGTTTCTAGTTGCGGAGTTTTTAGGTCGGAGTTTCTGAATGTGGAGTTTCTAGTGTTGGAGTTTCTAGTTTTGGAGTCCGTACTTGTGGAGTATCTATTTGTTGGGTTTCAAGTTGTGGAGTTTCTAGTTGTGGAATTTGTAGTGGCGGAGTTTCAAGTTGTGGAGTTTCTAGTTGTGAAGTTTCTAGAGTATCTAGTTGTGGTGTTTCAAGTTGTGGAGTTTCTAGTTGCGGAGTTTCTAGTGTTGGAGTTTATTGTTGTGGTAATTTAAGTTTTGGAGTTTCTAGCTGTGGAGTTTCTAGTTGTGGAGTTTCTAGTTGCGGAGTTTCTAGTTGTAAAGTCTCTAGTTGTGGAGTTTCTAGCTGTGAAGTTTCTGGTTGTGGAGTCTCTAGTTGTGGAGTTCCTAGTTGTGGAGTCTCTAGTTGTGGATTTCTAGTTGCGAAGTCTAAAGTTGTGGAGTTTCTAGTTGTGGAGTTTCTAGTTGTAGAGTTTGTAGTTTTGGGGTTCGTAGTTGTGGAGTTCGTAGTTGTGGAGTTTCTAGTTGTGGAGTCTCTAGTTGTGGAGTTTGAAGTTGTGGAGTTTCTAGCTGTGGAGTTTGTAGTTGCGGAGTTTCTAGTTGCTGAGTTTCTAGTTGTAGAGTTTTGCAGTTGTGATGATTGCAGTGGCGGAGTTTCTAGTTGCGGACTTTCTAGCTGTGGAGTTTCTAGTTGCGGAGTTTCTAGTTGCGGAGTTTTTAGTTGTGGAGTTTCTAGTTGTGAAATTAGTAGTTGTGGAGTATCTAGTTGTGGTGTTTCAAGTTATGGAGTTTCTAGTTGTGGAGTACTAGTTGTTGAGTTTCTAGTTGCCGAGTCTCTAAATGCGAAGTCTCAAGTTGTGGAGTTTCTAGCTGTGGAGTTTCTGGTTGTGGAATCTCTAGTTGTGGAGTTTCTAGTTGTTTAGTTTCTTGTTGTGGTGTTTGTAGTTGTGGGGTTCGTAGTTGTGGAGCTCGTAGTTGTGAAGTTTCTAGTTGTGGAGTCTCTAGTTGTGGAGTTTGTAGTTGTGGAGTATCTAGTTGTGGTGTTTCAAAATGTGGAGTTTCTAGCTGTGGAGTTTCTAGTTGTGGATTTTCTAGTTGCGGAGTTTCTAGTTGTGAAGTCTCTAGTTGTGGAGTCTCTAGTTGTGGGATTTCTAGTTGCGGAGTTTCTAGTTGCGGAGTTTCTGGTTGTGGAGTTTCTAGTTGTGGAATCCATAGTTGTGGAGTATCAATTTGTTGAGTTTCAAGTTGTGGAGTTTCTAGTTATGGAATTTGTAGTTGTGGAGTATCTAGTTGTGGTGTTTCAAAATGTGGAGTTTCTAGCTGTGGAGTTTCTAGTTGTGGATTTTCTAGTTGCGGAGTTTCTAGTTGAGAAGTCTCTAGTTGTGGAGTCTCTAGTTGTGGGATTTCTAGTTGCGGAGTTTCTAGTTGCGGAGTTTCTGGTTGTGGAGTTTCTAGTTGTGGAGTTTCTTGTTGCGGAGTTTCAAGTTGTGGAGTTTTTAGTTGTGGAATTTCTAGTGGTGGAGTTTGTAGTTGTGGAGTATCTAGTTGTGGTGTTTCAAGTTGTGGAGTTTCTAGTTGAGGAGTTTCTAGCTGTGCAGTTTCTAGTTGCGGAGTTTCTAGTTTTGGAGTTTATTGTTGTAGAATTCGTAGTTTTGGAGTATCTAGTTGTAGTGTTTCAAGTAGTGAAGTTTCTAGCTGTGGAGTTTCTAGTTGTGGAATTCGTAGTTGTGGAGTATCTAGTTGTGGTGTTTCAAGTAGTGAAGTTTCTAGCTGTGGAGTTTCTAGTTGCAGAGTTTCTAGTTGCAGATTTTCTAGTTGCGGAGTTTATTAGTTGTGGAGTTTCAAGTTGTGGAGTTTCTAGTTGTGGAGTTTCTGATTGTGAAGTTTGTAGTTGTGGTGTATCTAGTTGTGGAGTTTTAAGTTGGGGAGTTTCTAGTTGTGGATTTTGAAGTTGTAGAGTTCCTAGTTGCGGAGTGTCTGGTTGGGAGTTTCTAGTTGCGGAGTTTTCTAGTTGCGGAGTCTGTAGTTGTGGCGTTGCTAGTTGTGGAGTTTCTAGTGGTGGATTTTCTAGCTGTGGAGTTTCTAGTTGTTAAATTTGTAGTTGTGGAGTATCTAGTTGTGGGGTTGCAAGTTGTGAAGTATCTAGTTTTGGTGTTTCAAGTAGTGAAGTATCTAACTGTGGAGTTTCTAGTTGCAGATTTTCCAGTTGCGGAGTTTATTAGTTGTGGAGTGTCAAGTTGTGGAGTTTCTAGTTGTGGAGTTTCTTGTTGTGGAGTCTCTAGTTGTGGAGTTTGTAGTTGTGGAATTTCTAGTTGCGAAGTTTTTAGGTCGGAGTTTCTGGTTGTGGAGTTTCTAGTGGAGTTTCTAGTTTTGGATTCGGTAGTTGTGGAGTATCTATTTGTTGGGTTTCAAGTTGTGGAGTTTCTAGTTGTGGAATTTGTAGTAGCGGAGTTTCAAGAGTTGGAGTTTTTAGTTGGGGAGTTTCTAGAGTATCTAGTTGTGGTGTTTCAAGTTGTGGAGTTTCTAGTTGAGGAGTTTCTAGTTGTGGAGTTTCTAGTTGCGGATTTTCTAGTGTTGGAGTTTATTGTTGTGGAATTCGTAGTTTTGGAGTATCTAGTTGTAGTGTTTCAAGTAGTGAAATTTCTAGCTGTGGAGTTTCTAGGTGTGGAGTTTTCTAGTAGTGGAGTTTCTAGTTATGGAGTTTCAAGTTGTGGAGTTTCTAGTTGTGGAATTTGTAGTTGTGTAGTATCTAGTTGTGGTAATTCAAGTTTTGGAGTTTCTATCTGTGAAGTTTCTAGTTGTGGAGTTTCTAGTTGCGGAGTTTCTAGTTGTAAAGTCTCTAGTTGTGGAGTTTCTAGCTGTGGAGTTTCTGGTTGTGGAGTCTAGTTGTGGAGTTCCTAGTTGCGGAGTCTCTAGTTGTGAATTTCTAGTTGCGAAGTCTAAAGTTGTGGAGTTTGTAGTTGTGGAGTTTCTAGTTGTGGAGTTTGTAGTTATGGGGTTCGTAGTTGTGGAATTCGTAGTTGTGGAGTTTCTAGCTCTGGAGTTTCTAGTTGCGGAGTTTCTAGTTGCAGAGTTTCTAGTTGCGGAGTTTTCCAGTTGTGGAGATTGTAGTGGCGGAGTTTCTAGTTGCGGAGTTTCAAGTTGTGGAGTTTCTAGTTGTGGAGTTTGTAGTTGTGGAGTATCTAGAGTTGGAGTTTCAAGTTGTGAAGTTTTTAGTTGTGGATTTTGAAGTTGTAGAGTTCCTAGTTGCGGATTGTCGAGTTGTGGAGTTTATAGTTGCGGAGTCTGTAGTTGTGGAGTTTCTAGTTGTGGAATTTCTAGCTGTGGATTTTCTAGCTGTGGAGTTTCTAGTTGCGGAGTTTTTAGTTGCGGAGTTTCTGGTTGTGGAGTTTCTAGTGTTAGAGTTTCTAGTTGTGGAGTCCATAGCTGTGGAGTATCTATTTGTTGAGTTTCAAGTTGTGGAGTTTCTAGTTATGGAATTTGTAGTTGTGGAGTATCTAGTTGTGGTGTTTCAAAATGTGGAGTTTCTAGCTGTGAAGTTTCTAGTTGTGGATTTTCTAGTTGCGGAGTTTCTAGTTGTGAAGTCTCTAGTTGTGGAGTCTCTAGTTGTGGGATTTCTAGTTGCGGAGTTTCTAGTTGCGGAGTTTCTGGTTGTGGAGTTTCTAGTTGTGGAGTTTCTAGTTGCGGAGTTTCAAGTTGTGGGGTTTTTAGTTGTGGAGTTTCTAGTTGTGGAGTTTGTAGTTGTGGAGTATCTAGATGTGGTGTTTCAGGTTGTGGAGTTTCTAATTGAGGAGTTTCTAGTTGTGGAGTTTTTAGTGGCGGAGTTTCTAGTTTTGGAGTTTATTGTTGTAGAATTCGTAGTTTTGGAGTATCTAGTTGTGGTGTTTCAAGTAGTGAAGTTTCTAGCTGTGGAGTTTCTAGTTGCAGAGTTTCTAGTTGCGGAGTTTATTAGTTGTGGAGTTTCAAGTTGTGGAGTTTCTAGTTGAGGAGTTTCTAGTTGTGGAGTTTGTAGTTGTGGAGTATCTAGTTGCGGAGTTTCAAGTTGGGGAGTTTCTAGTTGTGGATTTTGAAGTTGTAGAGTTCCTAGTTGCGGAGTGTCTGGTTGGGAGTTTCTAGTTGCGGAGTTTTCTAGTTGCGGAGTCTGTAGTTGTTGTGTTGCTAGTTGTAGAGTTTCTAGTGGTGGATTTTCTAGCTGTGGAGTTTCTAGTTGCGGAGTTTCTAGTTGCAGAGTTTCTAGTTGCGGACTTTCTAGCTGTGGAGTTTCTAGTTGCGGAGTTTTAGTTGTGGAGTTTCCAGTTGTGAAATTTGTAGTTGTGGAGTATCTAGTTGTGGGGTTGCAAGTTGTGGAGTTTCTAGTTGTGGAGTTTCTAGTTGTGGGATTTCTAGTTGCGGAGTTTCTGGTTGTGGAGTTTCTAGTTGTGGAGTTTCTAGTATTGGAGTCTGTAGTTGTGGAGTCTGTAGTTGTGGAGTTTCTAGTGGTAGATTTTCTAGCTGTGCAGTTTCTAGTTGTGGAGTTTCTAGTTGCAGAGATTCTAGTTGTGGACTTTCTAGTTGCAGAGTTTTCCAGTTGTGAAGATTGCAGTGGCGCAGTTTCTAGTTGCGGACTTTCTAGCTGTGGAGTTTCTAGTTGCGGAGTTTCTAGTTGCGGAATTTTTAGTTGTGGAGTTTCTAGTTGTGAAATTTGTAGTTGTGGAGTATCTAGTTGTGGTGTTTCAAGTTGTGGAGTTTCTAGTTGTGGAGTTTCTAGTTGTGGAGTTTCTAGTTGTTGAGTTTCTAGTTGCCAAATCTCTAAATGCGAAGTCTCAAGTTGTGGAGTTTCTAGCTGTGGAGTTTCTGGTTGTGGAATCTCTAGTTGTGGAGTTTCTAGTTGTGGAGTCTCCAGTTGTGGAGTTTGTAGTTGCGAAGTCTAAAGTTGTGGAGTTTCTAGTTGTTTAGTTTCTAGTTGTGGAGTTTGTAGTTGTGGGGTTCGTAGTTGTGGAGCTCGTAGTAGTGAAGTTTCTAGTTGTGGAGTCTCTAGTTGCGGAATTTGTAGTTGTGGAGTTTCTAGCTGTGGAGTTTGTAGTTGCGGAGTTTCTAGTTGCAGAGTTACTAGTTGCAGAGTTTTTCAGTTGTGAAGATTGCAGTGGCACAGTTTCTAGTTGCGGACTTTCTAGCTGTGGAGTTTCTAGTTGCGGAGTTTCTAGTTGCGGAGTTTTTAGTTGTGGAGTTTCTAGTTGTGAAATTTGTAGTTGTGGAGTATCTAGTTGTGGTGTTTCAAGTTGTGGAGTTTCTAGTTGTTGAGTTTCTAGTTGTCGAATCTCTAAATGCGAAGTCTCAAGTTCTGGAGTTTCTAGCTGTGGAGTTTCTGGTTGTGGAATCTCTAGTTGTGGAGTTTCTAATTGTGGAGTCTCTAGTTGCGGAGTTTGTAGTTGCGAAGTCTAAAGTTGTGGAGTTTCTAGTTGTTTAGTTTCTAGTTGTGGAGTTTGTAGTTGTGGGGTTCGTAGTTGTGGAGCTCGTAGTAGTGAAGTTTCTAGTTGTGGAGTCTCTAGTTGTGGAGTTTGTAGTTCTGGAGTTTCTAGCTGTGGAGTTTCAAGTTGCGGAGTTTCTAGTTGTGGAGTTTCTAGTTGCAGAGCTTCTAGTTGCGGACTTCCTAGCTGTGGAGTTTCTTGTTGTGGAGTCTCTAGTTGTGGAGTTTGTAGTTGTGGAGTTTCTAGTTGCGGAGTTTTTAGGTCGGAGTTTCTGAATGTGGAGTTTCTAGTGTTGGAGTTTCTAGTTTTGGAGTCCGTACTTGTGGAGTATCTATTTGTTGGGTTTCAAGTTGTGGAGTTTCTAGTTGTGGAATTTGTAGTGGCGGAGTTTCAAGTTGTGGAGTTTCTAGTTGTGAAGTTTCTAGAGTATCTAGTTGTGGTGTTTCAAGTTGTGGAGTTTCTAGTTGCGGAGTTTCTAGTGTTGGAGTTTATTGTTGTGGATTTCGTAGTTTTGGAGTATCTAGTTGTAGTGTTTCAAGTAGTGAAGTTTCTAGCTGTGGAGTTTCTAGTTGTGGAGTTTTCTAGTAGTGGAGTTTCAAGTTGTGGAGTTTCTAGTTGTGGAATTTGTAGTTTTGTAGTATCTAGTTGTGGTAATTTAAGTTTTGGAGTTTCTAGCTGTGGAGTTTCTAGTTGTGGAGTTTCTAGTTGCGGAGTTTCTAGTTGTAAAGTCTCTAGTTGTGGAGTTTCTAGCTGTGAAGTTTCTGGTTGTGGAGTCTCTAGTTGTGGAGTTTCTAGTTGTGGAGTCTCTAGTTGTGGAGTTTGAAGTTGTGGAGTTTCTAGCTGTGGAGTTTGTAGTTGCGGAGTTTCTAGTTGCTGAGTTTCTAGTTGTAGAGTTTTGCAGTTGTGATGATTGCAGTGGCGGAGTTTCTAGTTGCGGACTTTCTAGCTGTGGAGTTTCTAGTTGCGGAGTTTCTAGTTGCGGAGTTTTTAGTTGTGGAGTTTCTAGTTGTGAAATTAGTAGTTGTGGAGTATCTAGTTGTGGTGTTTCAAGTTATGGAGTTTCTAGTTGTGGAGTACTAGTTGTTGAGTTTCTAGTTGCCGAGTCTCTAAATGCGAAGTCTCAAGTTGTGGAGTTTCTAGCTGTGGAGTTTCTGGTTGTGGAATCTCTAGTTGTGGAGTTTCTAGTTGTTTAGTTTCTTGTTGTGGTGTTTGTAGTTGTGGGGTTCGTAGTTGTGGAGCTCGTAGTTGTGAAGTTTCTAGTTGTGGAGTCTCTAGTTGTGGAGTTTGTAGTTGTGGAGTTTCTAGCTGTGGAGTTTCTAGTTGCGGAGTTTCTAGTTGTGGAGTTTCTAGTTGCAGAGTTTCTAGTTGTGAACTTCCTAGCTGTGGAGTTTCTAGTTGTGGAATTTGTAGTTGTGGAGTATCTAGTTGTGGTGTTTCAAGTAGTGAAGTTTCTAGTTGTGGAATTTGTAGTTGTGGAGTATCTAGTTGTGGTGTTTCAAGTAGTGAAGTTTCTAGCTGTGGAGTTTCTAGTTGCGGAGTTTCTAGTTGCAGATTTTCTAGTTGCGGAGTTTAATAGTTGTGGAGTTTCTAGTGGCGGAGTTTCTAGTTGCGGAGTTTTTAGTTGTGGAGTTTCTTGTTGTGAAATTTGTAGTTGTGGAGTATCTAGTTGTGGTGTTTCAAGTTGTGGAGTTTCTAGTTGTGGAGTTTCTAGTTGTGGAGTTTCTAGTTGTTGAGTTTCTAGTTGCCGAATCTCTAAATGCGAAGTCTCAAGTTGTGGAGTTTCTAGCTGTGGAGTTTCTGGTTGTGGAATCTCTAGTTGTGGAGTTTCTAGTTGTGGAGTCTCTAGTTGTGGAGTTTGTAGTTGCGAAGTCTAAAGTTGTGGAGATTCTAGTTGTTTAGTTTCTAGTTGTGGAGTTTGTAGTTGTGGGGTTCGTAGTTGTGGAGCTCGTAGTAGTGAAGTTTCTAGTTGTGGAGTCTCTAGTTGCGGAATTTGTAGTTGTGGAGTTTCTAGCTGTGGAGTTTGTAGTTGCGGAGTTTCTAGTTGCAGAGTTACTAGTTGCAGAGTTTTTCAGTTGTGAAGATTGCAGTGGCACAGTTTCTAGTTGCGGACTTTCTAGCTGTGGAGTTTCTAGTTGCGGAGTTTCTAGTTGCGGAGTTTTTAGTTGTGGAGTTTCTAGTTGTGAAATTTGTAGTTGTGGAGTATCTAGTTGTGGTGTTTCAAGTTGTGGAGTTTCTAGTTGTTGAGTTTCTAGTTGCCGAATCTCTAAATGCGAAGTCTCAAGTTCTGGAGTTTCTAGCTGTGGAGTTTCTGGTTGTGGAATCTCTAGTTGTGGAGTTTCTAATTGTGGAGTCTCTAGTTGTGGAGTTTGTAGTTGCGAAGTCTAAAGTTGTGGAGTTTCTAGTTGTTTAGTTTCTAGTTGTGGAGTTTGTAGTTGTGGGGTTCGTAGTTGTGGAGCTCGTAGTAGTGAAGTTTCTAGTTGTGGAGTCTCTAGTTGTGGAGTTTGTAGTTCTGGAGTTTCTAGCTGTGGAGTTTCAAGTTGCGGAGTTTCTAGTTGTGGAGTTTCTAGTTGCAGAGTTTCTAGTTGCGGACTTCCTAGCTGTGGAGTTTCTTGTTGTGGAGTCTCTAGTTGTGGAGTTTGTAGTTGTGGAGTTTCTAGTTGCGGAGTTTTTAGGTCGGAGTTTCTGAATGTGGAGTTTCTAGTGTTGGAGTTTCTAGTTTTGGAGTCCGTAGTTGTGGAGTATCTATTTGTTGGGTTTCAAGTTGTGGAGTTTCTAGTTGTGGAATTTGTAGTGGCGGAGTTTCAAGTTGTGGAGTTTCTAGTTGTGAAGTTTCTAGAGTATCTAGTTGTGGTGTTTCAAGTTGTGGAGTTTCTAGTTGCGGAGTTTCTAGTGTTGGAGTTTATTGTTGTGGATTTCGTAGTTTTGGAGTATCTAGTTGTAGTGTTTCAAGTAGTGAAGTTTCTAGCTGTGAAGTTTCTAGTTGTGGAGTTTTCTAGTAGTGGAGTTTCAAGTTGTGGAGTTTCTAGTTGTGGAATTTGTAGTTTTGTAGTATCTAGTTGTGGTAATTTAAGTTTTGGAGTTTCTAGCTGTGGAGTTTCTAGTTGTGGAGTTTCTAGTTGCGGAGTTTCTAGTTGTAAAGTCTCTAGTTGTGGAGTTTCTAGCTGTGGAGTTTCTGGTTGTGGAGTCTCTAGTTGTGGAGTTCCTAGTTGTGGAGTCTCTAGTTGTGGATTTCTAGTTGCGAAGTCTAAAGTTGTGGAGTTTCTAGTTGTGGAGTTTCTAGTTGTAGAGTTTGTAGTTTTGGGGTTCGTAGTTGTGGAGTTCGTAGTTGTGGAGTTTCTAGTTGTGGAGTCTCTAGTTGTGGAGTTTGAAGTTGTGGAGTTTCTAGCTGTGGAGTTTGTAGTTGCGGAGTTTCTAGTTGCTGAGTTTCTAGTTGTAGAGTTTTCCAGTTGTGAAGATTGCAGTGGCGGAGTTTCTAGTTGCGGACTTTCTAGCTGTGGAGTTTCTAGTTGCGGAGTTTCTAGTTGCGGAGTTTTTAGTTGTGGAGTTTCTAGTTGTGAAATTAGTAGTTGTGGAGTATCTAGTTGTGGTGTTTCAAGTTATGGAGTTTCTAGTTGTGGAGTACTAGTTGTTGAGTTTCTAGTTGCCGAGTCTCTAAATGCGAAGTCTCAAGTTGTGGAGTTTCTAGCTGTGGAGTTTCTGGTTGTGGAATCTCTAGTTGTGGAGTTTCTAGTTGTTTAGTTTCTTGTTGTGGTGTTTGTAGTTGTGGGGTTCGTAGTTGTGGAGCTCGTAGTTGTGAAGTTTCTAGTTGTGGAGTCTCTAGTTGTGGATTTTGTAGTTGTGGAGTTTCTAGCTGTGGAGTTTCTAGTTGCGGAGTTTCTAGTTGTGGAGTTTCTAGTTGCAGAGTTTCTAGTTGTGAACTTCCTAGCTGTGGAGTTTCTAGTTGTGGAATTTGTAGTTGTGGAGTATCTAGTTGTGGTGTTTCAAGTTGTGAAGTTTTTAGTTGTGGAATTTGTAGTTGTGGAGTATCTAGTTGTGGTGTTTCAAGTAGTGAAGTTTCTAGCTGTGGAGTTTCTAGTTGCGGAGTTTCTATTTGCAGATTTTCTAGTTGCGGAGTTTAATAGTTGTGGAGTTTCTAGTGGCGGAGTTTCTAGTTGCGGAGTTTTTAGTTGTGGAGTTTCTTGTTGTGAAATTTGTAGTTGTGGAGTATCTAGTTGTGGTGTTTCAAGTTGTGGAGTTTCTAGTTGTGGAGTTTCTAGTTGTGGAGTTTCTAGTTGTTGAGTTTCTAGTTGCCGAATCTCTAAATGCGAAGTCTCAAGTTGTGGAGTTTCTAGCTGTGGAGTTTCTGGTTGTGGAATCTCTAGTTGTGGAGTTTCTAGTTGTGGAGTCTCCAGTTGTGGAGTTTGTAGTTGCGAAGTCTAAAGTTGTGGAGTTTCTAGTTGTTTAGTTTCTAGTTGTGGAGTTTGTAGTTGTGGGGTTCGTAGTTGTGGAGCTCGTAGTAGTGAAGTTTCTAGTTGTGGAGTCTCTAGTTGCGGAATTTGTAGTTGTGGAGTTTCTAGCTGTGGAGTTTGTAGTTGCGGAGTTTCTAGTTGCAGAGTTACTAGTTGCAGAGTTTTTCAGTTGTGAAGATTGCAGTGGCACAGTTTCTAGTTGCGGACTTTCTAGCTGTGGAGTTTCTAGTTGCGGAGTTTCTAGTTGCGGAGTTTTCAGTTGTGGAGTTTCTAGTTGTGAAATTTGTAGTTGTGGAGTATCTAGTTGTGGTGTTTCAAGTTGTGGAGTTTCTAGTTGTTGAGTTTCTAGTTGCCGAATCTCTAAATGCGAAGTCTCAAGTTCTGGAGTTTCTAGCTGTGGAGTTTCTGGTTGTGGAATCTCTAGTTGTGGAGTTTCTAATTGTGGAGTCTCTAGTTGTGGTGTTTGTAGTTGCGAAGTCTAAAGTTGTGGAGTTTCTAGTTGTTTAGTTTCTAGTTGTGGAGTTTGTAGTTGTGGGGTTCGTAGTTGTGGAGCTCGTAGTAGTGAAGTTTCTAGTTGTGGAGTCTCTAGTTGTGGAGTTTGTAGTTCTGGAGTTTCTAGCTGTGGAGTTTCAAGTTGCGGAGTTTCTAGTTGTGGAGTTTCTAGTTGCAGAGTTTCTAGTTGCGGACTTCCTAGCTGTGGAGTTTCTTGTTGTGGAGTCTCTGGTTGTGGAGTTTGTAGTTGTGGAGTTTCTAGTTGCGGAGTTTTTAGGTCGGAGTTTCTGAATGTGGAGTTTCTAGTGTTGGAGTTTCTAGTTTTGGAGTCCGTAGTTGTGGAGTATCTATTTGTTGGGTTTCAAGTTGTGGAGTTTCTAGTTGTGGAATTTGTAGTGGCGGAGTTTCAAGTTGTGGAGTTTCTAGTTGTGAAGTTTCTAGAGTATCTAGTTGGGGTGTTTCAAGTTGTGGAGTTTCTAGTTGCGGAGTTTCTAGTGTTGGAGTTTATTGTTGTGGATTTCGTAGTTTTGGAGTATCTAGTTGTAGTGTTTCAAGTAGTGAAGTTTCTAGCTGTGGAGTTTCTAGTTGTGGAGTTTTCTAGTAGTGGAGTTTCAAGTTGTGGAGTTTCTAGTTGTGGAATTTGTAGTTTTGTAGTATCTAGTTGTGGTAATTTAAGTTTTGGAGTTTCTAGCTGTGGAGTTTCTAGTTGTGGAGTTTCTAGTTGCGGAGTTTCTAGTTGTAAAGTCTCTAGTTGTGGAGTTTCTAGCTGTGGAGTTTCTGGTTGTGGAGTCTCTAGTTGTGGAGTTCCTAGTTGTGGAGTCTCTAGTTGTGGATTTCTAGTTGCGAAGTCTAAAGTTGTGGAGTTTCTAGTTGTGGAGTTTCTAGTTGTAGAGTTTGTAGTTTTGGGGTTCGTAGTTGTGGAGTTCGTAGTTGTGGAGTTTCTAGTTGTGGAGTCTCTAGTTGTGGAGTTTGAAGTTGTGGAGTTTCTAGCTGTGGAGTTTGTAGTTGCGGAGTTTCTAGTTGCTGAGTTTCTAGTTGTAGAGTTTTCCAGTTGTGAAGATTGCAGTGGCGGAGTTTCTAGTTGCGGACTTTCTAGCTGTGGAGTTTCTAGTTGCGGAGTTTCTAGTTGCGGAGTTTTTAGTTGTGGAGTTTCTAGTTGTGAAATTAGTAGTTGTGGAGTATCTAGTTGTGGTGTTTCAAGTTATGGAGTTTCTAGTTGTGGAGTACTAGTTGTGGAGTTTCTAGTTGCCGAGTCTCTAAATGCGAAGTCTCAAGTTGTGGAGTTTCTAGCTGTGGAGTTTCTGGTTGTGGAATCTCTAGTTGTGGAGTTTCTAGTTCTTTAGTTTCTTGTTGTGGTGTTTGTAGTTGTGGGGTTCGTAGTTGTGGAGCTCGTAGTTGTGAAGTTTCTAGTTGTGGAGTCTCTAGTTGTGGAGTTTGTAGTTGTGGAGTTTCTAGCTGTGGAGTTTCTAGTTGCGGAGTTTCTAGTTGTGGAGTTTCTAGTTGCAGAGTTTCTAGTTGTGAACTTCCTAGCTGTGGAGTTTCTAGTTGTGGAATTTGTAGTTGTGGAGTATCTAGTTGTGGTGTTTCAAGTAGTGAAGTTTCTAGTTGTGGAATTTGTAGTTGTGGAGTATCTAGTTGTGGTGTTTCAAGTAGTGAAGTTTCTAGCTGTGGAGTTTCTAGTTGCGGAGTTTCTAGTTGCAGATTTTCTAGTTGCGGAGTTTAATAGTTGTGGAGTTTCTAGTGGCGGAGTTTCTAGTTGCGGAGTTTTTAGTTGTGGAGTTTCTTGTTGTGAAATTTGTAGTTGTGGAGTATCTAGTTGTGGTGTTTCAAGTTGTGGAGTTTCTAGTTGTGGAGTTTCTAGTTGTGGAGTTTCTAGTTATTGAGTTTCTAGTTGCCGAATCTCTAAATGCGAAGTCTCAAGTTGTGGAGTTTCTAGCTGTGGAGTTTCTGGTTGTGGAATCTCTAGTTGTGGAGTTTCTAGTTGTGGAGTCTCTAGTTGTGGAGTTTGTAGTTGCGAAGTCTAAAGTTGTGGAGATTCTAGTTGTTTAGTTTCTAGTTGTGGAGTTTGTAGTTGTGGGGTTCGTAGTTGTGGAGCTCGTAGTAGTGAAGTTTCTAGTTGTGGAGTCTCTAGTTGCGGAATTTGTAGTTGTGGAGTTTCTAGCTGTGGAGTTTGTAGTTGCGGAGTTTCTAGTTGCAGAGTTACTAGTTGCAGAGTTTTTCAGTTGTGAAGATTGCAGTGGCACAGTTTCTAGTTGCGGACTTTCTAGCTGTGGAGTTTCTAGTTGCGGAGTTTCTAGTTGCGGAGTTTTTAGTTGTGGAGTTTCTAGTTGTGAAATTTGTAGTTGTGGAGTATCTAGTTGTGGTGTTTCAAGTTGTGGAGTTTCTAGTTGTTGAGTTTCTAGTTGCCGAATCTCTAAATGCGAAGTCTCAAGTTCTGGAGTTTCTAGCTGTGGAGTTTCTGGTTGTGGAATCTCTAGTTGTGGAGTTTCTAATTGTGGAGTCTCTAGTTGTGGAGTTTGTAGTTGCGAAGTCTAAAGTTGTGGAGTTTCTAGTTGTTTAGTTTCTAGTTGTGGAGTTTGTAGTTGTGGGGTTCGTAGTTGTGGAGCTCGTAGTAGTGAAGTTTCTAGTTGTGGAGTCTCTAGTTGTGGAGTTTGTAGTTCTGGAGTTTCTAGCTGTGGAGTTTCAAGTTGCGGAGTTTCTAGTTGTGGAGTTTCTAGTTGCAGAGTTTCTAGTTGCGGACTTCCTAGCTGTGGAGTTTCTTGTTGTGGAGTCTCTAGTTGTGGAGTTTGTAGTTGTGGAGTTTCTAGTTGCGGAGTTTTTAGGTCGGAGTTTCTGAATGTGGAGTTTCTAGTGTTGGAGTTTCTAGTTTTGGAGTCCGTAGTTGTGGAGTATCTATTTGTTGGGTTTCAAGTTGTGGAGTTTCTAGTTGTGGAATTTGTAGTGGCGGAGTTTCAAGTTGTGGAGTTTCTAGTTGTGAAGTTTCTAGAGTATCTAGTTGTGGTGTTTCAAGTTGTGGAGTTTCTAGTTGCGGAGTTTCTAGTGTTGGAGTTTATTGTTGTGGATTTCGTAGTTTTGGAGTATCTAGTTGTAGTGTTTCAAGTAGTGAAGTTTCTAGCTGTGGAGTTTCTAGTTGGGGAGTTTTCTAGTAGTGGAGTTTCAAGTTGTGGAGTTTCTAGTTGTGGAATTTGTAGTTTTGTAGTATCTAGTTGTGGTAATTTAAGTTTTGGAGTTTCTAGCTGTGGAGTTTCTAGTTGTGGAGTTTCTAGTTGCGGAGTTTCTAGTTGTAAAGTCTCTAGTTGTGGAACTTCTAGCTGTGGAGTTTCTGGTTGTGGAGTCTCTAGTTGTGGAGTTCCTAGTTGTGGAGTCTCTAGTTGTGGATTTCTAGTTGCGAAGTCTAAAGTTGTGGAGTTTCTAGTTGTGGAGTTTCTAGTTGTAGAGTTTGTAGTTTTGGGGTTCGTAGTTGTGGAGTTCGTAGTTGTGGAGTTTCTAGTTGTGGAGTCTCTAGTTGTGGAGTTTGAAGTTGTGGAGTTTCTAGCTGTGGAGTTTGTAGTTGCGGAGTTTCTAGTTGCTGAGTTTCTAGTTGTAGAGTTTTCCAGTTGTGAAGATTGCAGTGGCGGAGTTTCTAGTTGCGGACTTTCTAGCTGTGGAGTTTCTAGTTGCGGAGTTTCTAGTTGCGGAGTTTTTAGTTGTGGAGTTTCTAGTTGTGAAATTAGTAGTTGTGGAGTATCTAGTTGTGGTGTTTCAAGTTATGGAGTTTCTAGTTGTGGAGTACTAGTTGTTGAGTTTCTAGTTGCCGAGTCTCTAAATGCGAAGTCTCAAGTTGTGGAGTTTCTAGCTGTGGAGTTTCTGGTTGTGGAATCTCTAGTTGTGGAGTTTCTAGTTGTTTAGTTTCTTGTTGTGGTGTTTGTAGTTGTGGGGTTCGTAGTTGTGGAGCTCGTAGTTGTGAAGTTTCTAGTTGTGGAGTCTCTAGTTGTGGATTTTGTAGTTGTGGAGTTTCTAGCTGTGGAGTTTCTAGTTGCGGAGTTTCTAGTTGTGGAGTTTCTAGTTGCAGAGTTTCTAGTTGTGAACTTCCTAGCTGTGGAGTTTCTAGTTGTGGAATTTGTAGTTGTGGAGTATCTAGTTGTGGTGTTTCAAGTAGTGAAGTTTCTAGTTGTGGAATTTGTAGTTGTGGAGTATCTAGTTGTGGTGTTTCAAGTAGTGAAGTTTTTAGCTGTGGAGTTTCTAGTTGCGGAGTTTCTATTTGCAGATTTTCTAGTTGCGGAGTTTAATAGTTGTGGAGTTTCTAGTGGCGGAGTTTCTAGTTGCGGAGTTTTTAGTTGTGGAGTTTCTAGTTGTGAAATTTGTAGTTGTGGAGTATCT
The DNA here is from genome assembly GCF_043290135.1 of Rhipicephalus microplus. Lineage (NCBI taxonomy): Eukaryota > Metazoa > Arthropoda > Arachnida > Ixodida > Ixodidae > Rhipicephalus > Rhipicephalus microplus. Next base: position 6,041,044 of record NW_027464590.1, on the reverse strand, counting down.
AGTTGTGGTGTTTCAAGTTGTGGAGTTTCTAGTTGTGGAGTTTCTAGTTGTGGAGTTTCTAGTTGTTGAGTTTCTAGTTGCCGAATCTCTAAATGCGAAGTCTCAAGTTGTGGAGTTTCTAGCTGTGGAGTTTCTGGTTGTGGAATCTCTAGTTGTGGAGTTTCTAGTTGTGGAGTCTCTAGTTGTGGAGTTTGTAGTTGCGAAGTCTAAAGTTGTGGAGTTTCTAGTTGTTTAGTTTCTAGTTGTGGAGTTTGTAGTTGTGGGGTTCGTAGTTGTGGAGCTCGTAGTAGTGAAGTTTCTAGTTGTGGAGTCTCTAGTTGCGGAATTTGTAGTTGTGGAGTTTCTAGCTGTGGAGTTTGTAGTTGCGGAGTTTCTAGTTGCAGAGTTACTAGTTGCAGAGTTTTTCAGTTGTGAAGATTGCAGTGGCACAGTTTCTAGTTGCGGACTTTCTAGCTGTGGAGTTTCTAGTTGCGGAGTTTCTAGTTGCGGAGTTTTTAGTTGTGGAGTTTCTAGTTGTGAAATTTGTAGTTGTGGAGTATCTAGTTGTGGTGTTTCAAGTTGTGGAGTTTCTAGTTGTGGAGTTTCTAGTTGCCGAATCTCTAAATGCGAAGTCTCAAGTTCTGGAGTTTCTAGCTGTGGAGTTTCTGGTTGTGGAATCTCTAGTTGTGGAGTTTCTAATTGTGGAGTCTCTAGTTGTGGAGTTTGTAGTTGCGAAGTCTAAAGTTGTGGAGTTTCTAGTTGTTTAGTTTCTAGTTGTGGAGTTTGTAGTTGTGGGGTTCGTAGTTGTGGAGCTCGTAGTAGTGAAGTTTCTAGTTGTGGAGTCTCTAGTTGTGGAGTTTGTAGTTCTGGAGTTTCTAGCTGTGGAGTTTCAAGTTGCGGAGTTTCTAGTTGTGGAGTTTCTAGTTGCAGAGTTTCTAGTTGCGGACTTCCTAGCTGTGGAGTTTCTTGTTGTGGAGTCTCTAGTTGTGGAGTTTGTAGTTGTGGAGTTTCTAGTTGCGGAGTTTTTAGGTCGGAGTTTCTGAATGTGGAGTTTCTAGTGTTGGAGTTTCTAGTTTTGGAGTCCGTAGTTGTGGAGTATCTATTTGTTGGGTTTCAAGTTGTGGAGTTTCTAGTTGTGGAATTTGTAGTGGCGGAGTTTCAAGTTGTGGAGTTTCTAGTTGTGAAGTTTCTAGAGTATCTAGTTGTGGTGTTTCAAGTTGTGGAGTTTCTAGTTGCGGAGTTTCTAGTTGCGGAGTTTTTAGTTGTGGAGTTTCCAGTTGTGAAATTAGTAGTTGTGGAGTATCTAGTTGTGGTGTTTCAAGTTGTGGGATTTCTAGTTGCGGAGTTTCTAGTTGCGGAGTTTCTGGTTGTGGAGTTTCTAGTTGTGGAGTTTCTAGTTGCGGAGTTTCAAGTTGTGGGGTTTTTAGTTGTGGAGTTTCTAGTTGTGGAGTTTGTAGTTGTGGAGTATCTAGATGTGGTGTTTCAGGTTGTGGAGTTTCTAATTGAGGAGTTTCTAGTTGTGGAGTTTTTAGTGGCGGAGTTTCTAGTTTTGGAGTTTATTGTTGTAGAATTCGTAGTTTTGGAGTATCTAGTTGTGGTGTTTCAAGTAGTGACGTTTCTAGCTGTGGAGTTTCTAGTTGCAGAGTTTCTAGTTGCGGAGTTTATTAGTTGTGGAGTTTCAAGTTGTGGAGTTTCTAGTTGAGGAGTTTCTAGTTGTGGAGTTTGTAGTTGTGGAGTATCTAGTTGCGGAGTTTCAAGTTGGGGAGTTTCTAGTTGTGGATTTTGAAGTTGTAGAGTTCCTAGTTGCGGAGTGTCTGGTTGGGAGTTTCTAGTTGCGGAGTTTTCTAGTTGCGGAGTCTGTAGTTGTTGTGTTGCTAGTTGTAGAGTTTCTAGTGGTGGATTTTCTAGCTGTGGAGTTTCTAGTTGCGGAGTTTCTAGTTGCAGAGTTTCTAGTTGCGGACTTTCTAGCTGTGGAGTTTCTAGTTACGGAGTTTTAGTTGTGGAGTTTCTAGTTGTGAAATTTGTAGTTGTGGAGTATCTAGTTGTGGGGTTGCAAGTTGTGGAGTTTCTAGTTGTGGAGTTTCTAGTTGTGGGATTTCTAGTTGCGGAGTTTCTGGTTGTGGAGTTTCTAGTTGTGGAGTTTCTAGTTGTGGAGTCTGTAGTTGTGGAGTCTGTAGTTGTGGAGTTTCTAGTGGTAGATTTTCTAGCTGTGCAGTTTCTAGTTGTGGAGTTTCTAGTTGCAGAGATTCTAGTTGTGGACTTTCTAGTTGCAGAGTTTTCCAGTTGTGAAGATTGCAGTGGCGCAGTTTCTAGTTGCGGACTTTCTAGCTGTGGAGTTTCTAGTTGCGGAGTTTCTAGTTGCGGAATTTTTAGTTGTGGAGTTTCTAGTTGTGAAATTTGTAGTTGTGGAGTATCTAGTTGTGGTGTTTCAAGTTCTGGAGTTTCTAGTTGTGGAGTTTCTAGTTGTGGAGTTTCTAGTTGTTGAGTTTCTAGTTGCCGAATCTCTAAATGCGAAGTCTCAAGTTGTGGAGTTTCTAGCTGTGGAGTTTCTGGTTGTGGAATCTCTAGTTGTGGAGTTTCTAGTTGTGGAGTCTCCAGTTGTGGAGTTTGTAGTTGCGAAGTCTAAAGTTGTGGAGTTTTTAGTTGTTTAGTTTCTAGTTGTGGAGTTTGTAGTTGTGGGGTTCGTAGTTGTGGAGCTCGTAGTAGTGAAGTTTCTAGTTGTGGAGTCTCTAGTTGCGGAATTTGTAGTTGTGGAGTTTCTAGCTGTGGAGTTTGTAGTTGCGGAGTTTCTAGTTGCAGAGTTACTAGTTGCAGAGTTTTTCAGTTGTGAAGATTGCAGTGGCACAGTTTCTAGTTGCGGACTTTCTAGCTGTGGAGTTTCTAGTTGCGGAGTTTCTAGTTGCGGAGTTTTCAGTTGTGGAGTTTCTAGTTGTGAAATTTGTAGTTGTGGAGTATCTAGTTGTGGTGTTTCAAGTTGTGGAGTTTCTAGTTGTTGAGTTTCTAGTTGCCGAATCTCTAAATGCGAAGTCTCAAGTTCTGGAGTTTCTAGCTGTGGAGTTTCTGGTTGTGGAATCTCTAGTTGTGGAGTTTCTAATTGTGGAGTCTCTAGTTGTGGAGTTTGTAGTTGCGAAGTCTAAAGTTGTGGAGTTTCTAGTTGTTTAGTTTCTAGTTGTGGAGTTTGTAGTTGTGGGGTTCGTAGTTGTGGAGCTCGTAGTAGTGAAGTTTCTAGTTGTGGAGTCTCTAGTTGTGGAGTTTGTAGTTCTGGAGTTTCTAGCTGTGGAGTTTCAAGTTGCGGAGTTTCTAGTTGTGGAGTTTCTAGTTGCAGAGTTTCTAGTTGCGGACTTCCTAGCTGTGGAGTTTCTTGTTGTGGAGTCTCTGGTTGTGGAGTTTGTAGTTGTGGAGTTTCTAGTTGCGGAGTTTTTAGGTCGGAGTTTCTGAATGTGGAGTTTCTAGTGTTGGAGTTTCTAGTTTTGGAGTCCGTAGTTGTGGAGTATCTATTTGTTGGGTTTCAAGTTGTGGAGTTTCTAGTTGTGGAATTTGTAGTGGCGGAGTTTCAAGTTGTGGAGTTTCTAGTTGTGAAGTTTCTAGAGTATCTAGTTGTGGTGTTTCAAGTTGTGGAGTTTCTAGTTGCGGAGTTTCTAGTGTTGGAGTTTATTGTTGTGGATTTCGTAGTTTTGGAGTATCTAGTTGTAGTGTTTCAAGTAGTGAAGTTTCTAGCTGTGGAGTTTCTAGTTGTGGAGTTTTCTAGTAGTGGAGTTTCAAGTTGTGGAGTTTCTAGTTGTGGAATTTGTAGTTTTGTAGTATCTAGTTGTGGTAATTTAAGTTTTGGAGTTTCTAGCTGTGGAGTTTCTAGTTGTGGAGTTTCTAGTTGCGGAGTTTCTAGTTGTAAAGTCTCTAGTTGTGGAGTTTCTAGCTGTGGAGTTTCTGGTTGTGGAGTCTCTAGTTGTGGAGTTCCTAGTTGTGGAGTCTCTAGTTGTGGATTTCTAGTTGCGAAGTCTAAAGTTGTGGAGTTTCTAGTTGTGGAGTTTCTAGTTGTAGAGTTTGTAGTTTTGGGGTTCGTAGTTGTGGAGTTCGTAGTTGTGGAGTTTCTAGTTGTGGAGTCTCTAGTTGTGGAGTTTGAAGTTGTGGAGTTTGTAGTTGCGGAGTTTCTAGTTGCTGAGTTTCTAGTTGTAGAGTTTTCCAGTTGTGAAGATTGCAGTGGCGGAGTTTCTAGTTGCGGACTTTCTAGCTGTGGAGTTTCTAGTTGCGGAGTTTCTAGTTGCGGAGTTTTTAGTTGTGGAGTTTCTAGTTGTGAAATTAGTAGTTGTGGAGTATCTAGTTGTGGTATTTCAAGTTATGGAGTTTCTAGTTGTGGAGTACTAGTTGTTGAGTTTCTAGTTGCCGAGTCTCTAAATGCGAAGTCTCAAGTTGTGGAGTTTCTAGCTGTGGAGTTTCTGGTTGTGGAATCTCTAGTTGTGGAGTTTCTAGTTGTTTAGTTTCTTGTTGTGGTGTTTGTAGTTGTGGGGTTCGTAGTTGTGGAGCTCGTAGTTGTGAAGTTTCTAGTTGTGGAGTCTCTAGTTGTGGAGTTTGTAGTTGTGGAGTTTCTAGCTGTGGAGTTTCTAGTTGCGGAGTTTCTAGTTGTGGAGTTTCTAGTTGCAGAGTTTCTAGTTGTGAACTTCCTAGCTGTGGAGTTTCTAGTTGTGGAATTTGTAGTTGTGGAGTATCTAGTTGTGGTGTTTCAAGTAGTGAAGTTTCTAGTTGTGGAATTTGTAGTTGTGGAGTATCTAGTTGTGGTGTTTCAAGTAGTGAAGTTTCTAGCTGTGGAGTTTCTAGTTGCGGAGTTTCTAGTTGCAGATTTTCTAGTTGCGGAGTTTAATAGTTGTGGAGTTTCTAGTGGCGGAGTTTCTAGTTGCGGAGTTTTTAGTTGTGGAGTTTCTTGTTGTGAAATTTGTAGTTGTGGAGTATCTAGTTGTGGTGTTTCAAGTTGTGGAGTTTCTAGTTGTGGAGTTTCTAGTTGTGGAGTTTCTAGTTATTGAGTTTCTAGTTGCCGAATCTCTAAATGCGAAGTCTCAAGTTGTGGAGTTTCTAGCTGTGGAGTTTCTGGTTGTGGAATCTCTAGTTGTGGAGTTTCTAGTTGTGGAGTCTCTAGTTGTGGAGTTTGTAGTTGCGAAGTCTAAAGTTGTGGAGATTCTAGTTGTTTAGTTTCTAGTTGTGGAGTTTGTAGTTGTGGGGTTCGTAGTTGTGGAGCTCGTAGTAGTGAAGTTTCTAGTTGTGGAGTCTCTAGTTGCGGAATTTGTAGTTGTGGAGTTTCTAGCTGTGGAGTTTGTAGTTGCGGAGTTTCTAGTTGCAGAGTTACTAGTTGCAGAGTTTTTCAGTTGTGAAGATTGCAGTGGCACAGTTTCTAGTTGCGGACTTTCTAGCTGTGGAGTTTCTAGTTGCGGAGTTTCTAGTTGCGGAGTTTTTAGTTGTGGAGTTTCTAGTTGTGAAATTTGTAGTTGTGGAGTATCTAGTTGTGGTGTTTCAAGTTGTGGAGTTTCTAGTTGTTGAGTTTCTAGTTGCCGAATCTCTAAATGCGAAGTCTCAAGTTCTGGAGTTTCTAGCTGTGGAGTTTCTGGTTGTGGAATCTCTAGTTGTGGAGTTTCTAATTGTGGAGTCTCTAGTTGTGGAGTTTGTAGTTGCGAAGTCTAAAGTTGTGGAGTTTCTAGTTGTTTAGTTTCTAGTTGTGGAGTTTGTAGTTGTGGGGTTCGTAGTTGTGGAGCTCGTAGTAGTGAAGTTTCTAGTTGTGGAGTCTCTAGTTGTGGAGTTTGTAGTTCTGGAGTTTCTAGCTGTGGAGTTTCAAGTTGCGGAGTTTCTAGTTGTGGAGTTTTTAGTTGCAGAGTTTCTAGTTGCGGACTTCCTAGCTGTGGAGTTTCTTGTTGTGGAGTCTCTAGTTGTGGAGTTTGTAGTTGTGGAGTTTCTAGTTGCGGAGTTTTTAGGTCGGAGTTTCTGAATGTGGAGTTTCTAGTGTTGGAGTTTCTAGTTTTGGAGTCCGTAGTTGTGGAGTATCTATTTGTTGGGTTTCAAGTTGTGGAGTTTCTAGTTGTGGAATTTGTAGTGGCGGAGTTTCAAGTTGTGGAGTTTCTAGTTGTGAAGTTTCTAGAGTATCTAGTTGTGGTGTTTCAAGTTGTGGAGTTTCTAGTTGCGGAGTTTCTAGTGTTGGAGTTTATTGTTGTGGATTTCGTAGTTTTGGAGTATCTAGTTGTAGTGTTTCAAGTAGTGAAGTTTCTAGCTGTGGAGTTTCTAGTTGTGGAGTTTTCTAGTAGTGGAGTTTCAAGTTGTGGAGTTTCTAGTTGTGGAATTTGTAGTTTTGTAGTATCTAGTTGTGGTAATTTAAGTTTTGGAGTTTCTAGCTGTGGAGTTTCTAGTTGTGGAGTTTCTAGTTGCGGAGTTTCTAGTTGTAAAGTCTCTAGTTGTGGAGTTTCTAGCTGTGGAGTTTCTGGTTGTGGAGTCTCTAGTTGTGGAGTTCCTAGTTGTGGAGTCTCTAGTTGTGGATTTCTAGTTGCGAAGTCTAAAGTTGTGGAGTTTCTAGTTGTGGAGTTTCTAGTTGTAGAGTTTGTAGTTTTGGGGTTCGTAGTTGTGGAGTTCGTAGTTGTGGAGTTTCTAGTTGTGGAGTCTCTAGTTGTGGAGTTTGAAGTTGTGGAGTTTCTAGCTGTGGAGTTTGTAGTTGCGGAGTTTCTAGTTGCTGAGTTTCTAGTTGTAGAGTTTTCCAGTTGTGAAGATTGCAGTGGCGGAGTTTCTAGTTGCGGACTTTCTAGCTGTGAAGTTTCTAGTTGCGGAGTTTCTAGTTGCGGAGTTTTTAGTTGTGGAGTTTCTAGTTGTGAAATTAGTAGTTGTGGAGTATCTAGTTGTGGTGTTTCAAGTTATGGAGTTTCTAGTTGTGGAGTACTAGTTGTTGAGTTTCTAGTTGCCGAGTCTCTAAATGCGAAGTCTCAAGTTGTGGAGTTTCTAGCTGTGGAGTTTCTGGTTGTGGAATCTCTAGTTGTGGAGTTTCTAGTTGTTTAGTTTCTTGTTGTGGTGTTTGTAGTTGTGGGGTTCGTAGTTGTGGAGCTCGTAGTTGTGAAGTTTCTAGTTGTGGAGTCTCTAGTTGTGGAGTTTGTAGTTGTGGAGTTTCTAGCTGTGGAGTTTCTAGTTGCGGAGTTTCTAGTTGTGGAGTTTCTAGTTGCAGAGTTTCTAGTTGTGAACTTCCTAGCTGTGGAGTTTCTAGTTGTGGAATTTGTAGTTGTGGAGTATCTAGTTGTGGTGTTTCAAGTAGTGAAGTTTCTAGTTGTGGAATTTGTAGTTGTGGAGTATCTAGTTGTGGTGTTTCAAATAGTGAAGTTTCTAGCTGTGGAGTTTCTAGTTGCGGAGTTTCTAGTTGCAGATTTTCTAGTTGCGGAGTTTAATAGTTGTGGAGTTTCTAGTGGCGGAGTTTCTAGTTGCGGAGTTTTTAGTTGTGGAGTTTCTAGTTGTGAAATTTGTAGTTGTGGAGTATCTAGTTGTGGTGTTTCAAGTTGTGGAGTTTCTAGTTGTGGAGTTTCTAGTTGTGGAGTTTCTAGTTGTTGAGTTTCTAGTTGCCGAATCTCTAAATGCGAAGTCTCAAGTTGTGGAGTTTCTAGATGTGGAGTTTCTGGTTGTGGAATCTCTAGTTGTAGAGTTTCTAGTTGTGGAGTCTCTCGTTGTGGAGTTTGTAGTTGCGAAGTCTAAAGTTGTGGAGTTTCTAGTTGTTTAGTTTCTAGTTGTGGAGTTTGTAGTTGTGGGGTTCGTAGTTGTGGAGCTCGTGATAGTGAAGTTTCTAGTTGTGGAGTCTCTAGTTGCGGAATTTGTAGTTGTGGAGTTTCTATCTGTGGAGTTTGTAGTTGCGGAGTTTCTAGTTGCAGAGTTACTAGTTGCAGAGTTTTTCAGTTGTGAAGATTGCAGTGGCACAGTTTCTAGTTGCGGACTTTCTAGCTGTGGAGTTTCTAGTTGCGGAGTTTCTAGTTGCGGAGTTTTTACTTGTGGAGTTTCTAGTTGTGAAATTTGTAGTTGTGGAGTATCTAGTTGTGGTGTTTCAAGTTGTGGAGTTTCTAGTTGTTGAGTTTCTAGTTGCCGAATCTCTAAATGCGAAGTCTCAAGTTCTGGAGTTTCTAGCTGTGGAGTTTCTGGTTGTGGAATCTCTGGTTGTGGAGTTTCTAATTGTGGAGTCTCTATTTGTGGAGTTTGTAGTTGCGAAGTCTAAAGTTGTGGAGTTTCTAGTTGTTTAGTTTCTAGTTGTGGAGTTTGTAGTTGTGGGGTTCGTAGTTGTGGAGCTCGTAGTAGTGAAGTTTCTAGTTGTGGAGTCTCTAGTTGGGGAGTTTGTAGTTCTGGAGTTTCTAGCTGTGGAGTTTCAAGTTGCGGAGTTTCTAGTTGTGGAGTTTCTAGTTGCAGAGTTTCTAGTTGCGGACTTCCTAGCTGTGGAGTTTCTTGTTGTGGAGTCTCTAGTTGTGGAGTTTGTAGTTGTGGAGTTTCTAGTTGCGGAGTTTTTAGGTCGGAGTTCCTGAATGTGGAGTTTCTAGTGTTGGAGTTTCTAGTTTTGGAGTCCGTAGTTGTGGAGTATCTATTTGTTGGGTTTCAAGTTGTGGAGTTTCTAGTTGTGGAATTTGTAGTGGCGGAGTTTCAAGTTGTGGAGTTTCTAGTTGTGAAGTTTCTAGAGTATCTAGTTGTGGTGTTTCAAGTTGTGGAGTTTCTAGTTGCGGAGTTTCTAGTGTTGGAGTTTATTGTTGTGGATTTCGTAGTTTTGGAGTATCTAGTTGTAGTGTTTCAAGTAGTGAAGTTTCTAGCTGTGGAGTTTCTAGTTGTGGAGTTTTCTAGTAGTGGAGTTTCAAGTTGTGGAGTTTCTAGTTGTGGAATTTGTAGTTTTGTAGTATCTAGTTGTGGTAATTTAAGTTTTGGAGTTTCTAGCTGTGGAGTTTCTAGTTGTGGAGTTTCTAGTTGCGGAGTTTCTAGTTGTAAAGTCTCTAGTTGTGGAGTTTCTAGCTGTGGAGTTTCTGGTTGTGGAGTCTCTAGTTGTGGAGTTCCTAGTTGTGGAGTCTCTAGTTGTGGATTTCTAGTTGCGAAGTCTAAAGTTGTGGAGTTTCTAGTTGTGGAGTTTCTAGTTGTAGAGTTTGTAGTTTTGGGGTTCGTAGTTGTGGAGTTCGTAGTTGTGGAGTTTCTAGTTGTGGAGTCTCTAGTTGTGGAGTTTGAAGTTGTGGAGTTTCTAGCTGTGGAGTTTGTAGTTGCGGAGTTTCTAGTTGCTGAGTTTCTAGTTGTAGAGTTTTCCAGTTGTGAAGATTGCAGTGGCGGAGTTTCTAGTTGCGGACTTTCTAGCTGTGGAGTTTCTAGTTGCGGAGTTTCTAGTTGCGGAGTTTTTAGTTGTGGAGTTTCTAGTTGTGAAATTTGTAGTTGTGGAGTATCTAGTTGTGGTGTTTCAAGTTGTGGAGTTTCTAGTTGTTGAGTTTCTAGTTGCCGAATCTCTAAATGCGAAGTCTCAAGTTCTGGAGTTTCTAGCTGTGGAGTTTCTGGTTGTGGAATCTCTAGTTGTGGAGTTTCTAATTGTGGAGTCTCTAGTTGTGGAGTTTGTAGTTGCGAAGTCTAAAGTTGTGGAGTTTCTAGTTGTTTAGTTTCTAGTTGTGGAGTTTGTAGTTGTGGGGTTCGTAGTTGTGGAGCTCGTAGTAGTGAAGTTTCTAGTTGTGGAGTCTCTAGTTGTGGAGTTTGTAGTTCTGGAGTTTCTAGCTGTGGAGTTTCAAGTTGCGGAGTTTCTAGTTGTGGAGTTTCTAGTTGCAGAGTTTCTAGTTGCGGACTTCCTAGCTGTGGAGTTTCTTGTTGTGGAGTCTCTGGTTGTGGAGTTTGTAGTTGTGGAGTTTCTAGTTGCGGAGTTTTTAGGTCGGAGTTTCTGAATGTGGAGTTTCTAGTGTTGGAGTTTCTAGTTTTGGAGTCCGTAGTTGTGGAGTATCTATTTGTTGGGTTTCAAGTTGTGGAGTTTCTAGTTGTGGAATTTGTAGTGGCGGAGTTTCAAGTTGTGGAGTTTCTAGTTGTGAAGTTTCTAGAGTATCTAGTTGTGGTGTTTCAAGTTGTGGAGTTTCTAGTTGCGGAGTTTCTAGTGTTGGAGTTTATTGTTGTGGATTTCGTAGTTTTGGAGTATCTAGTTGTAGTGTTTCAAGTAGTGAAGTTTCTAGCTGTGGAGTTTCTAGTTGTGGAGTTTTCTAGTAGTGGAGTTTCAAGTTGTGGAGTTTCTAGTTGTGGAATTTGTAGTTTTGTAGTATCTAGTTGTGGTAATTTAAGTTTTGGAGTTTCTAGCTGTGGAGTTTCTAGTTGTGGAGTTTCTAGTTGCGGAGTTTCTAGTTGTAAAGTCTCTAGTTGTGGAGTTTCTAGCTGTGGAGTTTCTGGTTGTGGAGTCTCTAGTTGTGGAGTTCCTAGTTGTGGAGTCTCTAGTTGTGGATTTCTAGTTGCGAAGTCTAAAGTTGTGGAGTTTCTAGTTGTGGAGTTTCTAGTTGTAGAGTTTGTAGTTTTGGGGTTCGTAGTTGTGGAGTTCGTAGTTGTGGAGTTTCTAGTTGTGGAGTCTCTAGTTGTGGAGTTTGAAGTTGTGGAGTTTCTAGCTGTGGAGTTTGTAGTTGCGGAGTTTCTAGTTGCTGAGTTTCTAGTTGTAGAGTTTTCCAGTTGTGAAGATTGCAGTGGCGGAGTTTCTAGTTGCGGACTTTCTAGCTGTGGAGTTTCTAGTTGCGGAGTTTCTAGTTGCGGAGTTTTTAGTTGTGGAGTTTCTAGTTGTGAAATTAGTAGTTGTGGAGTATCTAGTTGTGGTGTTTCAAGTTATGGAGTTTCTAGTTGTGGAGTACTAGTTGTTGAGTTTCTAGTTGCCGAGTCTCTAAATGCGAAGTCTCAAGTTGTGGAGTTTCTAGCTGTGGAGTTTCTGGTTGTGGAATCTCTAGTTGTGGAGTTTCTAGTTGTTTAGTTTCTTGTTGTGGTGTTTGTAGTTGTGGGGTTCGTAGTTGTGGAGCTCGTAGTTGTGAAGTTTCTAGTTGTGGAGTCTCTAGTTGTGGAGTTTGTAGTTGTGGAGTTTCTAGCTGTGGAGTTTCTAGTTGCGGAGTTTCTAGTTGTGGAGTTTCTAGTTGCAGAGTTTCTAGTTGTGAACTTCCTAGCTGTGGAGTTTCTAGTTGTGGAATTTGTAGTTGTGGAGTATCTAGTTGTGGTGTTTCAAGTAGTGAAGTTTCTAGTTGTGGAATTTGTAGTTGTGGAGTATCTAGTTGTGGTGTTTCAAGTAGTGAAGTTTCTAGCTGTGGAGTTTCTAGTTGCGGAGTTTCTAGTTGCAGATTTTCTAGTTGCGGAGTTTAATAGTTGTGGAGTTTCTAGTGGCGGAGTTTCTAGTTGCGGAGTTTTTAGTTGTGGAGTTTCTTGTTGTGAAATTTGTAGTTGTGGAGTATCTAGTTGTGGTGTTTCAAGTTGTGGAGTTTCTAGTTGTGGAGTTTCTAGTTGTGGAGTTTCTAGTTATTGAGTTTCTAGTTGCCGAATCTCTAAATGCGAAGTCTCAAGTTGTGGAGTTTCTAGCTGTGGAGTTTCTGGTTGTGGAATCTCTAGTTGTGGAGTTTCTAGTTGTGGAGTCTCTAGTTGTGGAGTTTGTAGTTGCGAAGTCTAAAGTTGTGGAGATTCTAGTTGTTTAGTTTCTAGTTGTGGAGTTTGTAGTTGTGGGGTTCGTAGTTGTGGAGCTCGTAGTAGTGAAGTTTCTAGTTGTGGAGTCTCTAGTTGCGGAATTTGTAGTTGTGGAGTTTCTAGCTGTGGAGTTTGTAGTTGCGGAGTTTCTAGTTGCAGAGTTACTAGTTGCAGAGTTTTTCAGTTGTGAAGATTGCAGTGGCACAGTTTCTAGTTGCGGACTTTCTAGCTGTGGAGTTTCTAGTTGCGGAGTTTCTAGTTGCGGAGTTTTTAGTTGTGGAGTTTCTAGTTGTGAAATTTGTAGTTGTGGAGTATCTAGTTGTGGTGTTTCAAGTTGTGGAGTTTCTAGTTGTTGAGTTTCTAGTTGCCGAATCTCTAAATGCGAAGTCTCAAGTTCTGGAGTTTCTAGCTGTGGAGTTTCTGGTTGTGGAATCTCTAGTTGTGGAGTTTCTAATTGTGGAGTCTCTAGTTGTGGAGTTTGTAGTTGCGAAGTCTAAAGTTGTGGAGTTTCTAGTTGTTTAGTTTCTAGTTGTGGAGTTTGTAGTTGTGGGGTTCGTAGTTGTGGAGCTCGTAGTAGTGAAGTTTCTAGTTGTGGAGTCTCTAGTTGTGGAGTTTGTAGTTCTGGAGTTTCTAGCTGTGGAGTTTCAAGTTGCGGAGTTTCTAGTTGTGGAGTTTCTAGTTGCAGAGTTTCTAGTTGCGGACTTCCTAGCTGTGGAGTTTCTTGTTGTGGAGTCTCTAGTTGTGGAGTTTGTAGTTGTGGAGTTTCTAGTTGCGGAGTTTTTAGGTCGGAGTTTCTGAATGTGGAGTTTCTAGTGTTGGAGTTTCTAGTTTTGGAGTCCGTAGTTGTGGAGTATCTATTTGTTGGGTTTCAAGTTGTGGAGTTTCTAGTTGTGGAATTTGTAGTGGCGGAGTTTCAAGTTGTGGAGTTTCTAGTTGTGAAGTTTCTAGAGTATCTAGTTGTGGTGTTTCAAGTTGTGGAGTTTCTAGTTGCGGAGTTTCTAGTGTTGGAGTTTATTGTTGTGGATTTCGTAGTTTTGGAGTATCTAGTTGTAGTGTTTCAAGTAGTGAAGTTTCTAGCTGTGGAGTTTCTAGTTGTGGAGTTTTCTAGTAGTGGAGTTTCAAGTTGTGGAGTTTCTAGTTGTGGAATTTGTAGTTTTGTAGTATCTAGTTGTGGTAATTTAAGTTTTGGAGTTTCTAGCTGTGGAGTTTCTAGTTGTGGAGTTTCTAGTTGCGGAGTTTCTAGTTGTAAAGTCTCTAGTTGTGGAGTTTCTAGCTGTGGAGTTTCTGGTTGTGGAGTCTCTAGTTGTGGAGTTCCTAGTTGTGGAGTCTCTAGTTGTGGATTTCTAGTTGCGAAGTCTAAAGTTGTGGAGTTTCTAGTTGTGGAGTTTCTAGTTGTAGAGTTTGTAGTTTTGGGGTTCGTAGTTGTGGAGTTCGTAGTTGTGGAGTTTCTAGTTGTGGAGTCTCTAGTTGTGGAGTTTGAAGTTGTGGAGTTTCTAGCTGTGGAGTTTGTAGTTGCGGAGTTTCTAGTTGCTGAGTTTCTAGTTGTAGAGTTTTCCAGTTGTGAAGATTGCAGTGGCGGAGTTTCTAGTTGCGGACTTTCTAGCTGTGAAGTTTCTAGTTGCGGAGTTTCTAGTTGCGGAGTTTTTAGTTGTGGAGTTTCTAGTTGTGAAATTTGTAGTTGTGGAGTATCTAGTTGTGGTGTTTCAAGTTGTGGAGTTTCTAGTTGTTGAGTTTCTAGTTGCCGAATCTCTAAATGCGAAGTCTCAAGTTCTGGAGTTTCTAGCTGTGGAGTTTCTGGTTGTGGAATCTCTGGTTGTGGAGTTTCTAATTGTGGAGTCTCTATTTGTGGAGTTTGTAGTTGCGAAGTCTAAAGTTGTGGAGTTTCTAGTTGTTTAGTTTCTAGTTGTGGAGTTTGTAGTTGTGGGGTTCGTAGTTGTGGAGCTCGTAGTAGTGAAGTTTCTAGTTGTGGAGTCTCTAGTTGGGGAGTTTGATTCTCTGGAGTTTCTAGCTGTGGAGTTTCAAGTGGCGGAGTTTCTAGTTGTGGAGTTTCTAGTTGCAGAGTTTCTAGTTGCGGACTTCCTAGCTGTGGAGTTTCTTGTTGTGGAGTCTCTAGTTGTGGAGTTTGTAGTTGTGGAGTTTCTAGTTGCGGAGTTTTTAGGTCGGAGTTCCTGAATGTGGAGTTTCTAGTGTTGGAGTTTCTAGTTTTGGAGTCCGTAGTTGTGGAGTATCTATTTGTTGGGTTTCAAGTTGTGGAGTTTCTAGTTGTGGAATTTGTAGTGGCGGAGTTTCAAGTTGTGGAGTTTCTAGTTGTGAAGTTTCTAGAGTATCTAGTTGTGGTGTTTCAAGTTGTGGAGTTTCTAGTTGCGGAGTTTCTAGTGTTGGAGTTTATTGTTGTGGATTTCGTAGTTTTGGAGTATCTAGTTGTAGTGTTTCAAGTAGTGAAGTTTCTAGCTGTGGAGTTTCTAGTTGTGGAGTTTTCTAGTAGTGGAGTTTCAAGTTGTGGAGTTTCTAGTTGTGGAATTTGTAGTTTTGTAGTATCTAGTTGTGGTAATTTAAGTTTTGGAGTTTCTAGCTGTGGAGTTTCTAGTTGTGGAGTTTCTAGTTGCGGAGTTTCTAGTTGTAAAGTCTCTAGTTGTGGAGTTTCTAGCTGTGGAGTTTCTGGTTGTGGAGTCTCTAGTTGTGGAGTTCCTAGTTGTGGAGTCTCTAGTTGTGGATTTCTAGTTGCGAAGTCTAAAGTTGTGGAGTTTCTAGTTGTGGAGTTTCTAGTTGTAGAGTTTGTAGTTTTGGGGTTCGTAGTTGTGGAGTTCGTAGTTGTGGAGTTTCTAGTTGTGGAGTCTCTAGTTGTGGAGTTTGAAGTTGTGGAGTTTCTAGCTGTGGAGTTTGTAGTTGCGGAGTTTCTAGTTGCTGAGTTTCTAGTTGTAGAGTTTTCCAGTTGTGAAGATTGCAGTGGCGGAGTTTCTAGTTGCGGACTTTCTAGCTGTGGAGTTTCTAGTTGCGGAGTTTCTAGTTGCGGAGTTTTTAGTTGTGGAGTTTCTAGTTGTGAAATTAGTAGTTGTGGAGTATCTAGTTGTGGTGTTTCAAGTTATGGAGTTTCTAGTTGTGGAGTACTAGTTGTTGAGTTTCTAGTTGCCGAGTCTCTAAATGCGAAGTCTCAAGTTGTGGAGTTTCTAGCTGTGGAGTTTCTGGTTGTGGAATCTCTAGTTGTGGAGTTTCTAGTTGTTTAGTTTCTTGTTGTGGTGTTTGTAGTTGTGGGGTTCGTAGTTGTGGAGCTCGTAGTTGTGAAGTTTCTAGTTGTGGAGTCTCTAGTTGTGGAGTTTGTAGTTGTGGAGTTTCTAGCTGTGGAGTTTCTAGTTGCGGAGTTTCTAGTTGTGGAGTTTCTAGTTGCAGAGTTTCTAGTTGTGAACTTCCTAGCTGTGGAGTTTCTAGTTGTGGAATTTGTAGTTGTGGAGTATCTAGTTGTGGTGTTTCAAGTAGTGAAGTTTCTAGTTGTGGAATTTGTAGTTGTGGAGTATCTAGTTGTGGTGTTTCAAGTAGTGAAGTTTCTAGCTGTGGAGTTTCTAGTTGCGGAGTTTCTAGTTGCAGATTTTCTAGTTGCGGAGTTTAATAGTTGTGGAGTTTCTAGTGGCGGAGTTTCTAGTTGCGGAGTTTTTAGTTGTGGAGTTTCTAGTTGTGAAATTTGTAGTTGTGGAGTATCTAGTTGTGGTGTTTCAAGTTGTGGAGTTTCTAGTTGTGGAGTTTCTAGTTGTGGAGTTTCTAGTTGTTGAGTTTCTAGTTGCCGAATCTCTAAATGCGAAGTCTCAAGTTGTGGAGTTTCTAGCTGTGGAGTTTCTGGTTGTGGAATCTCTAGTTGTGGAGTTTCTAGTTGTGGAGTCTCTAGTTGTGGAGTTTGTAGTTGCGAAGTCTAAAGTTGTGGAGTTTCTAGTTGTTTAGTTTCTAGTTGTGGAGTTTCTAGTTGTGGGGTTCGTAGTTGTGGAGCTCGTAGTAGTGAAGTTTCTAGTTGTGGAGTCTCTAGTTGCGGAATTTGTAGTTGTGGAGTTTCTAGCTGTGGAGTTTGTAGTTGCGGAGTTTCTAGTTGCAGAGTTACTAGTTGCAGAGTTTTTCAGTTGTGAAGATTGCAGTGGCACAGTTTCTAGTTGCGGACTTTCTAGCTGTGGAGTTTCTAGTTGCGGAGTTTCTAGTTGCGGAGTTTTTAGTTGTGGAGTTTCTAGTTGTGAAATTTGTAGTTGTGGAGTATCTAGTTGTGGTGTTTCAAGTTGTGGAGTTTCTCGTTGTTGAGTTTCTAGTTGCCGAATCTCTAAATGCGAAGTCTCAAGTTCTGGAGTTTCTAGCTGTGGAGTTTCTGGTTGTGGAATCTCTAGTTGTGGAGTTTCTAATTGTGGAGTCTCTAGTTGTGGAGTTTGTAGTTGCGAAGTCTAAAGTTGTGGAGTTTCTAGTTGTTTAGTTTCTAGTTGTGGAGTTTGTAGTTGTGGGGTTCGTAGTTGTGGAGCTCGTAGTAGTGAAGTTTCTAGTTGTGGAGTCTCTAGTTGTGGAGTTTGTAGTTCTGGAGTTTCTAGCTGTGGAGTTTCAAGTTGCGGAGTTTCTAGTTGTGGAGTTTCTAGTTGCAGAGTTTCTAGTTGCGGACTTCCTAGCTGTGTAGTTTCTTGTTGTTGAGTCTCTAGTTGTGGAGTTTGTAGTTGTGGAGTTTCTAGTTGCGGAGTGTTTAGGTCGGAGTTTCTGAATGTGGAGTTTCTAGTGTTGGAGTTTCTAGTTTTGGAGTCCGTAGTTGTGGAGTATCTATTTGTTGGGTTTCAAGTTGTGGAGTTTCTAGTTGTGGAATTTGTAGTGGCGGAGTTTCAAGTTGTGGAGTTTCTAGTTGTGAAGTTTCTAGAGTATCTAGTTGTGGTGTTTCAAGTTGTGGAGTTTCTAGTTGCGGAGTTTCTAGTGTTGGAGTTTATTGTTGTGGATTTCGTAGTTTTGGAGTATCTAGTTGTAGTGTTTCAAGTAGTGAAGTTTCTAGCTGTGGAGTTTCTAGTTGGGGAGTTTTCTAGTAGTGGAGTTTCAAGTTGTGGAGTTTCTAGTTGTGGAATTTGTAGTTTTGTAGTATCTAGTTGTGGTAATTTAAGTTTTGGAGTTTCTAGCTGTGGAGTTTCTAGTTGTGGAGTTTCTAGTTGCGGAGTTTCTAGTTGTAAAGTCTCTAGTTGTGGAGTTTCTAGCTGTGGAGTTTCTGGTTGTGGAGTCTCTAGTTGTGGAGTTCCTAGTTGTGGAGTCTCTAGTTGTGGATTTCTAGTTGCGAAGTCTAAAGTTGTGGAGTTTCTAGTTGTGGAGTTTCTAGTTGTAGAGTTTGTAGTTTTGGGGTTCGTAGTTGTGGAGTTCGTAGTTGTGGAGTTTCTAGTTGTGGAGTCTCTAGTTGTGGAGTTTGAAGTTGTGGAGTTTCTAGCTGTGGAGTTTGTAGTTGCGGAGTTTCTAGTTGCTGAGTTTCTAGTTGTAGAGTTTTCCAGTTGTGAAGATTGCAGTGGCGGAGTTTCCAGTTGCGGACTTTCTAGCTGTGGAGTTTCTAGTTGCGGAGTTTCTAGTTGCGGAGTTTTTAGTTGTGGAGTTTCTAGTTGTGAAATTAGTAGTTGTGGAGTATCTAGTTGTGGTGTTTCAAGTTATGGAGTTTCTAGTTGTGGAGTACTAGTTGTTGAGTTTCTACTTGCCGAGTCTCTAAATGCGAAGTCTCAAGTTGTGGAGTTTCTAGCTGTGGAGTTTCTGGTTGTGGAATCTCTAGTTGTGGAGTTTCTAGTTGTTTAGTTTCTTGTTGTGGTGTTTGTAGTTGTGGGGTCCGTAGTTGTGGAGCTCGTAGTTGTGAAGTTTCTAGTTGTGGAGTCTCTAGTTGTGGAGTTTGTAGTTGTGGAGTTTCTAGCTGTGGAGTTTCTAGTTGCGGAGTTTCTAGTTGTGGAGTTTCTAGTTGCAGAGTTTCTAGTTGTGAACTTCCTAGCTGTGGAGTTTCTAGTTGTGGAATTTGTAGTTGTGGAGTATCTAGTTGTGGTGTTTCAAGTAGTGAAGTTTCTAGTTGTGGAATTTGTAGTTGTGGAGTATCTAGTTGTGGTGTTTCAAGTAGTGAAGTTTCTAGCTGTGGAGTTTCTAGTTGCGGAGTTTCTAGTTGCAGATTTTCTAGTTGCGGAGTTTAATAGTTGTGGAGTTTCTAGTGGCGGAGTTTCTAGTTGCGGAGTTTTTAGTTGTGGAGTTTCTAGTTGTGAAATTTGTAGTTGTGGAGTATCTAGTTGTGGTGTTTCAAGTTGTGGAGTTTCTAGTTGTGGAGTTTCTAGTTGTGGAGTTTCTAGTTGTTGAGTTTCTAGTTGCCGAATCTCTAAATGCGAAGTCTCAAGTTGTGGAGTTTCTAGCTGTGGAGTTTCTGGTTGTGGAATCTCTAGTTGTGGAGTTTCTAGTTGTGGAGTCTCTAGTTGTGGAGTTTGTAGTTGCGAAGTCTAAAGTTGTGGAGTTTCTAGTTGTTTAGTTTCTAGTTGTGGAGTTTGTAGTTGTGGGGTTCGTAGTTGTGGAGCTCGTAGTAGTGAAGTTTCTAGTTGTGGAGTCTCTAGTTGCGGAATTTGTAGTTGTGGAGTTTCTAGCTGTGGAGTTTGTAGTTGCGGAGTTTCTAGTTGCAGAGTTACTAGTTGCAGAGTTTTTCAGTTGTGAAGATTGCAGTGGCACAGTTTCTAGTTGCGGACTTTCTAGCTGTGGAGTTTGTAGTTGCGGAGTTTCTAGTTGCGGAGTTTTTAGTTGTGGAGTTTCTAGTTGTGAAATTTGTAGTTGTGGAGTATCTAGTTGTGGTGTTTCAAGTTGTGGAGTTTCTAGTTGTTGAGTTTCTAGTTGCCGAATCTCTAAATGCGAAGTCTCAAGTTCTGGAGTTTCTAGCTGTGGAGTTTCTGGTTGTGGAATCTCTAGTTGTGGAGTTTCTAATTGTGGAGTCTCTAGTTGTGGAGTTTGTAGTTGCGAAGTCTAAAGTTGTGGAGTTTCTAGTTGTTTAGTTTCTAGTTGTGGAGTTTGTAGTTGTGGGGTTCGTAGTTGTGGAGCTCGTAGTAGTGAAGTTTCTAGTTGTGGAGTCTCTAGTTGTGGAGTTTGTAGTTCTGGAGTTTCTAGCTGTGGAGTTTCAAGTTGCGGAGTTTCTAGTTGTGGAGTTTCTAGTTGCAGAGTTTCTAGTTGCGGACTTCCTAGCTGTGGAGTTTCTTGTTGTGGAGTCTCTAGTTGTGGAGTTTGTAGTTGTGGAGTTTCTAGTTGCGGAGTTTTTAGGTCGGAGTTTCTGAATGTGGAGTTTCTAGTGTTGGAGTTTCTAGTTTTGGAGTCCGTAGTTGTGGAGTATCTATTTGTTGGGTTTCAAGTTGTGGAGTTTCTAGTTGTGGAATTTGTAGTGGCGGAGTTTCAAGTTGTGGAGTTTCTAGTTGTGAAGTTTCTAGAGTATCTAGTTGTGGTGTTTCAAGTTGTGGAGTTTCTAGTTGCGGAGTTTCTAGTTGCGGAGTTTTTAGTTGTGGAGTTTCCAGTTGTGAAATTAGTAGTTGTGGAGTATCTAGTTGTGGTGTTTCAAGTTGTGGGATTTCTAGTTGCGGAGTTTCTAGTTGCGGAGTTTCTGGTTGTGGAGTTTCTAGTTGTGGAGTTTCTAGTTGCGGAGTTTCAAGTTGTGGGGTTTTTAGTTGTGGAGTTTCTAGTTGTGGAGTTTGTAGTTGTGGAGTATCTAGATGTGGTGTTTCAGGTTGTGGAGTTTCTAATTGAGGAGTTTCTAGTTGTGGAGTTTTTAGTGGCGGAGTTTCTAGTTTTGGAGTTTATTGTTGTAGAATTCGTAGTTTTGGAGTATCTAGTTGTGGTGTTTCAAGTAGTGAAGTTTCTAGCTGTGGAGTTTCTAGTTGCAGAGTTTCTAGTTGCGGAGTTTATTAGTTGTGGAGTTTCAAGTTGTGGAGTTTCTAGTTGAGGAGTTTCTAGTTGTGGAGTTTGTAGTTGTGGAGTATCTAGTTGCGGAGTTTCAAGTTGGGGAGTTTCTAGTTGTGGATTTTGAAGTTGTAGAGTTCCTAGTTGCGGAGTGTCTGGTTGGGAGTTTCTAGTTGCGGAGTTTTCTAGTTGCGGAGTCTGTAGTTGTTGTGTTGCTAGTTGTAGAGTTTCTAGTGGTGGATTTTCTAGCTGTGGAGTTTCTAGTTGCGGAGTTTCTAGTTGCAGAGTTTCTAGTTGCGGACTTTCTAGCTGTGGAGTTTCTAGTTGCGGAGTTTTAGTTGTGGAGTTTCTAGTTGTGAAATTTGTAGTTGTGGAGTATCTAGTTGTGGGGTTGCAAGTTGTGGAGTTTCTAGTTGTGGAGTTTCTAGTTGTGGGATTTCTAGTTGCGGAGTTTCTGGTTGTGGAGTTTCTAGTTGTGGAGTTTCTAGTTGTGGAGTCTGTAGTTGTGGAGTCTGTAGTTGTGGAGTTTCTAGTGGTAGATTTTCTAGCTGTGCAGTTTCTAGTTGTGGAGTTTCTAGTTGCTGAGATTCTAGTTGTGGACTTTCTAATTGCAGAGTTTTCCAGTTGTGAAGATTGCAGTGGCGCAGTTTCTAGTTGCGGACTTTCTAGCTGTGGAGTTTCTAGTTGCGGAGTTTCTAGTTGCGGAATTTTTAGTTGTGGAGTTTCTAGTTGTGAAATTTGTAGTTGTGGAGTATCTAGTTGTGGTGTTTCAAGTTGTGGAGTTTCTAGTTGTGGAGTTTCTAGTTTTGGAGTTTCTAGTTGTTGAGTTTCTAGTTGCCGAATCTCTAAATGCGAAGTCTCAAGTTGTGGAGTTTCTAGCTGTGGAGTTTCTGGTTGTGGAATCTCTAGTTGTGGAGTTTCTAGTTGTGGAGTCTCCAGTTGTGGAGTTTGTAGTTGCGAAGTCTAAAGTTGTGGAGTTTCTAGTTGTTTAGTTTCTAGTTGTGGAGTTTGTAGTTGTGGGGTTCGTAGTTGTGGAGCTCGTAGTAGTGAAGTTTCTAGTTGTGGAGTCTCTAGTTGCGGAATTTGTAGTTGTGGAGTTTCTAGCTGTGGAGTTTGTAGTTGCGGAGTTTCTAGTTGCAGAGTTACTAGTTGCAGAGTTTTTCAGTTGTGAAGATTGCAGTGGCACAGTTTCTAGTTGCGGACTTTCTAGCTGTGGAGTTTCTAGTTGCGGAGTTTCTAGTTGCGCAGTTTTTAGTTGTGGAGTTTCTAGTTGTGAAATTTGTAGTTGTGGAGTATCTAGTTGTGGTGTTTCAAGTTGTGGAGTTTCTAGTTGTTGAGTTTCTAGTTGCCGAATCTCTAAATGCGAAGTCTCAAGTTCTGGAGTTTCTAGCTGTGGAGTTTCTGGTTGTGGAATCTCTAGTTGTGGAGTTTCTAATTGTGGAGTCTCTAGTTGTGGAGTTTGTAGTTGCGAAGTCTAAAGTTGTGGAGTTTCTAGTTGTTTAGTTTCTAGTTGTGGAGTTTGTAGTTGTGGGGTTCGTAGTTGTGGAGCTCGTAGTAGTGAAGTTTCTAGTTGTGGAGTCTCTAGTTGTGGAGTTTGTAGTTCTGGAGTTTCTAGCTGTGGAGTTTCAAGTTGCGGAGTTTCTAGTTGTGGAGTTTCTAGTTGCAGAGTTTCTAGTTGCGGACTTCCTAGCTGTGGAGTTTCTTGTTGTGGAGTCTCTGGTTGTGGAGTTTGTAGTTGTGGAGTTTCTAGTTGCGGAGTTTTTAGGTCGGAGTTTCTGAATGTGGAGTTTCTAGTGTTGGAGTTTCTAGTTTTGGAGTCCGTAGTTGTGGAGTATCTATTTGTTGGGTTTCAAGTTGTGGAGTTTTTAGTCTTGGAATTTGTAGTGGCGGAGTTTCAAGTTGTGGAGTTTCTAGTTGTGAAGTTTCTAGAGTATCTAAATGTGGTGTTTCAAGTTGTGGAGTTTCTAGTTGCGGAGTTTCTAGTGTTGGAGTTTATTGTTGTGGATTTCGTAGTTTTGGAGTATCTAGTTGTAGTGTTTCAAGTAGTGAAGTTTCTAGCTGTGGAGTTTCTAGTTGTGGAGTTTTCTAGTAGTGGAGTTTCAAGTTGTGGAGTTTCTAGTTGTGGAATTTGTAGTTTTGTAGTATCTAGTTGTGGTAATTTAAGTTTTGGAGTTTCTAGCTGTGGAGTTTCTAGTTGTGGAGTTTCTAGTTGCGGAGTTTCTAGTTGTAAAGTCTCTAGTTGTGGAGTTTCTAGCTGTGGAGTTTCTGGTTGTGGAGTCTCTAGTTGTGGAGTTCCTAGTTGTGGAGTCTCTAGTTGTGGATTTCTAGTTGCGAAGTCTAAAGTTGTGGAGTTTCTAGTTGTGGAGTTTCTAGTTGTAGAGTTTGTAGTTTTGGGGTTCGTAGTTGTGGAGTTCGTAGTTGTGGAGTTTCTAGTTGTGGAGTCTCTAGTTGTGGAGTTTGAAGTTGTGGAGTTTCTAGCTGTGGAGTTTGTAGTTGCGGAGTTTCTAGTTGCTGAGTTTCTAGTTGTAGAGTTTTCCAGTTGTGAAGATTGCAGTGGCGGAGTTTCTAGTTGCGGACTTTCTAGCTGTGGAGTTTCTAGTTGCGGAGTTTCTAGTTGCGGAGTTTTTAGTTGTGGAGTTTCTAGTTGTGAAATTAGTAGTTGTGGAGTATCTAGTTGTGGTGTTTCAAGTTATGGAGTTTCTAGTTGTGGAGTACTAGTTGTTGAGTTTCTAGTTGCCGAGTCTCTAAATGCGAAGTCTCAAGTTGTGGAGTTTCTAGCTGTGGAGTTTCTGGTTGTGGAATCTCTAGTTGTGGAGTTTCTAGTTGTTTAGTTTCTTGTTGTGGTGTTTGTAGTTGTGGGGTTCGTAGTTGTGGAGCTCGTAGTTGTGAAGTTTCTAGTTGTGGAGTCTCTAGTTGTGGAGTTTGTAGTTGTGGAGTTTCTAGCTGTGGAGTTTCTAGTTGCGGAGTTTCTAGTTGTGGAGTTTCTAGTTGCAGAGTTTCTAGTTGTGAACTTCCTAGCTGTGGAGTTTCTAGTTGTGGAATTTGTAGTTGTGGAGTATCTAGTTGTGGTGTTTCAAGTAGTGAAGTTTCTAGTTGTGGAATTTGTAGTTGTGGAGTATCTAGTTGTGGTGTTTCAAGTAGTGAAGTTTCTAGCTGTGGAGTTTCTAGTTGCGGAGTTTCTAGTTGCAGATTTTCTAGTTGCGGAGTTTAATAGTTGTGGAGTTTCTAGTGGCGGAGTTTCTAGTTGCGGAGTTTTTAGTTGTGGAGTTTCTTGTTGTGAAATTTGTAGTTGTGGAGTATCTAGTTGTGGTGTTTCAAGTTGTGGAGTTTCTAGTTGTGGAGTTTCTAGTTGTGGAGTTTCTAGTTGTTGAGTTTCTAGTTGCCGAATCTCTAAATGCGAAGTCTCAAGTTGTGGAGTTTCTAGCTGTGGAGTTTCTGGTTGTGGAATCTCTAGTTGTGGAGTTTCTAGTTGTGGAGTCTCTAGTTGTGGAGTTTGTAGTTGCGAAGTCTAAAGTTGTGGAGATTCTAGTTGTTTAGTTTCTAGTTGTGGAGTTTGTAGTTGTGGGGTTCGTAGTTGTGGAGCTCGTAGTAGTGAAGTTTCTAGTTGTGGAGTCTCTAGTTGCGGAATTTGTAGTTGTGGAGTTTCTAGCTGTGGAGTTTGTAGTTGCGGAGTTTCTAGTTGCAGAGTTACTAGTTGCAGAGTTTTTCAGTTGTGAAGATTGCAGTGGCACAGTTTCTAGTTGCGGACTTTCTAGCTGTGGAGTTTCTAGTTGCGGAGTTTCTAGTTGCGGAGTTTTTAGTTGTGGAGTTTCTAGTTGTGAAATTTGTAGTTGTGGAGTATCTAGTTGTGGTGTTTCAAGTTGTGGAGTTTCTAGTTGTTGAGTTTCTAGTTGCCGAATCTCTAAATGCGAAGTCTCAAGTTCTGGAGTTTCTGGCTGTGGAGTTTCTGGTTGTGGAATCTCTAGTTGTGGAGTTTCTAATTGTGGAGTCTCTAGTTGTGGAGTTTGTAGTTGCGAAGTCTAAAGTTGTGGAGTTTCTAGTTGTTTAGTTTCTAGTTGTGGAGTTTGTAGTTGTGGGGTTCGTAGTTGTGGAGCTCGTAGTAGTGAAGTTTCTAGTTGTGGAGTCTCTAGTTGTGGAGTTTGTAGTTCTGGAGTTTCTAGCTGTGGAGTTTCAAGTTGCGGAGTTTCTAGTTGTGGAGTTTCTAGTTGCAGAGTTTCTAGTTGCGGACTTCCTAGCTGTGGAGTTTCTTGTTGTGGAGTCTCTAGTTGTGGAGTTTGTAGTTGTGGAGTTTCTAGTTGCGGAGTTTTTAGGTCGGAGTTTCTGAATGTGGAGTTTCTAGTGTTGGAGTTTCTAGTTTTGGAGTCCGTAGTTGTGGAGTATCTATTTGTTGGGTTTCAAGTTGTGGAGTTTCTAGTTGTGGAATTTGTAGTGGCGGAGTTTCAAGTTGTGGAGTTTCTAGTTGTGAAGTTTCTAGAGTATCTAGTTGTGGTGTTTCAAGTTGTGGAGTTTCTAGTTGCGGAGTTTCTAGTGTTGGAGTTTATTGTTGTGGATTTCGTAGTTTTGGAGTATCTAGTTGTAGTGTTTCAAGTAGTGAAGTTTCTTGCTGTGGAGTTTCTAGTTGTGGAGTTTTCTAGTAGTGGAGTTTCAAGTTGTGGAGTTCCTAGTTGTGGAATTTGTAGTTTTGTAGTATCTAGTTGTGGTAATTTAAGTTTTGGAGTTTCTAGCTGTGGAGTTTCTAGTTGTGGAGTTTCTAGTTGCGGAGTTTCTAGTTGTAAAGTCTCTAGTTGTGGAGTTTCTAGCTGTGGAGTTTCTGGTTGTGGAGTCTCTAGTTGTGGAGTTCCTAGTTGTGGAGTCTCTAGTTGTGGATTTCTAGTTGCGAAGTCTAAAGTTGTGGAGTTTCTAGTTGTGGAGTTTCTAGTTGTAGAGTTTGTAGTTTTGGGGTTCGTAGTTGTGGAGTTCGTAGTTGTGGAGTTTCTAGTTGTGGAGTCTCTAGTTGTGGAGTTTGAAGTTGTGGAGTTTCTAGCTGTGGAGTTTGTAGTTGCGGAGTTTCTAGTTGCTGAGTTTCTAGTTGTAGAGTTTTCCAGTTGTGAAGATTGCAGTGGCGGAGTTTCTAGTTGCGGACTTTCTAGCTGTGGAGTTTCTAGTTGCGGAGTTTCTAGTTGCGGAGTTTTTAGTTGTGGAGTTTCTAGTTGTGAAATTAGTAGTTGTGGAGTATCTAGTTGTGGTGTTTCAAGTTATGGAGTTTCTAGTTGTGGAGTACTAGTTGTTGAGTTTCTAGTTGCCGAGTCTCTAAATGCGAAGTCTCAAGTTGTGGAGTTTCTAGCTGTGGAGTTTCTGGTTGTGGAATCTCTAGTTGTGGAGTTTCTAGTTGTTTAGTTTCTTGTTGTGGTGTTTGTAGTTGTGGGGTTCGTAGTTGTGGAGCTCGTAGTTGTGAAGTTTCTAGTTGTGGAGTCTCTAGTTGTGGAGTTTGTAGTTGTGGAGTTTCTAGCTGTGGAGTTTCTAGTTGCGGAGTTTCTAGTTGTGGAGTTTCTAGTTGCAGAGTTTCTAGTTGTGAACTTCCTAGCTGTGGAGTTTCTAGTTGTGGAATTTGTAGTTGTGGAGTATCTAGTTGTGGTGTTTCAAGTAGTGAAGTTTCTAGTTGTGGAATTTGTAGTTGTGGAGTATCTAGTTGTGGTGTTTCAAGTAGTGAAGTTTCTAGCTGTGGAGTTTCAAGTTGCGGAGTTTCTAGTTGCAGATTTTCTAGTTGCGGAGTTTAATAGTTGTGGAGTTTCTAGTGGCGGAGTTTCTAGTTGCGGAGTTTTTAGTTGTGGAGTTTCTTGTTGTGAAATTTGTAGTTGTGGAGTATCTAGTTGTGGTGTTTCAAGTTGTGGAGTTTCTAGTTGTGGAGTTTCTAGTTGTGGAGTTTCTTGTTGTTGAGTTTCTAGTTGCCGAATCTCTAAATGCGAAGTCTCAAGTTGTGGAGTTTCTAGCTGTGGAGTTTCTGGTTGTGGAATCTCTAGTTGTGGAGTTTCTAGTTGTGGAGTCTCTAGTTGTGGAGTTTGTAGTTGCGAAGTCTAAAGTTGTGGAGATTCTAGTTGTTTAGTTTCTAGTTGTGGAGTTTGTAGTTGTGGGGTTCGTAGTTGTGGAGCTCGTAGTAGTGAAGTTTCTAGTTGTGGAGTCTCTAGTTGCGGAATTTGTAGTTGTGGAGTTTCTAGCTGTGGAGTTTGTAGTTGCGGAGTTTCTAGTTGCAGAGTTACTAGTTGCAGAGTTTTTCAGTTGTGAAGATTGCAGTGGCACAGTTTCTAGTTGCGGACTTTCTAGCTGTGGAGTTTCTAGTTGCGGAGTTTCTAGTTGCGGAGTTTTTAGTTGTGGAGTTTCTAGTTGTGAAATTTGTAGTTGTGGAGTATCTAGTTGTGGTGTTTCAAGTTGTGGAGTTTCT
Source organism: Rhipicephalus microplus (assembly GCF_043290135.1). Classification (NCBI taxonomy): domain Eukaryota; kingdom Metazoa; phylum Arthropoda; class Arachnida; order Ixodida; family Ixodidae; genus Rhipicephalus; species Rhipicephalus microplus. Next base: position 6,015,135 of record NW_027464590.1, on the reverse strand, counting down.
AGTTGTTGAGTTTCTAGTTGCCGAATCTCTAAATGCGAAGTCTCAAGTTCTGGAGTTTCTAGCTGTGGAGTTTCTGGTTGTGGAATCTCTAGTTGTGGAGTTTCTAATTGTGGAGTCTCTAGTTGTGGAGTTTGTAGTTGCGAAGTCTAAAGTTGTGGAGTTTCTAGTTGTTTAGTTTCTAGTTGTGGAGTTTGTAGTTGTGGGGTTCGTAGTTGTGGAGCTCGTAGTAGTGAAGTTTCTAGTTGTGGAGTCTCTAGTTGTGGAGTTTGTAGTTCTGGAGTTTCTAGCTGTGGAGTTTCAAGTTGCGGAGTTTCTAGTTGTGGAGTTTCTAGTTGCAGAGTTTCTAGTTGCGGACTTCCTAGCTGTGGAGTTTCTTGTTGTGGAGTCTCTAGTTGTGGAGTTTGTAGTTGTGGAGTTTCTAGTTGCGGAGTTTTTAGGTCGGAGTTTCTGAATGTGGAGTTTCTAGTGTTGGAGTTTCTAGTTTTGGAGTCCGTAGTTGTGGAGTATCTATTTGTTGGGTTTCAAGTTGTGGAGTTTCTAGTTGTGGAATTTGTAGTGGCGGAGTTTCAAGTTGTGGAGTTTCTAGTTGTGAAGTTTCTAGAGTATCTAGTTGTGGTGTTTCAAGTTGTGGAGTTTCTAGTTGCGGAGTTTCTAGTGTTGGAGTTTATTGTTGTGGATTTCGTAGTTTTGGAGTATCTAGTTGTAGTGTTTCAAGTAGTGAAGTTTCTAGCTGTGGAGTTTCTAGTTGTGGAGTTTTCTAGTAGTGGAGTTTCAAGTTGTGGAGTTTCTAGTTGTGGAATTTGTAGTTTTGTAGTATCTAGTTGTGGTAATTTAAGTTTTGGAGTTTCTAGCTGTGGAGTTTCTAGTTGTGGAGTTTCTAGTTGCGGAGTTTCTAGTTGTAAAGTCTCTAGTTGTGGAGTTTCTAGCTGTGAAGTTTCTGGTTGTGGAGTCTCTAGTTGTGGAGTTCCTAGTTGTGGAGTCTCTAGTTGTGGATTTCTAGTTGCGAAGTCTAAAGTTGTGGAGTTTCTAGTTGTGGAGTTTCTAGTTGTAGAGTTTGTAGTTTTGGGGTTCGTAGTTGTGGAGTTCGTAGTTGTGGAGTTTCTAGTTGTGGAGTCTCTAGTTGTGGAGTTTGAAGTTGTGGAGTTTCTAGCTGTGGAGTTTGTAGTTGCGGAGTTTCTAGTTGCTGAGTTTCTAGTTGTAGAGTTTTCCAGTTGTGAAGATTGCAGTGGCGGAGTTTCTAGTTGCGGACTTTCTAGCTGTGGAGTTTCTAGTTGCGGAGTTTCTAGTTGCGGAGTTTTTAGTTGTGGAGTTTCTAGTTGTGAAATTAGTAGTTGTGGAGTATCTAGTTGTGGTGTTTCAAGTTATGGAGTTTCTAGTTGTGGAGTACTAGTTGTTGAGTTTCTAGTTGCCGAGTCTCTAAATGCGAAGTCTCAAGTTGTGGAGTTTCTAGCTGTGGAGTTTCTGGTTGTGGAATCTCTAGTTGTGGAGTTTTTAGTTGTTTAGTTTCTTGTTGTGGTGTTTGTAGTTGTGGGGTTCGTAGTTGTGGAGCTCGTAGTTGTGAAGTTTCTAGTTGTGGAGTCTCTAGTTGTGGAGTTTGTAGTTGTGGAGTTTCTAGCTGTGGAGTTTCTAGTTGCGGAGTTTCTAGTTGTGGAGTTTCTAGTTGCAGAGTTTCTAGTTGTGAACTTCCTAGCTGTGGAGTTTCTAGTTGTGGAATTTGTAGTTGTGGAGTATCTAGTTGTGGTGTTTCAAGTAGTGAAGTTTCTAGTTGTGGAATTTGTAGTTGTGGAGTATCTAGTTGTGGTGTTTCAAGTAGTGAAGTTTCTAGCTGTGGAGTTTCTAGTTGCGGAGTTTCTAGTTGCAGATTTTCTAGTTGCGGAGTTTAATAGTTGTGGAGTTTCTAGTGGCGGAGTTTCTAGTTGCGGAGTTTTTAGTTGTGGAGTTTCTAGTTGTGAAATTTGTAGTTGTGGAGTATCTAGTTGTGGTGTTTCAAGTTGTGGAGTTTCTAGTTGTGGAGTTTCTAGTTGTGGAGTTTCTAGTTGTTGAGTTTCTAGTTGCCGAATCTCTAAATGCGAAGTCTCAAGTTGTGGAGTTTCTAGCTGTGGAGTTTCTGGTTGTGGAATCTCTAGTTGTGGAGTTTCTAGTTGTGGAGTCTCTAGTTGTGGAGTTTGTAGTTGCGAAGTCTAAAGTTGTGGAGTTTCTAGTTGTTTAGTTTCTAGTTGTGGAGTTTGTAGTTGTGGGGTTCGTAGTTGTGGAGCTCGTAGTAGTGAAGTTTCTAGTTGTGGAGTCTCTAGTTGCGGAATTTGTAGTTGTGGAGTTTCTAGCTGTGGAGTTTGTAGTTGCGGAGTTTCTAGTTGCAGAGTTACTAGTTGCAGAGTTTTTCAGTTGTGAAGATTGCAGTGGCACAGTTTCTAGTTGCGGACTTTCTAGCTGTGGAGTTTCTAGTTGCGGAGTTTCTAGTTGCGGAGTTTTTAGTTGTGGAGTTTCTAGTTGTGAAATTTGTAGTTGTGGAGTATCTAGTTGTGGTGTTTCAAGTTGTGGAGTTTCTAGTTGTTGAGTTTCTAGTTGCCGAATCTCTAAATGCGAAGTCTCAAGTTCTGGAGTTTCTAGCTGTGGAGTTTCTGGTTGTGGAATCTCTAGTTGTGGAGTTTCTAATTGTGGAGTCTCTAGTTGTGGAGTTTGTAGTTGCGAAGTCTAAAGTTGTGGAGTTTCTAGTTGTTTAGTTTCTAGTTGTGGAGTTTGTAGTTGTGGGGTTCGTAGTTGTGGAGCTCGTAGTAGTGAAGTTTCTAGTTGTGGAGTCTCTAGTTGTGGAGTTTGTAGTTCTGGAGTTTCTAGCTGTGGAGTTTCAAGTTGCGGAGTTTCTAGTTGTGGAGTTTCTAGTTGCAGAGTTTCTAGTTGCGGACTTCCTAGCTGTGGAGTTTCTTGTTGTGGAGTCTCTAGTTGTGGAGTTTGTAGTTGTGGAGTTTCTAGTTGCGGAGTTTTTAGGTCGGAGTTTCTGAATGTGGAGTTTCTAGTGTTGGAGTTTCTAGTTATGGAGTCCGTAGTTGTGGAGTATCTATTTGTTGGGTTTCAAGTTGTGGAGTTTCTAGTTGTGGAATTTGTAGTGGCGGAGTTTCAAGTTGTGGAGTTTCTAGTTGTGAAGTTTCTAGAGTATCTAGTTGTGGTGTTTCAAGTTGTGGAGTTTCTAGTTGCGGAGTTTCTAGTGTTGGAGTTTATTGTTGTGGATTTCATAGTTTTGGAGTATCTAGTTGTAGTGTTTCAAGTAGTGAAGTTTCTAGCTGTGGAGTTTCTAGTTGTGGAGTTTTCTAGTAGTGGAGTTTCAAGTTGTGGAGTTTCTAGTTGTGGAATTTGTAGTTTTGTAGTATCTAGTTGTGGTAATTTAAGTTTTGGAGTTTCTAGCTGTGGAGTTTCTAGTTGTGGAGTTTCTAGTTGCGGAGTTTCTAGTTGTAAAGTCTCTAGTTGTGGAGTTTCTAGCTGTGGAGTTTCTGGTTGTGGAGTCTCTAGTTGTGGAGTTCCTAGTTGTGGAGTCTCTAGTTGTGGATTTCTAGTTGCGAAGTCTGAAGTTGTGGAGTTTCTAGTTGTAGAGTTTGTAGTTTTGAAGTTCGTAGTTGTGGAGTTCGTAGTTGTGGAGTTTCTAGTTGTGGAGTCTCTAGTTGTGGAGTTTGAAGTTGTGGAGTTTCTAGCTGTGGAGTTTGTAGTTGCGGAGTTTCTAGTTGCTGAGTTTCTAGTTGTAGAGTTTTCCAGTTGTGAAGATTGCAGTGGCGGAGTTTCTAGTTGCGGACTTTCTAGCTGTGGAGTTTCTAGTGGCGGAGTTTCTAGTTGCGGAGTTTTTAGTTGTGGAGTTTCTAGTTGTGAAATTTGTAGTTGTGGAGTATCTAGTTGTGGTGTTTCAAGTTATGGAGTTTCTAGTTGTGGAGTACTAGTTGTTGAGTTTCTAGTTGCCGAGTCTCTAAATGCGAAGTCTCAAGTTGTGGAGTTTCTAGTTGTTTAGTTTCTTGTTGTGGTGTTTGTAGTTGTGGGGTTCGTAGTTGTGGAGCTCGTAGTTGTGAAGTTTCTAGTTGTGGAGTCTCTATTTGTGGAGTTTGTAGTTGTGGAGTTTCTAGCTGGGAGTTTCTAGTTGCGGAGTTTCTAGTTGTGGAGTTTCTAGTTGCAGAGTTTCTAGTTGTGAACTTCCTAGCTGTGGAGTTTCTAGTTGTGGAATTTGTAGTTGTGGAGTATCTAGTTGTGGTGTTTCAAGTTATGGAGTTTCTAGTTGTGGAGTACTAGTTGTTGAGTTTCTAGTTGCCGAGTCTCTAAATGCGAAGTCTCAAGTTGTGGAGTTTCTAGTTGTTTAGTTTCTTGTTGTGGTGTTTGTAGTTGTGGGGTTCGTAGTTGTGGAGCTCGTAGTTGTGAAGTTTCTAGTTGTGGAGTCTCTATTTGTGGAGTTTGTAGTTGTGGAGTTTCTAGCTGTGGAGTTTCTAGTTGCGGAGTTTCTAGTTGTGGAGTTTCTAGTTGCAGAGTTTCTAGTTGTGAACTTCCTAGCTGTGGAGTTTCTAGTTGTGGAATTTGTAGTTGTGGAGTATCTAGTTGTGGTGTTTCAAGTAGTGATGTTTCTAGCTGTGGAGTTTCTAGTTGCGGAGTTTCTAGTTGCAGATTTTCTAGTTGCGGAGTTTAATAGTTGTGGAGTTTCTAGTGGCGGAGTTTCTAGTTGCGGAGTTTCTAGTTGTGGAGTTTGTAGTTGTGGAGTATCTAGTTGTGGTGTTTCAAGTTGGGGAGTTTTTAGTTGTGGATTTTGAAGTTGTGGAGTTCCTAGTTGCGGATTGTCTAGTTGTGGAGTTTATAGTTGCGGAGTCTGTAGTTGTGGAGTTTCTAGTTGCAGAGTTTCTAGTTGCAGACTTTCTAGCTGTGTAGTTTCTAGTTATGAAATTTGTTTTTGTGGAGTATTAGTTGTGGTGTTTCAAGTTGTGGAGTTTCTAGTTGTGGAGTTTCTCGTTGAGGAGTTTCTAGTTGTTGTGTTTCTAGTTGCCGAGTCTCTACATACGAAGTCTCAAGCTGTGGAATTTCTAGCTGTGGAGTTTCTGGTTGTGGAGTCTCTAGTTGTGGAGTTCCTAGTTGTGGAGTCTCTAGTTGTGGAGTTTCTAGTTGCGAAGTCTAAAGTTGTTGAGTTTCTAGTTGTGGAATTTCTAGTTGTTCAGTTTGTAGTTGTGGGATTCGTAGTTGTGGGACTCGTAGTTGTGGAGTTTCTAGTTGTGGAGTCTCTAGTTGTGGAGTCTCTAGTTGTGGAGTTTCTATCTCTGGAGTTTCTAGTTGCGGAGTTTCTAGTTGCAGAGTTTCTAGTTGCGGAGTTTTCCAGTTGTGGAGATCGTAGTGGCGGAGTTTCTAGTTGCGGAGTTTCAAGTTGTGGAGTTTGTAGTTGTGGAGTATCTAGTTGTGGAGTTTCAAGTTGTGAAGTTTTTAGTAGTGGATTTTGAAGTTGTGGAGTTCCTAGTTGCGGATTGTCTAGTTGCGGAGTTTAAAGTTGCGGAGTCTGTAGTTGTGGTATTTCTAGTTGTGGAATTTCTAGCTGTGGATTTTCTAGCTGTGGAGTTTCTAGTTGCGGAGTTTTTAGTTGCGGAGTTTCTGGTTGTGGAGTTTCTAGTGTTAGAGTTTCTAGTTGTGGAGTCCATAGTTGTGGAGTATCTATTTGTTGAGTTTCAAGTTGTGGAGTTTCTAGTTATAGAATTTGTAGTTGTGGAGTATCTAGTTGTGGTGTTTCAAAATGTGGAGTTTCTAGCTGTGGAGTTTCTAGTTGTAGATTTTCTACTTGCGGAGTTTCTAGTTGTGAAGTCTCTAGTTGTGGAGTCTCTAGTTGTGGGATTTCTAGTTGCGGAGTTTCTAGTTGCGGAGTATCTGGTTGTGGAGTTTCTAGTTGTGGAGTTTCTAGTTGCAGAGTTTCTAGTTGCGAACTTTCTAGCTGTGGAGTTTCTAGTTGTGGAATTCGTAGTTGTGGAGTATCTAGTTGTGGTGTTTCAAGTTGTGGAGTTTCTAGTTGTGGAGTTTCTCGTTGTGGAGTTTCTAGTTGTTGTGTTTCTAGTTGCCGAGTCTCTACATACGAAGTCTCAAGCTGTGGAATTTCTAGCTGTGGAGTTTCTGGTTGTGGAGTCTCTATTTGTGGAGTTCCTAGTTGTGGAGTCTCTAGTTGTGGAGTTTCTAGTTGCGAAGTCTAAAGTTGTTGAGTTTCTAGTTGTGGAATTTCTAGTTGTTGAGTTTGTAGTTGTGGGGTTCGTAGTTGAGGGACTCGTAGTTGTGGAGTTTCTAGTTGTGGAGTCTCTAGTTGTGGAGTTTGTAGTTGTGGAGACTCTAGCTCTGGAGTTTCTAGTTGCGGAGTTTCTAGTTGCAGAGTTTCTAGTTGCGGAGTTTTCCAGTTGTGGAGATTGCAGTGGTGGAGTTTCTAGTTGCGGAGTTTTAAGTTGTGGAGTTTCTAGTTGTGGAGTTTGTAGTTGTGGAGTATCTAGTTGTGGAGTTTCAATTTGTGAAGTTTTTAGTTGTGGATTTTGAAGTTGTAGAGTTCCTAGTTGCGGATTGTCTAGTTGTGGAGTTTATAGTTGCGGAGTCTGTAGTTGTGGAGTTTCTAGTTGTGGAATTTCCAGCTGTGGATTTTCTAGCTGTGGAGTTTCTAGTTGCGGAGTTTTTAGTTGCGGAGTTTCTGGTTGTGGAGTTTCTAGTTGTGAAATTTGTAGTTGTGGAGTATCTAGTTGTGGTGTTTCAAGTTGTGGAGTTTCTAGTTGTTGAGTTTCTAGTTGCCGAATCTCTAAATGCGAAGTCTCAAGTTCTGGAGTTTCTAGCTGTGGAGTTTCTGGTTGTGGAATCTCTAGTTGTGGAGTTTCTAATTGTGGAGTCTCTAGTTGTGGAGTTTGTAGTTGCGAAGTCTAAAGTTGTGGAGTTTCTAGTTGTTTAGTTTCTAGTTGTGGAGTTTGTAGTTGTGGGGTTCGTAGTTGTGGAGCTCGTAGTAGTGAAGTTTCTAGTTGTGGAGTCTCTAGTTGTGGAGTTTGTAGTTCTGGAGTTTCTAGCTGTGGAGTTTCAAGTTGCGGAGTTTCTAGTTGTGGAGTTTCTAGTTGCAGAGTTTCTAGTTGCGGACTTCCTAGCTGTGGAGTTTCTTGTTGTGGAGTCTCGTGTTGTGGAGTTTGTAGTTGTGGAGTTTCTAGTTGCGGAGTTTTTAGGTCGGAGTTTCTGAATGTGGAGTTTCTAGTGTTGGAGTTTCTAGTTTTGGAGTCCGTAGTTGTGGAGTATCTATTTGTTGGGTTTCAAGTTGTGGAGTTTCTAGTTGTGGAATTTGTAGTGGCGGAGTTTCAAGTTGTGGAGTTTCTAGTTGTGAAGTTTCTAGAGTATCTTGTTGTGGTGTTTCAAGTTGTGGAGTTTCTAGTTGCGGAGTTTCTAGTGTTGGAGTTTATTGTTGTGGATTTCGTAGTTTTGGAGTATCTAGTTGTAGTGTTTCAAGTAGTGAAGTTTCTAGCTGTGGAGTTTCTAGTTGTGGAGTTTTCTAGTAGTGGAGTTTCAAGTTGTGGAGTTTCTAGTTGTGGAATTTGTAGTTTTGTAGTATCTAGTTGTGGTAATTTAAGTTTTGGAGTTTCTAGCTGTGGAGTTTCTAGTTGTGGAGTTTCTAGTTGCGGAGTTTCTAGTTGTAAAGTCTCTAGTTGTGGAGTTTCTAGCTGTGGAGTTTCTGGTTGTGGAGTCTCTAGTTGTGGAGTTCCTAGTTGTGGAGTCTCTAGTTGTGGATTTCTAGTTGCGAAGTCTGAAGTTGTGGAGTTTCTAGTTGTAGAGTTTGTAGTTTTGGGGTTCGTAGTTGTGGAGTTCGTAGTTGTGGAGTTTCTAGTTGTGGAGTCTCTAGTTGTGGAGTTTGAAGTTGTGGAGTTTCTAGCTGTGGAGTTTGTAGTTGCGGAGTTTCTAGTTGCTGAGTTTCTAGTTGTAGAGTTTTCCAGTTGTGAAGATTGCAGTGGCGGAGTTTCTAGTTGCGGACTTTCTAGCTGTGGAGTTTCTAGTTGCGGAGTTTCTAGTTGCGGAGTTTTTAGTTGTGGAGTTTCTAGTTGTGAAATTTGTAGTTGTGGAGTATCTAGTTGTGGTGTTTCAAGTTAAGGAGTTTCTAGTTGTGGAGTACTAGTTGTTGAGTTTCTAGTTGCCGAGTCTCTAAATGCGAAGTCTCAAGTTGTGGAGTTTCTAGTTGTTTAGTTTCTTGTTGTGGTGTTTGTAGTTGTGGGGTTCGTAGTTGTGGAGCTCGTAGTTGTGAAGTTTCTAGTTGTGGAGTCTCTATTTGTGGAGTTTGTAGTTGTGGAGTTTCTAGCTGGGAGTTTCTAGTTGCGGAGTTTCTAGTTGTGGAGTTTCTAGTTGCAGAGTTTCTAGTTGTGAACTTCCTAGCTGTGGAGTTTCTAGTTGTGGAATTTGTAGTTGTGGAGTATCTAGTTGTGGTGTTTCAAGTTATGGAGTTTCTAGTTGTGGAGTACTAGTTGTTGAGTTTCTAGTTGCCGAGTCTCTAAATGCGAAGTCTCAAGTTGTGGAGTTTCTAGTTGTTTAGTTTCTTGTTGTGGTGTTTGTAGTTGTGGGGTTCGTAGTTGTGGAGCTCGTAGTTGTGAAGTTTCTAGTTGTGGAGTCTCTATTTGTGGAGTTTGTAGTTGTGGAGTTTCTAGCTGTGGAGTTTCTAGTTGCGGAGTTTCTAGTTGTGGAGTTTCTAGTTGCAGAGTTTCTAGTTGTGAACTTCCTAGCTGTGGAGTTTCTAGTTGTGGAATTTGTAGTTGTGGAGTATCTAGTTGTGGTGTTTCAAGTAGTGATGTTTCTAGCTGTGGAGTTTCTAGTTGCGGAGTTTCTAGTTGCAGATTTTCTAGTTGCGGAGTTTAATAGTTGTGGAGTTTCTAGTGGCGGAGTTTCTAGTTGCGGAGTTTCTAGTTGTGGAGTTTGTAGTTGTGGAGTATCTAGTTGTGGTGTTTCAAGTTGGGGAGTTTTTAGTTGTGGATTTTGAAGTTGTGGAGTTCCTAGTTGCGGATTGTCTAGTTGTGGAGTTTATAGTTGCGGAGTCTGTAGTTGTGGAGTTTCTAGTTGCAGAGTTTCTAGTTGCAGACTTTCTAGCTGTGTAGTTTCTAGTTATGAAATTTGTTTTTGTGGAGTATTAGTTGTGGTGTTTCAAGTTGTGGAGTTTCTAGTTGTGGAGTTTCTCGTTGAGGAGTTTCTAGTTGTTGTGTTTCTAGTTGCCGAGTCTCTACATACGAAGTCTCAAGCTGTGGAATTTCTAGCTGTGGAGTTTCTGGTTGTGGAGTCTCTAGTTGTGGAGTTCCTAGTTGTGGAGTCTCTAGTTGTGGAGTTTCTAGTTGCGAAGTCTAAAGTTGTTGAGTTTCTAGTAGTGGAATTTCTAGTTGTTCAGTTTGTAGTTGTGGGATTCGTAGTTGTGGGACTCGTAGTTGTGGAGTTTCTAGTTGTGGAGTCTCTAGTTGTGGAGTCTCTAGTTGTGGAGTTTCTATCTCTGGAGTTTCTAGTTGCGGAGTTTCTAGTTGCAGAGTTTCTAGTTGCGGAGTTTTCCAGTTGTGGAGATCGTAGTGGCGGAGTTTCTAGTTGCGGAGTTTCAAGTTGTGGAGTTTGTAGTTGTGGAGTATCTAGTTGTGGAGTTTCAAGTTGTGAAGTTTTTAGTAGTGGATTTTGAAGTTGTGGAGTTCCTAGTTGCGGATTGTCTAGTTGCGGAGTTTAAAGTTGCGGAGTCTGTAGTTGTGGTATTTCTAGTTGTGGAATTTCTAGCTGTGGATTTTCTAGCTGTGGAGTTTCTAGTTGCGGAGTATTTAGTTGCGGAGTTTCTGGTTGTGGAGTTTCTAGTGTTAGAGTTTCTAGTTGTGGAGTCCATAGTTGTGGAGTATCTATTTGTTGAGTTTCAAGTTGTGGAGTTTCTAGTTATAGAATTTGTAGTTGTGGAGTATCTAGTTGTGGTGTTTCAAAATGTGGAGTTTCTAGCTGTGGAGTTTCTAGTTGTAGATTTTCTACTTGCGGAGTTTCTAGTTGTGAAGTCTCTAGTTGTGGAGTCTCTAGTTGTGGGATTTCTAGTTGCGGAGTTTCTAGTTGCGGAGTATCTGGTTGTGGAGTTTCTAGTTGTGGAGTTTCTAGTTGCAGAGTTTCTAGTTGCGAACTTTCTAGCTGTGGAGTTTCTAGTTGTGGAATTCGTAGTTGTGGAGTATCTAGTTGTGGTGTTTCAAGTTGTGGAGTTTCTAGTTGTGGAGTTTCTCGTTGTGGAGTTTCTAGTTGTTGTGTTTCTAGTTGCCGAGTCTCTACATACGAAGTCTCAAGCTGTGGAATTTCTAGCTGTGGAGTTTCTGGTTGTGGAGTCTCTATTTGTGGAGTTCCTAGTTGTGGAGTCTCTAGTTGTGGAGTTTCTAGTTGCGAAGTCTAAAGTTGTTGAGTTTCTAGTTGTGGAATTTCTAGTTGTTGAGTTTGTAGTTGTGGGGTTCGTAGTTGAGGGACTCGTAGTTGTGGAGTTTCTAGTTGTGGAGTCTCTAGTTGTGGAGTTTGTAGTTGTGGAGACTCTAGCTCTGGAGTTTCTAGTTGCGGAGTTTCTAGTTGCAGAGTTTCTAGTTGCGGAGTTTTCCAGTTGTGGAGATTGCAGTGGTGGAGTTTCTAGTTGCGGAGTTTTAAGTTGTGGAGTTTCTAGTTGTGGAGTTTGTAGTTGTGGAGTATCTAGTTGTGGAGTTTCAATTTGTGAAGTTTTTAGTTGTGGATTTTGAAGTTGTAGAGTTCCTAGTTGCGAATTGTCTAGTTGTGGAGTTTATAGTTGCGGAGTCTGTAGTTGTGGAGTTTCTAGTTGTGGAATTTCCAGCTGTGGATTTTCTAGCTGTGGAGTTTCTAGTTGCGGAGTTTTTAGTTGCGGAGTTTCTGGTTGTGGAGTTTCTAGTGTTAGAGTTTCTAGTTGTGGAGTCCATAGTTGTGGAGTCCATCATTGTGGAGTATCTATTTGTTGAGTTTCAAGTTGTGGAGTTTCTAGTTATGGAATTTGTAGTTGTGGAGTATCTTGTTGTGGTGTTTCAAAATGTGGAGTTTCTAGCTGTGGAGTTTCTAGTTGTGGATTTTCTAGTTGCGGAGTTTCTAGTTGTGAAGTCTCTAGTTGTGGTGTCTGTAGTTGTGGGATTTCTAGTTGCGGAGATTCTGGTTGCGGAGTTTCTGGTTGTGGAGTTTCTAGTTGTGGGGTTTCTAGTTGTGGAGTCTGTAGTTGTGGAGTCTGTAAATGTGGAGTTTCTAGTTGTGGAGTTCCTAGTTATGGAGTCTCTAGTTGTGGAGTTTCTAGTTGCGGAGTTCAAGTTGTGGAGTTTTTAGTTGTGGAGTTTCTAGTTGTGGAGTATCTACTTGTGGTGTTTCAAGTTGTGGAGTTTCTAGTTGAGGAGTTTCTAGTTGTGGAGTTTCTAGTTGCGGAGATTCTAGTTTTGGAGTTTATTGTTGTAGAATTTGTTGTTTTGGAGTATCAAGTTGTAGTGTTTCAAGTAGTGAAGTTTCTAGCTGTGCAGTTTCTAGTTGCGGAGTTTCTAGTTGCAGAGTTTCTAGTTGCGGAATTTTCTAGTAGTGGAGTTTCTAGTTATGGAGTCTCTAGTTGTGGGATTTCTAGTTGCGGAGTTTCTAGTTGCGGAGTTTCTGGTTGTGGAGTTTCTAGTTGTGGAGTTTCTTGTTGTGAAGTGTGTAGTTGTGGAGTCTGTAGTCGTGGAGTTTCTAGTGGGAGATTTTCTAGCTGTGCAGTTTCTAGTTGTAGAGTTTCTAGTTGCAGAGTTTCTAGTTGCGAACTTTCTAGCTGTGGAGTTTCTAGTTGTGGAATTGGTAGTTGTGGAGTATCTAGTTGTGGTGTTTCAAGTAGTGAAGTTTCTAGCTGTGGAGTTTCTAGTTGCAGAGTTTCTAGTTGCAGATTTTCTAGTTGCGGAGTTTATTAGTTGTGGAGTTTATTAGTTGTGGAGTTTCTAGTTGATGAGTTTCTAGTTGTGGAGTTTGTAGTTGTGGAGTATCTAGTTGCGGAGTTTCAAGTTGGGGAGTTTCTAGTTGTGGATTTTGAAGTTGTAGAGTTCCTAGTTGTGGAGTGTCTGGTTGGGAGTTTCTAGTTGCGGAGTTTTCTAGTTGCGGAGTCTGTAGTTTTGGTGTTGCTAGTTGTGGAGTTTCTAGTGGTGGATTTTCTAGCTGTGGAGTTTCTAGTTGCGGAGTTTCTAGTTGCAGAGTTTCTAGTTGCGGACTTTCTAGCTGTGGAGTTTCTAGTTGCGGAGTTTCTAGTTGCGGAGTTTTAGTTGTGGAGTTTCTAGTTGTGAAATTTGTAGTTGTGGAGTATCTAGTTGTGGGGTTGCAAGTTGTGGAGTTTCTAGTTGTGGAATTTGTAGTTTTGTAGTATCTAGTTGTGGTAATTTAAGTTTTGGAGTTTCTAGCTGTGGAGTTTCTAGTTGTGGAGTTTCTAGTTGCGGAGTTTCTAGTTGTAAAGTCTCTAGTTGTGGAGTTTCTAGCTGTGGAGTTTCTGGTTGTGGAGTCTCTAGTTGTGGAGTTCCTAGTTGTGGAGTCTCTAGTTGTGGATTTCTAGTTGCGAAGTCTGAAGTTGTGGAGTTTCTAGTTGTAGAGTTTGTAGTTTTGGGGTTCGTAGTTGTGGAGTTCGTAGTTGTGGAGTTTCTAGTTGTGGAGTCTCTAGTTGTGGAGTTTGAAGTTGTGGAGTTTCTAGCTGTGGAGTTTGTAGTTGCGGAGTTTCTAGTTGCTGAGTTTCTAGTTGTAGAGTTTTGCAGTTGTGAAGATTGCATTGGCGGAGTTTCTAGTTGCGGACTTTCTATCTGTGGAGTTTCTAGTTGCGGAGTTTCTAGTTGCGGAGTTTTTAGTTGTGGAGTTTCTAGTTGTGAAATTTGTAGTTGTGGAGTATCTAGTTGTGGTGTTTCAAGTTATGGAGTTTCTAGTTGTGGAGTACTAGTTGTTGAGTTTCTAGTTGCCGAGTCTCTAAATGCGAAGTCTCAAGTTGTGGAGTTTCTAGTTGTTTAGTTTCTTGTTGTGGTGTTTGTAGTTGTGGGGTTCGTAGTTGTGGAGCTCGTAGTTGTGAAGTTTCTAGTTGTGGAGTCTCTATTTGTGGAGTTTGTAGTTGTGGAGTTTCTAGCTGGGAGTTTCTAGTTGCGGAGTTTCTAGTTGTGGAGTTTCTAGTTGCAGAGTTTCTAGTTGTGAACTTCCTAGCTGTGGAGTTTCTAGTTGTGGAATTTGTAGTTGTGGAGTATCTAGTTGTGGTGTTTCAAGTTATGGAGTTTCTAGTTGTGGAGTACTAGTTGTTGAGTTTCTAGTTGCCGAGTCTCTAAATGCGAAGTCTCAAGTTGTGGAGTTTCTAGTTGTTTAGTTTCTTGTTGTGGTGTTTGTAGTTGTGGGGTTCGTAGTTGTGGAGCTCGTAGTTGTGAAGTTTCTAGTTGTGGAGTCTCTATTTGTGGAGTTTGTAGTTGTGGAGTTTCTAGCTGTGGAGTTTCTAGTTGCGGAGTTTCTAGTTGTGGAGTTTCTAGTTGCAGAGTTTCTAGTTGTGAACTTCCTAGCTGTGGAGTTTCTAGTTGTGGAATTTGTAGTTGTGGAGTATCTAGTTGTGGTGTTTCAAGTAGTGATGTTTCTAGCTGTGGAGTTTCTAGTTGCGGAGTTTCTAGTTGCAGATTTTCTAGTTGCGGAGTTTAATAGTTGTGGAGTTTCTAGTGGCGGAGTTTCTAGTTGCGGAGTTTCTAGTTGTGGAGTTTGTAGTTGTGGAGTATCTAGTTGTGGTGTTTCAAGTTGGGGAGTTTTTAGTTGTGGATTTTGAAGTTGTGGAGTTCCTAGTTGCGGATTGTCTAGTTGTAGAGTTTATAGTTGCGGAGTCTGTAGTTGTGGAGTTTCTAGTTGCAGAGTTTCTAGTTGCAGACTTTCTAGCTGTGTAGTTTCTAGTTATGAAATTTGTTTTTGTGGAGTATTAGTTGTGGTGTTTCAAGTTGTGGAGTTTCTAGTTGTGGAGTTTCTCGTTGAGGAGTTTCTAGTTGTTGTGTTTCTAGTTGCCGAGTCTCTACATACGAAGTCTCAAGCTGTGGAATTTCTAGCTGTGGAGTTTCTGGTTGTGGAGTCTCTAGTTGTGGAGTTCCTAGTTGTGGAGTCTCTAGTTGTGGAGTTTCTAGTTGCGAAGTCTAAAGTTGTTGAGTTTCTAGTTGTGGAATTTCTAGTTGTTCAGTTTGTAGTTGTGGGATTCGTAGTTGTGGGACTCGTAGTTGTGGAGTTTCTAGTTGTGGAGTCTCTAGTTGTGGAGTCTCTAGTTGTGGAGTTTCTATCTCTGGAGTTTCTAGTTGCGGAGTTTCTAGTTGCAGAGTTTCTAGTTGCGGAGTTTTCCAGTTGTGGAGATCGTAGTGGCGGAGTTTCTAGTTGCGGAGTTTCAAATTGTGGAGTTTGTAGTTGTGGAGTATCTAGTTGTGGAGTTTCAAGTTGTGAAGTTTTTAGTAGTGGATTTTGAAGTTGTGGAGTTCCTAGTTGCGGATTGTCTAGTTGCGGAGTTTAAAGTTGCGGAGTCTGTAGTTGTGGTATTTCTAGTTGTGGAATTTCTAGCTGTGGATTTTCTAGCTGTGGAGTTTCTAGTTGCGGAGTTTTTAGTTGCGGAGTTTCTGGTTGTGGAGTTTCTAGTGTTAGAGTTTCTAGTTGTGGAGTCCATAGTTGTGGAGTATCTATTTGTTGAGTTTCAAGTTGTGGAGTTTCTAGTTATAGAATTTGTAGTTGTGGAGTATCTAGTTGTGGTGTTTCAAAATGTGGAGTTTCTAGCTGTGGAGTTTCTAGTTGTAGATTTTCTACTTGCGGAGTTTCTAGTTGTGAAGTCTCTAGTTGTGGAGTCTCTAGTTGTGGGATTTCTAGTTGCGGAGTTTCTAGTTGCGGAGTATCTGGTTGTGGAGTTTCTAGTTGTGGAGTTTCTAGTTGCAGAGTTTCTAGTTGCGAACTTTCTAGCTGTGGAGTTTCTAGTTGTGGAATTCGTAGTTGTGGAGTATCTAGTTGTGGTGTTTCAAGTTGTGGAGTTTCTAGTTGTGGAGTTTCTCGTTGTGGAGTTTCTAGTTGTTGTGTTTCTAGTTGCCGAGTCTCTACATACGAAGTCTCAAGCTGTGGAATTTCTAGCTGTGGAGTTTCTGGTTGTGGAGTCTCTATTTGTGGAGTTCCTAGTTGTGGAGTCTCTAGTTGTGGAGTTTCTAGTTGCGAAGTCTAAAGTTGTTGAGTTTCTAGTTGTGGAATTTCTAGTTGTTGAGTTTGTAGTTGTGGGGTTCGTAGTTGAGGGACTCGTAGTTGTGGAGTTTCTAGTTGTGGAGTCTCTAGTTGTGGAGTTTGTAGTTGTGGAGACTCTAGCTCTGGAGTTTCTAGTTGCGGAGTTTCTAGTTGCAGAGTTTCTAGTTGCGGAGTTTTCCAGTTGTGGAGATTGCAGTGGTGGAGTTTCTAGTTGCGGAGTTTTAAGTTGTGGAGTTTCTAGTTGTGGAGTTTGTAGTTGTGGAGTATCTAGTTGTGGAGTTTCAATTTGTGAAGTTTTTAGTTGTGGATTTTGAAGTTGTAGAGTTCCTAGTTGCGGATTGTCTAGTTGTGGAGTTTATAGTTGCGGAGTCTGTAGTTGTGGAGTTTCTAGTTGTGGAATTTCCAGCTGTGGATTTTCTAGCTGTGGAGTTTCTAGTTGCGGAGTTTTTAGTTGCGGAGTTTCTGGTTGTGGAGTTTCTAGTGTTAGAGTTTCTAGTTGTGGAGTCCATAGTTGTGGAGTCCATCATTGTGGAGTATCTATTTGTTGAGTTTCAAGTTGTGGAGTTTCTAGTTATGGAATTTGTAGTTGTGGAGTATCTTGTTGTGGTGTTTCAAAATGTGGAGTTTCTAGCTGTGGAGTTTCTAGTTGTGGATTTTCTAGTTGCGGAGTTTCTAGTTGTGAAGTCTCTAGTTGTGGTGTCTGTAGTTGTGGGATTTCTAGTTGCGGAGATTCTGGTTGCGGAGTTTCTGGTTGTGGAGTTTCTAGTTGTGGGGTTTCTAGTTGTGGAGTCTGTAGTTGTGGAGTCTGTAAATGTGGAGTTTCTAGTTGTGGAGTTCCTAGTTATGGAGTCTCTAGTTGTGGAGTTTCTAGTTGCGGAGTTCAAGTTGTGGAGTTTTTAGTTGTGGAGTTTCTAGTTGTGGAGTATCTACTTGTGGTGTTTCAAGTTGTGGAGTTTCTAGTTGAGGAGTTTCTAGTTGTGGAGTTTCTAGTTGCGGAGTTTCTAGTTTTGGAGTTTATTGTTGTAGAATTTGTTGTTTTGGAGTATCAAGTTGTAGTGTTTCAAGTAGTGAAGTTTCTAGCTGTGCAGTTTCTAGTTGCGGAGTTTCTAGTTGCAGAGTTTCTAGTTGCGGAATTTTCTAGTAGTGGAGTTTCTAGTTATGGAGTCTCTAGTTGTGGGATTTCTAGTTGCGGAGTTTCTAGTTGCGGAGTTTCTGGTTGTGGAGTTTCTAGTTGTGGAGTTTCTTGTTGTGAAGTGTGTAGTTGTGGAGTCTGTAGTCGTGGAGTTTCTAGTGGGAGATTTTCTAGCTGTGCAGTTTCTAGTTGTAGAGTTTCTAGTTGCAGAGTTTCTAGTTGCGAACTTTCTAGTTGCGGAGTTTATTAGTTGTGGAGTTTATTAGTTGTGGAGTTTCTAGTTGAGGAGTTTCTAGTTGTGGAGTTTGTAGTTGTGGAGTATCTAGTTGCGGAGTTTCAAGTTGGGGAGTTTCTAGTTGTGGATTTTGAAGTTGTAGAGTTCCTAGTTGTGGAGTGTCTGGTTGGGAGTTTCTAGTTGCGGAGTTTTCTAGTTGCGGAGTCTGTAGTTTTGGTGTTGCTAGTTGTGGAGTTTCTAGTGGTGGATTTTCTAGCTGTGGAGTTTCTAGTTGCGGAGTTTCTAGTTGCAGAGTTTCTAGTTGCGGACTTTCTAGCTGTGGAGTTTCTAGTTGCGGAGTTTCTAGTTGCGGAGTTTTAGTTGTGGAGTTTCTAGTTGTGAAATTTGTAGTTGTGGAGTATCTAGTTGTGGGGTTGCAAGTTGTGGAGTTTCTAGTTGTGGAGTTTCTAGTTGTGGAGTTTCTAGTTGCCGAGTTTCTAGTTGTGAAGTCTCTAGTTGTGGAGTCTCTAGTTGTGGGATTTCTAGTTGCGGAGTTTCTGGTTGTGGAGTTTCTAGTTGTGGAGTTTTTAGTTGTGGAGTCTGTAGTTGTGGAGTTTCTAGTGGTAGATTTTCTAGCTGTGCAGTTTCTAGTTGTGGAGTTTCTAGTTGCAGAGATTCTAGTTGTGGACTTTCTAGCCGTGGAGTTTCTAGTTTCGGAATTTGTAGTTGTGGAGTATCTAGTTGTGGTGTTTCAAGTAGTGAAGTATCTAACTGTGGAGTTTCTAGTTGTGGGGTTTTCTAGTAGTGGAGTTTAAAGTTGTGGAGTTTCTAGTTGTGGAATTTGTAGTTGTGTAGTATCTAGTTGTGGTAATTGAAGTTTTGGAGGTTCTAGCTGTGGAGTTTCTAGTTGTGGAGTTTCTAGTTGTGGAGTTTCTAGTTGTAAAGTCTCTAGTTGTGGAGTTTCTAGCTGTGGAGTTTCTGGTCGTGGAGTCTCTAGTTCTGGAGTTCCTAGTTGTGGAGTCTCTAGTTGTGGAGTTTCTAGTTGTGGAGTTTCTTGTTGTGGAGTTTGTAGTTTTGGGGTTCGTAGTTGTGGAGTTCGTAGTTGTGGAGTTTCTAGTTGTGGAGTCTCTAGTTGTGGAGTTTGTAGTTGTGGAGTTTCTAGCTGTGGAGTTTGTAGTTGCGGAGTTTCTAGTTGCAGAGTTTCTAGTTGCAGAGTTTTCCAGTTGTGAAGATTGCAGTGGCGCAGTTTCTATTTGCGGGCTTTCTAGCTGTGGAGTTTCTAGTTGCGGAGTTTCTAGTTGCGGAGTTTTTAGTTGTGGAGTTTCTAGTTGTGGAGTTTCTAGTTGTAAAGTCTCTAGTTGTGGAGTTTCTAGCTGTGGAGTTTCTGGTCGTGGAGTCTCTAGTTCTGGAGTTCCTAGTTGTGGAGTCTCTAGTTGTGGATTTCTAGTTGCGAAGTCTAAAGTTGTGGAGTTTCTAGTTGTTTAGTTTCTAGTTGTGGAGTTTGTAGTTGTGGGGTTCGTAGTTGTGGAGCTCGTAGTAGTGAAGTTTCTAGTTGTGGAGTCTCTAGTTGTGGAGTTTGTAGCTCTGGAGTTTCTAGCTGTGGAGTTTCAAGTTGCGGAGTTTCTAGTTGTGGAGTTTCTAGTTGCAGAGTTTCTAGTTGCGGACTTCCTAGCTGTGGAGTTTCTTGTTGTGCAGTCTCTAGTTGGGGAGTTTGTAGTTGTGGAGTTTCTTGTTGCGGAGTTTTTAGGTCGGAGTTTCTGAATGTGGAGTTTCTAGTGTTGGAGTTTCTAGTTTTGGAGTCCGTAGTTGTGGAGTATCTATTTGTTGGGTTTCAAGTTGTGGAGTTTCTAGTTGTGGAATTTGTAGTGGCGGAGTTTCAAGTTGTGGAGTTTCTAGTTGTGAAGTTTCTAGAGTATCTAGTTGTGGTGTTTCAAGTTGTGGAGTTTCTAGTTGCGGAGTTTCTAGTGTTGGAGTTTATTGTTGTGGATTTCGTAGTTTTGGAGTATCTAGTTGTAGTGTTTCAAGTAGTGAAGTTTCTAGCTGTGGAGTTTCTAGTTGTTGAGTTTTCTAGTAGTGGAGTTTCAAGTTGTGGAGTTTCTAGTTGTGGAATTTGTAGTTTTGTAGTATCTAGTTGTGGTAATTTAAGTTTTGGAGTTTCTAGCTGTGGAGTTTCTAGTTGTGGAGTTTCTAGTTGCGGAGTTTCTAGTTGTAAAGTCTCTAGTTGTGGAGTTTCCAGCTGTGGAGTTTCTGGTTGTGGAGTCTCTAGTTGTGGAGTTCCTAGTTGTGGAGTCTCTAGTTGTGTTTTTCTAGTTGCGAAGTCTAAAGTTGTGGAGTTTCTAGTTGTGGAGTTTCTAGTTGTAGAGTTTGTAGTTTTGGGGTTCGTAGTTGTGGAGTTCGTAGTTGTGGAGTTTCTAGTTGTTGAGTCTCTAGTTGTGGAGTTTGAAGTTGTGGAGTTTCTAGCTGTGGAGTTTGTAGTTGCGGAGTTTCTAGTTGCTGAGTTTCTCGTTGTAGAGTTTTCCAGTTGTGAAGATTGCAGTGGCGGAGTTTCTAGTTGCGGACTTTCTAGCTGTGGAGTTTCTAGTTGCGGAGTTTCTAGTTGCGGAGTTTTTAGTTGTGGAGTTTCTAGTTGTGAAATTTGTAGTTGTGGAGTATCTAGTTGTGGTGTTTCAAGTTATGGAGTTTCTAGTTGTGGAGTACTAGTTGTTGAGTTTCTAGTTGCCGAGTCTCTAAATGCGAAGTCTCAAGTTGTGGAGTTTCTAGCTGTGGAGTTTCTGGTTGAGGAATCTCTAGTTGTGGAGTTTCTAGTTGTTTAGTTTCTTGTTGTGGTGTTTGTAGTTGTGGGGTTCGTAGTTGTGGAGCTCGTAGTTGTGAAGTTTCTAGTTGTGGAGTCTCTAGTTGTGGAGTTTGTAGTTGTGGAGTTTCTAGTTGCAGATTTTCTAGTTGCGGAGTTTAATAGTTGTGGAGTTTCTAGTGGCGGAGTTTCTAGTTGCGGAGTTTCTAGTTGTGGAGTTTGTAGTTGTGGAGTATCTAGTTGTGGTGTTTCAAGTTGGGGAGTTTTTAGCTGTGGAGTTTCTAGTTATGAAATTTGTTTTTGTGGAGTATTAGTTGTGGTGTTTCTAGTTGTGGAGTTTCTCGTTGAGGAGTTTCTAGTTGTTGTGTTTCTAGTTGCCGAGTCTCTACATACGAAGTCTCAAGCTGTGGAATTTCTAGCTGTGGAGTTTCTGGTTGTGGAGTCTCTAGTTGTGGAGTTCCTAGTTGTGGAGTCTCTAGTTGTGGAGTTTCTAGTTGCGAAGTCTAAAGTTGTTGAGTTTCTAGTTGTGGAATTTCTAGTTGTTCAGTTTGTAGTTGTGGGATTCGTAGTTGTGGGACTCGTAGTTGTGGAGTTTCTAGTTGTGGAGTCTCTAGTTGTGGAGTTTGTAGTTCTGGAGTTTCTAGCTCTGGAGTTTCTAGTTGCGGAGTTTCTAGTTGCAGAGTTTCTAGTTGCGGAGTTTTCCAGTTGTGGAGATCGTAGTGGCGGAGTTTCTAGTTGCGGAGTTTCAAGTTGTGGAGT
Organism: Rhipicephalus microplus; assembly: GCF_043290135.1. Classification (NCBI taxonomy): domain Eukaryota; kingdom Metazoa; phylum Arthropoda; class Arachnida; order Ixodida; family Ixodidae; genus Rhipicephalus; species Rhipicephalus microplus. Next base: position 5,995,062 of record NW_027464590.1, on the reverse strand, counting down.
TTGTAGTTGTGGAGTATCTAGTTGTGGAGTTTCAAGTTGTGAAGTTTTTAGTTGTGGATTTTGAAGTTGTGGAGTTCCTAGTTGCGGATTGTCTAGTTGCGGAGTTTAAAGTTGCGGAGTCTGTAGTTGTGGTATTTCTAGTTGTGGAATTTCTAGCTGTGGATTTTCTAGCTGTGGAGTTTCTAGTTGCGGAGTTTTTAGTTGCGGAGTTTCTGGTTGTGGAGTTTCTAGTGTTAGAGTTCCTAGTTGTGGAGTCCATAGTTGTGGAGTATCTATTTGTTGAGTTTCAAGTTGTGGAGTTTCTAGTTATAGAATTTGTAGTTATGGAGTATCTAGTTGTGGTGTTTCAAAATGTGGAGTTTCTAGCTGTGGAGTTTCTAGTTGTAGATTTTCTAGTTGCGGAGTTTCTAGTTGTGAAGTCTCTAGTTGTGGGATTTCTAGTTGCGGAGTTTCTAGTTGCGGAGTATCTGGTTGTGGAGTTTCTAGTTGACGAGTTTCTAGTTGCAGAGTTTCTAGTTGCGAACTTTCTAGCTGTGGAGTTTCTAGTTGTGGAATTCGTAGTTGTGGAGTATCTAGTTGTGGTGTTTCAAGTTGTGGAGTTTCTAGTTGTGGAGTTTCTCGTTGTGGAGTTTCTAGTTGTTGTGTTTCTAGTTGCCGAGTCTCTACATACGAAGTCTCAAGCTGTGGAATTTCTAGCTGTGGAGTTTCTGGTTGTGGAGTCTCTAGTTGTGGAGTTCCTAGTTGTGGAGTCTCTAGTTGTGGAGTTTCTAGTTGCGAAGTCTAAAGTTGTTGAGTTTCTAGTTGTGGAATTTCTAGTTGTTGAGTTTGTAGTTGTGGGGTTCGTAGTTGAGGGACTCGTAGTTGTGGAGTTTCTAGTTGTGGAGTCTCTAGTTGTGGAGTTTGTAGTTGTGGAGACTCTAGCTCTGGAGTTTCTAGTTGCGGAGTTTCTAGTTGCAGAGTTTCTAGTTGCGTAGTTTTCCAGTTGTGGAGATTGCAGTGATGGAGTTTCTAGTTGCGGAGTTTCAAGTTGTGGAGTTTCTAGTTGTGGAGTTTGTAGTTGTGGAGTATCTAGTTGTGGAGTTTCCAGCTGTGGATTTTCTAGCTGTGGAGTTTCTAGTTGCGGAGTTTTTAGTTGCGGAGTTTTTGGTTGTGGAGTTTCTAGTGTTAGAGTTTCTAGTTGTGGAGTCCATAGTTGTGGAGTCCATCATTGTGGAGTATCTATTTGTAGAGTTTGAAGTTGTGGAGTTTCTAGTTATGGAATTTGTAGTTGTGGAGTATCTTGTTGTGGTGTTTCAAAATGTGGAGTTTCTAGCTGTGGAGTTTCTAGTTGTGGATTTTCTAGTTGCGGAGTTTCTAGTTGTGAAGTCTCTAGTTGTGGTGTCTCTAGTTGTGGGATTTCTAGTTGCGGAGTTTCTAGTTGCGGAGTTTCTGGTTGTGGAGTTTCTAGTTGTGGAGTTTCTAGTTGTGGAGTCTGTAGTTGTGGAGTCTGTAAATGTGGAGTTTCTAGTTGTGGAGTTCCTAGTTATGGAGTCTCTAGTTGTGGAGTTTCTAGTTGCGGAGTTCAAGTTGTGGAGTTTTTAGTTGTGGAGTTTCTAGTTGTGGAGTATCTAGTTGTGGTGTTTCAAGTTGTGGAGTTTCTAGTTGAGGAGTTTCTAGTTGTGGAGTTTCTAGTTGCGGAGTTTCTAGTTTTGGAGTTTATTGTTGTAGAATTTGTAGTTTTGGAGTATCAAGTTGTAGTGTTTCAAGTAGTGAAGTTTCTAGCTGTGGAGTTTCTAGTTGCGGAGTTTCTAGTTGCAGAGTTTCTAGTTGCGGAATTTTCTAGTAGCGGAGTTTCTAGTTATGGAGTCTCTAGTTGTGGGATTTCTAGTTGCGGAGTTTCTAGTTGCGGAGTTTCTGGTTGTGGAGTTTCTAGTTGTGGAGTTTCTTGTTGTGAAGTGTGTAGTTGTGGAGTCTGTAGTCGTGGAGTTTCTAGTGGGAGATTTTCTAGCTGTGCAGTTTCTAGTTGTAGAGTTTCTATTTGCAGAGTTTCTAGTTGCGAACTTTCTAGCTGTGGAGTTTCTAGTTGTGGAATTGGTAGTTGTGGAGTATCTAGTTGTGGTGTTTCAAGTAGTGAAGTTTCTAGCTGTGGAGTTTCTAGTTGCAGAGTTTCTAGTTGCAGATTTTCTAGTTGCGGAGTTTATTAGTTGTGGAGTTTATTAGTTGTGGAGTTTCTAGTTGAGGAGTTTCTAGTTGTGGAGTTTGTAGTTGTGGAGTATCTAGTTGCGGAGTTTCAAGTTGGGGAGTTTCTAGTTGTGGATTTTGAAGTTGTAGAGTTCCTAGTTGTGGAGTGTCTGGTTGGGAGTTTCTAGTTGCGGAGTTTTCTAGTTGCGGAGTCTGTAGTTTTGGTGTTGCTAGTTGTGGAGTTTCTAGTGGTGGATTTTCTAGCTGTGGAGTTTCTAGTTGCGGAGTTTCTAGTTGCAGAGTTTCTAGTTGCGGACTTTCTAGCTGTGGAGTTTCTAGTTGCGGAGTTTCTAGTTGCGGAGTTTTAGTTGTGGAGTTTCTAGTTGTGAAATTTGTAGTTGTGGAGTATCTAGTTGTGGGGTTGCAAGTTGTGGAGTTTCTGGTCGTGGAGTTTCTAGTTGTGGAGTTTCTAGTTGCGGAGTTTCTAGTTGTGAAGTCTCTAGTTGTGGAGTCTCTAGTTGTGGGATTTCTAGTTGCGGAGTTTCTGGATGTGGAGTTTCTAGTTGTGGAGTTTCTAGTTGTGGAGTCTGTAGTTGTGGAGTTTCTAGTGGTAGATTTTCTAGCTGTGCAGTTTCTAGTTGTGGAGTTTCTAGTTGCAGAGATTCTAGTTGTGGACTTTCTAGCCGTGGAGTTTCTAGTTTCGGAATTTGTAGTTGTGGAGTATCTAGTTGTGGTGTTTCAAGTAGTGAAGTATCTAACTGTGGAGTTTCTAGTTGTGGGGTTTTCTAGTAGTGGAGTTTAAAGTTGTGGAGTTTCTAGTTGTGGAATTTGTAGTTGTGTAGTATCTAGTTGTGGTAATTCAAGTTTTGGAGGTTCTAGCTGTGGAGTTTCTAGTTGTGGAGTTTCTAGTTGTGGAGTTTCTAGTTGTAAAGTCTCTAGTTGTGGAGTTTCTAGCTGTAGAGTTTCTGGTTGTGGAATCTCTAGTTGTGGAGTTTCTAGTTGTGGAGTCTCTAGTTGTGGAGTTTGTAGTTGCGAAGTCTAAAGTTGTGGAGTTTCTAGTTGTTTAGTTTCTAGTTGTGGAGTTTGTAGTTGTGGGGTTCGTAGTTGTGGAGCTCGTAGTAGTGAAGTTTCTAGTTGTGGAGTCTCTAGTTGTGGAGTTTGCAGTTGTGGAGTATCTAGTTGTGGTGTTTCAAGTTGGGGAGTTTTTAGTTGTGGATTTTGAAGTTGTGGAGTTCCTAGTTGCGGATTGTCTAGTTGTGGAGTTTATAGTTGCGTAGTCTGTAGTTGTGGAGTTTCTAGTTGCAGAGTTTCTAGTTGCAGACTTTCTAGCTGTGGAGTTTCTAGTTATGAAATTTGTTTTTGTGGAGTATTAGTTGTGGTGTTTCAAGTTGTGGAGTTTCTAGTTGTGGAGTTTCTCGTTGAGGAGTTTCTAGTTGTTGTGTTTCTAGTTGCCGAGTCTCTACATACGAAGTCTCAAGCTGTGGAATTTCTAGCTGTGGAGTTTCTGGTTGTGGAGTCTCTAGTTGTGGAGTTCCTAGTTGTGGAGTCTCTAGTTGTGAAGTTTCTAGTTGCGAAGTCTAAAGTTGTTGAGTTTCTAGTTGTGGAATTTCTAGTTGTTCAGTTTGTAGTTGTGGGATTCGTAGTTGTGGGACTCGTAGTTGTGGAGTTTTTAGTTGTGGAGTCTCTAGTTGTGGAGTTTGTAGTTGTGGAGTTTCTATCTCTGGAGTTTCTAGTTGCGGAGTTTCTAGTTGCAGAGTTTCTAGTTGCGGAGTTTTCCAGTTGTGGAGATCGTAGTGGCGGAGTTTCTAGTTGCGGAGTTTCAAGTTGTGGAGTTTGTAGTTGTGGAGTATCTAGTTGTGGAGTTTCAAGTTGTGAAGTTTTTAGTTGTGGATTTTGAAGTTGTGGAGTTCCTAGTTGCGGATTGTCTAGTTGCGGAGTTTAAAGTTGCGGAGTCTGTAGTTGTGGTATTTCTAGTTGTGGAATTTCTAGCTGTGGATTTTCTAGCTGTGGAGTTTCTAGTTGCGGAGTTTTTAGTTGCGGAGTTTCTGGTTGTGGAGTTTCTAGTGTTAGAGTTTCTAGTTGTGGAGTCCATAGTTGTGGAGTATCTATTTGTTGAGTTTCAAGTTGTGGAGTTTCTAGTTATAGAATTTGTAGTTATGGAGTATCTAGTTGTGGTGTTTCAAAATGTGGAGTTTCTAGCTCTGGAGTTTCTAGTTTTAGATTTTCTACTTGCGGAGTTTCTAGTTGTGAAGTCTCTAGTTGTGGGATTTCTAGTTGCGGAGTTTCTAGTTGCGGAGTATCTGGTTGTGGAGTTTCTAGTTGACGAGTTTCTAGTTGCAGAGTTTCTAGTTGCGAACTTTCTAGCTGTGGAGTTTCTAGTTGTGGAATTCGTAGTTGTGGAGTATCTAGTTGTGGTGTTTCAAGTTGTGGAGTTTCTCGTTGTGGAGTTTCTAGTTGTTGTGTTTCTAGTTGCCGAGTCTCTACATACGAAGTCTCAAGCTGTGGAATTTCTAGCTGTGGAGTTTCTGGTTGTGGAGTCTCTAGTTGTGGAGTTCCCAGTTGTGGAGTCTCTAGTTGTGGAGTTTCTAGTTGCGAAGTCTAAAGTTGTTGAGTTTCTAGTTGTGGAATTTCTAGTTGTTGAGTTTGTAGTTGTGGGGTTCGTAGTTGAGGGACTCGTAGTTGTGGAGTTTCTAGTTGTGGAGTCTCTAGTTGTGGAGTATCTAGTTGTGGAGTTTCAATTTGTGAAGTTTTTATATGTGGATTTTGAAGTTGTAGAGTTCCTAGTTGCGGATTGTCTAGTTGTGGAGTTTATAGTTGCGGAGTCTGTAGTTGTGGAGTTTCTAGTTGTGGAATTTCCAGCTGTGGATTTTCTAGCTGTGGAGTTTCTAGTTGCGGAGTTTTTAGTTGCGGAGTTTTTGGTTGTGGAGTTTCTAGTGTTAGAGTTTCTAGTTGTGGAGTCCATAGTTGTGGAGTCCATCATTGTGGAGTATCTATTTGTAGAGTTTGAAGTTGTGGAGTTTCTAGTTATGGAATTTGTAGTTGTGGAGTATCTTGTTGTGGTGTTTCAAAATGTGGAGTTTCTAGCTGTGGAGTTTCTAGTTGTGGATTTTCTAGTTGCGGAGTTTCTAGTTGTGAAGTCTCTAGTTGTGGTGTCTCTAGTTGTGGGATTTCTAGTTGCGGAGTTTCTAGTTGCGGAGTTTCTGGTTGTGGAGTTTCTAGTTGTGGAGTTTCTAGTTGTGGAGTCTGTAGTTGTGGAGTCTGTAAATGTGGAGTTTCTAGTTGTGGAGTTCCTAGTTATGGAGTCTCTAGTTGTGGAGTTTCTAGTTGCGGAGTTCAAGTTGTGGAGTTTTTAGTTGTGGAGTTTCTAGTTGTGGAGTATCTAGTTGTGGTGTTTCAAGTTGTGGAGTTTCTAGTTGAGGAGTTTCTAGTTGTGGAGTTTCTAGTTGCGGAGTTTCTAGTTTTGGAGTTTATTGTTGTAGAATTTGTAGTTTTGGAGTATCAAGTTGTAGTGTTTCAAGTAGTGAAGTTTCTAGCTGTGGAGTTTCTAGTTGCAGAGTTTCTAGTTGCGGAATTTTCTAGTAGTGGAGTTTCTAGTTATGGAGTCTCTAGTTGTGGAATTTCTAGTTGCGGAGTTTCTAGTTGCGGAGTTTATGGTTGTGGAGTTTCTAGTTGTGGAGTTTCTTGTTGTGAAGTGTGTAGTTGTGGAGTCTGTAGTCGTGGAGTTTCTAGTGGGAGATTTTCTAGCTGTGCAGTTTCTAGTTGTAGAGTTTCTAGTTGCAGAGTTTCTAGTTGCGAACTTTCTAGCTGTGGAGTTTCTAGTTGTGGAATTGGTAGTTGTGGAGTATCTAGTTGTGGTGTTTCAAGTAGTGAAGTTTCTAGCTGTGGAGTTTCTAGTTGCAGAGTTTCTAGTTGCAGATTTTCTAGTTGCGGAGTTTATTAGTTGTGGAGTTTATTAGTTGTGGAGTTTCTAGTTGAGGAGTTTCTAGTTGTGGAGTTTGTAGTTGTGGAGTATCTAGTTGCGGAGTTTCAAGTTGGGGAGTTTCTAGTTGTGGATTTTGAAGTTGTAGAGTTCCTAGTTGTGGAGTGTCTGGTTGGGAGTTTCTAGTTGCGGAGTTTTCTAGTTGCGGAGTCTGTAGTTTTGGTGTTGCTAGTTGTGGAGTTTCTAGTGGTGGATTTTCTAGCTGTGGAGTTTCTAGTTGCGGAGTTTCTAGTTGCAGAGTTTCTAGTTGCGGACTTTCTAGCTGTGGAGTTTCTAGTTGCGGAGTTTCTAGTTGCGGAGTTTTAGTTGTGGAGTTTCTAGTTGTGAAATTTGTAGTTGTGAAGTATCTAGTTGTGGGGTTGCAAGTTGTGGAGTTTCTAGTCGTGGAGTTTCTAGTTGTGGAGTTTCTAGTTGCGGAGTTTCTAGTTGTGAAGTCTCTAGTTGTGGAGTCTCTAGTTGTGGGATTTCTAGTTGCGGAGTTTCTGGTTGTGGAGTTTCTAGTTGTGGAGTTTCTAGTTGTGGAGTCTGTAGTTGTGGAGTTTCTAGTGGTAGATTTTCTAGCTGTGCAGTTTCTAGTTGTGGAGTTTCTAGTTGCAGAGATTCTAGTTGTGGACTTTCTAGCCGTGGAGTTTCTAGTTTCGGAATTTGTAGTTGTGGAGTATCTAGTTGTGGTGTTTCAAATAGTGAAGTATCTAACTGTGGAGTTTCTAGTTGTGGGGTTTTCTAGTAGTGGAGTTTAAAGTTGTGGAGTTTCTAGTTGTGGAATTTGTAGTTGTGTAGTATCTAGTTGTGGTAATTCAAGTTTTGGAGGTTCTAGCTGTGGAGTTTCTAGTTGTGGAGTTTCTAGTTGTGGAGTTTCTAGTTGTAAAGTCTCTAGTTGTGGAGTTTCTAGCTGTGGAGTTTCTGGTCGTGGAGTCTCTAGTTCTGGAGTTCCTAGTTGTGGAGTCTCTAGTTGTGGATTTCTAGTTGCGAAGTCTAAAGTTGTGGAGTTTCTAGTTGTGGAGTTTCTTGTTGTGGAGTTTGTAGTTTTGGGGTTCGTAGTTGTGGAGTTCGTAGTTGTGGAGTTTCTAGTTGTGGAGTCTCTAGTTGTCGAGTTTGTAGTTGTGGAGTTTCTAGCTGTGGAGTTTGTAGTTGCGGAGTTTCTAGTTGCAGAGTTTCTAGTTGCAGAGTTTTCCAGTTGTGAAGATTGCAGTGGCGCAGTTTCTAGTTGCGGGCTTTCTAGCTGTGGAGTTTCTAGTTGCGGAGTTTCTAGTTGCGGAGTTTTTAGTTGTGGAGTTTCTAGTAGTGAAATTTGTAGTTGTGGAGTATCTAGTTGTGGTGTTTCAAGTTGCGGAGTTTCTAGTTGTGGAGTTTCTAGTTGTGGAGTTTCTAGTTGTTGAGTTTCTAGTTGCCGAATCTCTAAATGCGAAGTCTCAAGTTGTGGAGTTTCTAGCTGTAGAGTTTCTGGTTGTGGAATCTCTAGTTGTGGAGTTTCTAGTTGTGGAGTCTCTAGTTGTGGAGTTTGTAGTTGCGAAGTCTAAAGTTGTGGAGTTTCTAGTTGTTTAGTTTCTAGTTGTGGAGTTTGTAGTTGTGGGGTTCGTAGTTGTGGAGCTCGTAGTAGTGAAGTTTCTAGTTGTGGAGTCTCTAGTTGTGGAGTTTGCAGTTGTGGAGTATCTAGTTGTGGTGTTTCAAGTTGGGGAGTTTTTAGTTGTGGATTTTGAAGTTGTGGAGTTCCTAGTTGCGGAGTCTGTAGTTGTGGAGTTTCTAGTTGCAGAGTTTCTAGTTGCAGACTTTCTAGCTGTGGAGTTTCTAGTTATGAAATTTGTTTTTGTGGAGTATTAGTTGTGGTGTTTCAAGTTGTGGAGTTTCTAGTTGTGGAGTTTCTCGTTGAGGAGTTTCTAGTTGTTGTGTTTCTAGTTGCCGAGTCTCTACATACGAAGTCTCAAGCTGTGGAATTTCTAGCTGTGGAGTTTCTGGTTGTGGAGTCTCTAGTTGTGGAGTTCCTAGTTGTGGAGTCTCTAGTTGTGGAGTTTCTAGTTGCGAAGTCTAAAGTTGTTGAGTTTCTAGTTGTGGAATTTCTAGTTGTTCAGTTTGTAGTTGTGGGATTCGTAGTTGTGGGACTCGTAGTTGTGGAGTTTTTAGTTGTGGAGTCTCTAGTTGTGGAGTTTGTAGTTGTGGAGTTTCTATCTCTGGAGTTTCTAGTTGCGGAGTTTCTAGTTGCAGAGTTTCTAGTTGCGGAGTTTTCCAGTTGTGGAGATCGTAGTGGCGGAGTTTCTAGTTGTGGAGTTTCAAGTTGTGGAGTTTGTAGTTGTGGAGTATCTAGTTGTGGAGTTTCAAGTTGTGAAGTTTTTAGTTGTGGATTTTGAAGTTGTGGAGTTCCTAGTTGCGGATTGTCTAGTTGCGGAGTTTAAAGTTGCGGAGTCTGTAGTTGTGGTATTTCTAGTTGTGGAATTTCCAGCTGTGGATTTTCTAGCTGTGGAGTTTCTAGTTGCGGAGTTTTTAGTTGCGGAGTTTCTGGTTGTGGAGTTTCTAGTGTTAGAGTTTCTAGTTGTGGAGTCCATAGTTGTGGAGTATCTATTTGTTGAGTTTCAAGTTGTGGAGTTTCTAGTTATAGAATTTGTAGTTGTGGAGTATCTAGTTGTGGTGTTTCAAAATGTGGAGTTTCTAGCTCTGGAGTTTCTAGTTGTAGATTTTCTACTTGCGGAGTTTCTAGTTGTGAAGTCTCTAGTTGTGGAGTCTCTAGTTGTGGGATTTCTAGTTGCGGAGTTTCTAGTTGCGGAGTATCTGGTTGTGGAGTTTCTAGTTGTGGAGTTTCTAGTTGCAGAGTTTCTAGTTGCGAACTTTCTAGCTGTGGAGTTTCTAGTTGTGGAATTCGTAGTTGTGGAGTATCTAGTTGTGGTGTTTCAAGTTGTGGAGTTTCTAGTTGTGGAGTTTCTCGTTGTGGAGTTTCTAGTTGTGGAGTTTCTAGTTGTAAAGTCTCTAGTTGTGGACTTTCTAGCCGTGGAGTTTCTAGTTTCGGAATTTGTAGTTGTGGAGTATCTAGTTGTGGTGTTTCAAATAGTGAAGTATCTAACTGTGGAGTTTCTAGTTGTGGGGTTTTCTAGTAGTGGAGTTTAAAGTTGTGGAGTTTCTAGTTGTGGAATTTGTAGTTGTGTAGTATCTAGTTGTGGTAATTCAAGTTTTGGAGGTTCTAGCTGTGGAGTTTCTAGTTGTGGAGTTTCTAGTTGTGGAGTTTCTAGTTGTAAAGTCTCTAGTTGTGGAGTTTCTAGCTGTGGAGTTTCTGGTCGTGGAGTCTCTAGTTCTGGAGTTCCTAGTTGTGGAGTCTCTAGTTGTGGATTTCTAGTTGCGAAGTCTAAAGTTGTGGAGTTTCTAGTTGTGGAGTTTCTTGTTGTGGAGTTTGTAGTTTTGGGGTTCGTAGTTGTGGAGTTCGTAGTTGTGGAGTTTCTAGTTGTGGAGTCTCTAGTTGTCGAGTCTGTAGTTTTGGTGTTGCTAGTTGTGGAGTTTCTAGTGGTGGATTTTCTAGCTGTGGAGTTTCTAGTTGCGGAGTTTCTAGTTGCAGAGTTTCTAGTTGCGGACTTTCTAGCTGTGGAGTTTCTAGTTGCGGAGTTTCTAGTTGCGGAGTTTTAGTTGTGGAGTTTCTAGTTGTGAAATTTGTAGTTGTGAAGTATCTAGTTGTGGGGTTGCAAGTTGTGGAGTTTCTAGTCGTGGAGTTTCTAGTTGTGGAGTTTCTAGTTGCGGAGTTTCTAGTTGTGAAGTCTCTAGTTGTGGAGTCTCTAGTTGTGGGATTTCTAGTTGCGGAGTTTCTGGTTGTGGAGTTTCTAGTTGTGGAGTTTCTAGTTGTGGAGTCTGTAGTTGTGGAGTTTCTAGTGGTAGATTTTCTAGCTGTGCAGTTTCTAGTTGTGGAGTTTCTAGTTGCAGAGATTCTAGTTGTGGACTTTCTAGCCGTGGAGTTTCTAGTTTCGGAATTTGTAGTTGTGGAGTATCTAGTTGTGGTGTTTCAAATAGTGAAGTATCTAACTGTGGAGTTTCTAGTTGTGGGGTTTTCTAGTAGTGGAGTTTAAAGTTGTGGAGTTTCTAGTTGTGGAATTTGTAGTTGTGTAGTATCTAGTTGTGGTAATTCAAGTTTTGGAGGTTCTAGCTGTGGAGTTTCTAGTTGTGGAGTTTCTAGTTGTGGAGTTTCTAGTTGTAAAGTCTCTAGTTGTGGAGTTTCTAGCTGTGGAGTTTCTGGTCGTGGAGTCTCTAGTTCTGGAGTTCCTAGTTGTGGAGTCTCTAGTTGTGGATTTCTAGTTGCGAAGTCTAAAGTTGTGGAGTTTCTAGTTGTGGAGTTTCTTGTTGTGGAGTTTGTAGTTTTGGGGTTCGTAGTTGTGGAGTTCGTAGTTGTGGAGTTTCTAGTTGTGGAGTCTCTAGTTGTCGAGTTTGTAGTTGTGGAGTTTCTAGCTGTGGAGTTTGTAGTTGCGGAGTTTCTAGTTGCAGAGTTTCTAGTTGCAGAGTTTTCCAGTTGTGAAGATTGCAGTGGCGCAGTTTCTAGTTGCGGGCTTTCTAGCTGTGGAGTTTCTAGTTGCGGAGTTTCTAGTTGCGGAGTTTTTAGTTGTGGAGTTTCTAGTAGTGAAATTTGTAGTTGTGGAGTATCTAGTTGTGGTGTTTCAAGTTGCGGAGTTTCTAGTTGTGGAGTTTCTAGTTGTGGAGTTTCTAGTTGTTGAGTTTCTAGTTGCCGAATCTCTAAATGCGAAGTCTCAAGTTGTGGAGTTTCTAGCTGTAGAGTTTCTGGTTGTGGAATCTCTAGTTGTGGAGTTTCTAGTTGTGGAGTCTCTAGTTGTGGAGTTTGTAGTTGCGAAGTCTAAAGTTGTGGAGTTTCTAGTTGTTTAGTTTCTAGTTGTGGAGTTTGTAGTTGTGGGGTTCGTAGTTGTGGAGCTCGTAGTAGTGAAGTTTCTAGTTGTGGAGTCTCTAGTTGTGGAGTTTGCAGTTGTGGAGTATCTAGTTGTGGTGTTTCAAGTTGGGGAGTTTTTAGTTGTGGATTTTGAAGTTGTGGAGTTCCTAGTTGCGGAGTCTGTAGTTGTGGAGTTTCTAGTTGCAGAGTTTCTAGTTGCAGACTTTCTAGCTGTGGAGTTTCTAGTTATGAAATTTGTTTTTGTGGAGTATTAGTTGTGGTGTTTCAAGTTGTGGAGTTTCTAGTTGTGGAGTTTCTCGTTGAGGAGTTTCTAGTTGTTGTGTTTCTAGTTGCCGAGTCTCTACATACGAAGTCTCAAGCTGTGGAATTTCTAGCTGTGGAGTTTCTGGTTGTGGAGTCTCTAGTTGTGGAGTTCCTAGTTGTGGAGTCTCTAGTTGTGGAGTTTCTAGTTGCGAAGTCTAAAGTTGTTGAGTTTCTAGTTGTGGAATTTCTAGTTGTTCAGTTTGTAGTTGTGGGATTCGTAGTTGTGGGACTCGTAGTTGTGGAGTTTTTAGTTGTGGAGTCTCTAGTTGTGGAGTTTGTAGTTGTGGAGTTTCTATCTCTGGAGTTTCTAGTTGCGGAGTTTCTAGTTGCAGAGTTTCTAGTTGCGGAGTTTTCCAGTTGTGGAGATCGTAGTGGCGGAGTTTCTAGTTGTGGAGTTTCAAGTTGTGGAGTTTGTAGTTGTGGAGTATCTAGTTGTGGAGTTTCAAGTTGTGAAGTTTTTAGTTGTGGATTTTGAAGTTGTGGAGTTCCTAGTTGCGGATTGTCTAGTTGCGGAGTTTAAAGTTGCGGAGTCTGTAGTTGTGGTATTTCTAGTTGTGGAATTTCCAGCTGTGGATTTTCTAGCTGTGGAGTTTCTAGTTGCGGAGTTTTTAGTTGCGGAGTTTCTGGTTGTGGAGTTTCTAGTGTTAGAGTTTCTAGTTGTGGAGTCCATAGTTGTGGAGTATCTATTTGTTGAGTTTCAAGTTGTGGAGTTTCTAGTTATAGAATTTGTAGTTGTGGAGTATCTAGTTGTGGTGTTTCAAAATGTGGAGTTTCTAGCTCTGGAGTTTCTAGTTGTAGATTTTCTACTTGCGGAGTTTCTAGTTGTGAAGTCTCTAGTTGTGGAGTCTCTAGTTGTGGGATTTCTAGTTGCGGAGTTTCTAGTTGCGGAGTATCTGGTTGTGGAGTTTCTAGTTGTGGAGTTTCTAGTTGCAGAGTTTCTAGTTGCGAACTTTCTAGCTGTGGAGTTTCTAGTTGTGGAATTCGTAGTTGTGGAGTATCTAGTTGTGGTGTTTCAAGTTGTGGAGTTTCTAGTTGTGGAGTTTCTCGTTGTGGAGTTTCTAGTTGTGGAGTTTCTAGTTGTAAAGTCTCTAGTTGTGGAGTTTCTAGCTGTGGAGTTTCTGGTCGTGGAGTCTCTAGTTCTGGAGTTCCTAGTTGTGGAGTCTCTAGTTGTGGAGTTTCTAGTTGTGGAGTTTCTTTTTGTGGAGTGTAGTTTTGGGGTTCGTAGTTGTGGAGTTCGTAGTTGTGGAGTTTCTAGTTGTGGAGTCTCTAGTTGTGGAGTTTGTAGTTGTGGAGTTTCTAGCTGTGGAGTTTGTAGTTGCGGAGTTTCTAGTTGCAGAGTTTCTAGTTGCAGAGTTTTCCAGTTGTGAAGATTGCAGTGGCGCAGTTTCTAGTTGCGGGCTTTCTAGCTGTGGAGTTTCTAGTTGCGGAGTTTCTAGTTGCGGAGTTTTTAGTTGTGGAGTTTGTAGTTGTGGAGTTTCTAGTTGTAAAGTCTCTAGTTGTGGAGTTTCTAGCTGTGGAGTTTCTGGTCGTGGAGTCTCTAGTTCTGGAGTTCCTAGTTGTGGAGTCTCTAGTTGTGGATTTCTAGTTGCGAAGTCTAAAGTTGTGGAGTTTCTAGTTGTTTAGTTTCTAGTTGTGGAGTTTGTAGTTGTGGGGTTCGTAGTTGTGGAGCTCGTAGTAGTGAAGTTTCTAGTTGTGGAGTCTCTAGTTGTGGAGTTTGTAGTTCTGGAGTTTCTAGCTGTGGAGTTTCAAGTTGCGGAGTTTCTAGTTGTGGAGTTTCTAGTTGCAGAGTTTCTAGTTGCGGACTTCCTAGCTGTGGAGTTTCTTGTTGTGGAGTCTCTAGTTGGGGAGTTTGTAGTTGTGGAGTTTCTAGTTGCGGAGTTTTTAGGTCGGAGTTTCTGAATGTGGAGTTTCTAGTGTTGGACTTTCTAGTTTTGGAGTCCGTAGTTGTGGAGTATCTATTTGTTGGGTTTCAAGTTGTGGAGTTTCTAGTTGTGGAATTTGTAGTGGCGGAGTTTCAAGTTGTGGAGTTTCTAGTTGCGGAGTTTCTAGTGTTGGAGTTTATTGTTGTGGATTTCGTAGTTTTGGAGTATCTAGTTGTAGTGTTTCAAGTAGTGAAGTTTCTAGCTGTGGAGTTTCTAGTTGTGGAGTTTTCTAGTAGTGGAGTTTCAAGTTGTGGAGTTTCTAGTTGTGGAATTTGTAGTTTTGTAGTATCTAGTTGTGGTAATTTAAGTTTTGGAGTTTCTAGCTGTGGAGTTTCTAGTTGTGGAGTTTCTAGTTGCGGAGTTTCTAGTTGTAAAGTCTCTAGTTGTGGAGTTTCTAGCTGTGGAGTTTCTGGTTGTGGAGTCTCTAGTTGTGGAGTTCCTAGTTGTGGAGTCTCTAGTTGTGTTTTTCTAGTTGCGAAGTCTAAAGTTGTGGAGTTTCTAGTTGTGGAGTTTCTAGCTGTAGAGTTTGTAGTTTTGGGGTTCGTAGTTGTGGAGTTCGTAGTTGTGGAGTTTGAAGTTGTGGAGTTTCTAGCTGTGGAGTTTGTAGTTGCGGAGTTTCTAGTTGCTGAGTTTCTAGTTGTAGAGTTTTCCAGTTGTGAAGATTGCAGTGGCGGAGTTTCTAGTTGCGGACTTTCTAGCTGTGGAGTTTCTAGTTGCGGAGTTTCTAGTTGCGGAGTTTTTAGTTGTGGAGTTTCTAGTTGTGAAATTTGTAGTTGTGGAGTATCTAGTTGTGGTGTTTCAAGTTATGGAGTTTCTAGTTGTGGAGTACTAGTTGTTGAGTTTCTAGTTGCCGAGTCTCTAAATGCGAAGTCTCAAGTTGTGGAGTTTCTAGCTGTGGAGTTTCTGGTTGAGGAATCTCTAGTTGTGGAGTTTCTAGTTGTTTAGTTTCTTGTTGTGGTGTTTGTAGTTGTGGGGTTCGTAGTTGTGGAGCTCGTAGTTGTGAAGTTTCTAGTTGTGGAGTCTCTAGTTGTGGAGTTTGTAGTTGTGGAGTTTCTAGCTGTGGAGTTTCTAGTTGCGGAGTTTCTAGTTGTGGAGTTTCTAGTTGCAGAGTTTCTAGTTGTGAACTTCCTAGCTGTGGAGTTTCTAGTTGTGGAATTTGTAGTTGTGGAGTATCTAGTTGTGGTGTTTCAAGTAGTGAAGTTTCTAGCTGTGGAGTTTCTAGTTGCGGAGTTTCTAGTTGCAGATTTTCTAGTTGCGGAGTTTAATAGTTGTGGAGTTTCTAGTGGCGGAGTTTCTAGTTGCGGAGTTTCTAGTTGTGGAGTTTGTAGTTGTGGAGTATCTAGTTGTGGTGTTTCAAGTTGGGGAGTTTTTAGTTGTGGATTTTGAAGTTGTAGAGTTCCTAGTTGCGGATTGTCTAGTTGTGGAGTTTATAGTTGTGGAGTCTGTAGTTGTGGAGTTTCTAGTTGCAGAGTTTCTAGTTGCAGACTTTCTAGCTGTGGAGTTTCTAGTTATGAAATTTGTTTTTGTGGAGTATTAGTTGTGGTGTCTCAAGTTGTGGAGTTTCTAGTTGTGGAGTTTCTCGTTGAGGAGTTTCTAGTTGTTGTGTTTCTAGTTGCCGAGTCTCTACATACGAAGTCTCAAGCTGTGGAATTTCTAGCTGTGGAGTTTCTGGTTGTGGAGTCTCTAGTTGTGGAGTTCCTAGTTGTTGAGTTTCTAGTTGTGGAATTTCTAGTTGTTCAGTTTGTAGTTGTGGGATTCGTAGTTGTGGGACTCGTAGTTGTGGAGTTTCTAGTTGTGGAGTCTCTAGTTGTGGAGTTTGTAGTTCTGGAGTTTCTAGCTCTGGAGTTTCTAGTTGCGGAGTTTCTAGTTGCAGAGTTTCTAGTTGCGGAGTTTTCCAGTTGTGGAGATCGTGGTGGCGGAGTTTCTAGTTGCGGAGTTTCAAGTTGTGGAGTTTGTAGTTGTGGAGTATCTAGTTGTGGAGTTTCAAGTTGTGAAGTTTTTAGTTGTGGATTTTGAAGTTGTGGAGTTCCTAGTTGCGGATTGTCTAGTTGCGGAGTTTAAAGTTGCGGAGTCTGTAGTTGTGGTATTTCTAGTTGTGGAATTTCTAGCTGTGGATTTTCTAGCTGTGGAGTTTCTAGTTGCGGAGTTTTAGTTGCGGAGTTTCTGGTTGTGGAGTTTCAAGTGTTAGAGTTTCTAGTTGGGGAGTCCATAGTTGTGGAGTATCTATTTGTTGAGTTTCAAGTTGTGGAGTTTCTAGTTATAGAATTTGTAGTTGTGGAGTATCTAGTTGTGGTGTTTCAAAATGTGGAGTTTCTAGCTGTGGAGTTTCTAGTTGTAGATTTTCTAGTTGCGGAGTTTCTAGTTGTGAAGTCTCTAGTTGTGGGATTTCTAGTTGCGGAGTTTCTAGTTGCGGAGTATCTGGTTGTGGAGTTTCTAGTTGACGAGTTTCTAGTTGCAGAGTTTCTAGTTGCGAACTTTCTAGCTGTGGAGTTTCCAGTTGTGGAATTCGTAGTTGTGGAGTATCTAGTTGTGGTGTTTCAAGTTGTGGAGTTTCTAGTTGTGGAGTTTCTCTTTGTGGAGTTTCTAGTTGTTGTGTTTCTAGTTGCCGAGTCTCTACATACGAAGTCTCAAGCTGTGGAATTTCTAGCTGTGGAGTTTCTGGTTGTGGAGTCTCTAGTTGTGGAGTTCCTAGTTGTGGAGTCTCTAGTTGTGGAGTTTCTAGTTGCGAAGTCTAAAGTTGTTGAGTTTCTAGTTGTGGAATTTCTAGTTGTTGAGTTTGTAGTTGTGGGGTTCGTAGTTGAGGGACTCGTAGTTGTGGAGTTTCTAGTTGTGGAGTCTCTAGTTGTGGAGTTTGTAGTTGTGGAGACTCTAGCTCTGGAGTTTCTAGTTGCGGAGTTTCTAGTTGCAGAGTTTCTAGTTGCGTAGTTTTCCAGTTGTGGAGATTGCAGTGATGGAGTTTCTAGTTGCGGAGTTTCAAGTTGTGGAGTTTCTAGTTGTGGAGTTTGTAGTTGTGGAGTATCTAGTTGTGGAGTTTCAATTTGTGAAGTTTTTAGTTGTGGATTTTGAAGTTGTAGAGTTCCTAGTTGCGGATTGTCTAGTTGTGGAGTTTATAGTTGCGGAGTCTGTAGTTGTGGAGTTTCTAGTTGTGGAATTTCCAGCTGTGGATTTTCTAGCTGTGGAGTTTCTAGTTGCGGAGTTTTTAGTTGCGGAGTTTCTGGTTGTGGAGTTTCTAGTGTTAGAGTTTCTAGTTGTGGAGTCCATAGTTGTGGAGTCCATCATTGTGGAGTATCTATTTGTTGAGTTTGAAGTTGTGGAGTTTCTAGTTATGGAATTTGTAGTTGTGGAGAATCTTGTTGTGGTGTTTCAAAATGTGGAGTTTCTAGCTGTGGAGTTTCTAGTTGTGGATTTTCTAGTTGCGGAGTTTCTAGTTGTGAAGTCTCTAGTTGTGGTGTCTCTAGATGTGGGATTTCTAGTTGCGGAGTTTCTAGTTGCGGAGTTTCTGGTTGTGGAGTTTCTAGTTGTGGAGTTTCTAGTTGTGGAGTCTGTAGTTGTGGAGTTTCTAGTTGTGGAGTATCTAGTTGTGGTGTTTCAAGTTGTGGAGTTTCTAGTTGAGGAGTTTCTAGTTGTGGAGTTTCTAGTTGCGGAGTTTCTAGTTTTGGAGTTTATTGTTGTAGAATTTGTAGTTTTGGAGTATCAAGTTGTAGTGTTTCAAGTAGTGAAGTTTCTAGCTGTGGAGTTTCTAGTTGCGGAGTTTCTAGTTGCAGAGTTTCTAGTTGCGGAATTTTCTAGTAGTGGAGTTTCTAGTTATGGAGTCTCTAGTTGTGGGATTTCTAGTTGCGGAGTTTCTAGTTGCGGAGTTTCTGGTTGTGGAGTTTCTAGTTGTGGAGTTTCTTGTTGTGAAGTGTGTAGTTGTGGAGTCTGTAGTCGTGGAGTTTCTAGTGGGAGATTTTCTAGCTGTGCAGTTTCTAGTTGTAGAGTTTCTAGTTGCAGAGTTTCTAGTTGCGAACTTTCTAGCTGTGGAGTTTCTAGTTGTGGAATTGGTAGTTGTGGAGTATCTAGTTGTGGTGTTTCAAGTAGTGAAGTTTCTAGCTGTGGAGTTTCTAGTTGCAGAGTTTCTAGTTGCAGATTTTCTAGTTGCGGAGTTTATTAGTTGTGGAGTTTATTAGTTGTGGAGTTTCTAGTTGAGGAGTTTCTAGTTGTGGAGTTTGTAGTTGTGGAGTATCTAGTTGCAGAGTTTCAAGTTGGGGAGTTTCTAGTTGTGGATTTTGAAGTTGTAGAGTTCCTAGTTGTGGAGTGTCTGGTTGGGAGTTTCTAGTTGCGGAGTTTTCTAGTTGCGGAGTCTGTAGTTTTGGTGTTGCTAGTTGTGGAGTTTCTAGTGGTGGATTTTCTAGCTGTGGAGTTTCTAGTTGCGGAGTTTCTAGTTGTAGAGTTTCTAGTTGCGGACTTTCTAGCTGTGGAGTTTCTAGTTGCGGAGTTTCTAGTTGCGGAGTTTTAGTTGTGGAGTTTCTAGTTGTGAAATTTGTAGTTGTGGAGTATCTAGTTGTGGGGTTGCAAGTTGTGGAGTTTCTAGTTGTGGAGTTTCTAGTTGCGGAGTTTCTAGTTGTGAAGTCTCTAGTTGTGGAGTCTCTAGTTGTGGGATTTCTAGTTGCGGAGTTTCTGGTTGTGGAGTTTCTAGTTGTGGAGTTTCTAGTTGTGGAGTCTGTAGTTGTGGAGTTTCTAGTGGTAGATTTTCTAGCTGTGCAGTTTCTAGTTGTGGAGTTTCTAGTTGCAGAGATTCTAGTTGTGGACTTTCTAGCCGTGGAGTTTCTAGTTTCGGAATTTGTAGTTGTGGAGTATCTAGTTGTGGTGTTTCAAGTAGTGAAGTATCTAACTGTGGAGTTTCTAGTTGTGGGGTTTTCTAGTAGTGGAGTTTAAAGTTGTGGAGTTTCTAGTTGTGGAATTTGTAGTTGTGTAGTATCTAGTTGTGGTAATTCAAGTTTTGGAGGTTCTAGCTGTGGAGTTTCTAGTTGTGGAGTTTCTAGTTGTGGAGTTTCTAAATGTAAAGTCTCTAGTTGTGGAGTTTCTAGCTGTGGAGTTTCTGGTCGTGGAGTCTCTAGTTCTGGAGTTCCTAGTTGTGGAGTCTCTAGTTGTGGATTTCTATTTGGGAAGTCTAAAGTTGTGGAGTTTCTAGTTGTGGAGTTTCTTGTTGTGGAGTTTGTAGTTTTGGGGTTCGTAGTTGTGGAGTTCGTAGTTGTGGAGTTTCTAGTTGTGGAGTCTCTAGTTGTGGAGTTTGTAGTTGTGGAGTTTCTAGCTGTGGAGTTTGTAGTTGCGGAGTTTCTAGTTGCAGAGTTTCTAGTTGCAGAGTTTTCCAGTTGTGAAGATTGCAGTGGCGCAGTTTCTAGTTGCGGGCTTTCTAGCTGTGGAGTTTCTAGTTGCGGAGTTTCTAGTTGCGGAGTTTTTAGTTGTGGAGTTTCTAGTAGTGAAATTTGTAGTTGTGGAGTATCTAGTTGTGGTGTTTCAAGTTGCGGAGTTTCTAGTTGTGGAGTTTCTAGTTGTGGAGTTTCTAGTTGTTGAGTTTCTAGTTGCCGAATCTCTAAATGCGAAGTCTCAAGTTGTGGAGTTTCTAGCTGTGGAGTTTCTGGTTGTGGAATCTCTAGTTGTGGAGTTTCTAGTTGTGGAGTCTCTAGTTGTGCAGTTTGTAGTTGCGAAGTCTAAAGTTGTGGAGTTTCTAGTTGTTTAGTTTCTAGTTGTGGAGTTTGTAGTTGTGGGGTTCGTAGTTGTGGAGCTCGTAGTAGTGAAGTTTCTAGTTGTGGAGTCTCTAGTTGTGGAGTTTGTAGTTGTGGAGTATCTAGTTGTGGTGTTTCAAGTTGGGGAGTTTTTAGTTGTGGATTTTGAAGTTGTGGAGTTCCTAGTTGCGGATTGTCTAGTTGTGGAGTTTATAGTTGCGGAGTCTGTAGTTGTGGAGTTTCTAGTTGCAGAGTTTCTAGTTGCAGACTTTCTAGCTGTGGAGTTTCTAGTTATGAAATTTGTTTTTGTGGAGTATTAGTTGTGGTGTTTCAAGTTGTGGAGTTTCTAGTTGTGGAGTTTCTCGTTGAGGAGTTTCTAGTTGTTGTGTTTCTAGTTGCCGAGTCTCTACATACGAAGTCTCAAGCTGTGGAATTTCTAGCTGTGGAGTTTCTGGTTGTGGAGTCTCTAGTTGTGGAGTTCCTAGTTGTGGAGTCTCTAGTTGTGGAGTTTCTAGTTGCGAAGTCTAAAGTTGTTGAGTTTCTAGTTGTGGAATTTCTAGTTGTTCAGTTTGTAGTTGTGGGATTCGTAGTTGTGGGACTCGTAGTTGTGGAGTTTCTAGTTGTGGAGTCTCTAGTTGTGGAGTTTGTAGTTGTGGAGTTTCTATCTCTGGGATTTCTAGTTGCGGAGTTTCTAGTTGCAGAGTTTCTAGTTGCGGAGTTTTCCAGTTGTGGAGATCGTAGTGGCGGAGTTTCTAGTTGCGGAGTTTCAAGTTGTGGAGTTTGTAGTTGTGGAGTATCTAGTTGTGGAGTTTCAAGTTGTGAAGTTTTTAGTTGTGGATTTTGAAGTTGTGGAGTTCCTAGTTGCGGATTGTCTAGTTGCGGAGTTTAAAGTTGCGGAGTCTGTAGTTGTGGTATTTCTAGTTGTGGAATTTCTAGCTGTGGATTTTCTAGCTGTGGAGTTTCTAGTTGCGGAGTTTTTAGTTGCGGAGTTTCTGGTTGTGGAGTTTCTAGTGTTAGAGTTTCTAGTTGTGGAGTCCATAGTTGTGGAGTATCTATTTGTTGAGTTTCAAGTTGTGGAGTTTCTAGTTATAGAATTTGTAGTTGTGGAGTATCTAGTTGTGGTGTTTCAAAATGTGGAGTTTCTAGCTGTGGAGTTTCTAGTTGTAGATTTTCTACTTGCGGAGTTTCTAGTTGTGAAGTCTCTAGTTGTGGAGTCTCTAGTTGTGGGATTTCTAGTTGCGGAGTTTCTAGTTGCGGAGTATCTGGTTGTGGAGTTTCTAGTTGTGGAGTTTCTAGTTGCAGAGTTTCTAGTTGCAGACTTTCTAGCTGTGGAGTTTCTAGTTATGAAATTTGTTTTTGTGGAGTATTAGTTGTGGTGTTTCAAGTTGTGGAGTTTCTAGTTGTGGAGTTTCTCGTTGAGGAGTTTCTAGTTGTTGTGTTTCTAGTTTCCGAGTCTCTACATACGAAGTCTCAAGCTGTGGAATTTCTAGCTGTGGAGTTTCTGGTTGTGGAGTCTCTAGTTGTGGAGTTCCTAGTTGTGGAGTCTCTAGTTGTGGAGTTTCTAGTTGCGAAGTCTAAAGTTGTTGAGTTTCTAGTTGTGGAATTTCTAGTTGTTCAGTTTGTAGTTGTGGGATTCGTAGTTGTGGGACTCGTAGTTGTGGAGTTTCTAGTTGTGGAGTCTCTAGTTGTGGAGTTTGTAGTTGTGGAGTTTCTATCTCTGGGGTTTCTAGTTGCGGAGTTTCTAGTTGCAGAGTTTCTAGTTGCGGAGTTTTCCAGTTGTGGAGATCGTAGTGGCGGAGTTTCTAGTTGCGGAGTTTCAAGTTGTGGAGTTTGTAGTTGTGGAGTATCTAGTTGTGGAGTTTCAAGTTGTGAAGTTTTTAGTTGTGGATTTTGAAGTTGTGGAGTTCCTAGTTGCGGATTGTCTAGTTGCGGAGTTTAAAGTTGCGGAGTCTGTAGTTGTGGTATTTCTAGTTGTGGAATTTCTAGCTGTGGATTTTCTAGCTGTGGAGTTTCTAGTTGCGGAGTTTTTAGTTGAGGAGTTTCTGGTTGTGGAGTTTCTAGTGTTAGAGTTTCTAGTTGTGGAGTCCATAGTTGTGGAGTATCTATTTGTTGAGTTTCAAGTTGTGGAGTTTCTAGTTATAGAATTTGTAGTTGTGGAGTATCTAGTTGTGGTGTTTCAAAATGTGGAGTTTCTAGCTGTGGAGTTTCTAGTTGTAGATTTTCTACTTGCGGAGTTTCTAGTTGTGAAGTCTCTAGTTGTGGAGTCTCTAGTTGTGGGATTTCTAGTTGCGGAGTTTCTAGTTGCGGAGTATCTGGTTGTGGAGTTTCTAGTTGTGGAGTTTCTAGTTGCAGAGTTTCTAGTTGCGAACTTTCTAGCTGTGGAGTTTCTAGTTGTGGAATTCGTAGTTGTGGAGTATCTAGTTGTGGTGTTTCAAGTTGTGGAGTTTCTAGTTGTGGAGTTTCTCGTTGTGGAGTTTCTAGTTGTTGTGTTTCTAGTTGCCGAGTCTCTACATACGAAGTCTCAAGCTGTGGAATTTCTAGCTGTGGAGTTTCTGGTTGTGGAGTCTCTATTTGTGGAGTTCCTAGTTGTGGAGTCTCTAGTTGTGGAGTTTCTAGTTGCGAAGTCTAAAGTTGTTGAGTTTCTAGTTGTGGAATTTCTAGTTGTTGAGTTTGTAGTTGTGGGGTTCGTAGTTGAGGGACTCGTAGTTGTGGAGTTTCTAGTTGTGGAGTCTCTAGTTGTGGAGTTTGTAGTTGTGGAGACTCTAGCTCTGGAGTTTCTAGTTGCGGAGTTTCTAGTTGCAGAGTTTCTAGTTGCGGAGTTTTCCAGTTGTGGAGATTGCAGTGGTGGAGTTTCTAGTTGCGGAGTTTTAAGTTGTGGAGTTTCTAGTTGTGGAGTTTGTAGTTGTGGAGTATCTAGTTGTGGAGTTTCAATTTGTGAAGTTTTTAGTTGTGGATTTTGAAGTTGTAGAGTTCCTAGTTGCGGATTGTCTAGTTGTGGAGTTTATAGTTGCGGAGTCTGTAGTTGTGGAGTTTCTAGTTGTGGAATTTCCAGCTGTGGATTTTCTAGCTGTGGAGTTTCTAGTTGCGTAGTTTTTAGTTGTGGAGTTTCTGGTTGTGGAGTTTCTAGTGTTAGAGTTTCTAGTTGTGGAGTCCATCATTGTGGAGTATCTATTTGTTGAGTTTGAAGTTGTGGAGTTTCTAGTTATGGAATTTGTAGTTGTGGAGTATCTTGTTGTGGTGTTTCAAAATGTGGCTTTTCTAGCTGTGGAGTTTCTAGTTGTGGATTTTCTAGTTGCGGAGTTTCTAGTTGTGAAGTCTCTAGTTGGGGTGTCTCTAGTTGTGGGATTTCTAGTTGCGGAGTTTCTAGTTGCGGAGTTTCTGGTTGTGGAGTTTCTAGTTGTGGAGTTTCTAGTTGTGGAGTCTGTAGTTGTGGAGTCTGTAAATGTGGAGTTTCTAGTTGTGGAGTTCCCAGTTATGGAGTCTCTAGTTGTGGAGTTTCTAGTTGCGGAGTTCAAGTTGTGGAGTTTTTAGTTGTGGAGTTTCTAGTTGTGGAGTATCTAGTTGTGGTGTTTCAAGTTGTGGAGTTTCTAGTTGAGGAGTTTCTAGTTGTGGAGTTTCTCGTTGTGGAGTTTCTAGTTGTGGAGTTTCTAGTTGTAAAGTCTCTAGTTGTGGAGTTTCTAGCTGTGGAGTTTCTGGTCGTGGAGTCTCTAGTTCTGGAGTTCCCAGTTGTGGAGTCTCTAGTTGTGGAGTTTCTAGTTGTGGAGTTTCTTGTTGTGGAGTTTGTAGTTTTGGGGTTCGTAGTTGTGGAGTTCGTAGTTGTGGAGTTTCTAGTTGTGGAGTCTCTAGTTGTGGAGTTTGTAGTTGTGGAGTTTCTAGCTGTGGAGTTTGTAGTTGCGGAGTTTCTAGTTGCAGAGTTTCTAGTTGCAGAGTTTTCCAGTTGTGAAGATTGCAGTGGCGCAGTTTCTAGTTGCGGGCTTTCTAGCTGTGGAGTTTCTAGTTGCGGAGTTTCTAGTTGCGGAGTTTTTAGTTGTGGAGTTTCTAGTTGTGGAGTTTCTAGTTGTAAAGTCTCTAGTTGTGGAGTTTCTAGCTGTGGAGTTTCTGGTCGTGGAGTCTCTAGTTCTGGAGTTCCTAGTTGTGGAGTCTCTAGTTGTGGATTTCTAGTTGCGAAGTCTAAAGTTGTGGAGTTTCTAGTTGTTTAGTTTCTAGTTTTGGAGTTTGTAGTTGTGGGGTTCGTAGTTGTGGAGCTCGTAGTAGTGAAGTTTCTAGTTGTGGAGTCTCTAGTTGTGGAGTTTGTAGTTCTGGAGTTTCTAGCTGTGGAGTTTCAAGTTGCGGAGTTTCTAGTTGTGGAGTTTCTAGTTGCAGAGTTTCTAGTTGCGGACTTCCTAGCTGTGGAGTTTCTTGTTGTGGAGTCTCTAGTTGGGGAGTTTGTAGTTGTGGAGTTTCTAGTTGCGGAGTTTTTAGGTCGGAGTTTCTGAATGTGGAGTTTCTAGTGTTGGAGTTTCTAGTTTTGGAGTCCGTAGTTGTGGAGTATCTATTTGTTGGGTTTCAAGTTGTGGAGTTTCTAGTTGTGGAATTTGTAGTGGCGGAGTTTCAAGTTGTGGAGTTTCTAGTTGCGGAGTTTCTAGTGTTGGAGTTTATTGTTGTGGATTTCGTAGTTTTGGAGTATCTAGTTGTAGTGTTTCAAGTAGTGAAGTTTCTAGCTGTGGAGTTTCTAGTTGTGGAGTTTTCTAGTAGTGGAGTTTCAAGTTGTGGAGTTTCTAGTTGTGGAATTTGTAGTTTTGTAGTATCTAGTTGTGGTAATTTAAGTTTTGGAGTTTCTAGCTGTGGAGTTTCTAGTTGTGGAGTTTCTAGTTGCGGAGTTTCTAGTTGTAAAGTCTCTAGTTGTGGAGTTTCTAGCTGTGGAGTTTCTGGTTGTGGAGTCTCTAGTTGTGGAGTTCCTAGTTGTGGAGTCTCTAGTTGTGTTTTTCTAGTTGCGAAGTCTAAAGTTGTGGAGTTTCTAGTTGTGGAGTTTCTAGTTGTAGAGTTTGTAGTTTTGGGGTTCGTAGTTGTGGAGTTCGTAGTTGTGGAGTTTGAAGTTGTGGAGTTTCTAGCTGTGGAGTTTGTAGTTGCGGAGTTTCTAGTTGCTGAGTTTCTAGTTGTAGAGTTTTCCAGTTGTGAAGATTGCAGTGGCGGAGTTTCTAGTTGCGGACTTTCTAGCTGTGGAGTTTCTAGTTGCGGAGTTTCTAGTTGCGGAGTTTTTAGTTGTGGAGTTTCTAGTTGTGAAATTTGTAGTTGTGGAGTATCTAGTTGTGGTGTTTCAAGTTATGGAGTTTCTAGTTGTGGAGTACTAGTTGTTGAGTTTCTAGTTGCCGAGTCTCTAAATGCGAAGTCTCAAGTTGTGGAGTTTCTAGCTGTGGAGTTTCTGGTTGAGGAATCTCTAGTTGTGGAGTTTCTAGTTGTTTAGTTTCTTGTTGTGGTGTTTGTAGTTGTGGGGTTCGTAGTTGTGGAGCTCGTAGTTGTGAAGTTTCTAGTTGTGGAGTCTCTAGTTGTGGAGTTTGTAGTTGTGGAGTTTCTAGCTGTGGAGTTTCTAGTTGCGGAGTTTCTAGTTGTGGAGTTTCTAGTTGCAGAGTTTCTAGTTGTGAACTTCCTAGCTGTGGAGTTTCTAGTTGTGGAATTTGTAGTTGTGGAGTATCTAGTTGTGGTGTTTCAAGTAGTGAAGTTTCTAGCTGTGGAGTTTCTAGTTGCGGAGTTTCTAGTTGCAGATTTTCTAGTTGCGGAGTTTAATAGTTGTGGAGTTTCTAGTGGCGGAGTTTCTAGTTGCGGAGTTTCTAGTTGTGGATTTTGTAGTTGTGGAGTATCTAGTTGTGGTGTTTCAAGTTGGGGAGTTTTTAGTTGTGGATTTTGAAGTTGTAGAGTTCCTAGTTGCGGATTGTCTAGTTGTGGAGTTTATAGTTGTGGAGTCTGTAGTTGTGGAGTTTCTAGTTGCAGAGTTTCTAGTTGCAGACTTTCTAGCTGTGGAGTTTCTAGTTATGAAATTTGTTTTTGTGGAGTATTAGTTGTGGTGTTTCAAGTTGTGGAGTTTCTAGTTGTGGAGTTTCTCGTTGAGGAGTTTCTAGTTGTTGTGTTTCTAGTTGCCGAGTCTCTACATACGAAGTCTCAAGCTGTGGAATTTCTAGCTGTGGAGTTTCTGGTTGTGGAGTCTCTAGTTGTGGAGTTCCTAGTTGTGGAGTCTCTAGTTGTGGAGTTTCTAGTTGCGAAGTCTAAAGTTGTTGAGTTTCTAGTTGTGGAATTTCTAGTTGTTCAGTTTGTAGTTGTGGGATTCGTAGTTGTGGGACTCGTAGTTGTGGAGTTTGTAGTTCTGGAGTTTCTAGCTCTGGAGTTTCTAGTTGCGGAGTTTCTAGTTGCAGAGTTTCTAGTTGCGGAGTTTTCCAGTTGTGGAGATCGTAGTGGCGGAGTTTCTAGTTGCGGAGTTTCAAGTTGTGGAGTGTGTAGTTGTGGAGTATCTAGTTGTGGAGTTTCAAGTTGTGAAGTTTTTAGTTGTGGATTTTGAAGTTGTGGAGTTCCTAGTTGCGGATTGTCTAGTTGCGGAGTGTAAAGTTGCGGAGTCTGTAGTTGTGGTATTTCTAGTTGTGGAATTTCTAGCTGTGGATTTTCTAGCTGTGGAGTTTCTAGTTGCGGAGTTTTTAGTTGCGGAGTTTCTGGTTGTGGAGTTTCTAGTGTTAGAGTTTCTAGTTGTGGAGTCCATAGTTGTGGAGTATCTATTTGTTGAGTTTCAAGTTGTGGAGTTTCTAGTTATAGAATTTGTAGTTGTGGAGTATCTAGTTGTGGTGTTTCAAAATGTGGAGTTTCTAGCTGTGGAGTTTCTAGTTGTAGATTTTCTAGTTGCGGAGTTTCTAGTTGTGAAGTCTCTAGTTGTGGGATTTCTAGTTGCGGAGTTTCTAGTTGCGGAGTATCTGGTTGTGGAGTTTCTAGTTGACGAGTTTCTAGTTGCAGAGTTTCTAGTTGCGAACTTTCTAGCTGTGGAGTTTCTAGTTGTGGAATTCGTAGTTGTGGAGTATCTAGTTGTGGTGTTTCAAGTTGTGGAGTTTCTAGTTGTGGAGTTTCTCTTTGTGGAGTTTCTAGTTGTTGTGTTTCTAGTTGCCGAGTCTCTACATACGAAGTCTCAAGCTGTGGAATTTCTAGCTGTGGAGTTTCTGGTTGTGGAGTCTCTAGTTGTGGAGTTCCTAGTTGTGGAGTCTCTAGTTGTGGAGTTTCTAGTTGCGAAGTCTAAAGTTGTTGAGTTTCTAGTTGTGGAATTTCTAGTTGTTGAGTTTGTAGTTGTGGGGTTCGTAGTTGAGGAACTCGTAGTTGTGGAGTTTCTAGTTGTGGAGTCTCTAGTTGTGGAGTTTGTAGTTGTGGAGACTCTAGCTCTGGAGTTTCTAGTTGCGGAGTTTCTAGTTGCAGAGTTTCTAGTTGCGTAGTTTTCCAGTTGTGGAGATTGCAGTGATGGAGTTTCTAGTTGCGGAGTTTCAAGTTGTGGAGTTTCTAGTTGTGGAGTTTGTAGTTGTGGAGTATCTAGTTGTGGAGTTTCAATTTGTGAAGTTTTTAGTTGTGGATTTTGAAGTTGTAGAGTTCCTAGTTGCGGATTGTCTAGTTGTGGAGTTTATAGTTGCGGAGTCTGTAGTTGTGGAGTTTCTAGTTGTGGAATTTCCAGCTGTGGATTTTCTAGCTGTGGAGTTTCTAGTTGCGGAGTTTTTAGTTGCGGAGTTTCTGGTTGTGGAGTTTCTAGTGTTAGAGTTTCTAGTTGTGGAGTCCATAGTTGTGGAGTCCATCATTGTGGAGTATCTATTTGTTGAGTTTGAAGTTGTGGAGTTTCTAGTTATGGAATTTGTAGTTGTGGAGAATCTTGTTGTGGTGTTTCAAAATGTGGAGTTTCTAGCTGTGGAGTTTCTAGTTGTGGATTTTCTAGTTGCGGAGTTTCTAGTTGTGAAGTCTCTAGTTGTGGTGTCTCTAGATGTGGGATTTCTAGTTGCGGAGTTTCTAGTTGCGGAGTTTCTGGTTGTGGAGTTTCTAGTTGTGGAGTTTCTAGTTGTGGAGTCTGTAGTTGTGGAGTCTGTAAATGTGGAGTTTCTAGTTGTGGAGTTCCTAGTTATGGAGTCTCTAGTTGTGGAGTTTCTAGTTGCGGAGTTCAAGTTGTGGAGTTTTTAGTTGTGGAGTTTCTAGTTGTGGAGTATCTAGTTGTGGTGTTTCAAGTTGTGGAGTTTCTAGTTGAGGAGTTTCTAGTTGTGGAGTTTCTAGTTGCGGAGTTTCTAGTTTTGGAGTTTATTGTTGTAGAATTTGTAGTTTTGGAGTATCAAGTTGTAGTGTTTCAAGTAGTGAAGTTTCTAGCTGTGGAGTTTCTAGTTGCGGAGTTTCTAGTTGCAGAGTTTCTAGTTGCGGAATTTTCTAGTAGTGGAGTTTCTAGTTATGGAGTCTCTAGTTGTGGGATTTCTAGTTGCGGAGTTTCTAGTTGCGGAGTTTCTGGTTGTGGAGTTTCTAGTTGTGGAGTTTCTTGTTGTGAAGTGTGTAGTTGTGGAGTCTGTAGTCGTGGAGTTTCTAGTGGGAGATTTTCTAGCTGTGCAGTTTCTAGTTGTAGAGTTTCTAGTTGCAGAGTTTCTAGTTGCGAACTTTCTAGCTGTGGAGTTTCTAGTTGTGGAATTGGTAGTTGTGGAGTATCTAGTTGTGGTGTTTCAAGTAGTGAAGTTTCTAGGTGTGGAGTTTCTAGTTGCAGAGTTTCTAGTTGCAGATTTTCTAGTTGCGGAGTTTATTAGTTGTGGAGTTTATTAGTTGTGGAGTTTCTAGTTGAGGAGTTTCTAGTTGTGGAGTTTGTAGTTGTGGAGTATCTAGTTGCAGAGTTTCAAGTTGGGGAGTTTCTAGTTGTGGATTTTGAAGTTGTAGAGTTCCTAGTTGTGGAGTGTCTGGTTGGGAGTTTCTAGTTGCGGAGTTTTCTAGTTGCGGAGTCTGTAGTTTTGGTGTTGCTAGTTGTGGAGTTTCTAGTGGTGGATTTTCTAGCTGTGGAGTTTCTAGTTGCGGAGTTTCTAGTTGCAGAGTTTCTAGTTGCGGACTTTCTAGCTGTGGAGTTTCTAGTTGCGGAGTTTCTAGTTGCGGAGTTTTAGTTGTGGAGTTTCTAGTTGTGAAATTTGTAGTTGTGGAGTATCTAGTTGTGGGGTTGCAAGTTGTGGAGTTTCTAGTTGTGGAGTTTCTAGTTGTGGAGTTTCTAGTTGCGGAGTTTCTAGTTGTGAAGTCTCTAGTTGTGGAGTCTCTAGTTGTGGGATTTCTAGTTGCGGAGTTTCTGGTTGTGGAGTTTCTAGTTGTGGAGTTTCTAGTTGTGGAGTCTGTAGTTGTGGAGTTTCTAGTGGTAGATTTTCTAGCTGTGCAGTTTCTAGTTGTGGAGTTTCTAGTTGCAGAGATTCTAGTTGTGGACTTTCTAGCCGTGGAGTTTCTAGTTTCGGAATTTGTAGTTGTGGAGTATCTAGTTGTGGTGTTTCAAGTAGTGAAGTATCTAACTGTGGAGTTTCTAGTTGTGGGGTTTTCTAGTAGTGGAGTTTAAAGTTGTGGAGTTTCTAGTTGTGGAATTTGTAGTTGTGTAGTATCTAGTTGTGGTAATTCAAGTTTTGGAGGTTCTAGCTGTGGAGTTTCTAGTTGTGGAGTTTCTAAATGTAAAGTCTCTAGTTGTGGAGTTTCTAGCTGTGGAGTTTCTGGTCGTGGAGTCTCTAGTTCTGGAGTTCCTAGTTGTGGAGTCTCTAGTTGTGGATTTCTAGTTGCGAAGTCTAAAGTTGTGGAGTTTCTAGTTGTGGAGTTTCTTGTTGTGGAGTTTGTAGTTTTGGGGTTCGTAGTTGTGGAGTTCGTAGTTGTGGAGTTTCTAGTTGTGGAGTCTCTAGTTGTGGAGTTTGTAGTTGTGGAGTTTCTAGCTGTGGAGTTTGTAGTTGCGGAGTTTCTAGTTGCAGAGTTTCTAGTTGCAGAGTTTTCCAGTTGTGAAGATTGCAGTGGCGCAGTTTCTAGTTGCGGGCTTTCTAGCTGTGGAGTTTCTAGTTGCGGAGTTTCTAGTTGCGGAGTTTTTAGTTGTGGAGTTTCTAGTAGTGAAATTTGTAGTTGTGGAGTATCTAGTTGTGGTGTTTCAAGTTGCGGAGTTTCTAGTTGTGGAGTTTCTAGTTGTGGAGTTTCTAGTTGTTGAGTTTCTAGTTGCCGAATCTCTAAATGCGAAGTCTCAAGTTGTGGAGTTTCTAGCTGTGGAGTTTCTGGTTGTGGAATCTCTAGTTGTGGAGTTTCTAGTTGTGGAGTCTCTAGTTGTGCAGTTTGTAGTTGCGAAGTCTAAAGTTGTGGAGTTTCTAGTTGTTTAGTTTCTAGTTGTGGAGTTTGTAGTTGTGGGGTTCGTAGTTGTGGAGCTCGTAGTAGTGAAGTTTCTAGTTGTGGAGTCTCTAGTTGTGGAGTTTGTAGTTGTGGAGTATATAGTTGTGGTGTTTCAAGTTGGGGAGTTTTTAGTTGTGGATTTTGAAGTTGTGGAGTTCCTAGTTGCGGATTGTCTAGTTGTGGAGTTTATAGTTGCGGAGTCTGTAGTTGTGGAGTTTCTAGTTGCAGAGTTTCTAGTTGCAGACTTTCTAGCTGTGGAGTTTCTAGTTATGAAATTTCTTTTTGTGGAGTATTAGTTGTGGTGTTTCAAGTTGTGGAGTTTCTAGTTGTGGAGTTTCTCGTTGAGGAGTTTCTAGTTGTTGTGTTTCTAGTTGCCGAGTCTCTACATACGAAGTCTCAAGCTGTGGAATTTCTAGCTGTGGAGTTTCTGGTTGTGGAGTCTCTAGTTGTGGAGTTCCTAGTTGTGGAGTCTCTAGTTGTGGAGTTTCTAGTTGCGAAGTCTAAAGTTGTTGAGTTTCTAGTTGTGGAATTTCTAGTTGTTCAGTTTGTAGTTGTGGGATTCGTAGTTGTGGGACTCGTAGTTGTGGAGTTTCTAGTTGTGAAGTCTCTAGTTGTGGAGTTTGTAGTTGTGGAGTTTCTATCTCTGGGGTTTCTAGTTGCGGAGTTTCTAGTTGCAGAGTTTCTAGTTGCGGAGTTTTCCAGTTGTGGAGATCGTAGTGGCGGAGTTTCTAGTTGCGGAGTTTCAAGTTGTGGAGTTTGTAGTTGTGGAGTATCTAGTTGTGGAGTTTCAAGTTGTGAAGTTTTTAGTTGTGGATTTTGAAGTTGTGGAGTTCCTAGTTGCGGATTGTCTAGTTGCGGAGTTTAAAGTTGCGGAGTCTGTAGTTGTGGTATTTCTAGTTGTGGAATTTCTAGCTGTGGATTTTCTAGCTGTGGAGTTTCTAGTTGCGGAGTTTTTAGTTGCGGAGTTTCTGGTTGTGGAGTTTCTAGTGTTAGAGTTTCTAGTTGTGGAGTCCATAGTTGTGGAGTATCTATTTGTTGAGTTTCAAGTTGTGGAGTTTCTAGTTATAGAATTTGTAGTTGTGGAGTATCTAGTTGTGGTGTTTCAAAATGTGGAGTTTCTAGCTGTGGAGTTTCTAGTTGTAGATTTTCTACTTGCGGAGTTTCTAGTTGTGAAGTCTCTAGTTGTGGAGTCTCTAGTTGTGGGATTTCTAGTTGCGGAGTTTCTAGTTGCGGAGTATCTGGTTGTGGAGTTTCTAGTTGTGGAGTTTCTAGTTGCAGAGTTTCTAGTTGCGAACTTTCTAGCTGTGGAGTTTCTAGTTGTGGAATTCGTAGTTGTGGAGTATCTAGTTGTGGTGTTTCAAGTTGTGGAGTTTCTAGTTGTGGAGTTTCTCGTTGTGGAGTTTCTAGTTGTTGTGTTTCTAGTTGCCGAGTCTCTACATACGAAGTCTCAAGCTGTGGAATTTCTAGCTGTGGAGTTTCTGGTTGTGGAGTCTCTATTTGTGGAGTTCCTAGTTGTGGAGTCTCTAGTTGTGGAGTTTCTAGTTGCGAAGTCTAAAGTTGTTGAGTTTCTAGTTGTGGAATTTCTAGTTGTTGAGTTTGTAGTTGTGGGGTTCGTAGTTGAGGGACTCGTAGTTGTGGAGTTTCTAGTTGTGGAGTCTCTAGTTGTGGAGTTTGTAGTTGTGGAGACTCTAGCTCTGGAGTTTCTAGTTGCGGAGTTTCTAGTTGCAGAGTTTCTAGTTGCGGAGTTTTCCAGTTGTGGAGATTGCAGTGGTGGAGTTTCTAGTTGCGGAGTTTTAAGTTGTGGAGTTTCTAGTTGTGGAGTTTGTAGTTGTGGAGTTTCAATTTGTGAAGTTTTTAGTTGTGGATTTTGAAGTTGTAGAGTTCCTAGTTGCGGATTGTCTAGTTGTGGAGTTTATAGTTGCGGAATCTGTAGTTGTGGAGTTTCTAGTTGTGGAATTTCCAGCTGTGGATTTTCTAGCTGTGGAGTTTCTAGTTGCGTAGTTTTTAGTTGCGGAGTTTCTGGTTGTGGAGTTTCTAGTGTTAGAGTTTCTAGTTGTGGAGTCCATAGTTGTGGAGTCCATCATTGTGGAGTATCTATTTGTTGAGTTTGAAGTTGTGGAGTTTCTAGTTATGGAATTTGTAGTTGTGGAGTATCTTGTTGTGGTGTTTCAAAATGTGGAGTTTCTAGCTGTGGAGTTTCTAGTTGTGGATTTTCTAGTTGCGGAGTTTCTAGTTGTGAAGTCTCTAGTTGTGGTGTCTCTAGTTGTGGGATTTCTAGTTGCGGAGTTTCTAGTTGCGGAGTTTCTGGTTGTGGAGTTTCTAGTTGTGGAGTTTCTAGTTGTGGAGTCTGTAGTTGTGGAGTCTGTAAATGTGGAGTTTCTAGTTGTGGAGTTCCCAGTTATGGAGTCTCTAGTTGTGGAGTTTCTAGTTGCGGAGTTCAAGTTGTGGAGTTTTTAGTTGTGGAGTTTCTAGTTGCGGAGTTCAAGTTGTGGAGTTTTTAGTAGTGGAGTTTCTAGTTATGGAGTCTCTAGTTGTGGGATTTCTAGTTGCGGAGTTTCTAGTTGCGGAGTTTCTGGTTGTGGAGTTTCTAGTTGTGGAGTTTCTTGTTGTGAAGTGTGTAGTTGTGGAGTCTGTAGTCGTGGAGTTTCTAGTGGGAGATTTTCTAGCTGTGCAGTTTCTAGTTGTAGAGTTTCTAGTTGCAGAGTTTCTAGTTGCGAACTTTCTAGCTGTGGAGTTTCTAGTTGTGGAATTGGTAGTTGTGGAGTATCTAGTTGTGGTGTTTCAAGTAGTGAAGTTTCTAGCTGTGGAGTTTCTAGTTGCAGAATTTCTAGTTGCAGATTTTCTAGTTGCGGAGTTTATTAGTTGTGGAGTTTATTAGTTGTGGAGTTTCTAGTTGAGGAGTTTCTAGTTGTGGAGTTTGTAGTTGTGGAGTATCTAGTTGCGGAGTTTCAAGTTGGGGAGTTTCTAGTTGTGGATTTTGAAGTTGTAGAGTTCCTAGTTGTGGAGTGTCTGGTTGGGAGTTTCTAGTTGCGGAGTTTTCTAGTTGCGGAGTCTGTAGTTTTGGTGTTGCTAGTTGTGGAGTTTCTTGTGGTGGATTTTCTAGCTGTGGAGTTTCTAGTTGCGGAGTTTCTAGTTGCAGAGTTTCTAGTTGCGGACTTTCTAGCTGTGGAGTTTCTAGTTGCGGAGTTTCTAGTTGCGGAGTTTTAGTTGTGGAGTTTCTAGTTGTGAAATTTGTAGTTGTGGAGTATCTAGTTGTGGGGTTGCAAGTTGTGGAGTTTCTAGTTGTGGAGTTTCTAGTTGTGGAGTTTCTAGTTGCGGAGTTTCTAGTTGTGAAGTCTCTAGTTGTGGAGTCTCTAGTTGTGGGATTTCTAGTTGCGGAGTTTCTGGTTGTGGAGTTTCTAGTTGCGGAGTTTCTAGTTGTGGAGTCTGTAGTCGTGGAGTTTCTAGTGGTAGATTTTCTAGCTGTGCAGTTTCTAGTTGTGGAGTTTCTAGTTGCAGAGATTCTAGTTGTGGACTTTCTAGCCGTGGAGTTTCTAGTTTCGGAATTTGTAGTTGTGGAGTATCTAGTTGTGGTGTTTCAAGTAGTGAAGTATCTAACTGTGGAGTTTCTAGTTGTGGGGTTTTCTAGTAGTGGAGTTTAAAGTTGTGGAGTTTCTAGTTGTGGAATTTGTAGTTGTGTAGTATCTAGTTGTGGTTTTTCAAGTTTTGGAGGTTCTAGCTGTGGAGTTTCTAGTTGTGGAGTTTCTAGTTGTGGAGTTTCTAGTTGTGGAGTTTCTAGTTGTAAAGTCTCTAGTTGTGGAGTTTCTAGCTGTGGAGTTTCTGGTCGTGGAGTCTCTAGTTCTGGAGTTCCTAGTTGTGGAGTCTCTAGTTGTGGATTTCTAGTTGCGTAGTCTAAAGTTGTGGAGTTTCTAGTTGTGGAGTTTCTTGTTGTGGAGTTTGTAGTTTTGGGGTTCGTAGTTGTGGAGTTCGTAGTTGTGGAGTTTCTAGTTGTGGAGTCTCTAGTTGTGGAGTTTGTAGTTGTGGAGTTTCTACCTGTGGAGTTTGTAGTTGCGGAGTTTCTAGTTGCAGAGTTTCTAGTTGCAGAGTTTTCCAGTTGTGAAGATTGCAGTGGCGCAGTTTCTAGTTGCGGGCTTTCTAGCTGTGGAGTTTCTAGTTGCGGAGTTTCTAGTTGCGGAGTTTTTAGTTGTGGAGTTTCTAGTTGTGAAATTTGTAGTTGTGGAGTATCTAGTTGTGGTGTTTCAAGTTGCGGAGTTTCTAGCTGTGGAGTTTCTGGTTGTGGAATCTCTAGTTGTGGAGTTTCTAGTTGTGGAGTCTCTAGTTGTGGAGTTTGTAGTTGCGAAGTCTAAAGTTGTGGAGTTTCTAGTTGTTTAGTTTCTAGTTGTGGAGTTTGTAGTTGTGGGGTTCGTAGTTGTGGAGCTCGTAGTAGTGAAGTTTCTAGTTGTGGAGTCTCTAGTTGTGGTGTTTGTAGTTCTGGAGTTTCTAGCTGTGGAGTTTCAAGTTGCGGAGTTTCTAGTTGTGGAGTTTCTAGTTGCAGAGTTTCTAGTTGCGGACTTCCTAGCTGTGGAGTTTCTTGTTGTGGAGTTCCTAGTTGTGGAGTCTCTAGTTGTGGAGTTTCTAGTTGCGAAGTCTAAAGTTGTTGAGTTTCTAGTTGGGGAATTTCTAGTTGTTGAGGTTGTAGTTGTGGGGTTAGTAGCTGTGGGACTCGTAGTTGTGGAGTTTCTAGTTGTGGAGTCTCTAGTTGTGGAGTTTGTAGTTGTGGAGTTTCTAGCTCTGGAGTTTCTAGTTGCGGAGTTTCTAGTTGCAGAGTTTCTAGTTGCGGAGTTTTCCAGTTGTGGAGATCGTAGTGGCGGAGTTTCTAGTTGCGGAGTTTCAAGTTGTGGAGTGTGTAGTTGTGGAGTATCTAGTTGTGGAGTTTCAAGTTGTGAAGTTTTTAGTTGTGGATTTTGAAGTTGTGGAGTTCCTAGTTGCGGATTGTCTAGTTGCGGAGTTTAAAGTTGCGGAGTCTGTAGTTGTGGTATTTCTAGTTGTGGAATTTCTAGCTGTGGATTTTCTAGCTGTGGAGTTTCTAGTTGCGGAGTTTTTAGTTGCGGAGTTTCTGGTTGTGGAGTTTCTAGTGTTAGAGTTTCTAGTTGTGGAGTCCATAGTTGTGGAGTATCTATTTGTTGAGTTTCAAGTTGTGGAGTTTCTAGTTATAGAATTTGTAGTTGTGGAGTATCTAGTTGTGGTGTTTCAAAATGTGGAGTTTCTAGCTGTGGAGTTTCTAGTTGTAGATTTTCTAGTTGCGGAGTTTTTAGTTGTGAAGTCTCTAGTTGTGGGATTTCTAGTTGCGGAGTTTCTAGTTGCGGAGTATCTGGTTGTGGAGTTTCTAGTTGACGAGTTTCTAGTTGCAGAGTTTCTAGTTGCGAACTTTCTAGCTGTGGAGTTTCTAGTTGTGGAATTCGTAGTTGTGGAGTATCTAGTTGTGGTGTTTCAAGTTGTGGAGTTTCTAGTTGTGGAGTTTCTCTTTGTGGAGTTTCTAGTTGTTGTGTTTCTAGTTGCCGAGTCTCTACATACGAAGTGTCAAGCTGTGGAATTTCTAGCTGTGGAGTTTCTGGTTGTGGAGTCTCTAGTTGTGGAGTTCCTAGTTGTGGAGTCTCTAGTTGTGGAGTTTCTAGTTGCGAAGTCTAAAGTTGTTGAGTTTCTAGTTGTGGAATTTCTAGTTGTTGAGTTTGTAGTTGTGGGGTTCGTAGTTGAGGGACTCGTAGTTGTGGAGTTTCTAGTTGTGGAGTCTCTAGTTGTGGAGTTTGTAGTTGTGGAGACTCTAGCTCTGGAGTTTCTAGTTGCGGAGTTTCTAGTTGCAGAGTTTCTAGTTGCGTAGTTTTCCAGTTGTGGAGATTGCAGTGATGGAGTTTCTAGTTGCGGAGTTTCAAGTTGTGGAGTTTCTAGTTGTGGAGTTTGTAGTTGTGGAGTATCTAGTTGTGGAGTTTCAATTTGTGAAGTTTTTAGTTGTGGATTTTGAAGTTGTAGAGTTCCTAGTTGCGGATTGTCTAGTTGTGGAGTTTATAGTTGCGGAGTCTGTAGTTGTGGAGTTTCTAGTTGTGGAATTTCCAGCTGTGGATTTTCTAGCTGTGGAGTTTCTAGTTGCGGAGTTTTTAGTTGCGGAGTTTCTGGTTGTGGAGTTTCTAGTGTTAGAGTTTCTAGTTGTGGAGTCCATAGTTGTGGAGTCCATCATTGTGGAGTATCTATTTGTTGAGTTTGAAGTTGTGGAGTTTCTAGTTATGGAATTTGTAGTTGTGGAGTATCTTGTTGTGGTGTTTCAAAATGTGGAGTTTCTAGCTGTGGAGTTTCTAGTTGTGGATTTTCTAGTTGCGGAGTTTCTAGTTGTGAAGTCTCTAGTTGTGGTGTCTCTAGTTGTGGGATTTCTAGTTGCGGAGTTTCTAGTTGCGGAGTTTCTGGTTGTGGAGTTTCTAGTTGTGGAGTTTCTAGTTGTGGAGTCTGTAGTTGTGGAGTCTGTAAATGTGGAGTTTCTAGTTGTGGAGTTCCCAGTTATGGAGTCTCTAGTTGTGGAGTTTCTAGTTGCGGAGTTCAAGTTGTGGAGTTTTTAGTTGTGGAGTTTCTAGTTGTGGAGTATCTAGTTGTGGTGTTTCAAGTTGTGGAGTTTCTAGTTGAGGAGTTTCTAGTTGTGGAGTTTCTAGTTGCGGAGTTTCTAGTTTTGGAGTTTATTGTTGTAGAATTTGTAGTTTTGGAGTATCAAGTTGTAGTGTTTCAAGTAGTGAAGTTTCTAGCTGTGGAGTTTCTAGTTGCGAAGTTTCTAGTTGCAGAGTTTCTAGTTGCGGAATTTTCTAGTAGTGGAGTTTCTAGTTATGGAGTCTCTAGTTGTGGGATTTCTAGTTGCGGAGTTTCTAGTTGCGGAGTTTCTGGTTGTGGAGTTTCTAGTTGTGGAGTTTCTTGTTGTGAAGTGTGTAGTTGTGGAGTCTGTAGTCGTGGAGTTTCTAGTGGGAGATTTTCTAGCTGTGCAGTTTCTAGTTGTAGAGTTTCTAGTTGCAGAGTTTCTAGTTGCGAACTTTCTAGCTGTGGAGTTTCTAGTTGTGGAATTGGTAGTTGTGGAGTATCTAGTTGTGGTGTTTCAAGTAGTGAAGTTTCTAGCTGTGGAGTTTCTAGTTGCAGAATTTCTAGTTGCAGATTTTCTAGTTGCGGAGTTTATTAGTTGTGGAGTTTATTAGTTGTGGAGTTTCTAGTTGAGGAGTTTCTAGTTGTGGAGTTTGTAGTTGTGGAGTATCTAGTTGCGGAGTTTCAAGTTGGGGAGTTTCTAGTTGTGGATTTTGAAGTTGTAGAGTTCCTAGTTGTGGAGTGTCTGGTTGGGAGTTTCTAGTTGCGGAGTTTTCTAGTTGCGGAGTCTGTAGTTTTGGTGTTGCTAGTTGTGGAGTTTCTAGTGGTGGATTTTCTAGGTGTGGAGTTTCTAGTTGCGGTGTTTCTAGTTGCAGAGTTTCTAGTTGCGGACTTTCTAGCTGTGGAGTTTCTAGTTGCGGAGTTTCTAGTTGCGGAGTTTTAGTTGTGGAGTTTCTAGTTGTGAAATTTGTAGTTGTGGAGTATCTAGTTGTGGGGTTGCAAGTTGTGGAGTTTCTAGTTGTGGAGTTTCTCGTTGTGGAGTTTCTAGTTGCGGAGTTTCTAGTTGTGAAGTCTCTAGTTGTGGAGTCTCTAGTTGTGGGATTTCTAGTTGCGGAGTTTCTGGTTGTGGAGTTTCTAGTTGTGGAGTTTCTAGTTGTGGAGTCTGTAGTTGTGGAGTTTCTAGTGGTAGATTTTCTAGCTGTGCAGTTTCTAGTTGTGGAGTTTCTAGTTGCAGAGATTCTAGTTGTGGACTTTCTAGCCGTGGAGTTTCTAGTTTCGGAATTTGTAGTTGTGGAGTATCTAGTTGTGGTGTTTCAAGTAGTGAAGTATCTAACTGTGGAGTTTCTAGTTGTGGGGTTTTCTAGTAGTGGAGTTTAAAGTTGTGGAGTTTCTAGTTGTGGAATTTGTAGTTGTGTAGTATCTAGTTGTGGTAATTCAAGTTTTGGAGGTTCTAGCTGTGGAGTTTCTAGTTGTGGAGTTTCTAGTTGTGGAGTTTCTAGTTGTAAAGTCTCTAGTTGTGGAGTTTCTAGCTGTGGAGTTTCTGGTCGTGGAGTCTCTAGTTCTGGAGTTCCTAGTTGTGGAGTCTCTAGTTGTGGATTTCTAGTTGCGAAGTCTAAAGTTGTGGAGTTTCTAGTTGTGGAGTTTCTTGTTGTGGAGTTTGTAGTTTTGGGGTTCGTAGTTGTGGAGTTCGTAGTTGTGGAGTTTCTAGTTGTGGAGTCTCTAGTTGTGGAGTTTGTAGTTGTGGAGTTTCTAGCTGTGGAGTTTGTAGTTGCGGAGTTTCTAGTTGCAGAGTTTCTAGTTGCAGAGTTTTCCAGTTGTGAAGATTGCAGTGGCGCAGTTTCTAGTTGCGGGCTTTCTAGCTGTGGAGTTTCTAGTTGCGGAGTTTCTAGTTGCGGAGTTTTTAGTTGTGGAGTTTCTAGTTGTGAAATTTGTAGTTGTGGAGTATCTAGTTGTGGTGTTTCAAGTTGCGGAGTTTCTAGTTGTGGAGTTTCTAGTTGTGGAGTTTCTAGTTGTTGAGTTTCTAGTTGCCGAATCTCTAAATGCGAAGTCTCAGGTTGTGGAGTTTCTAGCTGTGGAGTTTCTGGTTGTGGAATCTCTAGTTGTGGAGTTTCTAGTTGTGGAGTCTCTAGTTGTGGAGTTTGTAGTTGCGAAGTCTAAAGTTGTGGAGTTTCTAGTTGTTTAGTTTCTAGTTGTGGAGTTTGTAGTTGTGGGGTTCGTAGTTGTGGAGCTCGTAGTAGTGAAGTTTCTAGTTGTGGAGTCTCTAGTTGTGGTGTTTGTAGTTCTGGAGTTTCTAGCTGTGGAGTTTCAAGTTGCGGAGTTTCTAGTTGTGGAGTTTCTAGTTGCAGAGTTTCTAGTTGCGGACTTCCTAGCTGTGGAGTTTCTTGTTGTGGAGTTCCTAGTTGTGGAGTCTCTAGTT
Source organism: Rhipicephalus microplus (assembly GCF_043290135.1). Lineage (NCBI taxonomy): Eukaryota > Metazoa > Arthropoda > Arachnida > Ixodida > Ixodidae > Rhipicephalus > Rhipicephalus microplus. The sequence continues at coordinate 5,956,775 of NW_027464590.1, read as the reverse complement.
GTGGAGTTTCTAGTTGCGAAGTCTAAAGTTGTTGAGTTTCTAGTTGGGGAATTTCTAGTTGTTGAGATTGTAGTTGTGGGGTTAGTAGCTGTGGGACTCGTAGTTGTGGAGTTTCTAGTTGTGGAGTCTCTAGTTGTGGAGTTTGTAGTTGTGGAGTTTCTAGCTCTGGAGTTTCAAGTTGTGGAGTTTCTAGTTGTGGATTTTGAAGTTGTAGAGTTCCTAGTTGTGGAGTGTCTAGTTGGGAGTTGCTAGTTGTGGAGTTTCTATTGGTGGATTTTCTAGCTGTGGAGTTTCTAGTTGCGGAGTTTCTAGTTGCAGAGTTTCTAGTTGCGGAGTTTTCCAGTTGTGGAGATTGTAGTGGCGGAGTTTCTAGTTGCGGAGTTTCAAGTTGTGGAGTTTCTAGTTGTGGAGTTTGTAGTTGTGGAGTATCTAGAGTTGGAGTTGCAAGTTGTGACGTTTTTAGTTGTGAATTTTGAAGTTGTAGAGTTCCTAGTTGCGGATTGTCTACTTGTGGAGTTTATAGTTGCGGAGTCTGTAGTTGTGGAGTTTCTAGTTGTGGAATTTCTAGCTGTGGATTTTCTAGCTGTGAAGTTTCTAGTTGCGGAGTTTTTAGTTGCAGAGTTCCTGGTTGTGGAGTTTCTAGTGTTAGAGTTTCTAGTTGTGGAGTCCATAGTTGTGGAGTATCTATTTGTTGAGTTTCAAGTTGTGGAGTTTCTAGTTATGGAATTTGTAGTTGTGGAGTATCTAGTTGTGGTGTTTCAAAATGTGGAGTTTCTAGCTGTGGAGTTTCTAGTTGTGGATTTTCTAGTTGCGGAGTTTCTAGTTGCGGAGTTTCTGGTTGTGGAGTCTCTAGTTGTGGAGTTTCTAGTTGCGGAGTTTTAAGTTGTGGAGTTTTTAGTTCTGGATTTTGAAGTTGTAGAGTTCCTAGTTGCGGAGTGTCTGGTTGGGAGTTTCCTGTTGCGGAGTTTTCTAGTTTCGGAGTCTGTAGTTGTGGCGTTGCTAGTTTTGGAGTTTCTAGTGGTGGATTTTCTAGCTGTGGAGTTTCTAGTTGCGGAGTTTCTAGTTGCAGAGTTTCTAGTTGAGGACGTTCTAGCTGTGGAGTTTCTAGTTGCGAAGTTTATAGTTGCAGAGTTTTTAGTTTTGGAGTTTCTAGTTGTGAAATTTGTAGTTGTGGAGTATCTAGTTGTGGGGTTGCAAGTTGTGGAGTATCTAGTTGTGGTGTTTCAAGTAGTGAAGTATCTAACTGTGGAGTTTCTAGTTGCAGATTTTCTAGTTGCGGAGTTTATTAGTTTTGGAGTGTCAAGTTGTGGAGTTTCTAGTTGTGGAGTTTCTTGTTGCGGAGTCTCTAGTTGTGGAGTTTGTAGTTGTGGAATTTCTAGTTGCGGAGTTTTTAGGTCGGAGTCTCTGGTTGTGGAGTTTCTAGTGGAGTTTCTAGTTTTGGATTCGGTAGTTGTGGAGTATCTATTTGTTGGGTTTCAAGTTGTGGAGTTTCTAGTTGTGGAGTTTCTAGAGTATCTAGTTGTGGTGTTTCAAGTTGTGGAATTTCTAGTTGTGGAGTTTCTAGTTGTGGAGTTTCTAGAGTATCTAGTTGTGGTGTTTCAAGTTGTGGAGTTTCTAGTTGAGGAGTTCTAGTTGTGAAGTTTCTAGTTGCGGAGTTTCTAGTGTTGGAGTTTATTGTTGTGGAATTCGTAGTTTTGGAGTATCTAGTTGTAGTGTTTCAAGTAGTGAAATCTCTAGCTGTGGAGTTTCTAGTTGTGGAGTTTTCTAGTAGCGGAGTTTCTAGTTATGGAGTTTCAAGTTGTGGAGTTTCTAGTTGTGGAGTTTCTTGTTGCGGAGTCTCTAGTTGTGGAGTTTGTAGTTGTGGAATTTCTAGTTGCGGAGTTTTTAGGTCGGAGTTTCTGGTTGTGGAGTTTCTAGTGGAGTTTCTAGTTTTGGATTCGGTAGTTGTGGAGTATCTATTTGTTGAGTTTCAAGTTGTGGAGTTTCTATTTGTGGAATTTGTAGTTGCGGAGTTTCAAGTTGGGGAGTTTCTAGTTGGGGAGTTTCTAGAGTATCTAGTTGTGGTGTTTCAAGTTGTGGAGTTTCTAGTTGAGGAGTTTCTAGTTGTGGAGTTTCTAGTTGCGGAGTTTCTAGTGTTGGAGTTTATTGTTGTGGAATTCGTAGTTTTGGAGTATCTAGTTATAGTGTTTCAAGTAGTGAAATCTCTAGCTGTGGAGTTTTTAGTTGTGGAGTTTTCTAGTAGCGGAGTTTCTAGTTATGGAGTTTCAAGTTGTGGAGTTTCTAGTTGTGGAATTTGTGGTTGTGTAGTATCTAGTTGTGGTAATTCAAGTTTTGGAGTTTCTAGCTGTGAAGTTTCTAGTTGTGGAGTTTCTAGTTGTGAAGTTTCTAGTTGTAAAGTCTCTAGTTGTGAAGTTTCTAGCTGTGGAGTTTCTCGTTGTGGAGTCTCTAGTTGTGGAGTTCCTAGTTGCGGAGTCTCTAGTTGTGAATTTCTAGTAGCGAAGTCTAAAGTTGTGGAGTTTCTAGTTGTGGAGTTTCTAGTTGTGAAGTTTGTAGTTATGGGGTTCGTAGTTGTGGAGTTCGTAGTTGTGAAGTTTCTAGTTGTGGAGTCTCTAGTTGTGGAGTTTGTAGTTGTGGAGTTTCTAGCTGTTGAGTGTCTAGTTGCGGAGTTTCTAGTTGCAGAGTTTCTAGTTGCAGAGTTTTCCAGTTGTGAAGATTGCAGTGGCGGTGTTTCTAGTTGCGGAGTTTCAAGATGTGGAGTTTACAGTTGTGGAGTATCTAGTTGTGGAGTTTCAAGTTGTGGAGTTTTTGGTTGTGGATTTTGAAGTTGTAGAGTTTCTAGTTGCGGATTGTCTAGTTGTGTAATTTATAGTTGCGGAGTTTTCTAGTTGCGGAGTCTGTAGTTGTGGAGTTTCTAGTTGTGGAATTTATAGCTGTGGATTTTCTAGTTGCGGAGTTTCTGGTTGTGGAGTTTCTAATGTTGGAGTATCTAGTTGTGGAGTCCGTAGTTGTGGAGTATCTATTTGTTGGGTTTCAAGTTGTGCAGTTTCTTGTTGCGGAATTTGTAGTTGTGGAGTATCTAGTTGTGGTGTTTCAAGTTGTGGAGTTTCTAGCTGTGGAGTTTCTAGTTGTGGAGTTTCTAGTTGCAGAGTTTCTAGTTGTGAAGTCTCTAGTTGTGGAGTCTCTAGTTGTGGGATTTCTAGTTGCGGAGTTTCTATTTGCGGAGTTTCTGGTTGTGGAGTTTCTAGTTGTGAAGTTTAGAGTTATGGAGTCTCTAATTGTGGAGTTTCTAGTTGCGCCATTTCTAGTTGTGGAGCTTCTAGTTGTGCAGTTTCTAGTTATGAAATTCGTTTTTGTGGAGTATCTAGTATTGGTGTTTCAAGTTGTGGAGTTTCTAGTTGTGGAGTTTCTCGTTGTGGAGTTTCTAGTTGTTGAGTTTCTAGTTGCCGAGTCTCTACATACGAAGTCTCAAGCTGTGGAATTTCTAGTTGTGGTGTTTCAAGTAGTGGAGTTTCTAGTTGAGGAGTTTCTAGTTGCGGAGTTTCTAGTTGTGGAGTTTCTAGTTGTGGAATTCGTAGTTTTTGAGTATCTAGTTGTGGTGTTTGAAGTAGTGAAGTTTCTAGCTGTGGAGTTTCTAGTTGCGCAGTTACTAGTTGAAGAGTTTCTAGTTGCGGAGTTTTCTAGTAGTGATGTTTCTAGTTATGGAGTTTCTAGTTGTGGAGTCCGTTGTTGTGGAGTATCTATTTGTTGGGTTTCAAGTTGTGGAGTTTCAAGTTGCGGATGGTCTAGTTGTGGAGTTTATAGTGGCGGAGTCTGTAGTTGTGGAGTTTCTAGTTGTGGAATTTCTAGCTGTGGATTTTCTAACTGTGGAGTTTCTAGTTGCGGAGTTTTTAGTTGCGGAGTTTCTGGTTATGGAGTTTCTAGTGTTAGAGATTCTAGTTGTGGAGTCCATAGTTGTGGAGTATCTATTTGTTGAGTTTCAAGTTGTGGAGTTTCTAGTTATGGAATTTGTAGTTGTGGAGTATCTATTTGTGGAGTTTCAAGTTGTGGAGTTTCTAGTTATGGAATTTGTAGTTGTGGAGTATCTAGTTGTGGTGTTTCAAAATGTGGAGTTTCTAGCTGTGGAGTCTCTAGTTGTGCGATTTCTAGTTGCGGAGTTTCTAGTTGCGAAGTTTCTGGTTGTGGAGTTTCTAGTTGTGGAGTTTCTAGTTGAGGAGTCTGTAGTTGTGGAGTCTGTAGTTGTGGAGTTGCTAGTTGTGGAGTTCCTAGTTATGGAGTTTCTAGTTGCAGATTTTCTAGTTGCGGAGTTTAATAGTTGTGGAGTTTCTAGTGGCGGAGTTTCTAGTTGCGGAGTTTCTAGTTGTGGAGTTTGTAGTTGTGGAGTATCTAGTTGCGGTGTTTCAAGTTGGGGAGTTTCTAGTTGTGGATTTTGAAGTTGTAGAGTTCCTAGTTGCGGAGTGTCTGGTTGGGAGTTTCTAGTTGCGGAGTTTTCTAGTTGCGGAGTCTGTAGTTGTGGAGTTGCTAGTTGTGGAGTTTCTAGTGGTGGATTTTCTAGCTGTGGAGTTTCTAGTTGCGGAGTTTCTAGTTGCAGAGTTTCTATTTGCAGACTTTCTAGCTGTGGAGTTTCTAGTTATGAAATTTGTTTTTGTGGAGTATCTAGTTGTGGTGTTTCAAGTTGTGGAGTTTCTAGTTGTGGAGTTTCTCGTTGTGGAGTTTCTAGTTGTTGTGTTTCTAGTTGCCGAGTCTCTACATACGAAGTCTCAAGCTGTGGAATTTCTAGCTGTGGAGTTTCTGGTTGTGGAGTCTCTAGTTGTGGAGTTCCTAGTTGTGGAGTCTCTAGCTGTGGAGTTTCTAGTTGCGAAGTCCAAAGTTGTTGAGTTTCTAGTTGTGGAATTTCTAGTTGTTGAGTTTGTAGTTGTGGGGTTCGTAGTTGTGAGACTCGTAGTTGTGGAGTTTCTAGTTGTGGAGTCTCTAGTTGTGGAGTTTGTAGTTGTGGAGTTTCTAGCTCTGGAGTTTCTAGTTGCGGAGTTTCTAGTTGCAGAGTTTCTAGTTGCGGAGTTTTCCAGTTGTGGAGATTGTAGTGGCGGAGTTTCTAGTTGCGGAGTTTCAAGTTGTGGAGTTTCTAGTTGTGGAGTTTGTAGTTGTGAAGTATCTAGAGTTGGAGTTTCAAGTTGTGAAGTTTTTAGTTGTGGATTTTGAAGTTGTAGAGTTCCTAGTTGCGGATTGTCTAGTTGTGGAGTTTATAGTTGCGGAGTCTGTAGTTGTGGAGTTTCTAGTTGTGGAATTTCTAGCTGTGGATTTTCTAGCTGTGGAGTTTCTAGTTGCGGAGTTTTTAGTTGCGGAGTTTCTGGCTGTAGAGTTTCTAGTGTTAGAGTTTCTAGTTGTGGAGTCCATAGTTGTGGAGTATCTATTTGTTGAGTTTCAAGTTGTGGAGTTTCTAGTTATGGAATTTGTAGTTGTGGAGTATCTAGTTGTGGTGTTTCAAAATGTGGAGTTTCTAGCTGTGGAGTTTCTAGTTGTGGATTTTCTAGTTGCGGAGTTTCTAGTTGTGAAGTCTCTAGTTGTGGAGTCTCTAGTTGTGGGATTTCTAGTTGCGGAGTTTCTAGTTATGGAGTTTCTGGTTGTGGAGTTTCTAGTTGTGGAGTTTCTAGTTGCGGAGTTTCAAGTTGTGGAGTTTTTAGTTGTGGAGTTTGTAGTTGTGGAGTTTGTAGTTGTGGAGTATCTAGTTGTGGTGTTTCAAGTTGTGGAGTTTCTAATTGAGGAGTTTCTAGTTTGTGAGTTTCTAGTGGCGGAGTTTCTAGTTTTGGAGTTTATTGTTGTAGAATTCGTAGTTTTGGAGTATCTAGTTGTGGTGTTTCAAGTAGTGAAGTTTCTAGCTGTGGAGTTTCTAGTTGCAGATTTTCTAGTTGCGGAGTTTATTAGTTGTGGAGTTTCAAATTGGAGTTTCTAGTTGTGGAGTTTCTAATTGTGAAGTTTGTAGTTGTGGAGTATCTAGTTGCGGAGTTTCAAGTTGGGGAGTTTCTAGTTGTGGATTTTGAAGTTGTAGAGTTCCTAGTTGCGGAGTGTCTGGTTGGGAGTTTCGTGTTGCGGAGTTTTCTAGTTGCGGAGTCTGTAGTTGTGGCGTTGCTAGTTGTGGAGTTTCTAGTGGTGGATTTTCTAGCTGTGGAGTTTCTAATTGCGGAGTTTCTAGTTGCAGAGTTTCTAGTTGAGGACTTTCTAGCTGTGGAGTTTCTAGTTGCGGAGTTTTTAGTTGTGGAGTTTCTAGTTGTGAAATTTGTAGTTGTGGAGTATCTAGTTGTGGGGTTGCAAGTTGTGGAGTATCTAGTTGCGGAGTTTCAAGTTGTGGAGTTTTTAATCGTGGAGTTTCTAGTTGTGGAGTTTGTAGTTGTGGAGTATCTAGTTGTCGTGTTTGAAGTTGTGGAGTTTCTAGTTGAGGAGTTTCTAGTTGTGGAGTTTCTAGTTGCAGAGTTTCTAGTTGCGGAGTTTTCTAGTAGTGGAGTTTCTAGTTATGAAGTTTCTAGTTGCGGAGTTTCAAGTTGTGGAGTTTGTAGTTGTGGAGTATCTAGTTGTGGAGTTTCAAGTTGTGGAGTTTCTAGTTATGAAATTTGTTTTTGTGGAGTATCCAGTTGTGGTGTTTCAAGTTGTGGAGTTTCTAGTTGTGGAGTTTCTCATTGTGGAGATTCTAGTTGTTGTGTTTCTAGTTGCCGAGTCTCTACATACGAAGTCTCAAGTTGTGTAATTTCTAGCTGTGGAGTTTCTGGTTGTGGAGTCTCTAGTTATGGAGTTCCTAGTTGTGGAGTCTCTAGTTGTAGAGTTTCTAGTTGCGAAGTCCAAAGTTGTTGAGTTTCTAGTTGTGGAATTTTTAGTTGTTGAGTTTGTAGTTGTGGGGTTTGTAGTTGTGGGACTCGTAGTTGTGGAGTTTCTAGTTGTGGAGTCTCTAGTTGCAGAGTTTCTAGTTGCGGAGTTTTCCAGTTGTGGAGATTGTAGTGGCAGAGTTTCTAGTTGCGGAGTTTCAAGTTGTGGAGTTTCTAGTTGTGGAGTTTGTAGTTGTGGAGTATCTAGTTGGGGAGTTTCAAGTTGTGAAGTTTTTAGTTGTGGACTTTGAAGTTGTAGAGTCCCTAGTTGCGGATTGTCTAGTTGTGGAGTTTATAGTTGCGGAGTCTGTAGTTGTGGAGTTTCTAGTTGTGGAATTTCTAGCTGTGGATTTTCTAGCTGTGGAGTTTCTAGTTGCGGAGTTTTTAGTTGCGGAGTTTGTGGTTGTTGAGTTTCTAGTGTTAGAGTTTCTAGTTGTGGAGTCCATAGTTGTGGAGTATCTATTTGTTGAGTTTCAAGTTGTGAAGTTTCTAGTTAGGGAATTTGTAGTTGTGGAGTATCTAGTTGTGGTGTTACAAAATGTGGAGTTTCTAGCTGTGGAGTTTCTAGTTGTGGATTTTCTGGTTGCGGAGTTTCTACTTGTGAAGTCTCTAGTTGTGGAGCCTCTAGTTGTGGAGTTTCTAGTTGCGGAGTTTCAAGTTGTGGAGTTTTTAGTTGTGGAGTTTCTAGTTGGGGAGTTTGTAGTTGTGGAGTATCTAGTTGTGGTGTTTCAAGTTGTGGAGTTTCTAGTTGAGGAGTTTCTAGTTGTGGAGTTTCTAGTTGCAGAGTTTCTAGTTGCGGAGTTTTCTAGTAGTGGAGTTTCTAGTTATGGAGTTTCTAGTTGCGGAGTTTCAAGTTGTGGAGTTTGTAGTTGTGGAGTATCTAGTTGTGGAGTTTCAAGTTGTGGAGTATCTAGTTGTGGATTTTGAAGTTGTAGAGTTCCTAGTTGCGGAGTGTCTAGTTGGGAGTGTCTAGTTGTGGAGTTTCTAGTGGTGGATTTTCTAGCTGTGGAGTTTCTAGTTGCGGAGTTTCTAGTTGCAGAGTTTCTAGTTGCGGACTTTCTAGCTGTGGAGTTTCTAGTTGCGGTGTTTCTAGTTGTGGAGTTTCTAGTTGTGGAGTTTCTAGTTGTGGAGTCTCTAGTTGTGGAGTTTCTAGTTGCGAAGTCTAAAGTTGTTGAGTTTCTAGTTGTGGAATTTCTAGTTGTTGAATTTGTAGTTGTGGGGTTCGTAGTTGTGGGACTCGTAGTTGTGGAGTTTCTAGTTGTGGAGTCTCTAGTTGTGGAGTTTGTAGTTGTGGAGTTTCTAGCTCTGGAGTTTCTAGTTGCAGAGTTTCTAGTTGCAGAGTTTCTAGTTGCGGAGTTTTCCAGTTGTGGAGATTGTAGTGGCGGAGTTTCTAGTGGCGGAGTTTCAAGTTGTGGAGTTTCTAGTTGTGGAGTTTGTAGTTGTGGAGTATCTAGTTGTGGAGTTTCAAGTTGTGAAGTTTTTATTTGTGGATTTTGAAGTTGTAGAGTTCCTAGTTGCGGATTGTCTAGTTGTGGAGTTTATAGTTGCGGAGTCTGTGGTTGTGGAGTTTCTAGTTGTGCAATTTCTAGCTGTGAATTTTCTAGCTGCGGAGTTTCTAGTTGTGAAGTCTCTAGTTGTGGGGTCTCTAGTTGTGGGATTTCTTGTTGCGGAGTTTCTAGTTGCGGAGTTTCTGGGGTTGGAGTTTCTAGTTGTGGAGTTTTTAGTTGTGGATTTTGAAGTTGTAGAGTTCCTAGTTGCGGATTGTCTAGTTGTGGAGTTTATAGTTGCGGAGTCTGTAGTTGTGGAGTTTCTAGTTGTGGAATTTCTAGCTGTGGATTTTCTAGCTGTGGAGTTTCTAGTTGCGGAGTTTATTAGTTGTGGAGTTTCTAGTTGTGGAGTTTCTGACTGTGAAGTTTGTAGTTGTGGAGTATCTAGTTGCGGAGTTTCAAGTTGGAGAGTTTCTAGTTGTGGATTTTGAAGTTGTAGAGTTCCTAGTTGCGGAGTGTCTGGTTGGGAGTTTCTAGTTGCGGAGTTTTCTAGTTGCGGAGTCCTTAGTTGTGGCGTTGTTAGTTGTGAAGTTTCTAGTGGTGGATTTTCTAGCTGTGGAGTTTCTAGTTGCGGAGTTTCTAGTTGCAGAGTTTCTAGTTGAGGACTTTCTAGCTGTGGAGTTTCTAGTGGCGGAGTTTATAGGTGCGGAGTTTTTAGTTGTGGAGTTTCTAGTTGTGAAATTTGTAGTTGTGGAGTATCTAGTTGTGGGGTTGCAAGTTGTGGAGTATCTAGTTGTGGTGTTTCAAGTAGTGAAGTATCTAACTGTGGAGTTTCTAGTTGCAGATTTTCTAGTTGCGGAGTTTATTAGTTGTGGAGTGTCAAGTTGTGGAGTTTCTAGTTGTGGAGTTTATTGTGGAGTTTCTGGGGTTGGAGTTTCTAGTGGAGTTTCTAGTTTTGGATTCCGTAGTTGTGGAGTATCTATTTGTTGGGTTTCAAGTTGTGGAGTTTCTAGTTGTGGAATTTGTAGTTGCGGAGTTTCAAGTTGTGGAGTTTCTAGTTGGGGAGTTTCTAGAGTATCTAGTTGTGGTGTTTCAAGTTGTGGAGTTTCTAGTTGAGGAGTTTCTAGTTGTGGATTTTCTAGTTGCGGAGTTTCTAGTTATGGAGTTTCAAGTTGTGGAGTTTCTAGTTGTGGAATTTGTAGTTGTGTAGTATCTAGTTGTGGTAATTCAAGTTTCGGAGTTTCTAGCTGTGAAGTTTCTAGTTGTGGAGTTTCTAGTTGCGGAGTTTCTAGTTGTAAAGTCTCTAGTTGTGGAGTTTCTAGTTATGAAATTTGTTTTTGTGGAGTATCTAGTTGTGGTGTTTCAAGTTGTGGAGTTTCTAGTTGTGGAGTTTCTCATTGTGGAGATTCTAGTTGTTGTGTTTCTAGTTGCCGAGTCTCTACATACGAAGTCTCAAGTTGTGTAACTTCTAGCTGTGGAGTTTCTGGTTGTGGAGTCTCTAGTTATGGAGTTCCTAGTTGTGGAGTCTCTAGTTGTAGAGTTTCTAGTTGCGAAGTCCAAAGTTGTTGAGTTTCTAGTTGTGGAATTTCTAGTTGTTGAGTTTGTAGTTGTGGGGTTTGTAGTTGTGGGACTCGTAGTTGTGGAGTTTCTAGTTGTGGAGTCTCTAGTTGCAGAGTTTCTAGCTGCGGAGTTTTCCAGTTGTGGAGATTGTAGTGGCAGAGTTTCTAGTTGCGGAGTTTCAAGTTGTGGAGTTTCTAGTTGTGGAGTTTGTAGTTGTGGAGTATCTAGTTGGGGAGTTTCAAGTTGTGAAGTTTTTAGTTGTGGATTTTGAAGTTGTAGAGTCCCTAGTTGCGGATTGTCTAGTTGTGGAGTTTATAGTTGCGGAGTCTGTAGTTGTGGAGTTTCTAGTTGTGGAATTTCTAGCTGTGGATTTTCTAGCTGTGGAGTTTCTAGTTGCGGAGTTTTTAGTTGCGGAGTTTCTGGTTGTGGAGTTTCTAGTGTTAGAGTTTCTAGTTGTGGAGTCCATAGTTGTGGAGTATCTATTTGTTGAGTTTCAAGTTGTGAAGTTTCTAGTTAGGGAATTTGTAGTTGTGGAGTATCTAGTTGTGGTGTTACAAAATGTGGAGTTTCTAGCTGTGGAGTTTCTAGTTGTGGATTTTCTGGTTGCGGAGTTTCTACTTGTGAAGTCTCTAGTTGTGGAGTCTCTAGTTGTGGAGTTTCTAGTTGCGGAGTTTCAAGTTGTGGAGTTTTTAGTTGTGGAGTTTCTAGTTGGGGAGTTTGTAGTTGTGGAGTATCTAGTTGTGGTGTTTCAAGTTGTGGAGTTTCTAGTTGAGGAGTTTCTAGTTGTGGAGTTTCTAGTTGCAGAGTTTCTAGTTGCGGAGTTTTCTAGTAGTGGAGTTTCTAGTTATGGAGTTTCTAGTTGCGGAGTTTCAAGTTGTGGAGTTTGTAGTTGTGGAGTATCTAGTTGTGGAGTTTCAAGTTGTGGAGTATCTAGTTGTGGATTTTGAAGTTGTAGAGTTCCTAGTTGCGGAGTGTCTAGTTGGGAGTGTCTAGTTGTGGAGTTTCTAGTGGTGGATTTTCTAGCTGTGGAGTTTCTAGTTGCGGAGTTTCTAGTTGCAGAGTTTCTAGTTGCGGACTTTCTAGCTGTGGAGTTTCTAGTTGCGGTGTTTCTAGTTGTGGAGTTTCTAGTTGTGGAGTTTCTAGTTGTGGAGTCTCTAGTTGTGGAGTTTCTAGTTGCGAAGTCTAAAGTTGTTGAGTTTCTAGTTGTGGAATTTCTAGTTGTTGAATTTGTAGTTGTGGGGTTCGTAGTTGTGGGACTCGTAGTTGTGGAGTTTCTAGTTGTGGAGTCTCTAGTTGTGGAGTTTGTAGTTGTGGAGTTTCTAGCTCTGGAGTTTCTAGTTGCAGAGTTTCTAGTTGCAGAGTTTCTAGTTGCGGAGTTTTCCAGTTGTGGAGATTGTAGTGGCGGAGTTTCTAGTGGCGGAGTTTCAAGTTGTGGAGTTTCTAGTTGTGGAGTTTGTAGTTGTGGAGTATCTAGTTGTGGAGTTTCAAGTTGTGAAGTTTTTATTTGTGGATTTTGAAGTTGTAGAGTTCCTAGTTGCGGATTGTCTAGTTGTGGAGTTTATAGTTGCGGAGTCTGTGGTTGTGGAGTTTCTAGTTGTGCAATTTCTAGCTGTGAATTTTCTAGCTGCGGAGTTTCTAGTTGTGAAGTCTCTAGTTGTGGGGTCTCTAGTTGTGGGATTTCTTGTTGCGGAGTTTCTAGTTGCGGAGTTTCTGGGGTTGGAGTTTCTAGTTGTGGAGTTTTTAGTTGTGGATTTTGAAGTTGTAGAGTTCCTAGTCGCGGATTGTCTAGTTGTGGAGTTTATAGTTGCGGAGTCTGTAGTTGTGGAGTTTCTAGTTGTGGAATTTCTAGCTGTGGATTTTCTAGCTGTGGAGTTTCTAGTTGCGGAGTTTTTAGTTGCGGAGTTTCTGGCTGTGGAGTTTCTAGTGTTAGAGTTTCTAGTTGTGGAGTCCATAGTTGTGGAGTATCTATTTGTTGAGTTTCAAGTTGTGGAGTTTCTAGTTATGGAATTTGTAGTTGTGGAGTATCTAGTTGTGGTGTTTCAAAATGTGGAGTTTCTAGCTGTGGAGTTTCTAGTTGTGGATTTTCTAGTTGCGGAGTTTCTAGTTGTGAAGTCTCTAGTTGTGGAGTCTCTAGTTGTGGGATTTCTAGTTGCGGAGTTTCTAGTTATGGAGTTTCTGGTTGTGGAGTTTCTAGTTGTGGAGTTTCTAGTTGCGGAGTTTCTAGTTGCAGATTTTCTAGTTGCGGAGTTTATTAGTTGTGGAGTTTCAAATTGGAGTTTCTAGTTGTGGAGTTTCTAATTGTGAAGTTTGTAGTTGTGGAGTATCTAGTTGCGGAGTTTCAAGTTGGGGAGTTTCTAGTTGTGGATTTTGAAGTTGTAGAGTTCCTAGTTGCGGAGTGTCTGGTTGGGAGTTTCGTGTTGCGGAGTTTTCTAGTTGCGGAGTCTGTAGTTGTGGCGTTGCTAGTTGTGGAGTTTCTAGTGGTGGATTTTCTAGCTGTGGAGTTTCTAGTTGCGGAGTTTCTAGTTGCAGAGTTTCTAGTTGAGGACTTTCTAGCTGTGGAGTTTCTAGTTGCGGAGTTTTTAGTTGTGGAGTTTCTAGTTGTGAAATTTGTAGTTGTGGAGTATCTAGTTGTGGGGTTGCAAGTTGTGGAGTATCTAGTTGCGGAGTTTCAAGTTGTGGAGTTTTTAATCGTGGAGTTTCTAGTTGTGGAGTTTGTAGTTGTGGAGTATCTAGTTGTCGTGTTTGAAGTTGTGGAGTTTCTAGTTGAGGAGTTTCTAGTTGTGGAGTTTCTAGTTGCAGAGTTTCTAGTTGCGGAGTTTTCTAGTAGTGGAGTTTCTAGTTATGAAGTTTCTAGTGTCGGAGTTTCAAGTTATGGAGTTTGTAGTTGTGGAGTATCTAGTTGTTGAGTTTCAAGTTGTGGAGTTTCTAGTTATGAAATTTGTTTTTGTGGAGTATCTAGTTGTGGTGTTTCAAGTTGTGGAGTTTCTAGTTGTGGAGTTTCTCATTGTGGAGATTCTAGTTGTTGTGTTTCTAGTTGCCGAGTCTCTACATACGAAGTCTCAAGTTGTGTAATTTCTAGCTGTGGAGTTTCTGGTTGTGGAGTCTCTAGTTATGGAGTTCCTAGTTGTGGAGTCTCTAGTTGTAGAGTTTCTAGTTGCGAAGTCCAAAGTTGTTGAGTTTCTAGTTGTGGAATTTCTAGTTGTTGAGTTTGTAGTTGTGGGGTTTGTAGTTGTGGGACTCGTAGTTGTGGAGTTTCTAGTTGTGGAGTCTCTAGTTGCAGAGTTTCTAGTTGCGGAGTTTTCCAGTTGTGGAGATTGTAGTGGCAGAGTTTCTAGTTGCGGAGTTTCAAGTTGTGGAGTTTCTAGTTGTGGAGTTTGTAGTTGTGGAGTATCTAGTTGGGGAGTTTCAAGTTGTGAAGTTTTTAGTTGTGGACTTTGAAGTTGTAGAGTCCCTAGTTGCGGATTGTCTAGTTGTGCAGTTTATAGTTGCGGAGTCTGTAGTTGTGGAGTTTCTAGTTGTGGAATTTCTAGCTGTGGATTTTCTAGCTGTGGAGTTTCTAGTTGCGGAGTTTTTAGTTGCGGAGTTTCTGGTTGTGGAGTTTCTAGTGTTAGTGTTTCTAGTTGTGGAGTCCATAGTTGTGGAGTTTGTAGTTGTGGAGTTTCTAGCTCTGGAGTTTCTAGTTGCAGAGTTTCTAGTTGCAGAGTTTCTAGTTGCAGAGTTTCTAGTTGCGGAGTTTTCCAGTTGTGGAGATTGTAGTGGCGGAGTTTCTAGTTGCGGAGTTTCAAGTTGTGGAGTTTCTAGTTGTGGAGTTTGTAGTTGTGGAGTATCTAGTTGTGGAGTTTCAAGTTGTGAAGTTTTTATTTGTGGATTTTGAAGTTGTAGAGTTCCTAGTTGCGGATTGTCTAGTTGTGGAGTTTATAGTTGCGGAGTCTGTGGTTGTGGAGTTTCTAGTTGTGCAATTTCTAGCTGTGAATTTTCTAGCTGCGGAGTTTCTAGTTGTGAAGTCTCTAGTTGTGGGGTCTCTAGTTTTGGGATTTCTTGTTGCGGAGTTTCTAGTTGCGGAGTTTCTGGGGTTGGAGTTTCTAGTTGTGGAGTTTCTAGTTGCGGAGTTTCAAGTTGTGGAGTTTTTAGTTGTGGAGTTTCTAGTTGTGGAGTTTGTAGTTGTGGAGTATCTTGTTGTGGTGTTTCAAGTGTTGGAGTTTCTAGTTGTAGAGTTTCTAGTTGCAGAGTTTCTAGTTGCGAACTTTCTAGCTGTGAAGTTTCTAGTTGTGGAATTCGTAGTTGTGGAGTATCTAGTCGTGGTGCTTCAAGTAGTGAAGTTTCCAGCTGTGGAGTTTCTAGTTGCAGAGTTTCTAGTTGCAGATTTTCTAGTTGCGGAGTTTATTAGTTGTGGAGTTTCTAGTTGTGGAGTTTCTGACTGTGAAGTTTGTAGTTGTGGAGTATCTAGTTGCGGAGTTTCAAGTTGGAGAGTTTCTAGTTGTGGATTTTGAAGTTGTAGAGTTCCTAGTTGCGGAGTGTCTGGTTGGGAGTTTCTAGTTGCGGAGTTTTCTAGTTGCGGAGTCCTTAGTTGTGGCGTTGTTAGTTGTGAAGTTTCTAGTGGTGGATTTTCTAGCTGTGGAGTTTCTAGTTGCGGAGTTTCTAGTTGCAGAGTTTCTAGTTGAGACTTTCTAGCTGTGGAGTTTCTAGTGGCGGAGTTTATAGGTGCGGAGTTTTTAGTTGTGGAGTTTCTAGTTGTGAAATTTGTAGTTGTGGAGTATCTAGTTGTGGGGTTGCAAGTTGTGGAGTATCTAGTTGTGGTGTTTCAAGTAGTGAAGTATCTAACTGTGGAGTTTCTAGTTGCAGATTTTCTAGTTGCGGAGTTTATTAGTTGTGGAGTGTCAAGTTGTGGAGTTTCTAGTTGTGGAGTTTATTGTGGAGTTTCTGGGGTTGGAGTTTCTAGTGGAGTTTCTAGTTTTGGATTCCGTAGTTGTGGAGTATCTATTTGTTGGGTTTCAAGTTGTGGAGTTTCTAGTTGTGGAATTTGTAGTTGCGGAGTTTCAAGTTGTGGAGTTTCTAGTTGGGGAGTTTCTAGAGTATCTAGTTGTGGTGTTTCAAGTTGTGGAGTTTCTAGTTGAGGAGTTTCTAGTTGTGGATTTTCTAGTTGCGGAGTTTCTAGTTATGGAGTTTCAAGTTGTGGAGTTTCTAGTTGTGGAATTTGTAGTTGTGTAGTATCTAGTTGTGGTAATTCAAGTTTCGGAGTTTCTAGCTGTGAAGTTTCTAGTTGTGGAGTTTCTAGTTGCGGAGTTTCTAGTTGTAAAGTCTCTAGTTGTGGAGTTTCTAGTTATGAAATTTGTTTTTGTGGAGTATCTAGTTGTGGTGTTTCAAGTTGTGGAGTTTCTAGTTGTGGAGTTTCTCATTGTGGAGATTCTAGTTGTTGTGTTTCTAGTTGCCGAGTCTCTACATACGAAGTCTCAAGTTGTGTAACTTCTAGCTGTGGAGTTTCTGGTTGTGGAGTCTCTAGTTATGGAGTTCCTAGTTGTGGAGTCTCTAGTTGTAGAGTTTCTAGTTGCGAAGTCCAAAGTTGTTGAGTTTCTAGTTGTGGAATTTCTAGTTGTTGAGTTTGTAGTTGTGGGGTTTGTAGTTGTGGGACTCGTAGTTGTGGAGTTTCTAGTTGTGGAGTCTCTAGTTGCAGAGTTTCTAGCTGCGGAGTTTTCCAGTTGTGGAGATTGTAGTGGCAGAGTTTCTAGTTGCGGAGTTTCAAGTTGTGGAGTTTCTAGTTGTGGAGTTTGTAGTTGTGGAGTATCTAGTTGTGGAGTTTCAAGTTGTGAAGTTTTTAGTTGTGGATTTTGAAGTTGTAGAGTCCCTAGTTGCGGATTGTCTAGTTGTGGAGTTTATAGTTGCGGAGTCTGTAGTTGTGGAGTTTCTAGTTGTGGAATTTCTAGCTGTGGATTTTCTAGCTGTGGAGTTTCTAGTTGCGGAGTTTTTAGTTGCGGAGTTTCTGGTTGTGGAGTTTCTAGTGTTAGAGTTTCTAGTTGTGGAGTCCATAGTTGTGGAGTATCTATTTGTTGAGTTTCAAGTTGTGAAGTTTCTAGTTAGGGAATTTGTAGTTGTGGAGTATCTAGTTGTGGTGTTACAAAATGTGGAGTTTCTAGCTGTGGAGTTTCTAGTTGTGGATTTTCTGGTTGCGGAGTTTCTACTTGTGAAGTCTCTAGTTGTGGAGTCTCTAGTTGTGGAGTTTCTAGTTGCGGAGTTTCAAGTTGTGGAGTTTTTAGTTGTGGAGTTTCTAGTTGGGGAGTTTGTAGTTGTGGAGTATCTAGTTGTGGTGTTTCAAGTTGTGGAGTTTCTAGTTGAGGAGTTTCTAGTTGTGGAGTTTCTAGTTGCAGAGTTTCTAGTTGCGGAGTTTTCTAGTAGTGGAGTTTCTAGTTATGGAGTTTCTAGTTGCGGAGTTTCAAGTTGTGGAGTTTGTAGTTGTGGAGTATCTAGTTGTGGAGTTTCAAGTTGTGGAGTATCTAGTTGTGGATTTTGAAGTTGTAGAGTTCCTAGTTGCGGAGTGTCTAGTTGGGAGTGTCTAGTTGTGGAGTTTCTAGTGGTGGATTTTCTAGCTGTGGAGTTTCTAGTTGCGGAGTTTCTAGTTGCAGAGTTTCTAGTTGCGGACTTTCTAGCTGTGGAGTTTCTAGTTGCGGTGTTTCTAGTTGTGGAGTTTCTAGTTGTGGAGTTTCTAGTTGTGGAGTCTCTAGTTGTGGAGTTTCTAGTTGCGAAGTCTAAAGTTGTTGAGTTTCTAGTTGTGGAATTTCTAGTTGTTGAATTTGTAGTTGTGGGGTTCGTAGTTGTGGGACTCGTAGTTGTGGAGTTTCTAGTTGTGGAGTCTCTAGTTGTGGAGTTTGTAGTTGTGGAGTTTCTAGCTCTGGAGTTTCTAGTTGCAGAGTTTCTAGTTGCAGAGTTTCTAGTTGCGGAGTTTTCCAGTTGTGGAGATTGTAGTGGCGGAGTTTCTAGTGGCGGAGTTTCAAGTTGTGGAGTTTCTAGTTGTGGAGTTTGTAGTTGTGGAGTATCTAGTTGTGGAGTTTCAAGTTGTGAAGTTTTTATTTGTGGATTTTGAAGTTGTAGAGTTCCTAGTTGCGGATTGTCTAGTTGTGGAGTTTATAGTTGCGGAGTCTGTGGTTGTGGAGTTTCTAGTTGTGCAATTTCTAGCTGTGAATTTTCTAGCTGCGGAGTTTCTAGTTGTGAAGTCTCTAGTTGTGGGGTCTCTAGTTGTGGGATTTCTTGTTGCGGAGTTTCTAGTTGCGGAGTTTCTGGGGTTGGAGTTTCTAGTTGTGGAGTTTTTAGTTGTGGATTTTGAAGTTGTAGAGTTCCTAGTTGCGGATTGTCTAGTTGTGGAGTTTATAGTTGCGGAGTCTGTAGTTGTGGAGTTTCTAGTTGTGGAATTTCTAGCTGTGGATTTTCTAGCTGTGGAGTTTCTAGTTGCGGAGTTTTTAGTTGCGGAGTTTCTGGCTGTGGAGTTTCTAGTGTTAGAGTTTCTAGTTGTGGAGTCCATAGTTGTGGAGTATCTATTTGTTGAGTTTCAAGTTGTGGAGTTTCTAGTTATGGAATTTGTAGTTGTGGAGTATCTAGTTGTGGTGTTTCAAAATGTGGAGTTTCTAGCTGTGGAGTTTCTAGTTGTGGATTTTCTAGTTGCGGAGTTTCTAGTTGTGAAGTCTCTAGTTGTGGAGTCTCTAGTTGTGGGATTTCTAGTTGCGGAGTTTCTAGTTATGGAGTTTCTGGTTGTGGAGTTTCTAGTTGTGGAGTTTCTAGTTGCGGAGTTTCTAGTTGCAGATTTTCTAGTTGCGGAGTTTATTAGTTGTGGAGTTTCAAATTGGAGTTTCTAGTTGTGGAGTTTCTAATTGTGAAGTTTGTAGTTGTGGAGTATCTAGTTGCGGAGTTTCAAGTTGGGGAGTTTCTAGTTGTGGATTTTGAAGTTGTAGAGTTCCTAGTTGCGGAGTGTCTGGTTGGGAGTTTCGTGTTGCGGAGTTTTCTAGTTGCGGAGTCTGTAGTTGTGGCGTTGCTAGTTGTGGAGTTTCTAGTGGTGGATTTTCTAGCTGTGGAGTTTCTAGTTGCGGAGTTTCTAGTTGCAGAGTTTCTAGTTGAGGACTTTCTAGCTGTGGAGTTTCTAGTTGCGGAGTTTTTAGTTGTGGAGTTTCTAGTTGTGAAATTTGTAGTTGTGGAGTATCTAGTTGTGGGGTTGCAAGTTGTGGAGTATCTAGTTGCGGAGTTTCAAGTTGTGGAGTTTTTAATCGTGGAGTTTCTAGTTGTGGAGTTTGTAGTTGTGGAGTATCTAGTTGTCGTGTTTGAAGTTGTGGAGTTTCTAGTTGAGGAGTTTCTAGTTGTGGAGTTTCTAGTTGCAGAGTTTCTAGTTGCGGAGTTTTCTAGTAGTGGAGTTTCTAGTTATGAAGTTTCTAGTGTCGGAGTTTCAAGTTATGGAGTTTGTAGTTGTGGAGTATCTAGTTGTGGAGTTTCAAGTTGTGGAGTTTCTAGTTATGAAATTTGTTTTTGTGGAGTATCTAGTTGTGGTGTTTCAAGTTGTGGAGTTTCTAGTTGTGGAGTTTCTCATTGTGGAGATTCTAGTTGTTGTGTTTCTAGTTGCCGAGTCTCTACATACGAAGTCTCAAGTTGTGTAATTTCTAGCTGTGGAGTTTCTGGTTGTGGAGTCTCTAGTTATGGAGTTCCTAGTTGTGGAGTCTCTAGTTGTAGAGTTTCTAGTTGCGAAGTCCAAAGTTGTTGAGTTTCTAGTTGTGGAATTTCTAGTTGTTGAGTTTGTAGTTGTGGGGTTTGTAGTTGTGGGACTCGTAGTTGTGGAGTTTCTAGTTGTGGAGTCTCTAGTTGCAGAGTTTCTAGTTGCGGAGTTTTCCAGTTGTGGAGATTGTAGTGGCAGAGTTTCTAGTTGCGGAGTTTCAAGTTGTGGAGTTTCTAGTTGTGGAGTTTGTAGTTGTGGAGTATCTAGTTGGGGAGTTTCAAGTTGTGAAGTTTTTAGTTGTGGACTTTGAAGTTGTAGAGTCCCTAGTTGCGGATTGTCTAGTTGTGCAGTTTATAGTTGCGGAGTCTGTAGTTGTGGAGTTTCTAGTTGTGGAATTTCTAGCTGTGGATTTTCTAGCTGTGGAGTTTCTAGTTGCGGAGTTTTTAGTTGCGGAGTTTCTGGTTGTGGAGTTTCTAGTGTTAGTGTTTCTAGTTGTGGAGTCCATAGTTGTGGAGTATCTATTTGTTGAGTTTCAAGTTGTGAAGTTTCTAGTTAGGGAATTTGTAGTTGTGGAGTATCTAGTTGTGGTGTTTCAAAATGTGGAGTTTCTAGCTGTGGAGTTTCTAGTTGTGGATTTTCTGGTTGCGGAGTTTCTAGTTGTGAAGTCTCTAGTTGTGGAGTCTCTAGTTGTGGGATTTCTGGTTGTGGAGTTTCTAGTTGTGGAGTTTCTAGTTGTGGAGTTTCTAGTTGTGGAGTTTCTAGTTGTGGAGTCTGTAGTTGTGGAGTCTGTAATTGTGAAGTTTCTAGTTGTGGAGTTCCTAGTTATGGAGTTTCTAGTTGTGGAGTTTCTAGTTGCGGAGTTTCAAGTTGTGGAGTTTTCAGTTGTGGAGTTTCTAGTTGGGGAGTTTGTAGTTGTGGAGTATCTAGTTGTGGTGTTTCAAGTTGTGGAGTTTCTAGTTGAGGAGTTTCTAGTTGTGGAGTTTCTAGTTGCAGAGTTTCTAGATGCGGAGTTTTCTAGTAGTGGAGTTTCTAGTTATGGAGTTTCTAGTTGCGGAGTTTCAAGTTGTGGAGTTTGTAGTTGTGGAGTATCTAGTTGTGGAGTTTCAAGTTGTGGAGTATCTAGTTGTGGATTTTGAAGTTGTAGAGTTCCTAGTTGCGGAGTGTCTAGTTGGGAGTGTCTAGTTGTGGAGTTTCTAGTGGTGGATTTTCTAGCTGTGGAGTTTCTAGTTGCGGAGTTTCTAGTTGCAGAGTTTCTAGTTGCGGACTTTCTAGCTGTGGAGTTTCTAGTTGCGGTGTTTCTAGTTGTGGAGTTTCTAGTTGTGGAGTTTCTAGTTGTGGAGTCTCTAGTTGTGGAGTTTCTAGTTGCGAAGTCTAAAGTTGTTGAGTTTCTAGTTGTGGAATTTCTAGTTGTTGAGTTTGTAGTTGTGGGGTTCGTAGTTGTGGGACTCGTAGTTGTGGAGTTTCTAGTTGTGGAGTCTCTAGTTGTGGAGTTTGTAGTTGTGGAGTTTCTAGCTCTGGAGTTTCTAGTTGCAGAGTTTCTAGTTGCAGAGTTTCTAGTTGCGGAGTTTTCCAGTTGTGGAGATTGTAGTGGCGGAGTTTCTAGTTGCGGAGTTTCAAGTTGTGGAGTTTCTAGTTGTGGAGTTTGTAGTTGTGGAGTATCTAGTTGTGGAGTTTCAAGTTGTGAAGTTTTTATTTGTGGATTTTGAAGTTGTAGAGTTCCTAGTTGCGGATTGTCTAGTTGTGGAGTTTATAGTTGCGGAGTCTGTGGTTGTGGAGTTTCTAGTTGTGCAATTTCTAGCTGTGAATTTTCTAGCTGCGGAGTTTCTAGTTGTGAAGTCTCTAGTTGTGGGGTCTCTAGTTTTGGGATTTCTTGTTGCGGAGTTTCTAGTTGCGGAGTTTCTGGGGTTGGAGTTTCTGGTTGTGGAGTTTCTAGTTGCGGAGTTTCAAGTTGTGGAGTTTTTAGTTGTGGAGTTTCTAGTTGTGGAGTTTGTAGTTGTGGAGTATCTTGTTGTGGTGTTTCAAGTGTTGGAGTTTCTAGTTGAGGAGTTTCTAGTTGTGAAGTTTCTAGTTGCGGAGTTTCTAGTTTTGAAGTTTATTGTTGTAGAATTCGTAGTTTTGGAGTATCTAGTTGTAGTGTTTCAAGTATCGAAGTTTCTAGCTGTGGAGTTTCTAGTTGCGGAGTTTCTAGTTGCAGAGTTTCTAGTTGCGGAGTTTTATAGTAGGGGAGTTTCTAGTTATGGAGTCTCTAGTTGTGGGATTTCTAGTTGCGGAGTTTCTAGTTGCGGAGTTTCTGGTTGTGGAGTTTCTATTTGTGGAGTTTCTTGTTGTGAAGTCTGTAGTTGTGGAGTTTCTAGTGGGAGATTTTCTAGCTGTGCAGTTTCTAGTTGTAGAGTTTCTAGTTGCAGAGTTTCTAGTTGCGAACTTTCTAGCTGTGAAGTTTCTAGTTGTGGAATTCGTAGTTGTGGAGTATCTAGTCGTGGTGCTTCAAGTAGTGAAGTTTCCAGCTGTGGAGTTTCTAGTTGCAGAGTTTCTAGTTGCAGATTTTCTAGTTGCGGAGTTTATTAGTTCTGGAGTTTCTAGTTGTGGAGTTTCTGACTGTGAAGTTTGTAGTTGTGGAGTATCTAGTTGCGGAGTTTCAAGTTGGAGAGTTTCTAGTTGTGGATTTTGAAGTTGTAGAGTTCCTAGTTGCGGAGTGTCTGGTTGGGAGTTTCTAGTTGCGGAGTTTTCTAGTTGCGGAGTCCTTAGTTGTGGCGTTGTTAGTTGTGAAGTTTCTAGTGGTGGATTTTCTAGCTGTGGAGTTTCTAGTTGCGGAGTTTCTAGTTGCAGAGTTTCTAGTTGAGGACTTTCTAGCTGTGGAGTTTCTAGTGGCGGAGTTTATAGGTGCGGAGTTTTTAGTTGTGGAGTTTCTAGTTGTGAAAATTGTAGTTGTGGAGTATCTAGTTGTGGGGTTGCAAGTTGTGGAGTATCTAGTTGTGGTGTTTCAAGTAGTGAAGTATCTAACTGTGGAGTTTCTAGTTGCAGATTTTCTAGTTGCGGAGTTTATTAGTTGTGGAGTGTCAAGTTGTGGAGTTTCTAGTTGTGGAGTTTCTTGTGGAGTTTCTGGTTGTGGAGTTTCTAGAGGAGTTTCTAGTTTTGGGTTCCGTAGTTGTGGAGTATCTATTTGTTGGGTTTCAAGTTGTGGAGTTTCTAGTTGTGGAATTTGTAGTTGCGGTGTTTCAAGTTGTGGAGTTTCTAGTTGGGGAGTTTCTAGAGTATCTAGTTGTGGTGTTTCAAGTTGTGGAGTTTCTAGTTGAGGAGTTTCTAGTTGTGGATTTTCTAGTTGCGGAGATTCTAGTTATGGAGTTTCAAGTTGCGGAGTTTCTAGTTGTGGAATTTGTAGTTGTGTAGTATCTAGTTGTGGTAATTCAAGTTTCGGAGTTTCTAGCTGTGAAGTTTCTAGCTGTGGAGTTTCTCGTTGTGGAGTCTCTTGTTGTGGAGCTCCTAGTTGCGGAGTCTCTAGTTGTGGATTTCTAGTTGCGAAGTCTAAAAATGTGGAGTTTCTAGTTGTGGAGTTTCTAGTTGTGGAGTTTGTAGTTATGGGGTTCGTAGTTGTGGAGTTCGTAGTTGTGGAGTTTCTAGTTGTGGAGTCTCTAGTTGTGGAATTGTAGTTGTGGAGTTTCTAGGTGTGGAGTTTGTAGTTGCGGAGTTTCTAGTTGCAGAGTTTCTAGTTGCAGAGTTTTCCAGTTGTGAAGATTGCAGTGGCGGAGTTTCTAGTTGCGGACTTTCTAGCTGTGGAGTTTCTAGTTGCTGAGTTTATAGTTGCGGAGTTTCAAGTTGTGGAGTTTCTAGTTGTGGAGTTTGTGGTTGTGGAGTATCTAGAGTTGGAGTTTCAAGTTGTGAAGTTTTTAGTTGTGAATTTTGAAGTTGTAGAGTTCCTAGTTGCGGATTGTCTAGTTGTGGAGTTTATAGTTGCGGAGTCTGTAGTTGTGGAGTTTCTAGTTGTGGAATTTCTAGCTGTGGATTTTCTAGCTGTGAAGTTTCTAGTTGCGGAGTTTTTAGTTGCGGAGTTTCTGGTTGTGGAGTTTCTAGTGTTAGAGTTTCTAGTTGTGGAGTCCATAGTTGTAGAGTATCTATTTGTTGAGTCTCAAGTTGTGGAGTTTCTAGTTATGGAATTTGTAGTTGTGGAGTATCTAGTTGTGGTGTTTCAAAATGTGGAGTCTCTAGTTGTGGAGTCTATAGTTGTGGGATTTCTAGTTGCGGAGTTTCTAGTTGCGGAGTTTCTGGGTGTGGAGTTTCTAGTTGTGGAGTTTCTAGTTGCGGAGTTTCAAGTTGTGGAGTTTTTAGTTGTGGAGTTTCTAGTTGTGGAGTTTGTAGTTGTGGAGTATCTAGTTGTGGTGTTTCAAGTTGTGGAGGTTCTAATTGAGGAGTTTCTAGTTGTGGAGTTTCTAGTGGCGGAGTTTCTAGTTTGGGAGTTTATTGTTGTAGGATTCGTAGTTTTGGAGTATCTAGTTGTGGTGTTTCAAGTAGTGAAGTTTCTAGCTGTGGAGTTTCTAGTTGCAGAGTTTCTAGTTGCAGATTTTCTAGTTGCGGAGTTTATTAGTTGTGGAGTTTCAAGTTGTGGAGTTTCAAGTTGTGGAGTTTCTGATTGTGAAGTTTGTAGTTGTGGAGTATCTAGTTGCGGAGTTTCAAGTTGGGGAGTTTCTAGTTGTGGATTTTGAAGTTGTAGAGTTCCTAGTTGCGGAGTGTCTGGTTGGGAGTTTCCTGTTGCGGAGTTTTCTAGTTGCGGAGTCTGTAGTTGTGGCGTTGCTAGTTGTGGAGTTTCTAGTGGTGGATTTTCTAGCTGTGGAGTTTCTAGTTGCGGAGTTTCTAGTTGCAGAGTTTCTAGTCGAGGACTTTCTAGCTGTGTGAGTTTCTAGTTGCGGAGTTTATAGTTGCGGAGTTTTTAGTTGTGGAGTTTCTAGTTGTGAAATTTGTAGTTGTGGAGTATCTAGTTGTGGGGTTGCAAGTTGTGGAGTATCTAGTTGTGGTGTTTCAAGTAGTGAAGTATCTAACTGTGGAGTTTCTAGTTGCAGATTTTCTAGTTGCGGAGTTTATTAGTTGTGGAGTGTCAAGTTGTGGAGTTTCTTGCTGTGGAGTCTCTAGTTGTGGAGTTTGTAGTTGTGGAGTTTCTAGTTGCGGAGTTTTTAGATCGGAGTTTCTCGTTGTGGAGTTTCTAGTGGAGTTTCTAGTTTTGTATTCCGTAGTTGTATCTATTTGTTGGGTTTCAAGTTGTGGAGTTTCTAGTTGTGGAATTTGTAGTTGCGGAGTTTCAAGTTGTGGAGTTTCTAGTTGGGGAGTTTCTAGAGTATCTAGTTGTGGTGTTTCAAGTTGTGGAGTTTCTAGTTGAGGAGTTTCTAGTTGTGGAGTTTCTAGTTGCGGAGTTTCTAGTGTTGGAGTTTATTGTTGTGGAATTCGTAGTTTTGGAGTATCTAGTTGTAGTGTTTCAAGTAGTGAAATTTCTAGCTGTGGAGTTTCTATTTGTGGAGTTTTCTAGTAGCGGAGTTTCTAGTTATGGAGTTTCTAGTTGTGGAATTTGTAGTTGTGTAGTATCTAGTTGTGGTAATTCAAGTTTTGGAGTTTCTAGCTGTGAAGTTTCTAGTTGTGGAGTTTCTAGTTGCGGAGTTTCTAGTTGTAAAGTCTCTAGTTGTGGAGTTTCTAGCTGTGGAGTTTCTGGTTGTGGAGTCTCTAGTTATGGAGTTTCTTGTTGCGGAGTCTCTAGTTGTGGATTTCTAGTTGCGAAGTCTAAAGTTGTGGAGTTTCTAGTTGTGGAGTTTCTAGTTGTGGAGTTTGTAGTTATGGGGTTCGTAGTTGTGGAGTTCGTAGTTGTGGAGTTTCTAGTTGTGGAGTCTCTAGTTGTGGAGTCTGTAGTTGTGTAGTTTCTAGCTGTGGAGTTTGTAGTTGCGGAGTTTCTAGTTGCAGAGTTTCTAGTTGCAGAGTTTTCCAGTTGTGAAGATTGCAGTGGCGGAGTTTCTAGTTGCGGACTTTCTAGCTGTGGTTTCTAGTTGCGGAGTTTATAGTTGCGGAGTTTTTAGTTGTGGAGTTTCTAGTTGTGAAATTTGTAGTTGTGGAGTATCTAGTTTTGGTGTTTCAAGTTGTGGAGTTTCTAGTTGTGGAGTTTCTCGTTGTGGAGTTTCTCGTTGTGGGGTTTCTAGTTGTTGAGTTTCT
The DNA here is from genome assembly GCF_043290135.1 of Rhipicephalus microplus. Classification (NCBI taxonomy): domain Eukaryota; kingdom Metazoa; phylum Arthropoda; class Arachnida; order Ixodida; family Ixodidae; genus Rhipicephalus; species Rhipicephalus microplus. Next base: position 5,932,008 of record NW_027464590.1, on the reverse strand, counting down.
AGTTGCCGAGTCTCTAAATGCGAAGTCTCAAGTTGTGGAGTTTCTAGCTGTGGAGTTTCTGGTTGTGGAGTCTCTAGTTGTGGAGTTCCTAGTTGTGGAGTCTCTAGTTGTGGAGTTTGTAGTTGCGAAGTCTAAAGTTGTGGAGTTTCTAGTTGTTTAGTTTCTAGTTGTGGAGTTTGTAGTTGTGGGGTTCGTAGTTGTGGAGTTCGTAGTTGTGAAGTTTCTGGTTGTGGAGTCTCTAGTTGTGGAGTTTGTAGTTGTGGAGTTTCTAGCTGTGGAGTTTCTAGTTGCGGAGTTTCTAGTTGCAGAGTTTCTAGTTGCAGAGTTTTCCAGTTGTGGAGATTGTAGTGGCGGTGTTTCTAGATTCAGAGTTTCAAGTTGTGGAGTTTACAGTTGTGGAGTATCTAGTTGTGGAGTTTCAAGTTGTGGAGTTTTTAGTTGTGGATTTTGAAGTTGAAGAGTTCCTAGTAGCGGATTGTCTAGTTGTGTAGTTTATAGTTGCGGAGTTTTCTAGTTGTGGAGTCTGTAGTTGTGGAGTTTCTAGTTGTGGAATTTATAGCTGTGGATTTACGAGCTGTGGAGTTTCTAGTTGCGGAGTTTTAGTTGCGGAGTTTCTGGTTGTGGAGTTTCTAGTGTTGGAGTGTCTAGTTGTGGAGTCCGTAGTTGTGGAGTATCTATTTGTTGGGTTTCAAGTTGTGGTGTTTCTTGTTGTGGAATTTGTAGTTGTGGAGTATCTAGTTGTGGTGTTTCAAGTTGTGGAGTTTGTAGCTGTGGAGTTTCTAGTTGTGGAGTTTCTAGTTGCGGCGTTTCTAGTTGTGAAGTCTCTAGTTGTGGAGTCTCTAGTTGTGGGATTTCTAGTTGCGGAGTTTCTATTTGCGGAGTTTCTGGTTGTGGAGTTTCTAGTTGTGAAGTTTAGAGTTATGGAGTCTCTAATTGTGGAGTTTCTAGTTGCGGAATTTCTAGTTGTGGAGCTTCTAGTTGTGCAGTTTCTAGTTGTGGAGTATCTAGTTGTGGTGTTTCAAGTTGTGGAGTTTCTAGTTGAGGAGTTTCTAGTTGCGGAGTTTCTAGTTGTGGAGTTTGTAGTTGTGGAATTCGTAGTTTTGGAGTATCTAGTTGTGGTGTTTGAAGTAGTGAAGTTTCTAGCTGTGAAGTTTCTAGTTGCGCAGTTACTAGTTGAAGAGTTTCTAGTTGCGGAGTTTTCTAGTAGTGATGTTTCTAGTTATAGAGTTTCTAGTTGTGGAGTCCGTACTTGTGGAGTATCTATTTGTTGGGTTTCAATTTGTGGAGTTTCAAGTTGCGGATTGTCTAGTTGTGGAGTTTATAGTTGCGGAGTCGGTAGTTGTGGAGTTTCTAGTTGTGGAATTTCTAGCTGTGGATTTTCTAACTGTGGAGTTTCTAGTTGCGGAGTTTTTAGTTGCGGAATTTCTGGTTATGGAGTTTCTAGTGTTAGAGTTTTAAGTTGTGGAGTCCATAGTTGTGGAGTATCTATTTGTTGAGTTTCAAGTTGTGGAGTTTCTAGTTATGGAATTTGTAGTTGTGGTGTATCTATTTGTTGAGTTTCAAGTTGTGGAGTTTCTAGTTATGGAATTTGTAGTTGTGGAGTATCTAGTTGTGGTGTTTCAAAATGTGGAGTTTCTAGCTGTGGAGTCTCTAGTTGTGGGATTTCTAGTTGCGGAGTTTCTAGTTGCGGAGTTTCTGGTTGTGGAGTTTCTAGTTGTGGAGTTCCTAGTTATGGAGTCTCTAGTTGTGGAGTTTCTAGTTGCGGAGTTTAATAGTTGTGGAGTTTCTAGTGGCGGAGTTTCTAGATGCGGAGTTTCTAGTTGTGGAGTTTGTAGTTTTTGAGTATCTAGTTGTGGTGTTTTAAGTTGGGGAGTTTCTAGTTGTGGATTTTGAAGTTGTAGAGTTCCTAGTATCGGAGTGTCTGGTTGGGAGTTTCTAGTTGCGGAGTTTCTAGTTGCAGAGTTTCTAGTTGCGGACTTTCTAGCTGTGGAGTTTCTAGTTATGAAATTTGTTTTTGTGGAGTATCTAGTATTGGTGTTTCAAGTTGTGGAGTTTCTAGTTGTGGAGTTTCTCGTTGTGCAGTTTCTAGTTGTTGTGTTTCTAGTTGCCGAGTCTCTACATACGAAGTCTCAAGCTGTGGAATTTCTAGCTGTGGAGTTTCTGGTTGTGGAGTCTCTAGTTATGGAGTTCCTAGTTGTGGAGTTTCTAGTTGTGGAGTTTCTAGTTGCGAAGTCCAAAGTTGTTGAGTTTCTAGTTGTGGAATTTCTAGTTGTTGAGTTTGTAGTTGTGGGGTTTGTAGTTGTGGGATTCGTAGTTGTGGAGTTTCTAGTTGTGGGGTCTCTAGTTGTGGAGTTTGTAGTTGTGGAGTTTCTAGCTCTGGAGTTTCTAGTTGCGGAGTTTCTAGTTGCAGAGTTTCTAGTTGAGGAGTTTTCCAGTTGTGGAGATTGTAGTGGCGGAGTTTCTAGTAGCGGAGTTTCAAGTTGTGGAGTTTCTAGTTGTGGAGTTTGTAGTTGTGGAGTATCTAGTTGGGGAGTTTGAAGTTGTGAAGTTTTTAGTTGTGGATTTTGAAGTTGTAGAGTTCCTAGTTGCGGATTGTCTAGTTGTGGAGTTTATAGTTGCGGAGTCTGTAGTTGTGGAGTTTCTAGTTGTGGAATTTCTAGCTGTGGATTTTCTAGCTGTGGAGTTTCTAGTTGCGGAGTTTTTAGTTGCGGAGTTTCTGGTTGTGGAGTTTCTAGTGTTAGAGTTTCTAGTTGTGGAGTCCATAGTTGTGGAGTATCTATTTGTTGAGTTTCAAGTTGTGGAGTTTCTAGTTATGGAATTTGTAGTTGTGGAGTATCTAGTTGTGGTGTTTCAAAATGTGGAGTTTCTAGCTGTGGAGTTTCTAGTTGTGGATTTTCCAGTTGCGGAGTTTCTAGTTGTGAAGTCTCTAGTTGTAGAGTCTCTAGTTGTGGGATTTCTAGTCGCGGAGTTTCTAGTTGCGGAGTTTCTGGTTGTGGAGTTTCTAGTTGTGGAGTTTCTAGTTGTGGAGTCTGTAGTTGTGGAGTCTGTAGTTGTGGAGTTTCTAGTTGTGGAGTTCCTAGTTATGGAGTCTCTAGTTGTGGAGTTTCTAGTTGCGGAGTTTCAAGTTGTGGAGTTTTTAGTTGCGGAGTTTCTTGTAGCGGAAAGTCTAGTTGGGAGTTTCTAGTTGCGGAGTTTTCTAGTTCCGGAGTCTTTAGTTGTGGAGTAGCGAGTTGTGGAGTTTTTAGTGGTGGATTTTCTAGCTGTGCAGTTTATAGTTGTGGAGTTTCTAGTTGCGGATTTCCTAGCTGTGGAGTTTCTAGTTGTGAAATTCGTAGTTGTGGAGTATCTAGTTGTGGTGCTTCAAGCAGTGAAGTTTCTAGCTGTGGAGTTTCTAGTTGCGGAGTTTCTAGTTGCAGATTTTCTAGTTGCGGAGTTTAATAGTTGTGGAGTTTCTAGTGGCGGAGTTTCTAGTTGCGGAGTTTCTAGTTGTGGAGTTTGTAGTTGTGGAGTATCTAGTTGCGGTGTTTCAAGTTGGGGAGTTTCTAGTTGTGGATTTTGAAGTTGCAGAGTTCCTAGTTGCAGAGTGTCTGGTTGGGAGTTTCTAGTTGCGTAGTCTGTAGTTGTGGAGTTGCTAGTTGTGGAGTTTCTAGTGGTGGATTTTCTAACTGTGGAGTTTCTAGTTGCGGAGTTTCTAGTTGCAGAGTTTCTAGTTGCAGACTTTCTAGCTGTGGAGTTTCTAGTAATTAAATTTGTTTTTGTGGAGTATCTAGTTGTGGTGTTTCAAGTTGTGGAGTTTCTAGTTGTGGAGTTTTTCGTTGTGGAGTTTCTAGTTGTTGTGTTTCTAGTTGCCGAGTCTCTACATACGAAGTCTCAAGCTGTGGAATTTCTAGCTGTGGAGTTTCTGGTTGTGGAGTCTCTAGTTGTGGAGTTCCTAGTTGTGGAGTCTCTAGCTGTGGAGTTTCTAGTTGCGAAGTCCAAAGTTGTTGAGTTTCTATTTGTGGAATTTCTAGTTGTTGAGTTTGTAGTTGTGGGGTTCGTAGTTGTGAGACTCGTAGTTGTGGAGTTTCTAGTTGTGGAGTCTCTAGTTGTGGAGTTTGTAGTTGTGGAGTTTCTAGCTCTGGAGTTTCTAGTTGCGGAGTTTCTAGTTGCAGAGTTTCTAGTTGCGGAGTTTTCCAGTTGTGGAGATTGTAGTGGCGGAGTTTCTAGTTGCGGAGTTTCAAGTTGTGGAGTTTCTAGTTGTGGAGTTTGTAGTTGTGAAGTATCTAGAGTTGGAGTTTCAAGTTGTGAAGTTTTTAGTTGTGGATTTTGAAGTTGTAGAGTTCCTAGTTGCGGATTGTCTAGTTGTGGAGTTTATAGTTGCGGAGTCTGTAGTTGTGGAGTTTCTAGTTGTGGAATTTCTAGCTGTGGATTTTCTAGCTGTGGAGTTTCTAGTTGCGGAGTTTTTAGTTGCGGAGTTTCTGGTTGTGGAGTTTCTAGTGTTAGAGTTTCTAGTTGTGGAGTCCATAGTTGTGGAGTATCTATTTGTTGAGTTTCAAGTTGTGGAGTTTCTATTTATGGAATTTGTAGTTGTGGAGTATCTAGTTGTGGTGTTTCAAAATGTGGAGTTTCTAGCTGTGGAGTTTCTAGTTGTGGATTTTCTAGTTGCGGAGTTTCTAGTTGTGAAGTCTCTAGTTGTGGAGTTTCAAATTGGAGTTTCTAGTTGTGGAGTTTCTAATTGTGAAGTTTGTAGTTGTGGAGTATCTAGTTGCGGAGTTTCAAGTTGGGGAGTTTCTAGTTGTGGATTTTGAAGTTGTAGAGTTCCTAGTAGCGGAGTGTCTGGTTGGGAGTTTCGTGTTGCGGAGTTTTCTAGTTGCGGAGTCTGTAGTTGTGGCGTTGCTAGTTGTGGAGTTTCTAGTGGTGGACTTTCTAGCTGTGGAGTTTCTAGTTGCGGAGTTTTAGTTGTGGAGTTTCTAGTTGTGAAATTTGTAGTTGTGGAGTATCTAGTTGTGGGGTTGCAAGTTGTGGAGTATCTAGTTGCGGAGTTTCAAGTTGTGGAGTTTTTAATCGTGGAGTTTCTAGTTGTGGAGTTTGTAGTTGTGGAGTATCTAGTTGTGGTGTTTGAAGTTGTGGAGTTTCTAGTTGAGGAGTTTCTAGTTGTGGAGTTTCTAGTTGCAGAGTTTCTAGTTGCAGAGTTTTCCAGTTGTGGAGATTGTAGTGGCGGTGTTTCTAGTTTCAGAGTTTCAAGTTGTGGAGTTTACAGTTGTGGAGTATCTAGTTGTGGAGTTTCAAGTTGTGGAGTTTTTAGTTGTGGATTTTGAAGTTGTAGAGTTCCTAGTAGCGGATTGTCTAGTTGTGTAGTTTATAGTTGCGGAGTTTTCTAGTTGTGGAGTTTCTAGTTGCGGCGTTTCTAGTTGTGAAGTCTCTAGTTGTGGAGTCTCTAGTTGTGGGATTTCTAGTTGCGGAGTTTCTATTTGCGGAGTTTCTGGTTGTGGAGTTTCTAGTTGTGAAGTTTAGAGTTATGGAGTCTCTAATTGTGGAGTTTCTAGTTGCGGAATTTCTAGTTGTGGAGCTTCTAGTTGTGCAGTTTCTAGTTGTGGAGTATCTAGTTGTGGTGTTTCAAGTTGTGGAGTTTCTAGTTGAGGAGTTTCTAGTTGCGGAGTTTCTAGTTGTGGAGTTTGTAGTTGTGGAATTCGTAGTTTTGAAGTATCTAGTTGTGGTGTTTGAAGTAGTGAAGTTTCTAGCTGTGAAGTTTCTAGTTGTGCAGTTACTAGTTGAAGAGTTTCTAGTTGCGGAGTTTTCTAGTAGTGATGTTTCTAGTTATGGAGTTTCTAGTTGTGGAGTCCGTACTTGTGGAGTATCTATTTGTTGGGTTTCAAGTTGTGGAGTTTCAAGTTGCGGATTGTCTAGTTGTGGAGTTTATAGTAGCGGAGTCGGTAGTTGTGGAGTTTCTAATTGTGGAATTTTTAGCTGTGGATTTACTAACTGTGGAGTTTCTAGTTGCGGAGTTTTTAGTTGCGGAATTTCTGGTTATGGAGTTTCTAGTGTTACAGTTTTAAGTTGTGGAGTCCATAGTTGTGGAGTATCTATTTGTTGAGTTTCAAGTTGTGGAGTTTCTAGTTATGGAATTTGTCGTTGTGGAGTATCTATTTGTTGAGTTTCAAGTTGTGGAGTTTCTAGTTATGGAATTTGTAGTTGTGGAGTATCTAGTTGTGGTGTTTCAAAATGTGGAGTTTCTAGTTGTGGAGTCTCTAGTTGTGGGATTTCTAGTTGCGGAGTTTCTAGTTGCGGAGTTTCTGGTTGTGGAGTTTCTAGTTGTGGAGTTTCTAGTTGAGGAGTCTGTAGTTGTGGAGTCTGTAGTTGTGGAGTTTCTAGTTGTGGAGTTCCTAGTTATGGAGTCTCTAGTTGTGGAGTTTCTAGTTGCGGAGTTTAATATTTGTGGAGTTTCTAGTGGCGGAGTTTCTAGTTGCGGAGTTTCTAGTTGTGGAGTTTGTAGTTTTTGAGTATCTAGTTGTGGTGTTTTAAGTTGGGGAGTTTCAAGTTGTGGATTTTGAAGTTGTAGAGTTCCTAGTATCGGAGTGTCTGGTTGGGAGTTTCTAGTTGCGGAGTTTCTAGTTGCAGAGTTTCTAGTTGCGGACTTTCTAGCTGTGGAGTTTCTAGTTATGAAATTTGTTTTTGTGGAGTATCTAGTATTGGTGTTTCAAGTTGTGGAGTTTCTAGTTGTGGAGTTTCTCGTTGTGGAGTTTCTAGTTGTTGTGTTTCTAGTTGCCGAGTCTCTACATACGAAGTCTCAAGCTGTGGAATTTCTAGCTGTGGAGTTTCTGGTTGTGGAGTCTCTAGTTATGGAGTTCCTAGTTGTGGAGTTTCTAGTTGTGGAGTTTCTAGTTGCGAAGTCCAAAGTTGTTGAGTTTCTAGTTGTGGAATTTCTAGTTGTTGAGTTTGTAGTTGTGGGGTTTGTAGTTGTGGGACTCGTAGTTGTGGAGTTTCTAGTTGTGGAGTCTCTAGTTGTGGAGTTTGTAGTTGTGGAGTTTCTAGCTCTGGAGTTTCTAGTTGCGGAGTTTCTAGTTGCAGAGTTTCTAGTTGCGGAGTTTTCCAGTTGTGGAGATTGTAGTGGCGGAGTTTCTAGTTGCGGAGTTTCAAGTTGTGGAGTTTCTAGTTGTGGAGTTTGTAGTTGTGAAGTATCTAGAGTTGGAGTTTCAAGTTGTGAAGTTTTTAGTTGTGGATTTTGAAGTTGTAGAGTTCCTAGTTGCGGATTGTCTAGTTGTGGAGTTTATAGTTGCGGAGTCTGTAGTTGTGGAGTTTCTAGTTGTGGAATTTCTAGCTGTGGATTTTCTAGCTGTGGAGTTTCTAGTTGCGGAGTTTTTAGTTGCGGAGTTTCAGGTTGTGGAGTTTCTAGTGTTAGAGTTTCTAGTTGTGGAGTCCATAGTTGTGGAGTATCTATTTGTTGAGTTTCAAGTTGTGGAGTTTCTAGTTATGGAATTTGTAGTTGTGGAGTATCTAGTTGTGGTGTTTCAAAATGTGGAGTTTCTAGCTGTGGAGTTTCTAGTTGTGGATTTTCCAGTTGCGGAGTTTCTAGTTGTGAAGTCTCTAGTTGTAGAGTCTCTAGTTGTGGGATTTCTAGTCGCGGAGTTTCTAGTTGCGGAGTTTCTGGTTGTGGAGTTTCTAGTTGTGGAGTTTCTAGTTGTGGAGTCTGTAGTTGTGGAGTCTGTAGTTGTGGAGTTTCTAGTTGTGGAGTTCCTAGTTATGGAGTCTCTAGTTGTGGAGTTTCTAGTTGCGGAGTTTCAAGTTGTGGAGTTTTTAGTTGCGGAGTTTCTTGTAGCGGAAAGTCTAGTTGGGAGTTTCTAGTTGCGGAGTTTTCTAGTTCCGGAGTCTTTAGTTGTGGAGTAGCTAGTTGTGGAGTTTTTAGTGGTGGCATTTCTAGCTGTGCAGTTTATAGTTGTGGAGTTTCTAGTTGCAGAGTTTCCAGTTGCGGATTTCCTAGCTGTGGAGTTTCTAGTTGTGAAATTCGTAGTTGTGGAGTATCTAGTTGTGGTGCTTCAAGTAGTGAAGTTTCTAGCTGTGGAGTTTCTAGTTGCGGAGTTTCTAGTTGCAGATTTTCTAGTTGCGGAGTTTAATAGTTGTGGAGTTTCTAGTGGCGGAGTTTCTAGTTGCGGAGTTTCTAGTTGTGGAGTTTTTAGTTGTGGAGTATCTAGTTGCGGTGTTTCAAGTTGGGGAGTTTCTAGTTGTGGATTTTGAAGTTGCAGAGTTCCTAGTTGCAGAGTGTCTGGTTGGGAGTTTTTAGTTGCGGAGTCTGTAGTTGTGGAGTTGCTAGTTGTGGAGTTTCTAGTGGTGGATTTTCTAACTGTGGAGTTTCTAGTTGCGGAGTTTCTAGTTGCAGAGTTTCTAGTTGCAGACTTTCTAGCTGTGGAGTTTCTAGTAATGAAATTTGTTTTTGTGGAGTATCTAGTTGTGGTGTTTCAAGTTGTGGAGTTTCTAGTTGTGGAGTTTTTCGTTGTGGAGTTTCTAGTTGTTGTGTTTCTAGTTGCCGAGTCTCTACATACGAAGTCTCAAGCTGTGGAATTTCTAGCTGTGGAGTTTCTGGTTGTGGAGTCTCTAGTTGTGGAGTTCCTAGTTGTGGAGTCTCTAGCTGTGGAGTTTCTAGTTGCGAAGTCCAAAGTTGTTGAGTTTCTATTTGTGGAATTTCTAGTTGTTGAGTTTGTAGTTGTGGGGTTCGTAGTTGTGAGACTCGTAGTTGTGGAGTTTCTAGTTGTGGAGTCTCTAGTTGTGGAGTTTGTAGTTGTGGAGTTTCTAGCTCTGGAGTTTCTAGTTGCGGAGTTTCTAGTTGCAGAGTTTCTAGTTGCGGAGTTTTCCAGTTGTGGAGATTGTAGTGGCGGAGTTTCTAGTTGCGGAGTTTCAAGTTGTGGAGTTTCTAGTTGTGGAGTTTGTAGTTGTGAAGTATCTAGAGTTGGAGTTTCAAGTTGTGAAGTTTTTAGTTGTGGATTTTGAAGTTGTAGAGTTCCTAGTTGCGGATTTTCTAGTTGTGGAGTTTATAGTTGCGGAGTCTGTAGTTGTGGAGTTTCTAGTTGTGGAATTTCTAGCTGTGGATTTTCTAGCTGTGGAGTTTCTAGTTGCGGAGTTTTTAGTTGCGGAGTTTCTGGTTGTGGAGTTTCTAGTGTTAGAGTTTCTAGTTGTGGAGTCCATAGTTGTGGAGTATCTATTTGTTGAGTTTCAAGTTGTGGAGTTTCTATTTATGGAATTTGTAGTTGTGGAGTATCTAGTTGTGGTGTTTCAAAATGTGGAGTTTCTAGCTGTGGAGTTTCTAGTTGTGGATTTTCTAGTTGCGGAGTTTCTAGTTGTGAAGTCTCTAGTTGTGGAGTTTCAAATTGGAGTTTCTAGTTGTGGAGTTTCTAATTGTGAAGTTTGTAGTTGTGGAGTATCTAGTTGCGGAGTTTCAAGTTGGGGAGTTTCTAGTTGTGGATTTTGAAGTTGTAGAGTTCCTAGTAGCGGAGTGTCTGGTTGGGAGTTTCGTGTTGCGGAGTTTTCTAGTTGCGGAGTCTGTAGTTGTGGCGTTGCTAGTTGTGGAGTTTCTAGTGGTGGACTTTCTAGCTGTGGAGTTTCTAGTTGCGGAGTTTTAGTTGTGGAGTTTCTAGTTGTGAAATTTGTAGTTGTGGAGTATCTAGTTGTGGGGTTGCAAGTTGTGGAGTATCTAGTTGCGGAGTTTCAAGTTGTGGAGTTTTTAATCGTGGAGTTTCTAGTTGTGGAGTTTGTAGTTGTGGAGTATCTAGTTGTGGTGTTTGAAGTTGTGGAGTTTCTAGTTGAGGAGTTTCTAGTTGTGGAGTTTCTAGTTGCAGAGTTTCTAGTTGCAGAGTTTTCCAGTTGTGGAGATTGTAGTGGCGGTGTTTCTAGTTTCAGAGTTTCAAGTTGTGGAGTTTACAGTTGTGGAGTATCTAGTTGTGGAGTTTCAAGTTGTGGAGTTTTTAGTTGTGGATTTTGAAGTTGTAGAGTTCCTAGTAGCGGATTGTCTAGTTGTGTAGTTTATAGTTGCGGAGTTTTCTAGTTGTGGAGTTTCTAGTTGCGGCGTTTCTAGTTGTGAAGTCTCTAGTTGTGGAGTCTCTAGTTGTGGGATTTCTAGTTGCGGAGTTTCTATTTGCGGAGTTTCTGGTTGTGGAGTTTCTAGTTGTGAAGTTTAGAGTTATGGAGTCTCTAATTGTGGAGTTTCTAGTTGCGGAATTTCTAGTTGTGGAGCTTCTAGTTGTGCAGTTTCTAGTTGTGGAGTATCTAGTTGTGGTGTTTCAAGTTGTGGAGTTTCTAGTTGAGGAGTTTCTAGTTGCGGAGTTTCTAGTTGTGGAGTTTGTAGTTGTGGAATTCGTAGTTTTGAAGTATCTAGTTGTGGTGTTTGAAGTAGTGAAGTTTCTAGCTGTGAAGTTTCTAGTTGTGCAGTTACTAGTTGAAGAGTTTCTAGTTGCGGAGTTTTCTAGTAGTGATGTTTCTAGTTATGGAGTTTCTAGTTGTGGAGTCCGTACTTGTGGAGTATCTATTTGTTGGGTTTCAAGTTGTGGAGTTTCAAGTTGCGGATTGTCTAGTTGTGGAGTTTATAGTAGCGGAGTCGGTAGTTGTGGAGTTTCTAATTGTGGAATTTTTAGCTGTGGATTTTCTAACTGTGGAGTTTCTAGTTGCGGAGTTTTTAGTTGCGGAATTTCTGGTTATGGAGTTTCTAGTGTTACAGTTTTAAGTTGTGGAGTCCATAGTTGTGGAGTATCTATTTGTTGAGTTTCAAGTTGTGGAGTTTCTAGTTATGGAATTTGTCGTTGTGGAGTATCTATTTGTTGAGTTTCAAGTTGTGGAGTTTCTAGTTATGGAATTTGTAGTTGTGGAGTATCTAGTTGTGGTGTTTCAAAATGTGGAGTTTCTAGTTGTGGAGTCTCTAGTTGTGGGATTTCTAGTTGCGGAGTTTCTAGTTGCGGAGTTTCTGGTTGTGGAGTTTCTAGTTGTGGAGTTTCTAGTTGAGGAGTCTGTAGTTGTGGAGTCTGTAGTTGTGGAGTTTCTAGTTGTGGAGTTCCTAGTTATGGAGTCTCTAGTTGTGGAGTTTCTAGTTGCGGAGTTTAATATTTGTGGAGTTTCTAGTGGCGGAGTTTCTAGTTGCGGAGTTTCTAGTTGTGGAGTTTGTAGTTTTTGAGTATCTAGTTGTGGTGTTTTAAGTTGGGGAGTTTCAAGTTGTGGATTTTGAAGTTGTAGAGTTCCTAGTATCGGAGTGTCTGGTTGGGAGTTTCTAGTTGCGGAGTTTCTAGTTGCAGAGTTTCTAGTTGCGGACTTTCTAGCTGTGGAGTTTCTAGTTATGAAATTTGTTTTTGTGGAGTATCTAGTATTGGTGTTTCAAGTTGTGGAGTTTCTAGTTGTGGAGTTTCTCGTTGTGGAGTTTCTAGTTGTTGTGTTTCTAGTTGCCGAGTCTCTACATACGAAGTCTCAAGCTGTGGAATTTCTAGCTGTGGAGTTTCTGGTTGTGGAGTCTCTAGTTATGGAGTTCCTAGTTGTGGAGTTTCTAGTTGTGGAGTTTCTAGTTGCGAAGTCCAAAGTTGTTGAGTTTCTAGTTGTGGAATTTCTAGTTGTTGAGTTTGTAGTTGTGGGGTTTGTAGTTGTGGGACTCGTAGTTGTGGAGTTTCTAGTTGTGGAGTCTCTAGTTGTGGAGTTTGTAGTTGTGGAGTTTCTAGCTCTGGAGTTTCTAGTTGCGGAGTTTCTAGTTGCAGAGTTTCTAGTTGCGGAGTTTTCCAGTTGTGGAGATTGTAGTGGCGGAGTTTCTAGTTGCGGAGTTTCAAGTTGTGGAGTTTCTAGTTGTGGAGTTTGTAGTTGTGAAGTATCTAGAGTTGGAGTTTCAAGTTGTGAAGTTTTTAGTTGTGGATTTTGAAGTTGTAGAGTTCCTAGTTGCGGATTGTCTAGTTGTGGAGTTTATAGTTGCGGAGTCTGTAGTTGTGGAGTTTCTAGTTGTGGAATTTCTAGCTGTGGATTTTCTAGCTGTGGAGTTTCTAGTTGCGGAGTTTTTAGTTGCGGAGTTTCAGGTTGTGGAGTTTCTAGTGTTAGAGTTTCTAGTTGTGGAGTCCATAGTTGTGGAGTATCTATTTGTTGAGTTTCAAGTTGTGGAGTTTCTAGTTATGGAATTTGTAGTTGTGGAGTATCTAGTTGTGGTGTTTCAAAATGTGGAGTTTCTAGCTGTGGAGTTTCTAGTTGTGGATTTTCCAGTTGCGGAGTTTCTAGTTGTGAAGTCTCTAGTTGTAGAGTCTCTAGTTGTGGGATTTCTAGTCGCGGAGTTTCTAGTTGCGGAGTTTCTGGTTGTGGAGTTTCTAGTTGTGGAGTTTCTAGTTGTGGAGTCTGTAGTTGTGGAGTCTGTAGTTGTGGAGTTTCTAGTTGTGGAGTTCCTAGTTATGGAGTCTCTAGTTGTGGAGTTTCTAGTTGCGGAGTTTCAAGTTGTGGAGTTTTTAGTTGCGGAGTTTCTTGTAGCGGAAAGTCTAGTTGGGAGTTTCTAGTTGCGGAGTTTTCTAGTTCCGGAGTCTTTAGTTGTGGAGTAGCTAGTTGTGGAGTTTTTAGTGGTGGCATTTCTAGCTGTGCAGTTTATAGTTGTGGAGTTTCTAGTTGCAGAGTTTCCAGTTGCGGATTTCCTAGCTGTGGAGTTTCTAGTTGTGAAATTCGTAGTTGTGGAGTATCTAGTTGTGGTGCTTCAAGTAGTGAAGTTTCTAGCTGTGGAGTTTCTAGTTGCGGAGTTTCTAGTTGCAGATTTTCTAGTTGCGGAGTTTAATAGTTGTGGAGTTTCTAGTGGCGGAGTTTCTAGTTGCGGAGTTTCTAGTTGTGGAGTTTTTAGTTGTGGAGTATCTAGTTGCGGTGTTTCAAGTTGGGGAGTTTCTAGTTGTGGATTTTGAAGTTGCAGAGTTCCTAGTTGCAGAGTGTCTGGTTGGGAGTTTTTAGTTGCGGAGTCTGTAGTTGTGGAGTTGCTAGTTGTGGAGTTTCTAGTGGTGGATTTTCTAACTGTGGAGTTTCTAGTTGCGGAGTTTCTAGTTGCAGAGTTTCTAGTTGCAGACTTTCTAGCTGTGGAGTTTCTAGTAATGAAATTTGTTTTTGTGGAGTATCTAGTTGTGGTGTTTCAAGTTGTGGAGTTTCTAGTTGTGGAGTTTTTCGTTGTGGAGTTTCTAGTTGTTGTGTTTCTAGTTGCCGAGTCTCTACATACGAAGTCTCAAGCTGTGGAATTTCTAGCTGTGGAGTTTCTGGTTGTGGAGTCTCTAGTTGTGGAGTTCCTAGTTGTGGAGTCTCTAGCTGTGGAGTTTCTAGTTGCGAAGTCCAAAGTTGTTGAGTTTCTATTTGTGGAATTTCTAGTTGTTGAGTTTGTAGTTGTGGGGTTCGTAGTTGTGAGACTCGTAGTTGTGGAGTTTCTAGTTGTGGAGTCTCTAGTTGTGGAGTTTGTAGTTGTGGAGTTTCTAGCTCTGGAGTTTCTAGTTGCGGAGTTTCTAGTTGCAGAGTTTCTAGTTGCGGAGTTTTCCAGTTGTGGAGATTGTAGTGGCGGAGTTTCTAGTTGCGGAGTTTCAAGTTGTGGAGTTTCTAGTTGTGGAGTTTGTAGTTGTGAAGTATCTAGAGTTGGAGTTTCAAGTTGTGAAGTTTTTAGTTGTGGATTTTGAAGTTGTAGAGTTCCTAGTTGCGGATTTTCTAGCTGTGGAGTTTCTAGTTGCGGAGTTTCTAGTTGCAGAGTTTCTAGTTGAGGACTTTCTAGCTGTGGAGTTTCTAGTTGCGGAGTTTTAGTTGTGGAGTTTCTAGTTGTGAAATTTGTAGTTGTGGAGTATCTAGTTGTGGGGTTGCAAGTTGTGGAGTATCTAGTTGCGGAGTTTCAAGTTGTGGAGTTTTTAATCGTGGAGTTTCTAGTTGTGGAGTTTGTAGTTGTGGAGTATCTAGTTGTGGAGTTTCTAGTTGCAGAGTTTCTAGTTGCAGAGTTTTCCAGTTGTGGAGATTGTAGTGGCGGTGTTTCTAGTTTCAGAGTTTCAAGTTGTGGAGTTTACAGTTGTGGAGTATCTAGTTGTGGAGTTTCAAGTTGTGGAGTTTTTAGTTGTGGATTTTGAAGTTGTAGAGTTCCTAGTAGCGGATTGTCTAGTTGTGTAGTTTATAGTTGCGGAGTTTTCTAGTTGTGGAGTTTCTAGTTGCGGCGTTTCTAGTTGTGAAGTCTCTAGTTGTGGAGTCTCTAGTTGTGGGATTTCTAGTTGCGGAGTTTCTATTTGCGGAGTTTCTGGTTGTGGAGTTTCTAGTTGTGAAGTTTAGAGTTATGGAGTCTCTAATTGTGGAGTTTCTAGTTGCGGAATTTCTAGTTGTGGAGCTTCTAGTTGTGCAGTTTCTAGTTGTGGAGTATCTAGTTGTGGTGATTCAAGTTGTGGAGTTTCTAGTTGAGGAGTTTCTAGTTGCGGAGTTTCTAGTTGTGGAGTTTGTAGTTGTGGAATTCGTAGTTTTGAAGTATCTAGTTGTGGTGTTTGAAGTAGTGAAGTTTCTAGCTGTGAAGTTTCTAGTTGTGCAGTTACTAGTTGAAGAGTTTCTAGTTGCGGAGTTTTCTTGTAGTGATGTTTCTAGTTATGGAGTTTCTAGTTGTGGAGTCCGTACTTGTGGAGTATCTATTTGTTGGGTTTCAAGTTGTGGAGTTTCAAGTTGCGGAATGTCTAGTTGTGGAGTTTATAGTTGCGGAGTCGGTAGTTGTGGAGTTTCTAATTGTGGAATTTTTAGCTGTGGATTTTCTAACTGTGGAGTTTCTAGTTGCGGAGTTTTTAGTTGCGGAATTTCTGGTTATGGAGTTTCTAGTGTTACAGTTTTAAGTTGTGGAGTCCATAGTTGTGGAGTATCTATTTGTTGAGTTTCAAGTTGTGGAGTTTCTAGTTATGGAATTTGTCGTTGTGGAGTATCTATTTGTTGAGTTTCAAGTTGTGGAGTTTCTAGTTATGGAATTTGTAGTTGTGGAGTATCTAGTTGTGGTGTTTCAAAATGTGGAGTTTCTAGTTGTGGAGTCTCTAGTTGTGGGATTTCTAGTTGCGGAGTTTCTAGTTGCGGAGTTTCTGGTTGTGGAGTTTCTAGTTGTGGAGTTTCTAGTTGAGGAGTCTGTAGTTGTGGAGTCTGTAGTTGTGGAGTTTCTAGTTGTGGAGTTCCTAGTTATGGAGTCTCTAGTTGTGGAGTTTCTAGTTGCGGAGTTTAATATTTGTGGAGTTTCTAGTGGCGGAGTTTCTAGTTGCGGAGTTTCTAGTTGTGGAGTTTGTAGTTTTTGAGTATCTAGTTGTGGTGTTTTAAGTTGGGGAGTTTCAAGTTGTGGATTTTGAAGTTGTAGAGTTCCTAGTATCGGAGTGTCTGGTTGGGAGTTTCTAGTTGCGGAGTTTCTAGTTGCAGAGTTTCTAGTTGCGGACTTTCTAGCTGTGGAGTTTCTAGTTATGAAATTTGTTTTTGTGGAGTATCTAGTATTGGTGTTTCAAGTTGTGGAGTTTCTAGTTGTGGAGTTTCTCGTTGTGGAGTTTCTAGTTGTTGTGTTTCTAGTTGCCGAGTCTCTACATACGAAGTCTCAAGCTGTGGAATTTCTAGCTGTGGAGTTTCTGGTTGTGGAGTCTCTAGTTATGGAGTTCCTAGTTGTGGAGTTTCTAGTTGTGGAGTTTCTAGTTGCGAAGTCCAAAGTTGTTGAGTTTCTAGTTGTGGAATTTCTAGTTGTTGAGTTTGTAGTTGTGGGGTTTGTAGTTGTGGGACTCGTAGTTGTGGAGTTTCTAGTTGTGGAGTCTCTAGTTGTGGAGTTTGTAGTTGTGGAGTTTCTAGCTCTGGAGTTTCTAGTTGCGGAGTTTCTAGTTGCAGAGTTTCTAGTTGCGGAGTTTTCCAGTTGTGGAGATTGTAGTGGCGGAGTTTCTAGTTGCGGAGTTTCAAGTTGTGGAGTTTCTAGTTGTGGAGTTTGTAGTTGTGAAGTATCTAGAGTTGGAGTTTCAAGTTGTGAAGTTTTTAGTTGTGGATTTTGAAGTTGTAGAGTTCCTAGTTGCGGATTGTCTAGTTGTGGAGTTTATAGTTGCGGAGTCTGTAGTTGTGGAGTTTCTAGTTGTGGAATTTCTAGCTGTGGATTTTCTAGCTGTGGAGTTTCTAGTTGCGGAGTTTTTAGTTGCGGAGTTTCAGGTTGTGGAGTTTCTAGTATTAGAGTTTCTAGTTGTGGAGTCCATAGTTGTGGAGTATCTATTTGTTGAGTTTCAAGTTGTGGAGTTTCTAGTTATGGAATTTGTAGTTGTGGAGTATCTAGTTGTGGTGTTTCAAAATGTGGAGTTTCTAGCTGTGGAGTTTCTAGTTGTGGATTTTCCAGTTGCGGAGTTTCTAGTTGTGAAGTCTCTAGTTGTAGAGTCTCTAGTTGTGGGATTTCTAGTCGCGGAGTTTCTAGTTGCGGAGTTTCTGGTTGTGGAGTTTCTAGTTGTGGAGTTTCTAGTTGTGGAGTCTGTAGTTGTGGAGTCTGTAGTTGTGGAGTTTCTAGTTGTGGAGTTCCTAGTTATGGAGTCTCTAGTTGTGGAGTTTCTAGTTGCGGAGTTTCAAGTTGTGGAGTTTTTAGTTGCGGAGTTTCTTGTAGCGGAAAGTCTAGTTGAGAGTTTCTAGTTGCGGAGTTTTCTAGTTCCGGAGTCTTTAGTTGTGGAGTAGCTAGTTGTGGAGTTTTTAGTGGTGGCATTTCTAGCTGTGCAGTTTATAGTTGTGGAGTTTCTAGTTGCAGAGTTTCCAGTTGCGGATTTCCTAGCTGTGGAGTTTCTAGTTGTGAAATTCGTAGTTGTGGAGTATCTAGTTGTGGTGCTTCAAGTAGTGAAGTTTCTAGCTGTGGAGTTTCTAGTTGCGGAGTTTCTAGTTGCAGATTTTCTAGTTGCGGAGTTTAATAGTTGTGGAGTTTCTAGTGGCGGAGTTTCTAGTTGCGGAGTTTCTAGTTGTGGAGTTTTTAGTTGTGGAGTATCTAGTTGCGGTGTTTCAAGTTGGGGAGTTTCTAGTTGTGGATTTTGAAGTTGCAGAGTTCCTAGTTGCAGAGTGTCTGGTTGGGAGTTTTTAGTTGCGGAGTCTGTAGTTGTGGAGTTGCTAGTTGTGGAGTTTCTAGTGGTGGATTTTCTAACTGTGGAGTTTCTAGTTGCGGAGTTTCTAGTTGCAGAGTTTCTAGTTGCAGACTTTCTAGCTGTGGAGTTTCTAGTAATGAAATTTGTTTTTGTGGAGTATCTAGTTGTGGTGTTTCAAGTTGTGGAGTTTCTAGTTGTGGAGTTTTTCGTTGTGGAGTTTCTAGTTGTTGTGTTTCTAGTTGCCGAGTCTCTACATACGAAGTCTCAAGCTGTGGAATTTCTAGCTGTGGAGTTTCTGGTTGTGGAGTCTCTAGTTGTGGAGTTCCTAGTTGTGGAGTCTCTAGCTGTGGAGTTTCTAGTTGCGAAGTCCAAAGTTGTTGAGTTTCTATTTTGGAATTTCTAGTTGTTGAGTTTGTAGTTGTGGGGTTCGTAGTTGTGAGACTCGTAGTTGTGGAGTTTCTAGTTGTGGAGTCTCTAGTTGTGGAGTTTGTAGTTGTGGAGTTTCTAGCTCTGGAGTTTCTAGTTGCGGAGTTTCTAGTTGCAGAGTTTCTAGTTGCGGAGTTTTCCAGTTGTGGAGATTGTAGTGGCGGAGTTTCTAGTTGCGGAGTTTCAAGTTGTGGAGTTTCTAGTTGTGGAGTTTGTAGTTGTGAAGTATCTAGAGTTGGAGTTTCAAGTTGTGAAGTTTTTAGTTGTGGATTTTGAAGTTGTAGAGTTCCTAGTTGCGGATTGTCTAGTTGTGGAGTTTATAGTTGCGGAGTCTGTAGTTGTGGAGTTTCTAGTTGTGGAATTTCTAGCTGTGGATTTTCTAGCTGTGGAGTTTCTAGTTGCGGAGTTTTTAGTTGCGGAGTTTCTGGTTGTGGAGTTTCTAGTGTTAGAGTTTCTAGTTGTGGAGTCCATAGTTGTGGAGTATCTATTTGTTGAGTTTCAAGTTGTGGAGTTTCTATTTATGGAATTTGTAGTTGTGGAGTATCTAGTTGTGGTGTTTCAAAATGTGGAGTTTCTAGCTGTGGAGTTTCTAGTTGTGGATTTTCTAGTTGCGGAGTTTCTAGTTGTGAAGTCTCTAGTTGTGGAGTCTCTAGTTGTGGGATTTCTAGTTGCGGAGTTTCTAGTTGCGGAGTTTCTGGTTGTGGAGTTTCTAGTTGTGGAGTTTCTAGTTGCGGAGTTTCAAGTTGTGGAGTTTTTAGTTGTGGAGTTTGTAGTTGTGGAGTTTGTAGTTGTGGAGTATCTAGTTGTGGTGTTTCAAGTTGTGGAGTTTCTAATTGAGGAGTTTCTAGTTTGTGAGTTTCTAGTGGCGGAGTTTCTAGTTTTGGAGTTTATTGTTGTAGAATTCGTAGTTTTGGAGTATCTAGTTGTGGTGTTTCAAGTAGTGAAGTTTCTAGCTGTGGAGTTTCTAGTTGCCGATTTTCTAGTTGCGGAGTTTATTAGTTGTGGAGTTTCAAATTGGAGTTTCTAGTTGTGGAGTTTCTAATTGTGAAGTTTGTAGTTGTGGAGTATCTAGTTGCGGAGTTTCAAGTTGGGGAGTTTCTAGTTGTGGATTTTGAAGTTGTAGAGTTCCTAGTAGCGGAGTGTCTGGTTGGGAGTTTCGTGTTGCGGAGTTTTCTAGTTGCGGAGTCTGTAGTTGTGGCGTTGCTAGTTGTGGAGTTTCTAGTGGTGGATTTTCTAGCTGTGGAGTTTCTAGTTGCGGAGTTTCTAGTTGCAGAGTTTCTAGTTGAGGACTTTCTAGCTGTGGAGTTTCTAGTTGCGGAGTTTTTAGTTGTGGAGTTTCTAGTTGTGAAATTTGTAGTTGTGGAGTATCTAGTTGTGGGGTTGCAAGTTGTGGAGTATCTAGTTGCGGAGTTTCAAGTTGTGGAGTTTTTAATCGTGGAGTTTCTAGTTGTGGAGTTTGTAGTTGTGGAGTATCTAGTTGTGGTGTTTGAAGTTGTGGAGTTTCTAGTTGAGGAGTTTCTAGTTGTGGAGTTTCTAGTTGCAGAGTTTCTAGTTGCAGAGTTTTCCAGTTGTGGAGATTGTAGTGGCGGTGTTTCTAGTTTCAGAGTTTCAAGTTGTGGAGTTTACAGTTGTGGAGTATCTAGTTGTGGAGTTTCAAGTTGTGGAGTTTTTAGTTGTGGATTTTGAAGTTGTAGAGTTCCTAGTAGCGGATTGTCTAGTTGTGTAGTTTATAGTTGCGGAGTTTTCTAGTTGTGGAGTCTGTAGTTGTGGAGTTTCTAGTTGTGGAATTTATAGCTGTGGATTTTCTAGCTGTGGAGTTTCTAGTTGCGGAGTTTTAGTTGCGGAGTTTCTGGTTGTGGAGTTTCTAGTGTTGGAGTATCTAGTTGTGGAGTCCGTAGTTGTGGAGTATCTATTTGTTGGGTTTCAAGTTGTGGTGTTTCTTGTTGTGGAATTTGTAGTTGTGGAGTATCTAGTTGTGGTGTTTCAAGTTGTGGAGTTTGTAGCTGTGGAGTTTCTAGTTGTGGAGTTTCTAGTTGCGGCGTTTCTAGTTGTGAAGTCTCTAGTTGTGGAGTCTCTAGTTGTGGGATTTCTAGTTGCGGAGTTTCTATTTGCGGAGTTTCTGGTTGTGGAGTTTCTAGTTGTGAAGTTTAGAGTTATGGAGTCTCTAATTGCGGAGTTTCTAGTTGCGGAATTTCTAGTTGTGGAGCTTCTAGTTGTGCAGTTTCTAGTTGTGGAGTATCTAGTTGTGGTGTTTCAAGTTGTGGAGTTTCTATTTGAGGAGTTTCTAGTTGCGGAGTTTCTAGTTGTGGAGTTTGTAGTTGTGGAATTCGTAGTTTTGAAGTATCTAGTTGTGGTGTTTGAAGTAGTGAAGTTTCTAGCTGTGAAGTTTCTAGTTGCGCAGTTACTAGTTGAAGAGTTTCTAGTTGCGGAGTTTTCTAGTAGTGATGTTTCTAGTTATGGAGTTTCTAGTTGTGGAGTCCGTACTTGTGGATTATCTATTTGTTGGGTTTCAAGTTGTGGAGTTTCAAGTTGCGGATTGTCTAGTTGTGGAGTTTATAGTTGCGGAGTCGGTAGTTGTGGAGTTTCTAATTGTGGAATTTCTAGCTGTGGATTTTCTAACTGTGGAGTTTCTAGTTGCGGAGTTTTTAGTTGCGGAATTTCTGGTTATGGAGTTTCTAGTGTTACAGTTTTAAGTTGTGGAGTCCATAGTTGTGGAGTATCTATTTGTTGAGTTTCAAGTTGTGGAGTTTCTAGTTATGGAATTTGTCGTTGTGGAGTATCTATTTGTTGAGTTTCAAGTTGTGGAGTTTCTAGTTATGGAATTTGTAGTTGTGGAGTATCTAGTTGTGGTGTTTCAAAATGTGGAGTTTCTAGTTGTGGAGTCTCTAGTTGTGGGATTTCTAGTTGCGGAGTTTCTAGTTGCGGAGTTTCTGGTTGTGGAGTTTCTAGTTGTGGAGTTTCTAGTTGAGGAGTCTGTAGTTGTGGAGTCTGTAGTTGTGGAGTTTCTAGTTGTGGAGTTCCTAGTTATGGAGTCTCTAGTTGTGGAGTTTCTAGTTGCGGAGTTTAATATTTGTGGAGTTTCTAGTGGCGGAGTTTCTAGTTGCGGAGTTTCTAGTTGTGGAGTTTGTAGTTTTTGAGTATCTAGTTGTGGTGTTTTAAGTTGGGGAGTTTCTAGTTGTGGATTTTGAAGTTGTAGAGTTCCTAGTATCGGAGTGTCTGGTTGGGAGTTTCTAGTTGCGGAGTTTCTAGTTGCAGAGTTTCTAGTTGCGGACTTTCTAGCTGTGGAGTTTCTAGTTATGAAATTTGTTTTTGTGGAGTATCTAGTATTGGCGTTTCAAGTTGTGGAGTTTCTAGTTGTGGAGTTTCTCGTTGTGGAGTTTCTAGTTGTTGTGTTTCTAGTTGCCGAGTCTCTACATACGAAGTCTCAAGCTGTGGAATTTCTAGCTGTGGAGTTTCTGGTTGTGGAGTCTCTAGTTATGGAGTTCCTAGTTGTGGAGTTTCTAGTTGTGGAGTTTCTAGTTGCGAAGTCCAAAGTTGTTGAGTTTCTAGTTGTGGAATTTCTAGTTGTTGAGTTTGTAGTTGTGGGGTTTGTAGTTGTGGGACTCGTAGTTGTGGAGTTTCTAGTTGTGGAGTTTCTAGTTGCAGAGTTTCTAGTTGAGGAGTTTTCCAGTTGTGGAGATTGTAGTGGCGGAGTTTCTAGTTGCGGAGTTTCAAGTTGTGGAGTTTCTAGTTGTGGAGTTTGTAGTTGTGGAGTATCTAGTTGGGGAGTTTGAAGTTGTGAAGTTTTTAGTTGTGGATTTTGAAGTTGTAGAGTTCCTAGTTGCGGATTGTCTAGTTGTGGAGTTTATAGTTGCGGAGTCTGTAGTTGTGGAGTTTCTAGTTGTGGAATTTCTAGCTGTGGATTTTCTAGCTGTGGAGTTTCTAGTTGCGGAGTTTTTAGTTGCGGAGTTTCAGGTTGTGGAGTTTCTAGTGTTAGAGTTTCTAGTTGTGGAGTCCATAGTTGTGGAGTATCTATTTGTTGAGTTTCAAGTTGTGGAGTTTCTAGTTATGGAATTTGTAGTTGTGGAGTATCTAGTTGTGGTGTTTCAAAATGTGGAGTTTCTAGCTGTGGAGTTTCTAGTTGTGGATTTTCCAGTTGCGGAGTTTCTAGTTGTGAAGTCTCTAGTTGTAGAGTCTCTAGTTGTGGGATTTCTAGTCGCGGAGTTTCTAGTTGCGGAGTTTCTGGTTGTGGAGTTTCTAGTTGTGGAAATTCTAGTTGTGGAGTCTGTAGTTGTGGAGTCTGTAGTTGTGGAGTTTCTAGTTGTGGAGTTCCTAGTTATGGAGTCTCTAGTTGTGGAGTTTCTAGTTGCGGAGTTTCAAGTTGTGGAGTTTTTAGTTGCGGAGTTTCTTGTAGCGGAAAGTCTAGTTGGGAGTTTCTAGTTGCGGAGTTTTCTAGTTCCGGAGTCTTTAGTTGTGGAGTAGCTAGTTGTGGAGTTTTTAGTGGTGGATTTTCTAGCTGTGCAGTTTCTAGTTGTGGAGTTTCTAGTTGCAGAGTTTCCAGTTGCGGATTTCCTAGCTGTGGAGTTTCTAGTTGTGAAATTCGTAGTTGTGGAGTATCTAGTTGTGGTGCTTCAAGTAGTGAAGTTTCTAGCTGTGGAGTTTCTAGTTGCGGAGTTTCTAGTTGCAGATTTTCTAGTTGCGGAGTTTAATAGTTGTGGAGTTTCTAGTGGCGGAGTTTCTAGTTGCGGAGTTTCTAGTTGTGGAGTTTGAAGTTGCGGAGTATCTAGTTGCGGTGTTTCAAGTTGGGGAGTTTCTAGTTGTGGATTTTGAAGTTGCAGAGTTCCTAGTTGCGGAGTGTCTGGTTGGGAGTTTCTAGTTGCGGAGTCTGTAGTTGTGGAGTTGCTAGTTGTGGAGTTTCTAGTGGTGGATTTTCTAACTGTGGAGTTTCTAGTTGCAGAGTTTCTAGTTGCAGAGTTTCTAGTTGCAGACTTTCTAGCTGTGGAGTTTCTAGTTATGAAATTTGTTTTTGTGGAGTATCTAGTTGTGGTGTTTCAAGTTGTGGAGTTTCTAGTTGTGGAGTTTCTCGTTGTGGAGTTTCTAGTTGTTGTGTTTCTAGTTGCCGAGTCTCTACATACGAAGTCTCAAGCTGTGGAATTTCTAGCTGTGGAGTTTCTGGTTGTGGAGTCTCTAGTTGTGGAGTTCCTAGTTGTGGAGTCTCTAGCTGTGGAGTTTCTAGTTGCGAAGTCCAAAGTTGTTGAGTTTCTAGTTGTGGAATTTTTAGTTGTTGAGTTTGTAGTTGTGGGGTTCGTAGTTGTGAGACTCGTAGTTGTGGAGGTTCTAGTTGTGGAGTCTCTAGTTGTGGAGTTTGTAGTTGTGGAGTTTCTAGCTCTGGAGTTTCTAGTTGCGGAGTTTCTAGTTGCAGAGTTTCTAGTTGCGGAGTTTTCCAGTTGTGGAGATTGTAGTGGCGGAGTTTCTAGTTGCGGAGTTTCAAGTTGTGGAGTTTCTAGTTGTGGAGTTTGTAGTTGTGAAGTATCTAGAGTTGGAGTTTCAAGTTGTGAAGTTTTTAGTTGTGGATTTTGAAGTTGTAGAGTTCCTAGTTGCGGATTGTCTAGTTGTGGAGTTTATAGTTGCGGAGTCTGTAGTTGTGGAGTTTCTAGTTGTGGAATTTCTAGCTGTGGATTTTCTAGCTGTGGAGTTTCTAGTTGCGGAGTTTTTAGTTGCGGAGTTTCTGGTTGTGGAGTTTCTAGTGTTAGAGTTTCTAGTTGTGGAGTCCATAGTTGTGGAGTATCTATTTGTTGAGTTTCAAGTTGTGGAGTTTCTAGTTATGGAATTTGTAGTTGTGGAGTATCTAGTTGTGGTGTTTCAAAATGTGGAGTTTCTAGCTGTGGAGTTTCTAGTTGTGGATTTTCTAGTTGCGGAGTTTCTAGTTGTGAAGTTTCTAGTTGTGGAGTCTCTAGTTGTGGGATTTCTAGTCGCGGAGTTTCTAGTTGCGGAGTTTCTGGTTGTGGAGTTTCTTGTTGTGGAGTTTCTAGTTGTGGAGTCGGTAGTTGTGGAGTCTGTAGTTGTGAAGTTTCTAGTTGTGGAGTTCCTAGTTATGGAGTGTCTAGTTGTGGAGTTTCTAGTTGCGGAGTTTCAAGTTGTGGAGTTTTTAGTTGTGGAGTTTCTAGTTGTGGAGCTTGTAGTTGTGGAGTATCTAGTTGTGGTGTTTCAAGTTGTGGAGTTTCAAGTTGAGGAGTTTCTAGTTGTGGAGTTTCTAGTTGCAGAGTTTCTAGTTGCGGAGTTTTCTAGTAGTGGAGTTTCTAGTTATGGAGTTTCTAGTTGCGGAGTTTCAAGTTGTGGAGTTTGTAGTTGTGGAGTATCTAGTTGTGGAGTTTCAAGTTGTGGAGTTTCTAGTTGTGGATTTTGAAGTTGTAGAGTTCCTAGTTGCGGAGTGTCTAGTTGGGAGTGTCTAGTTGTGGAGTTTCTAGTGGTGGATTTTCTAGCTGTGGAGTTTCTAGTTGCGGAGTTTCTAGTTGCAGAGTTTCTAGTTGCGGACTTTCTAGCTGTGGAGTTTCTAGTTGCGGTGTTTCTAGTTGTGGAGTTTCTAGTTGTGGAGTTTCTAGTTGTGGAGTTTCTAGTTGTGGAGTTTGTAGTTTCGAAGTCTCAAGTTGTGAAGTTTCTAGTTTTAGAGTTCCTAGTTGCGGAGTGTCTGTTTGGGAGTTTCTAGTTGCGGAGTTTTCTAGTTGCGGAGTCTGTAGTTGTGGAGTTGCTAGTTGTGGAGTTTCTAGTGGTGGATTTTCTAGCTGTGGAGTTCTAGTTGCGGAGTTTCTAGTTGCAGAGTTTCTAGTTGCAGACTTTCCAGCTGTGGAGTTTCTAGTTGTGAAGTCTCTAGTTGTGGAGTTTCTCGTTGTGGAGTTTCTAGTTGTTGTGTTTCTAGTTGCCGAGTCTCTACATACGAAGTCTCAAGCTGTGGAATTTCTAGCTGTGGAGTTTCTGGTTGTGGAGTCTCTAGTTGTGGAGTTCCTAGTTGTGGAGTCTCTAGTTGTGGAGTTTCTAGTTGCGAAGTCGAAAGTTGTTGAGTTTCTAGTTGTGGAATTTCTAGTTGTTGAGTTTGTAGTTGTGGGGTTCGTAGTTGTGGGACTCGTAGTTGCGGAGTTTCTAGTTGTGGAGTCTCTAGTTGTGGAGTTTGTAGTTGTGGAGTTTCTAGCTCTGGAGTTTCTAGTTGCAGAGTTTCTAGTTGCAGAGTTTCTAGTTGCGGAGTTTTCCAGTTGTGGAGATTGTAGTGGCGGAGTTTCTAGTTGCGGAGTTTCTAGTTGCGGAGTTTCAAGTTTTGGAGTTTCTAGTTGTGGAGTTTGTAGTTGTGGAGTATCTAGTTGTGGAGTTTCAAGTTGTGAAGTTTTTATCTGTGGATTTTGAAGTTGTAGAGTTCCTAGTTGCGGATTGTCTAGTTGTGGAGTTTATAGTTGCGGAGTCTGTAGTTGTGGAGTTTCTAGTTGTGCAATTTCCAGCTGTGAATTTTCTAGCTGCGGAGTTTCTAGTTGTGGAGTTTCTAGTTGCGGAGTTTCAAGTGTTGGAGTTTTTAGTTGTGGAGTTTCTAGTTGTGGAGTTTGTTGTTGTGGAGTATCTTGTTGTGGTGTTTCAAGTGTTGGAGTTTCTAGTTGAGGAGTTTCTAGTTGTGAAGTTTCTAGTTGCGGAGTTTCTAGTTTTGAAGTTTATTGTTGTAGAATTCGTAGTTTTGGAGTATCTAGTTGTAGTGTTTCAAGTATCGAAGTTTCTAGCTGTGGAGTTTCTAGTTGCGGAGTTTCTAGTTGCAGAGTTTCTAGTTGCGGAGTTTTATAGTAGGGGAGTTTCTAGTTATGGAGTCTCTAGTTGTGGGATTTCTAGTTGCGGAGTTTCTAGTTGCGGAGTTTCTGGTTGTGGAGTTTCTAGTTGTGGAGTTTCTTGTTGTGAAGTCTGTAGTTGTGGAGTTTCTAGTGGGAGATTTTCTAGCTGTGCAGTTTCTAGTTGTAGAGTTTCTAGTTGCAGAGTTTCTAGTTGCGAACTTTCTAGCTGTGGAGTTTCTAGTTGTGGAATTCGTAGTTGTGGAGTATCTAGTTGTGGTGCTTCAAGTAGTGAAGTTTCCAGCTGTGGAGTTTCTAGTTGCAGAGTTTCTAGTTGCAGATTTTCTAGTTGCGGAGTTTATTAGTTGTGGAGTTTCAAGTTGTGGAGTTTCTAGTTGTGGAGTTTCTGACTGTGAAGTTTGTAGTTGTGGAGTATCTAGTTGCGGAGTTTCAAGTTGGGGAGTTTCTAGTTGTGGATTTTGAAGTTGTAGAGTTCCTAGTTGCGGAGTGTCTGGTTGGGAGTTTCTAGTTGCGGAGTTTTCTAGTTGCGGAGTCCTTAGTTGTGGCGTTGCTAGTTGTGGAGTTTCTAGTGGTGGATTTTCTAGCTGTGGAGTTTCTAGTTGCGGAGTTTCTAGTTGCAGAGTTTCTAGTTGAGGACTTTCTAGCTGTGGAGTTTCTAGTGGCGGAGTTTATAGTTGCGGAGTTTTTAGTTGTGGAGTTTCTAGTTGAGAATTTGTAGTTGTGGAGTATCTAGTTGTGGGGTTGCAAGTTGTGGAGTATCTAGTTGTGGTGTTTCAAGTAGTGAAGTATCTAACTGTGGAGTTTCTAGTTGCAGATTTTCTAGTTGCGGAGTTTATTAGTTGTGGAGTGTCAAGTTGTGGAGTTTCTAGTTGTGGAGTTTCTTGTGGAGTCTCTAGTTGTGGAGTTTGTAGTGGAGTTTCTAGTTTTGGATTCCGTAGTTGTGGAGTATCTATTTGTTGGGTTTCAAATTGTGGAGTTTCTAGTTGTGGAATTTGTAGTTGCGGAGTTTCAAGTTGTGGAGTTTCTAGTTGGGGAGTTTCTAGAGTATCTAGTTGTGGTGTTTCAAGTTGTGGAGTTTCTAGTTGAGGAGTTTCTAGTTGTGGATTTTCTAGCTGCGGAGTTTCTAGTTATGGAGTTTCAAGTTGTGGAGTTTCTAGTTGTGGAATTTGTAGTTGTGTAGTATCTAGTTGTGGTAATTCAAGTTTTGGAGTTTCTAGCTGTGAAGTTTCTAGTTGTGGAGTTTCTAGTTGCGGAGTTTCTAGTTGTAAAGTCTCTAGTTGTGGAGTTTCTAGCTGTGGAGTTTCTGGTTGTGGAGTCTCTAGTTGTGGAGCTCCTAGTTGCGGAGTCTCTAGTTGTGGATTTCTAGTTGCGAAGTCTAAAGCTGTGGAGTTTCTAGTTGTGGAGTTTCTAGTTGTGGAGTTTGTAGTTATGGGGTTCGTAGTTGTGGAGTTCGTAGTTGTGGAGTTTCTAGTTGTGGAGTCTCTAGTTGTGGAATTGTAGTTGTGGAGTTTCTAGGTGTGGAGTTTGTAGTTGCGGAGTTTCTAGTTGCAGAGTTTCTAGTTGCAGAGTTTTCCAGTTGTGAAGATTGCAGTGGCGGAGTTTCTAGTTGCGGACTTTCTAGCTGTGGAGTTTCTAGTTGCGGAGTTTATAGTTGCGGAGTTTCAAGTTGTGGAGTTTCTAGTTGTGGAGTTTGTGGCTGTGGAGTATCTAGAGTTAGAGTTTCAAGTTGGGAAGTTTTAAGTTGTGAATTTTGAAGTTGTAGAGTTCCTAGTTGCGGATTGTCTAGTTGTGGAGTTTATAGTGGCGGAGTCTGTAGTTGTGGAGTTTCTAGTTGTGGAATTTCTAGCTGTGGATTTTCTAGCTGTGGAGTTTCTAGTTGCGGAGTTTTTAGTTGCGGAGTTTCTGGTTGTGGAGTTTCTAGTGTTAGAGTTTCTAGTTGTGGAGTCCATAGTTGTGGAGTATCTATTTGTTGAGTTTCAAGTTGTGGAGTTTCTAGTTATGGAATTTGTAGTTGTGGAGTATCTAGTTGTGGTGTTTCAAAATGTGGAGTTTCTAGCTGTGGAGTTTCTAGTTGTGGATTTTCCAGTTGCGGAGTTTCTAGTTGTGAAGTCTCTAGTTGTAGAGTCTCTAGTTGTGGGATTTCTAGTCGCGGAGTTTCTAGTTGCGGAGTTTCTGGTTGTGGAGTTTCTAGTTGTGGAGTTTCTAGTTGTGAAGTCTGTAGTTGTGGAGTCTGTAGTTGTGGAGTTTCTAGTTGTGGAGTTCCTAGTTATGGAGTCTCTAGTTGTGGAGTTACTAGTTGCGGAGTTTCAAGTTGTGGAGTTTTTAGTTGTGGAGTTTCTAGTTGTGGAGTTTGTAGTTGTGGAGTATCTAGTTGTGGTGTTTCTAGTTGTGGAGTTTCTAGTTGAGGAGTTTCTAGTTGTGGAGTTTCTAGTTGCAGAGTTTCTAGTTGCGGAGTTTTCTAGTAGTGGAGTTTCTAGTTATGGAGTTTCTAGTTCCGGAGTCTTTAGTTGTGGAGTAGCTAGTTGTGGAGTTTTCAGTGGTGGATTTTCTAGCTGTGCAGTTTCTAGTTGGGGAGTTTCTAGTTGCAGAATTTCCAGTTGCGGATTTCCTAGCTGTGGAGTTTCTAGTTGTGAAATTCGTAGTTGTGGAGTATCTAGTTGTGGTGCTTCAAGTAGTGAAGTTTCTAGCTGTGGAGTTTCTAGT
Organism: Rhipicephalus microplus; assembly: GCF_043290135.1. Classification (NCBI taxonomy): domain Eukaryota; kingdom Metazoa; phylum Arthropoda; class Arachnida; order Ixodida; family Ixodidae; genus Rhipicephalus; species Rhipicephalus microplus. The sequence continues at coordinate 5,904,071 of NW_027464590.1, read as the reverse complement.
TGCGGAGTTTCTAGTTGCAGATTTTTTAGTTGCGGAGTTTAATAGTTGTGGAGTTTCTAGTGGCGGAGTTTCTAGTTGCGGAGTTTCTAGTTGTGGAGTTTGTAGTTGTGGAGTATCTAGTTGCGGTGTTTCAAGTTGGGGAGTTTCTAGTTGTGGATTTTGAAGTTGTAGAGTTCCTAGTTGCGGAGTGTCTGGTTGGGAGTTTCTAGTTGCGGAGTTTTCTAGTTGCGGAGTCTGTAGTTGTGGAGTTTCTAGTGGTGGATTTTCTAGCTGTGAAGTTTCTAGTTGCGGAGTTTCTAGTTGCAGAGTTTCTAGTTGCAGACTTTCTAGCTGTGGAGTTTCTAGTTATGAAATTTGTTTTTGTGGAGTATCTCGTTTTGGTGTTTCAAGTTGTGGAGTTTCTAGTTGTGGAGTTTCTCGTTGTGGAGTTTCTAGTTGTTGTGTTTCTAGTTGCCGAGTCTCTACATACGAAGTCTCAAGCTGTGGAATTTCTAGCTGTGGAGTTTCTGGTTGTGGAGTCTCTAGTTGTGGAGTTCCTAGTTGTGGAGTCTCTAGTTGTGGAGTTTCTAGTTGCGAAGTCTAAAGTTGTTGAGTTTCTAGTTGTGGAATTTCTAGTTGTTGAGTTTGTAGTTGTGGGGTTCGTAGTTGTGAGACTCGTAGTTGTGGAGTTTCTAGTTGTGGAGTCTCTAGTTGTGGAGTTTGTAGTTGTGGAGTTTCTAGCTCTGGAGTTTCTAGTTGCGGAGTTTCTAGTTGCAGAGTTTCTAGTTGCGGAGTTTTCCAGTTGTGGAGATTGTAGTGGCGGAGTTTCTATTTGCGGAGTTTCAAGTTGTGGAGTTTCTAGTTGTGGAGTTTGTAGTTGTGAAGTATCTAGAGTTGGAGTTCCAAGTTGTGAAGTTTTTAGTTGTGGATTTTGAAGTTGTAGAGTTCCTAGTTGCGGATTGTCTAGTTGTGGAGTTTATAGTTGCGGAGTCTGTAGTTGTGGAGTTTCTAGTTGTGGAATTTCTAGCTGTGGATTTTCTAGCTGTGGAGTTTCTAGTTGCGGAGTTTTTAGTTGCGGAGTTTCTGGTTGTGGAGTTTCTAGTGTTAGAGTTTCTAGTTGTTGAGTCCATAGTTGTGGAGTATCTATTTGTTGAGTTTCAAGTTGTGGAGTTTCTAGGTATGGAATTTGTAGTTGTGGAGTATCTAGCTGTGGTGTTTCAAAATATGGAGTTTCTAGCTGTGGAGTTTCTAGTTGTGGATTTTCTAGTTGCGGAGTTTCTAGTTGTGAAGTCTCTAGTTGTGGAGTCTCTAGTTGTGGGATTTCTAGTTGCGGAGTTTCTAGTTGCGGAGTTTCTTGTTGTGGAGTTTCTAGTTGTGGAGTTTCTACTTGCGGAGTTTCAAGTTGTGGAGTTTTTAGTTGTGGAGTTTCTAGTTGTGGAGTTTGTAGTTGTGGAGTATCTAGTTGTGGTGTTTCAAGTTGTGGAGTTTCTAATTGAGGAGTTTCTAGTTTGTGAGTTTCTAGTGGCGGAGTTTCTAGTTTTGGAGTTTATTGTTGTAGAATTCGTAGTTTTGGAGTATCTAGTTGTGGTGTTTCAAGTAGTGAAGTTTCTAGCTGTGGAGTTTCTAGTTGCAGATTTTCTAGTTGCGGAGTTTATTAGTTGTGGAGTTTCAAAGTGGAGTTACTAGTTGTGGAGTTTCTAATTGTGAAGTTTGTAGTTGTGGAGTATCTAGTTGCGGAGTTTCAAGTTGGGGAGTTTCTAGTTGTGGATTTTGAAGTTGTAGAGTTCCTAGTTGCGGAGTGTCTGGTTGGGAGTTTTGTGTTGCGGAGTTTTCTAGTTGCGGAGTCTGTAGTTGTGGCGTTGCTAGTTGTGGAGTTTCTAGTGGTGGATTTTCTACCTGTGGAGTTTCTAGTTGCGGAGTTTCTAGTTGCAGAGTTTCTAGTTGAGGACTTTCTAGCTGTGGAGTTTCTAGTTGCGGAGTTTATAGTTGCGGAGTTTTTAGTTGTGGAGTTTCTAGTTGTGAAATTTGTAGTTGTGGAGTATCTAGTTGTGGGGTTGCAAGTTGTGGAGTATCTAGTTGCGGAGTTTCAAGTTGTGGAGTTTTTAATTGTGGAGTTTCTAGTTGTGGAGTTTGTAGTTGTGGAGTATCTAGTTGTGGTGTTTCAAGTTGTGGAGTTTCTAGTTGAGGAGTTTCTAGTGGTGGATTTTCTAGCTGTGGAGTTTCTAGTTGCGGAGTTTCTAGTTGCAGAGTTTCTAGTTGCGCACTTTTTAGCTGTGGAGTTTCTAGTTATGAAATTTGTTTTTGTGGAGTATCTAGTTGTGGTGTTTCAAGTTGTGGAGTTTCTAGTTGTGGAGTTTCTCGTTGTGGAGTTTCTAGTTGTTGTGTTTCTAGTTGCCGAGTCTCTACATACGAAGTCTCAAGTTGTGGAATTTCTAGCTGTGGAGTTTCTGGTTGTGGAGTCTCTAGTTATGGAGTTCCTAGTTGTGGAGTCTCTAGTTGTGGAGTTTCTAGTTGCGAAGTCCAAAGTTGTTGAGTTTCTAGTTGTGGAGTTTCTAGTTGTTGAGTTTGTAGTTGTGGGGTTTGTAGTTGTGGGACTCGTAGTTGTGGAGTTTCTAGTTGTGGAGTCTCTAGTTGCAGAGTTTCTAGTTGCGGAGTTTTCCAGTTGTGGAGATTGTAGTGGCGGAGTTTCTAGTTGAGGAGTTTCAAGTTGTGGAGTTTCTAGTTGTGGAGTTTGTAGTTGTGGAGTATCTAGTTGGGGAGTTTCAAGTCGTGAAGTTTTTAGTTGTGGATTTTGAAGTTGTAGAGTCCCTAGTTGCGGATTGTCTAGTTGTGGAGTTCATAGTTGCGGAGTCTGTAGTTGTTGAGTTTCTAGTTGTGGAATTTCTAGCTGTGGATTTTCTAGCTGTGGAGTTTCTAGTTGCGGAGTTTTTAGTTGCGGAGTTTCTGGTTGTGGAGTTTCTAGTGTTAGAGTTTCTAGTTGTGGAGTGCATAGTTTTGGAGTATCTATTTGTTGAGTTTCAAGTTGTGAAGTTTCTAGTTAGGGAATTTGTAGTTGTGGAGTATCTAGTTGTGGTGTTTCGAAATGTGGAGTTTCTAGCTGTGGAGTTTCTAGTTTTGGATTTTCTAGTTGCGGAGTTTCTTGTTGTGAAGTTTCTAGTTGTGGAGTCTCTAGTTGTGGGATTTCTAGTCGCGGAGTTTCTAGTTGCGGAGTTTCTGGTTGTGGAGTTTCTAGTTGTGGAGTTTCTAGTTGTGGAGTCGGTAGTTGTGGAGTCTGTAGTTGTGAAGTTTCTAGTTGTGGAGTTCCTAGTTATGGAGTGTCTAGTTGTGGAGTTTCTAGTTGCGGAGTTTCAAGTTGTGCAGTTTTTAGTTGTGGAGTTTCTAGTTGTGGAGCTTGTAGTTGTGGAGTATCTAGTTGTGGTGTTTCAAGTTGTGGAGTTTCTAGTTGAGGAGTTTCTAGTTGTGGAGTTTCTAGTTGCAGAGTTTCTAGTTGCGGAGTTTTCTAGTAGTGGAGTTTCTAGTTATGGAGTTTCTAGTTGCGGAGTTTCAAGTTGTGGAGTTTGTAGTTGTGGAGTATCTAGTTGTGGAGTTTCAAGTTGTGGAGTTTCTAGTTGTGGATTTTGAAGTTGTAGAGTTCCTAGTTGCGGAGTGTCTAGTTGGGAGTGTCTAGTTGTGGAGTTTCTAGTGGTGGATTTTCTAGCTGTGGAGTTTCTAGTTGCGGAGTTTCTAGTTGCAGAGTTTCTAGTTGCGGACTTTCTAGCTGTGGAGTTTCTAGTTGCGGTGTTTCTAGTTGTGGAGTTTCTAGTTGTGGAGTTTCTAGTTGTGGAGTTTCTAGTTGTGGAGTTTGTAGTTTCGAAGTCTCAAGTTGTGAAGTTTCTAGTTTTAGAGTTCCTAGTTGCGGAGTGTCTGTTTGGGAGTTTCTAGTTGCGGAGTTTTCTAGTTGCGGAGTCTGTAGTTGTGGAGTTGCTAGTTGTGGAGTTTCTAGTGGTGGACTTTCTAGCTGTGGAGTTCTAGTTGCGGAGTTTCTAGTTGCAGAGTTTCTAGTTGCAGACTTTCTAGCTGTGGAGTTTCTAGTTGTGAAGTCTCTAGTTGTGGAGTTTCTCGTTGTGGAGTTTCTAGTTGTTGTGTTTCTAGTTGCGAAGTCTAAAGTTGTTGAGTTTCTAGTTGTGGAATTTCTAGTTGTTGAGTTTGTAGTTGTGGGGTTCGTAGTTGTGGGACTCGTAGTTGTGGAGTTTCTAGTTGTGGAGTCTCTAGTTGTGGAGTTTGTAGTTGTGGAGTTTCTAGCTCTGGAGTTTCTAGTTGCAGAGTTTCTAGTTGCAGAGTTTCTAGTTGCGGAGTTTTCCAGTTGTGGAGATTGTAGTGGCGGAGTTTCTAGTTGCGGAGTTTCAAGTTGTGGAGTTTCTAGTTGTGGAGTTTGTAGTTGTGGAGTATCTAGTTGTGGAGTTTCAAGTTGTGAAGTTTTTATTTGTGGATTTTGAAGTTGTAGAGTTCCTAGTTGCAGATTGTCTAGTTGTGGAGTTTATAGTTGCGGAGTCTGTAGTTGTGGAGTTTCTAGTTGTGCAATTTCCAGCTGTGAATTTTCTAGCTGCGGAGTTTCTAGTTGTGGAGTTTCTAGTTGCGGAGTTTCAAGTGTTGGAGTTTTTAGTTGTGGAGTTTCTAGTTGTGGAGTTTGTAGTTGTGGAGTATCTTGTTGTGGTGTTTCAAGTGTTGGAGTTTCTAGTTGAGGACTTTCTAGTTTTGAAGTTTATTGTTGTAGAATTCGTAGTTTTGGAGTATCTAGTTGTAGTGTTTCAAGTATCGAAGTTTCTAGCTGTGGAGTTTCTAGTTGCGGAGTTTCTAGTTGCGGAGTTTCTAGTTGCAGAGTTTCTAGTTGCGGAGTTTTATAGTAGGGGAGTTTCTAGTTATGGAGTCTCTAGTTGTGGGATTTCTAGTTGCGGAGTTTCTAGTTGCGGAGTTTCTGGTTGTGGAGTTTCTAGTTGTGGAGTTTCTTGTTGTGAAGTCTGTAGTTGTGGAGTTTCTAGTGGGAGATTTTCTAGCTGTGCAGTTGCTAGTTGTAGAGTTTCTACTTGCAGAGTTTCTAGTTGCGAACTTTCTAGCTGTGGAGTTTCTAGTTGTGGAATTCGTAGTTGTGGAGTATCTAGTTGTGGTGCTTCAAGTAGTGAAGTTTCCAGCTGTGGAGTTTCTAGTTGCAGAGTTTCTAGTTGCAGATTTTCTAGTTGCGGAGTTTATTAGTTGTGGAGTTTCAAGTTGTGGAGTTTCTAGTTGTGGAGTTTCTGACTGTGAAGTTTGTAGTTGTGGAGTATCTAGTTGCGGAGTTTCAAGTTGGGGAGTTTCTAGTTGTGGATTTTGAAGTTGTAGAGTTCCTAGTTGCGGAGTGTCTGGTTGGGAGTTTCTAGTTGCGGAGTTTTCTAGTTGCGGAGTCCTTAGTTGTGGCGTTGCTAGTTGTGGAGTTTCTAATGGTGGATTTTCTAGCTGTGGAGTTTCTAGTTGCGGAGTTTCTAGTTGCAGAGTTTCTAGTTGAGGACTTTCTAGCTGTGGAGTTTCTAGTGGCGGAGTTTATAGTTGCGGAGTTTTTAGTTGTGGAGTTTCTAGTTGAGAATTTGTAGTTGTGGAGTATCTAGTTGTGGGGTTGCAAGTTGTGGAGTTTCTAGTTGTGGAGTTTCTTGTGGAGTCTCTAGTTGTGGAGTTTGTAGTGGAGTTTCTAGTTTTGGATTCCGTAGTTGTGGAGTATCTATTTGTTGGGTTTCAAATTGTGGAGTTTCTAGTTGTGGAATTTGTAGTTTCGGAGTTTCAAGTTGTGGAGTTTCTAGTTGGGGAGTTTCTAGAGTATCTAGTTGTGGTGTTTCAAGTTGTGGAGTTTCTAGTTGAGGAGTTTCTAGTTGTGGATTTTCTAGTTGCGGAGTTTCTAGTTATGGAGTTTCAAGTTGTGGAGTTTCTAGTTGTGGAATTTGTAGTTGTGTAGTATCTAGTTGTGGTAATTCAAGTTTTGGAGTTTCTAGCTGTGAAGTTTCTAGTTGTGGAGTTTCTAGTTGCGGAGTTTCTAGTTGTAAAGTCTCTAGTTGTGGAGTTTCTAGCTGTGGAGTTTCTGGTTGTGGAGTCTCTAGTTGTGGAGCTCCTAGTTGCGGAGTCTCTAGTTGTGGATTTCTAGTTGCGAAGTCTAAAGCTGTGGAGTTTCTAGTTGTGGAGTTTCTAGTTGTGGAGTTTGTAGTTATGGGGTTCGTAGTTGTGGAGTTCGTAGTTGTGGAGTTTCTAGTTGTGGAGTCTCTAGTTGTGGAATTGTAGTTGTGGAGTTTCTAGGTGTGGAGTTTGTAGTTGCGGAGTTTCTAGTTGCAGAGTTTCTAGTTGCAGAGTTTTCCAGTTGTGAAGATTGCAGTGGCGGAGTTTCAAGTTGCGGACTTTCTAGCTGTGGAGTTTCTAGTTGCGGAGTTTATAGTTGCGGAGTTTCAAGTTGTGGAGTTTCTAGTTGTGGAGTTTGTGGTTGTGGAGTATCTAGAGTTAGAGTTTCAAGTTGGGAAGTTTTAAGTTGTGAATTTTGAAGTTGTAGAGTTCCTAGTTGCGGATTGTCTAGTTGTGGAGTTTATAGTTGCGGAGTCTGTAGTTGTGGAGTTTCTAGTTGTGGAATTTCTAGCTGTGGATTTTCTAGCTGTGGAGTTTCTAGTTGCGGAGTTTTTAGTTGCGGAGTTTCTGGTTGTGGAGTTTCTAGTGTTAGAGTTTCTAGTTGTGGAGTGCATAGTTTTGGAGTATCTATTTGTTGAGTTTCAAGTTGTGAAGTTTCTAGTTAGGGAATTTGTAGTTGTGGAGTATCTAGTTGTGGTGTTTCGAAATGTGGAGTTTCTAGCTGTGGAGTTTCTAGTTTTGGATTTTCTAGTTGCGGAGTTTCTAGTTGTGAAGTTTCTAGTTGTGGAGTCTCTAGTTGTGGGATTTCTAGTCGCGGAGTTTCTAGTTGCGGAGTTTCTGGTTGTGGAGTTTCTAGTTGTGGAGTTTCTAGTTGTGGAGTCGGTAGTTGTGGAGTCTGTAGTTGTGAAGTTTCTAGTTGTGGAGTTCCTAGTTATGGAGTGTCTAGTTGTGGAGTTTCTAGTTGCGGAGTTTCAAGTTGTGGAGTTTTTAGTTGTGGAGTTTCTAGTTGTGGAGCTTGTAGTTGTGGAGTATCTAGTTGTGGTGTTTCAAGTTGTGGAGTTTCTAGTTGAGGAGTTTCTAGTTGTGGAGTTTCTAGTTGCAGAGTTTCTAGTTGCGGAGTTTTCTAGTAGTGGAGTTTCTAGTTATGGAGTTTCTAGTTGCGGAGTTTTAAGTTGTGGAGTTTGTAGTTGTGGAGTATCTAGTTGTGGAGTTTCAAGTTGTGGAGTTTCTAGTTGTGGATTTTGAAGTTGTAGAGTTCCTAGTTGCGGAGTGTCTAGTTGGGAGTGTCTAGTTGTGGAGTTTCTAGTGGTGGATTTTCTAGCTGTGGAGTTTCTAGTTGCGGAGTTTCTAGTTGCAGAGTTTCTAGTTGCGGACTTTCTAGCTGTGGAGTTTCTAGTTGCGGTGTTTCTAGTTGTGGAGTTTCTAGTTGTGGAGTTTCTAGTTGTGGAGTTTCTAGTTGTGGAGTTTGTAGTTTCGAAGTCTCAAGTTGTGAAGTTTCTAGTTTTAGAGTTCCTAGTTGCGGAGTGTCTGTTTGGGAGTTTCTAGTTGCGGAGTTTTCTAGTTGCGGAGTCTGTAGTTGTGGAGTTGCTAGTTGTGGAGTTTCTAATGGTGGACTTTCTAGCTGTGGAGTTCTAGTTGCGGAGTTTCTAGTTGCAGAGTTTCTAGTTGCAGACTTTCTAGCTGTGGAGTTTCTAGTTGTGAAGTCTCTAGTTGTGGAGTTTCTCGTTGTGGAGTTTCTAGTTGTTGTGTTTCTAGTTGCGAAGTCTAAAGTTGTTGAGTTTCTAGTTGTGGAATTTCTAGTTGTTGAGTTTGTAGTTGTGGGGTTCGTAGTTGTGGGACTCGTAGTTGTGGAGTTTCTAGTTGTGGAGTCTCTAGTTGTGGAGTTTGTAGTTGTGGAGTTTCTAGCTCTGGAGTTTCTAGTTGCAGAGTTTCTAGTTGCAGAGTTTCTAGTTGCGGAGTTTTCCAGTTGTGGAGATTGTAGTGGCGGAGTTTCTAGTTGCGGAGTTTCAAGTTGTGGAGTTTCTAGTTGTGGAGTTTGTAGTTGTGGAGTATCTAGTTGTGGAGTTTCAAGTTGTGAAGTTTTTATTTGTGGATTTTGAAGTTGTAGAGTTCCTAGTTGCAGATTGTCTAGTTGTGGAGTTTATAGTTGCGGAGTCTGTAGTTGTGGAGTTTCTAGTTGTGCAATTTCCAGCTGTGAATTTTCTAGCTGCGGAGTTTCTAGTTGTGGAGTTTCTAGTTGCGGAGTTTCAAGTGTTGGAGTTTTTAGTTGTGGAGTTTCTAGTTGTGGAGTTTGTAGTTGTGGAGTATCTTGTTGTGGTGTTTCAAGTGTTGGAGTTTCTAGTTGAGGACTTTCTAGTTTTGAAGTTTATTGTTGTAGAATTCGTAGTTTTGGAGTATCTAGTTGTAGTGTTTCAAGTATCGAAGTTTCTAGCTGTGGAGTTTCTAGTTGCGGAGTTTCTAGTTGCAGAGTTTCTAGTTGCGGAGTTTTATAGTAGGGGAGTTTCTAGTTATGGAGTCTCTAGTTGTGGGATTTCTAGTTGCGGAGTTTCTAGTTGCGGAGTTTCTGGTTGTGGAGTTTCTAGTTGTGGAGTTTCTTGTTGTGAAGTCTGTAGTTGTGGAGTTTCTAGTGGGAGATTTTCTAGCTGTGCAGTTGCTAGTTGTAGAGTTTCTACTTGCAGAGTTTCTAGTTGCGAACTTTCTAGCTGTGGAGTTTCTAGTTGTGGAATTCGTAGTTGTGGAGTATCTAGTTGTGGTGCTTCAAGTAGTGAAGTTTCCAGCTGTGGAGTTTCTAGTTGCAGAGTTTCTAGTTGCAGATTTTCTAGTTGCGGAGTTTATTAGTTGTGGAGTTTCAAGTTGTGGAGTTTCTAGTTGTGGAGTTTCTGACTGTGAAGTTTGTAGTTGTGGAGTATCTAGTTGCGGAGTTTCAAGTTGGGGAGTTTCTAGTTGTGGATTTTGAAGTTGTAGAGTTCCTAGTTGCGGAGTGTCTGGTTGGGAGTTTCTAGTTGCGGAGTTTTCTAGTTGCGGAGTCCTTAGTTGTGGCGTTGCTAGTTGTGGAGTTTCTAATGGTGGATTTTCTAGCTGTGGAGTTTCTAGTTGCGGAGTTTCTAGTTGCAGAGTTTCTAGTTGAGGACTTTCTAGCTGTGGAGTTTCTAGTGGCGGAGTTTATAGTTGCGGAGTTTTTAGTTGTGGAGTTTCTAGTTGAGAATTTGTAGTTGTGGAGTATCTAGTTGTGGGGTTGCAAGTTGTGGAGTTTCTAGTTGTGGAGTTTCTTGTGGAGTCTCTAGTTGTGGAGTTTGTAGTGGAGTTTCTAGTTTTGGATTCCGTAGTTGTGGAGTATCTATTTGTTGGCTTTCAAATTGTGGAGTTTCTAGTTGTGGAATTTGTAGTTGCGGAGTTTCAAGTTGTGGAGTTTCTAGTTGGGGAGTTTCTAGAGTATCTAGTTGTGGTGTTTCAAGTTGTGGAGTTTCTAGTTGAGGAGTTTCTAGTTGTGGATTTTCTAGTTGCGGAGTTTCTAGTTATGGAGTTTCAAGTTGTGGAGTTTCTAGTTGTGGAATTTGTAGTTGTGTAGTATCTAGTTGTGGTAATTCAAGTTTTGGAGTTTCTAGCTGTGAAGTTTCTAGTTGTGGAGTTTCTAGTTGCGGAGTTTCTAGTTGTAAAGTCTCTAGTTGTGGAGTTTCTAGCTGTGGAGTTTCTGGTTGTGGAGTCTCTAGTTGTGGAGCTCCTAGTTGCGGAGTCTCTAGTTGTGGATTTCTAGTTGCGAAGTCTAAAGCTGTGGAGTTTCTAGTTGTGGAGTTTCTAGTTGTGGAGTTTGTAGTTATGGGGTTCGTAGTTGTGGAGTTCGTAGTTGTGGAGTTTCTAGTTGTGGAGTCTCTAGTTGTGGAATTGTAGTTGTGGAGTTTCTAGGTGTGGAGTTTGTAGTTGCGGAGTTTCTAGTTGCAGAGTTTCTAGTTGCAGAGTTTTCCAGTTGTGAAGATTGCAGTGGCGGAGTTTCAAGTTGCGGACTTTCTAGCTGTGGAGTTTCTAGTTGCGGAGTTTATAGTTGCGGAGTTTCAAGTTGTGGAGTTTCTAGTTGTGGAGTTTGTGGTTGTGGAGTATCTAGAGTTAGAGTTTCAAGTTGGGAAGTTTTAAGTTGTGAATTTTGAAGTTGTAGAGTTCCTAGTTGCGGATTGTCTAGTTGTGGAGTTTATAGTTGCGGAGTCTGTAGTTGTGGAGTTTCTAGTTGTGGAATTTCTAGCTGTGGATTTTCTAGCTGTGGAGTTTCTAGTTGCGGAGTTTTTAGTTGCGGAGTTTCTGGTTGTGGAGTTTCTAGTGTTAGAGTTTCTAGTTGTGGAGTGCATAGTTTTGGAGTATCTATTTGTTGAGTTTCAAGTTGTGAAGTTTCTAGTTAGGGAATTTGTAGTTGTGGAGTATCTAGTTGTGGTGTTTCGAAATGTGGAGTTTCTAGCTGTGGAGTTTCTAGTTTTGGATTTTCTAGTTGCGGAGTTTCTAGTTGTGAAGTTTCTAGTTGTGGAGTCTCTAGTTGTGGGATTTCTAGTCGCGGAGTTTCTAGTTGCGGAGTTTCTGGTTGTGGAGTTTCTAGTTGTGGAGTTTCTAGTTGTGGAGTCGGTAGTTGTGGAGTCTGTAGTTGTGAAGTTTCTAGTTGTGGAGTTCCTAGTTATGGAGTGTCTAGTTGTGGAGTTTCTAGTTGCGGAGTTTCAAGTTGTGGAGTTTTTAGTTGTGGAGTTTCTAGTTGTGGAGCTTGTAGTTGTGGAGTATCTAGTTGTGGTGTTTCAAGTTGTGGAGTTTCTAGTTGAGGAGTTTCTAGTTGTGGAGTTTCTAGTTGCAGAGTTTCTAGTTGCGGAGTTTTCTAGTAGTGGAGTTTCTAGTTATGGAGTTTCTAGTTGCGGAGTTTTAAGTTGTGGAGTTTGTAGTTGTGGAGTATCTAGTTGTGGAGTTTCAAGTTGTGGAGTTTCTAGTTGTGGATTTTGAAGTTGTAGAGTTCCTAGTTGCGGAGTGTCTAGTTGGGAGTGTCTAGTTGTGGAGTTTCTAGTGGTGGATTTTCTAGCTGTGGAGTTTCTAGTTGCGGAGTTTCTAGTTGCAGAGTTTCTAGTTGCGGACTTTCTAGCTGTGGAGTTTCTAGTTGCGGTGTTTCTAGTTGTGGAGTTTCTAGTTGTGGAGTTTCTAGTTGTGGAGTTTCTAGTTGTGGAGTTTGTAGTTTCGAAGTCTCAAGTTGTGAAGTTTCTAGTTTTAGAGTTCCTAGTTGCGGAGTGTCTGTTTGGGAGTTTCTAGTTGCGGAGTTTTCTAGTTGCGGAGTCTGTAGTTGTGGAGTTGCTAGTTGTGGAGTTTCTAGTGGTGGACTTTCTAGCTGTGGAGTTCTAGTTGCGGAGTTTCTAGTTGCAGAGTTTCTAGTTGCAGACTTTCTAGCTGTGGAGTTTCTAGTTGTGAAGTCTCTAGTTGTGGAGTTTCTCGTTGTGGAGTTTCTAGTTGTTGTGTTTCTAGTTGCGAAGTCTAAAGTTGTTGAGTTTCTAGTTGTGGAATTACTAGTTGTTGAGTTTGTAGTTGTGGGGTTCGTAGTTGTGGGACTCGTAGTTGTGGAGTTTCTAGTTGTGGAGTCTCTAGTTGTGGAGTTTGTAGTTGTGGAGTTTCTAGCTCTGGAGTTTCTAGTTGCAGAGTTTCTAGTTGCAGAGTTTCTAGTTGCGGAGTTTTCCAGTTGTGGAGATTGTAGTGGCGGAGTTTCTAGTTGCGGAGTTTCAAGTTGTGGAGTTTCTAGTTGTGGAGTTTGTAGTTGTGGAGTATCTAGTTGTGGAGTTTCAAGTTGTGAAGTTTTTATTTGTGGATTTTGAAGTTGTAGAGTTCCTAGTTGCAGATTGTCTAGTTGTGGAGTTTATAGTTGCGGAGTCTGTAGTTGTGGAGTTTCTAGTTGTGCAATTTCCAGCTGTGAATTTTCTAGCTGCGGAGTTTCTAGTTGTGGAGTTTCTAGTTGCGGAGTTTCAAGTGTTGGAGTTTTTAGTTGTGGAGTTTCTAGTTGTGGAGTTTGTAGTTGTGGAGTATCTTGTTGTGGTGTTTCAAGTGTTGGAGTTTCTAGTTGAGGACTTTCTAGTTTTGAAGTTTATTGTTGTAGAATTCGTAGTTTTGGAGTATCTAGTTGTAGTGTTTCAAGTATCGAAGTTTCTAGCTGTGGAGTTTCTAGTTGCGGAGTTTCTAGTTGCAGAGTTTCTAGTTGCGGAGTTTTATAGTAGGGGAGTTTCTAGTTATGGAGTCTCTAGTTGTGGGATTTCTAGTTGCGGAGTTTCTAGTTGCGGAGTTTCTGGTTGTGGAGTTTCTAGTTGTGGAGTTTCTTGTTGTGAAGTCTGTAGTTGTGGAGTTTCTAGTGGGAGATTTTCTAGCTGTGCAGTTGCTAGTTGTAGAGTTTCTAGTTGCAGAGTTTCTAGTTGCGAACTTTCTAGCTGTGGAGTTTCTAGTTGTGGAATTCGTAGTTGTGGAGTATCTAGTTGTGGTGCTTCAAGTAGTGAAGTTTCCAGCTGTGGAGTTTCTAGTTGCAGAGTTTCTAGTTGCAGATTTTCTAGTTGCGGAGTTTATTAGTTGTGGAGTTTCAAGTTGTGGAGTTTCTAGTTGTGGAGTTTCTGACTGTGAAGTTTGTAGTTGTGGAGTATCTAGTTGCGGAGTTTCAAGTTGGGGAGTTTCTAGTTGTGGATTTTGAAGTTGTAGAGTTCCTAGTTGCGGAGTGTCTGGTTGGGAGTTTCTAGTTGCGGAGTTTTCTAGTTGCGGAGTCCTTAGTTGTGGCGTTGCTAGTTGTGGAGTTTCTAATGGTGGATTTTCTAGCTGTGGAGTTTCTAGTTGCGGAGTTTCTAGTTGCAGAGTTTCTAGTTGAGGACTTTCTAGCTGTGGAGTTTCTAGTGGCGGAGTTTATAGTTGCGGAGTTTTTAGTTGTGGAGTTTCTAGTTGAGAATTTGTAGTTGTGGAGTATCTAGTTGTGGGGTTGCAAGTTGTGGAGTTTCTAGTTGTGGAGTTTCTTGTGGAGTCTCTAGTTGTGGAGTTTGTAGTGGAGTTTCTAGTTTTGGATTCCGTAGTTGTGGAGTATCTATTTGTTGGCTTTCAAATTGTGGAGTTTCTAGTTGTGGAATTTGTAGTTGCGGAGTTTCAAGTTGTGGAGTTTCTAGTTGGGGAGTTTCTAGAGTATCTAGTTGTGGTGTTTCAAGTTGTGGAGTTTCTAGTTGAGGAGTTTCTAGTTGTGTATTTTCTAGTTGCGGAGTTTCTAGTTATGGAGTTTCAAGTTGTGGAGTTTCTAGTTGTGGAATTTGTAGTTGTGTAGTATCTAGTTGTGGTAATTCAAGTTTTGGAGTTTCTAGCTGTGAAGTTTCTAGTTGTGGAGTTTCTAGTTGCGGAGTTTCTAGTTGTAAAGTCTCTAGTTGTGGAGTTTCTAGCTGTGGAGTTTCTGGTTGTGGAGTCTCTAGTTGTGGAGCTCCTAGTTGCGGAGTCTCTAGTTGTGGATTTCTAGTTGCGAAGTCTAAAGCTGTGGAGTTTCTAGTTGTAGAGTTTCTAGTTGTGGAGTTTGTAGTTATGGGGTTCGTAGTTGTGGAGTTCGTAGTTGTGGAGTTTCTAGTTGTGGAGTCTCTAGTTGTGGAATTGTAGTTGTGGAGTTTCTAGGTGTGGAGTTTGTAGTTGCGGAGTTTCTAGTTGCAGAGTTTCTAGTTGCAGAGTTTTCCAGTTGTGAAGATTGCAGTGGCGGAGTTTCAAGTTGCGGACTTTCTAGCTGTGGAGTTTATAGTTGCGGAGTTTATAGTTGCGGAGTTTCAAGTTGTGGAGTTTCTAGTTGTGGAGTTTGTGGTTGTGGAGTATCTAGAGTTAGAGTTTCAAGTTGGGAAGTTTTAAGTTGTGAATTTTGAAGTTGTAGAGTTCCTAGTTGCGGATTGTCTAGTTGTGGAGTTTATAGTTGCGGAGTCTGTAGTTGTGGAGTTTCTAGTTGTGGAATTTCTAGCTGTGGATTTTCTAGCTGTGAAGTTTCTAGTTGCGGAGTTTTTAGTTGCGGAGTTTCTGGTTGTGGAGTTTCTAGTGTTAGAGTTTCTAGTTGTGGAGTCCATAGTTGTGGAGTATCTATTTGTTGAGTCTCAAGTTGTGGAGTTTCTAGTTATGGAATTTGTAGTTGTGGAGTATCTAGTTGTGGTGTTTCAAAATGTGGAGTTTCTAGCTGTAGAGTTTCTAGTTGTGGATTTTCTAGTTGCGGAGTTTCTAGTTGTGAAGTCTCTAGTTGTGGAGTCTATAGTTGTGGGATTTCTAGTTGCGGAGTTTCTAGTTGCGGAGTTTCTGGTTGTGGAGTTTCTAGTTGTGGAGTTTCTAGTTGCGGAGTTTCAAGTTGTGGAGTTTTTAGTTGTGGAGTTTCTAGTTGTGGAGTTTGTAGTAGTGGAGTATCTAGTTGTGGTGTTTCAAGTTGTGGAGTTTCTAATTGAGGAGTTTCTAGTTGTGGAGTTTCTAGTGGCGGAGTTTCTAGTTTTGGAGTTTATTGTTGTAGAATTCGTAGTTTTGGAGTATCTAGTTGTGGTGTTTCAAGTAGTGAAGTTTCTAGCTGTGGAGTTTCTAGTTGCAGAGTTTCTAGTTGCAGATTTTCTAGTTGCGGAGTTTATTAGTTGTGGAGTTTCAAGTTGTGGAGTTTCTAGTTGTGGAGTTTCTGATTGTGAAGTTTGTAGTTGTGGAGTATCTAGTTGCGGAGTTTCAAGTTGGGGAGTTTCTAGTTGTGGATTTTGAAGTTGTAGAGTTCCTAGTTGCGGAGTGTCTGGTTGGGAGTTCCCTGTTGCGGAGTTTTCTAGTTGCGGAGTCTGTAGTTTTGGCGTTGCTAGTTGTGGAGTTTCTAGTGGTGGATTTTCTAGCTGTGGAGTTTCTAGTTGCGGAGTTCATAGTTGCGGAGTTTTTAGTTGTGGAGTTTCTAGTTGTGAAATTTGTAGTTGTGGAGTATCTAGTTGTGGGGTTGCAAGTTGTGGAGTATCTAGTTGTGGTGTTTCAAGTAGTGAAGTATCTGACTGTGGAGTTTCTAGTTGCAGAGTTTCTAGTTGAGGACTTTCTAGCTGTGGAGTTTCTAGTTGCGGAGTTCATAGTTGCGGAGTTTTTAGTTGTGGAGTTTCTAGTTGTGAAATTTGTAGTTGTGGAGTATCTAGTTGTGGGGTTGCAAGTTGTGGAGTATCTAGTTGTGGTGTTTCAAGTAGTGAAGTATCTGACTGTGGAGTTTCTAGTTGCAGATTTTCTAGTTGAGGAGTTTATTAGTTGTTGAGTGTCAAGTTGTGGAGTTTCTTGTTGTGGAGTCTCTAGTTGTGGAGTTTGTAGTTGTGGAGTTTCTAGTTGCGGAGTCTTTAGATCGGAGTTTCTCGTTGTGGAGTTTCTAGTGGAGTTTCTAGTTTTGGATTCCGTAGTTGTATCTATTTGTTGGGTTTCAAGTTGTGGAGTTTCTAGTTGTGGAATTTGTAGTTGCGGAGTTTCAAGTTGTGGAGTTTCTAGTTGGGGAGTTTCTAGAGTATCTAGTTGTGGTGTTTCAAGTTGTGGAGTTTCTAGTTGAGGAGTTTCTAGTTGTGGAGTTTCTAGTTGCGGAGTTTCTAGTGTTGGAGTTTATTGTTGTGGAATTCGTAGTTTTGGAGTATCTAGTTGTAGTGTTTCAAGTAGTGAAATTTCTAGCTGTGGAGTTTCTAGTTGTGGAGTTTTCTAGTAGCGGAGTTTCTAGTTATGGAGTTTCTAGTTGTGGAATTTGTAGTTGTGTAGTATCTAGTTGTGGTAATTCAAGTTTTGGAGTTTCTAGCTGTGAAGTTTCTAGTTGTGGAGTTTCTAGTTGCGGAGTTTCTAGTTGTAAAGTCTCTAGTTGTGGAGTTCGTAGTTGTGAAGTTTCTAGTTGTGGAGTCTCTAGTTGTGGAGTTTGTAGTTGTGGAGTTTCTAGCTGTGGAGTTTCTAGTTGCGGAGTTTCTGGTTGCAGAGTTTCTAGTTGCAGAGTTTTCCAGTTGTGAAGATTGCAGTGGCGGAGTTTCTAGTTGCGGACTTTCTAGCTGTGGAGTTTCTAGTTGCGGAGTTTATATTTGCGGAGTTTTTAGTTGTGGAGTTTCTAGTTGTGAAATTTGTAGTTGTGGAGTATCTAGTTGAGGTGTTTCAAGTTGTGGAGTTTCTAGTTGTGGAGTTTCAAGTTGTGGAGTTTCTAGTTGTTGATTTTCTAGTTGCCGAGTCTCTAAATGCGAAGTCTCAAGTTGTGGAGTTCCTAGCTGTGGAGTTTCTGGTTGTGGAGTCTCTAGTTGTGGAGTTCCTAGTTGTGGAGTCTCTAGTTGTGGAGTTTGTAGTTGCGAAGTCTAAAGTTGTGGAGTTTCTAGTTGTTTAGTTTCTAGTTGTGGAGTTTGTAGTTGTGGGGTTCGTAGTTGTGGAGTTCGTAGTTGTGAAGTTTCTAGTTGTGGAGTCTCTAGTTGTGGAGTTTGTAGTTGTGGAGTTTCTAGCTGTGGAGTTTCTAGTTGCGGAGTTTCTAGTTGCAGAGTTTCTAGTTGCAGAGTTTTCCAGTTGTGGAGATTGTAGTGGCGGTGTTTCTAGTTTCAGAGTTTGAAGTTGTGGAGTTTACAGTTGTGGAGTATCTAGTTGTGAGTTTCAAGTTGTGGAGTTTTTAGTTGTGGATTTTGAAGTTGTAGAGTTCCTAGTAGCGGATTGTCTAGTTGTGTAGTTTATAGTTGCGGAGTTTTCTAGTTGTGGAGTCTGTAGTTGTGGAGTTTCTAGTTGTGGAATTTATAGCTGTGGATTTTCTAGCTGTGGAGTTTCTAGTTGCGGAGTTTTTAGTTGCGGAGTTTCTGGTTGTGGAGTTTCTAGTGTTGGAGTATCTAGTTGTGGAGTCCGTAGTTGTGGAGTATCTATTTGTTGGGTTTCAAGTTGTGGTGTTTTTTGTTGTGGAATTTGTAGTTGTGGAGTATCTAGTTGTGGTGTTTCAAGTTTTGGAGTTTCTAGCTGTGGAGTTTCTAGTTGTGGAGTTTCTAGTTGTGAAGTCTCTAGTTGTGGAGTCTCTAGTTGTGGGATTTCTAGTTGCAGAGTTTCTATTTGTGGAGTTTCTGGTTGTGGAGTTTCTAGTTGTGAAGTTTAGAGTTATGGAGTCTCTAGCTGTGGAGTTTCTAGTTGCGGAATTTCTAGTTGTGGAGCTTCTAGTTGGGGAGTTTCTAGTTGTGGATTATCTAGTTGTGGTGTTTCAAGTTGTGGAGTTTCTAGTTGAGGAGTTTCTAGTTGCGGAGTTTCTAGTTGTGGAGTTTCTAGTTGTGGAATTCGTAGTTTTGGAGTATCTAGTTGTGGTGTTTGAAGTAGTGAAGTTTCTAGATGTGGAGTTTTTAGTTGCGCAGTTACTAGTTGCAGAATTTCTAGTTGCGGAGTTTTCTAGTAGTGATGTTTCTAGTTATGGAGTTTCTAGTTGTGGAGTACGTAGTTGTGGTGTATCTATTTGTTGGGTTTCAAGTTGTTGAGTTTCAAGCTGCGGATTGTCTAGTTGTGGAGTTTATAGTTGCGGAGTCTGTAGTTGTGGAGTTTCTAGTTGTGGAATTTCTAGCTGTGGATTTTCTAGCTGTGGAGTTTCTAGTTGCGGAGTTTTTATTGCGGAGTTTCAGGTTAAGGAGTTTCTAGTGTTAGAGTTTCTAGTTGTGGAGTCCATAGTTGTGGAGTATCTATTTGTTGAGTTTCAAGTTGTGGAGTTTCTAGTTATGGAATTTGTAGTTGTGGAGTATTTATTTGTTGAGTTTCAAGTTGTGGAGTTTCTAGTTATGGAATTTGTAGTTGTGGAGTATCTAGTTGTGGTGTTTCAAAATGTGGAGTTTCTAGCTGTGGAGTCTCTAGTTGTGGGATTTCTAGTTGCGGAGTTTCTAGTTGCGGAGTTTCTGGTTGTGGAGTTTCTAGTTGTGGAGTTTCTAGTAGAGGAGTCTGTAGTTGTGGAGTCTGTAGTTGTGGAGTTTCTAGTTGTGGAGTTCCTAGTTATGAAGTCTCTAGCTGTGGAGTTTCTAGTTGCGGAGTTTAATAGTTGTGGAGTTTCTAGTGGCGGAGTTTCTAGTAGAGGAGTCTGTAGTTGTGGAGTCTGTAGTTGTGGAGTTTCTAGTTGTGCAGTTCCTAGTTATGAAGTCTCTAGTTGTGGAGTTTCTAGTTGCGGAGTTAATTAGTTGTGGAGTTTCTAGTGGCGGAGTTTCTAGTTGCGGAGTTTCTAGTTGTGGAATTTGTAGTTGTGGAGTATCTAGTTGTGGTGTTTCAAGTTGGGGAGTTTCTAGTTGTGGATTTAGAAGTTGTAGAGTTCCTAGTTGCGGAGTGTCTGGTTGGGAGTTTCTAGTTGCGGAGTTTTCTAGTTGCGGAGTCTGTAGTTGTGGAGTTGCTAGTTTTGGAGTTTCTAGGGGTGGATTTTCTAGCTGTGGAGTTTCTAGTTGCGGAGTTTCTAGTTGCAGAGTTTCTAGTTGCGGACTTTCTAGCTGTGGAGTTTCTATTTATGAAATTTGTTTTTGTGGAGTATCTAGTTGTGGTGTTTCTCGTTGTGGAGTTTCTAGTTGTGGAGTTTCTCGTTGTGGAGTTTCTAGTTGTTGTGTTTCTAGATGCCGAGTCTCTACATACGAAGTCTCAAGTTGTGGAATTTCTAGCTGTGGAGTTTCTGGTTGTGGAGTCTCTAGTTATGGAGTGCCTAGTTGTGGAGTCTCTAGTTGTGGAGTTTCTAGTTGCGAAGTCCAAAGTTGTTGAGTTTCTAGTTGTGGAATTTCTAGTTGTTGAGTTTGTAGTTGTGGGGTTTGTAGTTGTGGGACTCGTAGTTGTGGAGGTTCTAGTTGTGGAGTCTCTAGTTGTGGAGTTTGTAGTTGTGGAGTTTCTAGCTCTGGAGTTTCTAGTTGCGGAGTTTCTAGTTGCAGAGTTTCTAGTTGCGGAGTTTTCCAGTTGTGGAGATTGTAGTGGCGGAGTTTCTAGTTGCGGAGTTTCAAGTTGTGGAGTTTCTAGTTGTGGAGTTTGTAGTTGTGAAGTATCTAGAGTTGGAGTTTCAAGTTGTGAAGTTTTTAGTTGTGGATTTTGAAGTTGTAGAGTTCCTAGTTGCAGATTGTCTAGTTGTGGAGTTTATAGTTGCGGAGTCTGTATTTGTGGAGTTTCTAGTTGTGGAATTTCTAGCTGTGGATTTTCTAGCTGTGGAGTTTCTAGTTGCGGAGTTTTTAGTTGCGGAGTTTCTGGTTGTGGAGTTTCTAGTGTTAGAGTTTCTAGTTGTGGAGTCCATAGTTGTGGAGTATCTATTTGTTGAGTTTCAAGTTGTGGAGTTTCTAGTTATGGAATTTGTAGTTGTGGAGTATCTAGTTGTGGTGTTTCAAAATGTGGAGTTTCTAGCTGTGGAGTTTCTAGTTGTGGATTTTCTAGTTGCGGAGTTTCTAGTTGTGAAGTCTCTAGTTGCAGAGTTTCTAGTTGAGGACTTTCTAGCTGTGGAGTTTCTAGTGGCGGAGTTTATAGTTGCGGAGTTTTTAGTTGTGGAGTTTCTAGTTGAGAATTTGTAGTTGTGGAGTATCTAGTTGTGGGGTTGCAAGTTGTGGAGTATCTAGTTGTGGTGTTTCAAGTAGTGAAGTATCTAACTGTGGAGTTTCTAGTTGCAGATTTTCTAGTTGCGGAGTTTATTAGTTGTGGAGTGTCAAGTTGTGGAGTTTCTAGTTGTGGAGTTTCTTGTGGAGTCTCTAGTTGTGGAGTTTGTAGTGGAGTTTCTAGTTTTGGATTCCGTAGTTGTGGAGTATCTATTTGTTGGGTTTCAAATTGTGGAGTTTCTACTTGTGGAATTTGTAGTTGCGGAGTTTCAAGATGTGGAGTTTCTAGTTGGGGAGTTTCTAGAGTATCTAGTTGTGGTGTTTCAAGTTGTGGAGTTTCTAGTTGAGGAGTTTCTAGTTGTGGATTTTCTAGCTGCGGAGTTTCTAGTTATGGAGTTTCAAGTTGTGGAGTTTCTAGTTGTGGAATTTGTAGTTGTGTAGTATCTAGTTGTGGTAATTCAAGTTTTGGAGTTTCTAGCTGTGAAGTTTCTAGTTGTGGAGTTTCTAGTTGCGGAGTTTCTAGTTTTAAAGTCTCTAGTTGTGGAGTTTCTAGCTGTGGAGTTTCTGGTTGTGGAGTCTTTAGTTGTGGAGCTCCTAGTTGCGGAGTCTCTAGTTGTGGATTTCTAGTTGCGAAGTCTAAAGCTGTGGAGTTTCTAGTTGTGGAGTTTCTAGTTGTGGAGTTTGTAGTTATGGGGTTCGTAGTTGTGGAGTTCGTAGTTGTGGAGTTTCTAGTTGTGGAGTCTCTAGTTGTGGAATTGTAGTTGTGGAGTTTCTAGGTGTGGAGTTTGTAGTTGCGGAGTTTCTAGTTGCAGAGTTTCTAGTTGCAGAGTTTTCCAATTGTGAAGATTGCAGTGGCGGAGTTTCTAGTTGCGGACTTTCTAGCTGTGGAGTTTCTAGTTGCGGAGTTTATAGTTGCGGAGTTTCAAGTTGTGGAGTTTCTAGTTGTGGAGTTTGTGGCTGTGGAGTATCTAGAGTTAGAGTTTCAAGTTGGGAAGTTTTAAGTTGTGAATTTTGAAGTTGTAGAGTTCCTAGTTGCGGATTGTCTAGTTGTGGAGTTTATAGTGGCGGAGTCTGTAGTTGTGGAGTTTCTAGTTGTGGAATTTCTAGCTGTGGATTTTCTAGCTGTGGAGTTTCTAGTTGCGGAGTTTTTAGTTGCGGAGTTTCTGGTTGTGGAGTTTCTAGTGTTAGAGTTTCTAGTTGTGGAGTCCATAGTTGTGGAGTATCTATTTGTTGAGTTTCAAGTTGTGGAGTTTCTAGTTATGGAATTTGTAGTTGTGGAGTATCTAGTTGTGGTGTTTCAAAATGTGGAGTTTCTAGCTGTGGAGTTTCTAGTTGTGGATTTTCCAGTTGCGGAGTTTCTAGTTGTGAAGTCTCTAGTTGTAGAGTCTCTAGTTGTGGGATTTCTAGTCGCGGAGTTTCTAGTTGCGGAGTTTCTGGTTGTGGAGTTTCTAGTTGTGGAGTTTCTAGTTGTGAAGTCTGTAGTTGTGGAGTCTGTAGTTGTGGAGTTTCTAGTTGTGGAGTTCCTAGTTATGGAGTCTCTAGTTGTGGAGTTACTAGTTGCGGAGTTTCAAGTTGTGGAGTTTTTAGTTGTGGAGTTTCTAGTTGTGGAGTTTGTAGTTGTGGAGTATCTAGTTGTGGTGTTTCTAGTTGTGGAGTTTCTAGTTGAGGAGTTTCTAGTTGTGGAGTTTCTAGTTGCAGAGTTTCTAGTTGCGGAGTTTTCTAGTAGTGGAGTTTCTAGTTATGGAGTTTCTAGTTCCGGAGTCTTTAGTTGTGGAGTAGCTAGTTGTGGAGTTTTCAGTGGTGGATTTTCTAGCTGTGCAGTTTCTAGTTGGGGAGTTTCTAGTTGCAGAATTTCCAGTTGCGGATTTCCTAGCTGTGGAGTTTCTAGTTGTGAAATTCGTAGTTGTGGAGTATCTAGTTGTGGTGCTTCAAGTAGTGAAGTTTCTAGCTGTGGAGTTTCTAGTTGCGGAGTTTCTAGTTGCAGATTTTTTAGTTGCGGAGTTTAATAGTTGTGGAGTTTCTAGTGGCGGAGTTTCTAGTTGCGGAGTTTCTAGTTGTGGAGTTTGTAGTTGTGGAGTATCTAGTTGCGGTGTTTCAAGTTGGGGAGTTTCTAGTTGTGGATTTTGAAGTTGTAGAGTTCCTAGTTGCGGAGTGTCTGGTTGGGAGTTTCTAGTTGCGGAGTTTTCTAGTTGCGGAGTCTGTAGTTGTGGAGTTTCTAGTGGTGGATTTTCTAGCTGTGAAGTTTCTAGTTGCGGAGTTTCTAGTTGCAGAGTTTCTAGTTGCAGACTTTCTAGCTGTGGAGTTTCTAGTTATGAAATTTGTTTTTGTGGAGTATCTCGTTGTGGTGTTTCAAGTTGTGGAGTTTCTAGTTGTGGAGTTTCTCGTTGTGGAGTTTCTAGTTGTTGTGTTTCTAGTTGCCGAGTCTCTACATACGAAGTCTCAAGCTGTGGAATTTCTAGCTGTGGAGTTTCTGGTTGTGGAGTCTCTAGTTGTGGAGTTCCTAGTTGTGGAGTCTCTAGTTGTGGAGTTTCTAGTTGCGAAGTCTAAAGTTGTTGAGTTTCTAGTTGTGGAATTTCTAGTTGTTGAGTTTGTAGTTGTGGGGTTCGTAGTTGTGAGACTCGTAGTTGTGGAGTTTCTAGTTGTGGAGTCTCTAGTTGTGGAGTTTGTAGTTGTGGAGTTTCTAGCTCTGGAGTTTCTAGTTGCGGAGTTTCTAGTTGCAGAGTTTCTAGTTGCGGAGTTTTCCAGTTGTGGAGATTGTAGTGGCGGAGTTTCTATTTGCGGAGTTTCAAGTTGTGGAGTTTCTAGTTGTGGAGTTTGTAGTTGTGAAGTATCTAGAGTTGGAGTTCCAAGTTGTGAAGTTTTTAGTTGTGGATTTTGAAGTTGTAGAGTTCCTAGTTGCGGATTGTCTAGTTGTGGAGTTTATAGTTGCGGAGTCTGTGGAGTTTCTAGTTGTGGAATTTGTAGTTGTAGTTATTGTGGAGTTTCTAGTTGTGGAATTTGTAGTTGCGGAGTTTCAAGTTGTGGAGTTTCTAGTTGGGGAGTTTCTAGAGTATCTAGTTGTGGTGTTTCAAGTTGTGGAGTTTCTAGTTGAGGAGTTTCTAGTTGTGGATTTTCTAGTTGCGGAGTTTCTAGTTATGGAGTTTCAAGTTGTGGAGTTTCTAGTTGTGGAATTTGTAGTTGTGTAGTATCTAGTTGTGGTAATTCAAGTTTTGGAGTTTCTAGCTGTGAAGTTTCTAGTTGTGGAGTTTCTAGTTGCGGAGTTTCTAGTTGTAAAGTCTCTAGTTGTGGAGTTTCTAGCTGTGGAGTTTCTGGTTGTGGAGTCTCTAGTTGTGGAGCTCCTAGTTGCGGAGTCTCTAGTTGTGGATTTCTAGTTGCGAAGTCTAAAGCTGTGGAGTTTCTAGTTGTGGAGTTTCTAGTTGTGGAGTTTGTAGTTATGGGGTTCGTAGTTGTGGAGTTCGTAGTTGTGGAGTTTCTAGTTGTGGAGTCTCTAGTTGTGGAATTGTAGTTGTGGAGTTTCTAGGTGTGGAGTTTGTAGTTGCGGAGTTTCTAGTTGCAGAGTTTCTAGTTGCAGAGTTTTCCAGTTGTGAAGATTGCAGTGGCGGAGTTTCAAGTTGCGGACTTTCTAGCTGTGGAGTTTCTAGTTGCGGAGTTTATTGTTGCGGAGTTTCAAGTTGTGGAGTTTCTAGTTGTGGAGTTTGTGGTTGTGGAGTATCTAGAGTTAGAGTTTCAAGTTGGGAAGTTTTAAGTTGTGAATTTTGAAGTTGTAGAGTTCCTAGTTGCGGATTGTCTAGTTGTGGAGTTTATAGTTGCGGAGTCTGTAGTTGTGGAGTTTCTAGTTGTGGAATTTCTAGCTGTGGATTTTCTAGCTGTGGAGTTTCTAGTTGCGGAGTTTTTAGTTGCGGAGTTTCTGGTTGTGGAGTTTCTAGTGTTAGAGTTTCTAGTTGTGGAGTGCATAGTTTTGGAGTATCTATTTGTTGAGTTTCAAGTTGTGAAGTTTCTAGTTAGGGAATTTGTAGTTGTGGAGTATCTAGTTGTGGTGTTTCGAAATGTGGAGTTTCTAGCTGTGGAGTTTCTAGTTTTGGATTTTCTAGTTGCGGAGTTTCTAGTTGTGAAGTTTCTAGTTGTGGAGTCTCTAGTTGTGGGATTTCTAGTCGCGGAGTTTCTAGTTGCGGAGTTTCTGGTTGTGGAGTTTCTAGTTGTGGAGTTTCTAGTTGTGGAGTCGGTAGTTGTGGAGTCTGTAGTTGTGAAGTTTCTAGTTGTGGAGTTCCTAGTTATGGAGTGTCTAGTTGTGGAGTTTCTAGTTGCGGAGTTTCAAGTTGTGGAGTTTTTAGTTGTGGAGTTTCTAGTTGTGGAGCTTGTAGTTGTGGAGTATCTAGTTGTGGTGTTTCAAGTTGTGGAGTTTCTAGTTGAGGAGTTTCTAGTTGTGGAGTTTCTAGTTGCAGAGTTTCTAGTTGCGGAGTTTTCTAGTAGTGGAGTTTCTAGTTATGGAGTTTCTAGTTGCGGAGTTTTAAGTTGTGGAGTTTGTAGTTGTGGAGTATCTAGTTGTGGAGTTTCAAGTTGTGGAGTTTCTAGTTGTGGATTTTGAAGTTGTAGAGTTCCTAGTTGCGGAGTGTCTAGTTGGGAGTGTCTAGTTGTGGAGTTTCTAGTGGTGGATTTTCTAGCTGTGGAGTTTCTAGTTGCGGAGTTTCTAGTTGCAGAGTTTCTAGTTGCGGACTTTCTAGCTGTGGAGTTTCTAGTTGCGGTGTTTCTAGTTGTGGAGTTTCTAGTTGTGGAGTTTCTAGTTGTGGAGTTTCTAGTTGTGGAGTTTGTAGTTTCGAAGTCTCAAGTTGTGAAGTTTCTAGTTTTAGAGTTCCTAGTTGCGGAGTGTCTGTTTGGGAGTTTCTAGTTGCGGAGTTTTCTAGTTGCGGAGTCTGTAGTTGTGGAGTTGCTAGTTGTGGAGTTTCTAGTGGTGGACTTTCTAGCTGTGGAGTTCTAGTTGCGGAGTTTCTAGTTGCAGAGTTTCTAGTTGCAGACTTTCTAGCTGTGGAGTTTCTAGTTGTGAAGTCTCTAGTTGTGGAGTTTCTCGTTGTGGAGTTTCTAGTTGTTGTGTTTCTAGTTGCGAAGTCTAAAGTTGTTGAGTTTCTAGTTGTGGAATTTCTAGTTGTTGAGTTTGTAGTTGTGGGGTTCGTAGTTGTGGGACTCGTAGTTGTGGAGTTTCTAGTTGTGGAGTCTCTAGTTGTGGAGTTTGTAGTTGTGGAGTTTCTAGCTCTGGAGTTTCTAGTTGCAGAGTTTCTAGTTGCAGAGTTTCTAGTTGCGGAGTTTTCCAGTTGTGGAGATTGTAGTGGCGGAGTTTCTAGTTGCGGAGTTTCAAGTTGTGGAGTTTCTAGTTGTGGAGTTTGTAGTTGTGGAGTATCTAGTTGTGGAGTTTCAAGTTGTGAAGTTTTTATTTGTGGATTTTGAAGTTGTAGAGTTCCTAGTTGCAGATTGTCTAGTTGTGGAGTTTATAGTTGCGGAGTCTGTAGTTGTGGAGTTTCTAGTTGTGCAATTTCCAGCTGTGAATTTTCTAGCTGCGGAGTTTCTAGTTGTGGAGTTTCTAGTTGCGGAGTTTCAAGTGTTGGAGTTTTTAGTTGTGGAGTTTCTAGTTGTGGAGTTTGTAGTTGTGGAGTATCTTGTTGTGGTGTTTCAAGTGTTGGAGTTTCTAGTTGAGGACTTTCTAGTTTTGAAGTTTATTGTTGTAGAATTCGTAGTTTTGGAGTATCTAGTTGTAGTGTTTCAAGTATCGAAGTTTCTAGCTGTGGAGTTTCTAGTTGCGGAGTTTCTAGTTGCAGAGTTTCTAGTTGCGGAGTTTTATAGTAGGGGAGTTTCTAGTTATGGAGTCTCTAGTTGTGGGATTTCTAGTTGCGGAGTTTCTAGTTGCGGAGTTTCTGGTTGTGGAGTTTATAGTTGTGGAGTTTCTTGTTGTGAAGTCTGTAGTTGTGGAGTTTCTAGTGGGAGATTTTCTAGCTGTGCAGTTGCTAGTTGTAGAGTTTCTAGTTGCAGAGTTTCTAGTTGCGAACTTTCTAGCTGTGGAGTTTCTAGTTGTGGAATTCGTAGTTGTGGAGTTTCTAGTTGTGGTGCTTCAAGTAGTGAAGTTTCCAGCTGTGGAGTTTCTAGTTGCAGAGTTTCTAGTTGCAGATTTTCTAGTTGCGGAGTTTATTAGTTGTGGAGTTTCAAGTTGTGGAGTTTCTAGTTGTGGAGTTTCTGACTGTGAAGTTTGTAGTTGTGGAGTATCTAGTTGCGGAGTTTCAAGTTGGGGAGTTTCTAGTTGTGGATTTTGAAGTTGTAGAGTTCCTAGTTGCGGAGTGTCTGGTTGGGAGTTTCTAGTTGCGGAGTTTTCTAGTTGCGGAGTCCTTAGTTGTGGCGTTGCTAGTTGTGGAGTTTCTAATGGTGGATTTTCTAGCTGTGGAGTTTCTAGTTGCGGAGTTTCTAGTTGCAGAGTTTCTAGTTGAGGACTTTCTAGCTGTGGAGTTTCTAGTGGCGGAGTTTATAGTTGCGGAGTTTTTAGTTGTGGAGTTTCTAGTTGAGAATTTGTAGTTGTGGAGTATCTAGTTGTGGGGTTGCAAGTTGTGGAGTTTCTAGTTGTGGAGTTTCTTGTGGAGTCTCTAGTTGTGGAGTTTGTAGTGGAGTTTCTAGTTTTGGATTCCGTAGTTGTGGAGTATCTATTTGTTGGCTTTCAAATTGTGGAGTTTCTAGTTGTGGAATTTGTAGTTGCGGAGTTTCAAGTTGTGGAGTTTCTAGTTGGGGAGTTTCTAGAGTATCTAGTTGTGGTGTTTCAAGTTGTGGAGTTTCTAGTTGAGGAGTTTCTAGTTGTGGATTTTCTAGTTGCGGAGTTTCTAGTTATGGAGTTTCAAGTTGTGGAGTTTCTAGTTGTGGAATTTGTAGTTGTGTAGTATCTAGTTGTGGTAATTCAAGTTTTGGAGTTTCTAGCTGTGAAGTTTCTAGTTGTGGAGTTTCTAGTTGCGGAGTTTCTAGTTGTAAAGTCTCTAGTTGTGGAGTTTCTAGCTGTGGAGTTTCTGGTTGTGGAGTCTCTAGTTGTGGAGCTCCTAGTTGCGGAGTCTCTAGTTGTGGATTTCTAGTTGCGAAGTCTAAAGCTGTGGAGTTTCTAGTTGTGGAGTTTCTAGTTGTGGAGTTTGTAGTTATGGGGTTCGTAGTTGTGGAGTTCGTAGTTGTGGAGTTTCTAGTTGTGGAGTCTCTAGTTGTGGAATTGTAGTTGTGGAGTTTCTAGGTGTGGAGTTTGTAGTTGCGGAGTTTCTAGTTGCAGAGTTTCTAGTTGCAGAGTTTTCCAGTTGTGAAGATTGCAGTGGCGGAGTTTCAAGTTGCGGACTTTCTAGCTGTGGAGTTTATAGTTGCGGAGTTTATAGTTGCGGAGTTTCAAGTTGTGGAGTTTCTAGTTGTGGAGTTTGTGGTTGTGGAGTATCTAGAGTTAGAGTTTCAAGTTGGGAAGTTTTAAGTTGTGAATTTTGAAGTTGTAGAGTTCCTAGTTGCGGATTGTCTAGTTGTGGAGTTTATAGTTGCGGAGTCTGTAGTTGTGGAGTTTCTAGTTGTGGAATTTCTAGCTGTGGATTTTCTAGCTGTGAAGTTTCTAGTTGCGGAGTTTTTAGTTGCGAAGTTTCTGGTTGTGGAGTTTCTAGTGTTAGAGTTTCTAGTTGTGGAGTCCATAGTTGTGGAGTATCTATTTGTTGAGTCTCAAGTTGTGGAGTTTCTAGTTATGGAATTTGTAGTTGTGGAGTATCTAGTTGTGGTGTTTCAAAATGTGGAGTTTCTAGCTGTAGAGTTTCTAGTTGTGGATTTTCTAGTTGCGGAGTTTCTAGTTGTGAAGTCTCTAGTTGTGGAGTCTATAGTTGTGGGATTTCTAGTTGCGGAGTTTCTAGTTGCGGAGTTTCTGGTTGTGGAGTTTCTAGTTGTGGAGTTTCTAGTTGCGGAGTTTCAAGTTGTGGAGTTTTTAGTTGTGGAGTTTCTAGTTGTGGAGTTTGTAGTAGTGGAGTATCTAGTTGTGGTGTTTCAAGTTGTGGAGTTTCTAATTGAGGAGTTTCTAGTTGTGGAGTTTCTAGTGGCGGAGTTTCTAGTTTTGGAGTTTATTGTTGTAGAATTCGTAGTTTTGGAGTATCTAGTTGTGGTGTTTCAAGTAGTGAAGTTTCTAGCTGTGGAGTTTCTAGTTGCAGAGTTTCTAGTTGCAGATTTTCTAGTTGCGGAGTTTATTAGTTGTGGAGTTTCAAGTTGTGGAGTTTCTAGTTGTGGAGTTTCTGATTGTGAAGTTTGTAGTTGTGGAGTATCTAGTTGCGGAGTTTCAAGTTGGGGAGTTTCTAGTTGTGGATTTTGAAGTTGTAGAGTTCCTAGTTGCGGAGTGTCTGGTTGGGAGTTCCCTGTTGCGGAGTTTTCTAGTTGCGGAGTCTGTAGTTTTGGCGTTGCTAGTTGTGGAGTTTCTAGTGGTGGATTTTCTAGCTGTGGAGTTTCTAGTTGCGGAGTTCATAGTTGCGGAGTTTTTAGTTGTGGAGTTTCTAGTTGTGAAATTTGTAGTTGTGGAGTATCTAGTTGTGGGGTTGCAAGTTGTGGAGTATCTAGTTGTGGTGTTTCAAGTAGTGAAGTATCTGACTGTGGAGTTTCTAGTTGCAGAGTTTCTAGTTGAGGACTTTCTAGCTGTGGAGTTTCTAGTTGCGGAGTTCATAGTTGCGGAGTTTTTAGTTGTGGAGTTTCTAGTTGTGAAATTTGTAGTTGTGGAGTATCTAGTTGTGGGGTTGCAAGTTGTGGAGTATCTAGTTGTGGTGTTTCAAGTAGTGAAGTATCTGACTGTGGAGTTTCTAGTTGCAGATTTTCTAGTTGAGGAGTTTATTAGTTGTTGAGTGTCAAGTTGTGGAGTTTCTTGTTGTGGAGTCTCTAGTTGTGGAGTTTGTAGTTGTGGAGTTTCTAGTTGCGGAGTCTTTAGATCGGAGTTTCTCGTTGTGGAGTTTCTAGTGGAGTTTCTAGTTTTGGATTCCGTAGTTGTATCTATTTGTTGGGTTTCAAGTTGTGGAGTTTCTAGTTGTGGAATTTGTAGTTGCGGAGTTTCAAGTTGTGGAGTTTCTAGTTGGGGAGTTTCTAGAGTATCTAGTTGTGGTGTTTCAAGTTGTGGAGTTTCTAGTTGAGGAGTTTCTAGTTGTGGAGTTTCTAGTTGCGGAGTTTCTAGTGTTGGAGTTTATTGTTGTGGAATTCGTAGTTTTGGAGTATCTAGTTGTAGTGTTTCAAGTAGTGAAATTTCTAGCTGTGGAGTTTCTAGTTGTGGAGTTTTCTAGTAGCGGAGTTTCTAGTTATGGAGTTTCTAGTTGTGGAATTTGTAGTTGTGTAGTATCTAGTTGTGGTAATTCAAGTTTTGGAGTTTCTAGCTGTGAAGTTTCTAGTTGTGGAGTTTCTAGTTGCGGAGTTTCTAGTTGTAAAGTCTCTAGTTGTGGAGTTCGTAGTTGTGAAGTTTCTAGTTGTGGAGTCTCTAGTTGTGGAGTTTGTAGTTGTGGAGTTTCTAGCTGTGGAGTTTCTAGTTGCGGAGTTTCTGGTTGCAGAGTTTCTAGTTGCAGAGTTTTCCAGTTGTGAAGATTGCAGTGGCGGAGTTTCTAGTTGCGGACTTTCTAGCTGTGGAGTTTCTAGTTGCGGAGTTTATAGTTGCGGAGTTTTTAGTTGTGGAGTTTCTAGTTGTGAAATTTGTAGTTGTGGAGTATATAGTTGAGGTGTTTCAAGTTGTGGAGTTTCTAGTTGTGGAGTTTCAAGTTGTGGAGTTTCTAGTTGTTGATTTTCTAGTTGCCGAGTCTCTAAATGCGAAGTCTCAAGTTGTGGAGTTCCTAGCTGTGGAGTTTCTGGTTGTGGAGTCTCTAGTTGTGGAGTTCCTAGTTGTGGAGTCTCTAGTTGTGGAGTTTGTAGTTGCGAAGTCTAAAGTTGTGGAGTTTCTAGTTGTTTAGTTTCTAGTTGTGGAGTTTGTAGTTGTGGGGTTCGTAGTTGTGGAGTTCGTAGTTGTGAAGTTTCTAGTTGTGGAGTCTCTAGTTGTGGAGTTTGTAGTTGTGGAGTTTCTAGCTGTGGAGTTTCTAGTTGCGGAGTTTCTAGTTGCAGAGTTTCTAGTTGCAGAGTTTTCCAGTTGTGGAGATTGTAGTGGCGGTGTTTCTAGTTTCAGAGTTTGAAGTTGTGGAGTTTACAGTTGTGGAGTATCTAGTTGTGAGTTTCAAGTTGTGGAGTTTTTAGTTGTGGATTTTGAAGTTGTAGAGTTCCTAGTAGCGGATTGTCTAGTTGTGTAGTTTATAGTTGCGGAGTTTTCTAGTTGTGGAGTCTGTAGTTGTGGAGTTTCTAGTTGTGGAATTTATAGCTGTGGATTTTCTAGCTGTGGAGTTTCTAGTTGCAGAGTTTTTAGTTGCGGAGTTTCTGGTTGTGGAGTTTCTAGTGTTGGAGTATCTAGTTGTGGTGTCCGTAGTTGTGGAGTATCTATTTGTTGGGTTTCAAGTTGTGGTGTTTTTTGTTGTGGAATTTGTAGTTGTGGAGTATCTAGTTGTGGTGTTTCAAGTTTTGGAGTTTCTAGCTGTGGAGTTTCTAGTTGTGGAGTTTCTAGTTGTGAAGTCTCTAGTTGTGGAGTCTCTAGTTGTGGGATTTCTAGTTGCAGAGTTTCTATTTGTGGAGTTTCTGGTTGTGGAGTTTCTAGTTGTGAAGTTTAGAGTTATGGAGTCTCTAGCTGTGGAGTTTCTAGTTGCGGAATTTCTAGTTGTGGAGCTTCTAGTTGGGGAGTTTCTAGTTGTGGATTATCTAGTTGTGGTGTTTCAAGTTGTGGAGTTTCTAGTTGAGGAGTTTCTAGTTGCGGAGTTTCTAGTTGTGGAGTTTCTAGTTGTGGAATTCGTAGTTTTGGAGTATCTAGTTGTGGTGTTTGAAGTAGTGAAGTTTCTAGATGTGGAGTTTTTAGTTGCGCAGTTACTAGTTGCAGAATTTCTAGTTGCGGAGTTTTCTAGTAGTGATGTTTCTAGTTATGGAGTTTCTAGTTGTGGAGTACGTAGTTGTGGTGTATCTATTTGTTGGGTTTCAAGTTGTTGAGTTTCAAGCTGCGGATTGTCTAGTTGTGGAGTTTATAGTTGCGGAGTCTGTAGTTGTGGAGTTTCTAGTTGTGGAATTTCTAGCTGTGGATTTTCTAGCTGTGGAGTTTCTAGTTGCGGAGTTTTTATTGCGGAGTTTCAGGTTAAGGAGTTTCTAGTGTTAGAGTTTCTAGTTGTGGAGTCCATAGTTGTGGAGTATCTATTTGTTGAGTTTCAAGTTGTGGAGTTTCTAGTTATGGAATTTGTAGTTGTGGAGTATTTATTTGTTGAGTTTCAAGTTGTGGAGTTTCTAGTTATGGAATTTGTAGTTGTGGAGTATCTAGTTGTGGTGTTTCAAAATGTGGAGTTTCTAGCTGTGGAGTCTCTAGTTGTGGGATTTCTAGTTGCGGAGTTTCTAGTTGCGGAGTTTCTGGTTGTGGAGTTTCTAGTTGTGGAGTTTCTAGTAGAGGAGTCTGTAGTTGTGGAGTCTGTAGTTGTGGAGTTTCTAGTTGTGGAGTTCCTAGTTATGAAGTCTCTAGTTGTGGAGTTTCTAGTTGCGGAGTTTAATAGTTGTGGAGTTTCTAGTGGCGGAGTTTCTAGTAGAGGAGTCTGTAGTTGTGGAGTCTGTAGTTGTGGAGTTTCTAGTTGTGCAGTTCCTAGTTATGAAGTCTCTAGTTGTGGAGTTTCTAGTTGCGGAGTTAATTAGTTGTGGAGTTTCTAGTGGCGGAGTTTCTAGTTGCGGAGTTTCTAGTTGTGGAATTTGTAGTTGTGGAGTATCTAGTTGTGGTGTTTCAAGTTGGGGAGTTTCTAGTTGTGGATTTAGAAGTTGTAGAGTTCCTAGTTGCGGAGTGTCTGGTTGGGAGTTTCTAGTTGCGGAGTTTTCTAGTTGCGGAGTCTGTAGTTGTGGAGTTGCTAGTTTTGGAGTTTCTAGGGGTGGATTTTCTAGCTGTGGAGTTTCTAGTTGCGGAGTTTCTAGTTGCAGAGTTTCTAGTTGCGGACTTTCTAGCTGTGGAGTTTCTATTTATGAAATTTGTTTTTGTGGAGTATCTAGTTGTGGTGTTTCTCGTTGTGGAGTTTCTAGTTGTGGAGTTTCTCGTTGTGGAGTTTCTAGTTGTTGTGTTTCTAGATGCCGAGTCTCTACATACGAAGTCTCAAGTTGTGGAATTTCTAGCTGTGGAGTTTCTGGTTGTGGAGTCTCTAGTTATGGAGTGCCTAGTTGTGGAGCCTCTAGTTGTGGAGTTTCTAGTTGCGAAGTCCAAAGTTGTTGAGTTTCTAGTTGTGGAATTTCTAGTTGTTGAGTTTGTAGTTGTGGGGTTTGTAGTTGTGGGACTCGTAGTTGTGGAGGTTCTAGTTGTGGAGTCTCTAGTTGTGGAGTTTGTAGTTGTGGAGTTTCTAGCTCTGGAGTTTCTAGTTGCGGAGTTTCTAGTTGCAGAGTTTCTAGTTGCGGAGTTTTCCAGTTGTGGAGATTGTAGTGGCGGAGTTTCTAGTTGCGGAGTTTCAAGTTGTGGAGTTTCTAGTTGTGGAGTTTGTAGTTGTGAAGTATCTAGAGTTGGAGTTTCAAGTTGTGAAGTTTTTAGTTGTGGATTTTGAAGTTGTAGAGTTCCTAGTTGCAGATTGTCTAGTTGTGGAGTTTATAGTTGCGGAGTCTGTATTTGTGGAGTTTCTAGTTGTGGAATTTCTAGCTGTGGATTTTCTAGCTGTGGAGTTTCTAGTTGCGGAGTTTTTAGTTGCGGAGTTTCTGGTTGTGGAGTTTCTAGTGTTAGAGTTTCTAGTTGTGGAGTCCATAGTTGTGGAGTATCTATTTGTTGAGTTTCAAGTTGTGGAGTTTCTAGTTATGGAATTTGTAGTTGTGGAGTATCTAGTTGTGGTGTTTCAAAATGTGGAGTTTCTAGCTGTGGAGTTTCTAGTTGTGGATTTTCTAGTTGCGGAGTTTCTAGTTGTGAAGTCTCTAGTTGCAGAGTTTCTAGTTGAGGACTTTCTAGCTGTGGAGTTTCTAGTGGCGGAGTTTATAGTTGCGGAGTTTTTAGTTGTGGAGTTTCTAGTTGAGAATTTGTAGTTGTGGAGTATCTAGTTGTGGGGTTGCAAGTTGTGGAGTATCTAGTTGTGGTGTTTCAAGTAGTGAAGTATCTAACTGTGGAGTTTCTAGTTGCAGATTTTCTAGTTGCGGAGTTTATTAGTTGTGGAGTGTCAAGTTGTGGAGTTTCTAGTTGTGGAGTTTCTTGTGGAGTCTCTAGTTGTGGAGTTTGTAGTGGAGTTTCTAGTTTTGGATTCCGTAGTTGTGGAGTATCTATTTGTTGGGTTTCAAATTGTGGAGTTTCTACTTGTGGAATTTGTAGTTGCGGAGTTTCAAGATGTGGAGTTTCTAGTTGGGGAGTTTCTAGAGTATCTAGTTGTGGTGTTTCAAGTTGTGGAGTTTCTAGTTGAGGAGTTTCTAGTTGTGGATTTTCTAGCTGCGGAGTTTCTAGTTATGGAGTTTCAAGTTGTGGAGTTTCTAGTTGTGGAATTTGTAGTTGTGTAGTATCTAGTTGTGGTAATTCAAGTTTTGGAGTTTCTAGCTGTGAAGTTTCTAGTTGTGGAGTTTCTAGTTGCGGAGTTTCTAGTTGTAAAGTCTCTAGTTGTGGAGTTTCTAGCTGTGGAGTTTCTGGTTGTGGAGTCTCTAGTTGTGGAGCTCCTAGTTGCGGAGTCTCTAGTTGTGGATTTCTAGTTGCGAAGTCTAAAGCTGTGGAGTTTCTAGTTGTGGAGTTTCTAGTTGTGGAGTTTGTAGTTATGGGGTTCGTAGTTGTGGAGTTCGTAGTTGTGGAGTTTCTAGTTGTGGAGTCTCTAGTTGTGGAATTGTAGTTGTGGAGTTTCTAGGTGTGGAGTTTGTAGTTGCGGAGTTTCTAGTTGCAGAGTTTCTAGTTGCAGAGTTTTCCAATTGTGAAGATTGCAGTGGCGGAGTTTCTAGTTGCGGACTTTCTAGCTGTGGAGTTTCTAGTTGCGGAGTTTATAGTTGCGGAGTTTCAAGTTGTGGAGTTTCTAGTTGTGGAGTTTGTGGCTGTGGAGTATCTAGAGTTAGAGTTTCAAGTTGGGAAGTTTTAAGTTGTGAATTTTGAAGTTGTAGAGTTCCTAGTTGCGGATTGTCTAGTTGTGGAGTTTATAGTGGCGGAGTCTGTAGTTGTGGAGTTTCTAGTTGTGGAATTTCTAGCTGTGGATTTTCTAGCTGTGGAGTTTCTAGTTGCGGAGTTTTTAGTTGCGGAGTTTCTGGTTGTGGAGTTTCTAGTGTTAGAGTTTCTAGTTGTGGAGTCCATAGTTGTGGAGTATCTATTTGTTGAGTTTCAAGTTGTGGAGTTTCTAGTTATGGAATTTGTAGTTGTGGAGTATCTAGTTGTGGTGTTTCAAAATGTGGAGTTTCTAGCTGTGGAGTTTCTAGTTGTGGATTTTCCAGTTGCGGAGTTTCTAGTTGTGAAGTCTCTAGTTGTAGAGTCTCTAGTTGTGGGATTTCTAGTCGCGGAGTTTCTAGTTGCGGAGTTTCTGGTTGTGGAGTTTCTAGTTGTGGAGTTTCTAGTTGTGAAGTCTGTAGTTGTGGAGTCTGTAGTTGTGGAGTTTCTAGTTGTGGAGTTCCTAGTTATGGAGTCTCTAGTTGTGGAGTTACTAGTTGCGGAGTTTCAAGTTGTGGAGTTTTTAGTTGTGGAGTTTCTAGTTGTGGAGTTTGTAGTTGTGGAGTATCTAGTTGTGGTGTTTCTAGTTGTGGAGTTTCTAGTTGAGGAGTTTCTAGTTGTGGAGTTTCTAGTTGCAGAGTTTCTAGTTGCGGAGTTTTCTAGTAGTGGAGTTTCTAGTTATGGAGTTTCTAGTTCCGGAGTCTTTAGTTGTGGAGTAGCTAGTTGTGGAGTTTTCAGTGGTGGATTTTCTAGCTGTGCAGTTTCTAGTTGGGGAGTTTCTAGTTGCAGAATTTCCAGTTGCGGATTTCCTAGCTGTGGAGTTTCTAGTTGTGAAATTCGTAGTTGTGGAGTATCTAGTTGTGGTGCTTCAAGTAGTGAAGTTTCTAGCTGTGGAGTTTCTAGTTGCGGAGTTTCTAGTTGCAGATTTTTTAGTTGCGGAGTTTAATAGTTGTGGAGTTTCTAGTGGCGGAGTTTCTAGTTGCGGAGTTTCTAGTTGTGGAGTTTGTAGTTGTGGAGTATCTAGTTGCGGTGTTTCAAGTTGGGGAGTTTCTAGTTGTGGATTTTGAAGTTGTAGAGTTCCTAGTTGCGGAGTGTCTGGTTGGGAGTTTCTAGTTGCGGAGTTTTCTAGTTGCGGAGTCTGTAGTTGTGGAGTTTCTAGTGGTGGATTTTCTAGCTGTGAAGTTTCTAGTTGCGGAGTTTCTAGTTGCAGAGTTTCTAGTTGCAGACTTTCTAGCTGTGGAGTTTCTAGTTATGAAATTTGTTTTTGTGGAGTATCTCGTTGTGGTGTTTCAAGTTGTGGAGTTTCTAGTTGTGGAGTTTCTCGTTGTGGAGTTTCTAGTTGTTGTGTTTCTAGTTGCCGAGTCTCTACATACGAAGTCTCAAGCTGTGGAATTTCTAGCTGTGGAGTTTCTGGTTGTGGAGTCTCTAGTTGTGGAGTTCCTAGTTGTGGAGTCTCTAGTTGTGGAGTTTCTAGTTGCGAAGTCTAAAGTTGTTGAGTTTCTAGTTGTGGAATTTCTAGTTGTTGAGTTTGTAGTTGTGGGGTTCGTAGTTGTGAGACTCGTAGTTGTGGAGTTTCTAGTTGTGGAGTCTCTAGTTGTGGAGTTTGTAGTTGTGGAGTTTCTAGCTCTGGAGTTTCTAGTTGCGGAGTTTCTAGTTGCAGAGTTTCTAGTTGCGGAGTTTTCCAGTTGTGGAGATTGTAGTGGCGGAGTTTCTATTTGCGGAGTTTCAAGTTGTGGAGTTTCTAGTTGTGGAGTTTGTAGTTGTGAAGTATCTAGAGTTGGAGTTCCAAGTTGTGAAGTTTTTAGTTGTGGATTTTGAAGTTGTAGAGTTCCTAGTTGCGGATTGTCTAGTTGTGGAGTTTATAGTTGCGGAGTCTGTAGTTGTGGAGTTTCTAGTTGTGGAATTTCTAGCTGTGGATTTTCTAGCTGTGGAGTTTCTAGTTGCGGAGTTTTTAGTTGCGGAGTTTCTGGTTGTGGAGTTTCTAGTGTTAGAGTTTCTAGTTGTTGAGTCCATAGTTGTGGAGTATCTATTTGTTGAGTTTCAAGTTGTGGAGTTTCTAGGTATGGAATTTGTAGTTGTGGAGTATCTAGCTGTGGTGTTTCAAAATATGGAGTTTCTAGCTGTGGAGTTTCTAGTTGTGGATTTTCTAGTTGCGGAGTTTCTAGTTGTGAAGTCTCTAGTTGTGGAGTCTCTAGTTGTGGGATTTCTAGTTGCGGAGTTTCTAGTTGCGGAGTTTCTTGTTGTGGAGTTTCTAGTTGTGGAGTTTCTACTTGCGGAGTTTCAAGTTGTGGAGTTTTAGTTGTGGAGTTTCTAGTTGTGGAGTTTGTAGTTGTGGAGTATCTAGTTGTGGTGTTTCAAGTTGTGGAGTTTCTAATTGAGGAGTTTCTAGTTTGTGAGTTTCTAGTGGCGGAGTTTCTAGTTTTGGAGTTTATTGTTGTAGAATTCGTAGTTTTGGAGTATCTAGTTGTGGTGTTTCAAGTAGTGAAGTTTCTAGCTGTGGAGTTTCTAGTTGCAGATTTTCTAGTTGCGGAGTTCATTAGTTGTGGAGTTTCAAAGTGGAGTTACTAGTTGTGGAGTTTCTAATTGTGAAGTTTGTAGTTGTGGAGTATCTAGTTGCGGAGTTTCAAGTTGGGGAGTTTCTAGTTGTGGATTTTGAAGTTGTAGAGTTCCTAGTTGCGGAGTGTCTGGTTGGGAGTTTTGTGTTGCGGAGTTTTCTAGTTGCGGAGTCTGTAGTTGTGGCGTTGCTAGTTGTGGAGTTTCTAGTGGTGGATTTTCTACCTGTGGAGTTTCTAGTTGCGGAGTTTCTAGTTGCAGAGTTTCTAGTTGAGGACTTTCTAGCTGTGGAGTTTCTAGTTGCGGAGTTTATAGTTGCGGAGTTTTTAGTTGTGGAGTTTCTAGTTGTGAAATTTGTAGTTGTGGAGTATCTAGTTGTGGGGTTGCAAGTTGTGGAGTATCTAGTTGCGGAGTTTCAAGTTGTGGAGTTTTTAATTGTGGAGTTTCTAGTTGTGGAGTTTGTAGTTGTGGAGTATCTAGTTGTGGTGTTTCAAGTTGTGGAGTTTCTAGTTGAGGAGTTTCTAGAGGTGGATTTTCTAGCTGTGGAGTTTCTAGTTGCGGAGTTTCTAGTTGCAGAGTTTCTAGTTGCGCACTTTTTAGCTGTGGAGTTTCTAGTTATGAAATTTGTTTTTGTGGAGTATCTAGTTGTGGTGTTTCAAGTTGTGGAGTTTCTAGTTGTGGAGTTTCTCGTTGTGGAGTTTCTAGTTGTTGTGTTTCTAGTTGCCGAGTCTCTACATACGAAGTCTCAAGTTGTGGAATTTCTAGCTGTGGAGTTTCTGGTTGTGGAGTCTCTAGTTATGGAGTTCCTAGTTGTGGAGTCTCTAGTTGTGGAGTTTCTAGTTGCGAAGTCCAAAGTTGTTGAGTTTCTAGTTGTGGAGTTTCTAGTTGTTGAGTTTGTAGTTGTGGGGTTTGTAGTTGTGGGACTCGTAGTTGTGGAGTTTCTAGTTGTGGAGTCTCTAGTTGCAGAGTTTCTAGTTGCGGAGTTTTCCAGTTGTGGAGATTGTAGTGGCGGAGTTTCTAGTTGAGGAGTTTCAAGTTGTGGAGTTTCTAGTTGTGGAGTTTGTAGTTGTGGAGTATCTAGTTGGGGAGTTTCAAGTCGTGAAGTTTTTAGTTGTGGATTTTGAAGTTGTAGAGTCCCTAGTTGCGGATTGTCTAGTTGTGGAGTTCATAGTTGCGGAGTCTGTAGTTGTTGAGTTTCTAGTTGTGGAATTTCTAGCTGTGGATTTTCTAGCTGTGGAGTTTCTAGTTGCGGAGTTTTTAGTTGCGGAGTTTCTGGTTGTGGAGTTTCTAGTGTTAGAGTTTCTAGTTGTGGAGTGCATAGTTTTGGAGTATCTATTTGTTGAGTTTCAAGTTGTGAAGTTTCTAGTTAGGGAATTTGTAGTTGTGGAGTATCTAGTTGTGGTGTTTCGAAATGTGGAGTTTCTAGCTGTGGAGTTTCTAGTTTTGGATTTTCTAGTTGCGGAGTTTCTAGTTGTGAAGTTTCTAGTTGTGGAGTCTCTAGTTGTGGGATTTCTAGTCGCGGAGTTTCTAGTTGCGGAGTTTCTGGTTGTGGAGTTTCTAGTTGTGGAGTTTCTAGTTGTGGAGTCGGTAGTTGTGGAGTCTGTAGTTGTGAAGTTTCTAGTTGTGGAGTTCCTAGTTATGGAGTGTCTAGTTGTGGAGTTTCTAGTTGCGGAGTTTCAAGTTGTGGAGTTTTTAGTTGTGGAGTTTCTAGTTGTGGAGCTTGTAGTTGTGGAGTATCTAGTTGTGGTGTTTCAAGTTGTGGAGTTTCTAGTTGAGGAGTTTCTAGTTGTGGAGTTTCTAGTTGCAGAGTTTCTAGTTGCGGAGTTTTCTAGTAGTGGAGTTTCTAGTTATGGAGTTTCTAGTTGCGGAGTTTCAAGTTGTGGAGTTTGTAGTTGTGGAGTATCTAGTTGTGGAGTTTCAAGTTGTGGAGTTTCTAGTTGTGGATTTTGAAGTTGTAGAGTTCCTAGTTGCGGAGTGTCTAGTTGGGAGTGTCTAGTTGTGGAGTTTCTAGTGGTGGATTTTCTAGCTGTGGAGTTTCTAGTTGCGGAGTTTCTAGTTGCAGAGTTTCTAGTTGCGGA
Source organism: Rhipicephalus microplus (assembly GCF_043290135.1). NCBI lineage: Eukaryota > Metazoa > Arthropoda > Arachnida > Ixodida > Ixodidae > Rhipicephalus > Rhipicephalus microplus. The sequence continues at coordinate 5,865,690 of NW_027464590.1, read as the reverse complement.
CTTTCTAGCTGTGGAGTTTCTAGTTGCGGTGTTTCTAGTTGTGGAGTTTCTAGTTGTGGAGTTTCTAGTTGTGGAGTTTCTAGTTGTGGAGTTTGTAGTTTCGAAGTCTCAAGTTGTGAAGTTTCTAGTTTTAGAGTTCCTAGTTGCGGAGTGTCTGTTTGGGAGTTTCTAGTTGCGGAGTTTTCTAGTTGCGGAGTCTGTAGTTGTGGAGTTGCTAGTTGTGGAGTTTCTAGTGGTGGACTTTCTAGCTGTGGAGTTCTAGTTGCGGAGTTTCTAGTTGCAGAGTTTCTAGTTGCAGACTTTCTAGCTGTGGAGTTTCTAGTTGTGAAGTCTCTAGTTGTGGAGTTTCTCGTTGTGGAGTTTCTAGTTGTTGTGTTTCTAGTTGCGAAGTCTAAAGTTGTTGAGTTTCTAGTTGTGGAATTTCTAGTTGTTGAGTTTGTAGTTGTGGGGTTCGTAGTTGTGGGACTCGTAGTTGTGGAGTTTCTAGTTGTGGAGTCTCTAGTTGTGGAGTTTGTAGTTGTGGAGTTTCTAGTTGCAGAGTTTCTAGTTGCAGAGTTTCTAGTTGCAGAGTTTCTAGTTGCGGAGTTTTCCAGTTGTGGAGATTGTAGTGGCGGAGTTTCTAGTTGCGGAGTTTCAAGTTGTGGAGTTTCTAGTTGTGGAGTTTGTAGTTGTGGAGTATCTAGTTGTGGAGTTTCAAGTTGTGAAGTTTTTATTTGTGGATTTTGAAGTTGTAGAGTTCCTAGTTGCAGATTGTCTAGTTGTGGAGTTTATAGTTGCGGAGTCTGTAGTTGTGGAGTTTCTAGTTGTGCAATTTCCAGCTGTGAATTTTCTAGCTGCGGAGTTTCTAGTTGTGGAGTTTCTAGTTGCGGAGTTTCAAGTGTTGGAGTTTTTAGTTGTGGAGTTTCTAGTTGTGGAGTTTGTAGTTGTGGAGTATCTTGTTGTGGTGTTTCAAGTGTTGGAGTTTCTAGTTGAGGACTTTCTAGTTTTGAAGTTTATTGTTGTAGAATTCGTAGTTTTGGAGTATCTAGTTGTAGTGTTTCAAGTATCGAAGTTTCTAGCTGTGGAGTTTCTAGTTGCGGAGTTTCTAGTTGCAGAGTTTCTAGTTGCGGAGTTTTATAGTAGGGGAGTTTCTAGTTATGGAGTCTCTAGTTGTGGGATTTCTAGTTGCGGAGTTTCTAGTTGCGGAGTTTCTGGTTGTGGAGTTTCTAGTTGTGGAGATTCTTGTTGTGAAGTCTGTAGTTGTGGAGTTTCTAGTGGGAGATTTTCTAGCTGTGCAGTTGCTAGTTGTAGAGTTTCTACTTGCAGAGTTTCTAGTTGCGAACTTTCTAGCTGTGGAGTTTCTAGTTGTGGAATTCGTAGTTGTGGAGTATCTAGTTGTGGTGCTTCAAGTAGTGAAGTTTCCAGCTGTGGAGTTTCTAGTTGCAGAGTTTCTAGTTGCAGATTTTCTAGTTGCGGAGTTTATTAGTTGTGGAGTTTCAAGTTGTGGAGTTTCTAGTTGTGGAGTTTCTGACTGTGAAGTTTGTAGTTGTGGAGTATCTAGTTGCGGAGTTTCAAGTTGGGGAGTTTCTAGTTGTGGATTTTGAAGTTGTAGAGTTCCTAGTTGCGGATTGTCTGGTTGGGAGTTTCTAGTTGCGGAGTTTTCTAGTTGCGGAGTCCTTAGTTGTGGCGTTGCTAGTTGTGGAGTTTCTAATGGTGGATTTTCTAGCTGTGGAGTTTCTAGTTGCGGAGTTTCTAGTTGCAGAGTTTCTAGTTGAGGACTTTCTAGCTGTGGAGTTTCTAGTGGCGGAGTTTATAGTTGCGGAGTTTTTAGTTGTGGAGTTTCTAGTTGTGAATTTGTAGTTGTGGAGTATCTAGTTGTGGGGTTGCAAGTTGTGGAGTTTCTAGTTGTGGAGTTTCTTGTGGAGTCTCTAGTTGTGGAGTTTGTAGTGGAGTTTCTAGTTTTGGATTCCGTAGTTGTGGAGTATCTATTTGTTGGCTTTCAAATTGTGGAGTTTCTAGTTGTGGAATTTGTAGTTGCGGAGTTTCAAGTTGTGGAGTTTCTAGTTGGGGAGTTTCTAGAGTATCTAGTTGTGGTGTTTCAAGTTGTGGAGTTTCTAGTTGAGGAGTTTCTAGTTGTTGATTTTCTAGTTGCGGAGTTTCTAGTTATGGAGTTTCAAGTTGTGGAGTTTCTAGTTGTGGAATTTGTAGTTGTGTAGTATCTAGTTGTGGTAATTCAAGTTTTGGAGTTTCTAGCTGTGAAGTTTCTAGTTGTGGAGTTTCTAGTTGCGGAGTTTCTAGTTGTAAAGTCTCTAGTTGTGGAGTTTCTAGCTGTGGAGTTTCTGGTTGTGGAGTCTCTAGTTATGGAGCTCCTAGTTGCGGAGTCTCTAGTTGTGGATTTCTAGTTGCGAAGTCTAAAGCTGTGGAGTTTCTAGTTGTGGAGTTTCTAGTTGTGGAGTTTGTAGTTATGGGGTTCGTAGTTGTGGAGTTCGTAGTTGTGGAGTTTCTAGTTGTGGAGTCTCTAGTTGTGGAATTGTAGTTGTGGAGTTTCTAGGTGTGGAGTTTGTAGTTGCGGAGTTTCTAGTTGCAGAGTTTCTAGTTGCAGAGTTTTCCAGTTGTGAAGATTGCAGTGGCGGAGTTTCAAGTTGCGGACTTTCTAGCTGTGGAGTTTCTAGTTGCGGAGTTTATAGTTGCGGAGTTTCAAGTTGTGGAGTTTCTAGTTGTGGAGTTTGTGGTTGTGGAGTATCTAGAGTTAGAGTTTCAAGTTGGGAAGTTTTAAGTTGTGAATTTTGAAGTTGTAGAGTTCCTAGTTGCGGATTGTCTAGTTGTGGAGTTTATAGTTGCGGAGTCTGTAGTTGTGGAGTTTCTAGTTGTGGAATTTCTAGCTGTGGATTTTCTAGCTGTGGAGTTTCTAGTTGCGGAGTTTTTAGTTGCGGAGTTTCTGGTTGTGGTGTTTCAAGTTGTGGAGTTTCTAGTTGAGGAGTTTCTAGTTGTGGAGTTTCTAGTTGCGGAGTTTCTAGTGTTGGAGTTTATTGTTGTGGAATTCGTAGTTTTGGAGTATCTAGTTGTAGTGTTTCAAGTAGTGAAATTTCTAGCTGTGGAGTTTCTAGTTGTGGAGTTTTCTAGTAGCGGAGTTTCTAGTTATGGAGTTTCTAGTTGTGGAATTTGTAGTTGTGTAGTATCTAGTTGTGGTAATTCAAGTTTTGGAGTTTCTAGCTGTGAAGTTTCTAGTTGTGGAGTTTCTAGTTGCGGAGTTTCTAGTTGTAAAGTCTCTAGTTGTGGAGTTCGTAGTTGTGAAGTTTCTAGTTGTGGAGTCTCTAGTTGTGGAGTTTGTAGTTGTGGAGTTTCTAGCTGTGGAGTTTCTAGTTGCGGAGTTTCTGGTTGCAGAGTTTCTAGTTGCAGAGTTTTCCAGTTGTGAAGATTGCAGTGGCGGAGTTTCTAGTTGCGGACTTTCTAGCTGTGGAGTTTCTAGTTGCGGAGTTTATAGTTGCGGAGTTTTTAGTTGTGGAGTTTCTAGTTGTGAAATTTGTAGTTGTGGAGTATCTAGTTGAGGTGTTTCAAGTTGTGGAGTTTCTAGTTGTGGAGTTTCAAGTTGTGGAGTTTCTAGTTGTTGATTTTCTAGTTGCCGAGTCTCTAAATGCGAAGTCTCAAGTTGTGGAGTTCCTAGCTGTGGAGTTTCTGGTTGTGGAGTCTCTAGTTGTGGAGTTCCTAGTTGTGGAGTCTCTAGTTGTGGAGTTTGTAGTTGCGAAGTCTAAAGTTGTGGAGTTTCTAGTTGTTTAGTTTCTAGTTGTGGAGTTTGTAGTTGTGGGGTTCGTAGTTGTGGAGTTCGTAGTTGTGAAGTTTCTAGTTGTGGAGTCTCTAGTTGTGGAGTTTGTAGTTGTGGAGTTTCTAGCTGTGGAGTTTCTAGTTGCGGAGTTTCTAGTTGCAGAGTTTCTAGTTGCAGAGTTTTCCAGTTGTGGAGATTGTAGTGGCGGTGTTTCTAGTTTCAGAGTTTGAAGTTGTGGAGTTTACAGTTGTGGAGTATCTAGTTGTGAGTTTCAAGTTGTGGAGTTTTTAGTTGTGGATTTTGAAGTTGTAGAGTTCCTAGTAGCGGATTGTCTAGTTGTGTAGTTTATAGTTGCGGAGTTTTCTAGTTGTGGAGTCTGTAGTTGTGGAGTTTCTAGTTGTGGAATTTATAGCTGTGGATTTTCTAGCTGTGGAGTTTCTAGTTGCGGAGTTTTTAGTTGCGGAGTTTCTGGTTGTGGAGTTTCTAGTGTTGGAGTATCTAGTTGTGGAGTCCGTAGTTGTGGAGTATCTATTTGTTGGGTTTCAAGTTGTGGTGTTTTTTGTTGTGGAATTTGTAGTTGTGGAGTATCTAGTTGTGGTGTTTCAAGTTTTGGAGTTTCTAGCTGTGGAGTTTCTAGTTGTGGAGTTTCTAGTTGTGAAGTCTCTAGTTGTGGAGTCTCTAGTTGTGGGATTTCTAGTTGCAGAGTTTCTATTTGTGGAGTTTCTGGTTGTGGAGTTTCTAGTTGTGAAGTTTAGAGTTATGGAGTCTCTAGCTGTGGAGTTTCTAGTTGCGGAATTTCTAGTTGTGGAGCTTCTAGTTGGGGAGTTTCTAGTTGTGGATTATCTAGTTGTGGTGTTTCAAGTTGTGGAGTTTCTAGTTGAGGAGTTTCTAGTTGCGGAGTTTCTAGTTGTGGAGTTTCTAGTTGTGGAATTCGTAGTTTTGGAGTATCTAGTTGTGGTGTTTGAAGTAGTGAAGTTTCTAGATGTGGAGTTTTTAGTTGCGCAGTTACTAGTTGCAGAATTTCTAGTTGCGGAGTTTTCTAGTAGTGATGTTTCTAGTTATGGAGTTTCTAGTTGTGGAGTACGTAGTTGTGGTGTATCTATTTGTTGGGTTTCAAGTTGTTGAGTTTCAAGCTGCGGATTGTCTAGTTGTGGAGTTTATAGTTGCGGAGTCTGTAGTTGTGGAGTTTCTAGTTGTGGAATTTCTAGCTGTGGATTTTCTAGCTGTGGAGTTTCTAGTTGCGGAGTTTTTATTGCGGAGTTTCAGGTTAAGGAGTTTCTAGTGTTAGAGTTTCTAGTTGTGGAGTCCATAGTTGTGGAGTATCTATTTGTTGAGTTTCAAGTTGTGGAGTTTCTAGTTATGGAATTTGTAGTTGTGGAGTATTTATTTGTTGAGTTTCAAGTTGTGGAGTTTCTAGTTATGGAATTTGTAGTTGTGGAGTATCTAGTTGTGGTGTTTCAAAATGTGGAGTTTCTAGCTGTGGAGTCTCTAGTTGTGGGATTTCTAGTTGCGGAGTTTCTAGTTGCGGAGTTTCTGGTTGTGGAGTTTCTAGTTGTGGAGTTTCTAGTAGAGGAGTCTGTAGTTGTGGAGTCTGTAGTTGTGGAGTTTCTAGTTGTGGAGTTCCTAGTTATGAAGTCTCTAGTTGTGGAGTTTCTAGTTGCGGAGTTTAATAGTTGTGGAGTTTCTAGTGGCGGAGTTTCTAGTAGAGGAGTCTGTAGTTGTGGAGTCTGTAGTTGTGGAGTTTCTAGTTGTGCAGTTCCTAGTTATGAAGTCTCTAGTTGTGGAGTTTCTAGTTGCGGAGTTAATTAGTTGTGGAGTTTCTAGTGGCGGAGTTTCTAGTTGCGGAGTTTCTAGTTGTGGAATTTGTAGTTGTGGAGTATCTAGTTGTGGTGTTTCAAGTTGGGGAGTTTCTAGTTGTGGATTTAGAAGTTGTAGAGTTCCTAGTTGCGGAGTGTCTGGTTGGGAGTTTCTAGTTGCGGAGTTTTCTAGTTGCGGAGTCTGTAGTTGTGGAGTTGCTAGTTTTGGAGTTTCTAGGGGTGGATTTTCTAGCTGTGGAGTTTCTAGTTGCGGAGTTTCTAGTTGCAGAGTTTCTAGTTGCGGACTTTCTAGCTGTGGAGTTTCTATTTATGAAATTTGTTTTTGTGGAGTATCTAGTTGTGGTGTTTCTCGTTGTGGAGTTTCTAGTTGTGGAGTTTCTCGTTGTGGAGTTTCTAGTTGTTGTGTTTCTAGATGCCGAGTCTCTACATACGAAGTCTCAAGTTGTGGAATTTCTAGCTGTGGAGTTTCTGGTTGTGGAGTCTCTAGTTATGGAGTGCCTAGTTGTGGAGTCTCTAGTTGTGGAGTTTCTAGTTGCGAAGTCCAAAGTTGTTGAGTTTCTAGTTGTGGAATTTCTAGTTGTTGAGTTTGTAGTTGTGGGGTTTGTAGTTGTGGGACTCGTAGTTGTGGAGGTTCTAGTTGTGGAGTCTCTAGTTGTGGAGTTTGTAGTTGTGGAGTTTCTAGCTCTGGAGTTTCTAGTTGCGGAGTTTCTAGTTGCAGAGTTTCTAGTTGCGGAGTTTTCCAGTTGTGGAGATTGTAGTGGCGGAGTTTCTAGTTGCGGAGTTTCAAGTTGTGGAGTTTCTAGTTGTGGAGTTTGTAGTTGTGAAGTATCTAGAGTTGGAGTTTCAAGTTGTGAAGTTTTTAGTTGTGGATTTTGAAGTTGTAGAGTTCCTAGTTGCAGATTGTCTAGTTGTGGAGTTTATAGTTGCGGAGTCTGTATTTGTGGAGTTTCTAGTTGTGGAATTTCTAGCTGTGGATTTTCTAGCTGTGGAGTTTCTAGTTGCGGAGTTTTTAGTTGCGGAGTTTCTGGTTGTGGAGTTTCTAGTGTTAGAGTTTCTAGTTGTGGAGTCCATAGTTGTGGAGTATCTATTTGTTGAGTTTCAAGTTGTGGAGTTTCTAGTTATGGAATTTGTAGTTGTGGAGTATCTAGTTGTGGTGTTTCAAAATGTGGAGTTTCTAGCTGTGGAGTTTCTAGTTGTGGATTTTCTAGTTGCGGAGTTTCTAGTTGTGAAGTCTCTAGTTGCAGAGTTTCTAGTTGAGGACTTTCTAGCTGTGGAGTTTCTAGTGGCGGAGTTTATAGTTGCGGAGTTTTTAGTTGTGGAGTTTCTAGTTGAGAATTTGTAGTTGTGGAGTATCTAGTTGTGGGGTTGCAAGTTGTGGAGTATCTAGTTGTGGTGTTTCAAGTAGTGAAGTATCTAACTGTGGAGTTTCTAGTTGCAGATTTTCTAGTTGCGGAGTTTATTAGTTGTGGAGTGTCAAGTTGTGGAGTTTCTAGTTGTGGAGTTTCTTGTGGAGTCTCTAGTTGTGGAGTTTGTAGTGGAGTTTCTAGTTTTGGATTCCGTAGTTGTGGAGTATCTATTTGTTGGGTTTCAAATTGTGGAGTTTCTACTTGTGGAATTTGTAGTTGCGGAGTTTCAAGATGTGGAGTTTCTAGTTGGGGAGTTTCTAGAGTATCTAGTTGTGGTGTTTCAAGTTGTGGAGTTTCTAGTTGAGGAGTTTCTAGTTGTGGATTTTCTAGCTGCGGAGTTTCTAGTTATGGAGTTTCAAGTTGTGGAGTTTCTAGTTGTGGAATTTGTAGTTGTGTAGTATCTAGTTGTGGTAATTCAAGTTTTGGAGTTTCTAGCTGTGAAGTTTCTAGTTGTGGAGTTTCTAGTTGCGGAGTTTCTAGTTGTAAAGTCTCTAGTTGTGGAGTTTCTAGCTGTGGAGTTTCTGGTTGTGGAGTCTCTAGTTGTGGAGCTCCTAGTTGCGGAGTCTCTAGTTGTGGATTTCTAGTTGCGAAGTCTAAAGCTGTGGAGTTTCTAGTTGTGGAGTTTCTAGTTGTGGAGTTTGTAGTTATGGGGTTCGTAGTTGTGGAGTTCGTAGTTGTGGAGTTTCTAGTTGTGGAGTCTCTAGTTGTGGAATTGTAGTTGTGGAGTTTCTAGGTGTGGAGTTTGTAGTTGCGGAGTTTCTAGTTGCAGAGTTTCTAGTTGCAGAGTTTTCCAATTGTGAAGATTGCAGTGGCGGAGTTTCTAGTTGCGGACTTTCTAGCTGTGGAGTTTCTAGTTGCGGAGTTTATAGTTGCGGAGTTTCAAGTTGTGGAGTTTCTAGTTGTGGAGTTTGTGGCTGTGGAGTATCTAGAGTTAGAGTTTCAAGTTGGGAAGTTTTAAGTTGTGAATTTTGAAGTTGTAGAGTTCCTAGTTGCGGATTGTCTAGTTGTGGAGTTTATAGTGGCGGAGTCTGTAGTTGTGGAGTTTCTAGTTGTGGAATTTCTAGCTGTGGATTTTCTAGCTGTGGAGTTTCTAGTTGCGGAGTTTTTAGTTGCGGAGTTTCTGGTTGTGGAGTTTCTAGTGTTAGAGTTTCTAGTTGTGGAGTCCATAGTTGTGGAGTATCTATTTGTTGAGTTTCAAGTTGTGGAGTTTCTAGTTATGGAATTTGTAGTTGTGGAGTATCTAGTTGTGGTGTTTCAAAATGTGGAGTTTCTAGCTGTGGAGTTTCTAGTTGTGGATTTTCCAGTTGCGGAGTTTCTAGTTGTGAAGTCTCTAGTTGTAGAGTCTCTAGTTGTGGGATTTCTAGTCGCGGAGTTTCTAGTTGCGGAGTTTCTGGTTGTGGAGTTTCTAGTTGTGGAGTTTCTAGTTGTGAAGTCTGTAGTTGTGGAGTCTGTAGTTGTGGAGTTTCTAGTTGTGGAGTTCCTAGTTATGGAGTCTCTAGTTGTGGAGTTACTAGTTGCGGAGTTTCAAGTTGTGGAGTTTTTAGTTGTGGAGTTTCTAGTTGTGGAGTTTGTAGTTGTGGAGTATCTAGTTGTGGTGTTTCTAGTTGTGGAGTTTCTAGTTGAGGAGTTTCTAGTTGTGGAGTTTCTAGTTGCAGAGTTTCTAGTTGCGGAGTTTTCTAGTAGTGGAGTTTCTAGTTATGGAGTTTCTAGTTCCGGAGTCTTTAGTTGTGGAGTAGCTAGTTGTGGAGTTTTCAGTGGTGGATTTTCTAGCTGTGCAGTTTCTAGTTGGGGAGTTTCTAGTTGCAGAATTTCCAGTTGCGGATTTCCTAGCTGTGGAGTTTCTAGTTGTGAAATTCGTAGTTGTGGAGTATCTAGTTGTGGTGCTTCAAGTAGTGAAGTTTCTAGCTGTGGAGTTTCTAGTTGCGGAGTTTCTAGTTGCAGATTTTTTAGTTGCGGAGTTTAATAGTTGTGGAGTTTCTAGTGGCGGAGTTTCTAGTTGCGGAGTTTCTAGTTGTGGAGTTTGTAGTTGTGGAGTATCTAGTTGCGGTGTTTCAAGTTGGGGAGTTTCTAGTTGTGGATTTTGAAGTTGTAGAGTTCCTAGTTGCGGAGTGTCTGGTTGGGAGTTTCTAGTTGCGGAGTTTTCTAGTTGCGGAGTCTGTAGTTGTGGAGTTTCTAGTGGTGGATTTTCTAGCTGTGAAGTTTCTAGTTGCGGAGTTTCTAGTTGCAGAGTTTCTAGTTGCAGACTTTCTAGCTGTGGAGTTTCTAGTTATGAAATTTGTTTTTGTGGAGTATCTCGTTGTGGTGTTTCAAGTTGTGGAGTTTCTAGTTGTGGAGTTTCTCGTTGTGGAGTTTCTAGTTGTTGTGTTTCTAGTTGCCGAGTCTCTACATACGAAGTCTCAAGCTGTGGAATTTCTAGCTGTGGAGTTTCTGGTTGTGGAGTCTCTAGTTGTGGAGTTCCTAGTTGTGGAGTCTCTAGTTGTGGAGTTTCTAGTTGCGAAGTCTAAAGTTGTTGAGTTTCTAGTTGTGGAATTTCTAGTTGTTGAGTTTGTAGTTGTGGGGTTCGTAGTTGTGAGACTCGTAGTTGTGGAGTTTCTAGTTGTGGAGTCTCTAGTTGTGGAGTTTGTAGTTGTGGAGTTTCTAGCTCTGGAGTTTCTAGTTGCGGAGTTTCTAGTTGCAGAGTTTCTAGTTGCGGAGTTTTCCAGTTGTGGAGATTGTAGTGGCGGAGTTTCTATTTGCGGAGTTTCAAGTTGTGGAGTTTCTAGTTGTGGAGTTTGTAGTTGTGAAGTATCTAGAGTTGGAGTTCCAAGTTGTGAAGTTTTTAGTTGTGGATTTTGAAGTTGTAGAGTTCCTAGTTGCGGATTGTCTAGTTGTGGAGTTTATAGTTGCGGAGTCTGTAGTTGTGGAGTTTCTAGTTGTGGAATTTCTAGCTGTGGATTTTCTAGCTGTGGAGTTTCTAGTTGCGGAGTTTTTAGTTGCGGAGTTTCTGGTTGTGGAGTTTCTAGTGTTAGAGTTTCTAGTTGTTGAGTCCATAGTTGTGGAGTATCTATTTGTTGAGTTTCAAGTTGTGGAGTTTCTAGGTATGGAATTTGTAGTTGTGGAGTATCTAGCTGTGGTGTTTCAAAATATGGAGTTTCTAGCTGTGGAGTTTCTAGTTGTGGATTTTCTAGTTGCGGAGTTTCTAGTTGTGAAGTCTCTAGTTGTGGAGTCTCTAGTTGTGGGATTTCTAGTTGCGGAGTTTCTAGTTGCGGAGTTTCTTGTTGTGGAGTTTCTAGTTGTGGAGTTTCTACTTGCGGAGTTTCAAGTTGTGGAGTTTTAGTTGTGGAGTTTCTAGTTGTGGAGTTTGTAGTTGTGGAGTATCTAGTTGTGGTGTTTCAAGTTGTGGAGTTTCTAATTGAGGAGTTTCTAGTTTGTGAGTTTCTAGTGGCGGAGTTTCTAGTTTTGGAGTTTATTGTTGTAGAATTCGTAGTTTTGGAGTATCTAGTTGTGGTGTTTCAAGTAGTGAAGTTTCTAGCTGTGGAGTTTCTAGTTGCAGATTTTCTAGTTGCGGAGTTTATTAGTTGTGGAGTTTCAAAGTGGAGTTACTAGTTGTGGAGTTTCTAATTGTGAAGTTTGTAGTTGTGGAGTATCTAGTTGCGGAGTTTCAAGTTGGGGAGTTTCTAGTTGTGGATTTTGAAGTTGTAGAGTTCCTAGTTGCGGAGTGTCTGGTTGGGAGTTTTGTGTTGCGGAGTTTTCTAGTTGCGGAGTCTGTAGTTGTGGCGTTGCTAGTTGTGGAGTTTCTAGTGGTGGATTTTCTACCTGTGGAGTTTCTAGTTGCGGAGTTTCTAGTTGCAGAGTTTCTAGTTGAGGACTTTCTAGCTGTGGAGTTTCTAGTTGCGGAGTTTATAGTTGCGGAGTTTTTAGTTGTGGAGTTTCTAGTTGTGAAATTTGTAGTTGTGGAGTATCTAGTTGTGGGGTTGCAAGTTGTGGAGTATCTAGTTGCGGAGTTTCAAGTTGTGGAGTTTTTAATTGTGGAGTTTCTAGTTGTGGAGTTTGTAGTTGTGGAGTATCTAGTTGTGGTGTTTCAAGTTGTGGAGTTTCTAGTTGAGGAGTTTCTAGTGGTGGATTTTCTAGCTGTGGAGTTTCTAGTTGCGGAGTTTCTAGTTGCAGAGTTTCTAGTTGCGCACTTTTTAGCTGTGGAGTTTCTAGTTATGAAATTTGTTTTTGTGGAGTATCTAGTTGTGGTGTTTCAAGTTGTGGAGTTTCTAGTTGTGGAGTTTCTCGTTGTGGAGTTTCTAGTTGTTGTGTTTCTAGTTGCCGAGTCTCTACATACGAAGTCTCAAGTTGTGGAATTTCTAGCTGTGGAGTTTCTGGTTGTGGAGTCTCTAGTTATGGAGTTCCTAGTTGTGGAGTCTCTAGTTGTGGAGTTTCTAGTTGCGAAGTCCAAAGTTGTTGAGTTTCTAGTTGTGGAGTTTCTAGTTGTTGAGTTTGTAGTTGTGGGGTTTGTAGTTGTGGGACTCGTAGTTGTGGAGTTTCTAGTTGTGGAGTCTCTAGTTGCAGAGTTTCTAGTTGCGGAGTTTTCCAGTTGTGGAGGTTGTAGTGGCGGAGTTTCTAGTTGAGGAGTTTCAAGTTGTGGAGTTTCTAGTTGTGGAGTTTGTAGTTGTGGAGTATCTAGTTGGGGAGTTTCAAGTCGTGAAGTTTTTAGTTGTGGATTTTGAAGTTGTAGAGTCCCTAGTTGCGGATTGTCTAGTTGTGGAGTTCATAGTTGCGGAGTCTGTAGTTGTTGAGTTTCTAGTTGTGGAATTTCTAGCTGTGGATTTTCTAGCTGTGGAGTTTCTAGTTGCGGAGTTTTTAGTTGCGGAGTTTCTGGTTGTGGAGTTTCTAGTGTTAGAGTTTCTAGTTGTGGAGTGCATAGTTTTGGAGTATCTATTTGTTGAGTTTCAAGTTGTGAAGTTTCTAGTTAGGGAATTTGTAGTTGTGGAGTATCTAGTTGTGGTGTTTCGAAATGTGGAGTTTCTAGCTGTGGAGTTTCTAGTTTTGGATTTTCTAGTTGCGGAGTTTCTAGTTGTGAAGTTTCTAGTTGTGGAGTCTCTAGTTGTGGGATTTCTAGTCGCGGAGTTTCTAGTTGCGGAGTTTCTGGTTGTGGAGTTTCTAGTTGTGGAGTTTCTAGTTGTGGAGTCGGTAGTTGTGGAGTCTGTAGTTGTGAAGTTTCTAGTTGTGGAGTTCCTAGTTATGGAGTGTCTAGTTGTGGAGTTTCTAGTTGCGGAGTTTCAAGTTGTGGAGTTTTTAGTTGTGGAGTTTCTAGTTGTGGAGCTTGTAGTTGTGGAGTATCTAGTTGTGGTGTTTCAAGTTGTGGAGTTTCTAGTTGAGGAGTTTCTAGTTGTGGAGTTTCTAGTTGCAGAGTTTCTAGTTGCGGAGTTTTCTAGTAGTGGAGTTTCTAGTTATGGAGTTTCTAGTTGCGGAGTTTCAAGTTGTGGAGTTTGTAGTTGTGGAGTATCTAGTTGTGGAGTTTCAAGTTGTGGAGTTTCTAGTTGTGGATTTTGAAGTTGTAGAGTTCCTAGTTGCGGAGTGTCTAGTTGGGAGTGTCTAGTTGTGGAGTTTCTAGTGGTGGATTTTCTAGCTGTGGAGTTTCTAGTTGCGGAGTTTCTAGTTGCAGAGTTTCTAGTTGCGGACTTTCTAGCTGTGGAGTTTCTAGTTGCGGTGTTTCTAGTTGTGGAGTTTCTAGTTGTGGAGTTTCTAGTTGTGGAGTTTCTAGTTGTGGAGTTTGTAGTTTCGAAGTCTCAAGTTGTGAAGTTTCTAGTTTTAGAGTTCCTAGTTGCGGAGTGTCTGTTTGGGAGTTTCTAGTTGCGGAGTTTTCTAGTTGCGGAGTCTGTAGTTGTGGAGTTGCTAGTTGTGGAGTTTCTAGTGGTGGACTTTCTAGCTGTGGAGTTCTAGTTGCGGAGTTTCTAGTTGCAGAGTTTCTAGTTGCAGACTTTCTAGCTGTGGAGTTTCTAGTTGTGAAGTCTCTAGTTGTGGAGTTTCTCGTTGTGGAGTTTCTAGTTGTTGTGTTTCTAGTTGCGAAGTCTAAAGTTGTTGAGTTTCTAGTTGTGGAATTTCTAGTTGTTGAGTTTGTAGTTGTGGGGTTCGTAGTTGTGGGACTCGTAGTTGTGGAGTTTCTAGTTGTGGAGTCTCTAGTTGTGGAGTTTGTAGTTGTGGAGTTTCTAGTTGCAGAGTTTCTAGTTGCAGAGTTTCTAGTTGCAGAGTTTCTAGTTGCGGAGTTTTCCAGTTGTGGAGATTGTAGTGGCGGAGTTTCTAGTTGCGGAGTTTCAAGTTGTGGAGTTTCTAGTTGTGGAGTTTGTAGTTGTGGAGTATCTAGTTGTGGAGTTTCAAGTTGTGAAGTTTTTATTTGTGGATTTTGAAGTTGTAGAGTTCCTAGTTGCAGATTGTCTAGTTGTGGAGTTTATAGTTGCGGAGTCTGTAGTTGTGGAGTTTCTAGTTGTGCAATTTCCAGCTGTGAATTTTCTAGCTGCGGAGTTTCTAGTTGTGGAGTTTCTAGTTGCGGAGTTTCAAGTGTTGGAGTTTTTAGTTGTGGAGTTTCTAGTTGTGGAGTTTGTAGTTGTGGAGTATCTTGTTGTGGTGTTTCAAGTGTTGGAGTTTCTAGTTGAGGACTTTCTAGTTTTGAAGTTTATTGTTGTAGAATTCGTAGTTTTGGAGTATCTAGTTGTAGTGTTTCAAGTATCGAAGTTTCTAGCTGTGGAGTTTCTAGTTGCGGAGTTTCTAGTTGCAGAGTTTCTAGTTGCGGAGTTTTATAGTAGGGGAGTTTCTAGTTATGGAGTCTCTAGTTGTGGGATTTCTAGTTGCGGAGTTTCTAGTTGCGGAGTTTCTGGTTGTGGAGTTTCTAGTTGTGGAGTTTCTTGTTGTGAAGTCTGTAGTTGTGGAGTTTCTAGTGGGAGATTTTCTAGCTGTGCAGTTGCTAGTTGTAGAGTTTCTACTTGCAGAGTTTCTAGTTGCGAACTTTCTAGCTGTGGAGTTTCTAGTTGTGGAATTCGTAGTTGTGGAGTATCTAGTTGTGGTGCTTCAAGTAGTGAAGTTTCCAGCTGTGGAGTTTCTAGTTGCAGAGTTTCTAGTTGCAGATTTTCTAGTTGCGGAGTTTATTAGTTGTGGAGTTTCAAGTTGTGGAGTTTCTAGTTGTGGAGTTTCTGACTGTGAAGTTTGTAGTTGTGGAGTATCTAGTTGCGGAGTTTCAAGTTGGGGAGTTTCTAGTTGTGGATTTTGAAGTTGTAGAGTTCCTAGTTGCGGAGTGTCTGGTTGGGAGTTTCTAGTTGCGGAGTTTTCTAGTTGCGGAGTCCTTAGTTGTGGCGTTGCTAGTTGTGGAGTTTCTAATGGTGGATTTTCTAGCTGTGGAGTTTCTAGTTGCGGAGTTTCTAGTTGCAGAGTTTCTAGTTGAGGACTTTCTAGCTGTGGAGTTTCTAGTGGCGGAGTTTATAGTTGCGGAGTTTTTAGTTGTGGAGTTTCTAGTTGAGAATTTGTAGTTGTGGAGTATCTAGTTGTGGGGTTGCAAGTTGTGGAGTTTCTAGTTGTGGAGTTTCTTGTGGAGTCTCTAGTTGTGGAGTTTGTAGTGGAGTTTCTAGTTTTGGATTCCGTAGTTGTGGAGTATCTATTTGTTGGGTTTCAAATTGTGGAGTTTCTAGTTGTGGAATTTGTAGTTGCGGAGTTTCAAGTTGTGGAGTTTCTAGTTGGGGAGTTTCTAGAGTATCTAGTTGTGGTGTTTCAAGTTGTGGAGTTTCTAGTTGAGGAGTTTCTAGTTGTGGATTTTCTAGTTGCGGAGTTTCTAGTTATGGAGTTTCAAGTTGTGGAGTTTCTAGTTGTGGAATTTGTAGTTGTGTAGTATCTAGTTGTGGTAATTCAAGTTTTGGAGTTTCTAGCTGTGAAGTTTCTAGTTGTGGAGTTTCTAGTTGCGGAGTTTCTAGTTGTAAAGTCTCTAGTTGTGGAGTTTCTAGCTGTGGAGTTTCTGGTTGTGGAGTCTCTAGTTGTGGAGCTCCTAGTTGCGGAGTCTCTAGTTGTGGATTTCTAGATGCGAAGTCTAAAGCTGTGGAGTTTCTAGTTGTGGAGTTTCTAGTTGTGGAGTTTGTAGTTATGGGGTTCGTAGTTGTGGAGTTCGTAGTTGTGGAGTTTCTAGTTGTGGAGTCTCTAGTTGTGGAATTGTAGTTGTGGAGTTTCTAGGTGTGGAGTTTGTAGTTGCGGAGTTTCTAGTTGCAGAGTTTCTAGTTGCAGAGTTTTCCAGTTGTGAAGATTGCAGTGGCGGAGTTTCAAGTTGCGGACTTTCTAGCTGTGGAGTTTCTAGTTGCGGAGTTTATAGTTGCGGAGTTTCAAGTTGTGGAGTTTCTAGTTGTGGAGTTTGTGGTTGTGGAGTATCTAGAGTTAGAGTTTCAAGTTGGGAAGTTTTAAGTTGTGAATTTTGAAGTTGTAGAGTTCCTAGTTGCGGATTGTCTAGTTGTGGAGTTTATAGTTGCGGAGTCTGTAGTTGTGGAGTTTCTAGTTGTGGAATTTCTAGCTGTGGATTTTCTAGCTGTGGAGTTTCTAGTTGCGGAGTTTTTAGTTGCGGAGTTTCTGGTTGTGGAGTTTCTAGTGTTAGAGTTTCTAGTTGTGGAGTGCATAGTTTTGGAGTATCTACTTGTTGAGTTTCAAGTTGTGAAGTTTCTAGTTAGGGAATTTGTAGTTGTGGAGTATCTAGTTGTGGTGTTTCGAAATGTGGAGTTTCTAGCTGTGGAGTTTCTAGTTTTGGATTTTCTAGTTGCGGAGTTTCTAGTTGTGAAGTTTCTAGTTGTGGAGTCTCTAGTTGTGGGATTTCTAGTCGCGGAGTTTCTAGTTGCGGAGTTTCTGGTTGTGGAGTTTCTAGTTGTGGAGTTTCTAGTTGTGGAGTCGGTAGTTGTGGAGTCTGTAGTTGTGAAGTTTCTAGTTGTGGAGTTCCTAGTTATGGAGTGTCTAGTTGTGGAGTGTCTAGTTGGGAGTGTCTAGTTGTGGAGTTTCTAGTGGTGGATTTTCTAGCTGTGGAGTTTCTAGTTGCGGAGTTTCTAGTTGCAGAGTTTCTAGTTGCGGACTTTCTAGCTGTGGAGTTTCTAGTTGCGGTGTTTCTAGTTGTGGAGTTTCTAGTTGTGGAGTTTCTAGTTGTGGAGTTTCTAGTTGTGGAGTTTGTAGTTTCGAAGTCTCAAGTTGTGAAGTTTCTAGTTTTAGAGTTCCTAGTTGCGGAGTGTCTGTTTGGGAGTTTCTAGTTGCGGAGTTTTCTAGTTGCGGAGTCTGTAGTTGTGGAGTTGCTAGTTGTGGAGTTTCTAGTGGTGGACTTTCTAGCTGTGGAGTTCTAGTTGCGGAGTTTCTAGTTGCAGAGTTTCTAGTTGCAGACTTTCTAGCTGTGGAGTTTCTAGTTGTGAAGTCTCTAGTTGTGGAGTTTCTCGTTGTGGAGTTTCTAGTTGTTGTGTTTCTAGTTGCGAAGTCTAAAGTTGTTGGGTTTCTAGTTGTGGAATTTCTAGTTGTTGAGTTTGTAGTTGTGGGGTTCGTAGTTGTGGGACTCGTAGTTGTGGAGTTTCTAGTTGTGGAGTCTCTAGTTGTGGAGTTTGTAGTTGTGGAGTTTCTAGCTCTGGAGTTTCTAGTTGCAGAGTTTCTAGTTGCAGAGTTTCTAGTTGCGGAGTTTTCCAGTTGTGGAGATTGTAGTGGCGGAGTTTCTAGTTGCGGAGTTTCAAGTTGTGGAGTTTCTAGTTGTGGAGTTTGTAGTTGTGGAGTATCTAGTTGTGGAGTTTCAAGTTGTGAAGTTTTTATTTGTGGATTTTGAAGTTGTAGAGTTCCTAGTTGCAGATTGTCTAGTTGTGGAGTTTATAGTTGCGGAGTCTGTAGTTGTGGAGTTTCTAGTTGTGCAATTTCCAGCTGTGAATTTTCTAGCTGCGGAGTTTCTAGTTGTGGAGTTTCTAGTTGCGGAGTTTCAAGTGTTGGAGTTTTTAGTTGTGGAGTTTCTAGTTGTGGAGTTTGTAGTTGTGGAGTATCTTGTTGTGGTGTTTCAAGTGTTGGAGTTTCTAGTTGAGGACTTTCTAGTTTTGAAGTTTATTGTTGTAGAATTCGTAGTTTTGGAGTATCTAGTTGTAGTGTTTCAAGTATCGAAGTTTCTAGCTGTGGAGTTTCTAGTTGCGGAGTTTCTAGTTGCAGAGTTTCTAGTTGCGGAGTTTTATAGTAGGGGAGTTTCTAGTTATGGAGTCTCTAGTTGTGGGATTTCTAGTTGCGGAGTTTCTAGTTGCGGAGTTTCTGGTTGTGGAGTTTCTAGTTGTGGAGTTTCTTGTTGTGAAGTCTGTAGTTGTGGAGTTTCTAGTGGGAGATTTTCTAGCTGTGCAGTTGCTAGTTGTAGAGTTTCTAGTTGCAGAGTTTCTAGTTGCGAACTTTCTAGCTGTGGAGTTTCTAGTTGTGGAATTCGTAGTTGTGGAGTATCTAGTTGTGGTGCTTCAAGTAGTGAAGTTTCCAGCTGTGGAGTTTCTAGTTGCAGAGTTTCTAGTTGCAG
Source organism: Rhipicephalus microplus (assembly GCF_043290135.1). Classification (NCBI taxonomy): domain Eukaryota; kingdom Metazoa; phylum Arthropoda; class Arachnida; order Ixodida; family Ixodidae; genus Rhipicephalus; species Rhipicephalus microplus. The sequence goes on along the minus strand of NW_027464590.1, from coordinate 5,848,230 downwards.
ATTTTCTAGTTGCGGAGTTTATTAGTTGTGGAGTTTCAAGTTGTGGAGTTTCTAGTTGTGGAGTTTCTGACTGTGAAGTTTGTAGTTGTGGAGTATCTAGTTGCGGAGTTTCAAGTTGGGGAGTTTCTAGTTGTGGATTTTGAAGTTGTAGAGTTCCTAGTTGCGGAGTGTCTGGTTGGGAGTTTCTAGTTGCGGAGTTTTCTAGTTGCGGAGTCCTTAGTTGTGGCGTTGCTAGTTGTGGAGTTTCTAATGGTGGATTTTCTAGCTGTGGAGTTTTTAGTTGCGGAGTTTCTAGTTGCAGAGTTTCTAGTTGAGGACTTTCTAGCTGTGGAGTTTTTAGTGGCGGAGTTTATAGTTGCGGAGTTTTTAGTTGTGGAGTTTCTAGTTGAGAATTTGTAGTTGTGGAGTATCTAGTTGTGGGGTTGCAAGTTGTGGAGTTTCTAGTTGTGGAGTTTCTTGTGGAGTCTCTAGTTGTGGAGTTTGTAGTGGAGTTTCTAGTTTTGGATTCCGTAGTTGTGGAGTATCGATTTGTTGGCTTTCAAATTGTGGAGTTTCTAGTTGTGGAATTTGTAGTTGCGGAGTTTCAAGTTGTGGAGTTTCTAGTTGGGGAGTTTCTAGAGTATCTAGTTGTGGTGTTTCAAGTTGTGGAGTTTATAGTTGAGGAGTTTCTAGTTGTGGATTTTCTAGTTGCGGAGTTTCTAGTTATGGAGTTTCAAGTTGTGGAGTTTCTAGTTGTGGAATTTGTAGTTGTGTAGTATCTAGTTGTGGTAATTCAAGTTTTGGAGTTTCTAGCTGTGAAGTTTCTAGTTGTGGAGTTTCTAGTTGCGGAGTTTCTAGTTGTAAAGTCTCTAGTTGTGGAGTTTCTAGCTGTGGAGTTTCTGGTTGTGGAGTCTCTAGTTGTGGAGCTCCTAGTTGCGGAGTCTCTAGTTGTGGATTTCTAGTTGCGAAGTCTAAAGCTGTGGAGTTTCTAGTTGTGGAGTTTCTAGTTGTGGAGTTTGTAGTTATGGGGTTCGTAGTTGTGGAGTTCGTAGTTGTGGAGTTTCTAGTTGTGGAGTCTCTAGTTGTGGAATTGTAGTTGTGGAGTTTCTAGGTGTGGAGTTTGTAGTTGCGGAGTTTCTAGTTGCAGAGTTTCTAGTTGCAGAGTTTTCCAGTTGTGAAGATTGCAGTGGCGGAGTTTCAAGTTGCGGACTTTCTAGCTGTGGAGTTTATAGTTGCGGAGTTTATAGTTGCGGAGTTTCAAGTTGTGGAGTTTCTAGTTGTGGAGTTTGTGGTTTTGGAGTATCTAGAGTTAGAGTTTCAAGTTGGGAAGTTTTAAGTTGTGAATTTTGAAGTTGTAGAGTTCCTAGTTGCGGATTGTCTAGTTGTGGAGTTTATAGTTGCGGAGTCTGTAGTTGTGGAGTTTCTAGTTGTGGAATTTCTAGCTGTGGATTTTCTAGCTGTGAAGTTTCTAGTTGCGGAGTTTTTAGTTGCGGAGTTTCTGGTTGTGGAGTTTCTAGTGTTAGAGTTTCTAGTTGTGGAGTCCATAGTTGTGGAGTATCTATTTGTTGAGTCTCAAGTTGTGGAGTTTCTAGTTATGGAATTTGTAGTTGTGGAGTATCTAGTTGTGGTGTTTCAAAATGTGGAGTTTCTAGCTGTAGAGTTTCTAGTTGTGGATTTTCTAGTTGCGGAGTTTCTAGTTGTGAAGTCTCTAGTTGTGGAGTCTATAGTTGTGGGATTTCTAGTTGCGGAGTTTCTAGTTGCGGAGTTTCTGGTTGTGGAGTTTCTAGTTGTGGAGTTTCTAGTTGCGGAGTTTCAAGTTGTGGAGTTTTTAGTTGTGGAGTTTCTAGTTGTGGAGTTTGTAGTAGTGGAGTATCTAGTTGTGGTGTTTCAAGTTGTGGAGTTTCTAATTGAGGAGTTTCTAGTTGTGGAGTTTCTAGTGGCGGAGTTTCTAGTTTTGGAGTTTATTGTTGTAGAATTCGTAGTTTTGGAGTATCTAGTTGTGGTGTTTCAAGTAGTGAAGTTTCTAGCTGTGGAGTTTCTAGTTGCAGAGTTTCTAGTTGCAGATTTTCTAGTTGCGGAGTTTATTAGTTGTGGAGTTTCAAGTTGTGGAGTTTCTAGTTGTGGAGTTTCTGATTGTGAAGTTTGTAGTTGTGGAGTATCTAGTTGCGGAGTTTCAAGTTGGGGAGTTTCTAGTTGTGGATTTTGAAGTTGTAGAGTTCCTAGTTGCGGAGTGTCTGGTTGGGAGTTCCCTGTTGCGGAGTTTTCTAGTTGCGGAGTCTGTAGTTTTGGCGTTGCTAGTTGTGGAGTTTCTAGTGGTGGATTTTCTAGCTGTGGAGTTTCTAGTTGCGGAGTTCATAGTTGCGGAGTTTTTAGTTGTGGAGTTTCTAGTTGTGAAATTTGTAGTTGTGGAGTATCTAGTTGTGGGGTTGCAAGTTGTGGAGTATCTAGTTGTGGTGTTTCAAGTAGTGAAGTATCTGACTGTGGAGTTTCTAGTTGCAGAGTTTCTAGTTGAGGACTTTCTAGCTGTGGAGTTTCTAGTTGCGGAGTTCATAGTTGCGGAGTTTTTAGTTGTGGAGTTTCTAGTTGTGAAATTTGTAGTTGTGGAGTATCTAGTTGTGGGGTTGCAAGTTGTGGAGTATCTAGTTGTGGTGTTTCAAGTAGTGAAGTATCTGACTGTGGAGTTTCTAGTTGCAGATTTTCTAGTTGAGGAGTTTATTAGTTGTTGAGTGTCAAGTTGTGGAGTTTCTTGTTGTGGAGTCTCTAGTTGTGGAGTTTGTAGTTGTGGAGTTTCTAGTTGCGGAGTCTTTAGATCGGAGTTTCTCGTTGTGGAGTTTCTAGTGGAGTTTCTAGTTTTGGATTCCGTAGTTGTATCTATTTGTTGGGTTTCAAGTTGTGGAGTTTCTAGTTGTGGAATTTGTAGTTGCGGAGTTTCAAGTTGTGGAGTTTCTAGTTGGGGAGTTTCTAGAGTATCTAGTTGTGGTGTTTCAAGTTGTGGAGTTTCTAGTTGAGGAGTTTCTAGTTGTGGAGTTTCTAGTTGCGGAGTTTCTAGTGTTGGAGTTTATTGTTGTGGAATTCGTAGTTTTGGAGTATCTAGTTGTAGTGTTTCAAGTAGTGAAATTTCTAGCTGTGGAGTTTCTAGTTGTGGAGTTTTCTAGTAGCGGAGTTTCTAGTTATGGAGTTTCTAGTTGTGGAATTTGTAGTTGTGTAGTATCTAGTTGTGGTAATTCAAGTTTTGGAGTTTCTAGCTGTGAAGTTTCTAGTTGTGGAGTTTCTAGTTGCGGAGTTTCTAGTTGTAAAGTCTCTAGTTGTGGAGTTTCTAGCTGTGGAGTTTCTGGTTGTGGAGTCTCTAGTTATGGAGTTTTTGTTGCGGAGTCTCTAGCTGTGGATTTCTAGTTGTGGAGTTTGTAGTTATGGGGTACGTAGTTGTGGAGTTCGTAGTTGTGGAGTTTCTAGTTGTGGAGTCTCTAGTTGTGGAGTTTGTAGTTGTGGAGTTTCTAGCTGTGGAGTTTGTAGTTGCGGAGTTTCTAGTTGCAGAGTTTCTAGTTGCAGAGTTTTCCAGTTGTGGTTTCTAGTTGCGGAGTTTATAGTTGCGGAGTTTTTAGTTGTGGAGTTTCTAGTTGTGAAATTTGTAGTTGTGGAGTATCTAGTTGTGGTGTTTCAAGTTGTGGAGTTTCTAGTTGTGGAGTTTCTCGTTGTGGAGTTTCTCGTTGTGGAGTTTCTAGTTGTTGAGTTTCTAGTTGCCGAGTCTCCAAATGCGAAATCTCAAGTTGTGGAGTTTCTAGCTGTGAAGTTTCTGGTTGTGGAGTCTCTAGTTGTGGAGTTCCTAGTTGTGGAGTCTCTAGTTGTGAAGTTTGTAGTTGCGAAGTCTAAAGTTGTGGAGTTTCTAGTTGTTTAGTTTCTAGTTGTGGAGTTTGTAGTTGTGGGGTTCGTAGTTGTGGAGTTCGTAGTTGTGAAGTTTCTAGTTGTGGAGTCTCTAGTTGTGGAGTTTGTAGTTGTGGAGTTTCTAGCTGTGGAGTTTCTAGTTGCGGAGTTTCTGGTTGCAGAGTTTCTAGTTGCAGAGTTTTCCAGTTGTGAAGATTGCAGTGGCGGAGTTTCTAGTTGCGGACTTTCTAGCTGTGGAGTTTCTAGTTGCGGAGTTTATAGTTGCGGAGTTTTTAGTTGTGGAGTTTCTAGTTGTGAAATTTGTAGTTGTGGAGTATCTAGTTGAGGTGTTTCAAGTTGTGGAGTTTCTAGTTGTGGAGTTTCAAGTTGTGGAGTTTCTAGTTGTTGATTTTCTAGTTGCCGAGTCTCTAAATGCGAAGTCTCAAGTTGTGGAGTTCCTAGCTGTGGAGTTTCTGGTTGTGGAGTCTCTAGTTGTGGAGTTCCTAGTTGTGGAGTCTCTAGTTGTGGAGTTTGTAGTTGCGAAGTCTAAAGTTGTGGAGTTTCTAGTTGTTTAGTTTCTAGTTGTGGAGTTTGTAGTTGTGGGGTTCGTAGTTGTGGAGTTCGTAGTTGTGAAGTTTCTAGTTGTGGAGTCTCTAGTTGTGGAGTTTGTAGTTGTGGAGTTTCTAGCTGTGGAGTTTCTAGTTGCGGAGTTTCTAGTTGCAGAGTTTCTAGTTGCAGAGTTTTCCAGTTGTGGAGATTGTAGTGGCGGTGTTTCTAGTTTCAGAGTTTGAAGTTGTGGAGTTTACAGTTGTGGAGTATCTAGTTGTGAGTTTCAAGTTGTGGAGTTTTTAGTTGTGGATTTTGAAGTTGTAGAGTTCCTAGTAGCGGATTGTCTAGTTGTGTAGTTTATAGTTGCGGAGTTTTCTAGTTGTGGAGTCTGTAGTTGTGGAGTTTCTAGTTGTGGAATTTATAGCTGTGGATTTTCTAGCTGTGGAGTTTCTAGTTGCGGAGTTTTTAGTTGCGGAGTTTCTGGTTGTGGAGTTTCTAGTGTTGGAGTATCTAGTTGTGGAGTCCGTAGTTGTGGAGTATCTATTTGTTGGGTTTCAAGTTGTGGTGTTTTTTGTTGTGGAATTTGTAGTTGTGGAGTATCTAGTTGTGGTGTTTCAAGTTTTGGAGTTTCTAGCTGTGGAGTTTCTAGTTGTGGAGTTTCTAGTTGTGAAGTCTCTAGTTGTGGAGTCTCTAGTTGTGGGATTTCTAGTTGCAGAGTTTCTATTTGTGGAGTTTCTGGTTGTGGAGTTTCTAGTTGTGAAGTTTAGAGTTATGGAGTCTCTAGCTGTGGAGTTTCTAGTTGCGGAATTTCTAGTTGTGGAGCTTCTAGTTGGGGAGTTTCTAGTTGTGGATTATCTAGTTGTGGTGTTTCAAGTTGTGGAGTTTCTAGTTGAGGAGTTTCTAGTTGCGGAGTTTCTAGTTGTGGAGTTTCTAGTTGTGGAATTCGTAGTTTTGGAGTATCTAGTTGTGGTGTTTGAAGTAGTGAAGTTTCTAGATGTGGAGTTTTTAGTTGCGCAGTTACTAGTTGCAGAATTTCTAGTTGCGGAGTTTTCTAGTAGTGATGTTTCTAGTTATGGAGTTTCTAGTTGTGGAGTACGTAGTTGTGGTGTATCTATTTGTTGGGTTTCAAGTTGTTGAGTTTCAAGCTGCGGATTGTCTAGTTGTGGAGTTTATAGTTGCGGAGTCTGTAGTTGTGGAGTTTCTAGTTGTGGAATTTCTAGCTGTGGATTTTCTAGCTGTGGAGTTTCTAGTTGCGGAGTTTTTATTGCGGAGTTTCAGGTTAAGGAGTTTCTAGTGTTAGAGTTTCTAGTTGTGGAGTCCATAGTTGTGGAGTATCTATTTGTTGAGTTTCAAGTTGTGGAGTTTCTAGTTATGGAATTTGTAGTTGTGGAGTATTTATTTGTTGAGTTTCAAGTTGTGGAGTTTCTAGTTATGGAATTTGTAGTTGTGGAGTATCTAGTTGTGGTGTTTCAAAATGTGGAGTTTCTAGCTGTGGAGTCTCTAGTTGTGGGATTTCTAGTTGCGGAGTTTCTAGTTGCGGAGTTTCTGGTTGTGGAGTTTCTAGTTGTGGAGTTTCTAGTAGAGGAGTCTGTAGTTGTGGAGTCTGTAGTTGTGGAGTTTCTAGTTGTGGAGTTCCTAGTTATGAAGTCTCTAGTTGTGGAGTTTCTAGTTGCGGAGTTTAATAGTTGTGGAGTTTCTAGTGGCGGAGTTTCTAGTAGAGGAGTCTGTAGTTGTGGAGTCTGTAGTTGTGGAGTTTCTAGTTGTGCAGTTCCTAGTTATGAAGTCTCTAGTTGTGGAGTTTCTAGTTGCGGAGTTAATTAGTTGTGGAGTTTCTAGTGGCGGAGTTTCTAGTTGCGGAGTTTCTAGTTGTGGAATTTGTAGTTGTGGAGTATCTAGTTGTGGTGTTTCAAGTTGGGGAGTTTCTAGTTGTGGATTTAGAAGTTGTAGAGTTCCTAGTTGCGGAGTGTCTGGTTGGGAGTTTCTAGTTGCGGAGTTTTCTAGTTGCGGAGTCTGTAGTTGTGGAGTTGCTAGTTTTGGAGTTTCTAGGGGTGGATTTTCTAGCTGTGGAGTTTCTAGTTGCGGAGTTTCTAGTTGCAGAGTTTCTAGTTGCGGACTTTCTAGCTGTGGAGTTTCTATTTATGAAATTTGTTTTTGTGGAGTATCTAGTTGTGGTGTTTCTCGTTGTGGAGTTTCTAGTTGTGGAGTTTCTCGTTGTGGAGTTTCTAGTTGTTGTGTTTCTAGATGCCGAGTCTCTACATACGAAGTCTCAAGTTGTGGAATTTCTAGCTGTGGAGTTTCTGGTTGTGGAGTCTCTAGTTATGGAGTGCCTAGTTGTGGAGTCTCTAGTTGTGGAGTTTCTAGTTGCGAAGTCCTAAGTTGTTGAGTTTCTAGTTGTGGAATTTCTAGTTGTTGAGTTTGTAGTTGTGGGGTTTGTAGTTGTGGGACTCGTAGTTGTGGAGGTTCTAGTTGTGGAGTCTCTAGTTGTGGAGTTTGTAGTTGTGGAGTTTCTAGCTCTGGAGTTTCTAGTTGCGGAGTTTCTAGTTGCAGAGTTTCTAGTTGCGGAGTTTTCCAGTTGTGGAGATTGTAGTGGCGGAGTTTCTAGTTGCGGAGTTTCAAGTTGTGGAGTTTCTAGTTGTGGAGTTTGTAGTTGTGAAGTATCTAGAGTTGGAGTTTCAAGTTGTGAAGTTTTTAGTTGTGGATTTTGAAGTTGTAGAGTTCCTAGTTGCAGATTGTCTAGTTGTGGAGTTTATAGTTGCGGAGTCTGTATTTGTGGAGTTTCTAGTTGTGGAATTTCTAGCTGTGGATTTTCTAGCTGTGGAGTTTCTAGTTGCGGAGTTTTTAGTTGCGGAGTTTCTGGTTGTGGAGTTTCTAGTGTTAGAGTTTCTAGTTGTGGAGTCCATAGTTGTGGAGTATCTATTTGTTGAGTTTCAAGTTGTGGAGTTTCTAGTTATGGAATTTGTAGTTGTGGAGTATCTAGTTGTGGTGTTTCAAAATGTGGAGTTTCTAGCTGTGGAGTTTCTAGTTGTGGATTTTCTAGTTGCGGAGTTTCTAGTTGTGAAGTCTCTAGTTGTGGAGTCTCTAGTTGTGGGATTTCTAGTTGCGGAGTTTCTAGTTGCGGAGTTTCTGGTTGTGGAGTTTCTAGTTGTGGAGTTTCTAGTTGCGGAGTTTCAAGTTGTGGAGTTTTTAGTTGTGGAGTTTGTAGTTGTGGAGTTTGTAGTTGTGGAGTATCTAGTTGTGGTGTTTCAAGTTGTGGAGTTTCTAATTGAGGAGTTTCTAGTTTGTGAGTTTCTAGTGGCGGAGTTTCTAGTTTTGGAGTTTATTGTTGTAGAATTCGTAGTTTTGGAGTATCTAGTTGTGGTGTTTCAAGTAGTGAAGTTTCTAGCTGTGGAGTTTCTAGTTGCAGATTTTCTAGTTGCGGAGTTTATTAGTTGTGGAGTTTCAAATTGGAGTTTCTAGTTGTGGAGTTTCTAATTGTGAAGTTTGTAGTTGTGGAGTATCTAGTAGCGGAGTTTCAAGTTGGGGAGTTTCTAGTTGTGGATTTTGAAGTTGTAGAGTTCCTAGTAGCGGAGTGTCTGGCTGGGAGTTTCGTGTTGCGGAGTTTTCTAGTTGCGGAGTCTGTAGTTGTGGCGTTGCTAGTTGTGGAGTTTCTAGTGGTGGATTTTCTACCTGTGGAGTTTCTAGTTGCGGAGTTTCTAGTTGCAGAGTTTCTAGTTGAGGACTTTCTAGCTGTGGAGTTTCTAGTTGCGGAGTTTATAGTTGCGGAGTTTTTAGTTGTGGAGTTTCTAGTTGTGAAATTTGTAGTTGTGGAGTATCTAGTTGTGGGGTTGCAAGTTGTGGAGTATCTAGTTGCGGAGTTTCAAGTTGTGGAGTTTTTAATTGTGGAGTTTCTAGTTGTGGAGTTTGTAGTTGTGGAGTATCTAGTTGTGGTGTTTCAAGTTGTGGAGTTTCTAGTTGAGGAGTTTCTAGTGGTGGATTTTCTAGCTGTGGAGTTTCTAGTTGCGGAGTTTCTAGTTGCAGAGTTTCTAGTTGCGGACTTTCTAGCTGTGGAGTTTCTAGTTATGAAATTTGTTTTTGTGGAGTATCTAGTTGTGGCGTTTCAAGTTGTGGAGTTTCTAGTTGTGGAGTTTCTCGTTGTGGAGTTTCTAGTTGTTGTGTTTCTAGTTGCCGAGTCTCTACATACGAAGTCTCAAGTTGTGGAATTTCTAGCTGTGGAGTTTCTGGTTGTGGAGTCTCTAGTTATGGAGTTCCTAGTTGTGGAGTCTCTAGTTGTGGAGTTTCTAGTTGCGAAGTCCAAAGTTGTTGAGTTTCTAGTTGTGGAGTTTCTAGTTGTTGAGTTTGTAGTTGTGGGGTTTGTAGTTGTGGGACTCGTAGTTGTGGAGTTTCTAGTTGTGGAGTCTCTAGTTGCAGAGTTTCTAGTTGCGGAGTTTTCCAGTTGTGGAGATTGTAGTGGCGGAGTTTCTAGTTGCGGAGTTTCAAGTTGTGGAGTTTCTAGTTGTGGAGTTTGTAGTTGTGGAGTATCTAGTTGGGGAGTTTCAAGTCGTGAAGTTTTTAGTTGTGGATTTTGAAGTTGTAGAGTCCCTAGTTGCGGATTGTCTAGTTGTGGAGTTCATAGTTGCGGAGTCTGTAATTGTGGAGTTTCTAGTTGTGGAATTTCTAGCTGTGGATTTTCTAGCTGTGGAGTTTCTAGTTGCGGAGTTTTTAGTTGCGGACTTTCTGGTTGTGGAGTTTCTAGTGTTAGAGTTTCTAGTTGTGGAGTCCATAGTTGTGGAGTATCTATTTGTTGAGTTTCAAGTTGTGAAGTTTCTAGTTAGGGAATTTGTAGTTGTGGAGTATCTAGTTGTGGTGTTTCAAAATGTGGAGTTTCTAGCTGTGGAGTTTCTAGTTGTGGATTTTCTAGTTGCGGAGTTTCTAGTTGTGAAGTTTCTAGTTGTGGAGTCTCTAGTTGTGGGATTTCTAGTCGCGGAGTTTCTAGTTGCGGAGTTTCTGGTTGTGGAGTTTCTTGTTGTGGAGTTTCTAGTTGTGGAGTCGGTAGTTGTGGAGTCTGTAGTTGTGAAGTTTCTAGTTGTGGAGTTCCTAGTTATGGAGTGTCTAGTTGTGGAGTTTCTAGTTGCGGAGTTTCAAGTTGTGGAGTTTTTAGTTGTGGAGTTTCTAGTTGTGGAGCTTGTAGTTGTGGAGTATCTAGTTGTGGTGTTTCAAGTTGTGGAGTTTCTAGTTGAGGAGTTTCTAGTTGTGGAGTTTCTAGTTGCAGAGTTTCTAGTTGCGGAGTTTTCTAGTAGTGGAGTTTCTAGTTATGGAGTTTCTAGTTGCGGAGTTTCAAGTTGTGGAGTTTGTAGTTGTGGAGTATCTAGTTGTGGAGTTTCAAGTTGTGGAGTTTCTAGTTGTGGATTTTGAAGTTGTAGAGTTCCTAGTTGCGGAGTGTCTAGTTGGGAGTGTCTAGTTGTGGAGTTTCTAGTGGTGGATTTTCCAGCTGTGGAGTTTCTAGTTGCGGAGTTTCTAGTTGCAGAGTTTCTAGTTGCGGACTTTCTAGCTGTAGAGTTTCTAGTTGCGGTGTTTCTAGTTGTGGAGTTTCTAGTTGTGGAGTTTCTAGTTGTGGAGTTTCTAGTTGTGGAGTATGTAGTTTCGAAGTCTCAAGTTGTGAAGTTTCTAGTTTTAGAGTTCCTAGTTGCGGAGTGTCTGTTTGGGAGTTTCTAGTTGCGGAGTTTTCTAGTTGCGGAGTCTGTAGTTGTGGAGTTGCTAGTTGTGGAGTTTCTAGTGGTGGATTTTCTAGCTGTGGAGTTCTAGTTGCGGAGTTTCTAGTTGCAGAGTTTCTAGTTGCAGACTTTCCAGCTGTGGAGTTTCTAGTTGTGAAGTCTCTAGTTGTGGAGTTTCTCGTTGTGGAGTTTCTAGTTGTTGTGTTTCTAGTTGCCGAGCCTCTACATACGAAGTCTCAAGCTGTGGAATTTCTAGCTGTGGAGTTTCTGGTTGTGGAGTCTCTAGTTGTGGAGTTCCTAGTTGTGGAGTCTCTAGTTTTGGAGTTTCTAGTTGCGAAGTCGAAAGTTGTTGAGTTTCTAGTTGTGGAATTTCTAGTTGTTGAGTTTGTAGTTGTGGGGTTCGTAGTTGTGGGACTCGTAGTTGTGGAGTTTCTAGTTGTGGAGTCTCTAGTTGTGGAGTTTGTAGTTGTGGAGTTTCTAGCTCTGGAGTTTCTAGTTGCAGAGTTTCTAGTTGCAGAGTTTCTAGTTGCGGAGTTTTCCAGTTGTGGAGATTGTAGTGGCGGAGTTTCTAGTTGCGGAGTTTCTAGTTGCGGAGTTTCAAGTTTTGGAGTTTCTAGTTGTGGAGTTTCAAGTTGTGAATTTTCTAGCTGCGGAGTTTCTAGTTGTGGAGTTTCTAGTTGCGGAGTTTCAAGTGTTGGAGTTTTTAGTTGTGGAGTTTCTAGTTGTGGAGTTTGTCGTTGTGGAGTGTCTTGTTGTGGTGTTTCAAGTGTTGGAGTTTCTAGTTGAGGAGTTTCTAGTTGTGAAGTTTCTAGTTGCGGAGTTTCTAGTTTTGAAGTTTATTGTTGTAGAATTCGTAGTTTTGGAGTATCTAGTTGTAGTGTTTCAAGTATCGAAGTTTCTAGCTGTGGAGTTTCTAGTTGCGGAGTTTCTAGTTGCAGAGTTTCTAGTTGCGGAGTTTTATAGTAGGGGAGTTTCTAGTTATGGAGTCTCTAGTTGTGGGATTTCTAGTTGCGGAGTTTCTAGTTGCGGAGTTTCTGGTTGTGGAGTTTCTAGTTGTGGAGTTTCTTGTTGTGAAGTCTGTAGTTGTGGAGTTTCTAGTGGGAGATTTTCTAGCTGTGCAGTTTCTAGTTGTAGAGTTTCTAGTTGCAGAGTTTCTAGTTGCGAACTTTCTAGCTGTGGAGTTTCTAGTTGTGGAATTCGTAGTTGTGGAGTATCTAGTTGTGGTGCTTCAAGTAGTGAAGTTTCCAGCTGTGGAGTTTCTAGTTGCAGAGTTTCTAGTTGCAGATTTTCTAGTTGCGGAGTTTATTAGTTGTGGAGTTTCAAGTTGTGGAGTTTCTAGTTGTGGAGTTTCTGACTGTGAAGTTTGTAGTTGTGGAGTATCTAGTTGCGGAGTTTCAAGTTGGGGAGTTTCTAGTTGTGGATTTTCTAGTGGCGGAGTTTATAGTTGCGGAGTTTTTAGTTGTGGAGTTTCTAGTTGAGAATTTGTAGTTGTGGAGTATCTAGTTGTGGGGTTGCAAGTTGTGGAGTATCTAGTTGTGGTGTTTCAAGTAGTGAAGTATCTAACTGTGGAGTTTCTAGTTGCAGATTTTCTAGTTGCGGAGTTTATTAGTTGTGGAGTGTCAAGTTGTGGAGTTTCTAGTTGTGGAGTTTCTTGTGGAGTCTCTAGTTGTGGAGTTTGTAGTGGAGTTTCTAGTTTTGGATTCCGTAGTTGTGGAGTATATATTTGTTGGGTTTCAAATTGTGGAGTTTCTAGTTGTGGAATTTGTAGTTGCGGAGTTTCAAGTTGTGGAGTTTCTAGTTGGGGAGTTTCTAGAGTATCTAGTTGTGGTGTTTCAAGTTGTGGAGTTTCTAGTTGAGGAGTTTCTAGTTGTGGATTTTCTATTTGCGGAGTTTCTAGTTATGGAGTTTCAAGTTGTGGAGTTTCTAGTTGTGGAATTTGTAGTTGTGTAGTATCTAGTTGTGGTAATTCAAGTTTTGGAGTTTCTAGCTGTGAAGTTTCTAGTTGTGGAGTTTCTAGTTGCGGAGTTTCTAGTTGTAAAGTCTCTAGTTGTGGAGTTTCTAGCTGTGGAGTTTCTGGTTGTGGAGTCTCTAGTTGTGGAGCTCCTAGTTGCGGAGTCTCTAGTTGTGGATTTCTAGTTGCGAAGTCTAAAGCTGTGGAGTTTCTAGTTGTGGAGTTTCTAGTTGTGGAGTTTGTAGTTATGGGGTTCGTAGTTGTGGAGTTCTTAGTTGTGGAGTTTCTAGTTGTGGAGTCTCTAGTTGTGGAATTGTAGTTGTGGAGTTTCTAGGTGTGGAGTTTGTAGTTGCGGAGTTTCTAGTTGCAGAGTTTCTAGTTGCAGAGTTTTCCAGTTGTGAAGATTGCAGTGGCGGAGTTTCTAGTTGCGGACTTTCTAGCTGTGGAGTTTCTAGTTGCGGAGTTTATAGTTGCGGAGTTTCAAGTTGTGGAGTTTCTAGTTGTGGAGTTTGTGGTTGTGGAGTATCTAGAGTTAGAGTTTCAAGTTGGGAAGTTTTAAGTTGTGAATTTTGAAGTTGTAGAGTTCCTAGTTGCGGATTGTCTAGTTGTGGAGTTTATAGTGGCGGAGTCTGTAGTTGTGGAGTTTCTAGTTGTGGAATTTCTAGCTGTGGATTTTCTAGCTGTGGAGTTTCTAGTTGCGGAGTTTCTAGTTGCGGAGTTTTCCAGTTGTGGAGATTGTAGTGGCGGAGTTTCTAGTTGCGGAGTTTCAAGTTGTGGAGTTTCTAGTTGTGGAGTTTGTAGTTGTGAAGTATCTAGAGTTGGAGTTTCAGGTTGTGAAGTTTTTAGTTGTGGATTTTGAAGTTGTAGAGTTCCTAGTTGCAGATTGTCTAGTTGTGGAGTTTATAGTTGCGGAGTCTGTATTTGTGGAGTTTCTAGTTGTGGAATTTCTAGCTGTGGATTTTCTAGCTGTGGAGTTTCTAGTTGCGGAGTTTTTAGTTGCGGAGTTTCTGGTTGTGGAGTTTCTAGTGTTAGAGTTTCTAGTTGTGGAGTCCATAGTTGTGGAGTATCTATTTGTTGAGTTTCAAGTTGTGGAGTTTCTAGTTATGGAATTTGTAGTTGTGGAGTATCTAGTTGTGGTGTTTCAAAATGTGGAGTTTCTAGCTGTGGAGTTTCTAGTTGTGGATTTTCTAGTTGCGGAGTTTCTGGTTGTGGAGTTTCTAGTTGTGGAGTTTCTAGTTGCGGAGTTTCAAGTTGTGGAGTTTTTAGTTGTGGAGTTTGTAGTTGTGGAGTTTGTAGTTGTGGAGTATCTAGTTGTGGTGTTTCAAGTTGTGGAGTTTCTAATTGAGGAGTTTCTAGTTTGTGAGTTTCTAGTGGCGGAGTTTCTAGTTTTGGAGTTTATTGTTGTAGAATTCGTAGTTTTGGAGTATCTAGTTGTGGTGTTTCAAGTAGTGAAGTTTCTAGCTGTGGAGTTTCTAGTTGCAGATTTTCTAGTTGCGGAGTTTATTAGTTGTGGAGTTTCAAATTGGAGTTTTTAGTTGTGGAGTTTCTAATTGTGAAGTTTGTAGTTGTGGAGTATCTAGTAGCGGAGTTTCAAGTTGGGGAGTTTCTAGTTGTGGATTTTGAAGTTGTAGAGTTCCTAGTAGCGGAGTGTCTGGCTGGGAGTTTCGTGTTGCGGAGTTTTCTAGTTGCGGAGTCTGTAGTTGTGGCGTTGCTAGTTGTGGAGTTTCTAGTGGTGGATTTTCTACCTGTGGAGTTTCTAGTTGCGGAGTTTCTAGTTGCAGAGTTTCTAGTTGAGGACTTTCTAGCTGTGGAGTTTCTAGTTGCGGAGTTTATAGTTGCGGAGTTTTTAGTTGTGGAGTTTCTAGTTGTGAAATTTGTAGTTGTGGAGTATCTAGTTGTGGGGTTGCAAGTTGTGGAGTATCTAGTTGCGGAGTTTCAAGTTGTGGAGTTTTTAATTGTGGAGTTTCTAGTTGTGGAGTTTGTAGTTGTGGAGTATCTAGTTGTGGTGTTTCTAGTTGTGGAGTTTCTGACTGTGAAGTTTGTAGTTGTGGAGTATCTAGTTGTGAGTTTCAAGTTGTGGAGTTTTTAGTTGTGGATTTTGAAGTTGTAGAGTTCCTAGTAGCGGATTGTCTAGTTGTGTAGTTTATAGTTGCGGAGTTTTCTAGTTGTGGAGTCTGTAGTTGTGGAGTTTCTAGTTGTGGAATTTATAGCTGTGGATTTTCTAGCTGTGGAGTTTCTAGTTGCGGAGTTTTTAGTTGCGGAGTTTCTGGTTGTGGAGTTTCTAGTGTTGGAGTATCTAGTTGTGGAGTCCGTAGTTGTGGAGTATCTATTTGTTGGGTTTCAAGTTGTGGTGTTTTTTGTTGTGGAATTTGTAGTTGTGGAGTATCTAGTTGTGGTGTTTCAAGTTTTGGAGTTTCTAGCTGTGGAGTTTCTAGTTGTGGAGTTTCTAGTTGTGAAGTCTCTAGTTGTGGAGTCTCTAGTTGTGGGATTTCTAGTTGCAGAGTTTCTATTTGTGGAGTTTCTGGTTGTGGAGTTTCTAGTTGTGAAGTTTAGAGTTATGGAGTCTCTAGCTGTGGAGTTTCTAGTTGCGGAATTTCTAGTTGTGGAGCTTCTAGTTGGGGAGTTTCTAGTTGTGGATTATCTAGTTGTGGTGTTTCAAGTTGTGGAGTTTCTAGTTGAGGAGTTTCTAGTTGCGGAGTTTCTAGTTGTGGAGTTTCTAGTTGTGGAATTCGTAGTTTTGGAGTATCTAGTTGTGGTGTTTGAAGTAGTGAAGTTTCTAGATGTGGAGTTTTTAGTTGCGCAGTTACTAGTTGCAGAATTTCTAGTTGCGGAGTTTTCTAGTAGTGATGTTTCTAGTTATGGAGTTTCTAGTTGTGGAGTACGTAGTTGTGGTGTATCTATTTGTTGGGTTTCAAGTTGTTGAGTTTCAAGCTGCGGATTGTCTAGTTGTGGAGTTTATAGTTGCGGAGTCTGTAGTTGTGGAGTTTCTAGTTGTGGAATTTCTAGCTGTGGATTTTCTAGCTGTGGAGTTTCTAGTTGCGGAGTTTTTATTGCGGAGTTTCAGGTTAAGGAGTTTCTAGTGTTAGAGTTTCTAGTTGTGGAGTCCATAGTTGTGGAGTATCTATTTGTTGAGTTTCAAGTTGTGGAGTTTCTAGTTATGGAATTTGTAGTTGTGGAGTATTTATTTGTTGAGTTTCAAGTTGTGGAGTTTCTAGTGTTGGAATTTGTAGTTGTGGAGTATCTAGTTGTGGTGTTTCAAAATGTGGAGTTTCTAGCTGTGGAGTCTCTAGTTGTGGGATTTCTAGTTGCGGAGTTTCTAGTTGCGGAGTTTCTGGTTGTGGAGTTTCTAGTTGTGGAGTTTCTAGTAGAGGAGTCTGTAGTTGTGGAGTCTGTAGTTGTGGAGTTTCTAGCTGTGGAGTTCCTAGTTATGAAGTCTCTAGTTGTGGAGTTTCTAGTTGCGGAGTTTAATAGTTGTGGAGTTTCTAGTGGCGGAGTTTCTAGTAGAGGAGTCTGCAGTTGTGGAGTCTGTAGTTGTGGAGTTTCTAGTTGTGCAGTTCCTAGTTATGAAGTCTCTAGTTGTGGAGTTTCTAGTTGCGGAGTTAATTAGTTGTGGAGTTTCTAGTGGCGGAGTTTCTAGTTGCGGAGTTTCTAGTTGTGGAATTTGTAGTTGTGGAGTATCTAGTTGTGGTGTTTCAAGTTGGGGAGTTTCTAGTTGTGGATTTAGAAGTTGTAGAGTTCCTAGTTGCGGAGTGTCTGGTTGGGAGTTTCTAGTTGCGGAGTTTTCTAGTTGCGGAGTCTGTAGTTGTGGAGTTGCTAGTTTTGGAGTTTCTAGGGGTGGATTTTCTAGCTGTGGAGTTTCTAGTTGCGGAGTTTCTAGTTGCAGAGTTTCTAGTTGCGGACTTTCTAGCTGTGGAGTTTCTATTTATGAAATTTGTTTTTGTGGAGTATTTAGTTGTGGTGTTTCTCGTTGTGGAGTTTCTAGTTCTGGAGTTTCTCGTTGTGGAGTTTCTAGTTGTTGTGTTTCTAGATGCCGAGTCTCTACATACGAAGTCTCAAGTTGTGGAATTTCTAGCTGTGGAGTTTCTGGTTGTGGAGTCTCTAGTTATGGAGTGCCTAGTTGTGGAGTCTCTAGTTGTGGAGTTTCTAGTTGCGAAGTCCAAAGTTGTTGAGTTTCTAGTTGTGGAATTTCTAGTTGTTGAGTTTGTAGTTGTGGGGTTTGTAGTTGTGGGACTCGTAGTTGTGGAGGTTCTAGTTGTGGAGTCTCTAGTTGTGGAGTTTGTAGTTGTGGAGTTTCTAGCTCTGGAGTTTCTAGTTGCGGAGTTTCTAGTTGCAGAGTTTCTAGTTGCGGAGTTTTCCAGTTGTGGAGATTGTAGTGGCGGAGTTTCTAGTTGCGGAGTTTCAAGTTGTGGAGTTTCTAGTTGTGGAGTTTGTAGTTGTGAAGTATCTAGAGTTGGAGTTTCAAGTTGTGAAGTTTTTAGTTGTGGATTTTGAAGTTGTAGAGTTCCTAGTTGCAGATTGTCTAGTTGTGGAGTTTATAGTTGCGGAGTCTGTATTTGTGGAGTTTCTAGTTGTGGAATTTCTAGCTGTGGATTTTCTAGCTGTGGAGTTTCTAGTTGCGGAGTTTTTAGTTGCGGAGTTTCTGGTTGTGGAGTTTCTAGTGTTAGAGTTTCTAGTTGTGGAGTCCATAGTTGTGGAGTATCTATTTGTTGAGTTTCAAGTTGTGGAGTTTCTAGTTATGGAATTTGTAGTTGTGGAGTATCTAGTTGTGGTGTTTCAAAATGTGGAGTTTCTAGCTGTGGAGTTTCTAGTTGTGGATTTTCTAGTTGCGGAGTTTCTAGTTGTGAAGTCTCTAGTTGTGGAGTCTCTAGTTGTGGGATTTCTAGTTGCGGAGTTTCTAGTTGCGGAGTTTCTGGTTGTGGAGTTTCTAGTTGTGGAGTTTCTAGTTGCGGAGTTTCAAGTTGTGGAGTTTTTAGTTGTGGAGTTTGTAGTTGTGGAGTTTGTAGTTGTGGAGTATCTAGTTGTGGTGTTTCAAGTTGTGGAGTTTCTAATTGAGGAGTTTCTAGTTTGTGAGTTTCTAGTGGCGGAGTTTCTAGTTTTGGAGTTTATTGTTGTAGAATTCGTAGTTTTGGAGTATCTAGTTGTGGTGTTTCAAGTAGTGAAGTTTCTAGCTGTGGAGTTTCTAGTTGCAGATTTTCTAGTTGCGGAGTTTATTAGTTGTGGAGTTTCAAATTGGAGTTTCTAGTTGTGGAGTTTCTAATTGTGAAGTTTGTAGTTGTGGAGTATCTAGTAGCGGAGTTTCAAGTTGGGGAGTTTCTAGTTGTGGATTTTGAAGTTGTAGAGTTCCTAGTAGCGGAGTGTCTGGCTGGGAGTTTCGTGTTGCGGAGTTTTCTAGTTGCGGAGTCTGTAGTTGTGGCGTTGCTAGTTGTGGAGTTTCTAGTGGTGGATTTTCTACCTGTGGAGTTTCTAGTTGCGGAGTTTCTAGTTGCAGAGTTTCTAGTTGAGGACTTTCTAGCTGTGGAGTTTCTAGTTGCGGAGTTTATAGTTGCGGAGTTTTTAGTTGTGGAGTTTCTAGTTGTGAAATTTGTAGTTGTGGAGTATCTAGTTGTGGGGTTGCAAGTTGTGGAGTATCTAGTTGCGGAGTTTCAAGTTGTGGAGTTTTTAATTGTGGAGTTTCTAGTTGTGGAGTTTGTAGTTGTGGAGTATCTAGTTGTGGTGTTTCAAGTTGTGGAGTTTCTAGTTGAGGAGTTTCTAGTGGTGGATTTTCTAGCTGTGGAGTTTCTAGTTGCGGAGTTTCTAGTTGCAGAGTTTCTAGTTGCGGACTTTCTAGCTGTGGAGTTTCTAGTTATGAAATTTGTTTTTGTGGAGTATCTAGTTGTGGCGTTTCAAGTTGTGGAGTTTCTAGTTGTGGAGTTTCTCGTTGTGGAGTTTCTAGTTGTTGTGTTTCTAGTTGCCGAGTCTCTACATACGAAGTCTCAAGTTGTGGAATTTCTAGCTGTGGAGTTTCTGGTTGTGGAGTCTCTAGTTATGGAGTTCCTAGTTGTGGAGTCTCTAGTTGTGGAGTTTCTAGTTGCGAAGTCCAAAGTTGTTGAGTTTCTAGTTGTGGAGTTTCTAGTTGTTGAGTTTGTAGTTGTGGGGTTTGTAGTTGTGGGACTCGTAGTTGTGGAGTTTCTAGTTGTGGAGTCTCTAGTTGCAGAGTTTCTAGTTGCGGAGTTTTCCAGTTGTGGAGATTGTAGTGGCGGAGTTTCTAGTTGCGGAGTTTCAAGTTGTGGAGTTTCTAGTTGTGGAGTTTGTAGTTGTGGAGTATCTAGCTGGGGAGTTTCAAGTCGTGAAGTTTTTAGTTGTGGATTTTGAAGTTGTAGAGTCCCTAGTTGCGGATTGTCTAGTTGTGGAGTTCATAGTTGCGGAGTCTGTAATTGTGGAGTTTCTAGTTGTGGAATTTCTAGCTGTGGATTTTCTAGCTGTGGAGTTTCTAGTTGCGGAGTTTTTAGTTGCGGACTTTCTGGTTGTGGAGTTTCTAGTGTTAGAGTTTCTAGTTGTGGAGTCCATAGTTGTGGAGTATCTATTTGTTGAGTTTCAAGTTGTGAAGTTTCTAGTTAGGGAATTTGTAGTTGTGGAGTATCTAGTTGTGGTGTTTCAAAATGTGGAGTTTCTAGCTGTGGAGTTTCTAGTTGTGGATTTTCTAGTTGCGGAGTTTCCAGTTGTGAAGTTTCTAGTTGTGGAGTCTCTAGTTGTGGGATTTCTAGTCGCGGAGTTTCTAGTTGCGGAGTTTCTGGTTGTGCAGTTTCTTGTTGTGGAGTTTCTAGTTGTGGAGTCGGTAGTTGTGGAGTCTGTAGTTGTGAAGTTTCTAGTTGTGGAGTTCCTAGTTATGGAGTGTCTAGTTGTGGAGTTTCTAGTTGCGGAGTTTCAAGTTGTGGAGTTTTTAGTTGTGGAGTTTCTAGTTGTGGAGCTTGTAGTTGTGGAGTATCTAGTTGTGGTGTTTCAAGTTGTGGAGTTTCTAGTTGAGGAGTTTCTAGTTGTGGAGTTTCTAGTTGCAGAGTTTCTAGTTGCGGAGTTTTCTAGTAGTGGAGTTTCTAGTTATGGAGTTTCTAGTTGCGGAGTTTCAAGTTGTGGAGTTTGTAGTTGTGGAGTATCTAGTTGTGGAGTTTCAAGTTGTGGAGTTTCTAGTTGTGGATTTTGAAGTTGTAGAGTTCCTAGTTGCGGAGTGTCTAGTTGGGAGTGTCTAGTTGTGGAGTTTCTAGTGGTGGATTTTCTAGCTGTGGAGTTTCTAGTTGCGGAGTTTCTAGTTGCAGAGTTTCTAGTTGCGGACTTTCTAGCTGTAGAGTTTCTAGTTGCGGTGTTTCTAGTTGTGGAGTTTCTAGTTGTGGAGTTTCTAGTTGTGGAGTTTCTAGTTGTGGAGTATGTAGTTTCGAAGTCTCAAGTTGTGAAGTTTCTAGTTTTAGAGTTCCTAGTTGCGGAGTGTCTGTTTGGGAGTTTCTAGTTGCGGAGTTTTCTAGTTGCGGAGTCTGTAGTTGTGGAGTTGCTAGTTGTGGAGTTTCTAGTGGTGGATTTTCTAGCTGTGGAGTTCTAGTTGCGGAGTTTCTAGTTGCAGAGTTTCTAGTTGCAGACTTTCCAGCTGTGGAGTTTCTAGTTGTGAAGTCTCTAGTTGTGGAGTTTCTCGTTGTGGAGTTTCTAGTTGTTGTGTTTCTAGTTGCCGAGCCTCTGCATACGAAGTCTCAAGCTGTGGAATTTCTAGCTGTGGAGTTTCTGGTTGTGGAGTCTCTAGTTGTGGAGTTCCTAGTTGTGGAGTCTCTAGTTGTGGAGTTTCTAGTTGCGAAGTCGAAAGTTGTTGAGTTTCTAGTTGTGGAATTTCTAGTTGTTGAGTTTGTAGTTGTGGGGTTCGTAGTTGTGGGACTCGTAGTTGTGGAGTTTCTAGTTGTGGAGTCTCTAGTTGTGGAGTTTGTAGTTGTGGAGTTTCTAGCTCTGGAGTTTCTAGTTGCAGAGTTTCTAGTTGCAGAGTTTCTAGTTGCGGAGTTTTCCAGTTGTGGAGATTGTAGTGGCGGAGTTTCTAGTTGCGGAGTTTCTAGTTGCGGAGTTTCAAGTTTTGGAGTTTCTAGTTGTGGAGTTTCAAGTTGTGAAGTTTTTATCTGTGGATTTTGAAGTTGTAGAGTTCCTAGTTGCGGATTGTCTAGTTGTGGAGTTTATAGTTGCGGAGTCTGTAGTTGTGGAGTTTCTAGTTGTGCAATTTCCAGCTGTGAATTTTCTAGCTGCGGAGTTTCTAGTTGTGGAGTTTCTAGTTGCGGAGTTTCAAGTGTTGGAGTTTTTAGTTGTGGAGTTTCTAGTTGTGGAGTTTGTCGTTGTGGAGTATCTTGTTGTGGTGTTTCAAGTGTTGGAGTTTCTAGTTGAGGAGTTTCTAGTTGTGAAGTTTCTAGTTGCGGAGTTTCTAGTTTTGAAGTTTATTGTTGTAGAATTCGTAGTTTTGGAGTATCTAGTTGTAGTGTTTCAAGTATCGAAGTTTCTAGCTGTGGAGTTTCTAGTTGCGGAGTTTCTAGTTGCAGAGTTTCTAGTTGCGGAGTTTTATAGTAGGGGAGTTTCTAGTTATGGAGTCTCTAGTTGTGGGATTTCTAGTTGCGGAGTTTCTAGTTGCGGAGTTTCTGGTTGTGGAGTTTCTAGTTGTGGAGTTTCTTGTTGTGAAGTCTGTAGTTGTGGAGTTTCTAGTGGGAGATTTTCTAGCTGTGCAGTTTCTAGTTGTAGAGTTTCTAGTTGCAGAGTTTCTAGTTGCGAACTTTCTAGCTGTGGAGTTTCTAGTTGTGGAATTCGTAGTTGTGGAGTATCTAGTTGTGGTGCTTCAAGTAGTGAAGTTTCCAGCTGTGGAGTTTCTAGTTGCAGAGTTTCTAGTTGCAGATTTTCTAGTTGCGGAGTTTATTAGTTGTGGAGTTTCAAGTTGTGGAGTTTCTAGTTGTGGAGTTTCTGACTGTGAAGTTTGTAGTTGTGGAGTATCTAGTTGCGGAGTTTCAAGTTGGGGAGTTTCTAGTTGTGGATTTTCTAGTGGCGGAGTTTATAGTTGCGGAGTTTTTAGTTGTGGAGTTTCTAGTTGAGAATTTGTAGTTGTGGAGTATCTAGTTGTGGGGTTGCAAGTTGTGGAGTATCTAGTTGTGGTGTTTCAAGTAGTGAAGTATCTAACTGTGGAGTTTCTAGTTGCAGATTTTCTAGTTGCGGAGTTTATTAGTTGTGGAGTGTCAAGTTGTGGAGTTTCTAGTTGTGGAGTTTCTTGTGGAGTCTCTAGTTGTGGAGTTTGTAGTGGAGTTTCTAGTTTTGGATTCCGTAGTTGTGGAGTATATATTTGTTGGGTTTCAAATTGTGGAGTTTCTAGTTGTGGAATTTGTAGTTGCGGAGTTTCAAGTTGTGGAGTTTCTAGTTGGGGAGTTTCTAGAGTATCTAGTTGTGGTGTTTCAAGTTGTGGAGTTTCTAGTTGAGGAGTTTCTAGTTGTGGATTTTCTATTTGCGGAGTTTCTAGTTATGGAGTTTCAAGTTGTGGAGTTTCTAGTTGTGGAATTTGTAGTTGTGTAGTATCTAGTTGTGGTAATTCAAGTTTTGGAGTTTCTAGCTGTGAAGTTTCTAGTTGTGGAGTTTCTAGTTGCGGAGTTTCTAGTTGTAAAGTCTCTAGTTGTGGAGTTTCTAGCTGTGGAGTTTCTGGTTGTGGAGTCTCTAGTTGTGGAGCTCCTAGTTGCGGAGTCTCTAGTTGTGGATTTCTAGTTGCGAAGTCTAAAGCTGTGGAGTTTCTAGTTGTGGAGTTTCTAGTTGTGGAGTTTGTAGTTATGGGGTTCGTAGTTGTGGAGTTCTTAGTTGTGGAGTTTCTAGTTGTGGAGTCTCTAGTTGTGGAATTGTAGTTGTGGAGTTTCTAGGTGTGGAGTTTGTAGTTGCGGAGTTTCTAGTTGCAGAGTTTCTAGTTGCAGAGTTTTCCAGTTGTGAAGATTGCAGTGGCGGAGTTTCTAGTTGCGGACTTTCTAGCTGTGGAGTTTCTAGTTGCGGAGTTTATAGTTGCGGAGTTTCAAGTTGTGGAGTTTCTAGTTGTGGAGTTTGTGGTTGTGGAGTATCTAGAGTTAGAGTTTCAAGTTGGGAAGTTTTAAGTTGTGAATTTTGAAGTTGTAGAGTTCCTAGTTGCGGATTGTCTAGTTGTGGAGTTTATAGTGGCGGAGTCTGTAGTTGTGGAGTTTCTAGTTGTGGAATTTCTAGCTGTGGATTTTCTAGCTGTGGAGTTTCTAGTTGCGGAGTTTCTAGTTGCGGAGTTTTCCAGTTGTGGAGATTGTAGTGGCGGAGTTTCTAGTTGCGGAGTTTCAAGTTGTGGAGTTTCTAGTTGTGGAGTTTGTAGTTGTGAAGTATCTAGAGTTGGAGTTTCAAGTTGTGAAGTTTTTAGTTGTGGATTTTGAAGTTGTAGAGTTCCTAGTTGCAGATTGTCTAGTTGTGGAGTTTATAGTTGCGGAGTCTGTATTTGTGGAGTTTCTAGTTGTGGAATTTCTAGCTGTGGATTTTCTAGCTGTGGAGTTTCTAGTTGCGGAGTTTTTAGTTGCGGAGTTTCTGGTTGTGGAGTTTCTAGTGTTAGAGTTTCTAGTTGTGGAGTCCATAGTTGTGGAGTATCTATTTGTTGAGTTTCAAGTTGTGGAGTTTCTAGTTATGGAATTTGTAGTTGTGGAGTATCTAGTTGTGGTGTTTCAAAATGTGGAGTTTCTAGCTGTGGAGTTTCTAGTTGTGGATTTTCTAGTTGCGGAGTTTCTGGTTGTGGAGTTTCTAGTTGTGGAGTTTCTAGTTGCGGAGTTTCAAGTTGTGGAGTTTTTAGTTGTGGAGTTTGTAGTTGTGGAGTTTGTAGTTGTGGAGTATCTAGTTGTGGTGTTTCAAGTTGTGGAGTTTCTAATTGAGGAGTTTCTAGTTTGTGAGTTTCTAGTGGCGGAGTTTCTAGTTTTGGAGTTTATTGTTGTAGAATTCGTAGTTTTGGAGTATCTAGTTGTGGTGTTTCAAGTAGTGAAGTTTCTAGCTGTGGAGTTTCTAGTTGCAGATTTTCTAGTTGCGGAGTTTATTAGTTGTGGAGTTTCAAATTGGAGTTTTTAGTTGTGGAGTTTCTAATTGTGAAGTTTGTAGTTGTGGAGTATCTAGTAGCGGAGTTTCAAGTTGGGGAGTTTCTAGTTGTGGATTTTGAAGTTGTAGAGTTCCTAGTAGCGGAGTGTCTGGCTGGGAGTTTCGTGTTGCGGAGTTTTCTAGTTGCGGAGTCTGTAGTTGTGGCGTTGCTAGTTGTGGAGTTTCTAGTGGTGGATTTTCTACCTGTGGAGTTTCTAGTTGCGGAGTTTCTAGTTGCAGAGTTTCTAGTTGAGGACTTTCTAGCTGTGGAGTTTCTAGTTGCGGAGTTTATAGTTGCGGAGTTTTTAGTTGTGGAGTTTCTAGTTGTGAAATTTGTAGTTGTGGAGTATCTAGTTGTGGGGTTGCAAGTTGTGGAGTATCTAGTTGCGGAGTTTCAAGTTGTGGAGTTTTTAATTGTGGAGTTTCTAGTTGTGGAGTTTGTAGTTGTGGAGTATCTAGTTGTGGTGTTTCAAGTTGTGGAGTTTCTAGTTGAGGAGTTTCTAGTGGTGGATTTTCTAGCTGTGGAGTTTCTAGTTGCGGAGTTTCTAGTTGCAGAGTTTCTAGTTGCGGACTTTCTAGCTGTGGAGTTTCTAGTTATGAAATTTGTTTTTGTGGAGTATCTAGTTGTGGTGTTTCAAGTTGTGGAGTTTCTAGTTGTGGAGTTTCTCGTTGTGGAGTTTCTAGTTGTTGTGTTTCTAGTTGCCGAGTCTCTACATACGAAGTCTCAAGTTGTGGAATTTCTAGCTGTGGAGTTTCTGGTTGTGGAGTCTCTAGTTATGGAGTTCCTAGTTGTGGAGTCTCTAGTTGTGGAGTTTCTAGTTGCGAAGTCCAAAGTTGTTGAGTTTCTAGTTGTGGAGTTTCTAGTTGTTGAGTTTGTAGTTGTGGGGTTTGTAGTTGTGGGACTCGTAGTTGTGGAGTTTCTAGTTGTGGAGTCTCTAGTTGCAGAGTTTCTAGTTGCGGAGTTTTCCAGTTGTGGAGATTGTAGTGGCGGAGTTTCTAGTTGCGGAGTTTCAAGTTGTGGAGTTTCTAGTTGTGGAGTTTGTAGTTGTGGAGTATCTAGTTGGGGAGTTTCAAGTCGTGAAGTTTTTAGTTGTGGATTTTGAAGTTGTAGAGTCCCTAGTTGCGGATTGTCTAGTTGTGGAGTTCATAGTTGCGGAGTCTGTAATTGTGGAGTTTCTAGTTGTGGAATTTCTAGCTGTGGATTTTCTAGCTGTGGAGTTTCTAGTTGCGGAGTTTTTAGTTGCGGAGTTTCTGGTTGTGGAGTTTCTAGTGTTAGAGTTTCTAGTTGTGGAGTCCATAGTTGTGGAGTATCTATTTGTTGAGTTTCAAGTTGTGAAGTTTCTAGTTAGGGAATTTGTAGTTGTGGAGTATCTAGTTGTGGTGTTTCAAAATGTGGAGTTTCTAGCTGTGGAGTTTCTAGTTGTGGATTTTCTAGTTGCGGAGTTTCTAGTTGTGAAGTTTCTAGTTGTGGAGTCTCTAGTTGTGGGATTTCTAGTCGCGGAGTTTCTAGTTGCGGAGTTTCTGGTTGTGGAGTTTCTTGTTGTGGAGTTTCTAGTTGTGCAGTCGGTAGTTGTGGAGTCTGTAGTTGTGAAGTTTCTAGTTGTGGAGTTCCTAGTTATGGAGTGTCTAGTTGTGGAGTTTCTAGTTGCGGAGTTTCAAGTTGTGGAGTTTTTAGTTGTGGAGTTTCTAGTTGTGGAGCTTGTAGTTGTGGAGTATCTAGTTGTGGTGTTTCAAGTTGTGGAGTTTCTAGTTGAGGAGTTTCTAGTTGTGGAGTTTCTAGTTGCAGAGTTTCTAGTTGCGGAGTTTTCTAGTAGTGGAGTTTCTAGTTATGGAGTTTCTAGTTGCGGAGTTTCAAGTTGTGGAGTTTGTAGTTGTGGAGTATCTAGTTGTGGAGTTTCAAGTTGTGGAGTTTCTAGTTGTGGATTTTGAAGTTGTAGAGTTCCTAGTTGCGGAGTGTCTAGTTGGGAGTGTCTAGTTGTGGAGTTTCTAGTGGTGGATTTTCTAGCTGTGGAGTTTCTAGTTGCGGAGTTTCTAGTTGCAGAGTTTCTAGTTGCGGACTTTCTAGCTGTAGAGTTTCTAGTTGCGGTGTTTCTAGTTGTGGAGTTTCTAGTTGTGGAGTTTCTAGTTGTGGAGTTTCTAGTTGTGGAGTATGTAGTTTCGAAGTCTCAAGTTGTGAAGTTTCTAGTTTTAGAGTTCCTAGTTGCGGAGTGTCTGTTTGGGAGTTTCTAGTTGCGGAGTTTTCTAGTTGCGGAGTCTGTAGTTGTGGAGTTGCTAGTTGTGGAGTTTCTAGTGGTGGATTTTCTAGCTGTGGAGTTCTAGTTGCGGAGTTTCTAGTTGCAGAGTTTCTAGTTGCAGACTTTCCAGCTGTGGAGTTTCTAGTTGTGAAGTCTCTAGTTGTGGAGTTTCTCGTTGTGGAGTTTCTAGTTGTTGTGTTTCTAGTTGCCGAGCCTCTACATACGAAGTCTCAAGCTGTGGAATTTCTAGCTGTGGAGTTTCTGGTTGTGGAGTCTCTAGTTGTGGAGTTCCTAGTTGTGGAGTCTCTAGTTGTGGAGTTTCTAGTTGCGAAGTCGAAAGTTGTTGAGTTTCTAGTTGTGGAATTTCTAGTTGTTGAGTTTGTAGTTGTGGGGTTCGTAGTTGTGGGACTCGTAGTTGTGGAGTTTCTAGTTGTGGAGTCTCTAGTTGTGGAGTTTGTAGTTGTGGAGTTTCTAGCTCTGGAGTTTCTAGTTGCAGAGTTTCTAGTTGCAGAGTTTCTAGTTGCGGAGTTTTCCAGTTGTGGAGATTGTAGTGGCGGAGTTTCTAGTTGCGGAGTTTCTAGTTGCGGAGTTTCAAGTTTTGGAGTTTCTAGTTGTGGAGTTTCAAGTTGTGAAGTTTTTATCTGTGGATTTTGAAGTTGTAGAGTTCCTAGTTGCGGATTGTCTAGTTGTGGAGTTTATAGTTGCGGAGTCTGTAGTTGTGGAGTTTCTAGTTGTGCAATTTCCAGCTGTGAATTTTCTAGCTGCGGAGTTTCTAGTTGTGGAGTTTCTAGTTGCGGAGTTTCAAGTGTTGGAGTTTTTAGTTGTGGAGTTTCTAGTTGTGGAGTTTGTAGTTGTGGAGTATCTTGTTGTGGTGTTTCAAGTGTTGGAGTTTCTAGTTGAGGAGTTTCTAGTTGTGAAGTTTCTAGTTGCGGAGTTTCTAGTTTTGAAGTTTATTGTTGTAGAATTCGTAGTTTTGGAGTATCTAGTTGTAGTGTTTCAAGTATCGAAGTTTCTAGCTGTGGAGTTTCTAGTTGCGGAGTTTCTAGTTGCAGAGTTTCTAGTTGCGGAGTTTTATAGTAGGGGAGTTTCTAGTTATGGAGTCTCTAGTTGTGGGATTTCTAGTTGCGGAGTTTCTAGTTGCGGAGTTTCTGGTTGTGGAGTTTCTAGTTGTGGAGTTTCTTGTTGTGAAGTCTGTAGTTGTGGAGTTTCTAGTGGGAGATTTTCTAGCTGTGCAGTTTCTAGTTGTAGAGTTTCTAGTTGCAGAGTTTCTAGTTGCGAACTTTCTAGCTGTGGAGTTTCTAGTTGTGGAATTCGTAGTTGTGGAGTATCTAGTTGTGGTGCTTCAAGTAGTGAAGTTTCCAGCTGTGGAGTTTCTAGTTGCAGAGTTTCTAGTTGCAGATTTTCTAGTTGCGGAGTTTATTAGTTGTGGAGTTTCAAGTTGTGGAGTTTCTAGTTGTGGAGTTTCTGACTGTGAAGTTTGTAGTTGTGGAGTATCTAGTTGCGGAGTTTCAAGTTGGGGAGTTTCTAGTTGTGGATTTTCTAGTGGCGGAGTTTATAGTTGCGGAGTATTTAGTTGTGGAGTTTCTAGTTGAGAATTTGTAGTTGTGGAGTATCTAGTTGTGGGGTTGCAAGTTGTGGAGTATCTAGTTGTGGTGTTTCAAGTAGTGAAGTATCTAACTGTGGAGTTTCTAGTTGCAGATTTTCTAGTTGCGGAGTTTATTAGTTGTGGAGTGTCAAGTTGTGGAGTTTCTAGTTGTGGAGTTTCTTGTGGAGTCTCTAGTTGTAGAGTTTGTAGTGGAGTTTCTAGTTTTGGATTCCGTAGTTGTGGAGTATATATTTGTTGGGTTTCAAATTGTGGAGTTTCTAGTTGTGGAATTTGTAGTTGCGGAGTTTCAAGTTGTGGAGTTTCTAGTTGGGGAGTTTCTAGAGTATCTAGTTGTGGTGTTTCAAGTTGTGGAGTTTCTAGTTGAGGAGTTTCTAGTTGTGGATTTTCTATTTGCGGAGTTTCTAGTTATGGAGTTTCAAGTTGTGGAGTTTCTAGTTGTGGAATTTGTAGTTGTGTAGTATCTAGTTGTGGTAATTCAAGTTTTGGAGTTTCTAGCTGTGAAGTTTCTAGTTGTGGAGTTTCTAGTTGCGGAGTTTCTAGTTGTAAAGTCTCTAGTTGTGGAGTTTCTAGCTGTGGAGTTTCTGGTTGTGGAGTCTCTAGTTGTGGAGCTCCTAGTTGCGGAGTCTCTAGTTGTGGATTTCTAGTTGCGAAGTCTAAAGCTGTGGAGTTTCTAGTTGTGGAGTTTCTAGTTGTGGAGTTTGTAGTTATGGGGTTCGTAGTTGTGGAGTTCTTAGTTGTGGAGTTTCTAGTTGTGGAGTCTCTAGTTGTGGAATTGTAGTTGTGGAGTTTCTAGGTGTGGAGTTTGTAGTTGCGGAGTTTCTAGTTGCAGAGTTTCTAGTTGCAGAGTTTTCCAGTTGTGAAGATTGCAGTGGCGGAGTTTCTAGTTGCGGACTTTCTAGCTGTGGAGTTTCTAGTTGCGGAGTTTATAGTTGCGGAGTTTCAAGTTGTGGAGTTTCTAGTTGTGGAGTTTGTGGTTGTGGAGTATCTAGAGTTAGAGTTTCAAGTTGGGAAGTTTTAAGTTGTGAATTTTGAAGTTGTAGAGTTCCTAGTTGCGGATTGTCTAGTTGTGGAGTTTATAGTGGCGGAGTCTGTAGTTGTGGAGTTTCTAGTTGTGGAATTTCTAGCTGTGGATTTTCTAGCTGTGGAGTTTCTAGTTGCGGAGTTTTTAGTTGCGGAGTTTCTGGTTGTGGAGTTTCTAGTGTTAGAGTTTCTAGTTGTGGAGTCCATAGTTGTGGAGTATCTATTTGTTGAGTTTCAAGTTGTGGAGTTTCTAGTTATGGAATTTGTAGTTGTGGAGTATCTAGTTGTGGTGTTTCAAAATGTGGAGTTTCTAGCTGTGGAGTTTCTAGTTGTGGATTTTCTAGTTGCGGAGTTTCTAGTTGTGAAGTCTCTAGTTGTGGAGTCTCTAGTTGTGGGATTTCTAGTTGCGGAGTT
Source organism: Rhipicephalus microplus (assembly GCF_043290135.1). Lineage (NCBI taxonomy): Eukaryota > Metazoa > Arthropoda > Arachnida > Ixodida > Ixodidae > Rhipicephalus > Rhipicephalus microplus. The sequence continues at coordinate 5,819,838 of NW_027464590.1, read as the reverse complement.
TCTAGTTGCGGAGTTTCTGGTTGTGGAGTTTCTAGTTGTGGAGTTTCTAGTTGCGGAGTTTCAAGTTGTGGAGTTTTTAGTTGTGGAGTTTGTAGTTGTGGAGTTTGTAGTTGTGGAGTATCTAGTTGTGGTGTTTCAAGTTGTGGAGTTTCTAATTGAGGAGTTTCTAGTTTGTGAGTTTCTAGTGGCGGAGTTTCTAGTTTTGGAGTTTATTGTTGTAGAATTCGTAGTTTTGGAGTATCTAGTTGTGGTGTTTCAAGTAGTGAAGTTTCTAGCTGTGGAGTTTCTAGTTGCAGAGTTTCTAGTTGCGGAGTTTTCCAGTTGTGGAGATTGTAGTGGCGGAGTTTCTAGTTGCGGAGTTTCAAGTTGTGGAGTTTCTAGTTGTGGAGTTTGTAGTTGTGAAGTATCTAGAGTTGGAGTTTCAAGTTGTGAAGTTTTTAGTTGTGGATTTTGAAGTTGTAGAGTTCCTAGTTGCAGATTGTCTAGTTGTGGAGTTTATAGTTGCGGAGTCTGTATTTGTGGAGTTTCTAGTTGTGGAATTTCTAGCTGTGGATTTTCTAGCTGTGGAGTTTCTAGTTGCGGAGTTTTTAGTTGCGGAGTTTCTGGTTGTGGAGTTTCTAGTGTTAGAGTTTCTAGTTGTGGAGTCCATAGTTGTGGAGTATCTATTTGTTGAGTTTCAAGTTGTGGAGTTTCTAGTTATGGAATTTGTAGTTGTGGAGTATCTAGTTGTGGTGTTTCAAAATGTGGAGTTTCTAGCTGTGGAGTTTCTAGTTGTGGATTTTCTAGTTGCGGAGTTTCTAGTTGTGAAGTCTCTAGTTGTGGAGTCTCTAGTTGTGGGATTTCTAGTTGCGGAGTTTCTAGTTGCGGAGTTTCTGGTTGTGGAGTTTCTAGTTGTGGAGTTTCTAGTTGCGGAGTTTCAAGTTGTGGAGTTTTTAGTTGTGGAGTTTGTAGTTGTGGAGTTTGTAGTTGTGGAGTATCTAGTTGTGGTGTTTCAAGTTGTGGAGTTTCTAATTGAGGAGTTTCTAGTTTGTGAGTTTCTAGTGGCGGAGTTTCTAGTTTTGGAGTTTATTGTTGTAGAATTCGTAGTTTTGGAGTATCTAGTTGTGGTGTTTCAAGTAGTGAAGTTTCTAGCTGTGGAGTTTCTAGTTGCAGATTTTCTAGTTGCGGAGTTTATTAGTTGTGGAGTTTCAAATTGGAGTTTCTAGTTGTGGAGTTTCTAATTGTGAAGTTTGTAGTTGTGGAGTATCTAGTAGCGGAGTTTCAAGTTGGGGAGTTTCTAGTTGTGGATTTTGAAGTTGTAGAGTTCCTAGTAGCGGAGTGTCTGGCTGGGAGTTTCGTGTTGCGGAGTTTTCTAGTTGCGGAGTCTGTAGTTGTGGCGTTGCTAGTTGTGGAGTTTCTAGTGGTGGATTTTCTACCTGTGGAGTTTCTAGTTGCGGAGTTTCTAGTTGCAGAGTTTCTAGTTGAGGACTTTCTAGCTGTGGAGTTTCTAGTTGCGGAGTTTATAGTTGCGGAGTTTTTAGTTGTGGAGTTTCTAGTTGTGAAATTTGTAGTTGTGGAGTATCTAGTTGTGGGGTTGCAAGTTGTGGAGTATCTAGTTGCGGAGTTTCAAGTTGTGGAGTTTTTAATTGTGGAGTTTCTAGTTGTGGAGTTTGTAGTTGTGGAGTATCTAGTTGTGGTGTTTCAAGTTGTGGAGTTTCTAGTTGAGGAGTTTCTAGTGGTGGATTTTCTAGCTGTGGAGTTTCTAGTTGCGGAGTTTCTAGTTGCAGAGTTTCTAGTTGCGGACTTTCTAGCTGTGGAGTTTCTAGTTATGAAATTTGTTTTTGTGGAGTATCTAGTTGTGGTGTTTCAAGTTGTGGAGTTTCTAGTTGTGGAGTTTCTCGTTGTGGAGTTTCTAGTTGTTGTGTTTCTAGTTGCCGAGTCTCTACATACGAAGTCTCAAGTTGTGGAATTTCTAGCTGTGGAGTTTCTGGTTGTGGAGTCTCTAGTTATGGAGTTCCTAGTTGTGGAGTCTCTAGTTGTGGAGTTTCTAGTTGCGAAGTCCAAAGTTGTTGAGTTTCTAGTTGTGGAGTTTCTAGTTGTTGAGTTTGTAGTTGTGGGGTTTGTAGTTGTGGGACTCGTAGTTGTGGAGTTTCTAGTTGTGGAGTCTCTAGTTGCAGAGTTTCTAGTTGCGGAGTTTTCCAGTTGTGGAGATTGTAGTGGCGGAGTTTCTAGTTGCGGAGTTTCAAGTTGTGGAGTTTCTAGTTGTGGAGTTTGTAGTTGTGGAGTATCTAGTTGGGGAGTTTCAAGTCGTGAAGTTTTTAGTTGTGGATTTTGAAGTTGTAGAGTCCCTAGTTGCGGATTGTCTAGTTGTGGAGTTCATAGTTGCGGAGTCTGTAATTGTGGAGTTTCTAGTTGTGGAATTTCTAGCTGTGGATTTTCTAGCTGTGGAGTTTCTAGTTGCGGAGTTTTTAGTTGCGGAGTTTCTGGTTGTGGAGTTTCTAGTGTTAGAGTTTCTAGTTGTGGAGTCCATAGTTGTGGAGTATCTATTTGTTGAGTTTCAAGTTGTGAAGTTTCTAGTTAGGGAATTTGTAGTTGTGGAGTATCTAGTTGTGGTGTTTCAAAATGTGGAGTTTCTAGCTGTTGAGTTTCTAGTTGTGGATTTTCTAGTTGCGGAGTTTCTAGTTGTGAAGTTTCTAGTTGTGGAGTCTCTAGTTGTGGGATTTCTAGTCGCGGAGTTTCTAGTTGCGGAGTTTCTGGTTGTGGAGTTTCTTGTTGTGGAGTTTCTAGTTGTGGAGTCGGTAGTTGTGGAGTCTGTAGTTGTGAAGTTTCTAGTTGTGGAGTTCCTAGTTATGGAGTGTCTAGTTGTGGAGTTTCTAGTTGCGGAGTTTCAAGTTGTGGAGTTTTTAGTTGTGGAGTTTCTAGTTGTGGAGCTTGTAGTTGTGGAGTATCTAGTTGTGGTGTTTCAAGTTGTGGAGTTTCTAGTTGAGGAGTTTCTAGTTGTGGAGTTTCTAGTTGCAGAGTTTCTAGTTGCGGAGTTTTCTAGTAGTGGAGTTTCTAGTTATGGAGTTTCTAGTTGCGGAGTTTCAAGTTGTGGAGTTTGTAGTTGTGGAGTATCTAGTTGTGGAGTTTCAAGTTGTGGAGTTTCTAGTTGTGGATTTTGAAGTTGTAGAGTTCCTAGTTGCGGAGTGTCTAGTTGGGAGTGTCTAGTTGTGGAGTTTCTAGTGGTGGATTTTCTAGCTGTGGAGTTTCTAGTTGCGGAGTTTCTAGTTGCAGAGTTTCTAGTTGCGGACTTTCTAGCTGTAGAGTTTCTAGTTGCGGTGTTTCTAGTTGTGGAGTTTCTAGTTGTGGAGTTTCTAGTTGTGGAGTTTCTAGTTGTGGAGTATGTAGTTTCGAAGTCTCAAGTTGTGAAGTTTCTAGTTTTAGAGTTCCTAGTTGCGGAGTGTCTGTTTGGGAGTTTCTAGTTGCGGAGTTTTCTAGTTGCGGAGTCTGTAGTTGTGGAGTTGCTAGTTGTGGAGTTTCTAGTGGTGGATTTTCTAGCTGTGGAGTTCTAGTTGCGGAGTTTCTAGTTGCAGAGTTTCTAGTTGCAGACTTTCCAGCTGTGGAGTTTCTAGTTGTGAAGTCTCAAGCTGTGGAATTTCTAGCTGTGGAGTTTCTGGTTGTGGAGTCTCTAGTTGTGGAGTTCCTAGTTGTGGAGTCTCTAGTTGTTGAGTTTCTAGTTGTGGAATTTCTAGTTGTTGAGTTTGTAGTTGTGGGGTTCGTAGTTGTGGGACTCGTAGTTGTGGAGTTTCTAGTTGTGGAGTCTCTAGTTGTGGAGTTTGTAGTTGTGGAGTTTCTAGCTCTGGAGTTTCTAGTTGCAGAGTTTCTAGTTGCAGAGTTTCTAGTTGCGGAGTTTTCCAGTTGTGCAGATTGTAGTGGCGGAGTTTCTAGTTGCGGAGTTTCTAGTTGCGGAGTTTCAAGTTTTGGAGTTTCTAGTTGTGGAGTTTCAAGTTGTGAAGTTTTTATCTGTGGATTTTGAAGTTGTAGAGTTCCTAGTTGCGGATTGTCTAGTTGTGGAGTTTATAGTTGCGGAGTCTGTAGTTGTGGAGTTTCTAGTTGTGCAATTTCCAGCTGTGAATTTTCTAGCTGCGGAGTTTCTAGTTGTGGAGTTTCTAGTTGCGGAGTTTCAAGTGTTGGAGTTTTTAGTTGTGGAGTTTCTAGTTGTGGAGTTTGTAGTTGTGGAGTATCTTGTTGTGGTGTTTCAAGTGTTGGAGTTTCTAGTTGAGGAGTTTCTAGTTGTGAAGTTTCTAGTTGCGGAGTTTCTAGTTTTGAAGTTTATTGTTGTAGAATTCGTAGTTTTGGAGTATCTAGTTGTAGTGTTTCAAGTATCGAAGTTTCTAGCTGTGGAGTTTCTAGTTGCGGAGTTTCTAGTTGCAGAGTTTCTAGTTGCGGAGTTTTATAGTAGGGGAGTTTCTAGTTATGGAGTCTCTAGTTGTGGGATTTCTAGTTGCGGAGTTTCTAGTTGCGGAGTTTCTGGTTGTGGAGTTTCTAGTTGTGGAGTTTCTTGTTGTGAAGTCTGTAGTTGTGGAGTTTCTAGTGGGAGATTTTCTAGCTGTGCAGTTTCTAGTTGTAGAGTTTCTAGTTGCAGAGTTTCTAGTTGCGAACTTTCTAGCTGTGGAGTTTCTAGTTGTGGAATTCGTAGTTGTGGAGTATCTAGTTGTGGTGCTTCAAGTAGTGAAGTTTCCAGCTGTGGAGTTTCTAGTTGCAGAGTTTCTAGTTGCAGATTTTCTAGTTGCGGAGTTTATTAGTTGTGGAGTTTCAAGTTGTGGAGTTTCTAGTTGTGGAGTTTCTGACTGTGAAGTTTGTAGTTGTGGAGTATCTAGTTGCGGAGTTTCAAGTTGGGGAGTTTCTAGTTGTGGATTTTCTAGTGGCGGAGTTTATAGTTGCGGAGTTTTTAGTTGTGGAGTTTCTAGTTGAGAATTTGTAGTTGTGGAGTATCTAGTTGTGGGGTTGCAAGTTGTGGAGTATCTAGTTGTGGTGTTTCAAGTAGTGAAGTATCTAACTGTGGAGTTTCTAGTTGCAGATTTTCTAGTTGCGGAGTTTATTAGTTGTGGAGTGTCAAGTTGTGGAGTTTCTAGTTGTGGAGTTTCTTGTGGAGTCTCTAGTTGTGGAGTTTGTAGTGGAGTTTCTAGTTTTGGATTCCGTAGTTGTGGAGTATATATTTGTTGGGTTTCAAATTGTGGAGTTTCTAGTTGTGGAATTTGTAGTTGCGGAGTTTCAAGTTGTGGAGTTTCTAGTTGGGGAGTTTCTAGAGTATCTAGTTGTGGTGTTTCAAGTTGTGGAGTTTCTAGTTGAGGAGTTTCTAGTTGTGGATTTTCTATTTGCGGAGTTTCTAGTTATGGAGTTTCAAGTTGTGGAGTTTCTAGTTGTGGAATTTGTAGTTGTGTAGTATCTAGTTGTGGTAATTCAAGTTTTGGAGTTTCTAGCTGTGAAGTTTCTAGTTGTGGAGTTTCTAGTTGCGGAGTTTCTAGTTGTAAAGTCTCTAGTTGTGGAGTTTCTAGCTGTGGAGTTTCTGGTTGTGGAGTCTCTAGTTGTGGAGCTCCTAGTTGCGGAGTCTCTAGTTGTGGATTTCTAGTTGCGAAGTCTAAAGCTGTGGAGTTTCTAGTTGTGGAGTTTCTAGTTGTGGAGTTTGCAGTTATGGGGTTCGTAGTTGTGGAGTTCTTAGTTGTGGAGTTTCTAGTTGTGGAGTCTCTAGTTGTGGAATTGTAGTTGTGGAGTTTCTAGGTGTGGAGTTTGTAGTTGCGGAGTTTCTAGTTGCAGAGTTTCTAGTTGCAGAGTTTTCCAGTTGTGAAGATTGCAGTGGCGGAGTTTCTAGTTGCGGACTTTCTAGCTGTGGAGTTTCTAGTTGCGGAGTTTATAGTTGCGGAGTTTCAAGTTGTGGAGTTTCTAGTTGTGGAGTTTGTGGTTGTGGAGTATCTGGAGTTAGAGTTTCAAGTTGGGAAGTTTTAAGTTGTGAATTTTGAAGTTGTAGAGTTCCTAGTTGCGGATTGTCTAGTTGTGGAGTTTATAGTGGCGGAGTCTGTAGTTGTGGAGTTTCTAGTTGTGGAATTTCTAGCTGTGGATTTTCTAGCTGTGGAGTTTCTAGTTGCGGAGTTTTTAGTTGCGGAGTTTCTGGTTGTGGAGTTTCTAGTGTTAGAGTTTCTAGTTGTGGAGTCCATAGTTGTGGAGTATCTATTTGTTGAGTTTCAAGTTGTGGAGTTTCTAGTTATGGAATTTGTAGTTGTGGAGTATCTAGTTGTGGTGTTTCAAAATGTGGAGTTTCTAGCTGTGGAGTTTCTAGTTGTGGATTTTCCAGTTGCGGAGTTTCTAGTTGTGAAGTCTCTAGTTGTAGAGTCTCTAGTTGTGGGATTTCTAGTCGCGGAGTTTCTAGTTGCGGAGTTTCTGGTTGTGGAGTTTCTAGTTGTGGAGTTTCTAGTTGTGAAGTCTGTAGTTGTGGAGTCTGTAGTTGTGGAGTTTCTAGTTGTGGAGTTCCTAGTTATGGAGTCTCTAGTTGTGGAGTTACTAGTTGCGGAGTTTCAAGTTGTGGAGTTTTTAGTTGTGGAGTTTCTAGTTGTGGAGTTTGTAGTTGTGGAGTATCTAGTTGTGGTGTTTCTAGTTGTGGAGTTTCTAGTTGAGGAGTTTCTAGTTGTGGAGTTTCTAGTTGCAGAGTTTCTAGTTGCGGAGTTTTCTAGTAGTGGAGTTTCTAGTTATGGAGTTTCTAGTTCCGGAGTCTTTAGTTGTGGAGTAGCTAGTTGTGGAGTTTTCAGTGGTGGATTTTCTAGCTGTGCAGTTTGTAGTTGGGGAGTTTCTAGTTGCAGAATTTCCAGTTGCGGATTTCCTAGCTGTGGAGTTTCTAGTTGTGAAATTCGTAGTTGTGGAGTATCTAGTTGTGGTGCTTCAAGTAGTGAAGTTTCTAGCTGTGGAGTTTCTAGTTGCGGAGTTTCTAGTTGCAGATTTTTTAGTTGCGGAGTTTAATAGTTGTGGAGTTTCTAGTGGCGGAGTTTCTAGTTGCGGAGTTTCTAGTTGTGGAGTTTGTAGTTGTGGAGTATCTAGTTGCGGTGTTTCAAGTTGGGGAGTTTCTAGTTGTGGATTTTGAAGTTGTAGAGTTCCTAGTTGGGGAGTGTCTGGTTGGGAGTTTCTAGTTGCGGAGTTTTCTAGTTGCGGAGTCTGTAGTTGTGGAGTTTCTAGTGGTGGATTTTCTAGCTGTGAAGTTTCTAGTTGCGGAGTTTCTAGTTGCAGAGTTTCCAGTTGCAGACTTTCTAGCTGTGGAGTTTCTAGTTATGAAATTTGTTTTTGTGGAGTATCTCGTTGTGGTGTTTCAAGTTGTGGAGTTTCTAGTTGTGGAGTTTCTCGTTGTAGAGTTTCTAGTTGTTGTGTTTCTAGTTGCCGAGTCTCTACATACGAAGTCTCAAGCTGTGGAATTTCTAGCTGTGGAGTTTCTGGTTGTGGAGTCTCTAGTTGTGGAGTTCCTAGTTGTGGAGTCTCTAGTTGTGGAGTTTCTAGTTGCGAAGTCTAAAGTTGTTGAGTTTCTAGTTGTGGAATTTCTAGTTGTTGAGTTTGTAGTTGTGGGGTTCGTAGTTGTGAGACTCGTAGTTGTGGAGTTTCTAGTTGTGGAGTCTCTAGTTGTGGAGTTTGTAGTTGTGGAGTTTCTAGCTCTGGAGTTTCTAGTTGCGGAGTTTCTAGTTGCAGAGTTTCTAGTTGCGGAGTTTTCCAGTTGTGGAGATTGTAGTGGCGGAGTTTCTATTTGCGGAGTTTCAAGTTGTGGAGTTTCTAGTTGTGGAGTTTGTAGTTGTGAAGTATCTAGAGTTGGAGTTCCAAGTTGTGAAGTTTTTAGTTGTGGATTTTGAAGTTGTAGAGTTCCTAGTTGCGGATTGTCTAGTTGTGGAGTTTATAGTTGCGGAGTCTGTAGTTGTGGAGTTTCTAGTTGTGGAATTTCTAGCTGTGGATTTTCTAGCTGTGGAGTTTCTAGTTGCGGAGTTTTTAGTTGCGGAGTTTCTGGTTGTGGAGTTTCTAGTGTTAGAGTTTCTAGTTGTTGAGTCCATAGTTGTGGAGTATCTATTTGTTGAGTTTCAAGTTGTGGAGTTTCTAGGTATGGAATTTGTAGTTGTGGAGTATCTAGCTGTGGTGTTTCAAAATATGGAGTTTCTAGCTGTGGAGTTTCTAGTTGTGGATTTTCTAGTTGCGGAGTTTCTAGTTGTGAAGTCTCTAGTTGTGGAGTCTCTAGTTGTGGGATTTCTAGTTGCGGAGTTTCTAGTTGCGGAGTTTCTGGTTGTGGAGTTTCTAGTTGTGGAGTTTCTACTTGCGGAGTTTCAAGTTGTGGAGTTTTTAGTTGTGGAGTTTCTAGTTGTGGAGTTTGTAGTTGTGGAGTATCTAGTTGTGGTGTTTCAAGTTGTGGAGTTTCTAATTGAGGAGTTTCTAGTTTGTGAGTTTCTAGTGGCGGAGTTTCTAGTTTTGGAGTTTATTGTTGTAGAATTCGTAGTTTTGGAGTATCTAGTTGTGGTGTTTCAAGTAGTGAAGTTTCTAGCTGTGGAGTTTCTAGTTGCAGATTTTCTAGTTGCGGAGTTTATTAGTTGTGGAGTTTCAAAGTGGAGTTACTAGTTGTGGAGTTTCTAATTGTGAAGTTTGTAGTTGTGGAGTATCTAGTTGCGGAGTTTCAAGTTGGGGAGTTTCTAGTTGTGGATTTTGAAGTTGTAGAGTTTCTAGTTGTGGAGTTTCTAGTTGTTGAGTTTGTAGTTGTGGGGTTTGTAGTTGTGGGACTCGTAGTTGTGGAGTTTCTAGTTGTGGAGTCTCTAGTTGCAGAGTTTCTAGTTGCGGAGTTTTCCAGTTGTGGAGATTGTAGTGGCGGAGTTTCTAGTTGAGGAGTTTCAAGTTGTGGAGTTTCTAGTTGTGGAGTTTGTAGTTGTGGAGTATCTAGTTGGGGAGTTTCAAGTCGTGAAGTTTTTAGTTGTGGATTTTGAAGTTGTAGAGTCCCTAGTTGCGGATTGTCTAGTTGTGGAGTTCATAGTTGCGGAGTCTGTAGTTGTGGAGTTTCTAGTTGTGGAATTTCTAGCTGTGGATTTTCTAGCTGTGGAGTTTCTAGTTGCGGAGTTTTTAGTTGCGGAGTTTCTGGTTGCGGAGTTTCTAGTGTTAGAGTTTCTAGTTGTGGAGTGCATAGTTGTGGAGTATCTATTTGTTGAGTTTCAAGTTGTGAAGTTTCTAGTTAGGGAATTTGTAGTTGTGGAGTATCTAGTTGTGGTGTTTCAAAATGTGGAGTTTCTAGCTGTGGAGTTTCTAGTTTTGGATTTTCTAGTTGCGGAGTTTCTAGTTGTGAAGTTTCTAGTTGTGGAGTCTCTAGTTGTGGGATTTCTAGTCGCGGAGTTTCTAGTTGCGGAGTTTCTGGTTGTGGAGTTTCTAGTTGTGGAGTTTCTAGTTGTGGAGTCGGTAGTTGTGGAGTCTGTAGTTGTGAAGTTTCTAGTTGTGGAGTTCCTAGTTATGGAGTGTCTAGTTGTGGAGTTTCTAGTTGCGGAGTTTCAAGTTGTGGAGTTTTTAGTTGTGGAGTTTCTAGTTGTGGAGCTTGTAGTTGTGGAGTATCTAGTTGTGGTGTTTCAAGTTGTGGAGTTTCTAGTTGAGGAGTTTCTAGTTGTGGAGTTTCTAGTTGCAGAGTTTCTAGTTGCGGAGTTTTCTAGTAGAGGAGTTTCTAGTTATGGAGTTTCTAGTTGCGGAGTTTCAAGTTGTGGAGTTTGTAGTTGTGGAGTATCTAGTTGTGGAGTTTCAAGTTGTGGAGTTTCTAGTTGTGGATTTTGAAGTTGTAGAGTTCCTAGTTGCGGAGTGTCTAGTTGGGAGTGTCTAGTTGTGGAGTTTCTAGTGGTGGATTTTCTAGCTGTGGAGTTTCTAGTTGCGGAGTTTCTAGTTGCAGAGTTTCTAGTTGCGGACTTTCTAGCTGTGGAGTTTCTAGTTGCGGTGTTTCTAGTTGTGGAGTTTCTAGTTGTGGAGTTTCTAGTTGTGGAGTTTCTAGTTGTGGAGTTTGTAGTTTCGAAGTCTCAAGTTGTGAAGTTTCTAGTTTTAGAGTTCCTTGTTGCGGAGTGTCTGTTTGGGAGTTTCTAGTTGCGGAGTTTTCTAGTTGCGGAGTCTGTAGTTGTGGAGTTGCTAGTTGTGGAGTTTCTAGTGGTGGACTTTCTAGCTGTGGAGTTCTAGTTGCGGAGTTTCTAGTTGCAGAGTTTCTAGTTGCAGACTTTCTAGCTGTGGAGTTTCTAGTTGTGAAGTCTCTAGTTGTGGAGTTTCTCGTTGTGGAGTTTCTAGTTGTTGTGTTTCTAGTTGCCGAGTCTCTACATACGAAGTCTCAAGCTGTGGAATTTCTAGCTGTGGAGTTTCTGGTTGTGGAGTCTCTAGTTGTGGAGTTCCTAGTTGTGGAGTCTCTAGTTGTGGAGTTTCTAGTTGCGAAGTCTAAAGTTGTTGAGTTTCTAGTTGTGGAATTTCTAGTTGTTGAGTTTGTAGTTGTGGGGTTCGTAGTTGTGGGACTCGTAGTTGTGGAGTTTCTAGTTGTGGAGTCTCTAGTTGTGGAGTTTGTAGTTGTGGAGTTTCTAGCTCTGGAGTTTCTAGTTGCAGAGTTTCTAGTTGCAGAGTTTCTAGTTGCGGAGTTTTCCAGTTGTGGAGATTGTAGTGGCGGAGTTTCTAGTTGCGGAGTTTCAAGTTGTGGAGTTTCTAGTTGTGGAGTTTGTAGTTGTGGAGTATCTAGTTGTGGAGTTTCAAGTTGTGAAGTTTTTATTTGTGGATTTTGAAGTTGTAGAGTTCCTAGTTGCGGATTGTCTAGTTGTGGAGTTTATAGTTGCGGAGTCTGTAGTTGTGGAGTTTCTAGTTGTGCAATTTCCAGCTGTGAATTTTCTAGCTGCGGAGTTTCTAGTTGTGGAGTTTCTAGTTGCGAAGTTTCAAGTGTTGGAGTTTTTAGTTGCGGAGTTTCTAGTTGTGGAGTTTGTAGTTGTGGAGTATCTTGTTGTGGTGTTTCAAGTGTTGGAGTTTCTAGTTGAGGACTTTCTAGTTTTGAAGTTTATTGTTGTAGAATTCGTAGTTTTGGAGTATCTAGTTGTAGTGTTTCAAGTATCGAAGTTTCTAGCTGTGGAGTTTCTAGTTGCGGAGTTTCTAGTTGCAGAGTTTCTAGTTGCGGAGTTTTATAGTAGGGGAGTTTCTAGTTATGGAGTCTCTAGTTGTGGGATTTCTAGTTGCGGAGTTTCTAGTTGCGGAGTTTCTGGTTGTGGAGTTTCTAGTTGTGGAGTTTCTTGTTGTGAAGTCTGTAGTTGTGGAGTTTCTAGTGGGAGATTTTCTAGCTGTGCAGTTGCTAGTTGTAGAGTTTCTAGTTGCAGAGTTTCTAGTTGCGAACTTTCTAGCTGTGGAGTTTCTAGTTGTGGAATTCGTAGTTGTGGAGTATCTAGTTGTGGTGCTTCAAGTAGTGAAGTTTCCAGCTGTGGAGTTTCTAGTTGCAGAGTTTCTAGTTGCAGATTTTCTAGTTGCGGAGTTTATTAGTTGTGGAGTTTCAAGTTGTGGAGTTTCTAGTTGTGGAGTTTCTGACTGTGAAGTTTGTAGTTGTGGAGTATCTAGTTGCGGAGTTTCAAGTTGGGGAGTTTCTAGTTGTGGATTTTGAAGTTGTAGAGTTCCTAGTTGCGGAGTGTCTGGTTGGGAGTTTCTAGTTGCGGAGTTTTCTAGTTGCGGAGTCCTTAGTTGTGGCGTTGCTAGTTGTGGAGTTTCTAATGGTGGATTTTCTAGCTGTGGAGTTTCTAGTTGCGGAGTTTCTAGTTGCAGAGTTTCTAGTTGAGGACTTTCTAGCTGTGGAGTTTCTAGTGGCGGAGTTTATAGTTGCGGAGTTTTTAGTTGTGGAGTTTCTAGTTGAGAATTTGTAGTTGTGGAGTATCTAGTTGTGGGGTTGCAAGTTGTGGAGTTTCTAGTTGTGGAGTTTCTTGTGGAGTCTCTAGTTGTGGAGTTTGTAGTGGAGTTTCTAGTTTTGGATTCCGTAGTTGTGGAGTATCTATTTGTTGGGTTTCAAATTGTGGAGTTTCTAGTTGTGGAATTTGTAGTTGCGGAGTTTCAAGTTGTGGAGTTTCTAGTTGGGGAGTTTCTAGAGTATCTAGTTGTGGTGTTTCAAGTTGTGGAGTTTCTAGTTGAGGAGTTTCTAGTTGTGGATTTTCTAGTTGCGGAGTTTCTAGTTATGGAGTTTCAAGTTGTGGAGTTTCTAGTTGTGGAATTTGTAGTTGTGTAGTATCTAGTTGTGGTAATTCAAGTTTTGGAGTTTCTAGCTGTGAAGTTTCTAGTTGTGGAGTTTCTAGTTGCGGAGTTTCTAGTTGTAAAGTCTCTAGTTGTGGAGTTTCTAGCTGTGGAGTTTCTGGTTGTGGAGTCTCTAGTTGTGGAGCTCCTAGTTGCGGAGTCTCTAGTTGTGGATTTCTAGTTGCGAAGTCTAAAGCTGTGGAGTTTCTAGTTGTGGAGTTTCTAGTTGTGGAGTTTGTAGTTATGGGGTTCGTAGTTGTGGAGTTCGTAGTTGTGGAGTTTCTAGTTGTGGAGTCTCTAGTTGTGGAATTGTAGTTGTGGAGTTTCTAGGTGTGGAGTTTGTAGTTGCGGAGTTTCTAGTTGCAGAGTTTCTAGTTGCAGAGTTTTCCAGTTGTGAAGATTGCAGTGGCGGAGTTTCAAGTTGCGGACTTTCTAGCTGTGGAGTTTCTAGTTGCGGAGTTTATAGTTGCGGAGTTTCAAGTTGTGGAGTTTCTAGTTGTGGAGTTTGTGGTTGTGGAGTATCTAGAGTTAGAGTTTCAAGTTGGGAAGTTTTAAGTTGTGAATTTTGAAGTTGTAGAGTTCCCAGTTGCGGATTGTCTAGTTGTGGAGTTTATAGTTGCGGAGTCTGTAGTTGTGGAGTTTCTAGTTGTGGAATTTCTAGCTGTGGATTTTCTAGCTGTGAAGTTTCTAGTTGCGGAGTTTTTAGTTGCGGAGTTTCTGGTTGTGGAGTTTCTAGTGTTAGAGTTTCTAGTTGTGGAGTCCATAGTTGTGGAGTATCTATTTGTTGAGTCTCAAGTTGTGGAGTTTCTAGTTATGGAATTTGTAGTTGTGGAGTATCTAGTTGTGGTGTTTCAAAATGTGGAGTTTCTAGCTGTAGAGTTTCTAGTTGTGGATCTTCTAGTTGCGGAGTTTCTAGTTGTGAAGTCTCTAGTTGTGGAGTCTATAGTTGTGGGATTTCTAGTTGCGGAGTTTCTAGTTGCGGAGTTTCTGGTTGTGGAGTTTCTAGTTGTGGAGTTTCTAGTTGCGGAGTTTCAAGTTGTGGAGTTTTTAGTTGTGGAGTTTCTAGTTGTGGAGTTTGTAGTTGTGGAGTATCTAGTTGTGGTGTTTCAAGTTGTGGAGTTTTTAATTGAGGAGTTTCTAGTTGTGGAGTTTCTAGTGGCGGAGTTTCTAGTTTTGGAGTTTATTGTTGTAGAATTCGTAGTTTTGGAGTATCTAGTTGTGGTGTTTCAAGTAGTGAAGTTTCTAGCTGTGGAGTTTCTAGTTGCAGAGTTTCTAGTTGCAGATTTTCTAGTTGCGGAGTTTATTAGTTGTGGAGTTTCAAGTTGTGGAGTTTCTAGTTGTGGAGTTTCTGATTGTGAAGTTTGTAGTTGTGGAGTATCTAGTTGCGGAGTTTCAAGTTGGGGAGTTTCTAGTTGTGGATTTTGAAGTTGTAGAGTTCCTAGTTGCGGAGTGTCTGGTTGGGAGTTTCCTGTTGCGGAGTTTTCTAGTTGCGGAGTCTGTAGTTTTGGCGTTGCTAGTTGTGGAGTTTCTAGTGGTGGATTTTCTAGCTGTGGAGTTTCTAGTTGCGGAGTTTATAGTTGCAGAGTTTCTAGTTGAGGACTTTCTAGCTGTGGAGTTTCTAGTTGCGGAGTTCATAGTTGCGGAGTTTTTAGTTGTGGAGTTTCTAGTTGTGAAATTTGTAGTTGTGGAGTATCTAGTTGTGGGGTTGCAAGTTGTGGAGTATCTAGTTGTGGTGTTTCAAGTAGTGAAGTATCTGACTGTGGAGTTTCTAGTTGCAGATTTTCTAGTTGCGGAGTTTATTAGTTGTTGAGTGTCAAGTTGTGGAGTTTCTTGTTGTGGAGTCTCTAGTTGTGGAGTTTGTAGTTGTGGAGTTTCTAGTTGCGGAATCTTTAGATCGGAGTTTCTCGTTGTGGAGTTTCTAGTGGAGTTTCAAGTTTTGGATTCCGTAGTTGTATCTATTTGTTGGGTTTCAAGTTGTGGAGTTTCTAGTTGTGGAATTTGTAGTTGCGGAGTTTCAAGTTGTGGAGTTTCTAGTTGGGGAGTTTCTAGAGTATCTAGTTGTGGTGTTTCAAGTTGTGGAGTTTCTAGTTGAGGAGTTTCTAGTTGTGGAGTTTCTAGTTGCGGAGTTTCTAGTGTTGGAGTTTATTGTTGTGGAATTCGTAGTTTTGGAGTATCTAGTTGTAGTGTTTCAAGTAGTGAAATTTCTAGCTGTGGAGTTTCTAGTTGTGGAGTTTTCTAGTAGCGGAGTTTCTAGTTATGGAGTTTCTAGTTGTGGAATTTGTAGTTGTGTAGTATCTAGTTGTGGTAATTCAAGTTTTGGAGTTTCTAGCTGTGAAGTTTCTAGTTGTGGAGTTTCTAGTTGCGGAGTTTCTAGTTTTAAAGTCTCTAGTTGTGGAGTTTCTAGCTGTGGAGTTTCTAGTTGTGGAGTCTCTAGTTATGGAGTTTTTGTTGCGGAGTCTCTAGCTGTGGATTTCTAGTTGTGGAGTTTGTAGTTATGGGGTTCGTAGTTGTGGAGTTCGTAGTTGTGGAGTTTCTAGTTGTGGAGTCTCTAGTTGTGGAGTTTGTAGTTGTGGAGTTTCTAGCTGTGGAGTTTGTAGTTGCGGAGTTTCTAGTTGCAGAGTTTCTAGTTGCAGAGTTTTCCAGTTGTGGTTTCTAGTTGCGGAGTTTATAGTTGCGGAGTTTTTAGTTGTGGAGTTTCTAGTTGTGAAATTTGTAGTTGTGGAGTATCTAGTTGTGGTGTTTCAAGTTGTGGAGTTTCTAGTTGTGGAGTTTCTCGTTGTGGAGTTTCTCGTTGTGGAGTTTCTTGTTGTTGAGTTTCTAGTTGCCGAGTCTCCAAATGCGAAATCTCAAGTTGTGGAGTTTCTAGCTGTGAAGTTTCTGGTTGTGGAGTCTCTAGTTGTGGAGTTCCTAGTTGAGGAGTCTCTAGTTGTGAAGTTTGTAGTTGCGAAGTCTAAAGTTGTGGAGTTTCTAGTTGTTTAGTTTCTAGTTGTGGAGTTTGTAGTTGTGGGGTTCGTAGTTGTGGAGTTCGTAGTTGTGAAGTTTCTAGTTGTGGAGTCTCTAGTTGTGGAGTTTGTAGTTGTGGAGTTTCTAGCTGTGCAGTTTCTAGTTGCGGAGTTTCTGGTTGCAGAGTTTCTAGTTGCAGAGTTTTCCAGTTGTGAAGATTGCAGTGGCGGAGTTTCTAGTTGCGGACTTTCTAGCTGTGGAGTTTCTAGTTGCGGAGTTTATAGTTGCGGAGTTTTTAGTTGTGGAGTTTCTAGTTGTGAAATTTGTAGTTGTGGAGTATCTAGTTGAGGTGTTTCAAGTTGTGGAGTTTCTAGTTGTGGAGTTTCAAGTTGTGGAGTTTCTAGTTGTTGATTTTCTAGTTGCCGAGTCTCTAAATGCGAAGTCTCAAGTTGTGGAGTTCCTAGCTGTGGAGTTTCTGGTTGTGGAGTCTCTAGTTGTGGAGTTCCTAGTTGTGGAGTCTCTAGTTGTGGAGTTTGTAGTTGCGAAGTCTAAAGTTGTGAAGTTTCTAGTTGTGGAGTCTCTAGTTGTGGAGTTTGTAGTTGTGGAGTTTCTAGCTGTGGAGTTTCTAGTTGCGGAGTTTCTAGTTGCAGAGTTTCTAGTTGCAGAGTTTTCCAGTTGTGGAGATTGTAGTGGCGGTGTTTCTAGTTTCAGAGTTTGAAGTTGTGGAGTTTACAGTTGTGGAGTATCTAGTTGTGAGTTTCAAGTTGTGGAGTTTTTAGTTGTGGATTTTGAAGTTGTAGAGTTCCTAGTAGCGGATTGTCTAGTTGTGTAGTTTATAGTTGCGGAGTTTTCTAGTTGTGGAGTCTGTAGTTGTGGAGTTTCTAGTTGTGGAATTTATAGCTGTGGATTTTCTAGCTGTGGAGTTTCTAGTTGCGGAGTTTTTAGTTGCGGAGTTTCTGGTTGTGGAGTTTCTAGTGTTGGAGTATCTAGTTGTGGAGTCCGTAGTTGTGGAGTATCTATTTGTTGGGTTTCAAGTTGTGGTGTTTTTTGTTGTGGAATTTGTAGTTGTGGAGTATCTAGTTGTGGTGTTTCAAGTTTTGGAGTTTCTAGCTGTGGAGTTTCTAGTTGTGGAGTTTCTAGTTGTGAAGTCTCTAGTTGTGGAGTCTCTAGTTGTGGGATTTCTAGTTGCGGAGTTTCTATTTGTGGAGTTTCTGGTTGTGGAGTTTCTAGTTGTGAAGTTTAGAGTTATGGAGTCTCTAGCTGTGGAGTTTCTAGTTGCGGAATTTCTAGTTGTGGAGCTTCTAGTTGGGGAGTTTCTAGTTGTGGATTATCTAGTTGTGGTGTTTCAAGTTGTGGAGTTTCTAGTTGAGGAGTTTCTAGTTGCGGAGTTTCTAGTTGTGGAGTTTCTAGTTGTGGAATTCGTAGTTTTGGAGTATCTAGTTGTGGTGTTTGAAGTAGTGAAGTTTCTAGATGTGGAGTTTTTAGTTGCGCAGTTACTAGTTGCAGAATTTCTAGTTGCGGAGTTTTCTAGTAGTGATGTTTCTAGTTATGGAGTTTCTTGTTGTGGAGTCCGTAGTTGTGGTGTATCTATTTGTTGGGCTTCAAGTTGTTGAGTTTCAAGCTGCGGATTGTCTAGTTGTGGAGTTTATAGTTGCGGAGTCTGTAGTTGTGGAGTTTCTAGTTGTGGAATTTCTAGCTGTGGATTTTCTAGCTGTGGAGTTTCTAGTTACGGAGTTTTTATTGCGGAGTTTCAGGTTAAGGAGTTTCTAGTGTTAGAGTTTCTAGTTGTGGAGTCCATAGTTGTGGAGTATCTATTTGTTGAGTTTCAAGTTGTGGAGTTTCTAGTTATGGAATTTGTAGTTGTGGAGTATTTATTTGTTGAGTTTCAAGTTGTGGAGTTTCTAGTTATGGAATTTGTAGTTGTGGAGTATCTAGTTGTGGTGTTTCAAAATGTGGAGTTTCTAGCTGTGGAGTCTCTAGTTGTGGGATTTCTAGTTGCGGAGTTTCTAGTTGCGGAGTTTCTGGTTGTGGAGTTTCTAGTTGTGGAGTTTCTAGTAGAGGAGTCTGTAGTTGTGGAGTCTGTAGTTGTGGAGTTTCTAGTTGTGGAGTTCCTAGTTATGAAGTCTCTAGTTTTGGAGTTTCTAGTTGCGGAGTTTAATAGTTGTGGAGTTTCTAGTGGCGGAGTTTCTAGTAGAGGAGTCTGTAGTTGTGGAGTCTGTAGTTGTGGAGTTTCTAGTTGTGCAGTTCCTAGTTATGAAGTCTCTAGTTGTGGAGTTTCTAGTTGCGGAGTTTAATAGTTGTGGAGTTTCTAGTGGCGGAGTTTCTAGTTGCGGAGTTTCTAGTTGTGGAGTTTGTAGTTGTGGAGTATCTAGTTGTGGTGTTTCAAGTTGGGGAGTTTCTAGTTGTGGATTTAGAAGTTGTAGAGTTCCTAGTTGCGGAGTGTCTGGTTGGGAGTTTCTAGTTGCGGAGTTTTCTAGTTGCGGAGTCTGTAGTTGTGGAGTTGCTAGTTTTGGAGTTTCTAGGGGTGGATTTTCTAGCTGTGGAGTTTCTAGTTGCGGAGTTTCTAGTTGCAGAGTTTCTAGTTGCGGACTTTCTAGCTGTGGAGTTTCTAGTTATGAAATTTGTTTTTGTGGAGTATCTAGTTGTGGTGTTTCAAGTTGTGGAGTTTCTCGTTGTGGAGTTTCTAGTTGTTGTGTTTCTAGATGCCGAGTCTCTACATACGAAGTCTCAAGTTGTGGAATTTCTAGCTGTGGAGTTTCTGGTTGTGGAGTCTCTAGTTATGGAGTGCCTAGTTGTGGAGTCTCTAGTTGTGGAGTTTCTAGTTGCGAAGTCCAAAGTTGTTGAGTTTCTAGTTGTGGAATTTCTAGTTGTTGAGTTTGTAGTTGTGGGGTTTGTAGTTGTGGGACTCGTAGTTGTGGAGTTTCTAGTTGTGGAGTCTCTAGTTGTGGATTTTGTAGTTGTGGAGTTTCTAGCTCAGGAGTTTCTAGTTGCGGAGTTTCTAGTTGCAGAGTTTCTAGTTGCGGAGTTTTCCAGTTGTGGAGATTGTAGTGGCGGAGTTTCTAGTTGCGGAGTTTCAAGTTGTGGAGTTTTTAGTTGTGGATTTTGAAGTTGTAGAGTCCCTAGTTGCGGATTGTCTAGTTGTGGAGTTTATAGTTGCGGAGTCTGTAGTTGTGGAGTTTCTAGTTGTGGAATTTCTAGCTGTGGATTTTCTAGCTGTGGAGTTTCTAGTTGCGGAGTTTTTAGTTGCGGAGTTTCTGGTTGTGGAGTTTCTAGTGTTAGAGTTTCTAGTTGTGGAGTCCATAGTTGTGGAGTATCTATTTGTTGAGTTTCAAGTTGTGAAGTTTCTAGTTAGGGAATTTGTAGTTGTGGAGTATATAGTTGTGGTGTTTCAAAATGTGGAGTTTCTAGCTGTGGAGTTTCTAGTTGTGGATTTTCTAGTTGCGGAGTTTCTAGTTGTGAAGTCTCTAGTTGTGGAGTCTCTAGTTGTGGGATTTCTAGTCGCGGAGTTTCTAGTTGCGGAGTTTCTGGTTGTGGAGTTTCTAGTTGTGGAGTTTCTAGTTGTGGAGTCTGTAGTTGTGGAGTCTGTAGTTGTGGAGTTTCTAGTTGTGGAGTTTCTAGTTGCGGAGTTTCAAGTTGTGGAGTTTTTAGTTTTGGAGTTTCTA
Source organism: Rhipicephalus microplus (assembly GCF_043290135.1). Taxonomy (NCBI): domain Eukaryota; kingdom Metazoa; phylum Arthropoda; class Arachnida; order Ixodida; family Ixodidae; genus Rhipicephalus; species Rhipicephalus microplus. The sequence goes on along the minus strand of NW_027464590.1, from coordinate 5,801,008 downwards.
GTTGTGGAGTTTGTAGTTGTGGAGTATCTAGTTGTGGTGTTTCAAGTTGTGGAGTTTCTAGTTGAGGAGTTTCTAGTTGTGGAGTTTCTAGTTGCAGAGTTTCTAGTTGCGGAGTTTTCTAGTAGTGGAGTTTCTAGTTATGGAGTTTCTAGTTGCGGAGTTTCAAGTTGTGGAGTTTGTAGTTGTGGAGTATCTAGTTGTGGAGTTTCAAGTTGTGGAGTTTCTAGTTGTGGATTTTGAAGTTGTAGAGTTCCTAGTTGCGGAGTGTCTAGTTGGGAGTTGCTAGTTGTGGAGTTTCTAGTGGTGGATTTTCTAGCTGTGGAGTTTCTAGTTGCGGAGTTTCTAGTTGCAGAGTTTCTAGTTGCGGACTTTCTAGCTGTGGAGTTTCTAGTTGTGGAGTTTCTTGTTGTGGAGTCTCTAGTTGTGGAGTTTGTAGTTGTGGAGTTTCTAGTTGTGGAGTTTGTAGTTTCGAAGTCTCAAGTTGTGAAGTTTCTAGTTGTAGAGTTCCTAGTTGCGGAGTGTCTGGTTGGGAGTTTCTAGTTGCGGAGTTTTCTAGTTGCGGAGTCTGTAGTTGTGGAGTTGCTAGTTGTGAAGTTTCTTGTTGTGGAGTCTCTAGTTGTGGAGTTTGTAGTTGAGGAGTTTCTAGTTGCGGAGTTTTTAGGTCGGAGTTTCTGGTTGTGGAGTTTCTAGTGGAGTTTCTAGTTTTGGATTCCGTAGTTGTGGAGTATCTATTTGTTTGGTTTCAAGTTGTGGAGTTTCTAGTTGTGGAATTTGTAGTTGCGGAGTTTCAAGTTGTGGAGTTTCCAGTTGGGGAGTTTCTGGAGTATCTAGTTGTGGTGTTTCAAGTTGTGGAGTTTCTAGTTGAGGAGTTTCTAGTTGTGGATTTTCTAGTGGCGGAGTTTCTAGTTATGGAGTTTCAAGTTGTGGAGTTTCTAGTTGTGAAATTTGTAGTTGTGTAATATCTAGTTGTGGTAATTCAAGTTTTGGAGTTTCTAGCTGTGAAGTTTCTAGTTGTGGAGTTTCTAGTTGCGGAGTTTCTAGTTGTAAAGTCTCTAGTTGTGGAGTTTCTGGTTATGGAGTCTCTAGTTTTGGAGTTGCTAGTTGCGGAGTCTCTAGTTGTGGATTTCTAGTTGCGAAGTCTAAAGTTGTGGAGTTTCTAGTTGTGGAGTTTCTAGTTGCGGAGTTTATAGTTGTGGAGTTTCTAGTTGTCAAATTTGTAGTTGTGGAGTATCTAGTTGTGGTGTTTCAAGTTGTGGAGTTTCTAGTTGTGGAGTTTCTAGTTGTGGAGTTTCTAGTTGTGGAGTTTCTAGTTGTTGAGTTTCTAGTTGCCGAGTCTCTAAATGCGAAGTTTCAAGTTGTGGAGTTTCTAGCTGTGGAGTTTCTGGTTGTGGAGTCTCTAGTTGTGGAGTTCCTAGTTGTGGAGTCTCTAGTTGTGGAGTTTGTAGTTGCGAAGTCTAAAGTTGTGGAGTTTCTAGTTGTTTAGTTTCTAGTTGTGGAGTTTGTAGTTGTGGGGTTCGTAGTTGCGGAGTTCGTAGTTGTGAAGTTTCTAGTTGTGGAGTCTCTAGTTGTGGAGTTTGTAGTTGTGGAGTTTGTAGTTGTGGAGTTTCTAGCTGTGGAGTTTCTAGTTGCGGAGTTTCTAGTTGCAGAGTTTCTAGTTGCAGAGTTTTCCAGTTGTGGAGATTTTAGTGGCAGTGTTTCTAGTTGCGGAGTTTCAAGTTGTGGAGTTTACAGTTGTGGAGTATCTAGTTGTGGAGTTTCAAGTTGTGGAGTTTTTAGTTGTGGATTTTGAAGTTGTAGAGTTCCTAGTTCCGGATTGTCTAGTTGTGTGGTTTATAGTTGCGGAGTTTTCTAGTTGCGGAGTCTGTAGTTGTGGTGTTTCTAGTTGTGGAATTTTTAGCTGTGGATTTTCTAGCTGTGGAGTTTCTTGTTGTGAAGTCTGTAGTTGTGGAGTTTCTAGTGGGAGATTTTCTAGCTGTGCAGTTTCTAGTTGTAGAGTTTCTAGTTGCAGAGTTTCTAGTTGCGAACTTTCTAGCTGTGGAGTTTCTAGTTGTGGAATTCGTAGTTGTGGAGTATCTAGTTGTGGTGTTTCAAGTAGTGAAGTTTCCAGCTGTGGAGTTTCTAGTTGCAGAGTTTCTAGTTGCAGATTTTCTAGTTGCGGAGTTTATTAGTTGTGGAGTTTCAAGTTGTGGAGTTTCTAGTTGTGGAGTTTCTGATTGTGAAGTTTGTAGTTGTGGAGTATCTAGTTGCGGAGTTTCAAGTTGGGGAGTTTCTAGTTGTGGATTTAGAAGTTGTAGAGTTCCTAGTTGCGGAGTGTCTGGTTGGGAGTTTCTAGTTGCGGAGTTTTCTAGTTGCGGAGTCCTTAGTTGTGGCGTTGCTAGTTGTGGAGTTTCTAGTGGTGGATTTTCTAGCTTTGGAGTTTCTAGTTGTGGAGTTTCTAGTTGCAGAGTTTCTAGTTGAGGACTTTCTAGCTGTGGAGTTTCTAGTTGCGGAGTTTATAGTTGCGGAGTTTTTAGTTGTGGAGGTTCTAGTTGGGAAATTTGTAGTTGTGGAGTATCTAGTTGTGGGGTTGCAAGTTGTGGATTATCTAGTTGTGGTGTTTCAAGTAGTGAAGTATCTAACTGTGGAGTTTCTAGTTGCAGATTTTCTAGTTCCGGAGTTCATTAGTTGTGGAGTGTCAAGTTGTGGAGTTTCTAGTTGTGGAGTTTCTTGTTTTGGAGTCTCTAGTTGTGGAGTTTGTAGTTGTGGAGTTTCTAGTTGTGGAGTTTGTAGTTTCGAAGTCTCAAGTTGTGAAGTTTCTAGTTGTAGAATTCCTAGTTGCGGAGTGTCTGGTTGGGAGTTTCTAGTTGCGGAGTTTTCTAGTTGCGGAGTCTGTAGTTGTGGAGTTGCTAGTTGTGAAGTTTCTAGTGGTGGATTTTCTAGCTGTGGAGTTTCTAGTTGCGGAGTTTCTAGTTGCAGAGTTTCTAGTTGCAGACTTTCTAGCTGTGGAGTTTCTAGTTATGAAATTTGTTTTTGTGGAGTATCTAGTTGTGGTGTTTCAAGTTGTGGAGTTTCTAGTTGTGGAGTTTCTCGTTGTGGAGTTTCTTGTTGTTGTGTTTCTAGTTGCCGAGTCTCTACATACGAAGTCTCAAGCTGTGGAATTTCTAGCTGTGGAGTTTCTGGTTGTGGAGTCTCTAGTTGTGGAGTTCCTAGTTGTGGAGTCTCTAGTTGTGGAGTTTCTAGTTGCGAAGTCTAAAGTTGTTGAGTTTCTAGTTGTGAAATTTCTAGTTGTTGAGTTTGTAGTTGTGGGGTTCGTAGTTGTGGGACTCGTAGTTGTGGAGTTTCTAGTTGTGGAGTCTCTAGTTGTGGAGTTTGTAGTTGTGGAGTTTCTAGCTCTGGAGTTTCTAGTTGCAGAGTTTCTAGTTGCAGAGTTTCTAGTTGCGGAGTTTTCCAGTTGTGGAGATTGTAGTGGCGGAGTTTCTAGTTGCGGAGTTTCAAGTTGTGAAGTTTCTAGTTGTGGAGTTTGTAGTTGTGGAGTATCTAGTTGTGGAGTTTCAAGTTGTGAAGTTTTTATTTGTGGATTTTGAAGTTGTAGAGTTCCTAGTTGCGGATTGTCTAGTTGTGGAGTTTAAAGTTGCGGAGTCTGTAGTTGTGGAGTTTCTAGTTGTGCAATTTCTAGCTTAGGATTTTCTAGCTGTTGAGTTTCTAGTTGCGGAGTTTCTGGTTTGTGGAGTTTCTAGTGTTGGAGTTTCTAGTTGTGGAGTCCATAGTTGTGGAGTAAGTATTTGTTGAGTTTCAAGTTGTGGAGTTTCTAGTTATGGAATTTGTAGTTGTGGAGTATCTAGTTGTGGTGTTTCAAAATGTGGAGTTTCTAGCTGTGGAGTTTCTAGTTGTGGATTTTCTAGTTGCAGAGTTTGTAGTTGCGGATTGTCTAGTTGTGGAGTTTAAAGTTGCGGAGTCTGTAGTTGTGGAGTTTCTAGTTGTGAAATTTCTAGCTTAGGATTTTCTAGCTGTTGAGTTTCTAGTTGCGGAGTTTTTTGTTTGTGGAGTTTCTAGTGTTGGAGTTTCTAGTTGTGGAGTCCATAGTTGTGGAGTAAGTATTTGTTGAGTTTCAAGTTGTGGAGTTTCTAGTTATGGAATTTGTAGTTGTGGAGTATCTAGTTGTGGTGTTTCAAAATGTGGAGTTTTTAGCTGTGGAGTTTCTAGTTGCGAAGTTTTTAGTTGGGGAGTTTCTAGTTGTGAAATTTGTAGTTGTGGAGTATCTAGTTGTGGGGTTGCAAGTTCTGGAGTATCTAGTTGTGGTGTTTCAAGTAGTGAAGTATCTAACTGTGGAGTTTCTAGTTGCAGATTTTCTAGTTGCGGAGTTTATTAGTTGTGGTGTGTCAAGTTGTGGAGTTTCTAGTTGTGGAGTTTCTTGTTGTGGAGTCTCTAGTTGTGGAGTTTGTAGTTGATGAGTTTCTAGTTGTGGAGTTTTTAGGTCGGAGTTTCTGGTTGTGGAGTTTCTAGTGGAGTTTCTAGTTTTGGATTCCGTAGTTGTGGAGTATCTATTTGTTGGGTTTCAAGTTGTGGAGTTTCTAGTTGTGGAATTTGTAGTTGCGGAGTTTCAAGTTGTGGAGTTTCCAGTTGGGGAGTTTCTGGAGTATCTAGTTGTGGTGTTTCAAGTTGTGGAGTTTCTAGTTGCAGAGTTTCTAGTTGCAGATTTTCTAGTTGCGGAGTTTATTAGTTGTGGAGTTTCAAGTTGTGGAGTTTCTAGTTGTGGAGTTTCTGACTGTGAAGTTTGTAGTTGTGGAGTATCTAGTTGCGGAGTTTCAAGTTGAGGATTTTCTAGTTGTGGATTTTGAAGTTGTAGAGTTCCTAGTTGCGGAGTGTCTGGTTGGGAGTTTCTAGTTGCGGAGTTTTCTTGTTGTGGAGTCCTTAGTTGTGGCGTTGCTAGTTGTGGAGTTTCTAGTGGTGGATTTTCTAGCTGTGGAGTTTCTAGTTGCGGAGTTTCTAGTTGCAGAGTTTCTAGTTGAGGACTTTCTAGCTGTGGAGTTTCTAGTTGCGGAGTTTATAGTTGCGGAGTTTTTAGTTGTGGAGTTTCTAGTTGTGAAATTTGTAGTTGTGGAGTATCTAGTTGTGGGGTTGCAAGTTTTGGAGTATCTAGTTGTGGTGTTTCAAGTAGTGAAGTATCTAACTGTGGAGTTTCTAGTTGCAGATTTTCTAGTTGCGGAGTTTATTAGTTGTGGAGTGTCAAGTTGTGGAGTTTCTAGTTGTGGAGTTTCTTGTTGTGGAGTCTCTAGTTGTGGAGTTTGTAGTTGAGGAGTTTCTAGTTGCGGAGTTTTTAGGTCGGAGTTTCTGGTTGTGGAGTTTCTAGTGGAGTTTCTAGTTTTGGATTCCGTAGTTGTGGAGTATCTATTTGTTGGGTTTCAAGTTGTGGAGTTTCTAGTTGTGGAATTTGTAGTTGCGGAGTTTCAAGTTGTGGAGTTTCCAGTTGGGGAGTTTCTGGAGTATCTAGTTGTGGTGTTTCAAGTTGTGGAGTTTCTAGTTGAGGAGTTTCTAGTTGTGGATTTTCTAGTTGCGGAGTTTCTAGTTATGGAGTTTCAAGTTGTGGAGTTTCTAGTTGTGGAATTTGTAGTTGTGTAATATCTAGTTGTGGTAATTCAAGTTTTGGAGTTTCTAGCTGTGAAGTTTCTAGTTGTGGAGTTTCTAGTTGCGGAGTTTCTAGTTGTAAAGTCTCTAGTTGTGGAGTTTCTGGTTATGGAGTCTCTAGTTTTGGAGTTCCTAGTTGCGGAGTCTCTAGTTGTGGATTTCTAGTTGCGAAGTCTAAAGTTGTGGAGTTTCTTGTTGTGGAGTTTCTAGTTGTGGAGTTTGTAGTTATGGGGTTCGTAGTTGTGGAGTTCGTAGTTGTGGAGTTTCTAGTTGTGGAGTCTCTAGTTGTGGAATTGTAGTTGTGGAGTTTCTAGGTGTGGAGTTTGTAGTTGCGGAGTTTCTAGTTGCAGAGTTTCTAGTTGCAGAGTTTTCCAGTTGTGAAGATTGCAGTGGTGGAGTTTCTAGTTGCGGACTTTCTAGCTGTGGAATTTCTAGTTGCGGAGTTTATAGTTGTGGAGTTTCTAGTTGTGAAATTTGTAGTTGTGGAGTATTCAGTTGTGGTGTTTCAAGTTGTGGAGTTTCTAGTTGTGGAGTTTCTAGTTGTGGAGTTTCTAGTTGTGGAGTTTCTAGTTGTTGAGTTTCTAGTTGCCGAGTCTCTAAATGCGAAGTTTCAAGTTGTGGAGTTTCTAGCTGTGGAGTTTCTGGTTGTGGAGTCTCTAGTTGTGGAGTTCCTAGTTGTGGAGTCTCTAGTTGTGGACTTTGTAGTTGCGAAGTCTAAAGTTGTGGAGTTTCTAGTTGTTTAGTTTCTAGTTGTGGAGTTTGTAGTTGTGGAGTTTGTAGTTGTGGAGTTTCTAGCTGTGGAGTTTCTAGTTGCGGAGTTTCTAGTTGCAGAGTTTCTAGTTGCAGAGTTTTCCAGTTGTGGAGATTTTAGTGGCAGTGTTTCTAGTTGCGGAGTTTCAAGTTGTGGAGTTTACAGTTGTGGAGTATCTAGTTGTGGAGTTTCGAGTTGTGGAGTTTTTAGTTGTGGATTTTGAAGTTGTAGAGTTCCTAGTTCCGGATTGTCTAGTTGTGTGGTTTATAGTTGCGGAGTTTTCTAGTTGCGGAGTCTGTAGTTGTAGAGTTTCTAGTTGTGGAATTTATAGCTGTGGATTTTCTAGCTGTGGAGTTTCTTGTTGTGAAGTCTGTAGTTGTGGAGTTTCTAGTGGGAGATTTTCTAGCTGTGCAGTTTCTAGTTGTAGAGTTTCTAGTTGCAGAGTTTCTAGTTGCGAACTTTCCAGCTGTGGAGTTTCTAGTTGTGGAATTCGTAGTTGTGGAGTATCTATTTGTGGTGTTTCAAGTAGTGAAGTTTCCAGCTGTGGAGTTTCTAGTTGCAGAGTTTCTAGTTGCAGATTTTCTAGTTGCGGAGTTTATTAGTTGTGGAGTTTCAAGTTGTGGAGTTTCTAGTTGTGGAGTTTCTGACTGTGAAGTTTGTAGTTGTGGAGTATCTAGTTGCGGAGTTTCAAGTTGAGGATTTTCTAGTTGTGGATTTTGAAGTTGTAGAGTTCCTAGTTGCGGAGTGTCTGGTTGGGAGTTTCTAGTTGCGGAGTTTTCTTGTTGCGGAGTCCTTAGTTGTGGCGTTGCTAGTTGTGGAGTTTCTAGTGGTGGATTTTCTAGCTGTGGAGTTTCTAGTTGCGGAGTTTCTAGTTGCAGAGTTTCTAGTTGAGGACTTTCTAGCTGTGGAGTTTCTAGTTGCGGAGTTTATAGTTGCGGAGTTTTTAGTTGTGGAGTTTCTAGTTGTGAAATTTGTAGTTGTGGAGTATCTAGTTGTGGGGTTGCAAGTTTTGGAGTATCTAGTTGTGGTGTTTCAAGTAGTGAAGTATCTAACTGTGGAGTTTCTAGTTGCAGATTTTCTAGTTGCGGAGTTTATTAGTTGTGGAGTGTCAAGTTGTGGAGTTTCTAGTTGTGGAGTTTCTTGTTGTGGAGTCTCTAGTTGTGGAGTTTGTAGTTGAGGAGTTTCTAGTTGCGGAGTTTTTAGGTCGGAGTTTCTGGTTGTGGAGTTTCTAGTGGAGTTTCTAGTTTTGGATTCCGTAGTTGTGGAGTATCTATTTGTTGGGTTTCAAGTTGTGGAGTTTCTAGTTGTGGAATTTGTAGTTGCGGAGTTTCAAGTTGTGGAGTTTCCAGTTGGGGAGTTTCTGGAGTATCTAGTTGTGGTGTTTCAAGTTGTGGAGTTTCTAGTTGAGGAGTTTCTAGTTGTGGATTTTCTAGTTGCGGAGTTTCTAGTTATGGAGTTTCAAGTTGTGGAGTTTCTAGTTGTGGAATTTGTAGTTGTGTAATATCTAGTTGTGGTAATTCAAGTTTTGGAGTTTCTAGCTGTGAAGTTTCTAGTTGTGGAGTTTCTAGTTGCGGAGTTTCTAGTTGTAAAGTCTCTAGTTGTGGAGTTTCTGGTTATGGAGTCTCTAGTTTTGGAGTTCCTAGTTGCGGAGTCTCTAGTTGTGGATTTCTAGTTGCGAAGTCTAAAGTTGTGGAGTTTCTTGTTGTGGAGTTTCTAGTTGTGGAGTTTGTAGTTATGGGGTTCGTAGTTGTGGAGTTCGTAGTTGTGGAGTTTCTAGTTGTGGAGTCTCTAGTTGTGGAATTGTAGTTGTGGAGTTTCTAGGTGTGGAGTTTGTAGTTGCGGAGTTTCTAGTTGCAGAGTTTCTAGTTGCAGAGTTTTCCAGTTGTGAAGATTGCAGTGGTGGAGTTTCTAGTTGCGGACTTTCTAGCTGTGGAATTTCTAGTTGCGGAGTTTATAGTTGTGGAGTTTCTAGTTGTGAAATTTGTAGTTGTGGAGTATTCAGTTGTGGTGTTTCAAGTTGTGGAGTTTCTAGTTGTGGAGTTTCTAGTTGTGGAGTTTCTAGTTGTGGAGTTTCTAGTTGTTGAGTTTCTAGTTGCCGAGTCTCTAAATGCGAAGTTTCAAGTTGTGGAGTTTCTAGCTGTGGAGTTTCTGGTTGTGGAGTCTCTAGTTGTGGAGTTCCTAGTTGTGGAGTCTCTAGTTGTGGAGTTTGTAGTTGCGAAGTCTAAAGTTGTGGAGTTTCTAGTTGTTTAGTTTCTAGTTGTGGAGTTTGTAGTTGTGGGGTTCGTAGTTGCGGAGTTCGTAGTTGTGAAGTTTCTAGTTGTGGAGTCTCTAGTTGTGGAGTTTGTAGTTGTGGAGTTTGTAGTTGTGGAGTTTCTAGCTGTGGAGTTTCTAGTTGCGGAGTTTCTAGTTGCAGAGTTTCTAGTTGCAGAGTTTTCCAGTTGTGGAGATTTTAGTGGCAGTGTTTCTAGTTGCGGAGTTTCAAGTTGTGGAGTTTACAGTTGTGGAGTATCTAGTTGTGGAGTTTCAAGTTGTGGAGTTTTTAGTTGTGGATTTTGAAGTTGTAGAGTTCCTAGTTCCGGATTGTCTAGTTGTGTGGTTTATAGTTGCGGAGTTTTCTAGTTGCGGAGTCTGTAGTTGTGGTGTTTCTAGTTGTGGAATTTTTAGCTGTGGATTTTCTAGCTGTGGAGTTTCTTGTTGTGAAGTCTGTAGTTGTGGAGTTTCTAGTGGGAGATTTTCTAGCTGTGCAGTTTCTAGTTGTAGAGTTTCTAGTTGCAGAGTTTCTAGTTGCGAACTTTCTAGCTGTGGAGTTTCTAGTTGTGGAATTCGTAGTTGTGGAGTATCTAGTTGTGGTGTTTCAAGTAGTGAAGTTTCCAGCTGTGGAGTTTCTAGTTGCAGAGTTTCTAGTTGCAGATTTTCTAGTTGCGGAGTTTATTAGTTGTGGAGTTTCAAGTTGTGGAGTTTCTAGTTGTGGAGTTTCTGATTGTGAAGTTTGTAGTTGTGGAGTATCTAGTTGCGGAGTTTCAAGTTGGGGAGTTTCTAGTTGTGGATTTAGAAGTTGTAGAGTTCCTAGTTGCGGAGTGTCTGGTTGGGAGTTTCTAGTTGCGGAGTTTTCTAGTTGCGGAGTCCTTAGTTGTGGCGTTGCTAGTTGTGGAGTTTCTAGTGGTGGATTTTCTAGCTTTGGAGTTTCTAGTTGTGGAGTTTCTAGTTGCAGAGTTTCTAGTTGAGGACTTTCTAGCTGTGGAGTTTCTAGTTGCGGAGTTTATAGTTGCGGAGTTTTTAGTTGTGGAGGTTCTAGTTGGGAAATTTGTAGTTGTGGAGTATCTAGTTGTGGGGTTGCAAGTTGTGGATTATCTAGTTGTGGTGTTTCAAGTAGTGAAGTATCTAACTGTGGAGTTTCTAGTTGCAGATTTTCTAGTTCCGGAGTTCATTAGTTGTGGAGTGTCAAGTTGTGGAGTTTCTAGTTGTGGAGTTTCTTGTTTTGGAGTCTCTAGTTGTGGAGTTTGTAGTTGTGGAGTTTCTAGTTGTGGAGTTTGTAGTTTCGAAGTCTCAAGTTGTGAAGTTTCTAGTTGTAGAATTCCTAGTTGCGGAGTGTCTGGTTGGGAGTTTCTAGTTGCGGAGTTTTCTAGTTGCGGAGTCTGTAGTTGTGGAGTTGCTAGTTGTGAAGTTTCTAGTGGTGGATTTTCTAGCTGTGGAGTTTCTAGTTGCGGAGTTTCTAGTTGCAGAGTTTCTAGTTGCAGACTTTCTAGCTGTGGAGTTTCTAGTTATGAAATTTGTTTTTGTGGAGTATCTAGTTGTGGTGTTTCAAGTTGTGGAGTTTCTAGTTGTGGAGTTTCTCGTTGTGGAGTTTCTTGTTGTTGTGTTTCTAGTTGCCGAGTCTCTACATACGAAGTCTCAAGCTGTGGAATTTCTAGCTGTGGAGTTTCTGGTTGTGGAGTCTCTAGTTGTGGAGTTCCTAGTTGTGGAGTCTCTAGTTGTGGAGTTTCTAGTTGCGAAGTCTAAAGTTGTTGAGTTTCTAGTTGTGAAATTTCTAGTTGTTGAGTTTGTAGTTGTGGGGTTCGTAGTTGTGGGACTCGTAGTTGTGGAGTTTCTAGTTGTGGAGTCTCTAGTTGTGGAGTTTGTAGTTGTGGAGTTTCTAGCTCTGGAGTTTCTAGTTGCAGAGTTTCTAGTTGCAGAGTTTCTAGTTGCGGAGTTTTCCAGTTGTGGAGATTGTAGTGGCGGAGTTTCTAGTTGCGGAGTTTCAAGTTGTGAAGTTTCTAGTTGTGGAGTTTGTAGTTGTGGAGTATCTAGTTGTGGAGTTTCAAGTTGTGAAGTTTTTATTTGTGGATTTTGAAGTTGTAGAGTTCCTAGTTGCGGATTGTCTAGTTGTGGAGTTTAAAGTTGCGGAGTCTGTAGTTGTGGAGTTTCTAGTTGTGCAATTTCTAGCTTAGGATTTTCTAGCTGTTGAGTTTCTAGTTGCGGAGTTTCTGGTTTGTGGAGTTTCTAGTGTTGGAGTTTCTAGTTGTGGAGTCCATAGTTGTGGAGTAAGTATTTGTTGAGTTTCAAGTTGTGGAGTTTCTAGTTATGGAATTTGTAGTTGTGGAGTATCTAGTTGTGGTGTTTCAAAATGTGGAGTTTCTAGCTGTGGAGTTTCTAGTTGTGGATTTTCTAGTTGCAGAGTTTGTAGTTGCGGATTGTCTAGTTGTGGAGTTTAAAGTTGCGGAGTCTGTAGTTGTGGAGTTTCTAGTTGTGAAATTTCTAGCTTAGGATTTTCTAGCTGTTGAGTTTCTAGTTGCGGAGTTTTTTGTTTGTGGAGTTTCTAGTGTTGGAGTTTCTAGTTGTGGAGTCCATAGTTGTGGAGTAAGTATTTGTTGAGTTTCAAGTTGTGGAGTTTCTAGTTATGGAATTTGTAGTTGTGGAGTATCTAGTTGTGGTGTTTCAAAATGTGGAGTTTTTAGCTGTGGAGTTTCTAGTTGCGAAGTTTTTAGTTGGGGAGTTTCTAGTTGTGAAATTTGTAGTTGTGGAGTATCTAGTTGTGGGGTTGCAAGTTCTGGAGTATCTAGTTGTGGTGTTTCAAGTAGTGAAGTATCTAACTGTGGAGTTTCTAGTTGCAGATTTTCTAGTTGCGGAGTTTATTAGTTGTGGTGTGTCAAGTTGTGGAGTTTCTAGTTGTGGAGTTTCTTGTTGTGGAGTCTCTAGTTGTGGAGTTTGTAGTTGAGGAGTTTCTAGTTGTGGAGTTTTTAGGTCGGAGTTTCTGGTTGTGGAGTTTCTAGTGGAGTTTCTAGTTTTGGATTCCGTAGTTGTGGAGTATCTATTTGTTGGGTTTCAAGTTGTGGAGTTTCTAGTTGTGGAATTTGTAGTTGCGGAGTTTCAAGTTGTGGAGTTTCCAGTTGGGGAGTTTCTGGAGTATCTAGTTGTGGTGTTTCAAGTTGTGGAGTTTCTAGTTGCAGAGTTTCTAGTTGCAGATTTTCTAGTTGCGGAGTTTATTAGTTGTGGAGTTTCAAGTTGTGGAGTTTCTAGTTGTGGAGTTTCTGACTGTGAAGTTTGTAGTTGTGGAGTATCTAGTTGCGGAGTTTCAAGTTGAGGATTTTCTAGTTGTGGATTTTGAAGTTGTAGAGTTCCTAGTTGCGGAGTGTCTGGTTGGGAGTTTCTAGTTGCGGAGTTTTCTTGTTGTGGAGTCCTTAGTTGTGGCGTTGCTAGTTGTGGAGTTTCTAGTGGTGGATTTTCTAGCTGTGGAGTTTCTAGTTGCGGAGTTTCTAGTTGCAGAGTTTCTAGTTGAGGACTTTCTAGCTGTGGAGTTTCTAGTTGCGGAGTTTATAGTTGCGGAGTTTTTAGTTGTGGAGTTTCTAGTTGTGAAATTTGTAGTTGTGGAGTATCTAGTTGTGGGGTTGCAAGTTTTGGAGTATCTAGTTGTGGTGTTTCAAGTAGTGAAGTATCTAACTGTGGAGTTTCTAGTTGCAGATTTTCTAGTTGCGGAGTTTATTAGTTGTGGAGTGTCAAGTTGTGGAGTTTCTAGTTGTGGAGTTTCTTGTTGTGGAGTCTCTAGTTGTGGAGTTTGTAGTTGAGGAGTTTCTAGTTGCGGAGTTTTTAGGTCGGAGTTTCTGGTTGTGGAGTTTCTAGTGGAGTTTCTAGTTTTGGATTCCGTAGTTGTGGAGTATCTATTTGTTGGGTTTCAAGTTGTGGAGTTTCTAGTTGTGGAATTTGTAGTTGCGGAGTTTCAAGTTGTGGAGTTTCCAGTTGGGGAGTTTCTGGAGTATCTAGTTGTGGTGTTTCAAGTTGTGGAGTTTCTAGTTGAGGAGTTTCTAGTTGTGGATTTTCTAGTTGCGGAGTTTCTAGTTATGGAGTTTCAAGTTGTGGAGTTTCTAGTTGTGGAATTTGTAGTTGTGTAATATCTAGTTGTGGTAATTCAAGTTTTGGAGTTTCTAGCTGTGAAGTTTCTAGTTGTGGAGTTTCTAGTTGCGGAGTTTCTAGTTGTAAAGTCTCTAGTTGTGGAGTTTCTGGTTATGGAGTCTCTAGTTTTGGAGTTCCTAGTTGCGGAGTCTCTAGTTGTGGATTTCTAGTTGCGAAGTCTAAAGTTGTGGAGTTTCTTGTTGTGGAGTTTCTAGTTGTGGAGTTTGTAGTTATGGGGTTCGTAGTTGTGGAGTTCGTAGTTGTGGAGTTTCTAGTTGTGGAGTCTCTAGTTGTGGAATTGTAGTTGTGGAGTTTCTAGGTGTGGAGTTTGTAGTTGCGGAGTTTCTAGTTGCAGAGTTTCTAGTTGCAGAGTTTTCCAGTTGTGAAGATTGCAGTGGTGGAGTTTCTAGTTGCGGACTTTCTAGCTGTGGAATTTCTAGTTGCGGAGTTTATAGTTGTGGAGTTTCTAGTTGTGAAATTTGTAGTTGTGGAGTATTCAGTTGTGGTGTTTCAAGTTGTGGAGTTTCTAGTTGTGGAGTTTCTAGTTGTGGAGTTTCTAGTTGTGGAGTTTCTAGTTGTTGAGTTTCTAGTTGCCGAGTCTCTAAATGCGAAGTTTCAAGTTGTGGAGTTTCTAGCTGTGGAGTTTCTGGTTGTGGAGTCTCTAGTTGTGGAGTTCCTAGTTGTGGAGTCTCTAGTTGTGGACTTTGTAGTTGCGAAGTCTAAAGTTGTGGAGTTTCTAGTTGTTTAGTTTCTAGTTGTGGAGTTTGTAGTTGTGGAGTTTGTAGTTGTGGAGTTTCTAGCTGTGGAGTTTCTAGTTGCGGAGTTTCTAGTTGCAGAGTTTCTAGTTGCAGAGTTTTCCAGTTGTGGAGATTTTAGTGGCAGTGTTTCTAGTTGCGGAGTTTCAAGTTGTGGAGTTTACAGTTGTGGAGTATCTAGTTGTGGAGTTTCGAGTTGTGGAGTTTTTAGTTGTGGATTTTGAAGTTGTAGAGTTCCTAGTTCCGGATTGTCTAGTTGTGTGGTTTATAGTTGCGGAGTTTTCTAGTTGCGGAGTCTGTAGTTGTAGAGTTTCTAGTTGTGGAATTTATAGCTGTGGATTTTCTAGCTGTGGAGTTTCTTGTTGTGAAGTCTGTAGTTGTGGAGTTTCTAGTGGGAGATTTTCTAGCTGTGCAGTTTCTAGTTGTAGAGTTTCTAGTTGCAGAGTTTCTAGTTGCGAACTTTCTAGCTGTGGAGTTTCTAGTTGTGGAATTCGTAGTTGTGGAGTATCTATTTGTGGTGTTTCAAGTAGTGAAGTTTCCAGCTGTGGAGTTTCTAGTTGCAGAGTTTCTAGTTGCAGATTTTCTAGTTGCGGAGTTTATTAGTTGTGGAGTTTCAAGTTGTGGAGTTTCTAGTTGTGGAGTTTCTGACTGTGAAGTTTGTAGTTGTGGAGTATCTAGTTGCGGAGTTTCAAGTTGAGGATTTTCTAGTTGTGGATTTTGAAGTTGTAGAGTTCCTAGTTGCGGAGTGTCTGGTTGGGAGTTTCTAGTTGCGGAGTTTTCTTGTTGCGGAGTCCTTAGTTGTGGCGTTGCTAGTTGTGGAGTTTCTAGTGGTGGATTTTCTAGCTGTGGAGTTTCTAGTTGCGGAGTTTCTAGTTGCAGAGTTTCTAGTTGAGGACTTTCTAGCTGTGGAGTTTCTAGTTGCGGAGTTTATAGTTGCGGAGTTTTTAGTTGTGGAGTTTCTAGTTGTGAAATTTGTAGTTGTGGAGTATCTAGTTGTGGGGTTGCAAGTTTTGGAGTATCTAGTTGTGGTGTTTCAAGTAGTGAAGTATCTAACTGTGGAGTTTCTAGTTGCAGATTTTCTAGTTGCGGAGTTTATTAGTTGTGGAGTGTCAAGTTGTGGAGTTTCTAGTTGTGGAGTTTCTTGTTGTGGAGTCTCTAGTTGTGGAGTTTGTAGTTGAGGAGTTTCTAGTTGCGGAGTTTTTAGGTCGGAGTTTCTGGTTGTGGAGTTTCTAGTGGAGTTTCTAGTTTTGGATTCCGTAGTTGTGGAGTATCTATTTGTTGGGTTTCAAGTTGTGGAGTTTCTAGTTGTGGAATTTGTAGTTGCGGAGTTTCAAGTTGTGGAGTTTCCAGTTGGGGAGTTTCTGGAGTATCTAGTTGTGGTGTTTCAAGTTGTGGAGTTTCTAGTTGAGGAGTTTCTAGTTGTGGATTTTCTAGTTGCGGAGTTTCTAGTTATGGAGTTTCAAGTTGTGGAGTTTCTAGTTGTGGAATTTGTAGTTGTGTAATATCTAGTTGTGGTAATTCAAGTTTTGGAGTTTCTAGCTGTGAAGTTTCTAGTTGTGGAGTTTCTAGTTGCGGAGTTTCTAGTTGTAAAGTCTCTAGTTGTGGAGTTTCTGGTTATGGAGTCTCTAGTTTTGGAGTTCCTAGTTGCGGAGTCTCTAGTTGTGGATTTCTAGTTGCGAAGTCTAAAGTTGTGGAGTTTCTTGTTGTGGAATTTCTAGTTGTGGAGTTTGTAGTTATGGGGTTCGTAGTTGTGGAGTTCGTAGTTGTGGAGTTTCTAGTTGTGGAGTCTCTAGTTGTGGAATTGTAGTTGTGGAGTTTCTAGGTGTGGAGTTTGTAGTTGCGGAGTTTCTAGTTGCAGAGTTTCTAGTTGCAGAGTTTTCCAGTTGTGAAGATTGCAGTGGTGGAGTTTCTAGTTGCGGACTTTCTAGCTGTGGAATTTCTAGTTGCGGAGTTTATAGTTGTGGAGTTTCTAGTTGTGAAATTTGTAGTTGTGGAGTATTCAGTTGTGGTGTTTCAAGTTGTGGAGTTTCTAGTTGTGGAGTTTCTAGTTGTGGAGTTTCTAGTTGTGGAGTTTCTAGTTGTTGAGTTTCTAGTTGCCGAGTCTCTAAATGCGAAGTTTCAAGTTGTGGAGTTTCTAGCTGTGGAGTTTCTGGTTGTGGAGTCTCTAGTTGTGGAGTTCCTAGTTGTGGAGTCTCTAGTTGTGGAGTTTGTAGTTGCGAAGTCTAAAGTTGTGGAGTTTCTAGTTGTTTAGTTTCTAGTTGTGGAGTTTGTAGTTGTGGAGTTTGTAGTTGTGGAGTTTCTAGCTGTGGAGTTTCTAGTTGCGGAGTTTCTAGTTGCAGAGTTTCTAGTTGCAGAGTTTTCCAGTTGTGGAGATTTTAGTGGCAGTGTTTCTAGTTGCGGAGTTTCAAGTTGTGGAGTTTACAGTTGTGGAGTATCTAGTTGTGGAGTTTCGAGTTGTGGAGTTTTTAGTTGTGGATTTTGAAGTTGTAGAGTTCCTAGTTCCGGATTGTCTAGTTGTGTGGTTTATAGTTGCGGAGTTTTCTAGTTGCGGAGTCTGTAGTTGTGGAGTTTCTAGTTGTGGAATTTATAGCTGTGGATTTTCTAGCTGTGGAGTTTCTTGTTGTGAAGTCTGTAGTTGTGGAGTTTCTAGTGGGAGATTTTCTAGCTGTGCAGTTTCTAGTTGTAGAGTTTCTAGTTGCAGAGTTTCTAGTTGCGAACTTTCTAGCTGTGGAGTTTCTAGTTGTGGAATTCGTAGTTGTGGAGTATCTATTTGTGGTGTTTCAAGTAGTGAAGTTTCCAGCTGTGGAGTTTCTAGTTGCAGAGTTTCTAGTTGCAGATTTTCTAGTTGCGGAGTTTATTAGTTGTGGAGTTTCAAGTTGTGGAGTTTCTAGTTGTGGAGTTTCTGATTGTGAAGTTTGTAATTGTGGAGTATCTAGTTGCGGAGTTTCAAGTTGGGGAGTTTCTAGTTGTGGATTTTGAAGTTGTAGAGTTCCTAGTTGCGGAGTGTCTGGTTGGGAGTTTCTAGTTGCGGAGTTTTCTAGTTGCGGAGTCCTTAGTTGTGGCGTTGCTAGTTGTGGAGTTTCTAGTGGTGGATTTTCTAGCTTTGGAGTTTCTAGTTGCGGAGTTTCTAGTTGCAGAGTTTCTAGTTGAGGACTTTCTAGCTGTGGAGTTTCTAGTTGCGGAGTTTATAGTTGCGGAGTTTTTAGTTGTGGAGTTTCTAGTTGTGAAATTTGTAGTTGTGGAGTATCTAGTTGTGGGGTTGCAAGTTGTGGAGTATCTAGTTGTGGTGTTTCAAGTAGTGAAGTATCTAACTGTGGAGTTTCTAGTTGCAGATTTTCTAGTTCCGGAGTTCATTAGTTGTGGAGTGTCAAGTTGTGGAGTTTCTAGTTGTGGAGTTTCTTGTTGTGGAGTCTCTAGTTGTGGAGTTTGTAGTTGTGGAGTTTCTAGTTGTGGAGTTTGTAGTTTCGAAGTCTCAAGTTGTGAAGTTTCTAGTTGTAGAGTTCCTAGTTGCGGAGTGTCTGGTTGGGAGTTTGTAGTTGCTGAGTTTTCTAGTTGCGGAGTCTGTAGTTGTGGAGTTGCTAGTTGTGAAGTTTCTAGTGGTGGATTTTCTAGCTGTGGAGTTTCTAGTTGCGGAGTTTCTAGTTGCAGAGTTTCTAGTTGCAGACTTTCTAGCTGTGGAGTTTCTAGTTATGAAATTTGTTGCTGTGGAGTATCTAGTTGTGGTGTTTCAAGTTGTGGAGTTTCTAGTTGTGGAGTTTCTCGTTGTGGAATTTCTAGTTGTTGTGTTTCTAGTTGCCGAGTCTCTACATACGAAGTCTCAAGCTGTGGAATTTCTAGCTGTGGAGTTTCTGGTTGTGGAGTCTCTAGTTGTGGAGTTCCTAGTTGTGGAGTCTCTAGTTGTGGAGTTTCTAGTTGCGAAGTCTAAAGTTGTTGAGTTTCTAGTTGTGGAATTTCTAGTTGTTGAGTTTGTAGTTGTGGGGTTCGTAGTTGTTGGTCTCGTAGTTGTGGAGTTTCTAGTTGTGGAGTCTCTAGTTGTGGAGTTTGTAGTTGCGGAGTTTCTAGCTCTGGAGTTTCTAGTTGCAGAGTTTCTAGTTTCAGAGTTTCTAGTTGCGGAGTTTTCCAGTTGTGGAGATTGTAGTGGCGGAGTTTCTAGTTGCGGAGTTTCAAGTTGTGAAGTTTCCAGTTGTGGAGTTTGTAGTTGTGGAGTATCTAGTTGTGGAGTTTCAAGTTGTGAAGTTTTTATTTGTGGATTTTGAAGTTGTAGAGTTCCTAGTCGCGGATTGTCTAGTTGTGGAGTTTATAGTTGCGGAGTCTGTAGTTGTGGAGTTTCTAGTTGTGCAATTTCTAGCTGTGGATTTTCTAGCTGTGGAGTTTCTAGTTGCGGAGTTTTTAGTTGCGGAGTTTCTGGTTGTGGAGTTTCTAGTGTTAGAGTTTCTAGTTGTGGAGTCCATAGTTGTGGAGTATGTATTTGTTGAGTTTCAAGTTGTGGAGTTGCTAGTTATGGAATTTGTAGTTGTGGAGTATCTAGTTGTGGTGTTTCAAAATGTGGAGTTTCTAGCTGTGGAGTTTCTAGTTGTGGATTTTCTAGTTGCGGAGTTTGTAGTTGCGGAGTTTATTAGTTGTGGAGTTTCAAGTTGTGGAGTTTCTAGTTGTGGAGTTTCTGACTGTGAAGTTTGTAGTTGTGGAGTATCTAGTTGCGGAGTTTCAAGTTGGGGATTTTCTAGTTGTGGATTTTGAAGTTGTAGAGTTCCTAGTAGCGGAGTGTCTGGTTGGGAGTTTCTAGTTGCGGAGTTTTCTAGTTGCGGAGTCCTTAGTTGTGGCGTTGCTAGTTGTGGAGTTTCTAGTGGTGGATTTTCTAGCTGTGGAGTTTCTAGTTGCGGAGTTTCTAGTTGCAGAGTTTCTAGTTGAGGACTTTCTAGCTGTGGAGTTTCTAGTTGCGGAGTTTATAGTTGCGGAGTTTTTAGTTGTGGAGTTTCTAGCTGTGAAATTTGTAGTTGTGGAGTATCTAGTTGTGGGGTTGCAAGTTCTGGAGTATCTAGTTGTGGTGTTTCAAGTAGTGAAGTATCTAACTGTGGAGTTTCTAGTTGCAGATTTTCTAGTTGCGGAGTTTATTAGTTGTGGAGTGTCAAGTTGTGGAGTTTCTAGTTGTGGAGTTTCTTGTTGTGGAGTCTCTAGTTGTGGAGTTTGTAGTTGAGGAGTTTCTAGTTGCGGAGTTTTTAGGTCGGAGTTTCTGGTTGTGGAGTTTCTAGTGGAGTTTCTAGTTTTGGATTCCGTAGTTGTGGAGTATCTATTTGTTGGGTTTCAAGTTGTGGAGTTTCTAGTTGTGGAATTTGTAGTTGCGGAGTTTCAAGTTGTGGAGTTTCCAGTTGGGGAGTTTCTGGAGTATGTAGTTTTGGTGTTTCAAGTTGTGGAGTTTCTAGTTGAGGAGTTTCTAGTTGTGGATTTTCTAGTTGCGGAGTTTCAAGTTGTGGAGTTTCTAGTTGTGGAATTTGTAGTTGTGGAATTTGTAGTTGTGTAATATCTAGTTGTGGTGCTTCAAGTAGTGAAGTTTTCCGCTGTGGAGTTTCTAGTTGCAGAGTTTCTAGTTGCAGATTTTCTAGTTGCGGAGTTTATTAGTTGTGGAGTTTCAAGTTGTGGAGTTTCTAGTTGTGGAGTTTCTGACTGTGAAGTTTGTAGTTGTGGAGTATCTAGTTGCGGAGTTTCAAGTTGAGGATTTTCTAGTTGTGGATTTTGAAGTTGTAGAGTTCCTAGTTGCGGAGTGTCTGGTTGGGAGTTTCTAGTTGCGGAGTTTTCTAGTTGCGGAGTCCTTAGTTTTGGCGTTGCTAGTTGTGGAGTTTCTAGTGGTGGATTTTCTAGCTGTGGAGTTTCTAGTTGCGGAGTTTCTATTGCAGAGTTTCTAGTTGAGGACTTTCTAGCTGTGGAGTTTCTAGTTGCGGAGTTTATAGTTGCGGAGTTTATAGTTGTGGAGTTTCTAGTTGTGAAATTTGTAGTTGTGGAGTATCTAGTTGTGGGGTTGCAAGTTGTGGAGTATCTAGTTGTGGTGTTTCAAGTAGTGAAGTATCTAACTGTGGAGTTTCTAGTTGCAGATTTTCTAGTTCCGGAGTTCATTAGTTGTGGAGTGTCAAGTTGTGGAGTTTCTAGTTGTGGAGTTTCTTGTTTTGGAGTCTCTAGTTGTGGAGTTTGTAGTTGTGGAGTTTGTAGTTGTGGAGTTTGTAGTTTCGAAGTCTCAAGTTGTGAAGTTTCTAGTTGTAGAGTTCCTAGTTGCGGAGTGTCTGGTTGGGAGTTTCTAGTTGCGGAGTTTTCTAGTTGCGGAGTCTGTAGTTGTGGAGTTGCTAGTTGTGAAGTTTCTAGTGGTGGATTTTCTAGCTGTGGAGTTTCTAGTTGTGGAGTTTCTAGTTGCAGACTTTCTACCTGTGGAGTTTCTAGTTATGAAATTTGTTTTTGTGGAGTATCTAGTTGTGGTGTTTCAAGTTGTGGAGTTTCTAGTTGTGGAGTTTCTCGTTGTGGAGTTTCTAGTTGTTGTGTTTCTAGTTGCCGAGTCTCTACATACGAAGTCTCAAGCTGTGGAATTTCTAGCTGTGGAGTTTCTGGTTGTGGAGTCTCTAGTTGTGGAGTTCCTAGTTGTGGAGTCTCTAGTTGTGGAGTTTCTAGTTGCGAAGTCTAAAGTTGTTGAGTTTCTAGTTGTGGAATTTCTAGTTGTTGAGTTTGTAGTTGTGGGGTTCGTAGTTGTGGGACTCGTAGTTGTGGAGTTTCTAGTTGTGGAGTCTCTAGTTGTGGAGTTTGTAGTTGTGGAGTTTCTAGCTCTGGAGTTTCTAGTTGCAGAGTTTCTAGTTGCAGAGTTTCTAGTTGCGAAGTTTTCCAGTTGTGGAGATTGTAGTGGCGGAGTTTCTAGTTGCGGAGTTTCAAGTTGTGAAGTTTCTAGTTGTGGAGTTTGTAGTTGTGGAGTATCTAGTTGTGGAGTTTCAAGTTGTGAAGTTTTTATTTGTGGATTTTGAAGTTGTAGAGTTCCTAGTTGCGGATTGTCTAGTTGTGGAGTTTAAAGTTGCGGAGTCTGTAGTTGTGGAGTTTCTAGTTGTGAAATTTCTAGCTGTGGATTTTCTAGCTGTGGAGTTTCTAGTTGCGGAGTTTCTGGTTTGTGGAGTTTCTAGTGTTAGAGTTTCTAGTTGTGGAGTCTATAGTTGTGGAGTATGTATTTGTTGAGTTTCAAGTTGTGGAGTTTCTAGTTATGGAATTTGTAGTTGTGGAGTATCTAGTTGTGGTGTTTCAAAATGTGGAGTTTCTAGCTGTGGAGTTTCTAGTTGTGGATTTTCTAGTTGCGGAGTTTGTAGTTGTGAAGTCTCTAGTTGTGGGGTCTCTAGTTGTGGGATTTCTAGTTGCGGAGTTTCTAGTTGCGGAGTTTCTGGTTGTGGAGTTTCTAGTTGTGGAGTTTCTAGTTGCGGAGTTTCAAGTTGCGGAGTTTTTAGTTGTGGAGTTTCTAGTTGTGGAGTTTGTAGTTGTGGAGTATCTAGTTGTGGTGTTTCAAGTTGTGGAGTTTCTAGTTGAGGAGTTTCTAGTTGTGAAGTTTCTAGTTGCAGAGTTTCTAGTTTTGAAGTTTATTGTTGTAGAATTCGTAGTTTTGGAGTATCTAGTTGTAGTGTTTCAAGTATCGAAGTTTCTAGCTGTGGAGTTTCTAGTTGCAGAGTTTCTAGTTGCGGAGTTTTATAGTAGGGGAGTTTCTAGTTATGGAGTCTCTAGTTGTGGGATTTCTAGTTGCGGAGTTTCTAGTTGCGGAGTTTCTGGTTGTGGAGTTTCTAGTTGTGGAGTTTCTTGTTGTGAAGTCTGTAGTTGTGGAGTTTCTAGTGGGAGATTTTCTAGCTGTGCAGTTTCTAGTTGTAGAGTTTCTAGTTGCGAACTTTCTAGCTGTGAAGTTTCTAGTTGTGGAATTCGTAGTTGTGGAGTATCTATTTGTGGTGTTTCAAGTAGTGAAGTTTCCAGTTGTGGAGTTTCTAGTTGCAGAGTTTCTAGTTGCAGATTTTCTAGTTGCGGAGTTTATTAGTTGTGGAGTTTCAAGTTGTGGAGTTTCTAGTTGTGGAGTTTCTAGTTGTGGAGTTTCTAGTTGTGGAGTTTCTAGCTGTGGAGTTTCTAGTTGTTGAGTTTCTAGTTGCCGAGTCCCTAAATGCGAAGTTTCAAGTTGTGGAGTTTCTAGCTGTGGAGTTTCTGGTTGTGGAGTCTCTAGTTGTGGAGTTCCTAGTTGTGGAGTCTCTAGTTGTGGAGTTTGTAGTTGCGAAGTCTAAAGTTGTGGAGTTTCTAGTTGTTTAGTTTCTAGTTGTGGAGTTTGTAGTTGTGGGGTTCGTAGTTGTGGAGTTCGTAGTTGTGAAGTTTCTAGTTGTGGAGTCTCTAGTTGTGGAGTTTGTAGTTGTGGAGTTTGTAGTTTTGGAGTTTCTAGCTGTGGAGTTTCTAGTTGCGGAGTTTCTAGTTGCAGAGTTTCTAGTTGCAGAGTTTTCCAGTTGTGGAGATTGTAGTGGCGGTGTTTCTAGTTGCAGAGTTTCTAGTTGCAGAGTTTTCCAGTTGTGGAGATTGTAGTGGCGGTGTTTCTAGTTGCGGAGTTTCAAGTTGGGGAGTTTCTAGTTGTGGATTTTGAAGTTGTAGAGTTCCTAGTTGCGGAGTGTCTGGTTGGGAGCTTCTAGTTGCGGAGTCCTTAGTTGTGGCGTTTCTAGTTGCGGAGTTTCTGGTTGGGGAGTTTCTAGTTGCAGAGTTTCTAGTTGCAGACTTTCTAGCTGTGGAGTTTCTAGTTATGAAATTTGTTTTTGTGGAGTATCTAGTTGTGGTGTTTCAAGTTGTGGAGTTTCTAGTTGTGGAGTTTCTCGTTGTGGAGTTTCTAGTTGTTGTGTTTCTAGTTGCCGAGTCTCTACATACGAAGTCTCAAGCTGTGGAATTTCTAGCTGTGGAGTTTCTGGTTGTGGAGTCTCTAGTTGTGGAGTTCCTAGTTGTGGAGTCTCTAGTTGTGGAGTTTCTAGTTGCGAAGTCTAAAGTTGTTGAGTTTCTAGTTGTGGAATTTCTAGTTGTTGAGTTTGTAGTTGTGGGGTTCGTAGTTGTGGGACTCGTAGTTGTGGAGTTTCTAGTTGTGGAGTCTCTAGTTGTGGAGTTTGTAGTTGCGGAGTTTCTAGCTCTGGAGTTTCTAGTTGCAGAGTTTCTTGTTTCAGAGTTTCTAGTTGCGGAGTTTTCCAGTTGTGGAGATTGTAGTGGCGGAGTTTCTAGTTGCGGAGTTTCAAGTTGTGAAGTTTCTAGTTGTGGAGTTTGTAGTTGTGGAGTATCTAGTTGTGGAGTTTCAAGTTGTGAAGTTTTTATTTGTGGATTTTGAAGTTGTAGAGTTCCTAGTTGCGGATTGTCTAGTTGTGGAGTTTATAGTTGCGGAGTCTGTAGTTGTGGAGTTTCTAGTTGTGCAATTTCTAGCTGTGGATTTTCTAGCTGTGGAGTTTCTAGTTGCGGAGTTTTTAGTTGCGGAGTTTCTGGTTGTGGAGTTTCTAGTGTTAGAGTTTCTAGTTGTGGAGTCCATAGTTGTGGAGTATGTATTTGTTGAGTTTCAAGTTGTGGAGTTTCTAGTTATGGAATTTGTAGTTGTGGAGTATCTAGTTGTGGTGTTTCAAAATGTGGAGTTTCTAGCTGTGGAGTTTCTAGTTGTGGATTTTCTAGTTGCGGAGTTTGTAGTTGCGGAGTTTATTAGTTGTGGAGTTTCAAGTTGTGGAGTTTCTAGTTGTGGAGTTTCTGACTGTGAAGTTTGTAGTTGTGGAGTATCTAGTTGCGGAGTTTCAAGTTGAGGATTTTCTAGTTGTGGATTTTGAAGTTGTAGAGTTCCTAGTTGCGGAGTGTCTGGTTGGGAGTTTCTAGTTGCGGAGTTTTCTAGTTGCGGAGTCCTT
Source organism: Rhipicephalus microplus (assembly GCF_043290135.1). NCBI lineage: Eukaryota > Metazoa > Arthropoda > Arachnida > Ixodida > Ixodidae > Rhipicephalus > Rhipicephalus microplus. The sequence goes on along the minus strand of NW_027464590.1, from coordinate 5,777,636 downwards.
AGTTTTGGCGTTGCTAGGTGTGGAGTTTCTAGTGGTGGATTTTCTAGCTGTGGAGTTTCTAGTTGCGGAGTTTCTAGTTGCAGAGTTTCTAGTTGAGGACTTTCTAGCTGTGGAGTTTCTAGCTGCGGAGTTTATAGTTGCGGAGTTTATAGTTGTGGAGTTTCTAGTTGTGAAATTTGTAGTTGTGGAGTATCTAGTTGTGGGGTTGCAAGTTCTGGAGTATCTAGTTGTGGTGTTTCAAGTAGTGAAGTATCTAACTGTGGAGTTTCTAGTTGCAGATTTTCTAGTTGCGGAGTTTATTAGTTGTGGAGTGTCAAGTTGTGGAGTTTCTAGTTGTGGAGTTTCTTGTTGTGGAGTCTCTAGTTGTGGAGTTTGTAGTTGAGGAGTTTCTAGTTGCGGAGTTTTTAGGTCGGAGTTTCTGGTTGTGGAGTTTCTAGTGGAGTTTCTAGTTTTGGATTCCGTAGTTGTGGAGTATCTATTTGTTGGGTTTCAAGTTGTGGAGTTTCTAGTTGTGGAATTTGTAGTTGCGGAGTTTCAAGTTGTGGAGTTTCCAGTTGGGGAGTTTCTGGAGTATCTAGTTGTGGTGTTTCAAGTTGTGGAGTTTCTAGTTGAGGAGTTTCTAGTTGTGGATTTTCTAGTTGCGGAGTTTCTAGTTATGGAGTTTCAAGTTGTGGAGTTTCTAGTTGTGGAGTTTCTAGTTGTGGAGTTTCTAGTTGTGGAGTTTTTAGTTGTGGAGTTTCTAGTTGTTGAGTTTCTAGTTGCCGAGTCTCTAAATGTGAAGTTTCAAGTTGTGGAGTTTCTAGCTGTGGAGTTTCTGGTTGTGGAGTCTCTAGTTGTGGAGTTCCTAGTTGTGGAGTCTCTAGTTGTGGAGTTTGTAGTTGCGAAGTCTAAAGTTGTGGAGTTTTTAGTTGTTTAGTTTCTAGTTGTGGAGTTTGTAGTTGTGGAGTTTGTAGTTGTGGAGTTTCTAGCTGTGGAGTTTCTAGTTGCGGAGTTTCTAGTTGCAGAGTTTCTAGTTGCAGAGTTTTCCAGTTGTGGAGATTTTAGTGGCAGTGTTTCTAGTTGCGGAGTTTCAAGTTGTGGAGGTTACAGTTGTGGAGTATCTAGTTGTGGAGTTTCAAGTTGTGGAGTTTTTAGTTGTGGATTTTGAAGTTGTAGAGTTCCTAGTTCCGGATTGTCTAGTTGTGGAGTTTATAGTTGCGGAGTTTTCTAGTTGCGGAGTCTGTAGTTGTGGAGTTTCTAGTTGTGGAATTTATAGCTGTGGATTTTCTAGCTGTGGAGTTTCTTGTTGTGAAGTCTGTAGTTGTGGAGTTTCAAGTGGGAGATTTTCTAGCTGTGCAGTTTCTAGTTGTAGAGTTTCTAGTTGCAGAGTTTCTAGTTGCGAACTTTCTAGCTCTGGAGTTTCTAGTTGCGGAATTCGTAGTTGTGGAGTATCTAGTTGTGGTGTTTCAAGTAGTGAAGTTTCTAGCTGTGGAGTTTCTAGTTGTGGATTTTCTAGTTGCGGAGTTTGTAGTTGCGGAGTTTATTAGTTGTGGAGTTTCAAGTTGTGGAGTTTCTAGTTGTGGAGTTTCTGATTGTGAAGTTTGTAGTTGTGGAGTATCTAGTTCCGCAGTTTCAAGTTGGGGAGTTTCTAGTTGTGGATTTTGAAGTTGTAGAGTTCCTAGTTGCGGAGTGTCTGGTTGGGAGTTTCTAGTTGCGGAGTTTTCTAGTTGCGGAGTCCTTAGTTGTGGCGTTGCTAGTTGTGGAGTTTCTAGTGGTGGATTTTCTAGCTTTGGAGTTTCTAGTTGCGGAGTTTCTAGTTGCAGAGTTTCTAGTTGAGGACTTTCTAGCTGTGGAGTTTCTAGTTGCGGAGTTTATAGTTGCGGAGTTCTTAGTTGTGGAGGTTCTAGTTGTGAAATTTGTAGTTGTGGAGTATCTAGTTGTGGGGTTGCAAGTTGTGGAGTATCTAGTTGTGGTGTTTCAAGTAGTGAAGTATCTAACTGTGGAGTTTCTAGTTGCAGATTTTCTAGTTCCGGAGTTCATTAGTTGTGGAGTGTCAAGTTGTGGAGTTTCTAGTTGTGGAGTTTCTTGTTTTGGAGTCTGTAGTTGTGGAGTTTGTAGTTGTGGAGTTTGTAGTTGTGGAGTTTGTAGTTTGGAAGTCTCAAGTTGTGAAGTTTCTAGTTGTAGAGTTCCTAGTTGCGGAGTGTCTGGTTGGGAGTTTCTAGTTGCGGAGTTTTCTAGTTGCGGAGTCTGTAGTTGTGGAGTTGCTAGTTGTGAAGTTTCTAGTGGTGGATTTTCTAGCTGTGGAGTTTCTAGTTGTGGAGTTTCTAGTTGCAGAGTTTCTAGTTGCAGACTTTCTAGCTGTGGAGTTTCTAGTTATGAAATTTGTTTTTGTGGAGTATCTAGTTGTGGTGTTTCAAGTTGTGGAGTTTCTAGTTGTGGAGTTTCTCGTTGTGGAGTTTCTAGTTGTTGTGTTTCTAGTTGCCGAGTCTCTACATACGAAGTCTCAAGCTGTGGAATTTCTAGCTGTGGAGTTTCTGGTTGTGGAGTCTAGTTGTGGAGTTCCTAGTTGTGGAGTCTCTAGTTGTGGAGTTTCTAGTTGCGAAGTCTAAAGTTGTTGAGTTTCTAGTTGTGGAATTTCTAGTTGTTGAGTTTGTAGTTGTGGGGTTCGTAGTTGTGGGACTCGTAGTTGTGGAGTTTCTAGTTGTGGAGTCTCTAGTTGTGGAGTTTGTAGTTGTGGAGTTTCTAGCTCTGGAGTTTCTAGTTGCAGAGTTTCTAGTTGCAGAGTTTCTAGTTGCGGAGTTTTCCAGTTGTGGAGATTGTAGTGGCGGAGTTTCTAGTTGCGGAATTTCAAGTTGTGAAGTTTCTAGTTGTGGAGTTTGTAGTTGTGGAGTATCTAGTTGTGGAGTTTCAAGTTGTGAAGTTTTTATTTGTGGATTTTGAAGTTGTAGAGTTCCTAGTTGCGGATTGTCTAGTTGTGGAGTTTAAAGTTGCGGAGTCTGTAGTTGTGGAGTTTCTAGTTGTGAAATTTCTAGCTGTGGATTTTCTAGCTGTGGAGTTTCTAGTTGCGGAGTTTCTGGTTTGTGGAGTTTCTAGTGTTAGAGTTTCTAGTTGTGGAGTCTATAGTTGTGGAGTATGTATTTGTTGAGTTTCAAGTTGTGGAGTTTCTAGTTATGGAATTTGTAGTTGTGGAGTATCTAGTTGTGGTGTTTCAAAATGTGGAGTTTCTAGCTGTGGAGTTTCTAGTTGTGGATTTTCTAGTTGCGGAGTTTGTAGTTGTGAAGTCTCTAGTTGTGGGGTCTCTAGTTGTGGGATTTCTAGTTGCGGAGTTTCTAGTTGCGGAGTTTCTGGTTGTGGAGTTTCTAGTTGTGGAGTTTCTAGTTGCGGAGTTTCAAGTTGCGGAGTTTTTAGTTGTGGAGTTTCTAGTTGTGGAGTTTGTAGTTGTGGAGTATCTAGTTGTGGTGTTTCAAGTTGTGGAGTTTCTAGTTGAGGAGTTTCTAGTTGTGAAGTTTCTAGTTGCAGAGTTTCTAGTTTTGAAGTTTATTGTTGTAGAATTCGTAGTTTTGGAGTATCTAGTTGTAGTGTTTCAAGTATCGAAGTTTCTAGCTGTGGAGTTTCTAGTTGCGGAGTTTCTAGTTGCAGAGTTTCTAGTTGCGGAGTTTTATAGTAGGGGAGTTTCTAGTTATGGAGTCTCTAGTTGTGGGATTTCTAGTTGCGGAGTTTCTAGTTGCGGAGTTTCTGGTTGTGGAGTTTCTAGTTGTGGAGTTTCTTGTTGTGAAGTCTGTAGTTGTGGAGTTTCTAGTGGGAGATTTTCTAGCTGTGCAGTTTCTAGTTGTAGAGTTTCTAGTTGCGAACTTTCTAGCTGTGAAGTTTCTAGTTGTGGAATTCGTAGTTGTGGAGTATCTATTTGTGGTGTTTCAAGTAGTGAAGTTTCCAGTTGTGGAGTTTCTAGCTGTGGAGTTTCTAGTTGCGGAGTTTCTAGTTGCAGAGTTTCTAGTTGCAGAGTTTTCCAGTTGTGGAGATTGTAGTGGCGGTGTTTCTAGTTGCGGAGTTTCAAGTTGTGGAGTTTACAGTTGTGGAGTATCTAGTTGTGGAGTTTCAAGTTGTGGAGTTTTTAGTTGTGGATTTTGAAGTTGTAGAGTTCCTAGTTCCGGATTGTCTAGTTGTGTGGTTTATAGTTGCGGAGTTTTCTAGTTGCGGAGTCTGTAGTTGTGGAGTTTCTAGTTGTGGAATTTATAGCTGTGGATTTTCTAGCTGTGGAGTTTCTAGTTGCGGAGTTTTTAGTTGCGGAATTTCTGGTTGTAGAGTTTCTAGTGTTGGAGTATCTAGTTGTGGAGTCCGTAGCTGTGGAGTATTTATTTGTTGGGTTTCAAGTTGTGGAGTTTCTTGTTGTGGAATTTGTAGTTGTGGAGTATCTAGTTGTGGTGTTTCAAGTTGTGGAGTTTCTAGCTGTGAAGTTTCTAGTTGTGGAGTTTCTAGTTGCGTAGTTTCTAGTTGTGAAGTCTCTAGTTGTGAAGTCTCTAGTTGTGGGATTTCTAGTTTCGGAGTTTCTATTTGCGGAGTTTCTGGTTGTGGAGTTTCTAGTTGTGAAGTTTAGAGTTATGGAGTCTCTAGTTGTGGAGTTTCTAGTTGCGGAGTTTTTAGTTGCGGAGTTTCTAGTTGTGGAGTTTCTAGTTGTGGAATTCGTAGTTTTGAAGTATCTAGTTGTGGTGTTTGAAGTTGTGAAGTTTCTAGCTGTGGAGTTTCTAGTTGCGCAGTTACTAGTTGCAGAGTTTCTAGTTGCGGAGTTTTCTAGTAGTGATGTTTCTAGTTATGGAGTTTCTAGTTGTGGAGTCCGTAGTTCTGGAGTATTTATTTGTTGGGTTTCAAGTTGTGGAGTTTCAGGTTGCGGATTGTCTAGTTGTGGAGTTTATAGTTGCGGAGTCTGTAGTTGTGAAGTTTCTAGTTGTGGAATTTCAAGCTGTGGATTTTCTAGCAGTGGAGTTTCTAGTTGCGGAGTTTTTAGTTGCGGAGTTTCTGGTTATGGAGTTTCTAGTGTTAGAGTTTCTAGTTGTGGAGGCCATAGTTGTGGAGTTTCTATTTGTTGAGTTTCAAGTTGTGGAGTTTCTAGTTGTGGAATTTGTAGTTGTGTATTATCTAGTTGTGGTAATTCAAGTTTTGGAGTTTCTAGCTGTGAGGTTTCTAGTTGTGGAGTTTCTAGTTGCGGAGTTTCAAGTTGTAAAGTCTCTAGTTGTGGAGTTTGTGGTTATGGAGTCTCTAGTTTTGGAGTTCCTAGTTGCGGAGTCTCTAGTTGTGGATTTCTAGTTGCGAAGTCTAAAGTTGTGGAGTTTCTAGTTGTGGAGTTTCTAGTTGTGGAATTTGTAGTTATGGGGTTCGTAGTTGTGGAGTTCGTAGTTGTGGAGTTTCTAGTTGTGGAGTTTTTAGTTGTGGATTTTGAAGTTGTAGAGTTCCTAGTTCCGGATTGTCTAGTTGTGTGGTTTATAGTTGCGGAGTTTTCTAGTTGCGGAGTCTGTAGTTGTGGAGTTTCTAGTTGTGGAATTTATAGCTGTGGATTTTCTAGCTGTGGAGTTTCTAGTTGCGGAGTTTCTGGTTTGTGGAGTTTCTAGTGTTAGAGTTTCTAGTTGTGGAGTCTATAGTTGTGGAGTATGTATTTGTTGAGTTTCAAGTTGTGGAGTTTCTAGTTATGGAATTTGTAGTTGTGGAGTATCTAGTTGTGGTGTTTCAAAATGTGGAGTTTCTAGCTGTGGAGTTTCTAGTTGTGGATTTTCTAGTTGCGGAGTTTGTAGTTGTGAAGTCTCTAGTTGTGGGGTCTCTAGTTGTGGGATTTCTAGTTGCGGAGTTTCTAGTTGCGGAGTTTCTGGTTGTGGAGTTTCTAGTTGTGGAGTTTCTAGTTGCGGAGTTTCAAGTTGCGGAGTTTTTAGTTGTGGAGTTTCTAGTTGTGGAGTTTGTAGTTGTGGAGTATCTAGTTGTGGTGTTTCAAGTTGTGGAGTTTCTAGTTGAGGAGTTTCTAGTTGTGAAGTTTCTAGTTGCAGAGTTTCTAGTTTTGAAGTTTATTGTTGTAGAATTCGTAGTTTTGGAGTATCTAGTTGTAGTGTTTCAAGTATCGAAGTTTCTAGCTGTGGAGTTTCTAGTTGCAGAGTTTCTAGTTGCGGAGTTTTATAGTAGGGGAGTTTCTAGTTATGGAGTCTCTAGTTGTGGGATTTCTAGTTGCGGAGTTTCTAGTTGCGGAGTTTCTGGTTGTGGAGTTTCTAGTTGTGGAGTTTCTTGTTGTGAAGTCTGTAGTTGTGGAGTTTCTAGTGGGAGATTTTCTAGCTGTGCAGTTTCTAGTTGTAGAGTTTCTAGTTGCGAACTTTCTAGCTGTGAAGTTTCTAGTTGTGGAATTCGTAGTTGTGGAGTATCTATTTGTGGTGTTTCAAGTAGTGAAGTTTCCAGTTGTGGAGTTTCTAGTTGCAGAGTTTCTAGTTGCAGATTTTCTAGTTGCGGAGTTTATTAGTTGTGGAGTTTCAAGTTGTGGAGTTTCTAGTTGTGGAGTTTCTAGTTGTGGAGTTTCTAGTTGTGGAGTTTCTAGCTGTGGAGTTTCTAGTTGTTGAGTTTCTAGTTGCCGAGTCCCTAAATGCGAAGTTTCAAGTTGTGGAGTTTCTAGCTGTGGAGTTTCTGGTTGTGGAGTCTCTAGTTGTGGAGTTCCTAGTTGTGGAGTCTCTAGTTGTGGAGTTTGTAGTTGCGAAGTCTAAAGTTGTGGAGTTTCTAGTTGTTTAGTTTCTAGTTGTGGAGTTTGTAGTTGTGGGGTTCGTAGTTGTGGAGTTCGTAGTTGTGAAGTTTCTAGTTGTGGAGTCTCTAGTTGTGGAGTTTGTAGTTGTGGAGTTTGTAGTTTTGGAGTTTCTAGCTGTGGAGTTTCTAGTTGCGGAGTTTCTAGTTGCAGAGTTTCTAGTTGCAGAGTTTTCCAGTTGTGGAGATTGTAGTGGCGGTGTTTCTAGTTGCAGAGTTTCTAGTTGCAGAGTTTTCCAGTTGTGGAGATTGTAGTGGCGGTGTTTCTAGTTGCGGAGTTTCAAGTTGGGGAGTTTCTAGTTGTGGATTTTGAAGTTGTAGAGTTCCTAGTTGCGGAGTGTCTGGTTGGGAGCTTCTAGTTGCGGAGTCCTTAGTTGTGGCGTTTCTAGTTGCGGAGTTTCTGGTTGGGGAGTTTCTAGTTGCAGAGTTTCTAGTTGCAGACTTTCTAGCTGTGGAGTTTCTAGTTATGAAATTTGTTTTTGTGGAGTATCTAGTTGTGGTGTTTCAAGTTGTGGAGTTTCTAGTTGTGGAGTTTCTCGTTGTGGAGTTTCTAGTTGTTGTGTTTCTAGTTGCCGAGTCTCTACATACGAAGTCTCAAGCTGTGGAATTTCTAGCTGTGGAGTTTCTGGTTGTGGAGTCTCTAGTTGTGGAGTTCCTAGTTGTGGAGTCTCTAGTTGTGGAGTTTCTAGTTGCGAAGTCTAAAGTTGTTGAGTTTCTAGTTGTGGAATTTCTAGTTGTTGAGTTTGTAGTTGTGGGGTTCGTAGTTGTGGGACTCGTAGTTGTGGAGTTTCTAGTTGTGGAGTCTCTAGTTGTGGAGTTTGTAGTTGCGGAGTTTCTAGCTCTGGAGTTTCTAGTTGCAGAGTTTCTTGTTTCAGAGTTTCTAGTTGCGGAGTTTTCCAGTTGTGGAGATTGTAGTGGCGGAGTTTCTAGATGCGGAGTTTCAAGTTGTGAAGTTTCTAGTTGTGGAGTTTGTAGTTGTGGAGTATCTAGTTGTGGAGTTTCAAGTTGTGAAGTTTTTATTTGTGGATTTTGAAGTTGTAGAGTTCCTAGTTGCGGATTGTCTAGTTGTGGAGTTTATAGTTGCGGAGTCTGTAGTTGTGGAGTTTCTAGTTGTGCAATTTCTAGCTGTGGATTTTCTAGCTGTGGAGTTTCTAGTTGCGGAGTTTTTAGTTGCGGAGTTTCTGGTTGTGGAGTTTCTAGTGTTAGAGTTTCTAGTTGTGGAGTCCATAGTTGTGGAGTATGTATTTGTTGAGTTTCAAGTTGTGGAGTTTCTAGTTATGGAATTTGTAGTTGTGGAGTATCTAGTTGTGGTGTTTCAAAATGTGGAGTTTCTAGCTGTGGAGTTTCTAGTTGTGGATTTTCTAGTTGCGGAGTTTGTAGTTGCGGAGTTTATTAGTTGTGGAGTTTCAAGTTGTGGAGTTTCTAGTTGTGGAGTTTCTGACTGTGAAGTTTGTAGTTGTGGAGTATCTAGTTGCGGAGTTTCAAGTTGAGGATTTTCTAGTTGTGGATTTTGAAGTTGTAGAGTTCCTAGTTGCGGAGTGTCTGGTTGGGAGTTTCTAGTTGCGGAGTTTTCTAGTTGCGGAGTCCTTAGTTTTGGCGTTGCTAGGTGTGGAGTTTCTAGTGGTGGATTTTCTAGCTGTGGAGTTTCTAGTTGCGGAGTTTCTAGTTGCAGAGTTTCTAGTTGAGGACTTTCTAGCTGTGGAGTTTCTAGCTGCGGAGTTTATAGTTGCGGAGTTTATAGTTGTGGAGTTTCTAGTTGTGAAATTTGTAGTTGTGGAGTATCTAGTTGTGGGGTTGCAAGTTCTGGAGTATCTAGTTGTGGTGTTTCAAGTAGTGAAGTATCTAACTGTGGAGTTTCTAGTTGCAGATTTTCTAGTTGCGGAGTTTATTAGTTGTGGAGTGTCAAGTTGTGGAGTTTCTAGTTGTGGAGTTTCTTGTTGTGGAGTCTCTAGTTGTGGAGTTTGTAGTTGAGGAGTTTCTAGTTGCGGAGTTTTTAGGTCGGAGTTTCTGGTTGTGGAGTTTCTAGTGGAGTTTCTAGTTTTGGATTCCGTAGTTGTGGAGTATCTATTTGTTGGGTTTCAAGTTGTGGAGTTTCTAGTTGTGGAATTTGTAGTTGCGGAGTTTCAAGTTGTGGAGTTTCCAGTTGGGGAGTTTCTGGAGTATCTAGTTGTGGTGTTTCAAGTTGTGGAGTTTCTAGTTGAGGAGTTTCTAGTTGTGGATTTTCTAGTTGCGGAGTTTCTAGTTAGGGAGTTTCAAGTTGTGGAGTTTCTAGTTGTGGAGTTTCTAGTTGTGGAGTTTCTAGTTGTGGAGTTTTTAGTTGTGGAGTTTCTAGTTGTTGAGTTTCTAGTTGCCGAGTCTCTAAATGTGAAGTTTCAAGTTGTGGAGTTTCTAGCTGTGGAGTTTCTGGTTGTGGAGTCTCTAGTTGTGGAGTTCCTAGTTGTGGAGTCTCTAGTTGTGGAGTTTGTAGTTGCGAAGTCTAAAGTTGTGGAGTTTTTAGTTGTTTAGTTTCTAGTTGTGGAGTTTGTAGTTGTGGAGTTTGTAGTTGTGGAGTTTCTAGCTGTGGAGTTTCTAGTTGCGGAGTTTCTAGTTGCAGAGTTTCTAGTTGCAGAGTTTTCCAGTTGTGGAGATTTTAGTGGCAGTGTTTCTAGTTGCGGAGTTTCAAGTTGTGGAGGTTACAGTTGTGGAGTATCTAGTTGTGGAGTTTCAAGTTGTGGAGTTTTTAGTTGTGGATTTTGAAGTTGTAGAGTTCCTAGTTCCGGATTGTCTAGTTGTGGAGTTTATAGTTGCGGAGTTTTCTAGTTGCGGAGTCTGTAGTTGTGGAGTTTCTAGTTGTGGAATTTATAGCTGTGGATTTTCTAGCTGTGGAGTTTCTTGTTGTGAAGTCTGTAGTTGTGGAGTTTCAAGTGGGAGATTTTCTAGCTGTGCAGTTTCTAGTTGTAGAGTTTCTAGTTGCAGAGTTTCTAGTTGCGAACTTTCTAGCTCTGGAGTTTCTAGTTGCGGAATTCGTAGTTGTGGAGTATCTAGTTGTGGTGTTTCAAGTAGTGAAGTTTCTAGCTGTGGAGTTTCTAGTTGTGGATTTTCTAGTTGCGGAGTTTGTAGTTGCGGAGTTTATTAGTTGTGGAGTTTCAAGTTGTGGAGTTTCTAGTTGTGGAGTTTCTGATTGTGAAGTTTGTAGTTGTGGAGTATCTAGTTCCGCAGTTTCAAGTTGGGGAGTTTCTAGTTGTGGATTTTGAAGTTGTAGAGTTCCTAGTTGCGGAGTGTCTGGTTGGGAGTTTCTAGTTGCGGAGTTTTCTAGTTGCGGAGTCCTTAGTTGTGGCGTTGCTAGTTGTGGAGTTTCTAGTGGTGGATTTTCTAGCTTTGGAGTTTCTAGTTGCGGAGTTTCTAGTTGCAGAGTTTCTAGTTGAGGACTTTCTAGCTGTGGAGTTTCTAGTTGCGGAGTTTATAGTTGCGGAGTTCTTAGTTGTGGAGGTTCTAGTTGTGAAATTTGTAGTTGTGGAGTATCTAGTTGTGGGGTTGCAAGTTGTGGAGTATCTAGTTGTGGTGTTTCAAGTAGTGAAGTATCTAACTGTGGAGTTTCTAGTTGCAGATTTTCTAGTTCCGGAGTTCATTAGTTGTGGAGTGTCAAGTTGTGGAGTTTCTAGTTGTGGAGTTTCTTGTTTTGGAGTCTGTAGTTGTGGAGTTTGTAGTTGTGGAGTTTGTAGTTGTGGAGTTTGTAGTTTGGAAGTCTCAAGTTGTGAAGTTTCTAGTTGTAGAGTTCCTAGTTGCGGAGTGTCTGGTTGGGAGTTTCTAGTTGCGGAGTTTTCTAGTTGCGGAGTCTGTAGTTGTGGAGTTGCTAGTTGTGAAGTTTCTAGTGGTGGATTTTCTAGCTGTGGAGTTTCTAGTTGTGGAGTTTCTAGTTGCAGAGTTTCTAGTTGCAGACTTTCTAGCTGTGGAGTTTCTAGTTATGAAATTTGTTTTTGTGGAGTATCTAGTTGTGGTGTTTCAAGTTGTGGAGTTTCTAGTTGTGGAGTTTCTCGTTGTGGAGTTTCTAGTTGTTGTGTTTCTAGTTGCCGAGTCTCTACATACGAAGTCTCAAGCTGTGGAATTTCTAGCTGTGGAGTTTCTGGTTGTGGAGTCTAGTTGTGGAGTTCCTAGTTGTGGAGTCTCTAGTTGTGGAGTTTCTAGTTGCGAAGTCTAAAGTTGTTGAGTTTCTAGTTGTGGAATTTCTAGTTGTTGAGTTTGTAGTTGTGGGGTTCGTAGTTGTGGGACTCGTAGTTGTGGAGTTTCTAGTTGTGGAGTCTCTAGTTGTGGAGTTTGTAGTTGTGGAGTTTCTAGCTCTGGAGTTTCTAGTTGCAGAGTTTCTAGTTGCAGAGTTTCTAGTTGCGGAGTTTTCCAGTTGTGGAGATTGTAGTGGCGGAGTTTCTAGTTGCGGAATTTCAAGTTGTGAAGTTTCTAGTTGTGGAGTTTGTAGTTGTGGAGTATCTAGTTGTGGAGTTTCAAGTTGTGAAGTTTTTATTTGTGGATTTTGAAGTTGTAGAGTTCCTAGTTGCGGATTGTCTAGTTGTGGAGTTTAAAGTTGCGGAGTCTGTAGTTGTGGAGTTTCTAGTTGTGAAATTTCTAGCTGTGGATTTTCTAGCTGTGGAGTTTCTAGTTGCGGAGTTTCTGGTTTGTGGAGTTTCTAGTGTTAGAGTTTCTAGTTGTGGAGTCTATAGTTGTGGAGTATGTATTTGTTGAGTTTCAAGTTGTGGAGTTTCTAGTTATGGAATTTGTAGTTGTGGAGTATCTAGTTGTGGTGTTTCAAAATGTGGAGTTTCTAGCTGTGGAGTTTCTAGTTGTGGATTTTCTAGTTGCGGAGTTTGTAGTTGTGAAGTCTCTAGTTGTGGGGTCTCTAGTTGTGGGATTTCTAGTTGCGGAGTTTCTAGTTGCGGAGTTTCTGGTTGTGGAGTTTCTAGTTGTGGAGTTTCTAGTTGCGGAGTTTCAAGTTGCGGAGTTTTTAGTTGTGGAGTTTCTAGTTGTGGAGTTTGTAGTTGTGGAGTATCTAGTTGTGGTGTTTCAAGTTGTGGAGTTTCTAGTTGAGGAGTTTCTAGTTGTGAAGTTTCTAGTTGCAGAGTTTCTAGTTTTGAAGTTTATTGTTGTAGAATTCGTAGTTTTGGAGTATCTAGTTGTAGTGTTTCAAGTATCGAAGTTTCTAGCTGTGGAGTTTCTAGTTGCGGAGTTTCTAGTTGCAGAGTTTCTAGTTGCGGAGTTTTATAGTAGGGGAGTTTCTAGTTATGGAGTCTCTAGTTGTGGGATTTCTAGTTGCGGAGTTTCTAGTTGCGGAGTTTCTGGTTGTGGAGTTTCTAGTTGTGGAGTTTCTTGTTGTGAAGTCTGTAGTTGTGGAGTTTCTAGTGGGAGATTTTCTAGCTGTGCAGTTTCTAGTTGTAGAGTTTCTAGTTGCGAACTTTCTAGCTGTGAAGTTTCTAGTTGTGGAATTCGTAGTTGTGGAGTATCTATTTGTGGTGTTTCAAGTAGTGAAGTTTCCAGTTGTGGAGTTTCTAGCTGTGGAGTTTCTAGTTGCGGAGTTTCTAGTTGCAGAGTTTCTAGTTGCAGAGTTTTCCAGTTGTGGAGATTGTAGTGGCGGTGTTTCTAGTTGCGGAGTTTCAAGTTGTGGAGTTTACAGTTGTGGAGTATCTAGTTGTGGAGTTTCAAGTTGTGGAGTTTTTAGTTGTGGATTTTGAAGTTGTAGAGTTCCTAGTTCCGGATTGTCTAGTTGTGTGGTTTATAGTTGCGGAGTTTTCTAGTTGCGGAGTCTGTAGTTGTGGAGTTTCTAGTTGTGGAATTTATAGCTGTGGATTTTCTAGCTGTGGAGTTTCTAGTTGCGGAGTTTTTAGTTGCGGAATTTCTGGTTGTAGAGTTTCTAGTGTTGGAGTATCTAGTTGTGGAGTCCGTAGCTGTGGAGTATTTATTTGTTGGGTTTCAAGTTGTGGAGTTTCTTGTTGTGGAATTTGTAGTTGTGGAGTATCTAGTTGTGGTGTTTCAAGTTGTGGAGTTTCTAGCTGTGAAGTTTCTAGTTGTGGAGTTTCTAGTTGCGTAGTTTCTAGTTGTGAAGTCTCTAGTTGTGAAGTCTCTAGTTGTGGGATTTCTAGTTTCGGAGTTTCTATTTGCGGAGTTTCTGGTTGTGGAGTTTCTAGTTGTGAAGTTTAGAGTTATGGAGTCTCTAGTTGTGGAGTTTCTAGTTGCGGAGTTTTTAGTTGCGGAGTTTCTAGTTGTGGAGTTTCTAGTTGTGGAATTCGTAGTTTTGAAGTATCTAGTTGTGGTGTTTGAAGTTGTGAAGTTTCTAGCTGTGGAGTTTCTAGTTGCGCAGTTACTAGTTGCAGAGTTTCTAGTTGCGGAGTTTTCTAGTAGTGATGTTTCTAGTTATGGAGTTTCTAGTTGTGGAGTCCGTAGTTCTGGAGTATTTATTTGTTGGGTTTCAAGTTGTGGAGTTTCAGGTTGCGGATTGTCTAGTTGTGGAGTTTATAGTTGCGGAGTCTGTAGTTGTGAAGTTTCTAGTTGTGGAATTTCAAGCTGTGGATTTTCTAGCAGTGGAGTTTCTAGTTGCGGAGTTTTTAGTTGCGGAGTTTCTGGTTATGGAGTTTCTAGTGTTAGAGTTTCTAGTTGTGGAGGCCATAGTTGTGGAGTTTCTATTTGTTGAGTTTCAAGTTGTGGAGTTTCTAGTTGTGGAATTTGTAGTTGTGTATTATCTAGTTGTGGTAATTCAAGTTTTGGAGTTTCTAGCTGTGAGGTTTCTAGTTGTGGAGTTTCTAGTTGCGGAGTTTCAAGTTGTAAAGTCTCTAGTTGTGGAGTTTGTGGTTATGGAGTCTCTAGTTTTGGAGTTCCTAGTTGCGGAGTCTCTAGTTGTGGATTTCTAGTTGCGAAGTCTAAAGTTGTGGAGTTTCTAGTTGTGGAGTTTCTAGTTGTGGAATTTGTAGTTATGGGGTTCGTAGTTGTGGAGTTCGTAGTTGTGGAGTTTCTAGTTGTGGAGTTTTTAGTTGTGGATTTTGAAGTTGTAGAGTTCCTAGTTCCGGATTGTCTAGTTGTGTGGTTTATAGTTGCGGAGTTTTCTAGTTGCGGAGTCTGTAGTTGTGGAGTTTCTAGTTGTGGAATTTATAGCTGTGGAGTTTGTAGTTATGGGGTTCGTAGTTGTGGAGTTCGTAGTTGTGGAGTTTCTAGTTGTGGAGTTTCTAGTTGCAGATTTTCTAGTTGCGGAGTTTATTAGTTGTGGAGTTTCAAGTTGTGGAGTTTGTAGTTGTGGAGTTTCTTGTTGTGGAGTCTCTAGTTGTGGAGTTTGTAAATGTGGAGTTTCTAGTTGCGGAGTTTTAGGTCGGAGTTTCTGGTTGTGGGGTTTCTAGTGTAGCAGTTTCTAGTTTTGGAGTCCGTAGTTGTGGAGTATCTATTTGTTGGGTTTCAAGTTGTGGAGTTTCTATTTGTGGAATTTGTAGTTGCGGAGTTTCAAGTTGTGGAGTTTCTAGTTGTGGAGTTTCTAGAGAATCTAGTTGTGGTGTTTCAAGTTGTGGAGTTTCTAGTTGAGGAGTTTCTAGTTGTGGAGTTTCTAGTTGCGGAGTTTCTAGTGTTGGAGTTTATTGTTGTGGAATTCGTAGTTTTGGAGTATCTAGTTGTAGTGTTTCAAGTAGTGAAGTTTCTAGCTGTGGAGTTTCTAGTTGCGGAGTTTCTAGCTGCAGAGTTTCTAGTTGTGGAGTTTTCTAGTAGTGGAGTTTCTAGTTATGGAGTTTCAAGTTGTGGAGTTTCTAGTTGTGGAGTTTCTAGTTGTGGAGTTTGTAGTTGTGAAGTATCTAGTTGTGGTGTTTCAAGTTGTGGAGTTTTTAGTTGAGAAGTTTCTAGTTGTGGAGTTTCTAGTGGTTGAGTTTCTAGTTGCCGAGTTTCTAGTAGCAAAATCTCAAGTTGTGGAGTTTCTAGCTGTGGAGTTTCTAGTTGCGGAGTTTCTAGTTGCGGAGTTTCCAGTTGCGGAGTTTCTAGTTGTGGAATTCGTAGTTTTGAAGTATCTATTGTGGTGTTTCAAGTAGTGAAGTTTCTAGTTGTGGAGTTTCTATTTGCAGAGTTTCTAGTTGCGGAGTTTCTAGTTGCAGAGTTTCTAGTTGTGGAGTTTCTAGTGTGGGAGTTTCTAGTTGCGGAGTTTCTAGTTGCGGAGTTTCTAGTTGTGGAGTTTTAGTTGTGGAGTTTCAAGTTGAGGAATTTATAGGTGTGGAGTTTCTAGTTGTTGATGTTCTAGTTGTCGGGTTTCTAGTTTCGGAGTTTCTAGTTGTGGAGTGTCTAGTTGTTGAGCTTTTAGTTGGGGAGTCTCTAGTTGTTGAGTCTCTAGCTGCGGAAATTCTAGTTGCGGAGTTTCTAGATGTGGTGTTTCTAGTTGTGGAGTTTCTGGCTGTGGGGTTTCCAGTAGCGGAGTTTCTAGTGTTGGAGTTTCTAGTTGTGAGGTTCGTAGTTGTGGAGTTTCTAGTGGTGGAGTTTCTAGTTTGGAGTCTCTAGTTGTTGAGTTTCTAGTTGTGGAGTTTCTAGTTGCGAACTCTCAAGTTGTGGAGTTTCTAGTTGTGGAGTTTCTAGCTGTGGAGTTTCTAGTTGTTGAGTTTCTAGTTGACGAGTTTCTTGTTGCGAAGTCTCAAGTTGTGGAGTTTCTAGCTGTGGAGTTTCTAGTAGCGGAGTTTCTACTTGTGGATTTTCTAGTTGTGAAGTTTCTAGTTGTGGTATTTGTAGTTGTGGAGTATCTAGTTGTGGTGTTTCAAGTTGTGGAGTTTCTAGCTGTGGAGTATCTAGTTGCGGCGGAGTTTCTAGTGGCAGAGTTTCTAGTTGAGGAGTTTTTTAGTTCTGGAGATTCTAGTGGCGGAGTTTCAAGTTTTGAACTTTCTAATTGCGGAGTTACTAGCTGTGGAGTTTCTATTTGCGGAGTCTCTAGTTGTTGAGTTTCTATTTGCGGAGTTTCCAGTTGGGGAGTTTCTACTTGAGTTTATAGTTGTGGATTTTCTAGTTGCAGAGTTTCGAGTTGCAGAGTTTCAAGTTGTGGAGTTTTTAGTTGCGGAGTTTCTAGCTGCGGAGTTTCTAGTTGCGGAGTCTCTAGTTGTGCAGTCTCTAGTTGTTGAGTTTCTAGTTGTGAAGTTTATAGTTGAGGGGTTTCTAGCTGTGGAGTTTCTAGTTGCGGAGTTTCTATATGCAGAGTTTCTAGTTGCGGAGTTTCTAGTTGCAGAGTTTCTAGTTGGGGAGTTTCTAGTTGGGGAGTTTCTAGTTGCGTAGTTTCTAGTTGTGGAGTTTCTAGTTGTGGAGTTTTATTTGTGGAGTTTCAAGTTGAGGAATTATTAGGTGTGGAGTTTCTAGTTGTCGAATTTCTAGTTGCAGAGTTTCTAGTTGTGGAGTGTCTAGTTGTGAAGCTTTTAGATGAGGAGTCTCTAGTTGTGAGTCTCTAGCTGTAGAAATTCTAGTTGTGGAGTTTCTAGTTGCAGAGTTTGTTGTTGCGGAGTTTCTAGATGTGGTGTTTCTAGTTGTGGAGTTTCTGGCTGTGGAGTTTCCAGTTGTGGAGTTTCTAGTTTTGGAGTTTCTAGTTGTGAGGTTTGTAGTTGTGGAGTTTCTAGTTGTGAGTTTCTAGTTGTGGAGTCTCTAGTTGTGGAGTTTCTAGTTGTGGAGTTTCTAGTTGCGAACTCTCAAGTTGTGAAATTTCTAGTTGTGGAGTTTCTAGTTGACAAGTTTCTATTTGCGAAGTCTCAAGTTGTGGAGTTTCTAGCTGTGGAGTTTCTAGTTGTGGCGAAGTTTCTAGTGGCAGAGTGTCTAGTATAGGAGTTTTCTAGTTCTGGAGATTCTAGTGGCGGAGTTTCAAGTTATGGACTTTCTAGTTGCGGAGTTACTAGCTGTGGAGTTTCTAGTTGCGGAGTCTCTAGTTGTGCAGTCTCTAGTTGTGGAGTTTCTAGTGGCGGAGTTTCTAGTTGCAGAGTTTCTAGTTGCGGAGTTTCTAGTAGCAGAGATTCTAGTTGTGGAGTTTCTAGCTGGAGAGTTTCTAGTTGCGGAGTTTCTAGTTGTGGAGTTTCTAGTTGCGGAATTTGTAGTTGTGGAGTATCTAGTTGTGGAGTTTCTAGCTGTGGAGTTTCTAGTTGGGGAGTATCTAGCTGCAGAGTTTCTAGTTGCGGAGTTTCCCAGTTGTGGAGTTTTCCAGTTGTGGAGATTGTAGTGGCGGAGTTTCTAGTTGCGGAGTTTCAAGTTGTGAAGTTTCTAGTTGTGGACTTTGTAGTTGTGGAAAATCTAGTTGTGGAGTTTCAAGTTGTGAAGTTTTTATTTGTGGATTTTGAAGTTGTAGAGTTCCTAGTTGCAGATTGTCTAGTTGTGGAGTTTAAAGTTGCGGAGTCTGTAGTTGTGGAGTTTCTAGTTGTGAAATTTCTAGCTGTGGATTTTCTAGCTGTGGAGTTTCTAGTTGCGGAGTTTCTGGTTTGTGGAGTTGTGTTAGAGTTTCTAGTTGTGGAGTCTATAGTTGTGGAGTATGTATTTGTTGAGTTTCAAGTTGTGGAGTTTCTAGTTATGGAATTTGTAGTTTTGGAGTATCTAGTTGTGGTGTTTCAAAATGTGGAGTTTCTAGCTGTGGAGTTTCTAGTTGTGGATTTTCTAGTTGCGGAGTTTGTAGTTGTGAAGTCTCTAGTTGTGGGGTCTCTAGTTGTGGGATTTCTAGTTGCGGAGTTTCTAGTTGCGGAGTTTCTGGTTGTGGAGTTTCTAGTTGTGGAGTTTCTAGTTGCGGAGTTTCAAGTTGCGGAGTTTTTAGTTGTGGAGTTTCTAGTTGTGGAGTTTGTAGTTGTGGAGTATCTAGTTGTGGTGTTTCAAGTTGTGGAGTTTCTAGTTGAGGAGTTTCTAGTTGTGAAGTTTCTAGTTGCAGAGTTTCTAGTTTTGAAGTTTATTGTTGTAGAATTCGTAGTTTTGGAGTATCTAGTTGTAGTGTTTCAAGTATCGAAGTTTCTAGCTGTGGAGTTTCTAGTTGCGGAGTTTCTAGTTGCAGAGTTTCTAGTTGCGGAGTTTTATAGTAGGGGAGTTTCTAGTTATGGAGTCTCTAGTTGTGGGATTTCTAGTTGCGGAGTTTCTAGTTGCGGAGTTTCTGGTTGTGGAGTTTCTAGTTGTGGAGTTTCTTGTTGTGAAGTCTGTAGTTGTGGAGTTTCTAGTGGGAGATTTTCTAGCTGTGCAGTTTCTAGTTGTAGAGTTTCTAGTTGCGAACTTTCTAGCTGTGGAGTTTCTAGTTGTGGAATTCGTAGTTGTGGAGTATCTAGTTGTGGTGTTTCAAGTAGTGAAGTTTCCAGTTGTGGAGTTTCTAGTTGCAGAGTTTCTAGTTGCAGATTTTCTAGTTGCGGAGTTTATTAGTTGTGGAGTTTCAAGTTGTGGAGTTTCTAGTTGTGGAGTTTCTAGTTGTGGAGTTTCTAGTTGTGGAGTTTCTGGTTGTTGAGTTTCTAGTTGCCGAGTCCCTAAATGCGAAGTTTCAAATTGTGGAGTTTCTAGCTGTGGAGTTTCTGGTTGTGGAGTCTCTAGTTGTGGAGTTCCTAGTTGTGGAGTCTCTAGTTGTGGAGTTTGTAGTTGCGAAGTCTAAAGTTGTGGAGTTTCTAGTTGTTTAGTTTCTAGTTGTGGAGTTTGTAGTTGTGGGGTTCGTAGTTGTGGAGTTCGTAGTCGTGAAGTTTCTAGTTGTGGAGTCTCTAGTTGTGGAGTTTGTAGTTGTGGAGTTTGTAGTTTTGGAGTTTCTAGCTATGGAGTTTCTAGTTGCGGAGTTTCTAGTTGCAGAGTTTCTAGTTGCAGAGTTTTCCAGTTGTGGAGATTGTAGTGGCGGTGTTTCTAGTTGCGGAGTTTCAAGTTGTGGAGTTTCCAGTTGTGGAGTATCTAGTTGCGGAGTTTCAAGTTGGGGAGTTTCTAGTTGTGGATTTTGAAGTTGTAGAGTTCCTAGTTGCGGAGTGTCTGGTTGGGAGTTTCTAGTTGCGGAGTCCTTAGTTGTGGCGTTTCTAGTTGCGGAGTTTCTGGTTGTGGAGTTTCTAGTTGTGGAGTTTCTTGTTGTGAAGTCTGTAGTTGTGGAGTTTCTAGTGGGAGATTTTCTAGCTGTGCAGTTTCTAGTTGTAGAGTTTCTAGTTGCAGAGTTTCTAGTTGCGAACTTTCTAGCTGTGGAGTTTCTAGTTGTGGAATTCGTAGTTGTGGAGTATCTAGTTGTGGTGTTTCAAGTAGTGAAGTTTCCAGCTGTGGAGTTTCTAGTTGCAGAGTTTCTAGTTGCAGATTTTCTAGTTGCGGAGTTTATTAGTTGTGGACTTTCAAGTTGTGGAGTTTCTATTTGTGGAGTTTCTGATTGTGAAGTTTGTAGTTGTGGAGTATCTAGTTGCGGAGTTTCAAGTTGGGGAGTTTCTAGTTGTGGATTTTGAAGTTGTAGAGTTCCTAGTTGCGGAGTGTCTGGTTGGGAGTTTCTAGTTGCGGAGTTTTCTAGTTATGGAGTCCTTAGTTGTGGCGTTGCTAGTTGTGGAGTTTCTAGTGGTGGATTTTCTAGCTTTGGAGTTTCTAGTTGCGGAGTTTTTAGTTGTGGAGTTTCTAGTTGTGAAATTTGTAGTTGTGGAGTATCTAGTTGTGGGGTTGCAAGTTGTGGAGTATCTAGTTGTGGTGTTTCAAGTAGTGAAGTATCTAACTGTGGAGTTTCTAGTTGCAGATTTTCTAGTTCCGGAGTTCATTAGTTGTGGAGTGTCAAGTTGTGGAGTTTCTAGTTGTGGAGTTTCTTGTTGTGGAGTCTCTAGTTGTGGAGTTTATAGTTGTGGAGTTTCTAGTTGTGGAGTTTGTAGTTTCGAAGTCTCAAGTTGTGAAGTTTCTAGTTGTAGAGTTCCTAGTTGCGGAGTGTCTGGTTGGGAGTTTCTAGTTGCGGAGTTTTCTAGTTGCGGAGTCTGTAGTTGTGGAGTTGCTAGATGTGAAGTTTCTAGTGGTGGATTTTCTAGCTCTGGAGTTTCTAGTTGAGGAGTTTCTAGTTGCAGAGTTTCTAGTTGCAGACTTTCTAGCTGTGGAGTTTCTAGTTATGAAATTTGTTTTTGTGGAGTATCTAGTTGGGGTGTTTCAAGTTGTGGAGTTTCTAGATGTGGAGTTTCTCGTTGTGGAGTTTCTAGTTGTTGTGTTTCTAGTTGCCGAGTCTCTACATACGATGTCTCAAGCTGTGGAACTTCTAGCTGTGGAGTTTCTGGTTGTGGAGTCTCTAGTTGTGGAGTTCCTAGTTGTGGAGTCTCTAGTTGTGGAGTTTCTAGTTGCGAAGTCTAAAGTTGTTGAGTTTCTAGTTGTGGAATTTCTAGTTGTTGAGTTTGTAGTTGTGGGGTTCGTAGTTGTGGGACTCGTAGTTGTGGAGTTTCTAGTTGTGGAGTCTCTAGTTGTGGAGTTTGTAGTTGTGGAGTTTCTAGCTCTGGAGTTTCTAGTTGCAGAGTTTCTAGTTGCAGAGTTTCTAGTTGCGGAGTTTTCCAGTTGTGGAGATTGTAGTGGCGGAGTTTCTAGTTGCGGAGTTTCAAGTTGTGAAGTTTCTAGTTGTGGAGTTTGTAGTTGTGGAGTATCTAGTTGTGGAGTTTCAAGTTGTGAAGTTTTTATTTGTGGATTTTGAAGTTGTAGAGTTCCTAGTTGCGGATTGTCTAGTTGTGGAGTTTATAGTTGTGGAGTCTGTAGTTGTGGAGTTTCTAGTTGTGCAATTTCTAGCTGTGGATTTTCTAGCTGTGGAGTTTCTAGTTGCGGAGTTTTTAGTTGCGGAGTTTCTGGTTGTGGAGTTTCTAGTGTTGGAGTTTCTAGTTGTGGAATCCATAGTTGTGGAGTATGTATTTGTTGAGTTTCAAGTTGTGGAGTTTCTAGTTATGGAATTTGTAGTTGTGGAGTATCTAGTTGTGGTGTTTCAAAATGTGGAGTTTCTAGCTGTGGAGTTTCTAGTTGTGGATTTTCTAGTTGCGGAGTTTGTAGTTGTGAAGTCTCTAGTTGTGGGGTCTCTAGTTGTGGGATTTCTAGTTGCGGAGTTTCTAGTTGCGGAGTTTCTGGTTGTGGAGTTTCTAGTTGTGGAGTTTCTAGTTGCGGAGTTTCAAGTTGCGGAGTTTTTAGTTGTGGAGTTTCTAGTTGTGGAGTTTGTAGTTCTGGAGTATCTAGTTGTTGTGTTTCAAGTTGTGGAGTTTCTAGTTGAGGAGTTTCAAGTTTTGAAGTTTCTAGTTGCAGAGTTTCTAGTTTTGAAGTTTATTGTTGTAGAATTCGTAGTTTTGGAGTATCTAGGTGTAGTGTTTCAAGTATCGAAGTTTCTAGCTGTGGAGTTTCTAGTTGCGGAGTTTCTAGTTGCAGAGTTTCTAGTTGCGGAGTTTTATAGTAGGGGAGTTTCTAGTTATGGAGTCTCTAGTTGTGGGATTTCTAGTTGCGGAGTTTCTAGTTGCGAAGTTTCTGGTTGTGGAGTTTCTAGTTGTGGAGTTTCTTGTTGTGAAGGCTGTAGTTGTGGAGTTTCTAGTGGGAGATTTTCTAGCTGTGCAGTTTCTAGTTGTAGAGTTTCTAGTTGCAGAGTTTCTAGTTGCGAACTTTCTAGCTGTGCAGTTTCTAGTTGTGGAATTCGTAGTTGTGGAGTATCTAGTTGTGGTGCTTCAAGTAGTGAAGTTTCCAGCTGTGGAGTTTCTAGTTGCAGAGTTTCTAGTTGCAGATTTTCTAGTTGCGGAGTTTATTAGTTGTGGAGTTTCAAGTTGTGGAGTTTCTAGTTGTGGAGTTTCTGACTGTGAAGTTTGTTGTTGTGGAGTATCTAGTTGCGGAGTTTCAAGTTGGGGATTTTCTAGTTGTGGATTTTGAAGTTGTAGAGTTCCTAGTTGCGGAGTGTCTGGTTGGGAGTTTCTAGTTGCGGAGTTTTCTAGTTGCGGAGTCCTTAGTTGTGGCATTGCTAGTTGTGGAGTTTCTAGTGGTGGATTTTCTAGCTGTGGGGTTTCTAGTTGCGGGGTTTCTAGTTGCGGAGTTTATAGTTGAGGACTTTCTATGTGTGGAGTTTCTAGTTGCGGAGTTTCTAGTTGCGGAGTTTTTAGTTGTGGAGTTTCTAGTTGTGAAATTTGTAGTTGTGGAGTATCTAGTTGTGGGGTTGGAAGTTGTGGAGTATCTAGTTGTGGTGTTTCAAGTAGTGAAGTATCTAACTGTGGAGTTTCTAGTTGCAGATTTTCTAGTTGCGGAGTTTATTAGTTGTGGAGTGTCAAGTTGTGGAGTTTCTAGTTGTGGAGTTTCTTGTTGTGGAGTCTCTAGTTGTGGAGTTTGTAGTTGAGGAGTTTCTAGTTGCGGAGTTTTTAGGTCGGAGTTTCTGGTTGTGGAGTTTCTAGTGGAGTTTCTAGTTTTGGATTCCGTAGTTGTGGAGTATCTATTTTTTGGGTTTCAAGTTGTGGAGTTTCTAGTTGTGGAATTTGTAGTTGCGGAGTTTCAAGTTGTGGAGTTTCTAGTTGGGGAGTTTCTAGAGTATCTAGTTGTGGTGTTTCAAGTTGTGGAGTTTCTAGTTGAGGAGTTTCTAGTAGTGGATTTTCTAGTGGCGGAGTTTCTAGTTATTGAGTTTCAAGTTGTGGAGTTTCTAGTTGTGGAATTTGTAGTTGTGTAATATCTAGTTGTGGTAATTCAAGTTTTGGAGTTTCTAGCTGTGAGGTTTCTAGTTGTGGAGTTTCTAGTTGCGGAGTTTCTAGTTGTAAAGTCTCTAGTTGTGGAGTTTGTGGTTATGGAGTCTCTAGTTTTGGAGTTCCTAGTTGCGGAGTCTCTAGTTGTGGATTTCTAGTTGCGAAGTCTAAAGTTGTGGAGTTTCTAGTTGTGGAGTTTTTAGTTGTGGAGTTTGTAGTTATGGGGTTCGTAGTTGTGGAGTTCGTAGTTGTGGAGTTTCTAGTTGTGGAGTCTCTAGTTGTAGAATTGTAGTTGTGGAGTTTCTAGGTGTGGAGTTTGTAGTTGCGGAGTTTCTAGTTGCAGAGTTTCTAGTTGCAGAGTTTTCCAGTTGTGAAGATTGCAGTGGCGGAGTTTCTAGTTGCGGACTTTCTAGCTGTGGAGTTTCTAGTTGCGGAGTTTATAGTTGTGGAGTTTCTAGTTGTGAAATTTGTAGTTGTGGAGTATCTAGTTGTGGTGTTTCAAGTTGTGGAGTTTCTAGTTGTGGAGTTTCTAGTTGTGGAGTTTCTAGTTGTGGAGTTTCTAGTTGTTGAGTTTCTAGTTGCCGAGTCTCTAAATGCGAAGTTTCAAGTTGTGGAGTTTCTAGTTGTTTAGTTTCTAGTTGTGGAGTTTGTAGTTGTGGGGTTCGTAGTTGTGGAGTTCGTAGTTGTGAAGTTTCTAGTTGTGGAGTCTCTAGTTGTGGAGTTTGTAGTTGTGGAGTTTGTAGTTGTGGAGTTTCTAGCTGTGGAGTTTCTAGTTGCGGAGTTTCTAGTTGCAGAGTTTCTAGTTGCAGAGTTTTCCAGTTGTGGAGATTGTAGTGGCGGTGTTTCTAGTTGCGGAGTTTCAAGTTGTGGAGTTTACAGTTGTGGAGTATCTAGTTGTGGAGTTTCAAGTTGTGGAGTTTTTAGTTGTGGATTTTGAAGTTGTAGAGTTCCTAGTTCCGGATTGTCTAGTTGTGTGGTTTATAGTTGCGGAGTTTTTTAGTTGCGGAGTCTGTAGTTGTGGAGTTTCTAGTTGTGGAATTTATAGCTGTGGATTTTCTAGCTGTGGAGTGTCTAGTTGCGGAGTTTTTAGTTGCGGAATTTCTGGTTGTAGAGTTTCTCGTGTTGGAGTATCTAGTTGTGGAGTCCTTAGCTGTGGAGTATTTATTTGTTGGGTTTCAAGTTGTGGAGTTTCTTGTTGTGGAATTTGTAGTTGTGGAGTATCTAGTTGTGGTGTTTCAAGTTGTGGAGTTTCTAGCTGTGAAGTTTCTAGTTGTGGAGTTTCTAGTTGCGTAGTTTCTAGTTGTGAAGTCTCTAGTTGTGAAGTCTCTAGTTGTGGGATTTCTAGTTTCGGAGTTTCTATTTGCGGAGTTTCTGGTTGTGGAGTTTCTAGTTGTGAAGTTTAGAGTTATGGAGTCTCTAGTTGTGGAGTTTCTAGTTGCGGAGTTTTTAGTTGCGGAGTTTCTAGTTGTGGAGTTTCTAGTTGTGGAATTCGTAGTTTTGAAGTATCTAGTTGTGGTGTTTGAAGTAGTGAAAATTCTAGCTGTGGAGTTTCTAGTTGCGCAGTTACTAGTTGCAGAGTTTCTAGTTGCGGAGTTTTCTAGTAGTGATGTTTCTAGTTATGGAGTTTCTAGTTGTGGAGTCCGTAGTTCTGGAGTATTTATTTGTTGGGTTTCAAGTTGTGGAGTTTCAGGTTGCGGATTGTCTAGTTGTGGAGTTTTCTAGTTGCGGAGTCTGTAGTTGTGAAGTTTCTAGTTGTGGAATTTATAGCTGTGGATTTTCTAGCTGTGGAGTTTCTAGTTGCGGAGTTTTTAGTTGCGGAATTTCTGGTTGTAGAGTTTCTAGTGTTGGAGTATCTAGTTGTGGAGTCCGTAGTTGTGGAGTATTTATTTGTTGGGTTTCAAGTTGTGGAGTTTCTAGTTGTGGAATTTGTAGTTGTGTAATATCTAGTTGTGGTAATTCAAGTTTTGGAGTTTCTAGCTGTGAGGTTTCTAGTTGTGGAGTTTCTAGTTGCGGAGTTTCTAGTTGTAAAGTCTCTAGTTGTGGAGTTTGTGGTTATGGAGTCTCTAGTTTTGGAGTTCCTAGTTGCGGAGTCTCTAGTTGTGGATTTCTAGTTGCGAAGTCTAAAGTTGTGGAGTTTCTAGTTGTGGAGTTTCTAGTTGTGGAGTTTGTAGTTATGGGGTTCGTAGTTGTGGAGTTCGTAGTTGTGGAGTTTCTAGTTGTGGAGTTTCTAGTTGCAGATTTTCTATTTGCGGAGTTTATTAGTTGTGGAGTTTCAAGTTGTGGAGTTTGTAGTTGTGGAGTTTCTTGTTGTGGAGTCTCTAGTTGTGGAGTTTGTAGTTGTGGAGTTTCTAGTTGCGGAGTTTTAGGTCGGAGTTTCTGGTTGTGGGGTTTCTAGTGTTGCAGTTTCTAGTTTTGGAGTCCGTAGTTGTGGAGTATCTATTTGTTGGGTTTCAAGTTGTGGAGTTTCTATTTGTGGAATTTGTAGTTGCGGAGTTTCAAGTTGTGGAGTTTCTAGTTGTGGAGTTTCTAGAGAATCTAGTTGTGGTGTTTCAAGTTGTGGAGTTTCTAGTTGAGAAGTTTCTAGTTGTGGAGTTTCTAGTTGCGGAGTTTCTAGCGTTGGAGTTTATTGTTGTGGAATTCGTAGTTTTGGAGTATCTAGTTGTAGTGTTTCAAGTAGTGAAGTTTCTAGCTGTGGAGTTTCTAGTTGCGGAGTTTCTAGCTGCAGAGTTTCTAGTTGTGGAGTTTTCTAGTAGTGGAGTTTCTAGTTATGGAGTTTCAAGTTGTGGAGTTTCTAGTTGTGGAGTTTCTAGTTGTGGAGTTTGTAGTTGTGAAGTATCTAGTTGTGGTGTTTCAAGTTGTGGAGTTTTTAGTTGAGAAGTTTCTAGTTGTGGAGTTTCTAGTGGTTGAGTTTCTAGTTGCCGAGTTTCTAGTAGCAAAATCTCAAGTTGTGGAGTTTCTAGCTGTGGAGTTTCTAGTTGCGGAGTTTCTAGTTGCGGAGTTTCCAGTTGCGGAGTTTCTAGTTGTGGAATTCGTAGTTTTGAAGTATCTATTGTGGTGTTTCAAGTAGTGAAGTTTCTAGTTGTGGAGTTTCTATTTGCAGAGTTTCTAGTTGCGGAGTTTCTAGTTGCAGAGTTTCTAGTTGTGGAGTTTCTAGTGTGGGAGTTTCTAGTTGCGGAGTTTCTAGTTGCGGAGTTTCTAGTTGTGGAGTTTTAGTTGTGGAGTTTCAAGTTGAGGAATTTATAGGTGTGGAGTTTCTAGTTGTTGATGTTCTAGTTGTCGGGTTTCTAGTTTCGGAGTTTCTAGTTGTGGAGTGTCTAGTTGTTGAGCTTTTAGTTGGGGAGTCTCTAGTTGTTGAGTCTCTAGCTGCGGAAATTCTAGTTGTGGAGTTTCTAGTTGCAGAGTTTGTTGTTGCGGAGTTTCTAGATGTGGTGTTTCTAGTTGTGGAGTTTCTGGCTGTGGAGTTTCCAGTTGTGGAGTTTCTAGTTTTGGAGTTTCTAGTTGAGAGGTTTGTAGTTGTGGAGTTTCTAGTTGTGGAGTTTCTAGTTGTGGAGTCTCTAGTTGTGGAGTTTCTAGTTGTGGAGTTTCTAGTTGCGAACTCTCAAGTTGTGAAATTTCTAGTTGTGGAGTTTCTAGTTGACAAGTTTCTATTTGCGAAGTCTCAAGTTGTGGAGTTTCTAGCTGTGGAGTTTCTAGTTGTGGCGAAGTTTCTAGTGCCAGAGTGTCTAGTATAGGAGTTTTCTAGTTCTGGAGATTCTAGTGGCGGAGTTTCAAGTTATGGACTTTCTAGTTGCGGAGTTACTAGCTGTGGAGTTTCTAGTTGCGGAGTCTCTAGTTGTGCAGTCTCTAGTTGTGGAGTTTCTAGTTGCGGAGTTTCTAGTTGCAGAGTTTCTAGTTGCGGAGTTTCTAGTAGCAGAGATTCTAGTTGTGGAGTTTCTAGCTGGAGAGTTTCTAGTTGCGGAGTTTCTATTTGTGGAGTTTCTAGTTGCGGAATTTGTAGTTGTGGAGTATCTAGTTGTGGTGTTTCATGTTGTGGAGTCTGTAGTTGTGGAGTATCTATTTTTTGGGTTTCAAGTTGTGGAGTTTCTAGTTGTGGAGTTTCTAGTTTGGAGTTTCTAGTGGTTGAGTTTCCAGTTGACGAGTTTCTGTTTGCGAAGTCTCAAGTTGCGGAGTTTCCAGATGTGGAGTTTCTAGTTGTGGAATTTGTAGTTGTGGATTATCTAGTTGTGGAGTTTCTAGCTGTGGAGTTTCTAGTTGGGGAGTATCTAGCCGCAGAGTTTCTAGTTGCGGAGTTTCCCAGTTGTGGAGTTTCTAGTTGTGCAGTTTATAGTGTTTGAGTTTCTAGTTGTGAAGTTTATAGTATTTGGGTTTCTAGCTGTGGAGTTTCTAGTTGCGGAGTTTCTAGTTGCAGAGTTTCTAGTTGTGGAGTTTCTAGTTGGGGAGTTTCGAGTTGCGGAGTTTCTAGTTGTGGAGTTTCTAGATGTGGAGTTTTAGTTGTGGAGTTTCAAGTTGTGGAATTTATAGGTGTGGAGTTTCTAGTTGTTGAGTGTCTAGTTGTGGAGTTTCTAGCTGCGGAGTTTGTACTGGTTGAGTTTCCAGTTGACGAGTTTCTATTTGCGAAGTCTCAAGTTGTGGAGTTTCTAGCTGTAAAGTTTCTAGTTGCGGAGTTTCTCGTTGAGGGGTTTCTAGTTGTGGAAATTCTAGCTGTGGAGTTTCTACTTATGGAATCTCTAGTCGTGGTGTTTTTAGTTGTGTAGTTTCTGTCTGAGGAGTTTCTAAATGCAAAGTCTCTATTTGTGCAGTCTCTAGTTGTGGAGCTTCTTGTTGTGGAGTTTTTAGCTGTGGAGTTTCTTGTTGGGGAGTTTCTAGTTGTGAAGTTTCTAGTTGTGCAGTCTATAGTTGTTGAGTTTCTAGTTGTGAAGTTTATAGTATTGGGGTTTCTAGCTGTGGAGTTTCTAGTTGCGGAGTTTCTAGTTGCAGAGTTTCTATTAGCAGAGATTCTAGTTGTGGAGTTTCTAGTTGGAGAGTTTCTTGTTGCGTAGTTTCTAGTTGTGGAGTTTCTAGTTGCGGAATTTGTAGTTGTGGAGTATCTAGTTGTGGTGTTTAAAGTTGTGGAGTCTGTAGTTGTGGAGTATCTATTTGTTGGGTTTCAAGTTGTGGAGTTTCTAGTTGTGGAGTTTCTAGCTGTTGAGGTTCTGGTTGTTGGGTTTCTAGTTGCCGAGTTTCTAGTTGCGAAGTCTCAAGTGGTTCAGTTTCTAGCTGTGGAAATTCTAGTTGCGGAGTTTCAAGTTGTGGAGTTTCTAGTTGGGGAGTTTCTAGTTGTAGAGTTTGTAGTTGTGGAGTATCTAATTGTGGAGTTTCAAATTGTGGAGTTTCTAGTTGTGGATTTTGAAGTTGTAGAGTTTCTAGTTGCGGAGTGTCTAGTTGGGAATTTCTAGTTGCGAAGTTTTCTATTTGTGGAGTCTGTAGTTGTGGAGTTGCTAGTTGTGGAGTTTCTAGTGGTGGATTTTCTAGTTGCGAACTCTCAAGTTGTGGAGTTTCTAGCTGTGGAGTTTCTAGTTGTTGAGATTCTAGTTGCCAAGTTTCTTGTTGCGAAGTCTCAAGTTGTGGAGTTTCTAGTTGCGGAGTTTCTAGTTGTGGAGTTTCTAGTTGTGGAGTTTCTAGTTGTGGAATTTGTAGTTGTGGAGAATCTAGTTGTGGAGTTTCTAGTTGGGGAGTTTCTAGTTGCGGAGTTTCTAGTTATGGAGTTTCTAGTTGCGGAGTTTTAGTTGTGGAGTTTCAAGTTGAGGAGTTTATTGGTGTGGAGTTTCTAGTTGTTGAGTTTCTAGTTGTCGGGTTTCAAGTTGCGGAGTTTCTAGTTGTGGAGTTTCTAGTTGTGGAGCTTTTAGTTGAGGAGCCTCTAGTTGTTGAGTCTCTAGCTGTGGAAATTCTAGTTGTGTAGTTTCTGGTTGCAGAGTTTGTTGTTGCGGAGTTTCTAGATGTGGTGTTTCTAGTTGTGGAGTTTCTAGTTGTGGAATTTGTAGTTGTGGAGTATTTAGTTGTGGTGTTTCAAGTTTCATTTCATTTCATTTTATTATACCCCTCAGGGCCAGAGGCATTACAGAGGGGGAGTGGTAAAAGCACAAAAAGGTAACAAAATAAAAGGAACATAATATGCAAGTACAATAGAGTTTTTACTAGAAATAGAGTTTTCTTAGAAATAGAGTTTTACTAGAAACTAAACAACAAAGTTGTTTAGTTTCTAGCTGTGGAGTTTCTAGTTGCGGAGTTTCTAGTTGCAGAGTTTGTAGTTGCGGAGTTTTCTAGTTGTGGAGCTTCTAGTGGCGGAGTTTCAAGTTGTGGAGTTTCTAGTTGTGGAGTTACTAGCTGTGAAGTTTCTAGTGGCGGAGTCTCTAGTTGTGCAGTCTCTAGTTGTTGAGTTGCTAGTTGTGAAGTTTATAGTTGTGGGGTTTCTAACTGTGGAGTTTCTAGTTGCGGAGTTTCTAGTTGCAGAGTTTCTAGTTGCGGAGTTTCTAGTTGCAGAGATTCTAGTTGTGAAGTTTCTAGTGGGGAGTTTCTAGTTGAGGAGTTTCTAGTTGTGGAGTTTCTAGTTGACGAGTTTCTATTTGCGAAGTCTCAAGTTGTAGAGTTTCTAGCTGTAAAGTTTCTAGTTGCAGAGTTTCTAGTTGCGGAGTTTCCAGTTGTGGAGTTTCTAGTTTTGGAATTTCAATCTGTGTAGTTTCTAGTTGTAGAGTCTCAATTTTGGAGTTCCTAGTTGTGAAGTCTCTAGTTGTGGAGTTTCTAGTTCTGGAGTGTCTATTTGTGGAGTTTCTAGTTGTGAAGTTTCTAGTTGTAGAGTTTCTAGTTGGAGTTTTAAGTTTTCGAGTTCCTTGTTGTAGATTTCTATTTGCAGAGTTTCTAGTTGTGGAGTATCTAGTTGTGGGGTTTGTAGTTGTGTAGTTTCTATCTGAGGAGTTTCTAAATGCAAAATCTCTAATTGTGCAGTCTCTAGTTGTGGAGTTTCTAGTTGTGGAGTTTCTAGCTGTGGAGTTTCTTGTTGGGGAGTTTCTAGTTGTGAAGTTTCTAGTTGTGGATTTTCTAGTTGCGGAGTTTCTAGTTGCGGAGTTTCCAGTTGGGGAGTTTCTGCTTGAGTTTATAATTGTGGATTTTCTAGTTGCAGAGTTTCGAGTTGCAGAGTTTCTAGTTGTTGAGTTTCTAGTTGCGGAGTTTCTAGCTGCGGAATTTCTAGTTGCGGAGTCTCTAGTTGTGCAGTCTCTAGTTGTTGAGTTTCTAGTTGTGAAGTTGATAGTTGAGGGGTTTCTAGCTGTGGAGTTTCTAGTTGCGGAGTTTCTATTTGCAGAGTTTCTAGTTGCGGAGTTTCTAGCCGCAGAGTTTCTAGTTGTGGAGTTACTAGTTGGGGAGTTTCTAGTTGCGGAGTTTCTAGTTGTGGAGTGTCTAGTTGTGGAGTTTCATAGGAATTTATAGGTGTGGAGTTTGTAGTTGTTGAGTTTCTAGTTGTCGGGTTTCTAGTTGCGGCGTTTCTAGTTATGGAGTGTCTAGTTGTGGAGCTTTTAGTTGAGCAGTCTCTAGTTGTTGAGTCTCTAGGTGTGGAAATTGTAGTTGTGGAGTTTCTAGTCAGAGTTTGTTGTTGCGGAGTTTCTAGATGTGGTTTTTCTAGTTGTAGAGTTTCTGGCTGTGGAGTTTCCAGTTGCGGAGTTTCTAGTTATGGAGTTTCTAGTTGTGAGGTTTGTATTTGCGGAATTTCTAGTGTTGGAGTTTCTAGTGGTGGAGTCTCTAGTTGTGGAGTTTCTAGTTGTGGAGTTTCTAGTGGCGAACTCTCAAGTTGCGGAGTTTCTAGTTGTGGAGTTTCTAGCTGTGGAGTTTCTAGTTGTTGAGTTTCTAGTTGACGAGTTTCTATTTGTGAAGTCTCAAGTTGTGGAGTTTCTAGCTGAGGAGTTTCTAGTTGCGGAGTTTGTAGTTGCGGAGTTTCTAGTTGCAGAGTTTCTAGTTGTGGAGATTCTAGTTGCCGAGTTTCTTGTTGCGAAGTCTCAAGTTGTGGAGTTTCTAGTTGTGGAGTTTCTAGTTGCGGAGTTTCAAGTTGCGGAGTTTTTAGTTGTGGAGTTTCTAGTTGTGGAGTTTGTAGTTGTGGAGTATCTAGTTGTGGTGTTTCAAGTTGTGGAGTTTCTAGTTGAGGAGTTTCTAGTTGTGAAGTTTCTAGTTGCAGAGTTTCTAGTTTTGAAGTTTATTGTTGTAGAATTCGTAGTTTTGGAGTATCTAGTTGTAGTGTTTCAAGTATCGAAGTTTCTAGCTGTGGAGTTTCTAGTTGCGGAGTTTCTAGTTGCAGAGTTTCTAGTTGCGGAGTTTTATAGTAGGGGAGTTTCTAGTTATGGAGTCTCTAGTTGTGGGATTTCTAGTTGCGGAGTTTCTAGTTGCGGAGTTTCTGGTTGTGGAGTTTCTAGTTGTGGAGTTTCTTGTTGTGAAGTCTGTAGTTGTGGAGTTTCTAGTGGGAGATTTTCTAGCTGTGCAGTTTCTAGTTGTAGAGTTTCTAGTTGCGAACTTTCTAGCTGTGAAGTTTCTAGTTGTGGAATTCGTAGTTGTGGAGTATCTATTTGTGGTGTTTCAAGTAGTGAAGTTTCCAGTTGTGGAGTTTCTAGTTGCAGAGTTTCTAGTTGCAGATTTTCTAGTTGCGGAGTTTATTAGTTGTGGAGTTTCAAGTTGTGGAGTTTCTAGTTGTGGAGTTTCTAGTTGTGGAGTTTCTAGTTGTGGAGTTTCTAGTTGTGGAGTTTCTAGTTGTTGAGTTTCTAGTTGCCGAGTCCCTAAATGCGAAGTTTCAAGTTGTGGAGTTTCTAGCTGTGGAGTTTCTGGTTGTGGAGTCTCTAGTTGTGGAGTTCCTAGTTGTGGAGTCTCTAGTTGTGGAGTTTGTAGTTGCGAAGTCTAAAGTTGTGGAGTTTCTAGTTGTTTAGTTTCTAGTTGTGGAGTTTGTAGTTGTGGGGTTCGTAGTTGTGGAGTTCGTAGTTGTGAAGTTTCTAGTTGTGGAGTCTCTAGTTGTGGAGTTTGTAGTTGTGGAGTTTGTAGTTTTGGAGTTTCTAGCTGTGGAGTTTCTAGTTGCGGAGTTTCTAGTTGCAGAGTTTCTAGCTGCAGAGTTTTCCAGTTGTGGAGATTGTAGTGGCGGTGTTTCTAGTTGCAGAGTTTCTAGTTGCAGAGTTTTCCAGTTGTGGAGATTGTAGTGGCGGTGTTTCTAGTTGCGGAGTTTCAAGTTGGGGAGTTTCTAGTTGTGGATTTTGAAGTTGTAGAGTTCCTAGTTGCGGAGTGTCTGGTTGGGAGTTTCTAGTTGCGGAGTCCTTAGTTGTGGCGTTTCTAGTTGCGGAGTTTCTGGTTGTGGAGTTTCTAGTTGCAGAGTTTCTAGTTGCAGACTTTCTAGCTGTGGAGTTTCTAGTTATGAAATTTGTTTTTGTGGAGTATCTAGTTGTGGTGTTTCAAGTTGTGGAGTTTCTAGTTGTGGAGTTTCTCGTTGTGGAGTTTCTAGTTGTTGTGTTTCTAGTTGCCGAGTCTCTACATACGAAGTCTCAAGCTGTGGAATTTCTAGCTGTGGAGTCTCTAGTTGTGGAGTTCCTAGTTGTGGAGTTCCCAGTTGTGGAGTCTCTAGTTGTGGAGTTTCTAGTTGCGAAGTCTAAAGTTGTTGAGTTTCTAGTTGTGGAATTTCTAGTTGTTGAGTTTGTAGTTGTGGGGTTCGTAGTTGTGGGACTCGTAGTTGTGGAGTTTCTAGTTGTGGAGTCTCTAGTTGTGGAGTTTGTAGTTGCGGAGTTTCTAGCTCTGGAGTTTCTAGTTGCAGAGTTTCTAGTTTCAGAGTTTCTAGTTGCGGAGTTTTCCAGTTGTGGAGATTGTAGTGGCGGAGTTTCTAGTTGCGGAGTTTCAAGTTGTGAAGTTTCTAGTTGTGGAGTTTGTAGTTGTGGAGTATCTAGTTGTGGAGTTTCAAGTTGTGAAGTTTTTATTTGTGGATTTTGAAGTTGTAGAGTTCCTAGTTGCGGATTGTCTAGTTGTGGAGTTTATAGTTGCGGAGTCTGTAGTTGTGGAGTTTCTAGTTGTGCAATTTCTAGCTGTGGATTTTCTAGCTGTGGAGTTTCTAGTTGCGGAGTTTTTAGTTGCGGAGTTTCTGGTTGTGGAGTTTCTAGTGTTAGAGTTTCTAGCTGTGGAGTCCATAGTTGTGGAGTATGTATTTGTTCAGTTTCAAGTTGTGGAGTTTCTAGTTATGGAATTTGTAGTTGTGGAGTATCTAGTTGTGGTGTTTCAAAATGTGGAGTTTCTAGCTGTGGAGTTTCTAGTTGTGGATTTTCTAGTTGCGGAGTTTGTAGTTGTGGAGTTTATTAGTTGTGGAGTTTCAAGTTGTGGAGTTTCTAGTTGTGGAGTTTCTGACTGTGAAGTTTGTAGTTGTGGAGTATCTAGTTGCGGAGTTTCAAGTTGGGGATTTTCTAGTTGTGGATTTTGAAGTTGTAGAGTTCCTAGTTGCGGAGTGTCTGGTTGGGAGTTTCTAGTTGCGGAGTTTTCTAGTTGCGGAGTCCTTAGTTGTGGCGTTGCTAGTTGTGGAGTTTCTAGTGGTGGATTTTCTAGCTGTGGAGTTTCTAGTTGCGGAGTTTCTAGTTGCAGAGTTTCTAGTTGAGGACTTTCTAGCTGTGGAGTTTCTAGATGCGGAGTTTATAGTTGCGGAGTTTTTAGTTGTGGAGTTTCTAGTTGTGAAATTTGTAGTTGTGGAGTATCTAGTTGTGGGGTTGCAAGTTCTGGAGTATCTAGTTGTGGTGTTTCAAGTAGTGAAGTATCTAACTGTGGAGTTTCTAGTTGCAGATTTTCTAGTTGCGGAGTTTATTAGTTGTGGAGTGTCAAGTTGTGGAGTTTCTAGTTGTGGAGTTTCTTGTTGTGGAGTCTCTAGTTGTGGAGTTTGTAGTTGAGGAGTTTCTAGTTGCGGAGTTTTTAGGTCGGAGTTTCTGGTTGTGGAGTTTCTAGTGGAGTTTCTAGTTTTGGATTCCGTAGTTGTGGAGTATCTATTTGTTTGGTTTCAAGTTGTGGAGTTTCTAGTTGTGGAATTTGTAGTTGCGGAGTTTCAAGTTGTGGAGTTTCCAGTTGGGGAGTTTCTGGAGTATCTAGTTTTGGTGTTTCAAATTGTGGAGTTTCTAGTTGAGGAGTTTCTAGTTGTGGATTTTCTAGTTGCGGAGTTTCAAGTTGTGGAGTTTCTAGTTGTGGAATTTGTAGTTGTGGAATTTGTAGTTGTGTAATATCTAGTTGTGGTGCTTCAAGTAGTGAAGTTTCCCGCTGTGGAGTTTCTAGTTGCAGAGTTTCTAGTTGCAGATTTTCTAGTTGCGGAGTTTATTAGTTGTGGAGTTTCAAGTTGTGGAGTTTCTAGTTGTGGAGTTTCTGACTGTGAAGTTTGTAGTTGTGGAGTATCTAGTTGCGGAGTTTCAAGTTGAGGATTTTCTAGTTGTGGATTTTGAAGTTGTAGAGTTCCTAGTTGCGGAGTGTCTGGTTGGGAGTTTCTAGTTGCGGAGTTTTCTAGTTGCGGAGTCCTTAGTTTTGGCGTTGCTAGTTGTGGAGTTTCTAGTGGTGGATTTTCTAGCTGTGGAGTTTCTAGTTGCGGAGTTTCTAGTTGCAGAGTTTCTAGTTGAGGACTTTCTAGCTGTGGAGTTTCTAGTTGCGGAGTTTATAGTTGCGGAGTTTATAGTTGTGGAGTTTCTAGTTGTGAAATTTGTAGTTGTGGAGTATCTAGTTGTGGGGTTGCAAGTTCTGGAGTATCTAGTTGTGGTGTTTCAAGTAGTGAAGTATCTAACTGTGGAGTTTCTAGTTGCAGATTTTCTAGTTGCGGAGTTTATTAGTTGTGGAGTGTCAAGTTGTGGAGTTTCTAGTTGTGGAGTTTCTTGTTGTGGAGTCTCTAGTTGTGGAGTTTGTAGTTGAGGAGTTTCTAGTTGCGGAGTTTTTAGGTCGGAGTTTCTGGTTGTGGAGTTTCTAGTGGAGTTTCTAGTTTTGGATTCCGTAGTTGTGGAGTATCTATTTGTTGGGTTTCAAGTTGTGGAGTTTCTAGTTGTGGAATTTGTAGTTGCGGAGTTTCAAGTTGTGGAGTTTCCAGTTGGGGAGTTTCTGGAGTATCTAGTTGTGGAGTTTCAAGTTGTGGAGTTTCTAGTTGTGGAGTTTCTAGTTGTGGAGTTTCTAGTTGTGGAGTTTTTAGTTGTGGAGTTTCTAGTTGTTGAGTTTCTAGTTGCCGAGTCTCTAAATGTGAAGTTTCAAGTTGTGGAGTTTCTAGCTGTGGAGTTTCTGGTTGTGGAGTCTCTAGTTGTGGAGTTCCTAGTTGTGGAGTCTCTAGTTGTGGAGTTTGTAGTTGTGGAGATTTTAGTGGCAGTGTTTCTAGTTGCGGAGTTTCACGTTGTGGAGGTTACAGTTGTGGAGTATCTAGTTGTGGAGTTTCAAGTTGTGGAGTTTTTAGTTGTGGATTTTGAAGTTGTAGAGTTCCTAGTTCCGGATTGTCTAGTTGTGGAGTTTATAGTTGCGGAGTTTTCTAGTTGCGGAGTCTGTAGTTGTGGAGTTTCTAGTTGTGGAATTTATAGCTGTGGATTTTCTAGCTGTGGAGTTTCTTGTTGTGAAGTCTGTAGTTGTGGAGTTTCAAGTGGGAGATTTTCTAGCTGTGCAGTTTCTAGTTGTAGAGTTTCTAGTTGCAGAGTTTCTAGTTGCGAACTTTCTAGCTCTGGAGTTTCTAGTTGCGGAATTCGTAGTTGTGGAGTATCTAGTTGTGGTGTTTCAAGTAGTGAAGTTTCCAGCTGTGGAGTTTCTAGTTGCAGAGTTTCTAGTTGCAGATTTTCTAGTTGCGGAGTTTATTAGTTGTGGAGTTTCAAGTTGTGGAGTTTCTAGTTGTGGAGTTTCTGATTGTGAAGTTTGTAGTTGTGGAGTATCTAGTTCCGGAGTTTCAAGTTGGGGAGTTTCTAGTTGTGGATTTTGAAGTTGTAGAGTTCCTAGTTGCGGAGTGTCTGGTTGGGAGTTTCTAGTTGCGGAGTTTTCTAGTTGCGGAGTCCTTAGTTGTGGCGTTGCTAGTTGTGGAGTTTCTAGTGGTGGATTTTCTAGCTTTGGAGTTTCTAGTTGCGGAGTTTCTAGTTGCAGAGTTTCTAGTTGAGGACTTTCTAGCTGTGGAGTTTCTAGTTGCGGAGTTTATAGTTGCGGAGTTTTTAGTTGTGGAGGTTCTAGTTGTGAAATTTGTAGTTGTGGAGTATCTAGTTGTGGGGTTGCAAGTTGTGGAGTATCTAGTTGTGGTGTTTCAAGTAGTGAAGTATCTAACTGTGGAGTTTCTAGTTGCAGATTTTCTAGTTCCGGAGTTCATTAGTTGTGGAGTGTCAAGTTGTGGAGTTTCTAGTTGTGGAGTTTCTTGTTTTGGAGTCTCTAGTTGTGGAGTTTGTAGTTGTGGAGTTTGTAGTTGTGGAGTTTGTAGTTTGGAAGTCTCAAGTTGTGAAGTTTCTAGTTGTAGAGTTCCTAGTTGCGGAGTGTCTGGTTGGGAGTTTCTAGTTGCGGAGTTTTCTAGTTGCGGAGTCTGTAGTTGTGGAGTTGCTAGTTGTGAAGTTTCTAGTGGTGGATTTTCTAGCTGTGGAGTTTCTAGTTGTGGAGTTTCTAGTTGCAGAGTTTCTAGTTGCAGACTTTCTAGCTGTGGAGTTTCTAGTTATGAAATTTGTTTTTGTGGAGTATCTAGTTGTGGTGTTTCAAGTTGTGGAGTTTCTAGTTGTGGAGTTTCTCGTTGTGGAGTTTCTAGTTGTTGTGTTTCTAGTTGCCGAGTCTCTACATACGAAGTCTCAAGCTGTGGAACTTCTAGCTGTGGAGTTTCTGGTTGTGGAGTCTCTAGTTGTGGAGTTCCTAGTTGTGGAGTCTCTAGTTGTGGAGTTTCTAGTTGCGAAGTCTAAAGTTGTTGAGTTTCTAGTTGTGGAATTTCTAGTTGTTGAGTTTGTAGTTGTGGGGTTCGTAGTTGTGGGACTCGTAGTTGTGGAGTTTCTAGTTGTGGAGTCTCTAGTTGTGGAGTTTGTAGTTGTGGAGTTTCTAGCTCTGGAGTTTCTAGTTGCAGAGTTTCTAGTTGCAGAGTTTCTAGTTGCGGAGTTTTCCAGTTGTGGAGATTGTAGTGGCGGAGTTTCTAGTTGCGGAGTTTCAAGTTGTGAAGTTTCTAGTTGTGGAGTTTGTAGTTGTGGAGTATCTAGTTGTGGAGTTTCAAGTTGTGAAGTTTTTATTTGTGGATTTTGAAGTTGTAGAGTTCCTAGTTGCGGATTGTCTAGTTGTGGAGTTTAAAGTTGCGGAGTCTGTAGTTGTGGAGTTTCTAGTTGTGAAATTTCTAGCTGTGGATTTTCTAGCTGTGGAATTTCTAGTTGCGGAGTTTCTGGTTTGTGGAGTTTCTAGTGTTAGAGTTTCTAGTTGTGGAGTCTATAGTTGTGGAGTATGTATTTGTTGAGTTTCAAGTTGTGGAGTTTCTAGTTATGGAATTTGTAGTTGTGGAGTATCTAGTTGTGGTGTTTCAAAATGTGGAGTTTCTAGCTGTGGAGTTTCTAGTTGTGGATTTTCTAGTTGCGGAGTTTGTAGTTGTGAAGTCTCTAGTTGTGGGGTCTCTAGTTGTGGGATTTCTAGTTGCGGAGTTTCTAGTTGCGGAGTTTCTGGTTGTGGAGTTTCTAGTTGTGGAGTTTCTAGTTGCGGAGTTTCAAGTTGCGGAGTTTTTAGTTGTGGAGTTTCTAGTTGTGGAGTTTGTAGTTGTGGAGTATCTAGTTGTGGTGTTTCAAGTTGTGGAGTTTCTAGTTGAGGAGTTTCTAGTTGTGAAGTTTCTAGTTGCAGAGTTTCTAGTTTTGAAGTTTATTGTTGTAGAATTCGTAGTTTTGGAGTATCTAGTTGTAGTGTTTCAAGTATCGAAGTTTCTAGCTGTGGAGTTTCTAGTTGCGGAGTTTCTAGTTGCAGAGTTTCTAGTTGCGGAGTTTTATAGTAGGGGAGTTTCTAGTTATGGAGTCTCTAGTTGTGGGATTTCTAGTTGCGGAGTTTCTAGTTGCGGAGTTTCTGGTTGTGGAGTTTCTAGTTGTGGAGTTTCTTGTTGTGAAGTCTGTAGTTGTGGAGTTTCTAGTGGGAGATTTTCTAGCTGTGCAGTTTCTAGTTGTAGAGTTTCTAGTTGCGAACTTTCTAGCTGTGAAGTTTCTAGTTGTGGAATTCGTAGTTGTGGAGTATCTATTTGTGGTGTTTCAAGTAGTGAAGTTTCCAGTTGTGGAGTTTCTAGCTGTGGAGTTTCTAGTTGCGGAGTTTCTAGTTGCAGAGTTTCTAGTTGCAGAGTTTTCCAGTTGTGGAGATTGTAGTGGCGGTGTTTCTAGTTGCGGAGTTTCAAGTTGTGGAGTTTACAGTTGTGGAGTATCTAGTTGTGGAGTTTCAAGTTGTGGAGTTTTTAGTTGTGGATTTTGAAGTTGTAGAGTTCCTAGTTCCGGATTGTCTAGTTGTGTGGTTTATAGTTGCGGAGTTTTCTAGTTGCGGAGTCTGTAGTTGTGGAGTTTCTAGTTGTGGAATTTATAGCTGTGGATTTTCTAGCTGTGGAGTTTCTAGTTGCGGAGTTTTTAGTTGCGGAATTTCTGGTTGTAGAGTTTCTAGTGTTGGAGTATCTAGTTGTGGAGTCCGTAGCTGTGGAGTATTTATTTGTTGGGTTTCAAGTTGTGGAGTTTCTTGTTGTGGAATTTGTAGTTGTGGAGTATCTAGTTGTGGTGTTTCAAGTTGTGGAGTTTCTAGCTGTGAAGTTTCTAGTTGTGGAGTTTCTAGTTGCGTAGTTTCTAGTTGTGAAGTCTCTAGTTGTGAAGTCTCTAGTTGTGGGATTTCTAGTTTCGGAGTTTCTATTTGCGGAGTTTCTGGTTGTGGAGTTTCTAGTTGTGAAGTTTAGAGTTATGGAGTCTCTAGTTGTGGAGTTTCTAGTTGCGGAGTTTTTAGTTGCGGAGTTTCTAGTTGTGGAGTTTCTAGTTGTGGAATTCGTAGTTTTGAAGTATCTAGTTGTGGTGTTTGAAGTTGTGAAGTTTCTAGCTGTGGAGTTTCTAGTTGCGCAGTTACTAGTTGCAGAGTTTCTAGTTGCGGAGTTTTCTAGTAGTGATGTTTCTAGTTATGGAGTTTCTAGTTGTGGAGTCCGTAGTTCTGGAGTATTTATTTGTTGGGTTTCAAGTTGTGGAGTTTCAGGTTGCGGATTGTCTAGTTGTGGAGTTTATAGTTGCGGAGTCTGTAGTTGTGAAGTTTCTAGTTGTGGAATTTCAAGCTGTGGATTTTCTAGCAGTGGAGTTTCTAGTTGCGGAGTTTTTAGTTGCGGAGTTTCTGGTTATGGAGTTTCTAGTGTTAGAGTTTCTAGTTGTGGAGGCCATAGTTGTGGAGTTTCTATTTGTTGAGTTTCAAGTTGTGGAGTTTCTAGTTGTGGAATTTGTAGTTGTGTAATATCTAGTTGTGGTAATTCAAGTTTTGGAGTTTCTAGCTGTGAGGTTTCTAGTTGTGGAGTTTCTAGTTGCGGAGTTTCTAGTTGTAAAGTCTCTAGTTGTGGAGTTTGTGGTTATGGAGTCTCTAGTTTTGGAGTTCCTAGTTGCGGAGTCTCTAGTTGTGGATTTCTAGTTGCGAAGTCTAAAGTTGTGGAGTTTCTAGTTGTGGAGTTTCTAGTTGTGGAGTTTGTAGTTATGTGGTTCGTAGTTGTGGAGTTCGTAGTTGTGGAGTTTCTAGTTGTGGAGTTTTTAGTTGTGGATTTTGAAGTTGTAGAGTTCCTAGTTCCGGATTGTCTAGTTGTGTGGTTTATAGTTGCGGAGTTTTCTAGTTGCGGAGTCTGTAGTTGTGGAGTTTCTAGTTGTGGAATTTATAGCTGTGGATTTTCTAGCTGTGGAGTTTCTAGTTGCGGAGTTTTTAGTTGCGGAATTTCTGGTTGTAGAGTTTCTAGTGTTGGAGTATCTAGTTGTGGAGTCCGTAGTTGTGGAGTATTTATTTGTTGGGTTTCAAGTTGTGGAGTTTCTAGTTGCGGAATTTGTAGTTGTGTAATATCTAGTTGTGGTAATTCAAGTTTTGGAGTTTCTAGCTGTGAGGTTTCTAGTTGTGGAGTTTCTAGTTGCGGAGTTTCTAGTTGTAAAGTCTCTAGTTGTGGAGTTTGTGGTTATGGAGTCTCTAGTTTTGGAGTTCCTAGTTGCGGAGTCTCTAGTTGTGGATTTCTAGTTGCGAAGTCTAAAGTTGTAGAGTTTCTAGTTGTGGAGTTTCTAGTTGTGGAGTTTGTAGTTATGGGGTTCGTAGTTGTGGAGTTCGTAGTTGTGGAGTTTCTAGTTGTGGAGTTTCTAGTTGCAGATTTTCTAGTTGCGGAGTTTATTAGTTGTGGAGTTTCAAGTTGTGGAGTTTGTAGTTGTGGAGTTTCTTGTTGTGGAGTCTCTAGTTGTGGAGTTTGTAGTTGTGGAGTTTCTAGTTGCGGAGTTTTAGGTCGGAGTTTCTGGTTGTGGGGTTTCTAGTGTTGCAGTTTCTAGTTTTGGAGTCCGTAGTTGTGGAGTATCTATTTGTTGGGTTTCAAGTTGTGGAGTTTCTATTTGTGGAATTTGTAGTTGCGGAGTTTCAAGTTGTGGAGTTTCTAGTTGTGGAGTTTCTAGAGAATCTAGTTGTGGTGTTTCAAGTTGTGGAGTTTCTAGTTGAGGAGTTTCTAGTTGTGGAGTTTCTAGTTGCGGAGTTTCTAGTGTTGGAGTTTATTGTTGTGGAATTCGTAGTTTTGGAGTATCTAGTTGTAGTGTTTCAAGTAGTGAAGTTTCTAGCTGTGGAGTTTCTAGTTGCGGAGTTTGTAGCTGCAGAGTTTCTAGTTGTGGAGTTTTCTAGTAGTGGAGTTTCTAGTTATGGAGTTTCAAGTTGTGGAGTTTCTAGTTGTGGAGTTTCTATTTGTGGAGTTTGTAGTTGTGAAGTATCTAGTTGTGGTGTTTCAAGTTGTGGAGTTTTTAGTTGAGAAGTTTCTAGTTGTGGAGTTTCTAGTGGTTGAGTTTCTAGTTGCCGAGTTTCTAGTAGCAAAATCTCAAGTTGTGGAGTTTCTAGCTGTGGAGTTTCTAGTTGCGGAGTTTCTAGTTGCGGAGTTTCCAGTTGCGGAGTTTCTAGTTGTGGAATTCGTAGTTTTGAAGTATCTATTGTGGTGTTTCAAGTAGTGAAGTTTCTAGTTGTGGAGTTTCTATTTGCAGAGTTTCTAGTTGCGGAGTTTCTGGTTGTGGAGTCTCTAGTTGTGGAGTTCCTAGTTGTGGAGTCTCTAGTTGTGGAGTTTCTAGTTGCGAAGTCTAAAGTTGTTGAGTTTCTAGTTGTGGAATTTCTAGTTGTTGAGTTTGTAGTTGTGGGGTTCGTAGTTGTGGGACTCGTAGTTGTGGAGTTTCTAGTTGTGGAGTCTCTAGTTGTGGAGTTTGTAGTTGTGGAGTTTCTAGCTCTGGAGTTTCTAGTTGCAGAGTTTCTAGTTGCAGAGTTTCTATTTGCGGAGTTTTCCAGTTGTGGAGATTGTAGTGGCGGAGTTTCTAGTTGCGGAGTTTCAAGTTGTGAAGTTTCTAGTTGTGGAGTTTGTAGTTGTGGAGTATCTATTTGTGGAGTTTCAAGTTGTGAAGTTTTTATTTGTGGATTTTGAAGTTGTAGAGTTCCTAGTTGCAGATTGTCTAGTTGTGGAGTTTAAAGTTGCGGAGTCTGTAGTTGTGGAGTTTCTAGTTGTGAAATTTCTAGCTGTGGATTTTCTAGCTGTGGAGTTTCTAGTTGCGGAGTTTCTGGTTTGTGGAGTTGTGTTAGAGTTTCTAGTTGTGGAGTCTATAGTTGTGGAGTATGTATTTGTTGAGTTTCAAGTTGTGGAGTTTCTAGTTATGGAAT
The DNA here is from genome assembly GCF_043290135.1 of Rhipicephalus microplus. NCBI lineage: Eukaryota > Metazoa > Arthropoda > Arachnida > Ixodida > Ixodidae > Rhipicephalus > Rhipicephalus microplus. The sequence goes on along the minus strand of NW_027464590.1, from coordinate 5,736,504 downwards.
TTGTAGTTTTGGAGTATCTAGTTGTGGTGTTTCAAAATGTGGAGTTTCTAGCTGTGGAGTTTCTAGTTGTGGATTTTCTAGTTGCGGAGTTTGTAGTTGTGAAGTCTCTAGTTGTGGGGTCTCTAGTTGTGGGATTTCTAGTTGCGGAGTTTCTAGTTGCGGAGTTTCTGGTTGTGGAGTTTCTAGTTGTGGAGTTTCTAGTTGCGGAGTTTCAAGTTGCGGAGTTTTTAGTTGTGGAGTTTCTAGTTGTGGAGTTTGTAGTTGTGGAGTATCTAGTTGTGGTGTTTCAAGTTGTGGAGTTTCTAGTTGAGGAGTTTCTAGTTGTGAAGTTTCTAGTTGCAGAGTTTCTAGTTTTGAAGTTTATTGTTGTAGAATTCGTAGTTTTGGAGTATCTAGTTGTAGTGTTTCAAGTATCGAAGTTTCTAGCTGTGGAGTTTCTAGTTGCGGAGTTTCTAGTTGCAGAGTTTCTAGTTGCGGAGTTTTATAGTAGGGGAGTTTCTAGTTATGGAGTCTCTAGTTGTGGGATTTCTAGTTGCGGAGTTTCTAGTTGCGGAGTTTCTGGTTGTGGAGTTTCTAGTTGTGGAGTTTCTTGTTGTGAAGTCTGTAGTTGTGGAGTTTCTAGTGGGAGATTTTCTAGCTGTGCAGTTTCTAGTTGTAGAGTTTCTAGTTGCGAACTTTCTAGCTGTGGAGTTTCTAGTTGTGGAATTCGTAGTTGTGGAGTATCTAGTTGTGGTGTTTCAAGTAGTGAAGTTTCCAGTTGTGGAGTTTCTAGTTGCAGAGTTTCTAGTTGCAGATTTTCTAGTTGCGGAGTTTATTAGTTGTGGAGTTTCAAGTTGTGGAGTTTCTAGTTGTGGAGTTTCTAGTTGTGGAGTTTCTAGTTGTGGAGTTTCTGGTTGTTGAGTTTCTAGTTGCCGAGTCCCTAAATGCGAAGTTTCAAATTGTGGAGTTTCTAGCTGTGGAGTTTCTGGTTGTGGAGTCTCTAGTTGTGGAGTTCCTAGTTGTGGAGTCTCTAGTTGTGGAGTTTGTAGTTGCGAAGTCTAAAGTTGTGGAGTTTCTAGTTGTTTAGTTTCTAGTTGTGGAGTTTGTAGTTGTGGGGTTCGTAGTTGTGGAGTTCGTAGTCGTGAAGTTTCTAGTTGTGGAGTCTCTAGTTGTGGAGTTTGTAGTTGTGGAGTTTGTAGTTTTGGAGTTTCTAGCTATGGAGTTTCTAGTTGCGGAGTTTCTAGTTGCAGAGTTTCTAGTTGCAGAGTTTTCCAGTTGTGGAGATTGTAGTGGCGGTGTTTCTAGTTGCGGAGTTTCAAGTTGTGGAGTTTCCAGTTGTGGAGTATCTAGTTGCGGAGTTTCAAGTTGGGGAGTTTCTAGTTGTGGATTTTGAAGTTGTAGAGTTCCTAGTTGCGGAGTGTCTGGTTGGGAGTTTCTAGTTGCGGAGTCCTTAGTTGTGGCGTTTCTAGTTGCGGAGTTTCTGGTTGTGGAGTTTCTAGTTGTGGAGTTTCTTGTTGTGAAGTCTGTAGTTGTGGAGTTTCTAGTGGGAGATTTTCTAGCTGTGCAGTTTCTAGTTGTAGAGTTTCTAGTTGCAGAGTTTCTAGTTGCGAACTTTCTAGCTGTGGAGTTTCTAGTTGTGGAATTCGTAGTTGTGGAGTATATAGTTGTGGTGTTTCAAGTAGTGAAGTTTCCAGCTGTGGAGTTTCTAGTTGCAGAGTTTCTAGTTGCAGATTTTCTAGTTGCGGAGTTTATTAGTTGTGGACTTTCAAGTTGTGGAGTTTCTAGTTGTGGAGTTTCTGATTGTGAAGTTTGTAGTTGTGGAGTATCTAGTTGCGGAGTTTCAAGTTGGGGAGTTTCTAGTTGTGGATTTTGAAGTTGTAGAGTTCCTAGTTGCGGAGTGTCTGGTTGGGAGTTTCTAGTTGCGGAGTTTTCTAGTTGCGGAGTCCTTAGTTGTGGCGTTGCTAGTTGTGGAGTTTCTAGTGGTGGATTTTCTAGCTTTGGAGTTTCTAGTTGCGGAGTTTTTAGTTGTGGAGTTTCTAGTTGTGAAATTTGTAGTTGTGGAGTATCTAGTTGTGGGGTTGCAAGTTGTGGAGTATCTAGTTGTGGTGTTTCAAGTAGTGAAGTATCTAACTGTGGAGTTTCTAGTTGCAGATTTTCTAGTTCCGGAGTTCATTAGTTGTGGAGTGTCAAGTTGTGGAGTTTCTAGTTGTGGAGTTTCTTGTTGTGGAGTCTCTAGTTGTGGAGTTTATAGTTGTGGAGTTTCTAGTTGTGGAGTTTGTAGTTTCGAAGTCTCAAGTTGTGAAGTTTCTAGTTGTAGAGTTCCTAGTTGCGGAGTGTCTGGTTGGGAGTTTCTAGTTGCGGAGTTTTCTAGTTGCGGAGTCTGTAGTTGTGGAGTTGCTAGATGTGAAGTTTCTAGTGGTGGATTTTCTAGCTCTGGAGTTTCTAGTTGAGGAGTTTCTAGTTGCAGAGTTTCTAGTTGCAGACTTTCTAGCTGTGGAGTTTCTAGTTATGAAATTTGTTTTTGTGTAGTATCTAGTTGGGGTGTTTCAAGTTGTGGAGTTTCTAGTTGTGGAGTTTCTCGTTGTGGAGTTTCTAGTTGTTGTGTTTCTAGTTGCCGAGTCTCTACATACGATGTCTCAAGCTGTGGAACTTCTAGCTGTGGAGTTTCTGGTTGTGGAGTCTCTAGTTGTGGAGTTCCTAGTTGTGGAGTCTCTAGTTGTGGAGTTTCTAGTTGCGAAGTCTAAAGTTGTTGAGTTTCTATTTGTGGAATTTCTAGTTGTTGAGTTTGTAGTTGTGGGGTTCGTAGTTGTGGGACTCGTAGTTGTGGAGTTTCTAGTTGTGGAGTCTCTAGTTGTGGAGTTTGTAGTTGTGGAGTTTCTAGCTCTGGAGTTTCTAGTTGCAGAGTTTCTAGTTGCAGAGTTTCTAGTTGCGGAGTTTTCCAGTTGTGGAGATTGTAGTGGCGGAGTTTCTAGTTGCGGAGTTTCAAGTTGTGAAGTTTCTAGTTGTGGAGTTTGTAGTTGTGGAGTATCTAGTTGTGGAGTTTCAAGTTGTGAAGTTTTTATTTGTGGATTTTGAAGTTGTAGAGTTCCTAGTTGCGGATTGTCTGGTTGTGGAGTTTATAGTTGCGGAGTCTGTAGTTGTGGAGTTTCTAGTTGTGCAATTTCTAGCTGTGGATTTTCTAGCTGTGGAGTTTCTAGTTGCGGAGTTTTTAGTTGCGGAGTTTCTGGTTGTGGAGTTTCTAGTGTTGGAGTTTCTAGTTGTGGAGTCCATAGTTGTGGAGTATGTATTTGTTGAGATTCAAGTTGTGGAGTTTCTAGTTATGGAATTTGTAGTTGTGGAGTATCTAGTTGTGGTGTTTCAAAATGTGGAGTTTCTAGCTGTGGAGTTTCTAGTTGTGGATTTTCTAGTTGCGGAGTTTGTAGTTGTGAAGTCTCTAGTTGTGGGGTCTCTAGTTGTGGGATTTCTAGTTGCGGAGTTTCTAGTTGCGGAGTTTCTGGTTGTGGAGTTTCTAGTTGTGGAGTTTCTAGTTGCGGAGTTTCAAGTTGCGGAGTTTTTAGTTGTGGAGTTTCTAGTTGTGGAGTTTGTAGTTCTGGAGTATCTAGTTGTTGTGTTTCAAGTTGTGGAGTTTCTAGTTGAGGAGTTTCAAGTTTTGAAGTTTCTAGTTGCAGAGTTTCTAGTTTTGAAGTTTATTGTTGTAGAATTCGTAGTTTTGGAGTATCTAGTTGTAGTGTTTCAAGTATCAAAGTTTCTAGCTGTGGAGTTTCTAGTTGCGGAGTTTCTAGTTGCAGAGTTTCTAGTTGCGGAGTTTTATAGTAGGGGAGTTTCTAGTTATGGAGTCTCTAGTTGTGGGATTTCTAGTTGCGGAGTTTCTAGTTGCGAAGTTTCTGGTTGTGGAGTTTCTAGTTGTGGAGTTTCTTGTTGTGAAGGCTGTAGTTGTGGAGTTTCTAGTGGGAGATTTTCTAGCTGTGCAGTTTCTAGTTGTAGAGTTTCTAGTTGCAGAGTTTCTAGTTGCGAACTTTCTAGCTGTGCAGTTTCTAGTTGTGGAATTCGTAGTTGTGGAGTATCTAGTTGTGGTGCTTCAAGTAGTGAAGTTTCCAGCTGTGGAGTTTCTAGTTGCAGAGTTTCTAGTTGCAGATTTTCTAGTTGCGGAGTTTATTAGTTGTGGAGTTTCAAGTTGTGGAGTTTCTAGTTGTGGAGTTTCTGACTGTGAAGTTTGTAGTTGTGGAGTATCTAGTTGCGGAGTTTCAAGTTGGGGATTTTCTAGTTGTGGATTTTGAAGTTGTAGAGTTCCTAGTTGCGGAGTGTCTGGTTGGGAGTTTCTAGTTGTGGAGTTTTCTAGTTGCGGAGTCCTTAGTTGTGGCATTGCTAGTTGTGGAGTTTCTAGTGGTGGATTTTCTAGCTGTGGGGTTTCTAGTTGCGGGGTTTCTAGTTGCGGAGTTTATAGTTGAGGACTTTCTATGTGTGGAGTTTCTAGTTGCGGAGTTTCTAGTTGCGGAGTTTTTAGTTGTGGAGTATCTAGTTGTGGGGTTGGAAGTTGTGGAGTATCTAGTTGTGGTGTTTCAAGTAGTGAAGTATCTAACTGTGGAGTTTCTAGTTGCAGATTTTCTAGTTGCGGAGTTTATTAGTTGTGGAGTGTCAAGTTGTGGAGTTTCTAGTTGTGGAGTTTCTTGTTGTGGAGTCTCTAGTTGTGGAGTTTGTAGTTGAGGAGTTTCTAGTTGCGGAGTTTTTAGGTCGGAGTTTCTGGTTGTGGAGTTTCTAGTGGAGTTTCTAGTTTTGGATTCCGTAGTTGTGGAGTATCTATTTTTTGGGTTTCAAGTTGTGGAGTTTCTAGTTGTGGAATTTGTAGTTGCGGAGTTTCAAGTTGTGGAGTTTCTAGTTGGGGAGTTTCTAGAGTATCTAGTTGTGGTGTTTCAAGTTGTGGAGTTTCTAGTTGAGGAGTTTCTAGTAGTGGATTTTCTAGTGGCGGAGTTTCTAGTTATTGAGTTTCAAGTTGTGGAGTTTCTAGTTGTGGAATTTGTAGTTGTGTAATATCTAGTTGTGGTAATTCAAGTTTTGGAGTTTCTAGCTGTGAGGTTTCTAGTTGTGGAGTTTCTAGTTGCGGAGTTTCTAGTTGTAAAGTCTCTAGTTGTGGAGTTTGTGGTTATGGAGTCTCTAGTTTTGGAGTTCCTAGTTGCGGAGTCTCTAGTTGTGGATTTCTAGTTGCGAAGTCTAAAGTTGTGGAGTTTCTAGTTGTGGAGTTTTTAGTTGTGGAGTTTGTAGTTATGGGGTTCGTAGTTGTGGAGTTCGTAGTTGTGGAGTTTCTAGTTGTGGAGTCTCTAGTTGTAGAATTGTAGTTGTGGAGTTTCTAGGTGTGGAGTTTGTAGTTGCGGAGTTTCTAGTTGCAGAGTTTCTAGTTGCAGAGTTTTCCAGTTGTGAAGTTTGCAGTGGCGGAGTTTCTAGTTGCGGACTTTCTAGCTGTGGAGTTTCTAGTCGCGGAGTTTATAGTTGTGGAGTTTCTAGTTGTGAAATTTGTAGTTGTGGAGTATCTAGTTGTGGTGTTTCAAGTTGTGGAGTTTCTAGTTGTGGAGTTTCTAGTTGTGGAGTTTCTAGTTGTGGAGTTTCTAGTTGTTGAGTTTCTAGTTGCCGAGTCTCTAAATGCGAAGTTTCAAGTAGTGGAGTTTCTAGTTGTTTAGTTTCTAGTTGTGGAGTTTGTAGTTGTGGGGTTCGTAGTTGTGGAGTTCGTAGTTGTGAAGTTTCTAGTTGTGGAGTCTCTAGTTGTGGAGTTTGTAGTTGTGGAGTTTCTAGCTGTGGAGTTTCTAGTTGCGGAGTTTCTAGTTGCAGAGTTTCTAGTTGCAGAGTTTTCCAGTTGTGGAGATTGTAGTGGCGGTGTTTCTAGATGCGGAGTTTCAAGTTGTGGAGTTTACAGTTGTGGAGTATCTAGTTGTGAAGTTTCAAGTTGTGGAGTTTTTAGTTGTGGATTTTGAAGTTGTAGAGTTCCTAGTTCCGGATTGTCTAGTTGTGTGGTTTATAGTTGCGGAGTTTTTTAGTTGCGGAGTCTGTAGTTGTGGAGTTTCTAGTTGTGGAATTTATAGCTGTGGATTTTCTAGCTGTGGAGTTTCTAGTTGCGGAGTTTTTAGTTGCGGAATTTCTGGTTGTAGAGTTTCTAGTGTTGGAGTATCTAGTTGTGGAGTCCTTAGCTGTGGAGTATTTATTTGTTGGGTTTCAAGTTGTGGAGTTTCTTGTTGTGGAATTTGTAGTTGTGGAGTATCTAGTTGTGGTGTTTCAAGTTGTGGAGTTTCTAGCTGAGAAGTTTCTAGTTGTGGAGTTTCTAGTTGCGTAGTTTCTAGTTGTGAAGTCTCTAGTTGTGAAGTCTCTAGTTGTGGGATTTCTAGTTTCGGAGTTTCTATTTGCGGAGTTTCTGGTTGTGGAGTTTCTAGTTGTGAAGTTTAGAGTTATGGAGTCTCTAGTTGTGGAGTTTCTAGTTGCGGAGTTTTTAGTTGCGGAGTTTCTAGTTGTGGAGTTTCTAGTTGTGGAATTCGTAGTTTTGAAGTATCTAGTTGTGGTGTTTGAAGTAGTGAAAATTCTAGCTGTGGAGTTTCTAGTTGCGCAGTTACTAGTTGCAGAGTTTCTAGTTGCGGAGTTTTCTAGTAGTGATGTTTCTAGTTATGGAGTTTCTAGTTGTGGAGTCCGTAGTTCTGGAGTATTTATTTGTTGGGTTTCAAGTTGTGGAGTTTCAGGTTGCGGATTGTCTAGTTGTGGAGTTTATAGTTGCGGAGTCTGTAGTTGTGAAGTTTCTAGTTGTGGAATTTCAAGCTGTGGATTTTCTAGCTGTGGAGTTTCTAGTTGCGGAGTTTTTAGTTGCGGAGTTTCTGGTTATGGAGTTTCTAGTGTTAGAGTTTCTAGTTTTGGAGGCCATAGTTGTGGAGTATCTATTTGTTGAGTTTCAAGTTGTGGAGTTTCTAGAGTTGGAATTTGTAGTTGTGTAATATCTAGTTGTGGTAATTCAAGTTTTGGAGTTTCTAGCTGTGAGGTTTCTAGTTGTGGAGTTTCTAGTTGCGGAGTTTCTAGTTGTAAAGTCTCTAGTTGTGGAGTTTGTGGTTATGGAGTCTCTAGTTTTGGAGTTCCTAGTTGCGGAGTCTCTAGTTGTGGATTTCTAGTTGCGAAGTCTAAAGTTGTGGAGTTTCTAGTTGTGGAGTTTCTAGTTGTGGAGTTTGTAGTTATGGGGTTCGTAGTTGTGGAGTTCGTAGTTGTGGAGTTTCTAGTTGTGGAGTTTTTAGTTGTGGATTTTGAAGTTGTAGAGTTCCTAGTTCCGGATTGTCTAGTTGTGTGGTTTATAGTTGCGGAGTTTTCTAGTTGCGGAGTCTGTAGTTGTGGAGTTTCTAGTTGTGGAATTTATAGCTGTGGATTTTCTAGCTGTGGAGTTTCTAGTTGCGGAGTTTTTAGTTGCGGAATTTCTGGTTGTAGAGTTTCTAGTGTTGGAGTATCTAGTTGTGGAGTCCGTAGTTGTGGAGTATTTATTTGTTGGGTTTCAAGTTGTGGAGTTTCTAGTTGTGGAATTTGTAGTTGTGTAATATCTAGTTGTGGTAATTCAAGTTTTGGAGTTTCTAGCTGTGAGGTTTCTAGTTGTGGAGTTTCTAGTTGCGGAGTTTCTAGTTGTAAAGTCTCTAGTTGTGGAGTTTGTGGTTATGGAGTCTCTAGTTTTGGAGTTCCTAGTTGCGGAGTCTCTAGTTGTGGATTTCTAGTTGCGAAGTCTAAAGTTGTGGAGTTTCTAGTTGTGGAGTTTCTAGTTGTGGAGTTTGTAGTTATGGGGTTCGTAGTTGTGGAGTTCGTAGTTGTGGAGTTTCTAGTTGTGGAGTTTCTAGTTGCAGATTTTCTATTTGCGGAGTTTATTAGTTGTGGAGTTTCAAGTTGTGGAGTTTGTAGTTGTGGAGTTTCTTGTTGTGGAGTCTCTAGTTGTGGAGTTTGTAGTTGTGGAGTTTCTAGTTGCGGAGTTTTAGGTAGGAGTTTCTGGTTGTGGGGTTTCTAGTGTTGCAGTTTCTAGTTTTGGAGTCCGTAGTTGTGGAGTATCTATTTGTTGGGTTTCAAGTTGTGGAGTTTCTATTTGTGGAATTTGTAGTTGCGGAGTTTCAAGTTGTGGAGTTTCTAGTTGTGGAGTTTCTAGAGAATCTAGTTGTGGTGTTTCAAGTTGTGGAGTTTCTAGTTGAGAAGTTTCTAGTTGTGGAGTTTCTAATTGCGGAGTTTCTAGCGTTGGAGTTTATTGTTGTGGAATTCGTAGTTTTGGAGTATCTAGTTGTAGTGTTTCAAGTAGTGAAGTTTCTAGCTGTGGAGTTTCTAGTTGCGGAGTTTCTAGCTGCAGAGTTTCAAGTTGTGGAGTTTTCTAGTAGTGGAGTTTCTAGTTATGGAGTTTCAAGTTGTGGAGTTTCTAGTTGTGGAGTTTCTAGTTGTGGAGTTTGTAGTTGTGAAGTATCTAGTTGTGGTGTTTCAAGTTGTGGAGTTTTTAGTTGAGAAGTTTCTAGTTGTGGAGTTTCTAGTGGTTGAGTTTCTAGTTGCCGAGTTTCTAATAGCAAAATCTCAAGTTGTGGAGTTTCTAGCTGTGGAGTTTCTAGTTGCGGAGTTTCTAGTTGCGGAGTTTCCAGTTGCGGAGTTTCTAGTTGTGGAATTCGTAGTTTTGAAGTATCTATTGTGGTGTTTCAAGTAGTGAAGTTTCTAGTTGTGGAGTTTCTATTTGCAGAGTTTCTAGTTGCGGAGTTTCTAGTTGCAGAGTTTCTAGTTGTGGAGTTTCTAGTGTGGGAGTTTCTAGTTGCGGAGTTTCTAGTTGCGGAGTTTCTAGTTGTGGAGTTTTAGTTGTGGAGTTTCAAGTTGAGGAATTTATAGGTGTGGAGTTTCTAGTTGTTGATGTTCTAGTTGTCGGGTTTCTAGTTTCGGAGTTTCTAGTTGTGGAGTGTCTAGTTGTTGAGCTTTTAGTTGGGGAGTCTCTAGTTGTTGAGTCTCTAGCTGCGGAAATTCTAGTTGTGGAGTTTCTAGTTGCAGAGTTTGTTGTTGCGGAGTTTCTAGATGTGGTGTTTCTAGTTGTGGAGTTTCTGGCTGTGGGGTTTCCAGTAGCGGAGTTTCTAGTGTTGGAGTTTCTAGTTGTGAGGTTCGTAGTTGTGGAGTTTCTAGTGGTGGAGTTTCTAGTTTGGAGTCTCTAGTTGTTGAGTTTCTAGTTGTGGAGTTTCTAGTTGCGAACTCTCAAGTTGTGGAGTTTCTAGTTGTGGAGTTTCTAGCTGTGGAGTTTCTAGTTGTTGAGTTTCTAGTTGACGAGTTTCTTGTTGCGAAGTCTCAAGTTGTGGAGTTTCTAGCTGTGGAGTTTCTAGTAGCGGAGTTTCTACTTGTGGATTTTCTAGTTGTGAAGTTTCTAGTTGTGGTATTTGTAGTTGTGGAGTATCTAGTTGTGGTGTTTCAAGTTGTGGAGTTTCTAGCTGTGGAGTATCTAGTTGCGGCGGAGTTTCTAGTGGCAGAGTTTCTAGTTGAGGAGTTTTTTAGTTCTGGAGATTCTAGTGGCGGAGTTTCAAGTTTTGAACTTTCTAATTGCGGAGTTACTAGCTGTGGAGTTTCTATTTGCGGAGTCTCTAGTTGTGGAGTTTCTATTTGCGGAGTTTCCAGTTGGGGAGTTTCTACTTGAGTTTATAGTTGTGGATTTTCTAGTTGCAGAGTTTCGAGTTGCAGAGTTTCAAGTTGTGGAGTTTTCAGTTGCGGAGTTTCTAGCTGCGGAGTTTCTAGTTGCGGAGTCTCTAGTTGTGCAGTCTCTAGTTGTTGAGTTTCTAGTTGTGAAGTTTATAGTTGAGGGGTTTCTAGCTGTGGAGTTTCTAGTTGCGGAGTTTCTATATGCAGAGTTTCTAGTTGCGGAGTTTCTAGTTGCAGAGTTTCTAGTTGGGGAGTTTCTAGTTGGGGAGTTTCTAGTTGCGTAGTTTCTAGTTGTGGAGTTTCTAGTTGTGGAGTTTTATTTGTGGAGTTTCAAGTTGAGGAATTATTAGGTGTGGAGTTTCTAGTTGTCGGGTTTCTAGTTGCAGAGTTTCTAGTTGTGGAGTGTCTAGTTGTGAAGCTTTTAGATGAGGAGTCTCTAGTTGTGAGTCTCTAGCTGTAGAAATTCTAGTTGTGGAGTTTCTAGTTGCAGAGTTTGTTGTTGCGGAGTTTCTAGATGTGGTGTTTCTAGTTGTGGAGTTTCTGGCTGTGGAGTTTCCAGTTGTGGAGTTTCTAGTTTTGGAGTTTCTAGTTGTGAGGTTTGTAGTTGTGGAGTTTCTAGTTGTGGAGTTTCTAGTTGTGGAGTCTCTAGTTGTGGAGTTTCTAGTTGTGGAGTTTCTAGTTGCGAACTCTCAAGTTGTGAAATTTCTAGTTGTGGAGTTTCTAGTTGACAAGTTTCTATTTGCGAAGTCTCAAGTTGTGGAGTTTCTAGCTGTGGAGTTTCTAGTTGTGGCGAAGTTTCTAGTGGCAGAGTGTCTAGTATAGGAGTTTTCTAGTTCTGGAGATTCTAGTGGCGGAGTTTCAAGTTATGGACTTTCTAGTTGCGGAGTTACTAGCTGTGGAGTTTCTAGTTGCGAAGTCTCTAGTTGTGCAGTCTCTAGTTGTGGAGTTTCTAGTTGCGGAGTTTCTAGTTGCAGAGTTTCTAGTTGCGGAGTTTCTAGTAGCAGAGATTCTAGTTGTGGAGTTTCTAGCTGGAGAGTTTCTAGTTGCGGAGTTTCTAGTTGTGGAGTTTCTAGTTGCGGAATTTGTAGTTGTGGAGTATCTAGTTGTGGTGTTTCATGTTGTGGAGTCTGTAGTTGTGGAGTATCTATTTTTTGGGTTTCAAGTTGTGGAGTTTCTAGTTGTGGAGTTTCTAGTTTGGAGTTTCTAGTGGTTGAGTTTCCAGTTGACGAGTTTCTGTTTGCGAAGTCTCAAGTTGCGGAGTTTCCAGATGTGGAGTTTCTAGTTGTGGAATTTGTAGTTGTGGATTATCTAGTTGTGGAGTTTCTAGCTGTGGAGTTTCTAGTTGGGGAGTATCTAGCTGCAGAGTTTCTAGTTGTGGAGTTTCCCAGTTGTGGAGTTTCTAGTTGTGCAGTTTATAGTGTTTGAGTTTCTAGTTGTGAAGTTTATAGTATTTGGGTTTCTAGCTGTGGAGTTTCTAGTTGCGGAGTTTCTAGTTGCAGAGTTTCTAGTTGTGGAGTTTCTAGTTGGGGAGTTTCGAGTTGCGGAGTTTCTAGTTGTGGAGTTTCTAGATGTGGAGTTTTAGTTGTGGAGTTTCAAGTTGTGGAATTTATAGGTGTGGAGTTTCTAGTTGTTGAGTGTCTAGTCGTGGAGTTTCTAGCTGCGGAGTTTGTAGTGGTTGAGTTTCCAGTTGACGAGTTTCTATTTGCGAAGTCTCAAGTTGTGGAGTTTCTAGCTGTAAAGTTTCTAGTTGCGGAGTTTCTCGTTGAGGGGTTTCTAGTTGTGGAAATTCTAGCTGTGGAGTTTCTACTTATGGAATCTCTAGTCGTGGTGTTTTTAGTTGTGTAGTTTCTATCTGAGGAGTTTCTAAATGCAAAGTCTCTAGTTGTGCAGTCTCTAGTTGTGGAGCTTCTTGTTGTGGAGTTTTTAGCTGTGGAGTTTCTTGTTGGGGAGTTTCTAGTTGTGAAGTTTCTAGTTGTGCAGTCTATAGTTGTTGAGTTTCTAGTTGTGAAGTTTATAGTATTGGGGTTTCTAGCTGTGGAGTTTCTAGTTGCGGAGTTTCTAGTTGCAGAGTTTCTATTAGCAGAGATTCTAGTTGTGGAGTTTCTAGTTGGAGAGTTTCTTGTTGCGTAGTTTCTAGTTGTGGAGTTTCTAGTTGCGGAATTTGTAGTTGTGGAGTATCTAGTTGTGGTGTTTAAAGTTGTGGAGTCTGTAGTTGTGGAGTATCTATTTGTTGGGTTTCAAGTTGTGGAGTTTCTAGTTGTGGAGTTTCTAGCTGTTGAGGTTCTGGTTGTTGGGTTTCTAGTTGCCGAGTTTCTAGTTGCGAAGTCTCAAGTGGTTCAGTTTCTAGCTGTGGAAATTCTAGTTGCGGAGTTTCAAGTTGTGGAGTTTCTAGTTGGGGAGTTTCTAGTTGTAGAGTTTGTAGTTGTAGAGTATCTAGTTGTGGAGTTTCAAATTGTGGAGTTTCTAGTTGTGGATTTTGAAGTTGTAGAGTTCCTAGTTGCGGAGTGTCTAGTTGGGAATTTCTAGTTGCGAAGTTTTCTATTTGTGGAGTCTGTAGTTGTGGAGTTGCTAGTTGTGGAGTTTCTAGTGGTGGATTTTCTAGCTGTGGAGTTTCTAGTTGCGGAGTTTCTAGATGCAGAGTTTCTAGTTGTAGACTTTCTAGCTGTGGAGTTTTCAGTTGTGGAATTTCTAGTTGTGGAGTTTCTAGCTGTGGAGTTTCAAGTTGTGGATTTTCAAATTGTGGAGTTTTAGTTGCGGAATTTCTAGTTGCGGAGTTTCTGTTTGTGGAGTTTCAAATTGTGTAGTTTCAATCTGTGTAGTTTCTAGTTATGGAGTCTCAATATGTGGAGTTCCTAGTTGTGGAGTCTCCAGTTGTGCAGTTTCTAGTTGTGGAGTGTCCATTTGTGCAGTTTCTAGTTGTGAAGTTTCTAGTTGTGGAGTTTCTAGTTGGAGTTTTTAGTTTTCGAGTTTCTAGTTGTAGATTTTCTATTTGCAGAGTTTCTAGTAGTGGAGTTTCTAGTTGAGGGGTTTCTAATTATGGAAATTCTAGCTGTGGAGTTTCTACTTATGGAATCTCTAGTCGTGGTGTTTTTAGTTGTGTAGTTTCTATCTGAGGAGTTTCTAAATGCAAAGTCTCTAGTTGTGCAGTCTCTAGTTGTGGAGCTTCTAGTTGTGGAGTTTCTAGTTGTCTAGTTTCTTGTTGGGGAGTTTCTAGTTGTGAAGTTTCTAGTTGTTGATTTTCTGGTTGCGGAGTTTCTAGTTGTGGAGTTTCTAGCTGCGGAGTTTCTAGTTGCGGAATCTCTAGTCGTGGCGTTTTAGTTGTGTAGTTTCTATCTGAGGAGTTTCTAAATGCAAAGTCTCTAGTTGTGCAGTCTCTAGTTGTTGAGTTTCTAGTTGTGAAGTTTATAGTTGAGGGGTTTCTACAGGTGGAGTTTCTAGTTGTGGAGTTTCTATTTGCAGAGTTTCTAGTTGCGGAGTTTCTAGTTGCAGAGTTTCTAGTTGTGGAGTGTCTAGTTGTGGAGCTTTTAGTTGAGGAGTCTCTCGTTGTTGAGTCTCTAGCTGTGGAAATTCTAGTTGTGGAGTTTCTAGTTGCAGAGTTTGTTGTTGCGGAGTTTCTAGATGTGGTGTTTCTAGTTGTGGAGTTTCTGGCTGTGGGGTTTCCAGTTGCGGAGTTTCTAGTTGTGGAGTTTCTAGTTGTGAGGTTCGAAGTTGTGGAGTTTCTAGTGTTGGAGTTTCTAGTTTGGAGTCTCTAGTTATGGAGTTTCTAGTTGTGGTGTTTCTAGTTGCGAACTTTCAAGTTGTGGAGTTTCTAGTTGTGGAGTTTCTAGCTGTGGAGTTTATGGTTGTTGAGTTTCTAGTTGACGAGTTTCTACTTGAGAAGTCTCAAGTTGTGGAGTTTTTAGCTGTGGAGTTTCTAGTTGCGGAGTTTGTAGTTGCGGAGTTTCTAGTTGCAGAGTTTCTAGTTGTCGAGATTCTCGTTGCCAAGTTTCCTGTTGCGAAGTCTCAAGTTGTGGAGTTCCTAGCTGTGGAGTTTCTAGTAGCGGAGTTTCTAGTTGTGGAGTTTCTAGTTGTGGAATTTGGAGTTATGGAGTATCTAGTTGTGGTGTTTCAAGTTGTGGAGTTTCTAGCTGTGGAGTTTCTAGCTGTGGAGTTTCTATTTGCGGCGGAGTTTCTAGTGGCAGAGTTTCTAGTTGAGGAGTTTTCTAGTTCTGGATATTCTAGTGGCGGAGTTTCAAGTTTTGGACTTTCTAATTGCGGAGTTACTAGCTGTGGAGTTTCTATTTGCGGAGTCTCTAGTTGTGCAGTCTCTAGTTGTTGAGTTGCTAGTTGTGAAGTTTATTGTTGTGGGGTTTCTAGCTGTGGAGTTTCTGGTTGCAGAGTTTCTAGTTGCAGAGTTTCTAGTTGCGGAGTTTCTAGTAGCAGAGATTCTAGTTGTGGAGTTTCTAGTTGGAGAGTTTCTAGTTATGGAGTTTCTAGTTGCGGAATTTGTAGTTGTGGAGTATCTAGTTGTGGTGTTTCAAGTTGTGGAGTTTGTAGTTGTGGAGTATCTATTTGTTGTGTTTCAAGTTGTGGAGTTTCTAGTTGTGGAGTTTCTAGTTTGGAGTTTCTAGTGGTTGAGTTTCCAGTTGACGAGTTTCTATTTGCGAAGTCTCAAGTTGTGGAGTTTCTAACTGTGAAGTTTCTAGTTCCAGAGTTTCTAGTTGCGGAGTTTCCAGATGTGGAGTTTCTAGTTGTGGAATTTGTAGTTGTGGATTATGTAGTTGTGGATTCACATAAATAACAGCGCCAATAACGAGAGACTAGAAAAAAAAGGAGACAGACAGCGGCACTGAACCTACAACAAGATTTATTTGCCAGAACCGCACAATATATATTTGGTCAGCATCTAACTAAAAAAGAAAATACAAAACAAACAAAACAGAATCCACCTAACAACCACAGAGTCATCTTCACAACGCACCATGAGCAGCACGTGTGCTAACCTGCCGAAGGAAATCTATTTCTTTTAATGATAGCGCAATCGAAGGCTTGCTGACACATGCACTGCCCAGCCTTTCGATTTCTGAAGCCTCATAATTTTCACGTATCAACTGGTCCCGATGCCGCCTAATGACGGTAAAAAGCTGAAAATCAGGGACACAGCCGCAGTCTCGGCAATGAATGCCGAGATGGCCCGAAACTGTAGAGGAGACGTTGTCAGCGTGCTCTTTCAGCCGCTCATTTAAACACCTGCCTGTTTGGCCGATGTACCACTTGCCACAAGACAGGGGTAGTGAGTACACCACTCCTTCAATGCATGGAACGTACTTCTTTCGATGCTTGACTTTGCAGCCTCGCTCGCCCCTCGAACCAGGATTCACGGCTCTGCACAACCTAGCCAGTTTTTCTGGGGCAGAAAAAACCAGGTCTACGTCGCACCTGCTGGCTACTTTTTTGAGATTGTGGGTGACGCCGTGGATATAGGGAATAACGACGAAGTTTGGTTTCCCACGTCCCTTATCCTTTGTACGGTTCTGAGCAATATTTTCTGGGCTCGTTCTGATTTCTCTGAGTAGACACTCAGCAACGGCGGCCAAAACGTACATCGGGAAACCAGCTTCTGTAAGGCGTTTAGTCTGCTTATTAAAGCTGCACAGAATTGTGTGATAGCAGGACTTTCGCAAAGCGTTTGTTTAGCAAGTCTTAGCAATAGCGCGCTTCACCACTTTCGAATGTGCTGAACCAAAAGGGAGGATTGGCTTGTTGGCGCGTGGCTCATAGGCCCAACACACGTGGGATGGACTCAACGTTAACATTAAATCTAGGAACCTGATGGCTCCTCTGTCCGGAACTTCATGTGTTATAACAAGAGGAGAAAGACACTTACTGAAAATTTCTAAAATACTAGTCAAAGGCGGACCATCCGAGGAGGTTCCAGCTTGAAACAACACAAAGAAATCGTCAACATAGCGGAATACTCTCTTAACAGATGTGGATCCCAAGCAATTCTGAATGGCACGATCGGGGCTGGCTAAAAATAAATCACTCAAAATGGGCGCAAGGCATGATCCTATGCACACCCCTTGACGTTGCAAGTAAATATGATCGTCCCATTCTGCAAATGTCGACCTCAGGTAATACTGTAGCAGTTCCATAAAACCTTCAACAGATATGCCTACTGCATTCTGGTAATTCACAACGCCAATCCTGTCAATCCACCCGCGAATGCAAGCTAGAAGCTCACTGTGTGGCAATGAGTAGTACAGATCTTTAATATCTATTGAGCATGCCTGGTAGCCATGAAATTTGTTATCTTTCAGCACGGAAATCACATCATCGGAACTTTTTGCTAGGAATGGATCGTGTATGCTTAATAACATCAGTTTTCCCTGAAGAAATTGTGCCAATATTTTTTGCCACGAGTTTGTCTCTGATACTATAACACGAAAAGGACAATTAACTTTGTGCGTTTTCGCGTTGAAGAAAATTTCCATGCTAAGGTTTTTCTCGCCATCCATCTTTTTTGCCAAACCATCAAGATTCAATCTTTTACAGATACTTTTTGCATAGGTTTTAACCATCGGAAGCGACACATTAGCTTGGGGCTGAAAAACAGACAAAAGCGCTTCACCTGCTTTTTTCTTATAGATTTCATTCGGAATAATAACAAAACCTCCCTCCTTATCTGCTGCTACCAAAGACAATGACTTATCCTTCAGGAAGGTTTTTACCTTCTTTACAGGAACCCTGGTTAAGCCTGCTTTATGGTTACAAAGAATGTCACAACGCTCAGAAACACACCTCTCGGCACTGTCAGCAGGCACCTTCCTAGAAATGCTGCGGACCAGGCCCAGAAGTTCTGCCCTTGACCTTCTTGGTTCAACCGCATATTTGGGGCCACGGCTAAGCACACTGCGTATGTTCTCAGGCACAGACACATTCTCCAGAGATTGCAGTCCTTCCTTGCTCGGGGAGGGCTTTTTTGGCAGCGAAGCTCGTAGCTCAGTCAGCATCTGCCGCCAACGGAATTCCGCCGCGGCATTAGCTACGTCAAGGTGATCGAGCCACTTCTTGCCTCTATTGTTGTTCGTAGTCCCTTGAAGCGAGAGAAACAAACACTGCTTGTAGAAACGAGCTTGTCGGTGCCACTCAGAACTAAGGACCTTGAGGAGCCGAAGACCGTGCCCCTGCGAAGGTCTGAAACCGCCGAAGAGCAGCAGAATGTCGGGGGGGAGTTGTTTGTACCGGATAAGAAAGAGAACTTTCGGGCATTGCAAACGGCGTAGACGTACATGGCGACGATGACACATGGCTGAACGGTGAAACAATTAAAAGAGCCCAATGTACTAGAAATGAAAGTAGCTAACGTGGTTGCTTGGGCGAATTGGTACGACATGATTCACATAAATAACAGCGCCAATAACGAGAGACTAGAAAAAGAAGGAGACAGACAGCGGCACTGAACTTACAACAAGATTTATTTGCCAGAACCGCACAATATATACTTGGTCAGTATCTAACAAAAAAGAAAATACAAAACAAACAAAACAGAATCCACCTAACAACCACATAGTCATCTTCACAACGCACCATGAGCAGCACGTGTGCTAACATGCCGAAGGAAATCTATTTCTTTTAATGATAGCGCAATCGAAGGCCTGCTGACACGTGCACTGCTCAGCCTTTCTATTTCTGAAGCCTCATAAATTTCACGTATCAACTGGTCCCGAAAAAAGTTCCGATGATGTGATTTTCGTGCTGAAAGATAACAAATTTCATGGCTACCAGGCATGCTCAATAGATATCAAAGATCTGTACTACTCATTGCCACACAGTGAGCTTCTAGCTTGCATTCGCGGGTGCATTAACAGGTTTGGGGTTGTGAATTACCAGAATGCAGTAGGCATATCTGTTGAAGGTTTTATGGAACTGCTACAGTATTACCTGAGGTCGACATTTGCAGAATGGGACGATCATATTTACTTGCAACGTCAAGGGGTGTGCATAGGATCATGCCTTGCGCCCATTTTGAGTGATTTATTTCTAGCCAGCCGTGATTGTGCCATTCGGAATTGCTTGGGATCCACATCTGTTAAGAGAGTATTCCGCTATGTTGACGATTTTCTTGTGTTGTTTCAAGCTGGAACCTCCTCGGATGGTCCGCCTTTGACTAGTATTTTAGAAATTTTCAGTAAGTGTCTTTCTCCGCTTGTTATAACACATGAAGTTCCGGACAGAGGAGTCATCAGGTTCCTAGATTTAATGTTAACGTTGAGTCCATCTCACGTGTGTTGGGCCTATGAGCCACGCGCCAACAAGCCAATCCTCCCTTTTGGTTCAGCACATTCGAAAGTGGTGAAGCGCGCTATTGCTAAGACTTGCTACACAAACGCTTTGCGAAAGTCCTGCTATCACACAATTCTGTCCAGCTTTAATAAGCAAACTAAACGCCTTACAGAAGCTGGTTTCCCGATGTACGTTTTGGCCGCCGTTGCTGAGTGTCTACTCAGAGAAATCAGAACGAGCCCAGAAAATAATGCTCAGAACCGTACAAAGGATAAGGGACGTGGGAAACGAAACTTCGTCGTTATTCCCTATATCCACGGCGTCACCCACAATCTCAAAAAAGTAGCCAGCAGGTGCGACGTAGACCTGGTTTTTTCTGCCCCAGAAAAACTGGCTAGGTTGTGCAGAGCCGTGAATCCTGGTTCGAGTGGCGTGCGAGACTGCAAAGTCAAGCATCGAAAGAAGTACGTTCCATGCATTGAAGGAGTGGTGTACTCACTACCCCTGTCTTGCGGCAAGTGGTACATCGGCCAAACAGGCAGGTGTTTAAATGAGCGTCTGAAAGAGCACGCTCACAACGTCTCCTCTACAGTTTCGGGCCATCTCGGCATTCATTGCCGAGATTGCGGCTGTGTCCCTGATTTTCAGCTTTGTACCGTCATTAGGCGGCATCGGGACCAGTTGATACGTGAAATTTATGAGGCTTCAGAAATAGAAAGGCTGGGCAGTGCATGTGTCTGCAGGCCTTCGATTGCGCTATCATTAAAAGAAATAGATTTCCTTCGGCATGTTAGCACACGTGCTGCTCATGGTGCGTTGTGAAGATGACTATGTGGTTGTTAGGTGGATTCTGTTTTGTTTGTTTTGTATTTTCTTTTTTTGTTAGATACTGACCAAGTATATATTGTGCGGTTCTGGCAAATAAATCTTGTTGTGAGTTCAGTGCCGCTGTCTGTCTCCTTCTTTTTCTAGTCTCTCGTTATTGGCGCTGTTATTTATGTGAATCATGTCGTACCAACTCGCCCAAGCAACCACGTTAAGTAGTTGTGGAGTTTCTAGCTGTGGAGTTTCTAGTTGGGGAGTATCTAGCTGCAGAGTTTCTAGTTGCCGAGTTTCCCAGTTGTGGAGTTTCTAGTTGTGCAGTTTATAGTTGTTGAGTTTCTAGTTGTGAAGTTTAGAGTATTTGGGTTTCTAGCTGTGGAGTTTCTAGTTGCGGAGTTTCTAGTTGCAGAGTTTCTAGTTGCGGAGTTCCTAGTTGCAGAGTTTCTAATTGTGGAGTTTCTAGTTGGGAAGTTTCGAGTTGCGGAGTTTCTAGTTGTGGAATTTCTAGATGTGGAGTTTTAGTTGTGGAGTTTCAAGTTGTGGAATTTATAGGTGTGGAGTTTCTATTTGTTGAGTGTCTAGTTGTGGAGTTTCTTGCTGTGGAGTTTCTAGTGGTTGAGTTTCCAGTTGACAAGATTCTATTTGCGAAGTCTCAAGTTGTGGAGTTTCTAGCTGTAAAGTTTCTAGTTGCGGAGTTTCTAGTTGGAGTTTTTAGTTTTCGAGTTTCTAGATGTAGATTTTCTATTTGCAGAGTTCCTAGTTGTGGAGTTTCTAGTTGAGGAGTTTCAAGTTGTGGTGTTTCTAGCTGCGGAGCTTCTAGTAGCGGAATCTCTAGTCGTGGTGTTTTTAGTTGTGTAGTTTCTATCTGAGGAGTTTCTAAATGCAAAGTCTCCAGTTGTGCAGTCTCTTGTTGTTGAGTTTCTGGTTGTGAAGTTTATAGTTGAGGGGTTTCTAGCTGTGGAATTTCTAGTTGTGGAGTTTCTATTTGCAGAGTTGCTAGTTGCGGAGTTTCTAGTTGCACAGTTTCTAGATGTGGAGTTTCTAGTTG
The DNA here is from genome assembly GCF_043290135.1 of Rhipicephalus microplus. Classification (NCBI taxonomy): domain Eukaryota; kingdom Metazoa; phylum Arthropoda; class Arachnida; order Ixodida; family Ixodidae; genus Rhipicephalus; species Rhipicephalus microplus. Next base: position 5,716,748 of record NW_027464590.1, on the reverse strand, counting down.
GGGAGTTTCTAGTTGCGGAGTTTCTAGTTGCGGAGTTTCTAGTTGCGGAGTTTCTAGTTGTGGAGTTTTAGTTGTGGAGTTTCAAGTTGAGGAATTTATAGGTGTGGAGTTTCTAGTTGTTGAAGTTCTAGTTGTTGGGTTTCTAGTTTCGGAGTTTCTAGTTGTGGAGCTTTTAGTTGAGGAGTCTCTAGTGTTGAGTCTCTAGCTGTGGAAATTCTAGTTGTGGAGTTTCTAGTTGCAGAGTTTCTAGTTGTGCAGTTTCTAGTTGGGGAGTTTCTAGTTGCGGAGTTTCTAGTTGTGGAGTTTCTAGTTGTGGAGTTTCTAGTTGTGGAGTTTCTAGATGCGGAGTTACTAGCTGTGGAGTTTCTATTTGCGGAGTCTCTAGTTGTGCAGTCTCTAGTTGTTGAGTTGCTAGTTGTGAAGTTTATTGTTGTGGGGTTTCTAGCTGTGGAGTTTCTAGTTGCGGAGTTTCTAGTTGCGGAGTTTCTAGTTGCAGAGTTTCTAGTTGCGGAGTTTCTAGTACAGATTCTAGTTGTGGAGTTTCTAGTTGGAGAGTTTCTAGTTGCGGAGTTTCTAGTTGTGGAGTTTCTAGTTGCGGAATTTGTAGTTGTGGAGTATCTAGTTGTGGTGTTTCAAGTTGTGGAGTCTGTAGTTGTGGAGTATCTATTTGTTGGGTTTCAAGTTGTGGAGTTTCTAGCTGTGGAGTTTTTAGTGGTTGAGTTTCCAGTTGACGAGTTTCTATTTGCGAAGTCTCAAGTTGTGGAGTTTCTAACTGTAAAGTTTCTAGTTGCAGAGTTTCTAGTTGCGGAGTTTCCAGTTGTGGAGTTTCTAATGGTGGAATTTGTAGTTGTGGAGTATCTAGTTGTGGTGTTTCAAGTTGTGGAGTCTGTAGTTGAGGAGTATCTATTTGTTGGGTTTCAAGTTGTGGATTTTCTAGTAGCGGAGTCTCTAGTTGTGCAGTCTCTAGTTGTTGAGTTTCTAGTTCTGAAGTTTATAGTTGAGGGGTTTCTAGCTGTGGATTTTCTAGTTGCGGAGTTTCTATTTGCAGAGTTTCTAGTTGCGGAGTTTCTAGCTGCAGAGTTTCTAGCTGCGGAGTTTCTAGTTGGGGAGTTTCTAGTTGCGGAGTTTCTAGTTGTGGAGTGTCTAGTTGTGGAGTTTGTAGTTGTGGAGTTTTAGTTGTGGAGTTTCAAGTTGAGGAATTTATAGGTGTGGAGTTTGTAGTTGTTGAGTTTCTAGTTGTCGGGTTTCTAGTTGCGGAGTTTCTAGTTGTGGAGTGTCTAGTTGTGGAGCTTTTAGTTGAGGAGTCTCTAGTTGTTGAGTCTCTAGCTGTGGAAATTGTAGTTGTGGAGTTTCTAGTCAGAGTTTGTTGTTGCGGAGTTTCTAGATGTGGTTTTTCTAGTTGTAGAGTTTCTGGCTGTGGAGTTTCCAGTTGCGGAGTTTCTAGTTATGGAGTTTCTAGTTGGGAGGTTTGTAGTTGCGGAATTTCTAGTGTTGGAGTTTCTACTGGTGGAGTCTCTAGTTGTGGAGTTTCTAGTTGTGGAGTTTCTAGTGGCGAACTTTCAAGTTGCGGAGTTTCTAGTTGTGGAGTTTTTAGCTGTGGAGTTTCTAGTTGTTGAGTTTCTAGTTGACGAGTTTCTATTTGTGAAGTCTCAAGTTGTGGAGTTTCTAGCTGAGGAGTTTCTAGTTGCGGAGTTTGTAGTTGCGGAGTTTCTAGTTGCAGAGTTTCTAGTTGTGGAGATTCTAGTTGCCGAGTTTCTTGTTGCGAAGTCTCAAGTTGTGGAGTTTCTAGCTGTGGAGTTTCTAGTTGCAGAGTTCCTAGTTGTCGAGTTTCCAGTTGTGGAATTTGTAGTTGTGGAGTATTTAGTTGTGGTGTTTCAAGTTGTGGAGTTTCAAGTTGTGGAGTTTTTAGTTGCGGAGTTTCTAGCTGCGGAGTTTCTAGTTGCGGAGTCTCTAGTTGTGCAGTCTCTAGTGGTTGAGTTTCTAGTTGTGAAGTTTATAGTTGAGGGGTTTCTAGCTGTGGAGTTTCTAGTTGCGGAGTTTCTAGTTGTGGAGTTTCTAGCTGCAGAGTTTCTAGTTGAGAAGTTTCTAGTTGGGGAGTTTCTAGTTGCGGAGTTTCTAGTTGTGGAGTGTCTAGTTGTGGAGTTTCAAGTTTAGGAATTTATAGGTGTGGAGTTTGTAGTTGTTGAGTTTCTAGTTGTCGGGTTTCTAGTTGCGGCGTTTCTAGTTGTGGAGTGTCTAGTTGTGGAGCTTTTAGTTGAGCAGTCTCTAGTTGTTGAGTCTCTAGCTGTGGAAATTGTAGTTGTGGAGTTTCTAGTCAGAGTTTGTTATGGCGGAGTTTCTAGATGTGGTTTTTCTGGTTGTGAGGTTTGTAGTTGCGGAATTTCTAGTGTTGGAGTTTCTAGTGGTGGAGTCTCTAGTTTTGGAGTTTCTAGTTGTGGAGTTTCTAGTGGCGAACTTTCAAGTTGTGGAGTTTTTAGTTGCGGAGTTTCTAGCTGCGGAGTTTCTAGTTGCGGAGTCCCTAGTTGTGCAGTCTCTAGTTGTTGAGTTTCTAGTTGTGAAGTTTATAGTTGAGGGGTTTCTAGTTGTGGAGTTTCTAGTTGCGGAGTTTCTATTTGCAGAGTTTCTAGTTGCGGAGTTTCTAGCTGCAGAGTTTCTAGTTGTGGAGTTTCTAGTTGTGGAGTTTCTAGTTGGGGAGTTTCTAGTTGCGGAGTTTCTAGTTGTGGAGTTTCTAGTTGTGGAGTTTCTAGTTGTGGAGTTTTAGTTGTGGAGTTTCAAGTTGAGGAATTTATAGGTGTGGAGTTTTTAGTTGTTGAGTTTCTAGTTGTCGGGTTTCTAATTGCGGAGTTTCTAGTTGTGGAGTGTCTAGTTGTGGAGCTTTTAGTTGAGGAGTCTCTAGTTCTTGAGTCTCTAGCTGTGGAAATTCTAGTTGTGGAGTTTCTAGTTGCAGAGTTTGATGTTGCGGAGTTTCTAGATGTGGTTTTTCTAGTTGTAGAGTTTCTGGCTGTGGAGTTTCCAGTTGCGGAGTTTCTAGTTGTGGAGTTTCTAGTTGTGAGGTTTGTAGTTGTGGAATTTTTAGTGGTGGACTTTCTAGTTGTGGAGTTTCTAGCTGTGGAGTTTCTAGTGGTGAACTCTCAAGTTGTGGAGTTTCTAGTTGGGGAGTTTGTAGCTGTGGAGTTTCTAGTTGTTGAGTTTCTAGTTGACGAGTTTCTATTGGCGAAGTCTCAAGTTGTGGAGTTTCTAGCTGTGGAGTTTCTAGTTGCGGAGTTTGTAGTTGCGGAGTTTCTAGTTGCAGAGTTTCTAGTTGTGGAGATTCTAGTTGCCGAGTTTCTTGTTGCGAAGTCTCAAGTTGTGAAGTTTCTAGCTGTGGAGTTTCTAGTTGCGGAGTTTCTAGTTGTGGAGTTTCTAGTTGTGGAATTTGTAGTTGTGGAGTATCTAGTTGTGGTGTTTCAAGTTGTGGAGTTTCTAGCTGTGGAGTTTCTAGTTGCGGAGATTCTAGTGGCAGAGTTTCTAGTTGCGGAGTTTTCTAATTGTGAGATTCTAGCTGTGGAGTTTCTAGTTGCGGAGTTTCTAGTTGCACAGTTTCTAGTTGCGGAGTTTCTAGTTGCAGAAATTCTAGTTGTGGAGTTTCTAGTTGGGGAGTTTTTAGTTTCGGAGTTTCTAGTTGTGGAGTTTCTAGTTGCGGAATTTGTAGTTGTGGAGTATCTAGTTGTGGTGTTTAAAGTTGTGAAGTATCTATTTGTCGGGTTTCAAGTTGTGGAGTTTCTAGTTGTGGAGTTTCTAGCTGTGGAGTTTCTAGTGGTTGAGTTTCCAGTTGACGAGTTTCTATTTGCCAAGTCTCAAGTTGTGGAGTTTCTAACTGTAAAGTTTGTAGTTGCAGAGTTTCTAGTTGCGGAGTTTCCAGTTGATGAGTTTCTAGTTGTGTAGTTTTAGTTGTGGAGTTTCAAGTTGAGGAATTTATAGGTGTGGAGTTTCTAGTTCTTGGGTTTTTAGTTGTCGGGTTTCTAGTTGCGGAGTTTCTAGTTGTGGAGTGTCTAGTTGTGGAGCTTTTAGTGTAGGAGTTTCTAGTTGTTGAGTCTCTAGCTGTGGAAATTCTAGTTGTGAAGTTTCTAGTTGCAGAGTTTGTTGTTGCGGAGTTTCTAGATGTGGTGTTTCTAGTTGTGGAGTTACTGGCTGTGGAGTTTCCAGTTGCGGAGTTTCTAGTTGTTGAGTTTCTAGTTGTGAGGTTCGTAGTTGTGGAGTTTCTAGTGGTGGAGTTTCTAGTTGTGGAGTCTCTAGTTTTGGAGTTTCTAGTTGTGGGGTTTCTAGTTGCGAACTCTCAAGTTGTGGAGTTTCTAGTTGTGGAGTTTCTAGCTGTGGAGTTTCTAGTTGTTGAGATTCTAGTTGCCAAGTTTCTTGTTGCGAAGTCTCAAGTTGTGGAGTTTCTAGTTGCGGAGTCTCTAGTTGTGGAGTTTCTAGTTGTGGAGTTTCTAGTTGTGGAATTTGTAGTTGTGGAGAATCTAGTTGTGGAGTTTCTAGTTGGGGAGTTTCTAGTTGCGGAGTTTCTAGTTATGGAGTTTCTAGTTGCGGAGTTTTAGTTGTGGAGTTTCAAGTTGAGGAGTTTATTGGTGTGGAGTTTCTAGTTGTTGAGTTTCTAGTTGTCGGGTTTCAAGTTGCGGAGTTTCTAGTTGTGGAGTTTCTAGTTGTGGAGCTTTTAGTTGAGGAGCCTCTAGTTGTTGAGTCTCTAGCTGTGGAAATTCTAGTTGTATAGTTTCTGGTTGCAGAGTTTGTTGTTGCGGAGTTTCTAGATGTGGTGTTTCTAGTTGTGGAGTTTCTAGTTGTGGAATTTGTAGTTGTGGAGTATTTAGTTGTGGTGTTTCAAGTTTCATTTCATTTCATTTTATTATACCCCTCAGGGCCAGAGGCATTACAGAGGGGGAGTGGTAAAAGCACAAAAAGGTAACAAAATAAAAGGAACATAATATGCAAGTACAATAGAGTTTTTACTAGAAATAGAGTTTTATTAGAAATAGAGTTTTACTAGAAACTAAACAACAAAGTTGTTTAGTTTCTAGCTGTGGAGTTTCTAGTTGCGGAGTTTCTAGTTGCAGAGTTTGTAGTTGCGGAGTTTTCTAGTTGCAGAGATTCTAGTTGTGAAGTTTCTAGTGGGGAGTTTCTAGTTGAGGAGTTTCTAGTTGTGGAGTTTCTAGTTGCGGAATTTGTAATTGTGGAGTATCTAGTTGTGGTGTTTCAAGTTGTGGAGTCTGTAGTTGTGGAGTATCTATTTGTTGGGTTTCAAGTTGTGGAGTTTCTAGTTGTGGAGTTTCTAGCTGTGAAGTTTCTAGTGGCGGAGTCTCTAGTTGTGCAGTCTCTAGTTGTTGAGTTGCTAGTTGTGAAGTTTATAGTTGTGGGGTTTCTAACTGTGGAGTTTCTAGTTGCGGAGTTTCTAGTTGCAGAGTTTCTAGTTGCGGAGTTTCTAGTTGCAGAGATTCTAGTTGTGAAGTTTCTAGTGGGGAGTTTCTAGTTGAGGAGTTTCTAGTTGTGGAGTTTCTAGTTGCGGAATTTGTAATTGTGGAGTATCTAGTTGTGGTGTTTCAAGTTGTGGAGTCTGTAGTTGTGGAGTATCTATTTGTTGGGTTTCAAGTTGTGGAGTTTCTAGTTGTGGAGTTTCTAGTGGTTGAGTTTCCAGTTGACGAGTTTCTATTTGCGAAGTCTCAAGTTGTAGAGTTTCTAGCTGTAAAGTTTCTAGTTGCAGAGTTTCTAGTTGCGGAGTTTCCAGTTGTGGAGTTTCTAGTTTTGGAATTTCAATCTGTGTAGTTTCTAGTTGTAGAGTCTCAATTTTGGAGTTCCTAGTTGTGAAGTCTCTAGTTGTGGAGTTTCTAGTTCTGGAGTGTCTATTTGTGGAGTTTCTAGTTGTGAAGTTTCTAGTTGTAGAGTTTCTAGTTGGAGTTTTAAGTTTTCGAGTTCCTTGTTGTAGATTTCTATTTGCAGAGTTTCTAGTTGTGGAGTATCTAGTTGTGGGGTTTGTAGTTGTGTAGTTTCTATCTGAGGAGTTTCTAAATGCAAAATCTCTAATTGTGCAGTCTCTAGTTGTGGAGTTTCTAGTTGTGGAGTTTCTAGCTGTGGAGTTTCTTGTTGGGGAGTTTCTAGTTGTGAAGTTTCTAGTTGTGGATTTTCTAGTTGCGGAGTTTCTAGTTGCGGAGTTTCCAGTTGGGGAGTTTCTGCTTGAGTTTATAGTTGTGGATTTTCTAGTTGCAGAGTTTCGAGTTGCAGAGTTTCTAGTTGTTGAGTTTCTAGTTGCGGAGTTTCTAGCTGCGGAATTTCTAGTTGCGGAGTCTATAGTTCTGTAGTCTCTAGTTGTTGAGTTTCTAGTTGTGAAGTTGATAGTTGAGGGGTTTCTAGCTCTGGAGTTTCTAGTTGCGGAGTTTCTATTTGCAGAGTTTCTAGTTGCGGAGTTTCTAGCCGCAGAGTTTCTAGTTGTGCAGTTTCTAGTTGGGGAGTTTCTAGTTGCGGAGTTTCTCGTTGTGGAGTTTCTAGTTGTGGAGTTTCTAGTTGTGGAGTTTCAAGTTGAGGAATTTAAAGGTGTGGAGTTTGTAGTTGTTGAGATTCTAGTTGTCGGGTTTCTAGTTGCGGAGTTTCTAGTTGTGGAGTGTCTAGTTGTGGAGCTTTTAGTTGAGGAGTCTCAAGTTGTTGAGTCTCTAGCTGTGGAAATTCTAGTTGTGGAGTTTCTAGTTGCAGAATTTGTTGTTGCGGAGTTTCTAGATGTGGTTTTTCTAGTTGTAGAGTTTCTGGCTGTGGAGTTTCCAGTTGCGGAGTTTCTAGTTATGGAGTTTCTAGTTTTGAGGTTTGTAGTTGTAGAATTTCTAGTGGTGGAGTTTCTAGTTGTGGAGTCTCTAGTTGTGGAGTTTCTAGTGGCGAACTCTCAAGTTGCGGAGTTTCTAGTTGTGGAGTGTCTAGTTGTGGAGTTTGTAGTTGTGGAGTTTTAGTTGTGGAGTTTCAAGTTGAGGAATTTATAGGTGTGGAGTTTGTAGTTGTTGAGTTTCTAGTTGTCGGGTTTCTAGTTGCGGAGTTTCTAGTTGTGGAGTGTCTAGTTGTGGAGCTTTTAGTTGAGGAGTCTCTAGTTGTTGAGTCTCTAGCTGTGGAAATTGTAGTTGTGGAGTTTCTAGTTAGAGTTTGTTGTTGCGGAGTTTCTAGATGTGGTTTTTCTAGTTGTAGAGTTTCTGGCTGTGGAGTTTCCAGTTGCGGAGTTTCTAGTTATGGAGTTTCTAGTTGTGAGGTTTGTAGTTGCGGAATTTCTAGTGTTGGAGATTCTAGTGGTGGAGTCTCTAGTTGTGTAGTTTCTAGTTGTGGAGTTTCTAGTGGCGAAATCTCAAGTTGCGGAGTTTCTAGTTGTGGAGTTTTTAGCTGTGGAGTTTCTAGTTGTTGAGTTTCTAGTTGACGAGTTTCTATTTGTGAAGTCTCAAGTTGTGGAGTTTCTAGCTGAGGAGTTTCTAGTTGCGGAGTTTGTAGTTGCGGAGTTTCTAGTTGCAGAGTTTCTAGTTGTGGAGATTCTAGTTGCCGAGTTTCTTGTTGCGAAGTCTCAAGTTGTGGAGTTTCTAGCTGTGGAGTTTCTAGTTGCGGAGTTTCTAGTTGTGGAGTTTTTAGTTGTGGAGTTTCTAGTTTTGGAATTTGTAGTTGTGGAGTATTTAGTTGTGGTGTTTCAAGTTGTGGAGTTTTTAGCTGTGGATTTTCTAGTTGCAGAGTTTCGAGTTGCAGGGTTTCAAGTTGTGGAGTTTTTAGTTGCGGAATTTCTAGCTGCGGAGTTTCTAGTTGCGGAGTCTCTAGTTGTGCAGTCTCTAGTTGTTGAGTTTCTAGTTGTGAAGTTTATAGTTGAGGGGTTTCAAGCTGTGGAGCTTCTAGTTGCGGAGTTTCTATTTGCAGAGTTTCTAGTTGCGGAGTTTCTAGCTGCAGAGTTTCTAGTTGTGGAGTTACTAGTTGGGGAGTTTCTAGTTGCGGAGTTTCTAGTTGTGGAGTGTCTAGTTGTGGAGTTTCATAGGAATTTATAGGTGTGGAGTTTGTAGTTGTTGAGTTTCTAGTTGTCGGGTTTCTAGTTGCGGCGTTTCTAGTTATGGAGTGTCTAGTTGTGGAGCTTTTAGTTGAGCAGTCTCTAGTTGTTGAGTCTCTAGGTGTGGAAATTGTAGTTGTGGAGTTTCTAGTCAGAGTTTGTTGTTGCGGAGTTTCTAGATGTGGTTTTTCTAGTTGTAGAGTTTCTGGCTGTGGAGTTTCCAGTTGCGGAGTTTCTAGTTATGGAGTTTCTAGTTGTGAGGTTTGTATTTGCGGAATTTCTAGTGTTGGAGTTTCTAGTGGTGGAGTCTCTAGTTGTGGAGTTTCTAGTTGTGGAGTTTCTAGTGGCGAACTCTCAAGTTGCGGAGTTTCTAGTTCAATCAATCAATCAATCAATCAATGAAGCTTTATTTTCATAAATAGATATATGCAATTACAGGGATTATTTGGACCGATAGCCTAAAGTGGCTAGTGGACGGTCCAATACAATGTGCAACATAAAAAAGTGTACAGGTCAGCTCTGAGGTAACAACATAAAAAAAAACAATCATGTGATATAGATAACACAGTAATACATTTTTTCTTGCAGATATGCATACTTATTAGCTTGCAGCTAGTTTCTATACATAGGCACTTATTAAAAAAATACAATGAAAATCGAATCACACACACATGCTTACATGTCTTGACTCCACAGAAAAAATGATTTACATGCCATGCTGAAATTACGTGCCGTTTTAATCTCTAGGGGGACCGTGTTCCATATTTTTGTTCCACTAAACTGTATCAGTCTTTCTCCGTAAACATTAAAACATTTGGGCAGATTGAAATTACCATTCGAAGCATGTCGCGTATTGCGTTTAGGAATTGAAAAAAGATCAGCAGGCAAAGGTGAATTTCTATTAATTATGTTATTTACTGAAACAGCAATTTTGTAGTCACGCAACATCGGAACTGAGAGAATGCGTTGTGATTGGAAAATATTACTTACTGATTCACCTTGGCTTATGATTTTCAGTGTACGCTTTTGAAGTCGCTCAAGAGTTTTTAGATAACTGTTGTACGTCACACCCCACGATTCCAGACAGTAACCTATGTGACAATGACACAATGAAAAGTAGAGTGTGCGGAGAATAGCTTGTGGAAAATATTGGCGAGCTTTTATTAGAGAATAGCAGCCATAGGCTAGCTGTGGAGTTTCTAGCTGTGGAGTTTCTAGTTGTTGAGTTTCTAGTTGACGAGTTTCTATTTGTGAAGTCTCAAGTTGTGGAGTTTCTATCTGAGGAGTTTCTAGTTGCGGAGTTTGTAGTTGCGGAGTTTCTAGTTGCAGAGTTTCTAGTTGTGGAGATTCTAGTTGCCGAGTTTCTTGTTGCGAAGTCTCAAGTTGTGGAGTTTCTAGCTGTGGAGTTTCTAGTTGCGGAGTTTCTAGTTGGGGAGTTTCTAGTTGTGGAGTTTCTAGTTGTGGAATTTGTAGTCGTGGAGTATTTAGTTGTGGTGTTTCAAGTTGTGGAGTTTTTAGCTGTGGATTTTCTAGTTGCAGAGTTTCGAGTTGCAGAGTTTCAAGTTGTGGAGTTTTTAGTTGCGGAGTTTCTAGCTGCGGAGTTTCTAGTTGCGGAGTCTCTAGTTGTGCAGTCTCTAGTTGTTGAGTTTCTAGTTGTGAAGTTTATAGTTGAGGGGTTTCTAGTTGTGGAGTTTCTAGTTGTGGAGTGTCTAGTTCGGGAGCTTTTAGTGTAGGAGTTTCTAGTTGTTGAGTCTCTAGCTGTGGAAATTCTAGTTGTGGAGTTTCTAGTTGCAGAGTTTGTTGTTGCGGAATTTCTAGATGTGGTGTTTGTAGTTGTGGAGTTTCTGGCTGTGGAGTTTCCAGTTGCGGAGTTTCTAGTTGTTGAGTTTGTAGTTGTGAGTTTCGTAGTTGTGGAGTTTCTAGTGGTGGAGTTTCTAGTTTTGGAGTCTCTAGTTTTGGAGTTTCTAGTTGTGGGGTTTCTAGTTGCGAACTCTCAAGTTGTGGAGTTTCTAGTTGTGGAGTTTCTAGCTGTGGAGTTTCTAGTTGTTGAGATTCTAGTTGCCAAGTTTCTTGTTGCGAAGTCTCAAGTTGTGGAGTTTCTAGCTGTGGAGTTTCTAGTTGCGGAGTTTCTAGTTGTGGAGTTTCTAGTTGTGGAGTTTCTAGTTGTGGAATTTGTAGTTGTGGAGAATCTAGTTGTGGAGTTTCTAGTTGGGGAGTTTCTAGTTGCGGAGTTTCTAGTTGTGGAGTTTCTAGTTGCGGAGTTTTAGTTGTGGAGTTTCAAGTTGAGGAGTTTATTGGTGTGGAGTTTCTAGTTGTTGAGTTTCTAGTTGTCGGGTTTCAAGTTGCGGAGTTTCTAGTTGTGGAGTTTCTAGTTGTGGAGCTTTTAGTTGAGGAGCCTCTAGTTGTTGAGTCTCTAGCTGTGGAAATTCTAGTTGTGTAGTTTCTGGTTGCAGAGTTTGTTGTTGCGGAGTTTCTAGATGTGGTGTTTCTAGTTGTGGAGTTTCTAGTTGTGGAATTTGTAGTTGTGGAGTATTTAGTTGTGGTGTTTCAAGTTGTTTAGTTTCTAGCTGTGGAGTTTCTAGTTGCGGAGTTTCTAGTTGCAGAGTTTGTAGTTGCGGAGTTTTCTAGTTGTGGAGCTTCTAGTGGCGGAGTTTCAAGTTGTGGAGTTTCTAGTAGTGGAGTTACCAGCTGTGAAGTTTCTAGTGGCGGAGTCTCTAGTTGTGCAGTCTCTAGTTGTTGAGTTGCTAGTTGTGAAGTTTATAGTTGTGGGGTTTCTAGCTGTGGAGTTTCTAGTTGCGGAGTTTCTAGTTGCAGAGTTTCTAGTTGCGGAGTTTCTAGTTGCAGAGATTCTAGTTGTGAAGTTTCTGGTGGGGAGTTTTTAGTTGAGGAGTTTCTAGTTGTGGAGTTTCTAGTTGCGGAATTTGTAATTGTGGAGTATCTAGTTGTGGCGTTTCAAGTTGTGGAGTCTGTAGTTGTGGAGTATCTATTTGTTGGGTTTCAAGTTGTGGAGTTTCTAGTTGTGGAGTTTCTAGTGGTTGAGTTTCTAGCTGTGGAGTTTCTAGTTGTTGAGATTCTAGTTGCCAAGTTTCTTGTTGCGAAGTCTCAAGTTGTGGAGTTTCTAGCTGTGGAGTTTCTAGTTGCGGAGTTTCTAGTTGTGGAGTTTCTAGTTGTGGAGTTTCTAGTTGTGGAATTTGTAGTTGTGGAGAATCTAGTTGTGGAGTTTCTAGTTGGGGAGTTTCTAGTTGCGGAGTTTCTAGTTGCGGAGTTTTAGTTGTGGAGTTTCAAGTTGAGGAGTTATTGGTGTGGAGTTTCTAGTTGTTGAGTTTCTAGTTGTCGGGTTTCAAGTTGCGGAGTTTCTAGTTGTGGAGTTTCTAGTTGTGGAGCTTTTAGTTGAGGAGCCTCTAGTTGTTGAGTCTCTAGCTGTGGAAATTCTAGTTGTGTAGTTTCTGGTTGCAGAGTTTGTTGTTGCGGAGTTTCTAGATGTGGTGTTTCTAGTTGTGGAGTTTCTAGTTGTGGAATTTGTAGTTGTGGAGTATTTAGTTGTGGTGTTTCAAGTTGTTTAGTTTCTAGCTGTGGAGTTTCTAGTTGCGGAGTTTCTAGTTGCAGAGTTTGTAGTTGCGGAGTTTTCTAGTTGTGGAGCTTCTAGTGGCGGAGTTTCAAGTTGTGGAGTTTCTAGTTGTGGAGTTACTAGCTGTGAAGTTTCTAGTGGCGGAGTCTCTAGTTGTGCAGTCTCTAGTTGTTGAGTTGCTAGTTGTGAAGTTTATAGTTGTGGGGTTTCTAGCTGTGGAGTTTCTAGTTGCGGAGTTTCTAGTTGCAGAGTTTCTAGTTGCGGAGTTTCTATTTGCAGAGATTCTAGTTGTGAAGTTTCTAGTGGGGAGTTTCTAGTTGAGGAGTTTCTAGTTGTGGAGTTTCTAGTTGCGGAATTTGTAATTGTGGAGTATCTAGTTGTGGTGTTTCAAGTTGTGGAGTCTGTAGTTGTGGAGTATCTATTTGTTGGGTTTCAAGTTGTGGAGTTTCTAGTTGTGGAGTTTCTAGTGGTTGAGTTTCCAGTTGACGAGTTTCTATTTGCGAAGTCTCAAGTTGTAGAGTTTCTAGCTGTAAAGTTTCTAGTTGCAGAGTTTCTAGTTGCGGAGTTTTCAGTTGTGGAGTTTCTAGTTTTGGAATTTCAATCTGTGTAGTTTCTAGTTGTAGAGTCTCAATTTTGGAGTTCCTAGTTGTGAAGTCTCTAGTTGTGGAGTTTCTAGTTGTGGAGTGTCTATTTGTGGAGTTTCTAGTTGTGAAGTTTCTAGTTGTAGAGTTTCTAGTTGGAGTTTCAAGTTTTCGAGTTCCTTGTTGTAGATTTTCTATTTGCAGAGTTTCTAGTTGTGGAGTTTCTAGTTGTGGGGTTTGTAGTTGTGGAAATTTTAGCTGTGGAGTTTCTACTTATGGAATCTCTAGTCGTGGAGTTTCTAGTTGTGTAGTTTCTATCTGAGGAGTTTCTAAATGCAAAATCTCTAATTGTGCAGTCTCTAGTTGTGGAGTTTCTAGTTGTGGAGTTTCTAGTTGTGGATTTTCTAGTTGCGGAGTTTCTAGTTGCGGAGTTTCCAGTTGGGGAGTTTCTGCTTGAGTTTATAGTTGTGGATTTTCTAGTTGCAGAGTTGCGAGTTGCAGAGTTTCAAGTTGTTGAGTTTCTAGTTGCGGAGTTTCTAGCTGCGGAATTTCTAGTTGCGGAGTCTCTAGTTGTGCAGTCTCTAGTTGTTGAGTTTCTAGTTGTGAAGTTGATAGTTGAGGGGTTTCTAGCTGTGGAGTTTCTAGTTGCGGAGTTTCTATTTGCAGAGTTTCTAGTTGCGGAGCTTCTAGCTGCAGAGTTTCTAGTTGTGCAGTTTCTAGTTGGGGAGTTTCTAGTTGCGGAGTTTCTAGTTGTGGAGTTTCTAGTTGTGGAGTTTCTAGTTGTGGAGTTTCAAGTTGAGGAATTTATAGGTGTGGAGTTTGTAGTTGTTGAGATTCTAGTTGTCGGGTTTCTAGTTGCGAAGTTTCTAGTTGTGGAGTGTCTAGTTGTGGAGCTTTTAGTTGAGGAGTCTCTAGTTGTTGAGTCTCTAGCTGTGGAAATTCTAGTTGTGGAGTTTCTAGTTGCAGAGTTTGTTGTTGCGGAGTTTCTAGATGTGGTTTTTCTAGTTGTAGAGTTTCTGGCTGTGGAGTTTCCAGTTGCGGAGTTTCTAGTTATGGAGTTTCTAGTTTTGAGGTTTGTAGTTGTGGAATTTCTAGTGGTGGAGTTTCTAGTTGTGGAGTTTCTAGTTGTGGAGTTTCTAGTGGTTGAGTTTCTAGCTGTGGAGTTTCTAGTTGTTGAGATTCTAGTTGCCAAGTTTCTTGTTGCGAAGTCTCAAGTTGTGGAGTTTCTAGCTGTGGAGTTTCTAGTTGCGGAGTTTCTAGTTGTGGAGTTTCTAGTTGTGGAGTTTCTAGTTGTGGAATTTGTAGTTGTGGAGAATCTAGTTGTGGAGTTTCTAGTTGGGGAGTTTCTAGTTGCGGAGTTTCTAGTTGCGGAGTTTTAGTTGTGGAGTTTCAAGTTGAGGAGTTATTGGTGTGGAGTTTCTAGTTGTTGAGTTTCTAGTTGTCGGGTTTCAAGTTGCGGAGTTTCTAGTTGTGGAGTTTCTAGTTGTGGAGCTTTTAGTTGAGGAGCCTCTAGTTGTTGAGTCTCTAGCTGTGGAAATTCTAGTTGTGTAGTTTCTGGTTGCAGAGTTTGTTGTTGCGGAGTTTCTAGATGTGGTGTTTCTAGTTGTGGAGTTTCTAGTTGTGGAATTTGTAGTTGTGGAGTATTTAGTTGTGGTGTTTCAAGTTGTTTAGTTTCTAGCTGTGGAGTTTCTAGTTGCGGAGTTTCTAGTTGCAGAGTTTGTAGTTGCGGAGTTTTCTAGTTGTGGAGCTTCTAGTGGCGGAGTTTCAAGTTGTGGAGTTTCTAGTTGTGGAGTTACTAGCTGTGAAGTTTCTAGTGGCGGAGTCTCTAGTTGTGCAGTCTCTAGTTGTTGAGTTGCTAGTTGTGAAGTTTATAGTTGTGGGGTTTCTAGCTGTGGAGTTTCTAGTTGCGGAGTTTCTAGTTGCAGAGTTTCTAGTTGCGGAGTTTCTATTTGCAGAGATTCTAGTTGTGAAGTTTCTAGTGGGGAGTTTCTAGTTGAGGAGTTTCTAGTTGTGGAGTTTCTAGTTGCGGAATTTGTAATTGTGGAGTATCTAGTTGTGGTGTTTCAAGTTGTGGAGTCTGTAGTTGTGGAGTATCTATTTGTTGGGTTTCAAGTTGTGGAGTTTCTAGTTGTGGAGTTTCTAGTGGTTGAGTTTCCAGTTGACGAGTTTCTATTTGCGAAGTCTCAAGTTGTAGAGTTTCTAGCTGTAAAGTTTCTAGTTGCAGAGTTTCTAGTTGCGGAGTTTTCAGTTGTGGAGTTTCTAGTTTTGGAATTTCAATCTGTGTAGTTTCTAGTTGTAGAGTCTCAATTTTGGAGTTCCTAGTTGTGAAGTCTCTAGTTGTGGAGTTTCTAGTTGTGGAGTGTCTATTTGTGGAGTTTCTAGTTGTGAAGTTTCTAGTTGTAGAGTTTCTAGTTGGAGTTTTAAGTTTTCGAGTTCCTTGTTGTAGATTTTCTATTTGCAGAGTTTCTAGTTGTGGAGTTTCTAGTTGTGGGGTTTGTAGTTGTGGAAATTTTAGCTGTGGAGTTTCTACTTATGGAATCTCTAGTCGTGGAGTTTCTAGTTGTGTAGTTTCTATCTGAGGAGTTTCTAAATGCAAAATCTCTAATTGTGCAGTCTCTAGTTGTGGAGTTTCTAGTTGTGGAGTTTCTAGTTGTGGATTTTCTAGTTGCGGAGTTTCTAGTTGCGGAGTTTCCAGTTGGGGAGTTTCTGCTTGAGTTTATAGTTGTGGATTTTCTAGTTGCAGAGTTTCGAGTTGCAGAGTTTCAAGTTGTTGAGTTTCTAGTTGCGGAGTTTCTAGCTGCGGAATTTCTAGTTGCGGAGTCTCTAGTTGTGCAGTCTCTAGTTGTTGAGTTTCTAGTTGTGAAGTTGATAGTTGAGGGGTTTCTAGCTGTGGAGTTTCTAGTTGCGGAGTTTCTATTTGCAGAGTTTCTAGTTGCGGAGCTTCTAGCTGCAGAGTTTCTAGTTGTGCAGTTTCTAGTTGGGGAGTTTCTAGTTGCGGAGTTTCTAGTTGTGGAGTTTCTAGTTGTGGAGTTTCTAGTTGTGGAGTTTCAAGTTGAGGAATTTATAGGTGTGGAGTTTGTAGTTGTTGAGATTCTAGTTGTCGGGTTTCTAGTTGCGGAGTTTCTAGTTGTGGAGTGTCTAGTTGTGGAGCTTTTAGTTGAGGAGTCTCTAGTTGTTGAGTCTCTAGCTGTGGAAATTCTAGTTGTGGAGTTTCTAGTTGCAGAGTTTGTTGTTGCGGAGTTTCTAGATGTGGTTTTTCTAGTTGTAGAGTTTCTGGCTGTGGAGTTTCCAGTTGCGGAGTTTCTAGTTATGGAGTTTCTAGTTTTGAGGTTTGTAGTTGTGGAATTTCTAGTGGTGGAGTTTCTAGTTGTGGAGTCTCTAGTTGTGGAGTTTCTAGTTGTGGAGTTTCTAGTGGCGAACTCTCATGTTGCGGAGTTTCTAGTTGTGGAGTGTCTAGTTGTGGAGTTTGTAGTTGAGGAGTTTTAGTTGTGGAGTTTCAAGTTGAGGAATTTATAGGTGTGGAGTTTGTAGTTGTTGAGTTTCTAGTTGTCGGGTTTCTAGTTGCGGAGTTTCTAGTTGTGGAGTGTCTAGTTGTGGAGCTTTTAGTTGAGGAGTCTCTAGTTGTTGAGTCTCTAGCTGTGGAAATTGTAGTTGTGGAGTTTCTAGTCAGAGTTTGTTGTTGCGGAGTTTCTAGATGTGGTTTTTCTAGTTGTAGAGTTTCTGGCTGTGGAGTTTCCAGTTGCGGAGTTTCTTTTTATGGAGTTTCTAGTTGTGAGGTTTGTAGTTGCGGAATTTCTAGTGTTGGAGTTTCTAGTGGTGGAGTCTCTAGTTGTGAAGTTTCTTGTTGTGGAGTTTCCAGTGGCGAACTCTCAAGTTGCGGAGTTTCTAGTTGTGGAGTTTTTAGCTGTGGAGTTTCTAGTTGTTGAGTTTCTAGTTGACGAGTTTCTATTTGTGAAGTTTCAAGTTGTGGAGTTTCTAGCTGAGGAGTTTCTAGTTGGTGAGTTTGTAGTTGCGGAGTTTCTAGTTGCAGAGTTTCTAGTTGTGGAGATTCTAGTTGCCGAGTTTCTTGTTGCGAAGTCTCAAGTTGTGGAGTTTCTAGCTGTAGAGTTTCTAGTTGCGGAGTTTCTAGTTGTGGAGTTTCTAGTTGTGGAGTTTCTAGTTTTGGAATTTGTAGTTGTGGAGTATTTAGTTGTGGTGTTTCAAGTTGTGGAGTTTTTAGCTGTGGATTTTCTAGTTGCAGAGTTTCGAGTTGCAGGGTTTCAAGTTGTTGAGTTTTTAGTTGCGGAATTTCTAGCTGCGGAGTTTCTAGTTGCGGAGTCTCTAGTTGTGCAGTCTCTAGTTGTTGAGTTTCTAGTTGTGAAGTTTATAGTTGAGGGGTTTCTAGCTGTGGAGTTTCTAGTTGCGGAGTTTCTATTTGCAGAGTTTCTAGTTGCGGAGTTTCTAGCTGCAGAGTTTCTAGTTGTGGAGTTTCTAGTTGGGGAGTTTCTAGTTGCGGCGTTTCTAGTTGTGGAGTGTCTAGTTGTGGAGTTTCAAGTTTAGGAATTTATAGGTGTGGAGTTTGTAGTTGTTGAGTTTCTAGTTGTCGGGTTTCTAGTTGCGGCGTTTCTAGCTATGGAGTGTCTAGTTGTGGAGCTTTTAGTTGAGCAGTCTCTAGTTGTTGAGTCTCTAGCTGTGGAAATTGTAGTTGTGGAGTTTCTAGTCAGAGTTTGTTGTTGCGGAGTTTCTAGATGTGGTTTTACTAGTTGTAGAGTTTCTGGCTGTGGAGTTTCCAGTTGCGGAGTTTCTAGTTATGGAGTTTCTAGTTGTGAGGTTTGTATTTGCGGAATTTCTAGTGTTGGAGTTTCTAGTGGTGGAGTCTCTAGTTGTGGAGTTTCTAGTTGTGGAGTTTCTAGTGGCGAACTCTCAAGTTGCGGAGTTTCTAGTTGTGGAGTTTCTAGCTGTGGAGTTTCTAGTTGTTGAGTTTCTAGTTGACGAGTTTCAATTTGTGAAGTCTCAAGTTGTGGAGTTTCTAGCTGAGGAGTTTCTAGTTGCGGAGTTTGTAGTTGCGGAGTTTCTAGTTGCAGAGTTTCTATTTGTGGAGATTCTATTTGCCGAGTTTCTTGTTGCGAAGTCTCAAGTTGTGGAGTTTCTAGCTGTGGAGTTTCTAGTTGAGGAGTTTCTAGTTGTGGAGTTTCTAGTTGTTGAGATTCTAGTTGCCAAGTTTCTTGTTGCGAAGTCTCAAGTTGTGGAGTTTCTAGCTGTGGAGTTTCTAGTTGCGGAGTTTCTAGTTGTGGAGTTTCTAGTTGTGGAGTTTCTAGTTGTGGAATTTGTAGTTGTGGAGAATCTAGTTGTGGAGTTTCTAGTTGGGGAGTTTCTAGTTGCGGAGTTTCTAGTTGTGGAGTTTCTAGTTGCGGAGTTTTAGTTGTGGAGTTTCAAGTTGAGGAGTTTATTGGTGTGGAGTTTCTAGTTGTTGAGTTTCTAGTTGTCGGGTTTCAAGTTGCGGAGTATCTAGTTGTGGAGTTTCTAGTTGTGGAGCTTTTAGTTGAGGAGCCTCTAGTTGTTGAGTCTCTAGCTGTGGAAATTCTAGTTGTGTAGTTTCTGCTTGCAGAGTTTGTTGTTGCGGAGTTTCTAGATGTGGTGTTTCTAGTTGTGGAGTTTCTAGTTGTGGAATTTGTAGTTGTGGAGTATTTAGTTGTGGTGTTTCAAGTTGTTTAGTTTCTAGCTGTGGAGTTTCTAGTTGCGGAGTTTCTAGTTGCAGAGTTTGTAGTTGCGGAGTTTTCTAGTTGTGGAGCTTCTAGTGGCGGAGTTCCAAGTTGTGGAGTTTCTAGTTGTGGAGTTACTAGCTGTGAAGTTTCTAGTGGCGGAGTCTCTAGTTGTGCAGTCTCTTGTTGTTGAGTTGCTAGTTGTGAAGTTTTTAGTTGTGGGGTTTCTAGCTGTGGAGTTTCTAGTTGCGGAGTTTCTAGTTGTGGAATTTGTAATTGTGGAGTATCTAGTTGTGGTGTTTCAAGTTGTGGAGTCTGTAGTTGTGGAGTATCTATTTGTTGGGTTTCAAGTTGTGGAGTTTCTAGTTGTGGAGTTTATAGTGGTTGAGTTTCCAGTTGACGAGTTTCTATTTGCGAAGTCTCAAGTTGTAGAGTTTCTAGCTGTAAAGTTTATAGTTGCAGAGTTTCTAGTTGCGGAGTTTACAGTTGTGGAGTTTCTAGTTTTGGAATTTCAATCTGTGTAGTTTCTAGTTGTAGAGTCTCAATTTTAGAGTTCCTAGTTGTGAAGTCTCTAGTTGTGGAGTTTCTAGTTGTGGAGTGTTTATTTGTGGAGTTTCTAGTTGTGAAGTTTCTAGTTGTAGAGTTTCTAGTTGGAGTTTTAAGTTTTCGAGTTCCTTGTTGTAGATTTTCTATTTGCAGAGTTTCTAGTTGTGGAGTTTCTAGTTGTGGGGTTTGTAGTTGTGGAAATTTTAGCTGTGGAGTTTCTACTTATGGAATCTCTAGTCGTGGAGTTTCTAGTTGTGTAGTTTCTATCTGAGGAGTTTCTAAATGCAAAATCTCTAATTGTGCAGTCTCTAGTTGTGGAGTTTCTAGTTGTGGAGTTTCTAGCGGTGGAGTTTCTTGTTGGGGAGTTTCTAGTTGTGAAGTTTCTAGTTGTGGATTTTCTAGTTGCGGAGTTTCTAGTTGCGGAGTTTCCAGTTGGGGAGTTTCTGCTTGAGTTTATAATTGTGGATTTTCTAGTTGCAGAGTTTCGAGTTGCAGAGTTTCAAGTTGTTGAGTTTCTAGTTGCGGAGTTTCTAGCTGCGGAATTTCTAGTTGCGGAGTCTCTAGTTGTGCAGTCTCTAGTTGTTGAGTTTCTAGTTGTGAAGTTGATAGTTGAGGGGTTTCTAGCTGTGGAGTTTCTAGTTGCGGAGTTTCTATTTGCAGAGTTTCTAGTTGCGGAGTTTCTAGCTGCAGAGTTTCTAGTTGTGCAGTTTATAGTTGGGGAGTTTCTAGTTGTGGAGTGTCTAGTTGTGGAGTTTGTAGTTGTGGAGTTTTAGTTGTGGAGTTTCAAGTTGAGGAATTTATAGGTGTGGAGTTTGTAGTTGTTGAGCTTCTAGTCGACGGGTTTCTAGTTGCGGAGTTTCTAGTTGGGGAGTGTCTAGTTGTTGAGCTTTTAGTTGAGGAGTCTCTAGTTGTTGAGTCTCTAGCTGTGGAAATTGTAGTTGTGGAGTTTCTAGTCAGAGTTTGTTGTTGCGGAGTTTCTAGATGTGGTTTTTCTAGTTGTAGAGTTTCTGGCTGTGGAGTTTCCAGTTGCGGAGTTTCTAGTTATGGAGTTTCTAGTTGTGAGGTTTGTAGTTGCGGAATTTCTAGTGTTGGAGTTTCTAGTGGTGGAGTCTCTAGTTGTGGAGTTTCTAGTTGTGGAGTTTCTAGTGGCGAACTCTCAAGTTGCGGAGTTTCTAGTTGCAGAGTTTGTAGTTGCGGAGTTTTCTAGTTGTGAAGCTTCTAGTGGCGGAGTTTCAAGTTGTGGAGTTTCTAGTTGTGGAGTTACTAGCTGTGAAGTTTCTAGTGGCGGAGTCTCTAGTTGTGCAGTCTCTAGTTGCAGAGTTTCTAGTTGTGGAGATTCTAGTTGCCGAGTTTCTTGTTGCGAAGTCTCAAGTTGTGGAGTTTCTAGCTGTGGAGTTTCTAGTTCCGGAGTTTCTAGTTGTGGAGTTTCTAGTTGTGGAGTTTCTAGTTTTGGAATTTGTAGTTGTGGAGTATTTAGTTGTGGTGTTTCAAGTT
Organism: Rhipicephalus microplus; assembly: GCF_043290135.1. Taxonomy (NCBI): domain Eukaryota; kingdom Metazoa; phylum Arthropoda; class Arachnida; order Ixodida; family Ixodidae; genus Rhipicephalus; species Rhipicephalus microplus. Next base: position 5,696,858 of record NW_027464590.1, on the reverse strand, counting down.
GTGGAGTTTTTAGCTGTGGATTTTCTAGTTGCAGAGTTTCGAGTTGCAGAGTTTCAAGTTGTGGAGTTTTTAGTTGCGGAATTTCTAGCTGCGGAGTTTCTAGTTGCGGAGTCTCTAGTTGTGCAGTCTATAGTTGTTGAGTTTCTAGTTGTGAAGTTTATAGTTGAGGGGTTTCTAGCTGTGGAGTTTCTAGTTGCGGAGTTTCTATTTGCAGAGTTTCTAGTTGCGCAGTTTCTAGCTGCAGAGTTTCTAGTTGTGGAGTTTCTAGTTGGGGAGTTTCTAGTTGCGGAGTTTCTAGTTGTGGAGTGTCTAGTTGTGGAGTTTCAAGTTTAGGAATTTATAGGTGTGGAGTTTGTAGTTGTTGAGTTTCTAGTTGTCGGGTTTCTAGTTGCGGCGTTTCCAGTTGTGGAGTGTCTAGTTGTGGAGCTTTTAGTTGAGCAGTCTCTAGTTGTTGAGTCTCTAGCTGTGGAAATTGTAGTTGTGGAGTTTCTAGTCAGAGTTTGTTGTTGCGGAGTTTCTAGATGTGGTTTTTCTAGTTGTAGAGTTTCTGGCTGTGGAGTTTCCAGTTGCGGAGTTTCTAGTTATGGAGTTTCTAGTTGTGAGGTTTGTAGTTGCGGAATTTCTAGTGTTGGAGTTTCTAGTGGTGGAGTCTCTAGTTGTGGAGTTTCTAGTTGTGGAGTTTCTAGTGGCGAACTCTCAAGTTGCGGAGTTTCTAGTTGTGGAGTTTCTAGCTGTGGATTTTCTAGTTGTTGAGTTTCTAGTTGACAAGTTTCTATTTGTGAAGTCTCAAGTTGTGGAGTTTCTAGCTGAGGAGTTTCTAGTTGCGGAGTTTGTAGTTGCGGAGTTTCTAGTTGCAGAGTTTCTAGTTGTGGAGATTCTAGTTGCCGAGTTTCTTGTTGCGAAGTCTCAAGTTGTGGAGTTTCTAGCTGTGGAGTTTCTAGTTGCGGAGTTTCTAGTTGTGGAGTTTCTAGTTGTGGAGTTTCTAGTTGTGGAATTTGTAGTTGTGGAGTATTTAGTTGTGGTGTTTCAAGTTGTGGAGTTTTTAGCTGTGGATTTTCTAGTTGCAGAGTTTCGAGTTGCAGAGTTTCAAGTTGTGGAGTTTTTAGTTGCGGAGTTTCTAGCTGCGGAGTTTCTAGTTGCGGAGTCTCTAGTTGTGCAGTCTCTAGTTGTTGAGTTTCTAGTTGTGAAGTTTATAGTTGAGGGGTTTCTAGTTGTGGAGTTTCTAGTTGCGGAGTTTCTATTTGCAGAGTTTCTAGTTGCGGAGTTTCTAGCTGCAGAGTTTCTAGTTGTGGAGTTTCTAGTTGGGGAGTTTCTAGTGACGGAGTTTCTAGTTGTGGAGTTTCTAGTTGTGGAGTTTCTAGTTGTGGAGTTTTAGTTGTGGAGTTTCAAGTTGAGGAATTTATAGGTGTGGAGTTTTTAGTTGTTGAGTTTCTAGTTGTCGGGTTTCTAGTTGCGGAGTTTCTAGTTGTGGAGTGTCTAGTTGTGGAGCTTTTAGTTGAGGAGTCTCTATTTCTTGAGTCTCTAGCTGTGGAAATTCTAGTTGTGGAGTTTCTAGTTGCAGAGTTTGTTGTAACGGAGTTTCTAGATGTGGTTTTTCTAGTTGTAGAGTTTCTGGCTGTGGAGTTTCCAGTTGCGGAGTTTCTAGTTGTGGAGTTTCTAGTTGTGAGGTTTGTAGTTGTGGAATTTTTAGTGGTGGAGTTTATAGTTGTGGAGTCTCTAGTTGTGGAGTCTCTAGTTGTGGAGTTTCTAGTTGTGGAGTTTCTAGTGGTGAAATTTCAAGTTGTGGAGTTTCTAGTTGGGGAGTTTGTAGCTGTGGAGTTTCTAGTTGTTGAGTTTCTAGTTGACGAGTTTCTATTGGCGAAGTCTCAAGTTGTGGAGTTTCTAGCTGTGGAGTTTCTAGTTGCGGAGTTTGTAGTTGCGGAGTTTCTAGTTGCAGAGTTTCTAGTTGTGGAGATTCTAGTTGCCGAGTTTCTTGTTGCGAAGTCTCAAGTTGTGAAGTTTCTAGTTGCGGAGATTCTAGTGGCAGAGTTTCTAGTTGCGGAGTTTTCTAGTTGTGAGATTCTAGTGGCGGAGTTTCAAGTTGTGGAGTTTCTAGTTGCGGAGTTACTAGCTGTGGAGTTTCTAGTTGCGGAGTCTCTAGTTGTGCAGTCTCTAGTTGTTGAGTTGCTAGTTGTGAAGTTTATAGTTGTGGGGTTTCTAGCTGTGGAGTTTCTAGTTGCGGAGTTTCTAGTTGCGGAGTTTCTAGTTGCAGAAATTCTAGTTGTGGATTTTCTAGTTGCGGAGTTTCTAGTTGCGGAGTTTCCAGTTGGGGAGTTTCTACTTGAGTTTATAGTTGTGGATTTTCTAGTTGCAGAGTTTCGAGTTGCAGAGTTTCAAGTTGTTGAGTTTCTAGTTGCGGAGTTTCTAGCTGCGGAATTTCTTGTTGCGGAGTCTCTAGTTGTGCAGTCTCTAGTTGTTGAGTTTCTAGTTGTGAAGTTGATAGTTGAGGGGTTTCTAGCTGTGGAGTTTCTAGTTGTGGAGTTTCTATTTGCAGAGTTTCTAGTTGCGGAGTTTCTAGCTGCAGAGTTTCTAGTTGTGCAGTTTCTAGTTGGGGAGTTTCTAGTTGCAGAGTTTCTAGTTGTGGAGTTTCTAGTTGTGGAGTTTCAAGTTGAGGAATTTATAGGTGTGGAGTTTCTAGTTGCAGAGTTTCTAGTTGTGGAATTTGTAGTTGTGGAGTATCTAGTTGTGGTGTTTCAAGTTGTGGAGTTTCTAGCTGTGGAGTTTCTAGTTGCGGAGTATCTAGTTGCAGAGTTTCTAGTTGCGGAGTTTCTAGTTGTGGAGTGTGTAGTTGTGGAGTATCTAGTTGTGGAGTTTCAAGTTTCAAAATTTGGAGTTTTTAGTTGTGGATTTTGAAGTTGTAGAGTTCCTAGTTGTGGAGTTTCTAGTGGTGGAGTTTCTTTTTGTTGAGTTTCTAGTTGCTGAGTTTCTAGTCGCAAAGTCTCAAGTTGTTGAGTTTCTAGCTGTGGAGTTTCTAGTTGCGGAGTTTCCAGTTGTGGAGTTTCTAGTTGCGGAATTTGTAGTTGTGGAGTATCTAGTTGTGGTGTTTCTAGTTGTGGAGTCTGTAGTTGTGGAGTATCTATTTGTTGGGTTTCAACTTGTGGAGTTTCTAGTTGCGGAGTTTCTAGTTGCGGAGTTTCTAGTTGTGGAGTTTCTAGTTGTGGAGTTTCTAGTTGTGGAATTTGTAGTTGTGGAGAATCTAGTTGTGGAGTTTCTAGTTGGGGAGTTTCTAGTTGCGGAGTTTCTAGTTGTGGAGTTTCTAGTTGTGGAGTTTTAGTTGTGGAGTTTCAAGTTGAGGAATTTATAGGTGTGGAGTTTCTAGTTGTTGAGTTTCTAGTTGTCGGGTTTCAAGTTGCGGAGTTTCTAGTTGTGGAGTTTCTAGTTGTGGAGCTTTGAGTTGAGGAGTCTCTAGTTGTTGAGTCTCTAGCTGTGGAAATTCTAGTTGTGGAGTTTCTGGCTGTGGAGTTTCCAGTTGCGGAGTTTCTAGTTATGGAGTTTCTAGTTGTGAGGTTTGTAGTTGCGGAATTTCTAGTGTTGGAGTTTCTAGTGGTGGAGTCTCTAGTTGTGGAGTTTCTAGTTGTGGAGTTTCTAGTGGCGAACTCTCAAGTTGCGGAGTTTCTAGTTGTGGAGTATTTAGCTGTGGAGTTTCTAGTTGTTGAGTTTCTAGTTGACGAGTTTCTATTTGTGAAGTCTCAGGTTGTGGAGTTTCTAGCTGAGGAGTTTTTTAGTTGCGGAGTTTGTAGTTGCGGAGTTTCTAGTTGCAGAGTTTCTAGTTGTGGAGATTCTAGTTGCCGAGTTTCTTGTTGCGAAGTCTCAAGTTGTGGAGTTTCTTGCTGTGGAGTTTCTAGTTGCGGAGTTTCTAGTTGTGGAGTTTGTAGTTGTGGAGTTTCTAGTTTTGGAATTTGTAGTTGTGGAGTATTTAGTTGTGGTGTTTCAAGTTGCGGAGTTTTTAGCTGTGGATTTTCTAGTTGCAAAGTTTCGAGTTGCAGAGTTTCAAGTTGTGGAGTTTTTAGTTGCGGAATTTCTAGCTGCGGAGTTTCTAGTTGCGGAGTTTCTAGTTGTGCAGTCTCTAGTTGTTGAGTTTCTAGTTGTGAAGTTTATAGTTGAGGGGTTTCTAGCTGTGGAGTTTCTAGTTGCGGAGTTTCTATTTGCAGAGTTTCTAGTTGCGGAGTTTCTAGCTGCAGAGTTTCTAGTTGTGGAGTTTCTAGTTGTGGAGTTTCAAGTTTAGGAATTTATAGGTGTGGAGTTTGTAGTTGTTGAGTTTCTAGTTGTCGGGTTTCTAGTTGCGGAATTTCTACTTATGGAGTGTCTAGTTGTGGAGCTTTTAGTTGAGCAGTCTCTAGTTGTTGAGTCTCTAGCTGTGGAAATTCTAGTTGTGGAGTTTCTGGCTGTGGAGTTTCCAGTTGCGGAGTTTCTAGTTATGGAGTTTCTAGTTGTGAGATTTGTATTTGCGGAATTTCTAGTGTTGGAGTTTCTAGTGGTGGAGTCTCTAGTTGTGGAGTTTCTAGTTGTGGAGTTTCTAGTGGCGAACTCTCAAGTTGCGGAGTTTCTAGTTGTGGAGTTTCTAGCTGTGGAGTTTCTAGTTGTTGAGTTTCTAGTTGACGAGTTTCTATTTGTGAAGTCTCAAGTTGTGGAGTTTCTAGCTGAGGAGTTTCTAGTTGCAGAGTTTCTAGTTGTGGAGATTCTAGTTGCCGAGTTTCTTGTTGCGAAATCTCAAGTTGTGGAGTTTCTAGCTGTGGAGTTTCTAGTTGCGGAGTTCTAGTTGTGGAGTTTCTAGTTGTGGAGTTTCTAGTTGTGGAATTTGTAGTTGTGGAGTATTTAGTTGTGGTGTTTCAAGAGTTGGAGTTTTTAGCTGTGGATTTTCCAGTTGCAGAGTTTCGAGTTGCAGAGTTTCAAGTTGTGGAGTTTTTAGTTGCGGAGTTTCTAGCTGCGGAGTTTCTAGTTGCGGAGTCTCTAGTTGTGCAGTCTCTAGTTGTTGAGTTTCTAGTTGTGAAGTTTATAGTTGAGGGGTTTCTAGTTGTGGAGTTTCTAGTTGCGGAGTTTCTATTTGCAGAGTTTCTAGTTGCGGAGTTTCTAGCTGCAGAGTTTCTAGTTGTGGAGTTTCTAGTTGGGGAGTTTCTTGTTGCGGAGTTTCTAGTTGTGGAGTTTCTAGTTGTGGAGTTTCTAGTTGTGGAGTTTTAGTTGTGGAGTTTCAAGTTGAGGAATTTATAGGTGTGGAGTTTTTAGTTGTTGAGTTTCTAGTTGTCGGGTTTCTAGTTGCGGAGTTTCCAGTTGTGGAGTGTCTAGTTGTGGAGCTTTTAGTTGAGGAGTCTCTATTTCTTGAGTCTCTAGCTGTGGAAATTCTAGTTGTGGAGTTTCTAGTTGCAGAGTTTGTTGTAACGGAGTTTCTAGATGTGGTTTTTCTAGTTGTAGAGTTTCTGGCTGTGGAGTTTCCAGTTGCGGAGTTTCTAGTTGTGGAGTTTCTAGTTGTGACGTTTGTAGTTGTTGAATTTTTAGTGGTGGAGTTTATAGTTGTGGAGTCTCTAGTTGTGGAGTCTCTAGTTGTGGAGTTTCTAGTTGTGGAGTTTCTAGTGGTGAACTCTCAAGTTGTGGAGTTTCTAGTTGGGGAGTTTGTAGCTGTGGAGTTTCTAGTTGTTGAGTTTCTAGTTGACGAGTTTCTATTGGCGAAGTCTCAAGTTGTGGAGTTTCTAGATGTGGAGTTTCTAGTTGCGGAGTTTGTAGTTGCGCAGTTTCTAGTTGCAGAGTTTCTAGTTGTGGAGATTCTAGTTGCCGAGTTTCTTGTTGCGAAGTCTCAAGTTGTGAAGTTTCTAGCTGTGGAGTTTCTAGTTGCAGAGTTTCTAGTTGTGGAGTTTCTAGTTGTGGAATTTGTAGTTGTGGAGTATCTGGTTGTGGTGTTTCAAGTTGTGGAGTTTCTAGCTGTGGAGTTTCTAGTTGCGGAGATTCTAGTGGCAGAGTTTCTAGTTGCGAAGTTTTCTAGTTGTGCGAAGTCTCAACTGAAGTTTCTAGCTGTGGAGTTTCTAGTTGCGGAGTTTCTAGTTGTGGAGTTTCTAGTTGTGGAATTTGTAGTTGTGGAGTATCTAGTTGTGGTGTTTCAAGTTGTGGAGTTTCTAGCTGTGGAGTTTCTAGTTGCGGAGATTCTAGTGACAGAGTTTCTAGTTGCAGAAATTCTAGTTGGGGAGTTTCTAGTTGGGGAGTTTCTAGTTGCGGAGTTTCTAGTTGTGGAGTTTCTAGTTGCGGAATTTGTAGTTGTGGAGTATCTAGTTGTGGTGTTTCAAGATGTGGAGTATCTATTTGTCGGGTTTCAAGTTGTGGAGTTTCTAGTTGTGGAGTTTCTAGCTGTGGAGTTTCTAGTGGTTGAGTTTCCAGTTGACGAGTTTCTATTTGCGAAGTCTCAAGTTGTGGAGTTTCTAACTGTAAAGTTTGTAGTTGCAGAGTTTCTAGTTGCGGAGTTTCCAGTTGTGGAGTTTCTAGTTGTGGAATTTGTAGTTGTGGATTATCTAGTTGTGGAGTTTCTAGCTGTGGAGTTTCTAGTTGTGGAGTATCTAGTTGAAGAGTTTCTAGTTGCGTAGTTTTCTAGTTGGAGGGTTTCTAGTTGCGGAGTTTCTAGCTGCGAAGTTTCTGGTTGCGGAGTCTCTAGTTAGGGAGTTTATAGTTGCGGAGTTTCTAGTTGTGGAGTTTTTTAGTAGTGGAGTTTTAGTTGTGGAGTTTCAAGTTGAGGAATTTATAGGTGTGGAGTTTCTAGTTGTTGAATTTCTAGTTGTCGGGTTTCTAGTTGCGGAGTTTCTAGTTGTGGAGTGTCTAGTTGTGGAGCTTTTAGTTGAGGAGTTTCTAGTTGTTGAGTCTCTAGCTGTGGAAATTCTAGTTGTGGAGTTTCTAGTTGCAGAGTTTGTTGTTGCGGAGTTTCTAGATGTGGTGTTTCTAGTTGTGGAGTTTTGGCTGTGGAGTTTCCAGTTGCGGAGTTTCTAGTTGTTGAGTTTCTAGTTGTGAGGTTCGTAGTTGTGGAGTTTCTAGTGGCGGAGTTTCTAGTTGTGGAGTCTCTAGTTGTGGAGTTTTTAGTTGTGGGGTTCCTAGTTGCGAACTCTCAAGTTTTGGAGTTTCTAGTTGTGGAGTTTCTAGCTGTGGATTTTCTAGTTGTTGAGTTTCTAGTTGACGAGTTTCTATTTGCGAAGTCTCAAGTTGTGGAGTTTTTAGCTGCGGAGTTTCTAGTTGCAGAGTTTCCAGTTGCAGAATTTCTAGTTGTGGAGATTCTAGTTGCCAAGTTTCTTGTTGCGAAGTCTCAAGTTGTGGAGTTTCTAGCTGTGGAGTTTCTAGTTGTGGAATTTGTAGTTGTGGAGAATCTAGTTGTGGAGTTTGTAGTTGGGGAGTTTCTAGTTGCAGAGTTTCTAGTTGTGGAATTTGTAGTTGTGGAGTATCTAGTTGTGGTGTTTCAAGTTGTGGAGTTTCTAGCTGTGGAGTTTCTAGTTGCGGAGTATCTAGTTGCAGAGTTTCTAGTTGCGGAGTTTCTAGTTGTGGAGTGTGTAGTTGTGGAGTATCTAGTTGTGGAGTTTCAAGTTTCAAAATTTGGAGTTTTTAGTTGTGGATTTTGAAGTTGTAGAGTTTCTAGTTTTGGAGTTTCTAGTGGTGGAGTTTCTTTTTGTTGAGTTTCTAGTTGCTGAGTTTCTAGTCGCAAAGTCTCAAGTTGTTGAGTTTCTAGCTGTGGAATTTCTAGTTGCGGAGTTTCCAGTTGTGGAGTTTCTAGTTGCGGAATTTTTAGATGTGGAGTATCTAGTTGTGGTGTTTCTAGTTGTGGAGTCTGTAGTTGTGGAGTATCTATTTGTTGGGTTTCAACTTGTGGAGTTTCTAGCTGTGGAGCTTCTAGTTGCGGAGTTTCTAGTTGTGGAGTTTCTAGTTGTGGAGTTTCTAGTTGTGGAATTTGTAGTTGTGGAGAATCTAGTTGTGGAGTTTCTAGTTGGGGAGTTTCTAGTTGCGGAGTTCCTAGTTGTGGAGTTTCTAGTTGTGGAGTTTTAGTTGTGCAGTTTCAAGTTGAGAAATTTATAGGTGTGGAGTTTCTAGTTGTTGAGTTTCTAGTTGTGGAGTTTCTAGTTGTGGAGCTTTTATTTAAGGAGTGTCTATTTGTTGAGTCTCTAGCTGTGGAAATTCTAGTTGTGGAGTTTCTGGTTGCAGAGTTTGTTGTTGCGGAGTTTCTAGATGTGGTGTTTCTAGTTGTGGAGTTTCTAGTTGTGGAATTTGTAGTTGTGGAGTATCTAGTTGTGGTGTTTCAAGTTGTGTAGTTTCTAGCTGTGGAGTTTCTAGTTTTGGAGTTTCTAGTTGCAGAGTTTGTAGTTGCGGAGTTTTCTAGGTGTGGAGCTTCTAGTGGCGGAGTTTCAAGTTGTGGTGTTTCTAGTTGTGGAGTTACTAGCTGTGGAGTTTCTAGTGGCGGAGTCTCTAGTTGTGATGTCTCTAGTTGTTGAGTTGCTAGTTGTGAAGTTTATAGTTCTTGGGTTTCTAGCTGTGGAGTTTCTAGTTGCGGAGTTTCTAGTTGCAGAGATTCTAGCTGTGAAGTTTCTAGTGGGGAGTTTCTAGTTTAGGAGTTTCTAGTTGTGGAGTTTCTAGTAGCGGAGTTTGTAATTGTGGAGTATCTAGTTGTGGTGTTTCAAGTTGGGGAGTCTGTAGTTGGGGAGTATCTATTTGTTGGGTTTCAAGTTTTGGAGTTTCTAGTTGTGGAGTTTGTAGCTGTGGAGTTTCTAGTGGTTGAGTTTCCAGTTGACGAGTTTCTACTTGCGAAGTCTCAAGTTGTGGAGTTTCTAGCTGTAAAGTTTCTAGTTGCAGAGTTTCTAGTTGCGGAGTTTCCAGTTGTGGAGTTTCTAGTTGTGGAATTTCAATCTGTGTAGTTTCTAGTTGTGTAGTCTCAATTTTGGAGTTCCTAGTTGTGGAGTCTCTAGTTGTGGAGTTTCTAGTTGTGGAGTGTCTATTTGTGGAGTTTCTAGTTGTGAAGTTTCTAGTTGTAGAGTTTTTAGTTGGAGTTTTTAGTTTTCGAGTTCCTTGTTGTAGATTTTCTATTTGCAGAGTTCCTAGTTGTGGAGTTTCTAGTTGTGGGGTTTCTAGTTGTGGAAATTTTAGCTGTGGAGTTTCTACTTATGGAATCTCTAGTCATGGAGTTTCTAGTTGTGTAGTTTCTATCTGAGGAGTTTCTAAATGCAAAGTCTCTAGTTGTGCAGTCTCTAGTTGTGGAGTTTCTACTTGTGAAGTTTCTAGTTGTGGAGTTTCTTGTTGGCGAGTTTCTAGTTGTGAAGTTTCAAGTTGTGGATTTTCTAGTTGCGGAGTTTCTAGTTGCGGAGTTTCCAGTTGATGATGATGATGTTTGATGTTTTATGGCGCAAGGGCCGATTCACGACCAAAGAGCGCCAGTTCATCTTACTAAAAAATATGGACAATGATTGTGATAAGCGGCTGTATAAGGGCCATAAAATTCCTCGCAGTAAGGCGGGTAAAAACATACAGGTAATAAAATCATGACCATGCCGTGAAAGGTGTGTGTGATGTGAACAGATGACAAAAGTTGGTGATAATAAAAGACGATGGTGGATATGTATGGCAATAGCACAAGTGCCTCACTCGTTCAAACCCTTGCGTCCAAGGGCCGTGAGGCATGTGCTTTTTTGTGTAGCCACCGCAGCAAAAACCTCTCTGGAGAGGTCCTGCTACGGTATGCCCGGGTATATGACATGAAAGCTGTGAATTTCTTTTAAAAACGCTAACAATGAATTATAACTAAAAAGTGGTTCCCTACCGACAAACATTGCAGGGTGTAAAGGTATATGTTGTCGGTAGAGTATTGGAAAATGTTGTTTTCTAAGAGTTTCTAAGTGTTTACACTGAATTAACATGTGAAGGACGGTTAAGTATTCCCCACATCTGTCACACAATGGTGGATTGCCACCAGACAAAAGGTGTGTGTGTGTCGTGTATGTGTGTCCTATCCTGAGTCTTGTTAGTGTTACCTCTGTTAGACGCGATTTTGATACTGGTGGCCAATGGCCAAGGTGTGGCTTGATAACGTGTAGTTTGTTTTGTGTGTGTGTATCCCACTTGCTCTGCCAGTAGTCCCTGAGTTTTCGTTTGAGAGACGGCTTAAGATCAAGGACCGGGATTGATGTCGGTGTAACGGCGGTGCTTTCGTGGGCGGATGCAGCAAGCTGATCCGCCATCACGTTGCCTTGAATCTCACGGTGCCCTGGCACCCAGCACACAACAACATGTCTGTTGAGTGTGTAGAGGGTGCATAAAATGGAGTAAAGTGAAACGAGGACAGGGTTTTTTTGTTTTTTAAGACTGTGCAGAGCCGTTACCACACTGAGGGAGTCTGTATAAATTACTGCTTTTTGTATTTGTGATTGTTTGATGTGTTTAGCTGCCACAAGTATCGCGTAAGCTTCCGCTGTGAAGATACTTGTGCCTGGATGTAGAGGGCCAGCATCCGAAAAGGAAGGGCCAACAGCAGCGTAGGACACAGAAGAGTTAGACTTAGAGGCATCTGTGAAAAACTCAGGACGTGTGTATTTGTATTGAAGTTCCAAGAAGTATGTTCGAATATGGGCAATAGGCGCATGTTTTGTAACTTCTAAAAAAGACACATCGCAATCTATAGTCTGCCACTGCCACGGTGGCGGGTATGCAACAGGAGCCATTAAACTGTGTTCAAGTGATACTGCAGTTTCTTCAGCTAGACCCTTCAGGCGAACTGAGAAGGGCTGCCTCATTGAAGGCCTGTTTTGAAAAAGAATGGAGCTCGATAAGTCATTAATAGTAGAGTATGAGGGGTGCCTCTTGTCTGCTTTCACCTTAAGGAAATATATAAAGGACATGTAGGTTCTTTGCAGATGAAGGGACCACTCATTTGACTCAACGTAAAGGCTTTCTACGGGGCTGGTGCGAAAAGCACCCGTAGAAAGGCGGATGCCCGAATGGTGCACGGGATCCAGCATCTTCAAAGCACTTTGAGTCGCTGACTGATAAACAATGGCCCCATAATCTAAGCGGGTGCGAATAAGGCTTCTATACAGGTTCATGAGGCATTTCCTGTCACTACCCCACGTAGTACGTGACAACACTTTTATAACATTCATGGCTTTTAAACATTTTGTTTTTAAATACTTTATGTGGGGTACGAAGGTCAACTTGTTGTCCAAGATTAAGCCTAAGAATTTATGCTCGGCTTTGACGGACAGTTGTTGCCCGTTCAGTTGAATGTCGGGTTCCGAGTGCATGCCTCTCTTTCGAGAGAACAAGACACATGTGCTTTTTTGTGGGTTAAGTCGAAATCCGTTTTCATCTGCCCATTTGGAGACCTTATTTAAACCAAGCTGAACCTGCCGCTCACACATGGCCAAGTTGCATGACTTGAAGCCAAGCTGAACGTCGTCGACATATGTACAATAGAACATATTGCGAGGGATGGACAAGTGCAAGGAATTCATCTTGATGAGAAAAAGTGTGCAGCTAAGTACACCACCTTGTGGCACGCCTGTTTCCTGGACGAATGTTTGGGAAAGAACCGTGCCCACTCGGACACGGAATGTCCGGTTTGACAGGTAACTTTCGATTATGTGAAACACTCTTCCGCGCACGCCAAGGTGGGACAGGTCTCTTAGAATTCCGAAACGCCATGTTGTATCATAAGCCTTTTCGATATCGAGGAATACAGAGAGAAAATATTGTTTATGGACGAAGGCGTCCCTGATCTGTGCCTCTATACGAACAAGGTGGTCTGTGGTGGATCTACTTTCTCGAAACCCGCACTGAAATGGATCGAGCAAATTGTTTATTTCAAGAAAGTGTACAAGTCTGCAGTTTATCATTTTTTCAAAGATTTTGCACAAGCAGCTTGTGAGTGCAATAGGCCTATAACTGGAAGGTAAGGAAGGGTCCTTGCCGTCTTTCAAAACGGGAATTATAATAGCCTCTTTCCAGGAGTTAGGGATAGTGCCAGAAAACCAGATAGCATTGTACAAACAAAGTAAGGTTTTTCGCGTTTCGATCGGCAGGTTTTTTAACATTTCATAAACGACACGGTCAGAACCTGGGGCAGAAGTACTGCAGGAGTTTAGGGATTTTCGGAGCTCAGCTAGACTGAACGCTTGATTATATGCCTCGTATCCAGTGCATTTGTGTTCGAGTTTCTGCTTTTCTATTCTTGTTCTGTATTTTTGGAAAGTGTCAGTATAGTGGGATGAGCTGGACACCTGTTCGAAGTGTGCACCGAGGAAGTTTGCCTGATCTTCCAAGGTGTCACCCTGAGTGTTTACGAGTGGAAGTGTGTGTACTTGTTTTCCTGCTATCCTACCGACCATGTTCCAGACTTTAGCTTCCTGTGTGTATGAATTGATCCCTGACAAAAAATTCTGCCAACTTTCTCTTCTTGCCTGCCGACGCGTTCGCCTGCCTTGAGACTTTATTTTCTTGAAGGTGTCAAGATTTTCGGCTGTCGGTGAGTTCCGAAGCAGCCTCCAAGCTCTGTTTTGCTGTTTGCGCGCGTTTCGGCATTCAGAGTTCCACCATGGCACACGCCGTTTTCCAGGGTGTCCATTTGTTTGTGGGATGCATTTTGTTGCAGCATCAATCAAAAATGCTGTGAAGTAGTTGACAGCAACATCAATGTTCAAAGTACTTATGTCATTCCAACCTAGACGAGCGATGGTATAAAAGTGTTCCCAGTCGGCTCTGTTTATGAGCCACTTGGGAACACGTGATGGACACTCAGTTACTGTATTTGTGCTCAAAACTATGGGGAAGTGGTCACTTCCGTACAGATTACTGATGACTTTCCACTGGAGTAGGGGCACAAGAAATGGGGATACTATGCTTAGGTCTATGGAGGAGTAGGTGTTATTGGCGAGATTATAATACGTTGAGTCTTTTCGATTTAGAAGACACGCGCTTGAGGAGAGAAGGAACTCTTCTATCAATCGACCTCGCGCGTCATACCGAGAGTCACCCCATAGCCTGCTATGCGCATTAAAGTCTCCAAGGAGAACATAGGGCTCCGGAAGTTCATCAATTAAAGAGTGTAAATCACGTTTTTGCAGCTGATAGCTAGGAGGAATGTAGATAGTGCAGATTGTGATCAGTTTATCAAAAAGAACTGCTCGAACAGCCACTGCCTCAAGGGATGTTTGGAGTTGTAAGTGTGTGCATGCAATTCCTTGATTCACAATGATGGCAACACCTCCGGATGATGTCATAGCATCAACACGGTCCTTTCGGAATATAACGTATTTACGGAGAAAATTTGTGTGCTTTGAATTAAGGTGTGTTTCTTGTACACACAGCACTTTTGGTGAGTATTCGTGTAAGAGTTCTTGGATGTCGTCAAGGTTTCTGAAAACGCCCCTGACGTTCCATTGTATAATTTGAGTGTTCATGGTGAATGTAAAATAGTGCTGTGTGTACGAAAAGCGAGTGGCTGTTTAGACAGAGTTTGACTTCACTTAACAGGGCCGTCACCAGGCCCTGTTATCGGCTTTTTTGTTTTCTTGGCGCGCTCCAAGGAGCCACGCCGCTCTTTCGGCACCAAGGGTGCCGACGTATCCATTGCCTCCTCGGAGGCACTGGATGCCCGCACGTGCGGGCTGCTAGTTCGAATTTCGGGCCTCACCTGCGGAGGTGAGGCCTTGAGACTGGAGGACTCTGGAGTCTCAGGTCTCTGTTTGGGAGTAGGCGGTGTAGCCTGGGCTACAGCCGCCTTGGGGGCAGGTGCCACAACCACCGGCTCGGTATGCGCGGGCCGAGGGAGTGGCGAGGGCTGGTGCGGCGGTGCCCCCTGACGCGCCGCATCAGCGTATGTAGCTCCATAGAATGGAGCGACTCTTCGCCGTGCTTCCTTAAATGTAATGTTTTCCTTCACCTTCAACGTATTTATTTCTTTTTCTTTTTTCCAGTATGTGCAGGAGCGTGAATATGCGGCATGGTTTCCTTCGCAGTTTACACAGTGTGGTGGTTGTTTGCAGTTCTCAGACACGTGGCCTAGAACTCCACATTGTGCACAAGTCTGGCGACCACGACACGTTTTGGAGCCATGGCCATATTTCTGGCATTGGAAGCAACGGCGGGGGTTGGGAATATATGGTCTCACGGATGTCTTTGTGTACCCAGTCTGAATAGTTTCCGGCAAATCGCTCGAAGCAAAGGTCAGTACTAAGTGTTTGGTTGGGATTTCCTTTTGATCTCTTCTGATCTTAATACGCTGTACGTTTGTCACGTTCTGGCTCTTCCATCCTTCCAGAAGTTCAGCTTCCGTCAGCTCAAGCAAATCTACGTCTGATACGACCCCGCCGGATGAGTTCATGGACCTGTGTGGCGTAATACTGATGGGTGTGTCTCCAAACGTTGTGAGGGTGTTCAGTTTATCGAATTGGTTTTGTTCATGTATTTCAAGGAGTAGATCTCCACTGGCCATTTTGGTAACCTTGTACCCGGCACCGAGAGTTTCGGTTAAGGACCTAGCCACTACGAAGGGGGATACTGTTCTGGCTTGCTTGTTAGTTTTTTCACAGTGTATAACATGGAATCGAGGAAAGGTTTGTCTTGGCCGCATGAAAAAGTTGATATCTTCGGTGCGTACCCGCTTTGAGGAGGCACGATCACTTAGTAAAGGGAATGCTTTGTGCATGCTAATTGTATGTTGTTCGGTGGCGTTGGCGGCCACCCACCACGGAGCCCAACGAGGGGACGCTGCAGGTTTACAGATGCTGAAACCTGCAGACGCCAGCCGTACAACGCCACTATAACCCAATGCGCCTAGACCAAGGTAGGCTATTTGCACAGGGTTAACCCTAGCCGCCAGGAAGTTTGGAAGTAAACGGAAGAGAGTAGAAGACAGGACAGATAAACAGTAAGAGATAAAGACGAAGATGTAGGGAGAGAGAGATAGGAAAAGGCGACTGCCGATTTCCCCTGGGTGGGTCAGCCCAGGGGTGCCGTCTACGTGAAGCCGGGGCCAAAGGGGTGTGTTGCCTCTGCCGGGGGGCCTTAACGGTCCAATCACCCAGCGTCGGCTCAACCCCCAGGATCCCCTTTTCCCCGGACACGGCAAAGCCACGCACGGCTAGGCGTGGGAGGGAGTAGAAACTCCCCCGTTAGCTCGGGTCCGTGGTGTCGCTACACACCAAACGCCTACTTGCGCAGGCGCCCCTGCGGGCAGTTTCCAGTTGGGGAGTTTCTACTTGAGTTTATAGTTGTGGATTTTCTAGTTGCGGAGTTTCGAGTTGCAGAGTTTCAAGTTGTGGAGTTTCTAGTTGCGGAGTTTCTAGTGGCGGAGTCTCTAGTTGTGCAGTCTCTAGTTGTTGAGTTTCTACTTGTGAAGCTTATAGTTGAGGGGTTTCTAGCTGTGGAGTTTCTAGTTGCGGAGATTCTAGTTGCCGAGTTTTTTGTTGTGAAGTCTCAACTTGTGGAGTTTCTAGCTGTGGAGTTTCTAGTTGCGGAGTTTCTAGTTGTGGATTTTCTAGTTGTGGAGTTTCTAGTTGTGGAATTTGTAGTTGTGGAGTATCTAGTTGTGGTGTTTCAAGTTGTGGAGTTTCTAGCTGTGGAGTTTCTAGTTGCGGAGTTTAGAGTAGCAGAGTTTCTAGTTGCGGAGTTTTTTAGTTGTGGAGATTCTAGTTGTGGAGTTTCTAGTTGGGGAGTTTCTAGTTGCGGAGTTTCTAGTTGTGGAGTTTCTAGTTGTGGAGTTTTAGTTGTGGAGCTTTTAGTTGAGGAGCCTCTAGTTGTTGAGTCTCTAGCTGTGGAAATTCTAGTTGTGGAGTTTATGGTTGCAGAGTTTGTTGTTGCGGAGTTTCTAGATGTGGTGTTTCTAGTTGTGGAGTTTCTAGTTGTGGAATTTGTAGTTGTGGAGTATCTAGTTGTGGTGTTTAAGTTGTGGAGTTTCTAGCTGTGGAGTCTCTAGTTGTTGAGTTGCTAGTTGTGAAGTTTATAGTTCTGGGGTTTCTAGCTGTGGAGTTTCTAGTTGCGGAGTTTCTAGTTGCAGAGTTTCTGGTTGCGGAGTTTCTAGTTGCAGAGATTCTAGTTGTGAAGTTTCTAGTGGGAAGTTTCTAGTTGAGGAGTTTTTAGTTCTGGCGTTTCTTGTTGGGGAGTTTCTAGCTGTGAAGTTTCTAGTTGTGGATTTTCTAGTTGCGGAGTTTCTAGTTGCGGAGTTTCCAGTTGGGGAGTTTCTACTTGAGTTTATAGTTGTGGATTTTCTAGTTGCAGGGTTTCGAGTTGCAGAGTTTCAAGTTGTGGAGTTTCTAGCTGCGGAGTTTCTAGTTGCGGAATCTCTAGTCGTGGTGCTTTTAGTTGTGTAGTTTCTATCTGAGGAGCTTCTAAAAGCAAAGTCTCCAGTTGTGCAGTCTCTTGTTGTTGAGTTTCTAGTTGTGAAGTTTATAGTTGAGGGGTTTCTAGATGTGGAGTATCTAGTTGTGGAGTTTCTATTTGCAGAGTTGCTAGTTGCGGAGTTTCTAGTGGCACAGTTTCTAGTTGTGGAGTTTCTAGTTGGGGAGTTTCTAGTTGCGGAGTTTCTAGTTGCGGAGTTTCTAGTTGTGGAGTTTTAGTTGTGGAGTTTCAAGTTGAGGAATTTATAGGTGTGGAGTTTCCAGTTGTTGAAGTTCTTGTTGTCAGGTTTCTAGTTTCGGAGTTTCTAGTTGTGGAGCTTTTAGTTGAGGGGTCTCTAGTTGTTGAGTCTCTAGCTGTGGAAATTCTAGTTGTGGAGTTTCTAGTTGCAGAGTTTGTTGTTGCGGAGTTTCTAGATGTGGTGTTTCTAGTTGTGGAGTTTCTTGCTGTGGAGTTTCCAGTTGCGGAGTTTCTAGTTGTGGAGTTTCTAGTTGTGAGGTTCGTAGTTGTGGAGTTTCTAGTGGTGGATTTTCTAGTTGTGGAGTTTCTATTTGCAGAGTTGCTAGTTGCGGAGTTTCTAGTTGCACAGTTTCTAGTTGTGGAGTTTCTAGTTGGGGAGTTTCTAGTTGCGGAGTTTCTAGTTGCGGAGTTTCTAGTTGTGGAGTTTTAGTTGTGGAGTTTCAAGTTGAGGAATTTATAGGTGTGGAGTTTCTAGTTGTTTAAGTTATAGTTGTCGGGTTTTTAGTTTCGGAGTTTCTAGTTGTGGAGCTTTTAGTTGAGGAGTCTCTAGTTTTTGAGTCTCTAGCTGTGGAAATTCTAGTTGTGGAGTTTCTAGTTGCAGAGTTTTTTGTTGCGGAGTTTCTAGATGTGGTGTTTCTAGTTGTGGAGTTTCTTTCTGTGAAGTTTCCAGTTGCGGAGTTCCTAGTTGTGGAGTTTCTAGTTGTGAGGTTCGTAGTTGTGGAGTTTCTAGTTGCGGAGTTTCTAGTTGCGGAGTTTCTAGTTGTCGAGATTCTCGTTGCCAAGTTTCTTGTTGCGAAGCCTCAAGTTGTGGAGTTTCTAGCTGTGGAGTTTCTAGTTGCGGAGTTTCTAGTTGTGGAGTTTCGAGTTGTGGAGTTTTTAGATGTGAAATTTGTAGTTGTGGAGTATCTAGTTGTGGTGTTTCAAGTTGTGGAGTTTCTAGCTGTGGAGTTTCTAGTTGCGGCGGAGTTTCTAGTGGCAGAGTTTCTAGTTGAGGAGTTTTCTAGTTCTGGAGATTCTATTGGCGGAGTTTCAAGTTGTGGACTTTCTAATTGCGGAGTTACTAGCTGTGGAGTTTCTATTTGCGGAGTCTCTAGTTGTGCAGTCTCTAGTTGTTGAGTTGCTAGTTGTGAAGTTTATTGTTGTGGGGTTTCTATCTGTGGAGTTTCTAGTTGCGGAGATTCTAGTTGCAGAGTTTCTAGTTGCGGAGTTTCTAGTAGCAGAGATTCTAGTTGGAGAGATTCTAGTTGGAGAGTTTCTAGTTGCGGAGTTTCTAGTTGTGGAGTTTATAGTTGCGGAATTTGTAGTCGTGGAGTATCTAGTTGTGGTGTTTCAGGTAGTGGAGTCTGTAGTTGTGGAGTATCTATTTGTTGGGTTTCAAGTTGTGGAGTTTCTAGTTGTGGAGTTTCTAGCTGTGGAGTTTCTAGTGGTTGAGTTTACAGTTGACGAGTTTCTATTTGCGAAGTCTCAAGTTGTGGAGTTTCTAACTGTAAAGTTTCTAGTTGCAGAGTTTCTAGTTGCAGAGTTTCCAGTTGTGGAGTTTCTAGTTGTGGAATTTGTAGTTGTGGAGTATCTAGTTGTGGTGTTTCAAGTTGTGGAGTCTGTAGTTGAGGAGTATCTATTTGTTGGGTTTCAAGTTGTGGAGTTTCTAGTTGCGGAGTTTCTAGCTGCGGAGTTTCTAGTAGCGGAGTCTCTAGTTGTGCAGTCTCTAGTTGTTGAGTTTCTAGTTTTGAAGTTTACAGTTGAGGGGTTTCTATCTGTGGAGTTTCTAGTTGCGCAGTTTCCATTTGCAGAGTTTCTAGTTGCGGAGTTTCTAGCTGCAGAGTTTCTAGTTGTGGAGTTTCAAGTTGAGGAATTTATAGGTGTGGAGTTTGTAGTTGTTGAGTTTCTAGTTGCGGAGTTTCGAGTTGCAGAGCTTCAAGTTGTGGAGTTTCTAGTTGCGGAGTTTCTAGCTGCGGAGTTTCTGTTTGCGGAGTCTCTAGTTGTGCAGTCTCTAGTTG
The DNA here is from genome assembly GCF_043290135.1 of Rhipicephalus microplus. Taxonomy (NCBI): domain Eukaryota; kingdom Metazoa; phylum Arthropoda; class Arachnida; order Ixodida; family Ixodidae; genus Rhipicephalus; species Rhipicephalus microplus. The sequence goes on along the minus strand of NW_027464590.1, from coordinate 5,678,250 downwards.
TTGAGTTTCTAGTTGTGAAGTTTATAGTTGAGGGGTTTCTAGCTGTGGAGTTTCTAGTGGCGGAGTTTCTATTTGCAGAGTTTCTAGTTGCGGAGTTTCTAGTTGCAGAGTTTCTAGGTGGGGAGTTTCTAGTTGGGGAGTTTGTAGTTGCGGAGTTTCTAGAGTTGGAGTTTCTAGTAGTGGAGTTTTAGTTGTGGAGTTTCAAGTTGAGGAAATTTAGAGGTGTGGAGTTTCTAGTTGTTGAGTTTCTAGTTGTCGGGTTTCTAGTTGCGGAGTTTCTAGTTGTGGAGTGTCTAGTTGTGGAGCTTTTAGTGTAGGAGTTTCTAGTTCTTGAGTCTCTAGCTGTGGAAATTCTAGTTGTGGAGTTTCTAGTTGCAGAGTTTGTTGTTGCGGAGTTTCTAGATGTGGTAATTCTAGTTGTGGAGTTTCTGGCTGTGGAGTTTCCAGTTGCGGAGTTTCTAGTTGTTGAGTTTCTAGTTGTGAGGTTCGTAGTTGTGGAGTTTCTAGTGGTGGAGTTTCTAGTTGTGGAGTCTCTAGTTTTGGAGTTTCTAGTTGTGGGGTTTCTAGTTGCGAACTCTCAAGTTGTGGAGTTTCTAGTTGTGTAGTTTCTATCTTTAGAGTTTCTAGTTGTTGAGTTTCTAGTTGACCAGCGTTCATTTGAGCTCCGCTTCTTGACAGCAAAAGGGCCCGTCCTGTGAACAGAAGATCCGGGAAAAGTTGCAAACTACTTATTCTCTCCGTAAAAGAGAACGTCCCCCTTTTTTTCTCTTGTGGCAAGTGAGAGTGCCACCTGGCATCACCAAGCGTCCGCGTACCTTGGCGTGACGCAAGGATTAATGAGAATGGCGTGCGCACATTTGTGTTAAATACGTTGTTTCATTCGCGTGATTGGAGCCTTGATGAAGCTGAGATGAACTTTAATTAGGGAGAAAGGAAGAAAGGAGGTGCTTCAGTCATTCCCAAAGGCTAAGTAAGTTAAAGCAGCTTGATGTCTTACTGCTCACGCTATGCTCATCCCCGGTGCCTTGTCCCAGAATGGAGCTTCCTTGTCTTGGCAGTTCGTGAATGACAATAGAGAAAATTAGGTTAAGGAGAAGCTTGGTGTGCGCCTAGCATTAAACAACATGTTATCCAATAATTACCGGTAATGTAACAAAATTTCTTGTGATCATACACTGCAACGTGGTATCTAGCTGTACCCAGTGTAGATGCCTTGAAAATCTATGACGTCGCATCAAGGGGGCATCTCCCCCCGCAACTACTTTCGCGCATCTTCTCTCTCACCAACCGTCGTATCGCGCTACGAGTGGTGTTCTTGCACTTTTTATTGAATTGTAGTTTACTAATACGCAAAAAATATTGTTTTTATCTTCAGTGTCACTTCAACGGCATCCACGCTACTCATTCGTATACACTTCATGATTTGTTGAGTTCTAAACATAGAATAGTTTTTTATGCGAAGCATTTGTAAGCGAACTTCGGCGACTTTGAGCGTATCTATCTATCTATCTATCTATCTATCTATCTAGCCGCCTACGACTTTAAGCTCTCCTGGCTGTTTCGATAATGGTATCAATACCAAACTTGGTATGGCATAATATGACTGTATGAAAAACCCATTTAGCTAGTCATACGATGAAATTCATAACATGAATGTCATCAACGTCAAGATTTACATTTCATGGTTCTGCAGCTCTTGCGGTGGTTTAGTTCACATGGCATGTTGCAAAACTTGTATGGTATGGCATGATTGAATGGCAAACACAAGCGATAGACCCTAACATGAAAATCATGACATGCGTTTCATGTAAGAACATGACTACATGCCTCGCTCATGATGCGTTCGCGGCCGTTTCGCTGGCGTCACATATACCAAATTTGTTATTACGGTACGTGAATTGATGACGAAGCTACGTGATTGGTGTAAATATGATAAACATGAGATGCGTGTCATGTGAGAACATGACTACATGCAATGGTCATGATGCAATCATGGCTGTTTCGCTCGCTTCACATGTATTAAACTCAGTATTACGCGACCCGAACAGACGACCTAGGTAAATGACACATCCAAACATGATAATAATGACATGCGTGTCATGTAACAAAATGACTACATGCCACACTCATAATGCGCTCGCGGCTGTTTCGCTAGCTTCACATATGCCAAATTTGGTATTACGTGACGTCAATGAATGAGGAAGGTATGTCACTGTTGCAAACATGACAATAATGAGATGTGTGCCATGTGAGAACGTGACTAAATGACACAGTCAAAGTGCCAATACATTTCGACATGACGTGGGGCACGTGCTCGCCGGCGTTCATTTTGTCACGTCACGCCGGCGTTGCCACGCCAGGCGCTGGTCCTGCCGTATACCCACACGTGGGCACTGCGTTGCTTTGACGCATGTGTATTCTAGTGCGTCCGGCATCCCTCCGTTCTGAAAAAAGGGAGACGCAGTGTTGTCTGGTTAACGCATCGGCGCGAAATTCAGCATGTCGTATTTCGCGCCAGTTGCCGTCGGGCCGTGGGTGGCTCTTTGGGTTGCCCAAGCAGGATCAGTGCTGGTGCCACAAAGGCTATCATCTTTGCTGTGGTTGGTGTCAGCGTCTTAGTCTTCCTGGTGAACTCAGGTAGAGACCTGTGTTCTGGCGGAAGCCATTGCTGACAGTGGCTAACTCAGTGCTTAAAGTCGATGTTCCTTTGATGGTGTGCACTTGGCTCATGACTGGAGGGTGGCGTACAGTTCCTGGGCTGGGAAGCACCTCCACCAGAACTCACGGGGTCGTGGCGCGGACGAAGGAAGCACACTAGTAGTTCAGGTTGAACTTTTATTTGGCCAATCTTCTGGCCTCTCAAAAAGAACGTCATATTACAGCAAGGTACTGATAGCAGTGAGCACAACGTCAGCCGTTGATTGAAAACTGGCAAGCGGTGATGCGCGTCAACATTTATACAAGTGTCGTCAAATATTCTAGCGTTATTGATAGCAACCACTTAGGCTCTAGAACAATCTGTAATGTTCGCGAAATTGGCGTAATCTTATTTAAGTTATCCACTACATCCACGAGGCTTCTTGAAAAGTGCAGGCGCAGTTTGCGCTGTGAATTACGTACAGTGCAACGGGGTGGTAAGCAAACTTCAGGGAGGAACATGACAATATACCATGTGAACAAAACCACCGCAAAGGCAGCAAGACTATGGCATATAAATCATGACAATCATGACAATTATATCATGATTTTTATGTTATGACTATTCACCTATACTTACCGTGCAGTCATGTTTTGTCATACCAATTTCAGTGTACAACCAACGGCCAGGAGAGTTACGATTTGTAGGTGGCAAGATAGATATATAGATGGACAGGTACGGTCAAAGTGACCGAAGTTCGCTGAAAAAATGCTACGAAATAAAAGCTATTCGCAGAACTATCAGTAAAGACAGGTTATAAAATATTCATTGAAATAAATTCAAATACGATTGCATTTCATCACCAGTTCAATATTAACAACAATGTCCCGGGTACCTTCATTATCCAGTGACAATTGGCACCAAAGACGGTGTGGGGACGTTCTTCATAAAACCAGTCAATGTCAGATCATGTAAGGTATTTTTTTAACAGCAGTAAGATACGTGCGCAATTCAGTGTTTAGTGCCCAAATTTATTGTTACCTTTTTAACTTCTCGTTCAAAGGTAATCTTACGTCTCAAATGTATGATCCGACGGGTTATCGATGTATTCTTTCAGTGTTTCTTGTTTCTCATCGGTACAAACCTGCTGGTATAGTGAAATTCGATATCTTTAAATTCAGCCATATAGCATTGACGTCGTTCGTTTTACTGAAGCTATGCAAACATAGTGAAAGGTGGTCAATATTGCTTTGGTGATCAACTTTGACAAAATTTACGACATGCGTATTTGTGCTCTCAGTCCTTGGGCCTGAGGTGCTACGCTTTACCTCCAAATATACTAACTTAGGATTCGAAATGTCAGCCTCTGCCAATAGATCATGTTCTTCAAATGGCTCGTCCAGGAACACTAGATGAATGAATGAATGAATAATTTTATTCAAGTGCAAAAAAGAAAACTACACTTCAGAAACAGGGAAATAAAGGCATTCACGCCTGACGAGGTCCTCTCCCCATAAACAACAACAAGTTTCACATAAGCAATGGCAAGAAGAAAACGGAAACAACTGAAAAACTTACGCAAAAAAGTAGTATTTCACAAACAACTTTGAATACACTAGAAAAATAGAATAACTTTTTGAGAAGTAAATATATAATCAAACATTTCCCTGTTGATTAAGAAAACAGTGAACGCTGATTTTTTTTTTTATTCTTCATTGAGCCTCACTTTTCGGGGGTCCTATCAGAATGCTGTATGGTGGCCTTCTCAAGAGAGGACTTCCCTGTAACAAAATACTGCCGCCTTTTTGACTCGATTATATCTTTCGGGAGTACGTGTTTCCTCCATCTGATGTGGTTATAAGATTGAAAAGAACAGAGAATTGAGCCCCGTAAATGTCTGCATCATGTAGCGACACCTCAACAGTAGCTCACAGGGAATGAGGGGAAGGAGGGATTAAAAGGATAGAATTAAAGGCATATATACATAGAAATAGATGCGCTGAGCCTGCGAGTGAGGACATATCGAGGGAATAGGAGAGATAAAAAAAGATGTAATTAAGGTTACAGGAGTCCGAGGACGGTGCACCACTTCCGAGAGCTCTTGTCGGCGTCAGCAAATGGCGTGGGGCAAGTCCAGTGGGTAAGAACTACGCTGTCGTCGGAGGTCGGCGTCAGGAGATGACGTAGGGCCAGCCCAGTCGGCCAGAGCTACGCTGACGTCGGAGATCGCGAGGGCACAACTGGTCGGCACGGAATCCAGCGAGTGAGTCCTTCCTTTTTCTCAAAGCATCTGCGTCACACTGCGACGCTGTCCTCGCGGTTTTTAGTCCAACTGTCTTTGGAGAAAAATATCATAATATGACATCGAACACACAGATCATCATCATATCTATCCCACTTTTCACTTTTCGATTCATTTTCGGGTTGGCGGCTTCATTATCGGTGTAGGCGGAAATGCTATGGGCCCAGGTGGTCAGATTTTGGTGAACATCAAAGAATCCCACCTAGGTGGTTGAAATTTGTGGAGCCCTCCACTACGACGTTTCTCATAATTATATGTTGGTTTTGGGACGTTAAACTACACAATGATCAGTCATTAATACATACATACATACATACATACATACATACATACATACATACATACATACATACATACATACATACATACATACATACATACATACATACATACATACATACAAACATACATACATACATACATACATACATACATACATACATACATACATACATACATACATACATACATACATACATACATACATACATACATACATACATACATACATACATACACAATCACCTTCTGCATGAAAATGTGTCTTCAGCAAATAACGTTGTAGGAAAAAACACAGTTTGTGAAAAAGCAGCACAGCGCCTCATTGTCGACAAACGTCGCTTCCATTGAGAAGGATAATATGTTAATATGATTAAGGTGTCCATAATTCGACAGTAATCGAAGGATCGCAAAAAAGAAACAACGAGCAAAAGGCTCCGGGTAAGTGCATTTACTGTGTGGAGGCAGGTGCATCAACTTCTCAGAACGCTGGCTTACCAGTATCGTAAGCTTGCGGCAAGCATGGGTGTGTGTTATTGTTACTTTTTATGTTTTCAAGACTAAGCAAGGTGTTATTGTGTGTTTTTCAAATATATTTCTGCCTAGCAGCAAACACAACGTACATAATGAAACGGCGCAGCTCGTAATTAATTGAACTGGTCAACAGTTTGTCGTCATAGGGTTTGAATACGAAACGACTCTTCGCTGGTTCTACAGCTATGACGCTAACCTACAGAGCGCAGATAGTGCGTTTCGTTGAAGGAAATAGACAAGAGACTCATTACCCTATTGAAAGTCCTGGGTTGATGGGGGCTGGAGTTGTTGTTGGATACGGTGGAAAAATAGTGGATATGGTGGAAATATTATTGGATATGGTGGAAACTGTAGTGGGCATAATGGCTGATGATGGCTAGAGTGGAAAAAACGGTGGCATATGGTGGTGGTAGTGGCGAGCCTATGGTAGTGACGGTGAAAAGTGCCGGCTCATGGTGGCGCGGCAAAACGTGTTTGGTGAAAGGCTTGGTGAGCAAAGGGGATGACGGTGGCATGATGGAAGCTTGGTGGATGACGGTGGCATGATGAAAAGCACATGACAGTATACATGTGAAATCACTTATTTGTAGTGTTTCATTTATTTATTTATTTATTAGAATACCCTCAGGGCCCGTAGGGCATTACAGAGGGGGTGGGTACAACATATATAACACACAAGAAAAAAAGAGAAAATAAAGAAACAAGTATCAGATGTGCAAATCAGGAAGGCAACATAAGTCAACTAAAAATGTATAAGAATTCAAGCACATACAGGACAAAGATAGATAATAGAAACTGCGTATAGTTACAAGCATTGCTGAGAAATTGCAGTCTTGAATAACAAAGGGTCTGTTATTGATACAACGGAAGAGGGAAGGTGGTTCCAATCGGCGGCTGTTTTCGAATACATCTGCGCATTCTTGAATGCGCAGATGTATGTTTGCAGTCAAAAGAAACCAACGCTGCTCATTATGCTTTCTAGTAGTTTTTTTTATTCCTGTGCTGTCAGCAACGCTTCAATTTAGTGGAGCATAGAATATGCGGCCAGGAACATGTTTACAATTCACGCACGTACTTACATCAATTTGACATCCGCGATGTGTTTCTTTATTGTGATGTTTAGAAGACTAGAGTTGTCACTGTGAACATGACAATAAATGTTTTACATTGGCTAGCAGTTGTCGAAAAATAAATGGGCTCCACTCCGCAATTGCCCCTTCAATGTTAGAGCAGAACACATCGGTCACTTGATGTCGCCACGCTAGAAACGCGACTCTGCCAATTCTTGCACACTCTATTGCTTTAGCCGCACCTTTAAGTTAACAAAATGCATGCGAATATGCATAAACTTTCACTTTCGACACGCGTCGAGATGAGCCCCAGCGAATTTGACTTTCATCCTTCTGTTCTCCCACCATGATTTTCACCAAAGTTTAGTCATACCGACCGAGCCCGTACAGGTGTTATCGGCGCTTCTGGGTTTCAGACTACACGATTTTCACAAGTAAAAATGTCAATACAGCACAGCTGCGGCATCATTTACCCTAAATAAAGCCCTTTTTATTGTGTACGGTGTCCACACAAGAAGCGACAAACATCGATGCGACGCGCTTGTAGCACTTCCACCAAAGGTACTCCTCGCCTCACCGACAGCCGCCGGTCGCACTCGCCGGCGCTTCGCTGGCTGTTATGCGAGAACATAGACACGTCAATTCGTATGCTTACTGAACCAATATGATAGCATAATGTTTCTGGCGCACCGCATTCGTTTAGGACAAGCCGTTATGCAGCTGTTCCTAACAAAAGAGCAACAGCGGTGCGCTGCCACGACTGCGGTGTGCGTTGCGCGAAAAACATCAAAATCAACTGTGTGGGCTTATCTACCAAATGAGCATAGAAGCGTCATAAAGCCTGAACAGATATCGCCCTTTGAAAGGAGCGAAAAACGGATAATAAACTTGGCAGTAACCGCCGATAAACTCCACCTGCTCCTCAATCCACTGAGTTGGTTTTTTCCTTGCGGTTGTAAATTGTAACAAAAACATAGCGCTGATGGCATTATCGCAGTAGCAATCGTTACAGGCAGCAGTTGTTTGTGTTTATCAAATGTGCAAGTCTTAGTAGCAGGTGCAGATACCGTACCACCCAAGTAAACAAAAAACACAACTGAAGTTAAACAGTGTGTTTGTGGGTCGACTATTTCTTCAACACCTATACCGCCAACTGTGTGCGTGGCGCAGCGGTTAGTGTATACTCAGCTCATAACTCGGAGGTGCGTGATTTGATTCCACGCTGGCGCGAGTTTTTTTTTTTAGAGGTCCTTGCAACATTCTTTTTTATACTAATATTTTTATTATTTCTTTACGGCAGCTCGTCATGGTGGTTCTGAGGCTGCTTCGCGCTCCAGAACTGCCGGCTGGAGCGCGCCATTCACCATTCGCTCCACCATAGCCACCATACACCATGTGCCACCATTTCCACCGCCATAATCCACCAAAATGGTGGATGGCGGAATCCACCATTCCCATGGTGGACGTTATTTCAATAGGGTACTTATCACTTTCTAGCTATTTCTTACATTCTTTCTCTAAATAAATTGAATGCTTGCTTAAAAAACTAAATATAAAGCATCCTTGAGTACAATCAACTTGCGCTCATCTCTGCCTCCTGAGCTAAAGGAATAGTGTGCGTGCACGCCTGATATATTACCGATCGACGAAAAATGAGGCCACGGTGACCAGTGCATGCTGCTGAAGAAGAGTGGAGCTTGTTTCTGTTTTTTTTTCTCCTACTCGCGACGTTGTTCTGAGTCGTTGTTAGTTGTTTTCCTGTTTACTTCACGTCGCCGCGCTTCCTTTTGAAGTAAATGCTGATAAAATTGACGATGGCTGTTCCTGAAAACGTATTGTCGTTGTCTAGGGTCTTACAAACGAATGTTGAGCTTTAAGTAGTTTTTATTTGCGACAAAATGCCTTTGGTGCTTGACTCACGACTTGCACCGACCGCATAGAAATGTCATAACGCTTCCAAGTGAGACCGTCAACATTTTACTCCTCTTATCACAAAGATTTCCGAGTTTACGGCCGTTGCAAAGAAATGGGCTGCCGAAGAGGGCGCGATTTTTACCGCGAAGTAACCGGAAGCCGCGGTGCTCTATTAGAGCGGACTGTCAGCCATTGCCGGAGGCTTGCGTTACCAGAGGCATCATTTTCTTACGTATACCTGTATATAGGTTTCCGGCTTTTTAGATGCAAGGATGATCCGCGAATCTTGAGTGTGCCTCAAATCAAAGTTTTCTCTACTTTCAAGATAAGATAGTCGTCAACAGATGTCGTATACACTTCTCTTCTATACCCCATGAAACGCAGCGACGAACATTGAGGTGCATCAATTTCGCCTCCCGACTTTATGAAGTTCCCAAAGCGACGCTCTTGATAAACGTCGCAAGCAGGCATAGCCGGACTTCCGCTGAAGGAGACCCGCTACGACATTATCCTGACGCCATTGCTGCACTGTCGCATAAAGGTCGCCTCGTAAGATGTACGCGTGAGAAGCTCATACTACAGAATATTATAGATAAACAGAAACACTACAATTTCCTAGTCTTTTTACACTACGCAAAATGGTTTGGTTAATAGTTTGTGTTTCAAAGATGGCTGAAGACATTGTCTTAACAGGCAAGTGTTCTTGTTTCAGAGGAGGCATTAAAGAAAAAAAACTCTACAAAAGCACTCTGTGACCGTGAGTCAACTATATAACGAAAGAGACAGAGAGGTAGAGTGAGAAAGAGAATATAGGTAGAGAGTGATAGGAAAAGGCGACTGCCGATTTCACCTTAGTGGGTCAGCCCAGGGGTGCCGTCTACGTGAAGCCGGGGCCAAAGGGGTGTGTTGCCTCCGCCTGGGGCCTTAAAGGTCCAATCACCCGGCGTCGGCTCAACCCCCAGGATCCCCTTTTCCCCGGACACGACAAAGCCACGCACGGCTAGGCGTGGGAGGGAGTCAACCCCCCCCCCCCCGTTAACTTGGGTCCGTGGTGTCGCTACACACCAAACGTCTGCTTGCGCGGACGCCCTTGCGGGGAGTTTTCTTAGTATAGAACAACATAAAAAGGTTGACAACTATATACAGAAGGAAAGATGCAATAACAGGTCGCTATAGTTGCAAGGATGATATGAGATAAGATTTATTTATTTGTACGAATACCCAAAGGGGTCCACAGAGGGCATTACAAAGGGGTGATGCAAGTGTCGGTACAAAAAAAAAGGTGTGTACATATAATAACCCAGCAGACAACGACATGCTGTTTTGATGTGTACAGTGTGCACAGAAGTAAGCAAAGTGACACCAGCATGGGGTTCTTGTGTTTTTTTAGGAGTTTTCAGGGCTTTCACCACGCTTAGGGAATCTGTGTATATTACTGCTTTCTGTAATTTTATCTGTTTGATGTGTTTTACGATCACCAGTGTTGCGTAAGCTTCTCCTGTGAAAATGCTTGCATCAGGATGTAGAACGCCTCGGAAAAGGATTGGCCTACCGCTGCATATGACACAGAAGGGTTTGACTTTGACGCATTGGTAAAGAACTCGGGGCATGCGTATTTATGCTGTAGTTCTAGGAAGTATGTATGTATGTGTGCAAGTGGTGCGTGCTTTGTGACTTCAACAAAAGAGACATCACAGTCTATAAGCTCCCTGCAGGGGCGCCTGCGCAGGTAGGCGTTTGGTAAGTAGCGACACCACGGACCCGAGCTAACGGGGGAGTTTTGACTCCCTCCCACGCCTTGCCGTGCGTGGCTTTGCCGTGTCCGGGGAAAAGGGGATCCTGGGGGTTGAGCTGACGCTGGGTGATTGGACCTTTACGGCCCCCCGGCAGAGGCAACACACCCCTTTGGCCCTGGCTTCACGTAGACGGCACCCCCGGATTGACTCGCCTGGGGGGAATCGGCAGTCGCCTTTTCCTGTCTCCCCCTCACATCTTCGTCTTTTCTCTTACTTTAAATCTTTCCTGTCCTCTACTCTCTTCCGTTGACTTCCGTGTTTCCTGGCGGCAAGGGTTAACCCTGTGTGGCTATCCTACCTTGGATACACCATATTCGGTTATAGTGGTGGTGTACAGCTGGCGTCTGCAGGTCCTGTGCTTACAGACCCTGCAGCGTCCCCTTGTAGGACTCCATGGTGGGTGGCTGGCGCCGCTGCCGAAAATAAACCTTTTCATATGGCTAGCTCCTTCCCCCCACTCCCTGATCGCCCTCAGAAAAGAGGGCGCAAGATGAAGTATTCCAGTTTTTTGGTCACCAGAGAGTATCCTTTTCCCGATTCCACGTTACCCACGCTGACACACCCGGCAAAGCAGTGCGAACAATTTCACCTTTTCTTGTTTCAAAGTCTTTGACAGAAATCTTTGGCCCAGGATATAAAGCTTCGAGAATGGCAAGTGGTGACCTCCTGTTGGAGCTCCGCGACCAGAAACAATATGAAAAATTGCCTAACCTAACGAAATTTGCAGATACCAAATTAATAGTAACCCCACACCGAACCATGAACACCACCCGTGGCGTTGTCTCAGATGATGACCTGTTAGGGCTGACGGAGGCTGAACTCCTGGAGGGTTTCAGCGAACAGAATGTCATAAACGTAAAACGAATTAGCATGAGGCGTGTAGTCAAAGAAGTCCAGAGTAAACAGCTCATACTTACCTTCAATTCAAGTGTACTGCCCGACTCCGTTGAGGCTGGGTATATCAAGCTTCGAGTGAGGCCGTATATACCAAACCCCCTCCGATGTTTCAAATGCCAGCGGTTCGGCCACAGTTCACAGAACTGCCGAGGCCGCCTAACTTGTGCGAAATGCAGTACTGACGAACACACATCTGATGCCTGTGAAAACTCTCCTCACTGTGCGAACTGTAACAGGGGGCATGCCGCATACTCACGGTCATGCCCAAGCTGGAAAAAAGAGAAGGAAATTGTCACAATTAAAGTACAACAAAACATTTCATTTCGGGAGGCACGAAGGCAGGTGTCCTACCTGCCAGAAACCAGCTTTGCCGAACTGGCGCGTCAGGGTGCAGCGCCACGACGGCCCCCGGCGCCTGTCGTGCACACGCGTAGTGAGCCAGCGGTGACGCCATCCGCCCCCTCGGCGGTTGCAGCCAGTGATGCTCCGCCATCGAAGAAGGACCCACCAACCTCCGGGCTGGGGGCCGCGAAGGCCTTGTCTTTAGAGGCGAGGCCCTCAAAACTGCTGCAGCGCTCGCAAGAGCGCTTGTCCAGTGCCTCGCTAGAGGCAATAGACACAACTCCGAGCGTGAGGGCGCAGCAAGCGCCTAAGGATCGGCGCGACTCGGTCTACCGATCGAAAAAAGAAAAATCTCGTGTCACGGCCCCTGGAAAGGGTCCGTGGGCTAATTTTCCATCCTTGAGCACACAGCACAAAACACATCTAAAATGGACACGCAGATTTTACAGTGGAATGTGAGAGGACTTCTCCATAATCTCGATGATATTAGAGAACTCCTTAATAAACATACTTCAAAGGTGCTGTGTGTTCAGGAAACACATCTCAAGCCCACACAAACAAACTTTCTGAAGCAATATGCCATCTTCCGCAAAGACCGTCACGACGCTGCCGCCTCGTCGGGCGGTGTCGCTATAATAGTTGATAAAGGTGTTGCCTGTAAGCAAATAAACCTCCGAACTTCTCTTGAGGCAGTTGCTGTCCGAGCAGTGCTGTTTAGGAAGCTACTAACAATTACTTCTATTTACATTCCTCCGTACTATCAACTTTCGAAGACAGAATTTCAAAGTTTCATTGACGAACTTCCTCCGCCATATATAGTCGTTGCTGATCTAAATGCACATAATCCTCTATGGGGCGACTCCCGTTTGGATGGACGAGGACGCCTAATAGAACACTTTCTGTTTTCGTCAGGTGCATGTTTACTTAACAAAAAATAATCAACATATTATAGCTCTACGCACAACACATACTCTTCTATAGACCTGAGTATTGTCACGAGTACACTAATTCATTATCTGAAGTGGTCTGTTCTCAAGAACCCCTTTGGGAGTGACCACTTCCCGATAATGTTGAAGCTAACTAAAGAAGATACATGCTCGCCTGACTTTCCTCGTTGGAACACCAAGTCAGCCAACTGGAAACTGTTCAGAGAAAATACATTTTTAGAAGGAGAGGACATTGCTGATTTTAATATAGACGATGCTGTGGCATACCTAACAGATTTTATTATTGACGCTGCAGTGAAATGTATTAAGCAAACTAACGGAATGACTAATAAGCGTCGACACCCATGGTGGAATGACGATTGTCGGAAAGCGCGAAATAGTCGAAATAAAGCTTGGAGATTATTCCGAAATTACCCAATGGCTGAAAACCTCGTCAGTTTCAAACAGGTGAAGTCACAAGCTAGAAGAACGCGTCGTCTTGCAAAGAAAGAAAGTTGGAATAGGTACATCTCTGGTATCAATTCTTACACCGACAAAACAAAGGTTTGGAATAGGGTAAACAAGTTAATGGGTCGGGAGTCGCATCCCCTACCCTTGGTAAATAGCCGAGGTGAAAGCTTAGGGGAGCAGGCGGACTGCCTAGGCGAACACTTTGAATACGTCTCAAGTGCATCAAACTATACAGAAACGTTCTTAAAATTCAAAGAACGCGAAGAGCGGCAGCCCCTTAAATGTAAACGTCCATCCAGTGAGACTTACAACTGCCCATTTACATTAGCTGAACTTAAGGCATCTCTTGCATGCTGCAACAACTCGGCGCCAGGAGTCGATCGTATAACATACGAAATGGTCAAGTACCTTCACCCCGAAGCACTAAAAACACTCCTAACTCTCTTCAATATCATGTGGGCAGCTGGGTATATTCCATTGTCATGGAAAGAAGCTATAGTCATCCCAGTACTTAAACAAGGCAAAGATCCGTCTTTGGCCGCCAGCTACAGGCCAATAGCGCTAACAAGCTGTCTATGCAAACTGTATGAGAAAATAATAAACCGGCGCTTAATCCACTTTCTAGAAAGTAACAGTATACTAGACCCCCTTCAGTGTGGTTTCAGAGAGGGGAGGTCGACAACAGACCACCTTGTTCGCATAGAGACACACATCAGAGATGCATTTATTCACAGGCAGTTCGTACTTTCGGTATTCCTAGACTTAGAGAAGGCGTACGACACCACATGGCGGTTCGGGATTCTCCGCGATCTTGCCACCATGGGCATCCGTGGGAACATGCTAAACACAATTAAAAGTTATTTGTCAAATCGAACCTTTCGCGTAAAAGTGGGAAATGCTCTCTCTAGAACTTTTACCCAAGAAAATGGTGTTCCGCAAGGGGGCGTGCTTAGTTGCACACTCTTTTTTGTAAAAATGAACTCCCTGCAGTCAGTCATTCCAAGCGCGATGTTTTATTCTGTGTATGTTGATGATGTGCAGATGAGTTTCAAATCATGCAATATGTCTACCTGCGAACGACAAGTGCAGCTTGGAATGAATAAATTCTCTAAATGGGCGGATGAAAATGGTTTTGAAATAAACACGAAGAAAAGTACTTGCATACTTTTCTCCAACAAACGAGGTGTAATTCTACTACCAAATGTTGCGATCAAGGGAGACCAACTCTCTGTGAGCAGTGAGCAGAAATTTCTGGGAACCACTTTAGATTCTAAGCTGACGTTTATTCCCCAGATTAAATATGTCAAAATGAAATGTTTGAAAGCGATGAACGTCCTAAAACTCCTGTCACGTACAACATGGGGTAGTGATCGAAAGTGCCTCTTAAAGTTATACAAAAGCCTTGTCGGGTCACGCCTTGATTATGCCTCTATAATTTATCATTCCGCAACGCCAAGTGCATTAAAAATCCTAGACCCCGTTCACCATCTGGGTATCCGACTTGCAACTGGTGCTTTCAGGACCAGTCAGATCCAGAGCCTCTATGTAGAGTTGAATCAGTGTTCACTTCACCTGCAGCGTTCCTATAGCAGTTTCACATATTTTATAAAGGTACGCGCAAACATCAAGCATCCATCTTATTCAACTGTAAACGATATGACCGCTGCCACCCTCTTCCATAATCGCCCCACAGTGAGAAAGCCGTTCTCTTTGCGTGTGAGAAACTTAAGTGAGGAAATGGGTGTTCCGCTGCTAGAACTTTGTCCTACGCCCACAGCGACACTTTTACCCCCGTGGCAGTGGCAGCTTATACACTGTGACACCTCATTTGTCGAGATCACTAAACACGCACCAGAAGCACATATTAAAATGCATTTCCGAGAACTCCAGTCCAAGTACTTACGCGCAGAGTTTTATACCGACACTTCTAAGTCGCATGTAGGGGTGGCTTATGCAGCCGTCGGACCATCCTTCTCGGAACCCGGTGTGCTGCACCCGGAAACAAGTACATTTACGGCTGAGGGTTATGCACTATGGTCGGCTGTGAAGCATATACGGAAATCAAACATACAAAAATCAATTATATTCACAGACTCATTAAGCGTCGTAAATGCATTGGGATCACTTTTCAGATTGAGAAATCCGGTAATAATTGAGCTGTATTCCGTCCTATGTACTGCGTACATGTCCAACCAGCATGTTACTATTTGCTGGGTACCTGGCCATAGAAGCATCGAGGGCAATGTGCTAGTTGACGAAATGGCCACCTCAATTATATTGCGCACTATTAACCCCACCACTACTGTCCCTGCAACACACCTAAAACCCTTCCTACGTAAGAAACTGCGAAACCACTGGCAACGCTTGTGACACACAGAAACAAATAATAAGCTTCAGTTGATTAAGCCGCAGTTGGGTTACTGGCCCTCCGCTACAAGAACACGGCGAACTGATGTCCTATTCTGTCGCCTCAGAATAGGACACACTTATGGTACCCATAGCTTTTTGCTGACTGGCGATGAACCTCCTACTTGTGGTAGATTTGGTGAGAGGCTAACCATCCTCCACGTCCTCCTGGAGTGTCCTGAAGCTGAAAGTGAGAGAAAGGAATATTTTGCTTTAGCATACCGCTATAATCTTCCTCTACAGCCAATTATGTTTCTCGGCGAAGAGCCGCTCTTTGATGCAAAATCAGTTTTAAGCTTTTTAAAGGATGTAGTATTGAATGTTTTTAGCCCAACATTGAATGTTTTTAGCCCAACAGGTTCATAGCGCATCCTCTGTTCAGAGGATGCCGCTGTGATAGCAGCTTTCAATGAGCCCAGGCCTCCATGCTCTTGTTTTAAGGGCTCTGTCGAGACGCTGGTGCTCCATGCCAAGTTTTTATTTCACATACATATCACTTTTAAACCATTTTATGTTTCCATAGCACACATCATTTGTCATTGCCATACTTTTACTATATATATATTTTTATGCACCTACAGCGACTGTTTTTAGGCCCATTTACAGCCACGTCACATCTGTTTTATCTACACTCCACATTGCACAGTTCATTATCATCGCTCTGGCGCTCTTTGGCCACATCTGGCCCTTGCGCCAATAAACTTCACTAATCATCATCTTCAGTCTATAAGCTGCCACTGCCACGGTGGCAGATATGTTGCAGGAGCCATCAAACTGCGTTCAAGAAGAGGCACACCTGTTTATTCGGCCAGGCCCCTTACACGGAGCGCGTAGGGCAGCCTAAACGAAGGACGGTTCTCGAACAAGCCAGAACAAGACAACTCATTAATTGTGAAATGGGAAGGGTGTTTCTTGTCTGCCTTCACCTTCAAAAAGTACAAAAAGGACAGGGAACATCTTTGTAGGTGGAGCGACCATTCATTCGAATCCACGTACAGGCTCTCCACGGGCCTGGTTCAGAAAGCACCCGTAGAGAGGCGAATACCTGTATGGTGGGCAGGGTCGAGAATTTTCAATGCTGATGGTGTTTCCGACTGATAGATTATAGCACCGTAATCTGATGATGATGATGTGTGGTGCTTTGTGGCGCAAGGGCCAATTGATGGCCAAAGAGCGCCATTTCGATGAGTAGAGATGAGACAGTGATATGTTGCGTGGCTGTATAAGGGCCTTAAAATTCCTCGCGATAATGCGGGTAAAAACATAGGTATTAAGATCATTACAGTGGCGTGATATGCATATTAAAAGGGGTGACAAAGATTTTGATAATAAAAACATGTAAAAATTTTTGCCACTAGCACACGTGCCTCATCAGCGCCCTTGTGTCCAAGGGCAGCGAGGCAAGTGCTTTTAAATGTAATCACTGCAGCAGCAACCTCTCTTGAGAGGTCACGCTACACAATGCCGGGTATATTACATAGTAAAAATTGACATCTCTTGAAAAAGCTAACAATGATTTATAGTTGAAAAGTGGTTCCCTACTGACACACATTGTGGGGTGTAACGGTATATGTTGTCGGTAGGGTAATGGAAAGTGTTGTCTTCTTAGAGTGTCTAACTGTTTACATTGGATTAAAACGTGAAGAACTGTCAATGCCTCACCACAATTGTCACACAGTGGTGGATCATCACCGGACAAAAGATGTGTGTGTGTCGTGTATGTGTGTCCTATTCTCAGTCTTGTTAGTGTTACCTCTGTTAGACGTGATTTTGATACTGGTGGCCAATGGCCAAGGTGTGGCTTGATAACGTGTAGTTTGTTTTGTGTGTGTTTATCCCACTTGCTCTGCCAGTACTGCCTGAGGTTTCGTTTGAGAGACGGCTTCAGATCAAGGACCGGGATTGATATGGGCGTAGGGGCAGGGTTTTTGTGGACGGATGCAGCGAGCTGATCCGCCCTCACGTTGCCTTGGATCTCACGGTGCCCTGGCACCCAGCACACTACAACATGTTGGTTGAGTGTGTAGAGTGTGCAAAAAATGGAGTAAAGTGAGACAAGGACAGTGTTTTTTTTTTGTTTTTTAAGACTGTGCAGAGCCGTTACCACACTGAGCGAGTCTGTATGAATTACTGCTTTCTGTATTTGTAATTGTTTGATGTGTTTAGCTGCCACAAGTATCGCGTAAGCTTCCGCTGTGAAGATACTTGTGCCTGGATGTAGAGGGCCAGCATCCGAAAAGGAAGGGCCAACAGCAGCGTAGGACACAGAGGAGTTAGACTTAGAGGCATCTGTAAAAAACTCAGGACGTGTGTATTTGTATTGAAGTTCCAAGAAGTATGTTCGAATATGGGCAATAGGCGCATGTTTTGTAACTTCTAGAAAAGACACATCGCAGTCTATAGTCTGCCATTGCCACGGTGACGGGTATGCTACAGGAGCCATTAAACTGTGTTCAAGTGAGACTCCAGTTTCCTCAGCTAGACTCTTCAGGTGAACTGAGAAGGGCTGCCTCATCGAAGGCCTGTTTCGAAACATAATTGAGCTCGACAAATCATTAATAGTAGAGTATGAGGGGTGCTCCTTGTCTGCTTTTACCTTAAGGAAATAAACGAAGGACATTTATTTATTATTTATTTTTATTTATTATTTATGTATTTATTTATTTATTTATTTATTTATTTATTTATACAATACTGCTGGCCTAGGGTGGCCCAAGCAGGAGTGGTTTGTTTGTATAACACTGTTGAAAACCAGATTTAAACAAAAAAAAAGAAATACAAATTGAGAGCAAGAAGAAATAAGCAATGAACAATCGAAGAAAACACCAGAGAACAGGAGAGGACTAAGCAGGGCATATTTCACACATGTGGCACATAAGAAGGTAAAAACCAAAACAGGAAAAAAAGAAAAAAAAACGAAGCAAGGCAGCAATGATCATAACAGTAGCGTAGCACAGATTTTACACAACTAGATATGGGAAACCAATCACAGGATAAAGGCACCGTTACAAATTTATTCTGCGAGCTGGTTAAACAACTCAAGAACATTATTCGATAAGGAGGTTTCAGATGGTAAGGCATTCCAATCACTTATGGTGCGCGGGAAAAAAGAATGTTGGAATTTGTTTGTCCGTGCAAAAATCGAGTTAAATTTAAAAGGGTGAAAGTTCCTGGTGGGTCTATGGGGCAAAAGGTTTAGATAAGGAGCGGGGTCGAGTGCAAGTTTACGGTTCCAAAGCTGATAAAGAAATTTTAGTCTTGTTATTTTACGGCGGCTCTGTAAGGTCATGATGTTGTTTGTTTGCATTAAAGAGGTAGGCGAGTCATGTCGGCGGTAACGATTATATATGAACCGTACAGCCAGCCTCTGAATTTGTTCAAGTTTGTTAATGTCTTTTTTAGTGAACGGGTCCCAAACGATACACGCGTATTCAAGACGAGGCCTGATTAGCGTGTTATATGCAAGAAGTTTAACATGGGAGGGGGATTTTTTTAGTTTGTGACGTAAGAGGCCGAGCTTACGCCGAGTTGATGCACAGACTTTGTTGATATGCATTGACCAGGTTAGATTATTTGTAAATGTTAAGCTGAGATATTTAAAGCTATTGGTTTGGGAAATTTCGACTCCCGTTACAGAGTAATTGAACATAAGAGAACATTTTTTATTAGTTATGCGCATGTACACCGTTTTAGTTTGGTTAAGCTTCATTCCCCAAATTTCGCACCAATTAGATATTAAATTCAGGCTGTCGTTGAGAGTAATTTGGTCATTAGTTGATTCAACAGCTCTGTACAGAAGACAGTCGTCCGCAAATAAACGAATAGCAACGCTTTCGTGCACACAAGAGGTTATGTCGTTTATATATACCAGAAATAGTAAAGGCCCCAGGACACTTCCCTGAGGAACTCCGGAGTTAACTGATCTAAGATCTGAAACGTGACCACCGACATCAACAAATTGCTTTCTATGTTCAAGGTATGAGGCAATCCACTTTATTAGAAGATGCGGGACATTAAGTGTATTAACTTTATAGAGAAGACCTGAATGCGAAACCCTGTCGACATGTAAGTTCTCTGAAGATGAAGCGACCACTCATTTGACTCAACGTAATAGCTTTCTACGGGGCTGGTGCGAAAAGCACCCATAGAAAGGCGCATGCCTAAATGGTGCACGGAATCCAGAATCTTCAAAGCGCTTTGAGTAGCAGACTGATAGACAACGGCCCCATAATCTAAGCGGGTGCGAATGAGGCTACTATACAGGTTCATGAGGCATTGCCTGTCACTACCCCACGTAGTACGTGACAACACTTTTATAACACTCATGGCTTTTAAACATTTTGTTTTTAAATACTTGATGTGGGGTACGAATGTCAACTTGTTGTCCAAGATTAAGCCTAAGAATTTATGCTCCGCATTGACAGACAGACGTTGACCGTTCAGTTCAATGTCAGGTTCTGAGTGCACGCCTCTCTTTCGGGAGAACAAGACACCCGTGCTTTTTCCAGGGTTCAGCCGGAATCTGTTTTCCTCTGCCCATTTGGAGACCTTGTTTAAACGTAACTGAACCTGCCGCTCACACATTGCTAGGTTGCATGACTTAAAGCCAAGCTGGACGTCATCGACATATGTGGAATAGAACATGTTGCGGGGGATGGACAGGTGCAAGGAATTCATTTTAATAATAAAAAGTGTACAACTAAGTACACCACCTTGCGGTACTCCCGTTTCTTGCACAAATGTTTGCGAGAGAATACTGCCCACACGGACACAAAATTTCCGATTGGACAAGTAACTCTCGATTTAGGAAAGCATTGTACCGCGCACACCCAGGTGAGACAAGTCTCTTAATACGCCGAAACGCCATGTTGTGTCGTAAGCTTTCTCGATTTCGAGAAACACTGAGAGGAAGTATTGTTTGTGGATGAAAGCATTTCGGATCTGTGCCTCAATACGCACCAGATGGTCGGTTGTGGTTCTACTCTCTCGAAACCCACACTGGAACTGGTCAAGCAGATTGTGTGTTTCAAGGAAATGTAGAAGTCGACGGTTTCTTATTTTTTCAAAAAGTTTACAAAGGCAGCTGGTTAGTGCAATGGGCCGATAATTTGAAACTGAGGAAGGGTCTTTGCCCTGTTTCGAAATTGGGATAACAATAGCCTCTTTCCAGGAAGCAGGGATGGTGCCTGAAAGCCAGATAGCATTGTATAGAGAGAGTAAAGTTTTTCGCGTTTCAAGCGGCAAGGTTTTCAACATTTCATATGTGACACGGTCGTAGCCTGAAGCGGAACTATTGCAAGAGTTTAGTGATGTTTGTAGCTCAGCTAAGTTGAAAAGTTGGTTGTATTCCTCGTATTTTGTGCACTTGGGTTCTAGTTTCTGCTTTTCTATCTTTGCTTTGTGTCTTTGGAAAGCGTCAGTGTAGTGTGACGAGCTAGACACCTGCTCGTAGTGTGCACCGAGGAAGTTCGCTTGATCTTCCAGGCTATCACCCCGTATGTTTACGAGTGGGAGTGAGTGTACTTGTCTTCCTGCTACCCTACGAACCATGTTCCAGACTTCAGCCTCTTGTGTATATGAATTTATCCCTGATAAAAGCTTTCTTTTCTGGCCTGCCGACGCGTTCTCCTGCCTCGAGATTTTATTTTCTTAAAGCTCTCAAGGTTTTCCACTGTCGGCGAGTTCCGCAGCAACCTCCATGCCCTGTTCTGTTCCTTTCGCGCATTCCGACACTCAGGGTTCTACCACGGAACGTGTCGTTTGTCGGGCAGTCCAGATGTTTGTGGAATGCACCTGGTTGCTGCGTCAGTAAAAAAAGCCGTGAAGTACTGCACAGCTTCATCTATGCCTAACCCGCATATGTCAGTCCAATTTAGGTGAGTAAGCTTTTGAAATTGTTCCCAGTTGGCTTTGTTTACCAGCCATTTGGGAACATGTGGAGGACATTATTTATTATTGGTGTACTCAAAACTAAAGGGAAATGGTCACTTGCGTATGGATTATTTATGACTTTCCACTGAAGTAATGGTACAAGTGAAGGAGATGCGATACTGAGGTCTATGGAAGAGTAAGTTTTGTTGGCAAGATTATAGTATGTTGCCTCTTTCCTATTCAAAAGACAAGCACCCGATGAATTGAGGAATTGTTCAATGAAACGACCTCGGGCATAACAGCGAGAGTCACCCCACAGACCATTATGTGCGTTCAGGTCCCCAAGGACCAGATAAGGTTCAGGTAGTTCGTCTATTAAAGACTGGAATTGAAGTTTTTCGAGACGGTGGTGCGGAGGTATGTACAAAGAGAAGACAGTGACAAGTTTGTGTAGAATAACTGCTCGGACAGCCACCGCCTCGAGGGAAGTTTGAAGGGGTAATTGTGTGCATGCTATACCTTGACTTACTATAACCGTTACACCACCGGATGGTAGCATTGCATCATCTCTATCCTTTCGGAAGATTATGTAGTTACGTAAAAGTTTTGTGTTAGTTCGTTTTAAGTGTGTCTCTTGTACACACAGCACTCTTGGATTGTGTTCATGGAGGAGTTCTTGTAAGTCATCGAGGTTTCGAAGAAGGCCTCGGATGTTCCACTGTAATATTTCTGTCTGCATAATTAAAGAAGAGAGATGCTACTGTGTGTACAAAGAGCATCCTGTGTTGGAGTGAGCTCATTAATTCAGGTGGCAGGACGGTCGTCCGGCCCCGTTATTGGTTCTTTAATTTTCTTGTCGCGCTCCAAGGAGGTGCGCCGCTCTTTTGGTACCAAGGGTACCGTTGTATCTATTGCCTCCTCAGAGGCACTGGGTGCCCGCACATGCGAACTGGTGGTTCGGATTTTAGGCCTCGCCTGGTGAGGGGACGCCTTGAGACAAGAGGACCCTGGAGTCTCCGGCCTCAATTCACTAGGAGGCGGAGTAGACTAAACTACTGCCGCCTTCGGGGCAGGTGCCACAGGCGTCGGCTCACTCTGCGCTGGCCGAAGGAGTGACGAGGGCTGGTGCGGCGTTGCCCCTTGACGCGCCGCATTAGCATATGTAGCGCCATAAAATGGCGAAACTCTTCGTCTTGCTTCCTTGAATGTGATCTTTTCTTTATTTTCAATGTGATGATTTCCTTTTCTTTTTTCCAAAATGAGCAAGACCGTGAGTATGTCAGACCGTGAGTATTCTTCGCAATTGTCAGAATTGTGGCCTGACACTCCACATGGTGCACAAGTTTGGTGACAACGACAGCTTTGTTAGCCGTGGCCATACTTCTGGCATTTAAAACAACGACGTGGGTTAGGTATGTATGGTCTGATCGACGTCTTAGTGTACCCTGTTTGAATACTTTCTGGCAGATTACTGGAAGCGAATGTGAGTATTAGGTGTTTTGTTGGTGTTACATTGTTGTCTCTTCTAATGGTGATCCTTTGTACATTGGTCACATTCTGACTCTTCCACCCCTCCAGAAGTTCCTCTTCAGTCAAGCCGAGCAAATCAGCATCAGACACTACTCCACGGGTTGCGTTAATGGATCTGTGTGGCGTTAGAGTTATGGGAGTGTCACCAAAAGTTGAAAGATTCTGTAGCTTTTCATACTGTTCTTTTTCTCGAACTTCAAGGAGGAGATCTCCGCTGGCCATTTTGGTAACTTTGTACCTGTCTCCTAGAGTTTCTTTGAGACATCTGGCTACTACAAAGAGGGATACAGTTCTGGCTTGCTTGCTGCTTATCTCGCTATGTATAACATGAAAATGGGGGAAGTTTTCAGTTGATCGGTTGAAAAATACTAAGTCTTCGGTGCGTACGCGCTTTAAGGCGGTACGATCACTTAATAATAGAAATGCTCTATGCATGCCAGATTAATTTTCTTCAGAAGCGGTGGCGGCCACCCACCACGGAGCCCAACGAGGGGACGCTACAAGTTTGCGGGTGCTGAAACCAGCAGACGCCAGCCGTACAACGCTACTATAACCCAATGCGCCTAGACCAAGGTAGGCTATTCCAAGGTAGGCTATTTGCACAGGGATAACCCTAACGGCCAGGAAGTTTGGAAGTAAACAGAAGAGAGGAGAAGACAGGACAGATAAAAAGTGAGAGATAAAGACGAAGATGTAGGGAGAGAGAGTTAGGAAAAGGCGACTGCCGATTTCCCCTGGTTGGGTCAGCCCAGGGTTGCCGTCTACGTGAAGCCGGGGCCAAAGGGGTGTGTTGCCTCTGCCGGGGGGCCTTAAAGGTCCAATCACCCAGCGTCGGCTCAACCACCAGGATACCCTTTTCCCCGGACACGGCAAAGCCACGCACGGCTAGGCGTGGGAGGGAGTAGAAACTCCCCCGTTAGCTCGGGTCCGTGGTGTCGCTACACACCAAACGCCTACTTGCGCAGGCGCCCCTGCGGGGTAGCACCGTAATCTAGGCGTGTGCGTATGAGGTTTTTATATAAATTCATTAGACATTTTGTGTCACTACCCCATGATGTCTGTGGTTGATTGATTCATGGATTTGTGGGGTTTAACGTCCCAAAACCACCATTTGAATATGAGAGACGCCGTAGTGGAGGGGTCCAGAAATTTGGACCACCTGGGGTTCTTCAACGTGCACCCAAATCTGAGCCCACGGGCCTACGACATTTCCGCTTCCATCGGAAATGCATCCGCCGCAGCCGGGATTTGAACCCGCGACCTGCGGTTCAGCAGCCGAGTACCTTAGCCACTAGACCACTGCCGTGGGGCCATGTAGTGCGTGACAACACTTTCAAAATGTTCATTGCTTTTAAGCATCTGTCCCTTAAATACTTGATGTGTGAGATGAAGGTTAGTTTAGTGTCTAATATGAGACCAAGAAACTTGTGCTCGGTCTTCACTGGCAGAGGTTGACCTTGCAGGTCAATGTTGGGGTCAGGATGGAGGCCCCTCTTTCGGCTGAACAAGACACAAGTGCTCTTTTTCGCGATGAGTATAAGACCATTGTCGTTTGCCCATTGAGATACCTTGTTAAACCCTAGTTGAACTTGACGTTGGCACATTGAGATGTTGCGCGATTTGTAACCAATCTGTACATCATCGACATATATGCAGTAAAAAATATTTCGTGGGAGAGACAGGTGCAAGGAATTCATTTTAACTATGAAAAGTGTGCAGCTCAATACACCTCCTTGTGGCACTCCTGTTTCTTGGACAAATACTTGAGATAAGGCAGTGCCAACTCGGACACGGAATGTACGGTTAAACAGGTAGCTTTCGATAATTGTCAGCATTCTACCTCGCACACCTAAATGTGACAGGTCTCGCAATATGCCGAAGCGCCATGTATTGTCATATACCTTTTACATATCGAGGAACACCGAAAGAAAAAATTGCTTATGAACAAAAGCGTCGCGAATTTGTGCCTCGATACGGACAAGGTGGTCAGTGGTGGACCGAGCCTCTCGAAACCCACACTGGTATGGGTCAAGTAGGCCATTAATTTCAAGGAAGTGCATCAGGCGGCTAGTAATGATTTTTTCAAAGACCTTGCAAAGACAGCTGGTTAATGCTATTGGCCTGTAGCTGGAAACTGAGGCCGGGTCCTTGCCTTGTTTTAGAAATGGGATAATGACAGCTTCCTTCCAGGCTGAGGGTAGCTCGCTGGAAGACCATATCGCATTATACAGAGAGAGGAGAGTTTCCGGGTTTCAGTGGGCAGGTGTTTAAGCATTTCATATGCCACATAGTCCGGGCCTGGGGTAGATTTATTGCAGCAGGTAAGTGAGGCTTGTAGTTAAGCCAAACAGAAAGGTTCGTTGTATGCCTCATGTGTTCAGGGCTTGCGCTCTAATCTCTGTTTTTCTGTTGCGGTTTTGTATCGTCGGAACGCATCACTATAGTGTGTTGAGCTGGAGACCTCTTCGAAGTGCGCTCCGAGAGTGTTTGCCTGGTCTTCCAAACTCTCCCTTTGTGTGTTCATTAGAGAAAGTGAATGTGCTTTTCGCCCTGCCACCTTACCAACCAAGCTCCAGACTCTCGACTCATCTGTGTATTAGTTAATGCCTGATCAAAATTTGTGCAAACTTTCTCTTCTCGCTTGTCGGTGCGTCCTTCTTGCTTGCGACTTGACGTTCTTAAAGTTTACAAGATTCTCGGCTGTGGGCGAAGCTCTAAGCAACTTCCATGCCTTATTTTGTTTTTCTCGAGCATCACGACACTCGTTATTCCACCATGGGACTCGTCGTTTGCTTGACGGTCCATATGTTTGGAGAATACTTTTTGTTGCAGCATGAACCAAAAAAGCTGTAAAGTAGCAGACAGCATCCTCTATGCTCAACGCCGCCACGTCAGTCCAAGATGATACAGTAATTTTTTGAAACTTTTCGCAATTGGCTTTGTCGGTGAGCCATTTCGGAACTTGTACAGGACGTGTATTTGTTATTGATGTGCTGATAACGATAGAGAAATGGTCACTACCATATGGATGGTAGTGACCATAAATGACTTCCCATTTTGGTAGAGGTAGGAGTGATGGGGATGTTATGCTGAGGTCTATTGTTGAGTACATATTGTTAGCGATGTTGTAATATGTTGGCTCTTTCCGATTCAGCCGGCACGCACCGGAAGAAAAAAGGAGCTGTTCAATTAGGCGACCTCGAGCATCGCAGCGAGAGTCACCCCATAGATTGCTACGTGCATTGAAATCTCCAAGGAGGATATAAGGTTCTGGAAGTTCCTCTTTGAGGGACTCGAATTTATGCTTTTCAAGACGGTGTTGTGGAGATATGTAGAGAGAGCAGATGGTGACGAGCTTATTCAAAAGAACTGCTCGAACAGCCACCGCCTCAAGGGATGTTTGTAGAGGTAGGTGTGTGCATGCAACCCCTTGATTGACTATTATGGCAACACAACCGGATGGCACAATTGCATCATTCCGGTCCTTCCGAAAAATAACGTAGTGACGCAAAAAGTTGGTGTGTTTAGGTTTCAGGTGTGTCTCTTGTACGCACAGCACCTTAGGTGTATGTTTGTGTAAAAGTTCCTGGATATCATCGAGGTTTTTCAACAGTTCTCTGACGTTCCACTGTAGTATTTGTTTCATTTTAATGTAGTGTGGTGCTGTGTGTACAAAGTGTAGCGTTAGGTTACAGGGCCTTTTGCGGGCCCTGTGATTCGAGGTTTTTCATTTTGGCGCGCTTCAAGGAGTTGCGCCCATGCTTCGGCGTCTGAGGCGCCGGAGGAGTGGGACTTGTATCCATCACCTCTTGTGAGGTGGTGAATGGTGGCGGCAGGGCAGGCACATTCACTGAACTTTCGGACCTAACTGCGCTTGCAGTGGTCCGACGTTCAGCAGAAATGGGGGTCTGCCGGCCCGGTTTGTTAGGTGGCGGAGCAATATAGGCTGCTCCAGCCGGTGGCGCTGGTTGTACGACCGCGGCCACACACTGTGTGACATTCGCGGGCGCCTAGACATGTGGCGCAGCGCCCCAGCGCGTCAAATCTGCAAAGGAGGGATAAGATGGGTTGTGTATTGCGAAACGTTGGCGTTCTTCTTGGAATGAAAGATTGAATTTAAACTGAAGTTTTACTATTTGTTTCTCTTTTTTCCATACGGGGCATGATCGTGAGTAGTCAGCGTGATCTCCTTCACAGTTCGAGCAATGAGTTGTTTCTGAGGTGCAGTTGTCCGATATGTGTTGAACGAATGCGCGCTTTGCGCAAGTGGCACGCCCTCTGCAACTCTGCGATCCATGACCGAAACGTTGACACTTGAAACATCGACGAGGGTTGGGAATGTATGGTCTTACACGGAGCTTACAATAGCCGGTTTCGATTGATTCTGGTAGGTCACTTGTTCCGAAGGTAATTATTGCGTGTTTTGTTGGGGTCAGTTTGTTGTTGCGCCTTAATGTTATTCGTTTGGACTTTGACCACGTTCTGGTCCTGCCAACCTACGAGCAGCTCACTTTCAGAAAGCTTAGTAAGATCGTCGTCGAAAATTACGCCGCGCACAGTGTTCATGGACCTGTGTGGGCACACCGAAACAGGGGATTCCCCAAGGGCTACAAGCTTAGGCAGCTTTTCCTACTGAGCTTTGTCACGAACGGGACGCCGGAGCGAGTGGACGCGCGTCGCATGCGCTCCGCCGAACGTGTGCTCTCGTTGACCGGATTACTTCGATATCGTCGCCGGCACTGTGTCGGATCATCAAGTTTTAACTGTCCTGGGAACCGCACACCCTTCCCGAGGCTGTAGAGCATCTCCATTTTTCTCTATGGCCTTCAGAAGAACCCATGTGAGCACTGGGCCGCTGGGCCAAAGCGTCGACCCAGCTCGCCTGTGAGAGTACGGGTGACTAGACCTAACGGCGGGACCCCTTTCACAACAATATGGACGCTAGAACTACGCCAACTGCTGACGTGACTACTACCGGATTTGTTCAACCTGCATTCAGCCCCAACGAAACCAATGTTAACACGGAATCTCTCAACCTCGACGAGCTCACCTCGGCAAGCGAACATGAATTTGCCGTGCACCATCCTACATCGTCTGCATCGCTGGGACCGGCGAGCGACACCGACGCCAATTGGAAACTGGCGATTTCCCGTCGCCAGCGTCAACGCCAGAAAAATTTGACAAAGCTCGAGCGGAATTGATGCAGCCGGCCGGTCCTGCAAGCACTCCACCCAGCCACGTCAACGCCGGGGCAGCTGCGGGTGCGAGCGCTTCTGCTGCGCAGGCAGACGCGGCTGGCGTCGCATCCGCGCGAACACCACCACCCGGAACGAAGCCGCGCCAGCTACGAGGAAAGCTGCCGCCGCTTCCACGCACGGACATAAAGATCATCATGCGCCCGAAAAAGGGCCTGGCCATTCGGAACTTCACTACGCATCAAATCTCCCGAGCCGTAGCACTGGCGGGCAATTCACGACAACATTGTACTGGTGATCATTTCATTATACGTACTCGCCCCGGGTCGAACATCATCATTGCCAGCACGCCACATGTTGAGACGGCCGAAATTCTTCGTCGGAACACCACCCTCAAGATTGAGAGGAAGACCTATGAATTCAATGCCTATGTGGCAGCCCCTGAGGGCACCTTGCGGGCAGTTATTCATGGGATAGACCCTGGCACAACTCCGGAACAACTCACCGACAACCTCCGCGTGCGCACGCAGGGAGTGACAGTGCACAGTGCACGAATGCTTGGTGCTACCAAATCTGACGTGATCACTTTTGAAGGCCCCCTTCTGCCCCGATATGTACTGTATTACGGTGGGGAGGTGGCCTGCCATCCGTACAAGCCGACGCGACAAGCCTGCCAAGTCTGCTTACAACCGGGGCACCGCTCAGACGTATGCCCGACGCCAAACACTCCCGTGTGTCGGCAGTGTGGTATCCTCAACCCCGTTGACGGTCACCCCTGTGCTCCCAATTGTAACTTGTGTGGAGATGCCCACTTAACGAGCGCGAAAGAGTGCTCTCAGAGACGGAAGGCCCCGCGCCCACGGCCACCTCCTCAACCAGCAGCACCAGCCAGGGGCCGCAACCCCCATCGTAACCCACCCACTCCAAAACGTAGGTGGTTCAGCAAGGAAAACGAGACCTCATGCAGCCACTCCCGCTCACGCTCGAGGTCACAGTCCTTCCCGCCCCTCCCTTCTGTGGAACCTGGCCAACAGCAGCAGCCACAGCAGCGACAGCATCCGAAGAACCAGATGACCAAGGGGCAGCAGCAGCAGCAGCAACCCATCTGTCAACAGTCCCAGCACGCCTCCAGCAAGCATAATGACAAGCCCAATCCCACTCGATCAGCCGGTGCCGACAATAAGGTGAGCTGGTCAGCAAATGTAGATCCTCCCATCGCTCCACTCAATACCCTGTCCACCGCATACGAACACCTTCTCGCGGAAAACATAAAACTCAAACAGGAGCTGGCGGCCGTCAGGGCACGTCAAGCAAAGGACAGTTCTCAACTTCATGCCCTAATGGCGCGTCTTGGATCGCCGCCCGACTCCGCCGAAAAAAAAAACCCCAACCTCCCCCAAGAGACAGAAGACCGCTAAAACGGTGCTATCAATTCCTGCTGCGTCGGGCACCACAGTCACACGCGAAGAGTTACGCGATATGTTCTCAACGCTCGCGTAGCAGCTATCCCAACAGTTCAGTGCCGTATTCACGCAGTTCGGAGAACGCCTCGACTCTCTCGAGACACGCTTCGAGGTGCAAATTGCTGAAACAGGCGAAAACATACGCAGGAAGAGGGCCACTCGTAGCTCGCACGCCATGACAGATCAAGGTTACCATAGACTAGGATTGGAATCACATGCATCCGAAATCCTTGCTACCCCCGCATTGACACCCAGCGCCCTCACCCTCACTCCTACATCGGCGTCGCAAGCCGAGATTCCGATACGCACGCCTTTACACTTAACGAATTAACCATGGGCAGCACAGCCCCACTCATTGGCGAACATTTAGAAGTCTGGTTTGGGAACTGCCGCGGCTTCCGCAGAAAGCGGAGCCTCCTCCAACAGTACATTAACACACACCTTGCTCGGCCAGATGTCATAGCGCTTCAGGAGCCCGGAACGCCACCCATATTTTCAGGTTATGAGTCCTATAATTGTCAAACAAAGGGCAAAGTGGCCATCCTGATTGACAAAGCGCTATCCGCAGTTGGCTTAGACAATATCCCAGACACCAACATAGAACATGTGATTGTGGAGCTAGTTCTCAGGCAAAAAAAGAAAGGAGAAAAGCAAAGTATTATCATTGTCAACGTATATAGCGCCCCAAAGCAAAAAACCTCTGATTTCCATGCCCTCGTCCAAGGTGCCTGCTGATTGGCCCAGGGAAAAGAACTCTTACTGCTCGGCGACTTCAACGCTCTCGATGAACGCTTGGGTTACAACCGTTCGGATGTCAAAGGCAAACAGCTTGCGGCTGCCACTGAAAAATTTCAGCTTGAACTGCTTACGGATCCCGTGTTCCCTACCCGGATCGGCAACAGTGTGTGCAGGGACACTTGCCCCGATCTCACCTTCGCCCGTGGCCGTGCAAACAATAACTGGGACAACCTGCAGGAATCCTTGGGCAGCGACCACTTCATTCTCCGCACAAAAGTTACAGAGAGCGCAGCGCGTCGGTCTACTGGAGAAGCACGCATCACAAACGGGGACGCCTTTCGTCGTGAGAGCGAATATTCACTCGACAGCCTCACAAGCCTCACCTACTGGTGCACCCAACTTAAAGAAATTCGAGAGCGTTGGACCACCACCATTAACAGAACACCTGCACTGCCGGAAGTGGACGACCAACTGCTACATCTGTGGGAAGCTTGGAGGAGCCTCATCCGCAGATAGAGGACGCAAAAACATAACCGACGCCTCAAGCTAAGGATCGCCACACTCCCCACTCAGGCAGAGCAGTACGCTACAGAACTGGCGCGACTCAATTGGGCCCAGTTTAGCGACTCTCTTCGAGGCTCATTGGGCACGGCCCGCACGTGGCACGTTTTGCGCGCTTTGATGGACCCCACTCACACAAAAAATGAGACGAATAAGTCAGTCGTGCGCCTCATACACGCCTTTGAGGGTACTGACGATGAGCTGCTGGATCAAGTCTGGTGAAAATGCTTTGGCGATTTCTACCCACCCGCATCTCAAGCTGCGTATCGTGGACGTGCCAATGACACTCTCGACCGACCAATAACGGTGGACGAAGTTTACGCAGCCACTCACAGCAGCAATCGCAACACAGCTGCTGGGGCAGACGGAATCACGTACTCCCTTATCAGGAACCTCAACGACAGCGCCGTACAAGAAATCACGGCGTTTTTCAATGATCATTGGCAACGTGGCACGCTTCCTTCTGAATGGAAGCACGCGGAGGTCATAATCATACCGAAGCCGGGCAAAAAACTTCAGATCGAGAACCTCCGACCAAATATCCCTCACTTCCTGCCTTGGTAAACTCTTCGAGCGCGTCATCACTAATCGCGTGCAAGATTACCTCGAAGACAATGACCTTTTCCCGCACTCCATGTACGGGTTCCGGGCACATCTTTCAACGCAAGATGTACTGCTACAATTACAAGAAGTCATTGATAACGCCCCCCAGCAAGGAGAAAACATTATCTTGACTTTAGACATTAAGGGCGCATTTGATAACGTTAGCCACCAGGCCATACTTGAGGGCCTCGAGCCCCTTCATAGTGGGCAGCGCGTCCACAGTTATGTTCACGCCTTGTTGTCGGACCGCACTGCCACAGTCGGTCTCGGCTCCATCCGATCAGATGTTATCAAGGTTCCGAACAAGGGCACCCCGCAGGGCTCAGTGATTTTCCCGCTACTCTTTCATGTAGCTATGGTTGGCCTGACACATGAACTCCACAGCATCGATGGCATCCATCACGCAATGTATGCGGACGATATCACTGTCTGGGCCACGCGGGGGTCCCTTGGAGATAAAGAATATAACCTGCAGCAGGCAGCCACATGCGTCGAACAATACGCGCAGGCACGAGGCCTGGCGTGTGCAACAGAAAAGTCTGAGCTTCTACGAATTTATCGACGCAAGCTCCCACCATCAACGCAGAACAACCAAGGCTCCCGCCTCCAGGGTGTCCTTGCTGGCAAACAAATCCCAGAGAAATCCACCATTCGAATATTAGGCATGAGGGTACAGTCGAACCACCATGTGAATCACACACTTTCCCTTCTTTCTCCGCACCACTACACTGCAAGTGGCCCGAATGATATCTCGGGTAGCCACTCGTCGCCATGACATGCGCGAGGAGGACACCCTGAAACTCATACGTAGCCTCGTGGTCAGTAGGCTGACATACAGTTTGCCCTACCAACGCCTCACCAAGAGCGAACAGGGCCAAGTAGACGCAATGCTCCGCAAGGCCTACAAAGCGGCACTCAAGCTACCACCGGGTACTCCTTCTAGCAAGCTCCTCGCATTGGGCCTACACAACACCTTTGAAGAACTTTGTGAAGCGCAACTCGCCACACAACTGCAACGGCTCAAGCAAACACCTACAGGCCATGACCTGCTCCTACGCCCCGGCAACATCAGCCAGATTCACGACGCAGCTCGTCGCAAGCCCATTCCGGACCAACTTCGTGCCACTTATAAGGTCGCTCCCATCCCC
This sequence comes from Rhipicephalus microplus, assembly GCF_043290135.1. Classification (NCBI taxonomy): domain Eukaryota; kingdom Metazoa; phylum Arthropoda; class Arachnida; order Ixodida; family Ixodidae; genus Rhipicephalus; species Rhipicephalus microplus. Next base: position 5,645,566 of record NW_027464590.1, on the reverse strand, counting down.
TGCAATATGGATCCCCGACTACATCCGGGCCGGAGGGAAGCCAGAGTGGAAGCCCTCGAGCGAACTTATGCACACAAAACCACTACGTACTATGTTGACGCCGCCAACTACGACCATGCAAACAATAAGGCTGTAGCCACAGTCGTGGACCACACACTCACAGAACGTACCACCGCTTCTGTGCGGTGCCGCAACATCGCCGATGCTGAAGAAACTGCCATTGCGCTCACTCTCACCCTCGGCTACAGACAACGAAGGTCGCTGACAGTTCTCACGGACTCTCAAGCAGCTTGCCGCAACTACCTACAGGGGCGCATCAGCCAACCCGCTCTCAGCGTCATCATGAGCGTTACAGACACTGGCGGGCATTCCATTACACATCCACTCAGAATTTGGCATCGGATTATATGGACTCCGGGCCACATGGGACTGGAAGGGAATCAGGCAGCGGATAGGGTAGCTCGAGGGTATGCGAGACGAGCACCTTCCAACTCCGCCCCTGAGGAACTCGTTCCGGTCCCTTGCGACTATTCGGCTATCCTAAACCATTACAGAGGACTTAGGAAAGCTTATTCGCTACCACACCGAACACTAAATAAAGAGGAATCGGTAAGCTGGAGGCAAATTCAAACCGGCACGTTTCCAAATTTGCACATCCTGAGTAAAATGCACCCCTCGGCATACTCTCCTCTCTGCGCATGGTGTTCAGCTAAAGCCACTCTGTACCACGTCACGTGGGAGTGTCAGGCCATTACAGCCTTGAAACCAGTACAAAAACCAACAGCGGAGTGATGGGAGGAGCTGCTGGCCAGCGAGAACCTGGAAGATCAGTTGAGTCTGATCAACAGGGCCCGCAGAGCAGCTGCTGCAAGCGGAGCCCTGGACTAAGGGCCCCCCCCCACCGCAAGCCAAGTATGTCCGATAACTCGGAGCTTCTCCGCAGAAAATTTCATGTAAATAAATAAATATGCTTTCACCACCACCTTGTCACGAACCTCCAGAAGAAGATCGCCACTTCCCATCTTTGTCACTTTATAACTTGGGCCTATTGCTTCTGTAAGAGTTTTGGAAACGAGGGAAGGTGAAATGGCTCGGACTGTCTTCTTTTAGTTTTGACTGTAGATTACATAGTACTTTTAGAATGTCGGCTTTGGTGTGTTAGGCAGAAAAGTGTCTTCGGTGTACCACCTTTTTAGGCAGCGATCAGGAAGGGGAGAAAAGCTTTTGCCGTAAAAATACTATAAAGTTCGGCGGCGATGGCGACCACCCACCACCAAGCCCAACAAAGGGACGCTACAAGGTTGAATAGTGAACACTTGGAGACGCCAGCCATGCATCTCCGCTATAACCGAATGTAACTATCCATGGATGATGATTATGATGATGACATAAGTTGTTTATTAGTGCAAGGGTCATTGGCTGTAAAAGACCTAAGATTCTGCGCTCTGAAGGTGCGTAAGACATATATTTATTAAAATTATGAAAGTGAAGCGAAGCATGATGATGATGTGTAGGGCTTAATGGCACAAAGGCCAATTGGTGGCCAAAAAGCGTCATTTCAGTGACTAAGTATGTGAACAATGATAAGGTGCGTAGCTGTATAGAGTCCTTAAAATTCCTCGCGTTAACGCGGGTAAAAACATAACTAATAAAATCGTGGCAATGGCGTGATATGGGTAGTAAAATTCGGTGACAAAAGGTTTCGATAATAAAAGCATGTGTAAAAATATTTGGCACTTGCACAAATGCCTCATCAGCGCCCTTGTGTCCAAGGGCCGAGAGGCAAGTGCTTCTCAATGTAGCCACTGCAGCAGCGACCTCTCTTGAGAGGTCACGCTACGCAAATCTTGGATATATTACATGACAAAAACCGATAACTCTTAAAAAAGCTAGCAATGATTTATGGGTGAAAAGTGGTTCCCTACCGACAAACATTGCGGGGTTTAATGGTATATGTTGTCGGTAGGGTAATGGAAAGTGTTGTCTTCTTAGAGTGTCTAATTGTTTACACTGGATTAAAACGTGAAGAACTGTTAATGCCTCACCTCATCTGTCACACAATTATGGATCGCCACCGGACAAAAGATATGAGTGTGTCGTGTATGTGTGTCCTATCCTGAGCCTCGTTAGTGTTAACTCTGTTAGACGTGATTTTGATACTGGTGGCCAATGGCCAAGGTGTGGCTTGATAACGTGTAGCTTGTTTTGTGTGTGTCTTTCCCACTTGCTCTGCCAGCAGTCCCTGAGCTTTCGTTTCAGAGAAGGCTTAAGATCAAGGGGCGGGATCGTTATGGGTGTAGTGGAACTGATTTCGTGGACGGATGCTGCAAGCTGATCCGCCATCACGTTGCCTTAGATCTCACGGTGCCCTCGCACCCAGCACACTACAACATGTTGTTTGAGTGTGTAGAGTGTGCATAAAATAGTGTAAAGTGAGACGAGGACAGGGTTTTTTTTTTGTTTTTTAGGATTGTATAGAGCCGTAACCACACTGAGGGAGTCCGTATAAATTACTCTTTTTTGTATTTGTGATTGCTTGATGTGTCTAACCGCCACAAGTATCGCGTAAGCTTCCGCTGTGAAGATACTTGTGCCTGAATGTAGAGGGCAGCATCCGAAAGGAATGGGCCGACAGCAGCGTAGGACACAGAGGAGTTAGACACTCAGGACTTGTGTATTTGTGTTGAAGTTCCAGGAAGTAGTTTCGCGTATAGGCAATAGGTGCATGTTTTGTAACTTCTAGGAAAGACACATCGCAGTCTATAATCTGACACTGCCACGGTGGCGGGTATACTACAAGAGCCATTAAACTGTGTTCAAGTGACACTCCAGTTTCCTCAGATAGACCCTTCAGGTCAAATGAAAAGGGCTGCCTCATCGAAGGCCTGTTTTGCAACAGAATAGAGCTCGACAAATCATTAAAAGTGGAGTATGAGGGGTGCTTCTTGTCTGCTTTCAACTTAAGAAAATATACAAAGGATATGTGAGTTCTTTGTAGATGAAGCGAACATTCATTTGACTCAACGTAAAAACTTTCTACAGGGCTGGTGCAAAAAGCACCCGTTGAAAGGCGGATGCCCAAATGGTGCACGGGATCCAGCATCTTCAAAGCACTTTGTGTCGCAGACTGATAAACAACGGCCCCATATTCCAAGCGGGTGCGAATGAGGCTTCTATACAGGTTCATGAGTCATTGCCTGTCACTACCCCACGTAGTACGTGACAACACTTTTATAACAATAATGGCTTTTAAACATTTTGTTTTTATATACTTGATGTGTGGTACGAAGGTCAACTTGTTGTCCAAGTTTAAGCCTAAGAATTTATGCTCCACATTTAAAGACAGACGTTGACAGTTCAGTTCAATGTCAGGTTCTGAGTGCACGCCTCTCTTTCGGGAGAACAAGACACACGTGCTTTTTTCTGGGTTCAGGCGGAATCCGTTTTCATCTGCCCATTTGGAGACCTTGTTTAAACTTAACTGAACCTGCCGCTCACACATTGCTAGGTTGCATGACTTAAAGCCAAGCTGGACGTTATCGACATATGTGGAATAGAACATGTTGTGGGGGATGGACCGGTGCAAGGAATTCATTTTCATAATAAAAAGTGTACATCTAAGTACACCACCTTGCGGTATTCCCGTTTCTTGCGCAAATGTTTGGGAGAGAATACTGCCCACACGGACACGGAATTGCTGATTGGACAAGTAACTCTCGATTATGGAAAGCATTCTACCGCGCACACCCAGGAGAGACAAGCCTCTTAATATGCCGAAACGCCATGTTGTGTCGTAAGCTTTCTCGATTTCGAGAAACACTGAGAGGAAGTATTGTTTGTGGGTGAAAGCATTTCGGATGTGTGCCTCGATACGCACCAGATGGTCGGTCGTGGTTCTACCCTCTCGAAACCCACACTGGAACTGGTCAAGCAGATTGTGTGTTTCAAGGAAATGTAAAGGTCGGCGGTTTCTTATTTTTTCAAAAAGTTTACAAAGGCAGCTGGTTAGTGCAATGGGCCTATAACTTGAAACTGAGGAAGGGTCTTTGCCCTGTTTCAAAATAGGGATAACAATAGCCTCTTTCCAGGAAGCAGGGATGGTGCCAGAAAGCCAGATAGCATTGTAAAAAGAGAGTAAAGTTTTTCACGTTTTGAGCGCCAAGTTTTTTGAACATTTCATACGTGACACGATCGTAGCCTGGGGCAGAATTACTGCACGAGTTTAGTGATGTTTGTAGCTCAGCTAAGTTGAAAGGTTGGCTGTATGCCTCGTGATTTGTGCACTTGCATTCTAGTTTCTGCTTTTCTATCCTTGCTTTATATATTTGGAAAGCTTCAGTATAGTGTGACGAGCTACACAATTGCTCGTAGTGTGCACCGAGGAAGTTCGTCTGATCTTCCAGGCTGTCACACTGTGTGTTTACGAGTGGGAGTGAGCGTACCTGTCTTCTTGCTACCCTACGAACCATGTTCCAGACTTTAGCCTCTTGTGCATATGAACTTATCCCTGATAAAAACTTGTGCCAGCTTTCTCTTCTGGCCTGCCGACGCGTTCTCCTGCCTCAAGATTTTATTTTCTTAAAGCTGTCAAGGTTTTCCGCTGTCGGCGAGTTCCGCAGCAACCTCCATGCCCTGTTCTGTAGTTTTCGCGCATTCTCACACTCAGTGTTCCACCACGGACGTGTCGTTTGCCGGGCAGTCCAGATGTTTGTGGAATGCACTTAGCTGCTGCGTCAGTAAGAAAAGCCGTGGAGTACTGCACAGCTTTATCTATGCCTCATCTGCATATCTCAGTCCAACCTAAGAGAGTAATCTTTTGAAATTGTTCCCAGTCGGCTTTGTTTACCAGCCATTTGGGAACATGTGGAGGACATTCATATAATATTGGTGTACTCAAAACTAAAAGAAAATGGTCACATCAGTATGGATTATTTATGACTTTTCACTGAAGTAATGGTACAAGCGAAGGAGATGCGATACTGGAGTCTATGGAAGAGGAAGTTTTGTTGGCAAGGTTATAGTATGTTGCCTCTTTCCTATTCAACAGAAAAGCACCTGATGAAATGAGTAATTGTTCAATGAGACGACCTCGTGCATCACAGCGAGAGTCACCCCACAGACCAGTATGTGCGTTCAGGTCCGCAAGGACCAGATGAGGTTCAGGTTGTTCGTCTATTAAAGACTGGAATTGAAGTTTTTCAAGACGGTGGTGCGGAGGTATGTACAAAGAGCAGACAGTGACAAGTTTGTTGAGAATAACTGCTCGGACAGCCACCACCTCGAGGGAAGTTTGAAGGGGTAATTGTGTGCATGCTATACCTTGACTTACTATAACCGCTACACCACCGGATGGTAGCATGGCATCATCTCTATCCTTTCGGAAGATTTTGTAGTTACGTAAAAAGTTTGTGTTAGTTCGTTTTAAGTGTGTCTCTTGTACACACAGCACTCTTGGATTGTGTTCATGGAGGAGTTCTTGTAAGTCATCGAGGTTTCGAAGAAGGCCTCGGATTTTCTACTGTAATATTTCTGTCTGCATATTTAAACAAGAGAGATGCTGTTGTGTGTACAAAGAGCATCCTGTGTTGGAGTGAGCTCGTTAATTCAGGTGGCAGGACGGTCGTCCGGCCCCGTTATTGGTTTTTTTTATTTTTTTTGGCGCACTCTAAGGAGCCGCGCCGCTCTTTCGGTACCAAGGGTACCGTTGTATCCATTGCCTCCTCAGAGGCACTAGATGCTCGCACATGCGAGCTGGTGGTTCGGATTTTAGGCCTCACCTGGTGAGGTGAGGCCCTGAGACGTAAGCACCCTGGAGTCTCCGGGCTCAATTTGCTTGGAGGCGGAGTAGACTGAACTACTGCCGCCTTTGGTGCAGGCGCCAAAGCTAATGGCTCGCTCTGCGCTGGCCGAAGGAGTGGCGAGGCTGGTGCGGCGTTGCCCCCGGACGCGCCGCATCAGCGTATGTTGCGCCGTAAAATGGCGACACTCTTCGTCTTGCTTCTTTGAGTGTGATATTTCCTTTAATTTTCAATGTGATGATTTCTTTTTCTTTTTTTTCAAAATGAACAAGACCATGAGTATGCGGCATGTATTCCGCCACAGTTCACACAGTGTGATGGTTCTTCGCAGTTGTCAGAATTGTGGCCTGACACTCCACATTGTGCACAAGTTTGGTGACCAGGACAGGTTTTTGTGCCATGGCCATACCTCTGGCATTTAAAACGACGTGAGTTAGGTATGTATGGTCTGATACTTGTCTTAGTGTACCCTGTTTGAGTACTTTCTGGCAAATTGCTGGAAGCGAACGTGAGTACTAGGTGTTTTGTTGGTGTTACCTTGTTGTCTCTTCTGATGATGATCCTTTGTACTATGAAGTCTTGGTTTGGATTACCTTTTATAAGGCCCGAGGAACCGGCAGCCGACAGCTACGATGAATGAGCCAAGATGATGATGCTACGCGACAACGATGAGGATGCATGAGCCACACATGATAATGATGATAATGTATCGGTGAAGAGGATGCGTATACTAAATGCCCACAGTACATTGGTTCCATTCTGGCTCTTCCACCCCTCCAGAAGTTCCTCTTCGGTCAAGCCGAGCAAATCAACATCAGATACCACTCCACGGGTTGTGTTCATAGATCTGTGTGGTGTTACAGTGATCGGAGAGTCACCAAAAGTTGAAAGATTCTGTAGCTTCTCAAACTGTTCTTTTTCTCGAACTTCAAGAAGGAGGTTTCCGCTGGCCATTTTGGTAACTTTGTACCCGGCCCCAAGAGTTTCTGTGAGACACCTGGCTACTACAAAGGGGGATACAGTTCTGGCTTGCTTGCCACTTATCCCACTATGCATAACATGAAAATGGGGAAAGTTTTCATGTGATCGATTGCAAAAGCCTAAGTCTTCGGTGCGTACGCGCTTTAAGGCGGTACGATCACTTAATAATGGAAATGCTCTATGCATGCCAGATTAATTTTCTTCAGAAGCGGAGGCGGCCACCCACCACGGAGCCCAACGAGGGGACGCTACAAGTTTGCGGGTGCTGAAACCAGCAGACGCCAGCCGTACAACGCTACTATAACCCAATGCGCCTAGACCAAGGTAGGCTATTTGCACAGGGATAACCCTAACCGCCAGGAAGTTTGGAAGTAAACAGAAGAGAGGAGAAGACAGGACAGATAAAAAGTGAGAGATAAAGACGAAGATGTAGGGAGAGAGAGTTAGGAAAAGGCGACTGCCGATTTCCCCTGGTTGGGTCAGCCCAGGGTTGCCGTCTACGTGAAGCCGCGGCCAAAGGGGTGTGTTGCCTCTGCCGGGGGGCCTTAAAGGTCCAATCACCCAGCGTCGGCTCAACCACCAGGATACCCTTTTCCCCGGACACGGCAAAGCCACGCACGGCTAGGCGTGGGAGGGAGTAGAAACTCCCCCGTTAGCTCGGGTCCGTGGTGTCGCTACACACCAAACGCCTACTTGCGCAGGCACCCCTGCGGGGTTGAAGTGAAGCATGCCTGGTGAGAATGAGACTTAAGCTATCATGACACCATAGAATAGGAGTGTTATATTAGCACCGATACCTCACAAGCGCCCTTGGTCCCAAGGGCCGGGAGACAGGTGCTCTCTTTGGATGTAGCTTCCGCAGCCGCAGCCTCCTTTCAGAGCCCAAGAGTGTTGACGATTGGGCGAGTTGGTTCGTCGTACTTGAACTGGTGATATGTGACGGTGCGATGTTCTGTGTAATCTTGTCGTTGCGTTATGATGGTTTTGTATGCTTGCGCCGGTCTACATATTTGATGCAGTTTGACAATAAAGCTCAGTTGGAAGTTAGCGCTCTGTCCTCTTGTGTCGGTCTGCTCGGCCGTTTCTGATGATGGTGGTAGATTTTAGTGGCGCAAGGGCAACTCAGGCCAAAGAGCGCCAAACACACGGTTTTTGGTCGATTTGATTATAAAAAATCTACTCAGGGTGGCAAGAGTAAAAGAATAGTGTATAGAACTTAAACTTAGGTGTAGTGACTATGTGTGATGGGTTTAAAACGGGCTACGCTTATGAGTTTTACAAAGTCATGCCGTGTCGACAACAGTCCTTGTCAAGACAAGGAGTGCGTGCTGCATGACATTAGATAAAAAAAAGTCTCAGCGGTTCCCTCAGGATTGAGAGGAGGCTGAGATTAGTGAGAATATGTTATGCAATGTAGGAAGCCTACACTAGCTAAAAACTTTAAGACTACTTTTGGGGGAAACAAGGGATCGTCTCCAAGAAAAAATTGTGGATGAGGTGGAATGTGACATTTGTACAGCTTTGAAAAGCGACACAGTTTTTCTGGTTCGAGGTACGGACAGGTTTTTAGAACGTGAACGACAGCCAGCTCATCACCACATTTTGCATAATGAGGTGCTGGAGAGTTCTTTGAAAGGTGCGAGTGTGTTGTATGTGTATGACCAATCCTGAGTTTGCACAGTGCAACCTCTTGGTGTCTGTTACGTTTTTCAGTCAGATATCTTCCTATTCTTGGCTTTACTAAGTGCAGTTTGTTTGCGTTTGCTGCGTTCCATTCTTCTTGCCATTGTCTACGCATTCGGGATATGATGAGTGGCTTCAGGTCCTCATACGGGATGGTGTCTACGTCAACTGATGGGCGGAGTGCTGCTGACTTCGCAAGTTTGTCCACTATCTCATTGCCAGCAATGTTGCAGTGTCCCGGAATCCAGCATAGCGTGATTTTGAGCTTAGATTTGCGGGCTGACATGATGCATTTTCGAAGTGTATTAGTTACTGGGTTTTTGAGTATCTTAGTGGAAAACAGCGCAGTCACAGCACTGAGAGAATCTGTGTATATGATTGAGGCTGGCTCTTTCTTCTTTAAAATGTGCGTTACAGCTAAAAGTATGCCATAGCATTCTGCAGTAAATATACTGGTATGTTCGTTCATTGTTCTAGATTCAGAGAAAGCGGGACCGTGTGCTGCACATGCGACTGCGGAGGACTTGGAGGCATCAGTATAATATTCAGCACACCTGTATTTGGTCTGCAGGTACTTGAAGTGTAGATCGATCGCGACTGGGTGGCCATTTTTTCCTACCTCTAGGAATGACAAGTCACAATCGATAGCCTGCATTTCCCATGGCACAACAGTGTCCTTGTGAGAGGTTAGTTGAAGACTGGAGACCGGTATGTGCACGTTTTCAAGGTGTGAGGCCACTCTGAGGGGTACGGTAGCGTAGCTGATGGTCGCCTCAAAAACAAGAGGGTGTTCGATGTATCCTGCAATAGCGCACGAGCTGGGTGGTCGATATGGGAAAGCACCTTGGTGGCATACGTGACACTTGTAAACTGACGTCGCCGTTCTAGTGACCACCGGTCGGTCTCAACATACAGGCTGGCTGTTGGGCTGGTCCGGAAAGCACCGCTGGCCAGCCGAAGCCCAAGATGGTGCACTGGGTCAAGCATCTTCAATGCAGATCTTGAAGCTGACTCGTAAACCACCGAGCCGTAATCGATACGTGCTAAGAACACCACCCTGGGGGACGCTATTTTCTTGCGTAAACCACTTCGATAAGGCATTACCAACACGAACCACAAATGTACGGTCAGAAAGGTAGCTTTCAATGGTATTCAGCATGTTTCCTGACACTCCAAAAGATCGCAGGTCACGGAGAATGCCAAAACGCAATGTCGTGTCGTAAGCTTTCTCTAAGTCGAAAAATACAGATAGGCAGTGCTGTTTATGAATGAAGGCATCCCTGACATAGGATTCAAATGCTACCAGTTGGTCAGTTGTCGACCGACCAGACCTGAATCCAGCTTGATGACGATCAAGGAGGCCATTGTATTCAAGGTAATACATAAGACGGCGATTCACCAGTTTTTCGAACACCTTGCCCAAGCAGCTGGTCAGCGCTATAGGCCTGTAACTAGCAGCAAGTGTGGCTTCTTTTCCTTGTTTAAGGATGGGTATGATAACTGCCTTTTTCCAGGTCATGGGCAGACGCCCAGAGGACCATACACTGTTGAAAACAATGAGGATGACGTCAAGCGTTTCGCCCCGCCGCGGTAGTCTAGTGGCTAAGGTACTCGGCTGCTGACCCGCAGGTCGCGGGTTCAATTCCCGGCTTCGGCGGCTGCATTTCCGATGGAGGCGGAAATGTTGTAGGCCCGTGTACCCAGATTTGGGTGCACGTTAAAGAACCCCAGGTGGTCGAAATTTCCGGAGCCCTCCACTACGGCATCTCTCATAATCAAATGGTGGTTTTGGGACGTTAAACCCCACAAATCATTCAATCAACATCAAGCGTTTCTTCGTGTAGGTGTTTCAGCATGCCGTAAGTAATCCTGTCTGAGCCTGCTGCTGAGCTGCCGCACTTTGCCAGTGCTGCCTTTAGTTCACCTATAGTAAAGGGGGCATTGTACCCTCCCACCGATGGCCTGTCATCACGAATAGGTTTACGTTCCTCGGCAAGTTTGTATCGCCTAAAGGAGTCTGTATAATGTGCTGAGCTGAAAATATACTCGAAGTGTTGGCCTAAGGCATCTGCCTGGTGTTCAAGTGTATCACCAGCAGTACTAACAAGGGGCATCGTATGAGTGCTGTGCCCTTGGAGTGCTCTTACTCTGTTATACACCTTATGTGTGTCAGTGTAAGAGTTCACGGATGAGAGGAAGGATTGCCAGCTCTGTTGTTTAGACTCTCGTCGGACACGTCTACCATTTGCTTTTGCACGCTTAAAACTTACCAAATTTTTGACTGTAGGATACCTGCGGAATTTCGACCATGCTTTGTTTTGATTGTCACGAGCATTTTTGCACTCAGAGTTCCACCAAGGTCGTCTTTTGTTCCGTGTATTGTTAGATGTATGTGGGATGGATTGTTCTGCGGCCTGTATATAGTGTAGTGTGACTAACGCTTCAGATTCATCAATGCCTAGGGTTTCAATTGATGAGCGCGATAGTTTTGAGAGTTTTCGGAATTTCGTCCAGTTCGCACCCTGTTCTCGAAACCTGGTTACATTCGCAGTCATTGTACTCGTATTTCCTTTGTATTTTAGAAAAACAGGAAAATGATCACTTCCATAGAGGTTATGAATTACAGCCCATTCAGTGGTTGCCAAGAGTGGAGGAGATCCGATAGCAAGATCTATTGATGTGTATGAGTTAGCCACGCACGGCTAGGCGTGGGAGGGAGCCGAAACTCCCCCGTTAGCTCGGGTCCGTGGTGTCGCTACACACCAAACGCCTACTTGCGCAGGCGACCCTGCGGGGTGCTCGGTCGTTTCTTCTTCCCCGTAATGCGCTATACCAGTTCAACTAATCCTTTCAGAGGACGTGCTACTGTTCACTTGAGTAGATAACATGGAAAGTATTTAATTTCTTTAACCTTTTAAATGCCGCACTTTGAAGCAATAGGAAAAAAACTAATATTTATGTTGATGATTTGCATTGGCCTTCTAAATTACCTATGATCAAAAATACAGCCACATTCACAATGACTAAGCATGTTTTTTCGCATGTTCCATTTTTGGAACATTGGCAATTCCCATATGCACAACACACATTTTCTCTGGAAAAACTTTTATTGATTTCTCAGCCGGGTTTCCTTATTCAGGATAACTGAAGAATAATATTTAGCGTCATACAATGACTCAGAAAAGTATAAATATTTATAATGTTAGGGCGTTTATTAGCCGGCAACGAGCGAGAATATACAATGGCGACAGTCACAGCCAAGCACGGGCTCTCAGCGCGAGCGGCGTCCTTGTTGGGTAGCCCCACTAGAAGGTACTCAAGAGTTCGACGCATTTCAGAGTTCGGAGGCTTCGCTACAATTACCCCGGGGTCGAAGAGGGAGCCGCCTGGCGACCTAACAGCTTGTTATTATGAGTGGGTCATAATAAGCCTTCAGGCGCTCCACGATGACGATGTCTCGCCCACGGCGGCGCATGTCCGAAGATTGTTCAACGGGTTCGATCAGATAGTTGACAGGTGAGGTGCGCTCGATGACACGGTAGGGGCCTTCGTATTTGGGACGTAGTTTGGAAGAGAGGCCAGCTGCAGAAGTCGGGATCGAGAGCCATACAAGCGCACCAGGAAGAAACGTGGGCTCAGAAGTGGTGGAGCCATCACGAATACTCTTCTGCCGCTCTTGCTCTTGCGTCGTAAAAGTCTTGGCAAGCTCGCGACACTCTTCAGCAAGCCTGGCTGTCTCGGAAATAGGTGCACACTCAGATGAATCCGGCGTGTACGGGAAGATCGTGTCCATGGTGTGCGACGGGTGCCTTCCGTACAGCAAGTAGAAAGGTGAAAAACCAATCGTGCTTTGAGGGTCGGAGTTGTAGGCGTAGGTGACGAAGGGCAGTATATTATCCCAATTAGTGTGGTTGGCAGCGACGTACATAGAAAGCATGTCGCCGAGGGTGCGGTTAAAGCGTTCGGTGAGGCCATTCGTCTGTGGGTGGTAAGCAGTAGTTTTGTGGTAAACAGAATGGCACTCCGTCAGAATGGCTTCGACGACTTCCGACAAGAAGACACGGTCTCGATCGCTGAGAAGCTCTTGGGGTGGTCCGTGGCGCAGTATAAATCGATGCAGCAGGAAGGACGCAACATCGCGCGCAGCTGCCGCAGGGAGGGCGGCGGTTTCGGCGTATCGCGTTAAATGGTCAACGGCAACGATGGCCCAGTGATTACCAGCCGACGTCAGAGGAAGTGGTCCATACAAATTGATACCTACGCGCCTAAAGGGACGGTCAGGGCAAGGTAACGGTTGTGAACTGGCGTGCGACATGTGGGCTGACGGTTTACGGCGTTGGCAAGTGAGGCAAGAGCGAACGAACTGCTGCACATAGCGGTACATCGTGCGCCAGAAGTAGCGTTGTCGAATGCGATAATAGGTTTTGAATACCCCGGAGTGTGCGCATTGCGGATCAGAATGGAAGGATTTACATATCTCTGACCGCAGACTGTGGGGTATCACGAGTAGCCACTGCCAGCCGTCGGCGTCGTAATTGCGTCGGTGTAGGAGGCCGTCACGAATAGCGAAATGGCGAGCTTGACGACGCAAGGCACGCGTGGATGGCGTTGCGGGTGGATCAGAGAGCATGTCGATGAGCGGGCCGATCCAATTCTCCTTTCGCTGTTCGGTAGCGATGATGTCAACATCAATGGCAGAAACAGCAGCCGAGTATACTAAGCAGAGCACATCACCTTCAGGCAGAGGGGAACGCGAGAGGGCGTCGGCGTCAGCATGCTGGCGTCCGTTGCGGTACAGCACGCAGATATCGTAGTCTTGTAAGCGAAAATCCCAACGGGCGAGACGGCCTGAGGGATCCTTCAATAATGAAAGCCAGCATAGTGCATGATGGTCGGTGACGACATCGAATGGGCGACCATACAAATAAGGTCGAAACTTTGTAAGAGCCCAGACGATCGCCAGGCACTCTTTCTCCGTGACGGTGCAGTTTTTTTCGGCTCTCGTGAGCGTACGGCTTGCATATGCTACGACATATTCAGGGAATCCGGGTTTTCGCTGTGCCAGGACAGCGCCGAGGCCTACTCCGCCGGCGTCCATGTGCACCTCCGTTGGGGCTGTAGGGTCGTAGTGGCGTAGAATGGGAGGCGACGTCAACAAATGGCGGAGCTTCGCGAACGCGTCGTCGCACTCGGATGACCACGAATTGAAGGGCCCGTTGCTTCCAAGGAGCTTCGTCAGCGGTGATATGATCGTGGCAAAATTTCGTATGAAGCGTCGGAAGTATGAGCACAGGCCCACGAAACTACGCAGTTCTTTGACAGATGCAGGTTTGGGGAATTCGGCCACGGCCGGAAGCTTGGCAGGATCAGAAAAAATGCCGTCTTTGGACACGACGTACCCCAGTATGGTGAGTTGCCGTGCTGCAAAGCGGCACTTTTTCAGATTTAGTTGTAAGCCGGCATTGCTCACACGTGCGAAAACTTCTTTCAGACGTTGGAGATGCGTGGAGAAATCCGGAGCAAAAACAATGACATCGTCGAGGTAACACAAGCACGTGTACCATTTCAAGTTGCGCAGAACGGTGTCCATCATGCCTTCAAAGGTCGCAGGTGCATTACATAGACCAAACGGCATGACGTTGAACTCGTACAAGCCGTCTGGCGTGATGAAGGCGGTCTTTGGTCGAGCGTCGTTAGCCATGGGTACTTGCCAGTACCCCGAGCGCAGGCTGAGAGAAGAAAAAAAATCGAAAAAAAAATCGGCTCCATGAAGGCTGTCAATTGCGTCATCGATGCGTGGCAGTGCATAAACATCCTTGCGAGTGATCTTATTGAGCCGTCTGTAGTCCACACAGAACCGCACAGAACCGTCTTTCTTCGCTACAAGAACAACAGGAGACGCCCATGGACTGTCCGAGGGCCAAATAACGTCGCGTCTGAGCATATCGTCAACCTGATCATTATTTACTCGACGTTCAGCAGGCGACACGCGATATGGACGTTGCCGTAAAGGTGGATGGGCACCAGTGTCGATGCGATGCGTAACAACAGACGTGCAACCGAGAGAACTTCGCCCGACATCGAAAGAAGAACGATATTCTTGTAACAGGTCCAGAAGTTGGGAACGCTGTACGGCCGTAGGGTTGTCAGCAATGGAGGGGCCAAATACATCAGCAGACGACGAATCAGAAGTGGAAACAGCATTGATGGTACACCACCTGGGAGCGCGCATGTTATCGGGTACGTCCAGGACTTGTGCGTCGTCGACTGGTTCCACTCTGCCGAGACATTCCCCTCGAAGCAAGGTAACAGCGTACGGGGACGGGTTGGTTACAAAAATAGCAGTGTTGCCCTGGTTGACCTGCACGGTCGCGAAAGGTACTAGCAATCCTTTCCTGGTGCAAGCGCGGTCAGATGGTGAAACAAGTCCAATGGTGTCGGAGAGACCAGCGCAGTAGACAGACACAGCCGTCGTCGAGTTTGGAGGCACTGTTGTATCATCTTTCGTTAGAATCTTGCTCAGTGTCGGGGGACTGTCTTCTGGCGTCAAATGCGAGAAGGGTGAGAGCTCAATTTCGGCGGTGGCACAATGGATGACGGTGTCATGGCGGGAGAGAAAGTCCCATCCCAGGATGACGTCATGAGAGCATGCCCGAATGATGATGAACTGGGCGATATACAGAACGTCCTGGATGACAACGCGAGCTGTGCACCCTGCTGTAGGATGAATCTGGTGCAAACTTGCAGTACGGAGGGATAACCCAGAAAGTGGCGTCGTCACTTTTCGAAGTAAGCGGCAGAGTTTTTCGTCCATAACTGATACGGCAGCTCCAGTGTCAATAGGAGCCGATGCACAAACACCGTCCACAAGCACGTCAATGACAATCGAGGGGCTGCTCTGAGGGCTTTCACATTGCGATAGCGTCGCAGTCCTTGCCTCAGGGACTGCGACGACTAGTTTTCCCACTCATGAGCTGCCGCACTTGGCTGCATGGGAGACAGGGAACGGCGTCGTGGAGACGGTGATCTTCGAGATGGACCTGGGCGAGATCGAGGTGGCATAGACGGTGGTTCTTCGCAATAAGGTCGCGATAAGGACGGCTGAGTTGGCCAGCAACAGGTGAAGAAATTGGAGCCGGCTGTACGCGATGGCAATAACGCGCCACGTGACCGGCGTAACCGCAGGCAAAGCAGATGGGCCGGTTGTCGGGTGTGCGCCATCTGTTCACCGGGGTAGGTCTCACCCATGTCGCAAGGGCTGATGGACGGAACGGTGGCTGCATGGTGGATTGAAGCTGAGGCTGAGGGGTTACGTCAACATACGTAGCGGGCACACCCGCTGCAAAGGACGGAGGTCGAGTGGCAGCTTCGGCGTAAGTCAGAGGAGCGATTGCTGGAACGACTTGGGGTGGCCTGGCGACCACTTGCGCGTAACTCAGGGGCGCAGGAGCCGGAGGCTGTGGAGGGTGGTACGCAGGCATTACCTCCGCTATTTCCTGTTCAATCGCTCGGCGGATGGGAGGGACAACGGTAGTAGCCGATTGTTGAACAGCAGGTTGGTGGGCAAAGGGCAGGAGCGAGAACTGACGCACGATTTCCTCGCGGATAAAGGACTTCCGGTCTGCCATCAACGCCACTTGGTCACAACTGGCCTCCAAGCCAGCAAGCGTTGCAGCTCGTGGTGGGGAGCGTCGGGTCATCAAACGCTGCTGGCGGAGCTCCTCGTAGCTCTGGCACAGTGTGATGACCTCAGCCACCGTGCCGGGGTTTTTGGCGAGCAGCATCGTGAAGGCATCATCGTCAATGCCTTTCATGATGTTTCGGATCTTGTCAGACTCGCACATGGTGTGATTGGATTTGTTACATAGGTCCAGGACATCTTCAATATAGCTGGTGAATGACTCACCAGCCTCCTGAGCACGTTCACGCAAACGCTGCTCGGCTTGCAGCTTGCGAACAGCAGGGCGGCCGAAGACGTTGACGATTGCGGTCTTGAAATCGGACCAGGTGGCAAAATCGGACGCGTGGTTGTTGTACCACAAACTGGCGACAGCGGCAAGGTAAAACACCATGTTGGTCAGCTTGCCGTCCACGTCCCATTTGTTGGGGACGCTCACGCGCTCGTAAATGGTGAGCCAGTCCTCCACGTCAGTGCCATCAGCGCCAGTGAAGATGGGTGGATCGCGGATTCTGGGGACACCGGGACAAGGGGGTGGCATTGGAGGAGGCGTTTGCTGAGAAGCGTCGTGGTACATAGTAGATGGCAGGGTACGTGATCGTAGCTCCAAAGGCATAGACAGGGATCGCAGCACTCTCCACCAAATTGTTAAGGCGTTCATTAGCCGGCAACGAGCGAGAATATACAATGGCGACAGTCACAGCCAAGCACGGGCTCTCAGCGCGAGCGGCGTCCTTGTTGGATAGCCCCACTAAAAGGTACTCAAGAGTTCGACCCATTTCAGAGTTCGGAGGCTTCGCTACAATAACAACACTTTATGAAAATTTCTTCTTTCATACTAGTGGCTGTACTACAGGGAGCAAATCACAAACTGTGGTAAGCTGCAAAGCCTTTCTTGTGCAGCCGCTTTTTGCACTGCTGGCACTAATTCGTTGTATTCTTCTTGCATTCCGCGCACCTTCCTTGAGTCGTTGAGATGATGTAGTGGCCATCAGTTTTTCTGTCCTCATGTCTCAGATGAACCCGGGGTCCAGGTCTTACAGTGAGTTTCTGCTTGAGCTGCAGCAAGGACATGGTGACATCCCGCCGAAAGGTGATGTGCGTCATGGTGGCATCACTACTCTTTTGAAGCTCGCAGTGGAGGAGCCATCCTGCGAAGACAGCCATGTTCAAACCATTTCTGGAAAGGTTCCACCACCATTTCTTGCTCCTCAGTTTCGGTCGATAGCTTCCGAGGAGGCGGTCCATCACATCTACTCCGCCCCTGCCCTCATTGTATTTTCTGATCAATTATGGTTGAGGAATGTCCATCTTTTTGTTTGAGCGTCGTAAGGAGTGTTTCGCACTTCCAACAGGCTCGTGGCTGAGGTGGTTAGAAGAAACTGTGACGACGGCATTGTCATTCCACCTGCATGCGCAGACTGCCCCGTCACACTTCTAGTGGAAAGATCGTCTTTCTTCCTTTTCGATGTTTTTCAAGCTCTTTAGTGGACAACCACTGGTTCTTGTATCTCGCACAGTCCCTGTCGCTCGAATCCCCTGGTCAGCCAGTTTCGTCAAGAGGCCGTGCGAAGTGAAAAAGTTGTCAAAGTAGACTTCGTGATGTTCAGGCGCTTCCAGGACCGATACCATATTGCTAACAACGCTGATCCCGAGAGGTGTCTTGTCGTCCTTCTCGTTCCTTCCATAATATATTTCCATCGCATAGGGGTACCCATTCGAAGAGCACATCATCCATATTTTGTACCCAAATCGAATTGGTTTACCGCAAATAAACATTTTGCACGAGTGGTGGTCATAATAGGGCACCATTAACTCGTCGATGCTGAGGCTTTCATTGAACACTCATGACTGGCGGAAACATTTGATGATGATGATGTTTGATGTTTTATGGCGCAAGGGCCGATTCACGGCCAAAGAGCGCCAGTTCATCTTACTAAAAATATGGACAATGATTGTGATAAGTGGCTGTATAAGGGCCATAAAATTCCTCGCAGTAAGGCGGGTAAAAACATACAAGTAATAAATTGATGACCATGCCGTGAAAGGTGTGTGTGGTGTGAATAGATGACAAAAGTTGGTGATAATAAAAGACGATGGTGGATATGTATGGCATTAGCACAAGTGTCTCACTCGTTCAAACCCTTGCGTCCAAGGGCCGTGAGGCATGTGCTTTCTTGTGTAGCCACCGCAGCAAAAACCTCTCTGGAGAGGTCATGCTACGGTATGCCCGGGTATATGACATGAAAGCTGTGAATTTCTTTTAAAAACGCTAACAATGATTTATGACTAAAAAGTGGTTCCCTACCGACAAACATTGCAGGGTGTGAAGGTATATGTTGTCGGTAGAGTAATGGAAAATGTTGTTTTCTTAGAGTTTCTAAATGTTTACACTGGATTAGTATGTGAAGGACTGTTAATGTTTCACCACATTTGTCGCACAATGGTGGATCGTCACTAGACAAAAGATGTGTGTGTGTTGCGTATGTGTGTCCTATCCTGAGTCTCGTTAGTATTACCTCTGTATAACGCGATTTTGATACTGGCAGCCAATGACCAAGGTGTGGCTTGTTGACCAAGGTGTGTAGTTTGTTTTGTGTGTGTGTATTCCACTTGCTCTGCCAGAAGTCTCTGATGTTTCGTTTGAGAGACGGCTTAAGATCAAGGGCCGGGATTAGTATGGGTGTAGTGGCGGTGCGCTCGTGGACGGATGCAGCAAGCTGATCCGCCATCACGTTGCCTTGAATTTCACGATGCCCTGGCACCCAGCACACTACAACATGTTGGTTGAGTGTGTAAAGTGTGCACAAAATAGAGTAAAGTGAGATGAGGACAGGGTTTTTTTGTTTTTTAAGACTGTGCAGAGCCGTTACCACACTAAGGGAGTCTGTATAAATTACTGCTTTTTGTATTTGTAATTGTTTGATGTGTTTAGCTGCCACAAGTATCGCGTAAGCTTCCGCCGTGAAGATACTTGTGTCTGGATGTAGAGGGCCAGCATCCGAAAAGGAAGGGCCAACAGCAGCGTAGGACACAGAGGAGTTAGACTTAGAGGCATCTGTAAAAAACTCAGGACGTGTGTATTTGTGTTGAAGTTCCAAGAAGTATGTTCGAATATGGGCAATAGGCGCATGTTTAGTAACTTCTAAAAAAGACACATCGCAATCTATAGTCTGCCACTGCCATGGTGGCGGGTATGCTACAGGAGCCATTAAATTGTGTTCGAGTGACACTCCAGTGTCCTCGGCTAGACCCTTCAGGCGAACTGAGAAGGGCTGCCTCATTGAAGGCCTGTTTTGAAAAAGAATGGAGCTCGACAAGTCATTTATAGTAGAGTATGAGGGGTGCCTCTTGTCTGCTTTCACCTTAAGGAAATAAACAAGGGACATGTAGGTTCTTGGCAGGTGAAGCGACCACTCATTTGACTCAACGTAAAGGCTTTCTACGGGGCTGGTGCGAAAAGCACCCGTAGAAAGGCGGATGCCCAAATGGTGCACGGGGTCCAGCATCTTCAAGGCACTTTGAGTAGCAGACTGATAGACAACGGCCCCATAATCTAAGCGGGTGCGACTGAGGCTTCTATAGAGGTTCATGAGGCATTGCCTATCACTACCCCAAGTAGTACGTGACAACACTTTTAAAAGATTCATGGCTTTTAAACATTTTGTTTTTAGATACTTGATGTACGGCACGAAGGTCAACTTGTTGTCCAAGATTAGGCCTAAGAATTTATGCTCGGCTTTGACGGACAGACGTTGCCCGTTCAGTCGAATGTCAGGTTCCGAGTGCATGCCTCTCTTTCGAGAGAACAAAACACACGTGCTTTTTTGTGGGTTAAGTCGAAATCCGTTTTCATCTGCCCATTTGGAGATCTTATTTAAACCCAGCTGAACCTGCCGCTCACATATGGCCAAGTTGCATGACTTGAAGCCAAGCTGAACGTCGTCGACATATGTACAATAGAACATATTGCGGGGAATGGACAAGTGCAAAGAGTTCATTTTGATAATAAAAAGTGTGCAACTAAGCACGCCACCTTGTGGCACGCCTGTTTCCTGGACAAATGTTTGGGAAAGCACACTGCCCAGACGGACACGGAAAGTCCGCTTTGACAGGTAACTTTCGATTATATGAAACATTCTTCCGCGCACACCAAGGTGAGACAGGTCTCTTAGAATGCCGAACCGCCATGTTGTATCATACGCCTTTTCGATATCTAGGAACACAGAGAGAAAATATTGTTTATGGACGAAGGCGTCTCTGATCTGTGCCTCGATACGAACAAGGTGGTCTGTGGTGGATCTACCTTCTCGAAACCCGCACTGAAATGGGTCGAGCAAATTATTTGTTTCAAGGAAATGTACAAGTCGGCAGTTTATCATTTTTTCGAAGACTTTGCACAAGCAGCTTGTAAGTGCTATAGGCCTATAACTCGAGGGTGAAGAAGGGTCCTTGCCCTCTTTCAAAATGGGAATAACAATAGCCTCTTTCCAGGAGGTAGGAATAGTGCCAGAAGACCAAATAGCATTGTACAAACAAAGTAAGGATTTACGGGTTTCGTTTGGTAGGTTTTTTGACATTTCATACATCACACGGTCAGAACCTGGGGCAGAAGTACTGCAGGAGTTTAGAGACATTTGCAGCTCAGCTAGACTGAAAGCTTGGTTATATGCCTCGGATCTAGTGCATTTGTGTTCGAGTTTCTGCTTTTCTATTCTTGTTCTGTATTTTTGGAAAGTCTCAGTATAGTGGGACGAGCTGGATACCCGTTCAAAGTGTGCCCCGAGGAAGTTTGCCTGATCTTCCAAGGTATCACCTTGAGTGTTTACGAGTGGAAGTGTGTGTACTTGTTTCCCTGCTATCCTACCGACCATGTTCCAGACTTTTGCCTCCTGTGTGTATGAATTAATCCCTGACAAAAACTTCTGCCAGCTTTCTCTTCTGGCCTGCCGACGCGTTCTCCTTCCTTGAGACTTTATTTTCTTGAACGTGTCAAGATTTTCCGCTGTTGGCGAGTTGCGCAGCAATCTCCATGCCCTGTTCTGTTCCTTTCGCGCATTACGACACTCCGTGTTCCACCATGGGACGTGTCGTTTGCCGGGCATTCCAGATGTTTGCGGTATGCACCTGGCTGCTGCGTCAGTTAGAAAAGCTGTGAAGTACTTCACAGCTTCATCTATGTTTAACCTACATATGTCTGTCCAACTCAAACGTGTAGTGTTGTGGAACTGTTCCCAGTCTGCTTTGTTTATCAGCCATTTGGGAACATGTAGAGGACATTCATATGTTGTTTGTGAACTCAACACTACAGGAAAATGGTCACTTCCATATGGATTGTTTATGACTTTCCATTTCAATAGGGGTAGAAGTGAAGGTGATACGATGCTGAGGTCTATAGACGAGTAAGTTTTGTTGGCAACGTTATAGTAGGTTGGCTCTTTCCTATTCAACAAACAGGCGCCGGAAGAGAAGAGAAATTGTTCAATGAGACGACCTCGTGCATCACAGCGAGAATCGCCCCACAGTCCACTATGTGCATTTAGGTCCCCAAGAAGCAAATAAGGTTCCGGTAGTTCGTCTATTAGGGACTGAAATTCACGTTTTTCAAGACGTTGGTGGGGAGGTACATACAAAGAGCAGATGGTGACGAGTTTGTTTAAGAGTACCGCTCGAACAGCCACCGCCTCAAGGGATGTCTGGAGTGGTAAATGTGTACACGCTACTCCTTGGTTAATAATAATGGCTACGCCACCGGATGACGCCACAGCATCATCTCGGTCCTTTCGGTATATGACGTAAGCACGTAAAAAATTTGTATTGGAGGATTTATGATGTGTTTCCTGTACACACAGCACTTGAGGTGAGTGTTTGTATAAAAGCTCTTGGACGTCGTCGAGGTTTTTAAGCAGGCCTCTGACGTTCCAATGTATAATTTGTGTTTTCATATCGGATGTAAAGTAGTGCTGTGTGTACGTTAAGGGAGTGACTTGTTTAAACTGAAAGGTCGAGCTCAAGTAGCAGGGCTATTATCAGGCCCTGTTATGAGCTTTTTAGTTTTCTTGGCGCGCTCCAGAGAGCCGCGCCGCTCTTTTGGCACCAGAGGTGCCGCCGTATCCATTGCCTCCTCGGAGGCACTGGATGCCCGCTCATGCGAGCTGGTTTTTCGAAGCTTGGGCCTCGCCTGGCGAGGTGAGGCCTTGACACCCGAGGACCCTGGAGTCCCTGGTCTCTGTTCAATAGTAGGCGGAGTAGACTCAACTACTGCCGCCTTGGGGGCAGGCGCCACAGCCAATGGCTCGCTCTGCGCAGGCCGAAGGAGTGGCGAGGGCTGGTGCGACACTGCCCCCTGGCGCGCCGCATCAGCATATGTAGGGCCATAAAATGGCGAGACTTTTTTTCTTGCTTCTTTAAATGTAATGTTTTCTTTTATCTTTAAAGTGATGATTTCTTTTTCTTTTTTCCAGAAAGAACAAGAACGTGAGTACGCGGCATGATTACCGCCACAGTTTACACAGTGTGCAAGTGCTTCGCAGTTGTCGGACGCATGGCCCACGACTCCACACATAGCACAAGTTTTCTGGCCACGACAGCTTTGCGAGCCGTGGCCATATCTCTGACAATGGAAGCAACGGCGGGGGTTGGGAATATATGGCCTCACAGATGTTTTTGTGTACCCAGTCTGAATTGTTTCCGGCAAATCGCTCGAAGCAAAGGTCAGTACTAAGTGTTTTGTTGGTATTTCCTTTTGATCTCTTTTTATCTTAATGCGCTGTACGTGTGTCACGTTCTCGCTCTTCCATCCTTCAAGAAGTTCAGCTTCGGTCAGGTCAAGCAAATCTGCGTCCGAAACGACCCCGCGAGATGAGTTCATAGACCTGTGTGGCGTAATACTGATGGGTGTTTCTCCAAACGTTGTGAGGGTGTTCAGTTTATCAAATTGGTGTTTGTCACGTACTTCGAGGAGTAGATCTCCACTGGCCATTTTGGTAACCTTGTACCCGGCACCGAGAGTTTCGGTTAAGGACCTAGCCACTACGAAGGGGGATACTGTTCTGGCTTGCTTGTTAGTTTTTTCGCAGTGTATAACGTGGAAATGAGGAAAGGTTTGTCTTGGCCGGAGGAAAAAATTGATACCTTCGGTGCGTACCCGCTTTGAGGAGGCACGATCACTTAATAGGGGAAATGCTTTATGCATGCCAGTTTAATTTTCTTCAGAAGCGTTGGCGGCCACCCACCACGGAGCCCAACAAGGGGACGCTACAAGTTTGTGGATGCTAAAACCTGCAGACGCCAGCCGTACAACGCAACTATAACCCAATGCGCCTAGACCAAGGTAGGCTATTTGCACAGGGTTAACCCTCACCGCCAGGAAGGTTGGAAGTAAACAGAAGAGAGTAGAAGACAGGACAGATAAACAGTAAGAGATAAAGACGAAGATGTAGGGAGAGACAGATAGGAAAAGGCGACTGCCGATTTCCCCGGGGTGGGTCAGCCCAGGGGTGCCGTCTACGTGAAGCCGGGGCCAAAGGGGTGTGTTGCCTCTGCCGGGGGGCCTTAACGGTCCAATCACCCAGCGTCGGCTCAACCCCCAGGATCCCCTTTTCCCCGGACACGGCAAAGCCACGCACGGCTAGGCGTGGGAGGGAGTAGAAACTCCCCCGTTAGCTCGGGTCCGTGGTGTCGCTACACACCAAACGCCTACTTGCGCAGGCGCCCCTGCGGGGGCGGAAACATTTGGAGATTTCGTTGTAAAACGGCTGAAGTTTGCCCATTTTTTCGCCTGCTTTCAACTGAGTGTTGTCAACAACATGAAAGAACTTTTTTAGCTGCCGGAACCTATTGCGGGCCATCACTGTCGCGACTGTAGGCACACGAAAATCTCCTGCAGTGCTCCAATACGAGTCCTCAGACGGAACGGAGTGGTACCCGCTGAAAAGTAAGAGGCCGAAAAACTGACCTATGTCCGCTCCTGTGACGTCCACCTCCTCCCCCTTTTGGAGTGCGTATCTTGCAGTTAGTTCAGCCAGTGAACCAAGATACTCTGGAGAAATAAATTTGCTGAACAGCATAAATGGGCTCATGTTTGCAAGATCAGAAAATGCCTCTAGCAACAACGGAGGACTCTCGCTGGAAGTGTTTTGTCAAACGTGGCATGTTCACCCCATACTGGTGTATGGGAACGCTTCGGAGCATTTGTTTTTTGAGCGTTCGTTGAAGCTTTGCGTCCTTTTTCCAGCAGCGAATGGCCGCCCCGCTGGTTTCTTTCGTCGTGGCTCAGGACTCGAACATGCAGAAGGCGAATCAACGTCTTCATCGCTGCACTGCATAAGTTCAACGTGCCCACAAACATCATCGGGAGCAACTTCAGAAAAGTCGTTTTCGTTCACGTGCTCCTCGTCAGTTATATTGCCATCTCCAACAGGCGGCAATTGACATACAGACGCACCTTCGCGTTCGTCATCAGGAAGGCTGAACAAAAGGTCAATTGCTGCCTCTAAAATGAGGAAGCGTTGTGCCATGACCCACAACGAAAGTTATTGCGGTGTAAAGCAGAGTACTACAAAAATAAAACCAGCCGCAAGGTAGGTTTGTACTTAAATTCACAGGGATTGATGCAGCTAGGCAGTGTAGTTCAATGCTGCTCTTACCACGTGTCTGGTAAACTCAAAATGACGCCCAGGAAAGCTTATGTTCAAGTGTCTGCCAAGAGCCGTATAGCGGACGCCATCGGCAAGGCAAAAAAAAACGAACGAGGCAAAAAGCTCTCGCGCGTCTACGCTGCGTTCGACACTGTGAAACGCCGATGTTCCAAAAAAGGAACATCTGCACAAAACTCTCAAGCTGAAAACTAGATTGTCTTTGTTATTTTTTATTGTATTGCCGCGTAACCCCGAACTATTTGCCGATATTTTAGTTCTGCTTTGCTCACTGCAACATTACGTTTTCCTGCGAAATAATGCAACAAACATCTGGTGGTCAAGGAGCGCAAAATACGCCTGTTTTTAAAAATTTATCTAATGATTCTCCATAGGTTCATAATAAAAATTAAAACTGCTACGTTTTTCACAAGCATCAATGAGTATGCGTAAACATAAAATTTTAATATGTGATATATTGGAGAGGAAATAAAAAATTAGGTTTCGTATGTTACAATTTTGGAACATTGGCAAGTAAAAGGTTAAGAATGCATTCAATGCATTATATTTAAAAAGAGGTTCGCGACCATAAACATAGATGGGTGAGGGGTATGCGTTCCTTGTATGCTAGTGGAAAATGTCTTTTCCTGTGAGCCTCTAGCTCAGAGCATTCAAGGAGTATCTGAAGTACGGTAAGTGGACGGTCACATCTGTGACAACTGGGTGGGTCACCACCGGACAAAAGGTGTGTCTGCGTGCCGTGTGTTTGTCCTATTCTAAGCAGACAGAGACTGACCTCTGTACGTTGTGTTTTCGACGTGGGTGGCCAGTTACCAAGGTATGATTTAATCAAGTGTAACTTGTTATGAGTTTGTAGATCCCATAACTTCTGCTAGTAAGCCCTGAGCTTTTTCCGTGTGTTTGGTTTTAGGTCTATTATAGGGACAACAACTGAAGAGTTGGCAGTGCTTCCGTTATTTGACGTGGCGAGCTGGTCGGCCAACACATTTCCTTCGATCTCGCGATGTCCTGGCACCCAGCACACGACGATATGTTGCTTGGAAGTATAGGCCGCGCAGAGTATTGAATAGAGGGATATAATTATAGGGTTTCTGTGTTTTCTAGATTTCTTCAACGTTTTTACAACACTCAGGGAGTCTGTGTATATAACTACCCTTGGCGTATTCAGTTTTTTGATGTGTTTAACGGCTACGAATAACGCGTAAGCTTCGGCTGTAAAAATGCTTGTGCTGGTGGACAAAACGCCGCAATCTGAAAAGGATGGGCCGACCGCCGCATAGGACACGCCAGCATGGGACTTGGATGCATCAGTATATTATTCTGGACAGTCATATTTATGTTGCAGCTCTAAGAAATACACTCGAATGTGTATGAGGGAGGCATGCTTTGTGAGAGCTACCAAAGATATGTAACAGTCTATGACCTGCCACTGCCATGGCGGGAGCCGCAGAGCGGGGGGGGGGGGGGCTGAGGTGGTATACAAGCAGTGGGACATCTGTTTCTTCAGCTAGGTCTCTAACACGCAGTGAGAAAGGGCGTGCCATTGCGGGCCGATTGCAAAAAAGTTGAGAGCTGGACAGGTCGTTGATGGTGGAATATGCGGGCTGCTTACTCTTCGCATTTACTTTAAGGAAATATATGAAGGAAGAATATGTTCTCTGCAGATGGAGTGACTACTCGTCCGATTCTACATAAAGGCTTTGAACTGGGCTTGTTCTAAAGGCGCCTGTGGACAGGCGGATGCCTTGATGATGAACAGGGTCGAACATTTTCAGAGCGCTTAACGTCGCAGAGTGATAGACTATTGCCCCATACTCAAGGCGTGAGCGTATAAGCCTTCTATACAGATTCATGAGGAACTTTCTGTCGCTGCCCCACGTTGTTCGTTACAGCACCTTTAGGATATTCGTTGTTTTTGTTTTCAAGCACTTATTTTGAAAATGTTTTATGTGCGGTACAAAGGTTAACCTCGCATCTAAAATTATACCTACGAACTTATGTTCTGTGCTTACGGGTAGACGCTCACCCTTAACGACCAGTTCAGGATCAGGGTGCAAGCCTCTTTTTTGTGAAAAAGGACACAGGTGCTTTTCTGTGGGTTCAATTTAAACCAGTTTTCATCAGCCCATTTGGATACCTTGTTAAGGGCAAGCTGAACCTGTCGCTCACAGATCCCAAGAGAACACAATTGAAAACCTATCTGCACATCGTCGACATATGTTGAATAAAAGATAATACGTGGGATGTACAGACGAACAGTATTCATTTTTATAATAAAGAGCGTGCAGCTGAGCATCCCACCCTGTAGCACTCCGGTTTCCTGTACAAATGTTCGGGACAGAACATTGCTCACTCTAACGCGGAATGTACGATCAGACAGATAGCTTTCAATAACACTGAACATATTACCGTGTATACCTATGTGTGAGAGGTCTCTCAATATTTCAAACCTCCACGTAGTATCGTAGGCCTTCTCCATGTCGAGGAACACAGATAAGAAAAACTGATTATGAACAAAAGCCTCACGTATGTGTACCTCGATACGGATAAAATGGTCGGTGGTAGATCGGCCCTCTCTAAACCCGCACTGGTATGGGTCGAGCAATTTGTTTGTTTCTAAGTAGTGGAGTAAGCGGCAATTAATAATTTTTCAAATAGTTTGCAGAGGCAGCTTTTTAAGGCTATAGGTCTGTAACTTGATACAGTGGAGGGATCCTTTCCCTGCTTCAAAGTTGGAATTACAGCAGCCTCCTTCCAGGAGGAGGGGATCACACCCGAAAGCCATATGCGATTATAAAGAGAGAGGAGGGTTTCTTTAGTTTCAGAGGGTAGTTCCTTAAGCATCCCGTACATCACGTACATTACGTTCTCAGAACCTGGCATAGATGTATTACAGCCGCTGAGTGCTGTTCGCAGTTCTGCTAAGCAGAACGGTTCATTATATGCCTCATTTCTTGCGGATTTTCTTTCTAACTTTTGTTTTTCTAATCGTGCCTTGTAATTTTGGAAGGATTTGAAGTAGTGTGAGGAGCTCGATATGTGTTCTAAATGTGTGCCACAAAAGTTGGCTTGATTCTCCAAGCTTTCCCCGAGGCTATTTACTAGTGGAAAGGAATACGTTTATTGTCCCTTAATTTTCTTTATCTTATTCCACACTTTTCCCTCATCTGTGTATGAGTTGATACTCAATATAAACTTCGTCCAGCTCTCTCGTCTAGTTTGTCGACGCGTTCTCCTTGCCTGCGATTGGACCCGCTTGAAATTTTCAAGGTTTTCTGCTGTAGGGTAATCGCGAAGCAACGCCCATGCTTCGTTCTTAGTGGTCCGTGCTTTCCTGCATGCGTCGTTCCACCATGGGACTCGCCGTTTAGAAGACATGCCGCTCGTTTCGGCAATACATTTAGATGCGGCATCAAGTATAAAAAGCTGTAAAATACGTGATAGCGTCATCTATGGTCAGGGCAGACAGATCAGTCCATGTCATGTGTGTAAGAATTCTATACCCTTCCCAATCAGTTGAGTCAATCTTTCATTGAGGAACCTGCGGGGGTAGTTCATCTTTGTTCGGCGCACTCAGAATGATTTGGGAGTGGTCACTCCCATAAGGGTTTTTAAGAACATTCCACTTAAAAACAAGTAAAAGGGACAATGATGAAATGCTAAGATCTATGGAGGAGTACGTGTTGTTTGCAAGACTAAAATACGTAGGCTCCTTTATATTTAAAAGACAAACTATAAGAGAGACGGAGCTGCTCAAAGAAACGTCCTCGCGCATCACAGTGAGCCTCACCCCACAGGACATTGTATGCATTAAAATCACCTTGAACCAGAAACGGCTCCAGAAGTTCATCTATTATTGATTCTAGATCACGTCTGTGTAGCTGTTGATGCGGTGGTATGTACACAGAACATATGGTAATGAGTTTATTAAAAAGTACAGCTCGAATGACCACTGCCTCAAGCGCCGTTTGGGGCTTCAAATTCTGGCATGCTATACTTCGATCAGATATAATGGCCACACCACCAGATGGTACGACATCATCCTCCCGGTCTTTTCGGAAAATATTATATTGCCGTAGGAAGTCCTTGTGCTTAGGAGTTAAGTGCGTTTTTCGCACACAAAGCCCTTTCGCGTTAAACTTACTCAGAAGTTCTTGGACGTCATCTAAATTTATAAGTATTCCCCTTACGTTCCACTGTATGATTTTGTCCATAGTGGGAAAAAAAGGAAAAAGTGCTGTGTGCAGAGAAAACGGAGATTAGCTCAATTCACAGGGCCTTTGTCAGGCCCTGTAATGGGCGTTTTGTCCTTTTTAGCGGTCGAGAGAAGCTCGCCGCTCCTTCGGCGCTTCCTGCGCCGTTTGGCTTGAACTGGTGTCCATAGCCTCTTGCGAGGCACTGGACGCCCGCTCTACAGAGCGATGTGTGCATCGCTTAGACTTCGCCTCGATCGACAAAGTCTTCGTTCCCACTGAGCTGGGGTCGATGAAGCCCCCTTGGCCTTGTGATTGCCCTGGCTGCTGCCAGAGCTTGTAGAGGTCACTGGTCTGGACAGGCTGAATGTGGGCAGGGCAGCGCTGGCTGCTCCCGCCGTAGGGGCTTGTGGCATTGGCCTCGGCACGCTAGGAGCGGTCCGGGCAACGGCCAAGGGCCTTTGTGGTGCCGCCCTCGTGTCACCACTTCGACAAAAGGTGTTTTTAGTGGCAATGATAACGAGATCCGTTGTCTTGCTTGCCTGATTGTGATATTTTCCTTAACTTTTATAGTTATTATTTTTTTTTCTCTCTTCCAGGCTGGGCACGCTCTGGAGTATGCGGGGTGACTACCTTCGCAGTTAGCGCACAGGACCTCGTCATGACTGCATTCATCAGCGCTGTGGCCAGTTGTGCCACACTTAGCACACATCAGCTGTCTTCGGCAGCTCTGGGATGCATGACCAAATCACTGGCATTTGAAACAACGCCTCGGGTTTGGAATGAAGGGTCGGACATGGAGTTTTATATAGCCAGTTTCGAGAATCTCAGGTAAAGTGGTTGAGTTGAAGGGGATGATGATGATATATGGTGTTTTTTGGCGCAAGGGCCATTTTATGGCCAAAGAGCGCCAGTTCATGAGACAGGAATGTGGACAATGATTGTGATTAGCGGCTGTATAAGGGCCATAAAATTCCTCGCAGTAAAGCGGGTAAAAACATAGAATTAATAAAATCATGACCATGCCGTGAAAGGTGTGTGTGGTGCAAATAGATGGCAAAAGTTAATGATAATAAAAACGATGGTGGACATGTATGGCATCAGCACAAGTGCATCACTCGTTCATACCCTTGCGTCCAAGGGCCGTGAGGCAGGTGCTTTATTGTGTAGCCACCGCAGCGAAAACCTCTCTGGAGAGGTCGTGCTACAGTATGCCCGGGTATGTGACATGAAAGCTATGAATTTCTTTTAAAAACGCTAACAATGATTTGTGACTAAAAAGCGGTTCTCTACCGACGAACATTGCAGGGTGTAAAGGTATATGTTGTCGGTAGGATAGTGGAAAGTGTTGTCTTCTTAGAGTGTCTAAATGTTTACATTGAATTAAAACGTGAAGACCTGTTAATGCCTCACCACATTTATCACACAATGGTGGATCACCACCGGACAAAAGACGTGTGTGTGTCGTGTATGTGTGTCCTATCCTGAGTCTTGTTAGTGTTACCTCTGTTAGACGTGATTTTGATACTGGTGGCCAATGGCCAAGGTGTTGCTTGATAACGTGTAGTTTGTTTTGTGTGTGTGTATCCCACTTGCTCTGCCAGTAGTCCCTAAGTTTTCGTTTGAGAGATGGCTTAAGATCAAGGGCCGGGATTGATGTGGGTGTAAAGGCGGTGCTTTCGTGGGCGGATGCAGCAAGCTGATCCGCCATCATGTTGCCTTGGATCTCATGGTGCCCTGGCACCCAGCACACCACAACATGTCGGTTGAGTGTGTAGATTGTGCATAAAATGGAGTAAAGTGAAACTAGGACAGGGTTTTTTTGTTTTTTAAGACTGTGCAGAGCCGTTACCACACTGAGGGAGTCTGTATAAATTACTGCTTTTTGTATTTGTGATTGTTTGATGTGTTTAGCTGCCACCAGTATCGCGTAAGCTTCCGCTGTGAAGATACTTGTGCCTGGATGTAGAGGGCCAGCATCCGAAAAGGAAGGGCCAACAGCAGCGTAGGACACAGAGGAGTTAGACTTAGAGGCATCTGTAAAAAACTCAGGACGTGTGTATTTGTGTTAAAGTTCCAAGAAGTATGTTCGAATATGGGCAATAGGCGCATGTTTAGTAACTTCTAGGAAAGACACATCGCAATCTATACTCTGCCACTGCTACGGTGGCGGGTATGGCACAGGAGCCTATAAACTGTGTTCGAGTGACACTCCAGTGTCCTCAGCTACACCCTTCAGGCGAACTGAGAAGGGCTGCCTCATTGAAGGCCTGTTTTGAAAAAGATTGGAGCTCGACAAGTCCTTAATAGTAGAGTATGAGGGGTGCCTCTTGTCTGCTTTCACCTTAAGGATATATACAAGGGACATGTAGGTTCTTTGCAGATGAAGCGACCACTCATTTGACTCAACGTAAAGGCTTTCTACGGGGCTGGTGCGAAAAGCACCCGTAGAAAGGCGGATGCCTGAATGGTGCACGGGATCCAGCATCTTCAAAGCACTTTGAGTCGCAGACTGATAAACAATGGCCCCATAATCTAAGCGGGTGCGAATAAGGCTTCTATACAGGTTCATGAGGAATTTCCTGTCACTACCCCACGTAGTACGTGACAACACTTTTATAACAATCATGGCTTTTAAACATTTTGTTTTTAAATACTTTATGTGGGGTACGAAGGTCAACTTGTTGTCCAAGATTAAGCCTAAAGATTTATGCTCGGCTTTGACGGACAGACGTTGCCCGTTCAGTCGAATGTCAGGTTCCGAGTGCATGCCTCTCTTTCGAGAGAACAAGACACACGTGCTTTTTTGTGGGTTAAGTCGAAATCCGTTTTCATCTGCCCATTTGGAGACCTTATTTAAACCCAGCTGAACCTGCCGCTCACACATGGCCAAGTTGCATGACTTGAAGCCAAGCTGAACGTCGTCGACATATGTACAATAGAACATATTGCGGGGAATGGACAAGTGCAAAGAATTCATTTTGATAATAAAAAGTGTGCAACTAAGCACGCCACTTGTGGCACGCCTGTTTCCTGGACAAATGTTTGGGAGAGCACACTGTCCAGACGGACACAGAATGTCCGGTTTGACAGGTAACTTTCGATTATATGAAACATTCTTCCGCGCACACCAAGGTGGGACAGGTCTCTTAGAATTCCGAAACGCCATGTTGTATCATACGCCTTTTCGATATCGAAGAACACAGAGAGAAAATATTGTTTATGGACGAAGGCGTCTCTGATCTGTGCGTCGATACGAAGAAGGTGGTCTGTGGTGGATCTACTTTCTCGAAACCCGCACTAAAATGGGTCGACCAAATTGTTTGTTT
Organism: Rhipicephalus microplus; assembly: GCF_043290135.1. Lineage (NCBI taxonomy): Eukaryota > Metazoa > Arthropoda > Arachnida > Ixodida > Ixodidae > Rhipicephalus > Rhipicephalus microplus. Next base: position 5,613,247 of record NW_027464590.1, on the reverse strand, counting down.
CAAGGATATGTACAAGTCGGCAGTTTATAATTTTTTCGAATACTTTGCACAAGCAGCTTGTGAGTGCAATAGGCACATATCTTGAAGCTAAAGAATGATCCTTGCCCTCTTTCAAAATGGGAATAATAATAGCCTCTTTCCAGGAGGTAGGGATAGTGCCAGAAAACCAGATAGCATTGTACAAGCAAAGTAGGGTTTTTCGTGTTTCGGCTGGTAGGTTTTTTTACATTTCATATACCACACGGCCAGAACCTGGGGCAGAAGTACTGCAGGAGTTTAGGGATGTTCGGAGCTCCGCTAGACTGAAAGCTTGGTTATATGCCTCGTATCTAGTGGATTTGTGTTCGAGTTTCTGCTTTTCTATTCTTGTTCTGTATTTTTGGAAAGTGCCAGTATAGTGGGACGAGCTGGATACCCGTTCAAAATGTGCCCCGAGGAAGTTTGCCTGATCTTCCAAGGTATCACCTTGAGTGTTTACGAGTGGAAGTGTGCGTACTTGTTTCCCTGCTAACCTACCAACCATGTTCCAGACTTTAGCTTCCTGTGTGTATGAATTGATCCCTGACAAAAAATTCTGCCAACTTTCTCTTCTTGCCTGCCGACGCGTTCGCCTGCCTTGAGACTTTATTTTCTTGAAGGTGTCAAGATTTTCGGCTGTCGGTGAGTTCCGAAGCAGCCTCCAAGCTCTGTTTTGCTGTTTGCGCGCGTTTCGGCATTCAGAGTTCCACCATGGCACACGCCGTTTTCCAGGGTGTCCATTTGTTTGTGGGATGCATTTTGTTGCAGCATCAATCAAAAACGCTGTGAAGAAGTTGACAGCAACATCATTGTTCAAAGTACATATGTCATTCCAACCTAGACGAGTGATGGTACAAAACTGTTCCCAGTCGGCTCTGTTTATGAGCCGCTTGGGAACACGTGGTGGACACTCAGTTACTGTATTTGTGCTCAAAACTACGGGGAAGTGGTCACTTCCGTACAGATTACTGACAACTTTCCACTGGAGTAGAGACACAAGGGATGGAGATACTATGCTTAGGTCTATGGAGGAGTAGGTGTTATTGGCGAGATTAAACTAGGTTGGTTCCTTTCGATTTAGGAGACACGCGCTCGACGAGAGAAGGAACTGTTCGATCAGTCGACCTCGCGCGTCATACCGAGAGTCACCCCATAGCCTGCTATGCGCATTAAAGTCTCCAAGGAGAACATAAGGTTCCGGAAGTTCATCAATTAAAGAGTGTAAATCACGTTTTTGCAGCTGATAGCTAGAGGGAATGTAAATAGTGCAGATTGTGATCAGTTTATCAAAAAAAACCGCTCGAACAGCCACTGCCTCAAGGGATGTTTGGAGTTGTAAGTGTGTGCATGCAATTCCTTGATTCACTATGATGGCAACACCTCCGGAGGATGTCATGGCATCATCACGGTCCTTTCGAAAAATAACGTATTTACGAAGAAAAGTTGTGTGTTTTGAATTAAGGTGTGTTTCTTGTACACACAGCACTTTTGGTGAGTGTTCGTGTAAGAGTTCTTGGATGTCGTCAAGGTTTCTAAGAAGGCCCCTGACGTTCCATTGTATAATTTGAGTGTCCATGGTGAATGTAAAATAATGCTGTGTGTACGAAAAGCGAGTGGCTGTTTAGACGGGGAGATTGAGTTCACTTAACAGGGCCATCACCAGGCCCTGTTATTTGCTTTTTTGTTTTCTTGGCGCGCTCCAAGGAGCCACGCCGCTCTTTCGGCACCAAGAGTGCCGACGTATCCATTGCCTCCTCGGAGGCACTGGATGCCCGCACGTGCGGGCTGTTAGTTCGGATTTCGGGCCTCGCCTGGTGAGGGGAGGCCTTGAGACCCGAAGACTCTGGAGTCTCCGGTCTCTGTTTGGGAGTAGGCGGTGTAGCCTGGGCTACAGCCGCCTTGGGGGCAGGTGCCACAACCGCCGGCTCGGTATGCGCGGGCCGAAGGGGTGGCGAGGGCTGGTGCGGCGGTGCCCCCTGACGCGCCGCATCAGTATATGTTGTGCCGTAAAATGGCGACACTCTTCGTCTTGCTTCTTTGAATGTGATGTTTTCTTTGACTTTAATAGTGATTATTTCTTTTTCTTTCTTCCAGTTAGGACACGAACGCAAATACGCGGCGTGTTTCCCATCACAATTCACACAGTGAGGCGTAGTAACACAGTTATCAGATGGGTGGCCGTGGCTACCACATCTTGCACAAGTTTCCTGACCCCGGCAGTTCTGCGAGCCATGAACAAATCGTTGACATTTATAACACCGTCTTGGATTGGGAATGTAGGGACGGACAGAGAGTTTGATGTAGCCTGTGTCTATAGATGAAGGCAGTGTGCTAGATGCAAAAGTGAGTATTAAATGTTTGGTAGGTATTTCTTTGTTGTCGCGTCAGACGACGATTCGTTTCACATCCGTGACATTTTGCTCTTTCCACTCTTCAAGCAGTTCCTGTTCAGACATTTCAAGAAGGTCTGCTTCTGAAACAACTCCGCGTGAGGTGTTCATTGATCTATGAGGCAAAACAGAAACTGGGATATTACCAAATGCTACGAGACTGCCAAGTTTTTCATAGTGGTGTTTTTCAGGCAGCTCAAGGAGAAGGTCTCCGCTAGCCATCTTTGTAACCTTGTATGCTGGGCCAAAGAGCTCAGTCAGAGATTTAGCAACAAGAAATGGAGATATGGCTCTGGCTTGTTTTGCTGGCTTTTCGCTGTGCACTACATGGAATTTTGAAAAGCATTGTCTGGGTTGGCTGAAAATTGATATTTCATCGGTGCGTCCCCTCTTAAGCGGAAGACGATCTAGGAGATGGGAAAATGCAGGTGTTCCCATAGTAGTGTACTTTTTTTTCGGCAGCAATGGCGGCCACCCACCATGGAGTCCAACCAGGGGACGCTGAAGCACTTAATAGCATAAGGCCGCAGACGCCAGCCGTACATTGCCACTATAACCAAATATAACTACTCAAGGTTGAGTAATTACACAAGGTTCACCCTTGCCGCCAGGAAAAATCGGAAGTAAATGGAAGAGAGAAGAAGACAGGATAGATTTAAAGACCAGAAAAGACTAAGATGTAGGAAGAGAGAGATAGGAAAAGGCGACTGCCGATTTCCCCTGGGTGGGTCAGGCCAGGGGTGCCGTCTACGTGAAGCCGGGGCCAAAGGGGTGTGTTGTCTCTGCCGGGGGGCCTTAAAGGTCCAATCACCCAACAAAGGCTCAACCCCCAGGATCCCCTTTTCCCCGGACACGGCAAAGCCACGCACGGCTAGGCGTGGGAGGGAGCCGAAACTCCCCCGTTAGCTCGGGTCCGTGGTGTCGCTACTCACCAAACGCCTACTTGCGCAGGCGCCCCTGCGGGCGAGTTGAAGGGGAGTATCAAGTGCTTTGTTGCTATTTCGATGTTGTTACGTCTGATTTTGATGCGCTGGAAATGTATTACACCTTCGTCCTTCCATCCATCAAGGAGCTCTTCTCCACTCAGTGTCATCAAATATTCGTCCGATACCACGCCCTTCACTGTATTCATGGTACTGTGTGCGCTCACAGAGATGGGGATGTCACCAAAGGCTACAAGGTGCGAGAGTTTATTGTACTGTTCCTTCTCTTTTAATTCGAGAAGCAGATCTCCACTTCCCATCTTCGTGGCCTTATAAACAGTTCCAATGGTTTCTCTCAAGGACTTGGCCACAAGGAAGGGTGAGATTGCTCTAGCTTTGGTACATGATTGTTCGCAGTGGAGGACATGGTATTTTGGGAAAGTTTTTCTGTTTTTAGGCCAAAGTAGTGAAGTTGCGTCGGTGCGTACTCTTTTCGAGGCACGATCAGTTAGAGAGGAGGTCGAGAATCCCGTGGGAAACGTGTATTTTTCAGTAACGGTGCCTACCGCCCACCACGGAGTCCAACAAGGGGACGTGACAGAGCATGCGGGCATGTCTGCACAACGCCAGCAGTACGCAGTTACTATAACTCATTATGGTTTACCCTTGTTTGAATAGCCACACAAGGTTAACCCTTGCCGCCAGGAAAAAACAGAAGTAAATTGAAGAGAGGAGAGAACAGGAAAGATTGAAAGTAAGAGGCAAAGACGAAGATAACGAGGGAGAGAGAGACAGGAAAAGGCGACTGCCGGTTTCCCCTGAGTGGGTCAGCCCAGGGGTGCCGTCCAGATATAACTACCCAAGGTTGGGTAACTACACAGTGTTAAACCTCGCTGCCAGGAAATTCGGAAGTAAACGGAAAAGCGAAGATGACAGGACAGGACAGATAAAAAGTGAGAGATAAAGACAAAGATGTAGGAAGAGAGAGATAGGAAAAGGCGACTGCCAATTTCCCCTGGGTAGGTCAGCCCAGGGGTGCCGTCTACGTGAAGCCGGGGCCAAGGGGGTGTGTTGGCTCTGCCGGGGGGCCTTAAAGGTCTAATCACCCAGTGTTGGCTCAACCCCCCGAATCGCCTTTTCTCTAGACACGGCAAAGCCACGCACGGCTAGGCGTGGGAGGGAGTCGAAATTCCCCCGTTTTCAAGTTCAAGTTTCAAGTTTCATTTTTTTTCAAAAATAAGGTACAGAATCTATGATATAAAGACGAGGGTCCCCGAGCCAGAGACTTTAGTGGGACCCTCGGTTTGTCAATACAAATCGACGGTAAAGTTTATACAGAGCAACAGGAAATTCTTACAATATACGGACATCAAAATGCACTTTTATATCACAAATCAAGCCAAAACACGCAACAAGGAATAAAAAAACGAAGAACAAACGAGTCAAACAGGTAAACGATCACAAGTAAGGTTCTTCGAAAAAATGATTTTTGACGGACTTTTTGAACGAAGGAATTGAAGTGCAACGCCTAATGCTAGAAGGTTACGCATTCCAAAAGAATATCGCACCCAGTGAACTGGTTCACGTGGTACAGGTGAATCGAACGGGCCAGTTGTCTGTACGGCAGGTGTTGGCTGCACCAGTGCCTCCTCTATAACTGGTTGAAACCAGGTTGAAACCTGGTTGAAACCAGGTTAGCTACAGAAGCTAAAACTTTGGACAAGCCTCAGTCAAGGGTCTGCTCTCTCATCGTTGACGAAATGAGGATAAAAGAAAAGTTACAGTACCACAAGCAAAGGAATTGCTTTGTTGGGCACGTAGATGTTGATCTAGAACAAAAGAGCAGCAGCCCTGCTTTAGCCAATTCACTTCTTTGTTTCGTGATTAGTGACATGAGCACAGCATTCCGAATACCAGTAGCTTACTATTTCACGAAGGGACTTACCGGCGACCAACTCCATAAATTGATTGTTTTTTAATGAAGAAAGTGGACGCATGTGGATTTCAGATTGTGCGGCTAGTGACCGACAATCACAAAGTTAATGTGAATGTCATCAAATTTCTCGGGAATAGATTGGTAACCTACTAGACTGAACATCCCTGTGACCCAGACAGGCTCTTTTTCATGAGTTTCGACCCATGTCATGTGTTAAAGAACGTCCGGTCACAACTGTTGTCACATAATATTGGGCCAAAATGTTAAATTTCTGCTTCCTTCATCAAGGATCTGTGCGAAATGCAGAAAGATTTAACTGTAAAACCTGTCCGATATTTGAGCCGGAAGCATGTTTTCCCAAATAATATAGAAAAAATTAACGTTGGAAGAGCTGTTCAGCTCCTCTCCCAAAGCGTGACGGCTGCTTTAGAGTACTCGAAAGGTCAAGCTGGGCATACATGCTCCAAATCATTTTCCCATGCAGGCCCAACCATTACCTTCATGAAGAATTTTTACCGATCGTTTGTACTGCACGACACAAGCAATACTGTGCAGCACTTATATCAGAATTTTGCTGATGCTCGACACTCTGACGACGTTGAAGATCCTAGGCTCGAATGGCTTGAAGTCACCTTTTCATTGTATTTGGATGGGCTGAAGAAGAGGTGCAACCATCCGCGAGAATTTCTTACGAAGGCGACGTACGAGGCTGTTCTCGTCACCACTTACTTTACAGTGGCATGTATAAGACACCTGCTCACAGATGAGAGCTTCTTCTTTGTTCTTACACTCCGGTTCAACAGTGACCCAATAGAGTCATTGTTTGGAAGATTGAGGATGTCATCAGGCGAAAATGACACGCTGGATGTTCGTGCTGCACTTTCGGGTCTAGTAAAAACCTTGAAGACTGGAATCGATGCGGCTAGTGCAGCATCAAATGTTGCTCATGCTGAGAGTTCAACATCAGTGCCCCTACCTGCCGGTGCTTCAAGTTCGCAACCGTCGTGTACTTTGTCCGTGCCACTTCCTTCTACTGCAAACACAGATGCGCAAACACCACCTTTTTGAAAAAGGCAGTTGTGGTGTTGCAAAGGCTAACCACTTCTGTGTTGCCTCAGTACCTCCATCTCTTCAAATATCACCCACAGCATATGTAGGGGGCTACATTGCCCATGTGGTGAGTGAAAAAGTGAACTGTGAAAACTGTGTCTCTGTGTGTTCAAAGCCAGCCAGCAACCAGCCGCTCCTGCAGCTGACACGCCACCAGGACCGAGGTGGTTTGCTGTATCTATCTGACCACAACCTTTTTGTCCTTGATACTTTGCAAGCTTTTGCAGACTGTGTGCTCAAAGACAACCCGACTTTGGCGAAGCCACTCAGTACCTTGACAAAGTACACAATTCAAGCCCTCTGTGCATCAAGGCTCCTTAAATGCCACAGTGATGGCAGCTATGACCACAGGATGCAACTCATGAACATCATATGTATTTACTTCCTCAGGCCACTCCTCTCGAACTATGCGTTTATTGTGACTGACAAGCAGGATGCTTGCAAATATTTTGCGAGGAAGCCACTTTCAAGGAAGGATGTAAGGATTTGAGAAAGGTTGTGTCCTTGTGTATTATGTAATAGTTTATTTTGTCAGCAATATTTTTATTGCAAGCCATTTTATGCAGCGCTGTGATAAATATTCTCTTATGCAATTTATGATAAATTGTTTTCTTGTCAGCGAATGTTTTAACCTTATGCTATTGTATGCATGGCTTTGAAAAATAGTTTTGTGCAATTTATGATCCTTTTTCTTGTCAGCAAATGTCTTACTCTTAGGCCAATGTATTCATGGTTGTGAAATATTGTTCCCTTGTGCAGTTAACGTTTTTTATTAATTGGCACTAAATGTTTCACTATTAGGCCAATGGATGTAAGGGTATGAAAATCATTGTGTGTGTAATTTTATACTTATTTTTTGTGCGCAAATGTTTTAATAGCGGGGCAGCATATGTACGGCTGCGAGAAAGGTTGCTTTCCTTCAATAAATGTTTTTCCTTGTCACCTGGTGATTTAATCCTAGGCAGCAGGTTGGACCCTGGACAGCGAAACAGCAAGCCTTTTTTCTTGATGTTGGGGTAATATTTCACGAGATATTTTGAATTGGGACAGCAAATTGGTTCAGTTGGATTTGGTTAATGGTGGAACGTAGACTTATCTTGAATCATGTTTTTTTTTAAACTTGCTCCGTGGCCGAGCACCAAGTCAGCAGCTGCGGGTTTGCCAAGCCTTGTGTTTGTTGCGAGCGAGCTCAAGAGCTTAGCGATCGAGTAGGCCTTGCTTCTACCGATCATTGTCAGCATTTCAAGAAACCCTGAAGTCGAAAAAATCGCGACACGAAATTAGCAGCCGCACCTGCGCAACTGATGCGCGGGCAGCGAGCGAAAGCGGCGAAAGACCGCGAAACCCTGTTTGAGTGGCAGCGCCTGGCGGGGAACGGTTGTACTCGCGCCGACGGTCGCGCCTTTTGTTCTCCTCTCCATACACCAGCCACTGAAAGTTATAGAGGAGGCACTGGCTGCACCTATTCGCAATGGCAGCGTTATAGTGTTCTAGAATAATAGGTAGTGAGCCCACTCTACGGGGAGAGGGTACGTTGCCGTGGCGCAAAAAGTGTCAACGAGTTTTTGTTTTCGTGAGTGCCCGCGTGGCGGCGCTACCACTGTCAGCAATGGTGCAAGCAGGCTGTCAAGGTGGATGGACGTGTTTTGTGAGCGCTCCGGATCGACTGCGCAGATAAGTGTTGTTGCATGTTTTGAGCTTGTCTCTATAATTATAAGGCAGCGGTTGAAATCTTCGTAGCACTTATTTTATGGTACGGCTTTTTCGGGACCAGTCACCAGGTATATATTAGTTAGTGCGGGTGTGTGGGTTTGAATTTTGTTGTTGTTGTTTTTTTTTGCCACCCCGTTGGGGAGGTGCGCGTACATTGAACACGCAAATTTTTGTAGTAGAGCTTGGACTTTCTTTTTTTTTCATAGTGCAGGGCTCGAGTTTAGTAATTATCGAGTATAGGGACAATTGGTGTCAGAATGGCATGGTTAAAAAGACTGTAAAGTGTTCAGGATGTTGAGTGGGTTTGAAAGTGGACCCAAGCGTAGAAGCGGATGGAGAAGAGGCTGACGCGAAGTGTAGGCAATGTGAGGTCGAGGAAAAAATGGAGAAAATGATGGTTGCCCAGAGTGAACTGCTGATGAGAATCGCCAAACTCGAGACTGCGTTGGCGACAGAGCAAGAAAAAACGAGGGCAATGGGAGAAAGACTGAAGTCCGCCGAGGAAGTGCTAGCAAATCTGAACAAAGAAGCGAACTACCGAGAGAACAGTAGGGAACCGGCAACCAGAACGGTGGAGAAGGAAAAGCAAGCAAGCTTGGAAAAAACAGGTTTAGCCGGTTCAACTGTCGCAAGGCCCAGCTTCAGCGAGGTAGTGGTGGGGCAGGAAGGGAACAAAAGAGCCGGCGTCACAGGTGCAAGTAGCCCCCAGGTGCAGAACGCTCCAGCGGAAAAGTCACAGCATGTGATAATCGCCGACGACTCAAATTTAAATCGATGCACAGAAGCCATCAGAGAGAGGGTAAGAGGTGACAAGAGGGTTGCAGTAAGGGCGTTCCCAGGACGCAAGCTGGAAGCAGTCATGAAGCAAGCGAGCGCAAAGCTCAAAACGACAGCTGATAGACGCAACCTCGTGATAATTTCAGGCGGTTTAAACGATGTCCTAAAGGAAGATGCAGCAGGACTAGCAGCCACACTGGCGAAAGGCGTCGATGACATGCGCGCCACTTCTCCTAAGGTGCAGGTAGTGATATGCACAATACCGGAGGTAGCAGTGCGTGATAGCAACCTGAAAAGAGCGGTGGTCAACGCAAACCAAGAGATATGGCGGATGAGTCGAGAGAAAGGCTCTGAGGTGGTGGAAATAAACAGAGAGGTGCATTGGTGGGGGGGGTTTTCAACGAGACAGAATTCACTTCGATGGGCGGCTAGGTCATAAGGTGGGTTGGCGACTTGCAGGACGCGCAGTAGCTTTTTTAGGGGGCAAGCGAGCCCTTCGGGGTGCAGGATAGCTAGTAACGAGGAAAACAACCAGGGAGACTCTTCGACAGGTGGTATAGACAGATACGATTCCAAAGTGGCACCAATATCTAAGATACGTAGAGTCCGGGGCATAAATAGACGTAGCCACGAGCGCCGAGCCAATTCAGACATAGGGTATATTAACATGCAGGGTGGTAGGAACAGGCTGAAGTGGGAAGAGATAGAAGAACAGCTAAGGGAAGAGAGGCCGATGGTATACGGTTTTGTAGAAACACATCTCAGGGAGATGGAACAACCTCCGAACAATCCGGACTACGCGTGAGAGTATTGTAATAGAACAGAAGGCAGCAGAAAGGGGGGTGGTATTGGGGCATTCATTCATAAAAGTACAGACTGGCAAAGGGTCAAGCAGGAGTGCAAGGAACATTTATGGCTAAAAGGGAAAGTGGCAGGTCAAATGACACTCCTTGGTTTCGTGTATTTGTGGACGGGAGCAAAGGCCAGAGAGGAAAACCAGGCAATGGTAGAGTGTATATCAAAGGACATTCAGGAGTTAGGAAGAGAGTGCGAGATAATTATACTAGAGACATGAATGCGCACATAGAAGATATAGATGGGTATACCGACCCGACAGGCAAAATGATCATGGATATGTGTGAAAGGCTTGATTTCATCATTTGCAACAGTACCGAGAAGTGTGAAGGGCAAATAACATGGGAGGTAGGAAGGCTTCAGTCGACGATAGATTATGCACTGATGTCACATAGGATGTATGATAAGCTCAGGGAAATGCACATAGATGAAGGTGGCTCCAGAAGTCTGGGGAGCGATCACAAACGTATCAGGCTAAGTTTTGGAAGAGCAGTGAAAGTGGGAAGGAGACAAGATGAGCAACTACAGGAAAATTTTTATCCAGAAAGGCAAATTGAAATAGCCTTTAAACAAATTGAGAAAGTAATCACGGAGGATAATAAGACAGTGTGGACATACACGAATCTAATCAGACGCTTTGAGATAGAGCTTGCTAAGACGCGTGACAAGTCACCCCGGAAAAGAAGACACAAACCCAAAAGTTGGTGGGATGAGGAAGTTAAGAGAGCCATAGCAAAACGTCAGGAAGCCTCTAGGGAACACAGACATGCTAAGCAGCGGGGTGAACCGACAGATGATGTGGAAAGAAAATGGGCAACCTTTCTAAGCTGTAGAAGGGATGCATCCCTTCTGATCAATGAAAAGATTAGAAGGAAGGGAGCTCAGTGGCTGGCAGAAGTACATAAGAAAGATAGAAAGGCAGCTGCAAAATTTTGGAACCATTTAAACTCCCTAAGAAATGAGACGAGCCTAGAGCAGAACTTTATAACTACAGCCCAAGGTGCTAGGCTAGAAGGGGACGAAGCTATTGAATATATAAGAACAAGGGTGACAGAAAAATTTCAACAAAGAAGTACTTTATGCACCACAATAGACAAAGACGAATCAAGTGGTGCAATGGCTCCATTTTCACAACAAGAGTGCGAAAGGGCTGAGAAAAGGATTCCTAGTAGTACATCAACAGGCCCAGATGGCATTCCAATTAGGCTGATAAAAACATTAGGTCCGAAGTCTAAGCAGGCTTTTGAGAGAGGCCTTGAGCACAATAATAATCGATGGTGAAGTTCCCGATGGATGGAAACTTAGCAGGATGAGCATGATCTATAAAGGAAAGTGGGACAAAGCTGACATAAACAACTACCGTCCTATAACAGTGACATCAGTGGTCTACAGGCTGGCGATGCAGATTACAAAGGAAAGAGTGCAGGCGTGGATAGAGGATGAGGGGGTGCTGGGGGAACTGCAGAATGGGTTTCGGAAACACAGGAGGTTGGAAGACAATCTGTTCTCACTGACGCAGTGCATCGAAATAGCAGAAAAAGAACACAGGCCCCTGTGGCTAGCATTTTTGGATATCAAGGGAGCGTACGATAGCGTGGTTCAAGAGGAATTGTGGGGAATATTGGACACACTAGGCGTGGAACATGTAGTCACTAATCTTTTAAAGGGTGTCTATAAAGGTAACAAGGTAGTTATAAAGTGGGAAAAACAGGTATCCAAGCCGGCAGAGGTAAAACGGGGGCTTAGGCAGGGGTGCCCCCTGTCACCCTTATTATTCATGATGTACCTACAAGGATTAGAGGCAAAATTAGAGGGAAGCGGACTGGGCTTCAACCTCTCTTTAGTCAAACAAGGAAAACTTATTGATCAGGCACTACCAGCATTAATGTACGCAGATGATATAGTGCTAATGGCCAACAACAAGGAAGATTTGCAGAGATTGATGGACATCTGCGGTAATGAGGGAGAAAGGTTAGATTTTAGATTCAGTAGGGAAAAATCAGCACTCATGATTTTCAATGACAACGAAGGTAGTGAGCTTAGAATACAGGAGGTCACGCTAGAGATAACAGATAAATACAAATATCTGGGCGTATGGATAAGCAATGGGACCGAGTATCTAAGGGAACACGATATATACGTGACGACTAAAGGTACCAGGAATGCAGCAGTCATGAAAAATAGGGCACTGTGGAATTACAATAGGTATGATGTTGTGAGAGGAATATGGAAAGGGGTCATGGTTCCTGGGCTGACGTTCAGCAATGCGGTCTTGTGCATGAGATCAGAAGTTCAAGCAAGATTAGAAATTAAGCAACGTGGAATAGGTAAGCTTGCTTTAGGAGCTCACGGGAATACACCAAATCAGGGAGTACAAGGTGATATGGGATGGACATCGTTTGAGGGCAGGGAAGCTAGCAGCAAGATAAAATTTGAGAAGCGATTGAGAGAAATGGGGGAAGAGCGTTGGGCTAGGAAGGTTTTCAGCTACTTGTACATGAAGAATGTCGATACAAAATGGAGGAAGCGAACCAGGAAGTTGACTGGTGAATACTTAGAAAACAGCAGGTGGCCAAACCAAAAAGAACTATCGGTTAAGAAAAAAGTGAAGGAAACGGAGACTGACATGTGGAGAATGGGCATGATTAAGAAGTCCGCACTAGAGATCTATCGAACTTTTAAGCAGGAAATTGCCAAGGAAAGGATCTATGATAATACTCGGGGTAGTTCTCTACTGTTTGAGGCCAGGACGGGAGTACTGCGAACCAAGACATATCGGGCCAAATACGAAGGGGTCGACACAGTATGCAGTGCGTGTGGAGAGGAAGAAGAAACTGCCGAACACTTGATAATGTTCTGTAAAGGGCTTCACCCTATAGTTCAGGATGATGGCGCAGAGTTTTTCAAAGCACTGGGATTTAGGGACAGCGAGGGCAAAATAGACTTTAAGCGGGTAGGCTTAACTAGAAGGAGGTTATCTGATTGGTGGCGAAAGTCAAGCCACGAGTGAAAATTAAACCCTTCACTGCGAAGCACGAATCCTCAACTTCATTATTTAAAGGAAAAAAAGATAAATGTAATGGTTAGTTCACTAAGTATTACGGCTAGGTGGCGTTAGCCGCCGCCCGATCTAAAGGGTACAGCCACATCCATCCATCCATCAATGGCGGTGGTATTGGGGCATTAATTCATAAAAGTACAGACTGGCAAAGGGTCAAGCAGGAGTGCATGGAACATTTATGGCTAAAAGGGAAAGTGGCAGGTCAAACGACACTCCTTGGTTTCGTGTACTTGTGGACGGGAGCAAATGCCAGAGGGGAAAACCAGGCAATGGTAGAGTGTATATCAAAGGACATTCAAGAGTTAGGAAGAGAGCGCGAGATAATTATACTAGGAGACATGAATGCGCACATAGAAGATATAGGTGGGTATACTGACCCGACAGGCAAAATTATCATGGATATGTGTGAAAGGCTTGATTTGATCATTTGCAACGGTACCGAGAAGTGTGAAGGGCAAATAACATGGGAGGTAGGAAGACTACAGTCGACGATAGATTATGCACTGAAGTCACATAGAATGTATGATAAGCTCAGGGGAATGCACATAGATAAAGGTGGCTCCAGAAGTCTGGGTAGTGATCACAAATGTATCGAGCTAAGTTTTGCAAGAGCAGTGAAAGTGGAAAGGAGACAAGATGAGCAACTACAGCAAAATTTTTATTCAGAAAGGCAAATTGAAATAGCCACTAAACAAATTGAGAAAGTAATCACGGAGGATAATAAGACAGTGTGGACATACACGAATCTAATTAGACTGTCTGAGCCAGAGCTTGCTAAGACGCGTGACAAGTCACCCCGGAAAAGAAGACACAAACCCAAAAGTTGCTGGGATGAGGAAGTTAAGAGAGCCATAGCAAAACGTCAGGAAGCCTCTAGGGAAAACAGACATGCTAATCAGCGGGGTGAACCGACAGATGATGTTGAAAGAAAATGGGAAACCTTTCTAAGCTGTAGAAGGGATGCATCTCTTCTGATCAATGAAGCGATTAGAAGAAAAGGAGCTCAGTGGCTGGCAGAAGTAAATAAAAAAGATAGAAAGGCAGCTGGGATATTTTGGAACCATCTAAACTCCCTAAGAAATGAGACGAGCCGAGAGCAGAGGTTTATAACTACAGCCCAAGGTGCTAGGCTAGAAGGGGACGAAGCTATTGAATATATAAGAACAAGGGTGACAGAAAAATTTCAACAAAGAAGTGCTTTATGCACCACAATAGACAAGGACGAACCAAGTGGTGCAATGGCTTCATTTTGACAACGTGAGTGGGAAAGGGTTGAGAAAAGGGTTCCGAGTAGTACATCAAAAGGTCCAGATGGCATTGCAATTATAGTGATAAAGACATTAGGTCCGAAGTCTAAGCAGGCTTTGAGAGAGGCAGTCAGCAAACTAATAATCGATGGGGAAGTTCCTGATGGATGGAAACTTAGCAGGATGAGCACGATCTATAAAGGAAAGGGGGACAAAGCCGACAAAAACAACTACCGTCCCATAACAGTCACATCAGTGGTCTACAGGCTGGCGATGCAGATTATAAAGGAAAGACTGCAGGCATGGATAGAGGATGAGGGGGTGCTGGGAGAACTGCAGAATGGGTTTCGGAAATACAGGAGGCTGGAAGACAATCTGTTCTCACTGATGCAGTGCATATAAATAGCAGAAAAGGAACACAGGCCCCTGTGGCTAGCATTTTTGGATATCAAGGGAGCGTACGATAGCGTAGTTCAAGTGGAATTGTGGGGAATACTGGACGCACTAGGCGTGGACCATGTAGTCACTAATCTTTAAAAGGATATCTATAAAGGTAACAAGGTAGTTATAAAGTGGGAAAAACAGGTATCCAAGCCTGCAGAGGTAAAACGGGGGCTTAGGCAGGGGTGTCTCCTGTCACCCTTATTATTCATGATGTACCTACAAGGATTAGAGGCCAAATTAGAGGGAAGTGGACTGGGCTTCAACCTCTCTTTAGTCAAATAAGGAAAACTTATCGATCAGGCACTACCAGCATTAATGTACGCAGATGATATAGTGCTAATGGCCAACAACAAGGAAGATTTGCAGAGATTGATGGACATCTGCGGTAATGAGGGAGATAGGTTAGATTTCAGATTCAGTAAGGAAAAATCAGCAGTCATGATTTTTAATGATAACGAAGGTAGTGAGCTTAGAATACAGGAGGTCACCCTAGAGATAACAGATAAATACAAATATATTGGCGTATGAATAAGCAATGGGACCGAGTACCTGAGGGAACACGAAATATACGTGACGACTAAAGGTAACAGGAATGCAGCAGTGATGAAAAATAGGGCACTGCGGAATTACAATAGGTATGATGTTGTGAGAGGAATATGGAAAAGCTCATGGTTCCTGGGCTGACGTTCGGCAATGCGGTCTTGTGGATGAGATCAGAAGTTAAAGAAGATTAGAAATTAAGCAACGTGGAATAGGTAGGCTTGCTTTAGGAGCTCACGAGAATACACCAAATCAGGAAGTACAAGGTGATATGGGATGGACATCATTCTAGGGCAGCAAAGCTAGCAGCAAGATAAAATTTGAGAAGCGATTGAGAGAAATGGGGGAGGAGCGTTGAGCTAGGAAGGTTTTCAGCTACTTGTACATGAAGAATGTCGATACAAAACGGAGGAAGCGAACCAGGAAATTGACTGGTAAATACTTAGAAAACAGCAGGTGGCCAAATCAAAAAGAACTATCGGTTAAGAAGAAAGCGAAGGAAACTGAGACTTACATGTTGAGAATGGGCATGATTAAGAAGTCCGCACTAGAGACCTATCGAACCTTTAAGCAGAAAATTGCCAAGGAAAAGATCTATGATAATACTCGGGGTAGTTCTCTACTGTTTGAGGCCAGGACGGGAGTACTGTGAACCAAGACATATCGGGCCAAATACGAAGGGGTAGACACAGTATGCAGTGCGTGTGGAGAGGAAGAAAAAACTGCCGAACAATTGATAATGTTCTGTAAAGGGCTTCACCCTGTAGTTCAGGATGATGGCGCTGAGTTTTTCAAAGCACTGGGGTTTAGGGACCGGGAGGGAAAATAGACTTTAAGCGGGACTACTTAACTAGAAGAAGGTTATCTGATTGGTGGCTAAAGTCAAGGCACGAGTGAAAATTAAACCCTTCACTCTAAAGTACGAATCCTCAAACTCACTTTTTAAAGAAAAAAATAAATCTAGTTTTTGGTTCATTAGGTATTACGGCTTGGTGGCACTAGCCACCACCCGATCTAAAGGGTACAGCCATATCCATCCATTCATTCATCCATCCATCCATCCATTCATGGGAGTTTTCACCTTTTCACTCCGCTTCTGTGTTGGCTGTGTGTCGTCGTCACTGCAGGTTCACGGCCGAGCAGTGCTTTGTCAATACGCTCCATTTTTCAGTTCTTATAGTTATGAATAGTGTAGATTGGTAGTGAACACCTCGCGGTCATCGAAACTTAGTGCGGAATGACACCACGTCGCCAGAACCATTGTTATGCGCCCAGATGCCAGACGGGCTACGTTCACGTGAAAGGTGCTCCAAAACCGTCACTCTTCGTCGTCCCCAGGGATGAGAGACTCAGAAGACTGTGGGAGAATAATTTACACCGTGCGGACAAGCCACTCTAAGACACAAGTGCGGTTTGTGAACTCCACTTCGAGCCTCGTTACGTAATTCGCGATTATGTACACACCATCGGCGGTAAAGAAGTGCGGATCCCACGTGGGAGGCCTATGTTGAGCAGTGACGCTGTTCCCACTATTCTGCCAAATTTCCCATCGTATCTCACCAAAAAAGCGGTGAAAGAAAGGCCACCTCAAAAAAGAAAGCCTGAGAGGATGATGGCGCTGAGTTTTTCAAAGCACTGGGGTTTAGGGACCGGGAGGGCAAAATAGACTTTGAGCGGGTAGACTTAACTAGAAGGAGGTTATCTGATTGGTGGCTAAAGTCAAGGCACAAGTGAAAATTAAACCCTTCACTCTAAAGTACGAATCCTCACTCTCACTTTTTAAAGAAAAAAATAAATCTAGTTTTTGGTTCATTAGGTATTACGGCTTGGTGGCGCTAGCCACCACCCGATCTAAAGGGTACAGCCATATCCATCCATCGATCCATCCATCCATCGATCCATGGGAGTTTTCAGCATCGAGGCCAGAAGACGAACAGCTGGCCATTGATGTAGAAGTTTCTTCTTCAGAAAATCCGCAGAAAGACCGCAAGTCTATGTCGTTATTTAGCTGTCTTGAGGTACCATCGCCACACTGGACTAAGCCACTTTCCAGATCACAAAGGCATTGTGTACTGCACGTCCGTGTTGACACCGAAGAATGAAGTACGATCGGAAAAAGTGGTCATGTTTTTTGAGTCACGCATTGCGAGCTACTGCAAAGTGTTCATCAGAGGTACCCTGTTGAAAGAAGGCACCGTGGAAACTGAGGCAGCAGCAGAAGAAGGGCTGAAAACAAGTGATCGTATGTGCATTTGCGTTGGAGCAATATCTCACGAAGACTATGAAGAACGATTTTTTACGAAGAAGCTAAAGGACCATGTGGTTACATGCAACGAAATGTACTTCAGCATTAAGGGTCTTGGCCAGGTTGATAAAAAAGGTATTTATAATGTGCATTTTTACTAGTAAGACAGCTATAACTCTTGTCACTACGAAAGATTCTTTGCCAGTTATTGCAACCTAATTCACTGCACCTTTCTTTCAGGTGCACAATATGTGTCTTGCCGCTATTTGAAACGAGCACTGCAAATCCGACGAGCCCGGGTGAAGCAAACAGCAACAAGGAATTGCCAATATGCAGCGCTGAAAATGCGTGCTGTGGCCAGAAGAAAAACTAGATTGTTTTCTCACTTGAAAAGTGTGAAAAAGAAGCTGGAACAAATGCGAATTAGGAATGCTGCTATAGGAAAAGAAACTTTAGAAGCACAGATTGCAAGGCTTCCACCAAGACTGCAGGAAGCTGTAAGACAGTGCTTTGCAGCTTCAAGAGTAAAACCCAATGGGTTGCGCTATACGAAAAGCTGGGTTTTAGATTGTTTAATCATGAAGATGAAGAGCCCTCGCCTGTATGAACACCTTCGTCGCAATAACATCCTAGCCCTTCCATGTAAATAAACCCTGAAGTGCTATGTACATGCATACCGCACTGTGTTTGGCTTTAGTGAGAGAGCTCTAAAGCAGCTAAAGGAAAAGACAGCGGAGCTTGATGTTTGTAAGAAACACGGTGGATTGGTCATCGACAAACTGAAACTGTCAGAACATTTTTCAGTGAAGAAGTCGGATGCAATTGAGGGTTTTGTGGATTTAGGTCCATTTACAACTTCGAAGCACAAAGGTGTACCATGTGACCACGGTATGGTTATCCTTTTCGTCCCATTTCAAGGCAAATGGAGTCAAGCTATTGGTTACTTTGCTACACATGGAAACATGAAAGGTTGCACAGTCGCCAAAGTTGTCATTGAAGCAACCATACTATCTGAAAAGAGTGGGCTCTTTGTGGATTTTATTACTTGCGATGGTGCAAGTTGGAATAGAAATATGTGGAAAGTACTTGGGATCCCAGCGACAGCTGACTCTACTATTTCGAAAATTGAACACCTCAGTGATGCATCACGGCACCTATATTTTATATCTGACTTCCCACATCTCATCAAATGCCTACGGAACTTGCTGCTGAAGTCTGGATTCAAAACCCCTGCAGGTCATGTAAGTCTGATGTTTTTTACGCATATCAAGCATTGGATTTCATATATGCTTACATTATCTCCAAGCTTAACCAGGTGCATTTCAATATGGTCCACTTAATTTCATTGCAGGTTGATATGCAACTTGTAAGGGAAGCTCACAAAATAGACTCCTCCAACGTGACCCTTAAAGTGATGCCGGGCATAACACGGTGTCACCTGGATCCTAATGGATTTGAGATGAGGGTCAGCTATGCCTTCCAGCTTTTTGGGACAAAAGTCCTCCAAGCTTTCGACCTTTACAATTACAAGTTGGAAGCAACACATGGAAGGATGGATGTAACACAAGAGTTCTTCAGGTGAGTCGTCTCTTGTCATATGCTGGTTAAAATTAGGTAGTGAAACGTCTGATTTAATCAACTTGTAAATGAAAATTATATCTTAATAGAATGCATCATTAGCATCGACATTTGGGCGAGTTGGTTTTGGTTCATAGTTATGAACGGCGCAAAACACACGAGACACAAAATGACGTCCTTGTGCTTTTCGTCATTTTGTGTCCCGTTCATAACTATGAAGAATGCATCATGCAATGTAAACTACAAAATTATGAAAACAGCTGTTTCGCATATTTCAGCAAAATCCACCAGCTCATAAGAGTGATGACATCGCGGTTCCCTGCTGAAGCCCTCAGACCGTGTTCATCAGGAACAGCAGGGCTGCAGGATTTTCTGTTCTACCTCAAAACATTGGAGCAGCATACGAAAGGTGGAGGAGGCTTTCTGAGCAATTCCACTGCTGCTGGCCTACGTGTGACCATTTCGAGTACACTAGAGTTGCTTGACTATCTCACTGAAAATGTTGGCTTTAAATACCTAATGACTGCAAAAACTAGCCAGGATCCTTTGGAAAACCTTTTCGGTATTATCAGGCAATCTTCTGGCAGTAATTATCATCCAACACCAACTCAGTTTTTGATTACAGTAAACTGCATGTCATTCTATGGTTTAGTTAAAGGTGTCAGTCAAGGAAACTGCGAAGAGGGCATGCTAGGTTCCCTTTTGGAAGTTAGTAGCCCACGAGGCACATCGCAAAATGCAGCAGGCATGAATTTGGCACCGAGCTCTTCTCTGAATGCGCAGGCGTTGGTTATACCTCCCCAGGACCACATCCAGCATGTTGCGAGGAGCGACTCGAGAATTAAATTTTACATTGCTGGCTACGTGGCACGAAAGTGCATTTTGAAAAGCAATTGTAAAGATTGTTTGATACTACTTACCACGCCTGCCCCAGACGAAAGCTTTCAGCTTGCAAGGTTGACACTATTTCGTGACAACGGTGGACTCCTCTACCCAAGTGCTTGCCTATTTCAGTTCATAAAGAAGCTTGAAGACTTGTTCACGGGCTGCTTTTCTTGTGAACAACTCCATGCAGACAGCATTTTAGATGTGCTGACCATTGTGGAAGCAAGGCTTTGGCAAGAGGTTGGGTGCCCAAGCCATGTCTCAATGCTCTCTCAAGAAATAATACAATTCTATGTTGTTACACGACTTCATTTTAACATTAAGGGGCTAAATACAGACAGAGCAGGCAAACACCAGAAAGCAAAGCACTTAAAGATAAGCCGCTGCTGTTCAATATTTTTTTCTTGCTTTAGAAGATTTTTAAAAATTTAATATTATTCCTGTGTGGACTTTACAAGTGTAGGTTAAACTTGATGTATGAATCTTTTCTGAATATTCTTTTTCTGTTTCACTGACCCAAATACAAGAGAATGCCAGATTTGAAAAACAAGCAAAACAGTATGTTGCCACTCGCCACGCATACTATAGCATTAAACCCTTGACTAAGTGGCAACTCTGCTTAATTAAATTGTGAATGGTGACTTTGGTCCTTGGCGTACCATCAACAGTGCGATTAATATGATCTACGAGAACATCTGTAGATCTCTATAAAAATGCATGTTATTTGAATGGAAATGTGTCTATTATTTGTCATTTTCAGTATTTCGTCTGATTCAGTGTCTTTACTTATTGTGTGAACAATATGCGTTGAGTGTTCATGTGTTTTCGTGAACTTTTTTATGCCAAGTGTGCTATTGAAGATATTTGGCATCTCTTTGTGATTATTTGTAGTTATGGATATTTTTCTAGCATCTATTGGGCTATTTTAGGAGACATGCTCTTTGTCGCATATGCTGATAAGTACATAATGGGGCAAGGCCCTCTTCAAGCTATTTCAGCTTTTTTCATCTGCTTTCACTTTGAGAAAAAAAATGAAAGTGATTGATATGCATGGCTTTTGTGGAGTACGGTCGTTGTGCTGCCCCACCAAATAAACTTTTAACTTAATCCCGTGAACGATTGTTGTCTATATTTTTTTCCACACCTTCATTACAAATTCACTTTCATTTCTTGGGCATGATTAGGATAGGTCTTTCCTTCTGTGCACTACCACACATTTTCTTGCACTTTTCAAGAGAATATATCAGCTGAGAGCGCGTAAGGTGCTTAAGTTTGTAGTAATATTGTTTTATTTAGTGAGAGTACGACTTCACTAAAGTTACTATTGAGTACAAACGCTTGCATATTGGTGGAGAAATGTGAGCCGCTTATATGCCACTCTGCGACTTATTAAATTAGTGATCATGAAAACATTAGTCTCTTTTATCTAAAGGCAATCGATGTCAGTGCACGTTAAAATTTCCGGAGTCCTCCACTACGGCGTGCTTCAGAAGCAGAAAGTGGTTTCATAAATCAATTATCTAAATGCAATAAAACTGCGAGAGCGCAATACAAAACTGGCTGTTTACAGCGTATATTGCATCCCGCTGATGACGCGCTCACGTTTAGCGATACTTCATGCGCCAGAACGACGGCCAAAGCAAGAATATGCTCAGGCAAAAGAAGAAAAGCAACGAAAATGGCTATGAACAGGGGTTGCACAATAGTAGTTTGTGCTTGAAGCGCTGGCAAACTAACCTTCGCGCTGCGTTGGCCGAGAGCAGCAACGCGTCGCTTCCATTGCAGGTGGTGGTGGCGCCATCTACCAGGTGAGACATAAAGTGCGTCAGTGCACGACCTCCAGTCAGCCCACTACCCCTTTCTAGAACACTTTAGCAGCGTCTCCTGCGCCGCGCGACGCAGCAGCCAGCCCCACACAGAAGTGTCTCCTGCGCCGCACGGAAGTGACGTCGCTTCAAACATTATTACCTAAAGCTAGGTAAATGTGTAAATTATTGGTGTGCAATGCATTAAACCTACAAAACATTTACTAAACAGGTGTTTAACGAGTCATTTTGTCTAGGTTTGTTATTTAAATATATATTAAAAGTATTCTAAATACAGGGACGCCATGGGCGCTGCGGCTGCGAAAGGTAAACACTGCGAGATGGTAGCCGCCTGCGATGTGTTAGGTGAAGAAAGCTCCAATGAAATCGTGGCCATGGCCTAGGCCACTCCCAAGGAGGACTGGAGTGTCGTCGCTTCTTCATGTGATTGCTGGATGCTTAGTTGAACCTGGTGGTTGGAGCTAGCGCGGCCGTCCACCACGCCGCAGCTTCAATTGAGTGTGTGCGCCTTAAAGTTTCTCAGTATGATGTGCGGATAACAGTTGTTGGACGTATTGCATTTTCTAGATTGCAATGCCAAGCATGGTGTCAAAGGTGAAGTGTTCTTGCTGCCGAGTTTTGCTTGTCGCGAAGGACAAGGTCGACGATGAACTAAATGCTTTCGCACAGTTCACGTGTGACTGACCGGACGCACATGCATGAAACCTTAGTGCGTCGGCGAAGTGTTCATATGGTGGATGGAAACAACTTTCTTGTAATGTTCTTACGAAGCCTGTGATCTACGAAGGCCAGAGCTATTGCATTGCCATCTGTTTTCATCTGTTGCTACGTGAATGCTCCCATGCTGTCACAGGCCGCGCGTGTTATTGAGCTAGGCAGACGAGCTGTTTTGTAGTTAGATAGGCTAACGCCATCGGCACTTGCCCTTGGGCATTGTTTATCAAGTGCTGATTGCCTAGAACATTGCGGTGACACGTCAGTATTTTTTTAAAAAAGCGGCCTGCCGATTACCTCGTCAGGTGATGGTACACTGAGGGACATAAAAAAGGTTGCCCGAGATTACGTGGCAGTGCACCTTTCTGTCATCAAAACTTTGATAAACCGTGCAAATCAACATTCCTTACACCTGTGCCAAAGAAACAAATGCAGCCAGCTGCATTCGAGTTTTTTGTGTCTTTTTGCGTCTCGCCAATTAAGAGCACTAATTCGCAAAACAACTTATCGTAATAAATATAGTCAATCCTGCAAGAGTCATCGAAGATCCAATATTAAAAGCCCTGTGGACGGAACCACCACCAGCCGCAAGTCGGGCTGATGAGGAGGTGCAAATGTTAAAACAATACATGCGTGAACAAAAAAAAAGACAAAGTACCGATAACAGCAATGGGACTTGAACCACCGACCTCTCACCACTTGACGTGTTGCTTTAACCAACTACGCCACAGCTTTTTTTTTCTTTATTTCCGGTAAACTTCACAAACGGGTTACTAAGATATATTACAATTCACTACATACAATACAAAAAAAACTTAAAACATAACTATAACACATCGCATCCTAGAATTCCTTCATGGTCAGTAGGGCTTCTACCCTTTCTACCCACAAAGGTACACATTCGTCTGTTCTTACTACCTCAAGTAATCTTGAGATGCTTTCCTTGAAATACTCTCTTGCTGGTCTTCTGTCTGGGTCACAATGAAATCTAGCCATTCTAGAGCGCCATATACTGTGCAAGGCAGTCATCATGATAAAATCGAAAGGTAATCCATCCTCGTTCTCTATTGCCAAATACCTGATACCATGAGGGTCTAACGGAAACTCTTTTTTGATTGTCCTTTGTAATACGTCCCAAAAATAAACTCCTTCCCAACAGTGCAGGAAAACATGGTTGATAGTTTCCGGTTTCTTACAGATTAGACAGTGAGATCCCCAAGGCATATAAAACCCACGCTCCTCTAGGAAGGTTCTTACAGGAAGTGTTCCAGTGTGTAATTTGAAAAAGAACGTTTTCGCGCTTGGAGCTGCTGGCATTTTTTTTTTACTAGTTTAAGTACGTTCTGACCCTTGCGTGCTGTATATAGCGCTCTGTACAGTGGGACGGGGAGCATCGTGTCACATAAATCTTTGTACAGTTTTTTCTTTCCAACAGACCACAGGTAGTCAGTTGAAAAGCGAACACACAAAAACCGCACGCTGGCCACTACTTCTTTCATGTATCCTTGCACAGCCCCTGGGGTAACATGGGTGCTCACAACAAACTCGGGCAACAGTCTACTTAGTCTTGTTTGACACACTGTTAGTAGGAAAGGATCTCTTGTCTCACGAAAAAAGAAAAACCTATTTACTAACTGCTTGATAAACAGATGTCCTAGCCCAAGGCCTCCACCTTCACCCGTCTAAACAAATTCGTGCGACTGCACCTTTCCCAGTTAGACCCCCACACAAATATTGCAAACACCCGATGTAATTTTTGCACATTGACCCGGGAACAGTACAGCACTTGCATCACATACCAAAGCTTAGACACAAAAAACGAGTTGCATGCAGTAGCCCTAGCAAACATGGACAGATAAGTTGCATTCCACCTATTCGCTTTTTCTTTAATTTCTTTCGTTTGCTGTGTCCAATATTCGTCAGTACTTTTGTATGACTGGAGCGGTACTCCAAGATATTTAACTGGCGTTCTTGTCCATTTAATGGCTGCGAAAAATTCTGGTGTTGAAGGCCACTCTCCATGCCAGAAGCCGAGGCATTTACCCCAGTTTATGCGGCTTCCTGTAACTTCAGCGAAATATTTAGAAACTCTGATTGATTCTTCAATACAGACATAGGTAGTGCTACAAATCGCAACGTCATCAGCGTATGCGAGTAGTTTGACCTCTGAAGATTGTACTCTAAACCCATTAATGATGTCATTCTGCAATATCGACTGACATAAAGTTTCAATATAGATGCAAAACAAAAGTGGACTAACAGGGCAACCTTGACGCACTGAGCGCTCGATTCTTATGGGGGGGCCCAATGTCTTGTTGATAATTAGTCTCGTACTACCATTCCGATATGGCATGGCTACTCCGTCAATAATTATCTTACCAACATTAATGTGCTTCAATACTTCAAACAAAAGAGCGTGGGAAACGCAATCAAACGCTTTCTCGAGATCCAGCTGGAGTATGGCCACACGAGCATGACAGGTGTCAACACATTCGAGCACGGATCGCATTTTATGAACGTTAGTAACTATGGACCGACCTTTTATTCCACACGTTTGGTGTGGACCGACGATATCTTTTATTACTGACTGAAGTCTGGCCGCCAAAATTTTCATTAATATTTTGTAGTCTACGTTTGTCAGTGCGATTGGCCTGTACGCTGTGACGTGCCTGAGCTTTTCAACCTCGTCTGTTTTCGGAATCAGAACGGTACGCGATTCACCAAAGGATGGTGGTAATTTCTTTTCCTCATATGCCTCATTAAAAACGCCCGCAAGTATTGAAGACAATTCGCTTTTAAAACATTTGTACTACTTGGCACAAAGACCATCTGGTCCTGGAGATTTCCCAGGATTTAACTTATCAATCGCCCATTCGACTTCAGATGCAGATATAGATAATTCCAAAGAGTTTTTCACTTCCTCACTCACTTGCGGCATGAGTCCTAAATATTCGTCTTTAAATCTTTCTAGGTTTGCCTGTCTACACGCAAAAAGGTTTTCAAAATGACTTGAAAATACGGATAAAATGCTGTCCGTATCAGTTACTTCGCGACCATCCTTCTCTATTTTCTCGATATGATTCCGTCGAGCGTTCGTTTTCTCCACCCCTAACGCTCTTTTGGTTGGCGTCTCTCCAGCCGCTAAAGCCTCGGCCCTAGCACGGACGAGTGCACCACGGTAGCGTTCCTCGTCATGCAGTGCAAGTTTCTGCTTAATATTGCGTATGTCAATTTTATACTCTCCCGGTTGTCTGCACTCCAAGTCTACTAGTCTTTCCAAAGTTTTTCGGAGTTCTTTTTCTTTCTTTTTCCTTTCATAACTCAATGCGCAAGAACGATCAATAGCTTTTATTTTTATTTGCTGCTTGAACTCTTCCCATTGTTCTGCAAGTTTAGCTCCATCATCCATTTTTATTTCATTGATGCAGTTCATAACCTGATCTAAGAAATATTCGTCAGTGATCAAAGTGGAATTCATCTTCCACAGCTCCCATGAGAAAGTTCCACCTTGTGTTTTCTCTCCCATATCACATTTAACTAAACAATCATCGCTAAAGTGTATTGGGTAAACAGCATATGTCTTGCAGTGGGCTATTAATTCAAGCGACACGTAAATGCGATCAAGGCGCGCATGGCTATTCCCCTGAAAATGTGTGAAACGCACCTCCCGCGTTCCCTCCATACAGCTGCCCACGTCTTCTAACTCGAATTGAGTAACTACGTCCGCTAGCGTCCTACTACTTTTATCGTAATTGGCGCGTCCATTTGCTCGATCTCGCCCATTGAGGACGCAGTTAAAATCACCAAATAATACTGATTTCCTTTCCAAAGTGAAATGCTGCTTTAGGCTTGAAAAAAAAAGTGATCGCTCCTCACAAATGGTTGGTGCATAAATACACACTATACGCCACTGACATTCATTGAATACAAAATCACAGGAAACCAATCTACCAGATGGGCAAGCGTAGGTATCTTGCACTACCAGACCCGGTAACTTCTTAATGAACAAAACGCAGCCTGCAGACGTGCCTATTGCTTGACTTACAACTGCGTGGTAACGCGCCGTAAACCTCAGCACCATGCCCCGGGTCTCCTCCTCACCGTCTACTTTTGTTTCTTGTACAGCAAGTACATCCAGATCATGATCCACAAGTAGCCTGTAGACTTGGCTCTGTTTCCGCTTGGCGGCGAGACCTCGAACATTTAACGTTGCCACTCTAAGTTTCGGTGCAACAGCCATGTCTACACAGTGAAGAAGTTAGCCCGGGGCATGGTGCTTACCTTCGGCGTCTAGCATAGAGCTAGACATCTTCGAAGCCTCCAGGTGGACCCGTGCTACTGGAGGACAAAGGTGGCCAGTGATTGTCCGATATCGGGTTGGGACGCAGCCTTGTGCTGCTGCGTCTGAACGAAGTCGCCTTCGCAGGTGGCCCCTCTTCTTGCTTTTCGCTGGATGCCTAACGCCGTCCTGCAGACTGCTCGCGGGGTCTTTTGCTTGGCGCCCCACCACTGGTACTCTCGCACGACACTGGAAGTTCGGTTAATTCCACCGGCTCAGGCTCCTTCGATGAGGTGCTTGTAAAGCCTTCTTCGGTTTGGCCGGCTGGCTCTTGAGTAACCACCTCCCCAGATGCTATGTCTGCTTTGGCTGTTGGTTCATCACCACCAAACGGTGTAACTGTACCTGTTGAAGGTTCAGGGTTCACCGCGTCGCCTGCGCCTTTCGCCGCGTCTTCAGCCTCGGTCACGTCCATCACCAACTCTGCTGTGTCGTCACCTTCGGCTGATCCGATAGCCGATGCGTACGTGCGCATGCACGCATCTTCGCTGTGGCCGTACCGCCGACAACGCGAGCATCGGGGTATTTTACACTCTCTTCTAACATGGCCGGTACCTTGGCAGCGCAGACACTGCATTGGCCGACCAGGTGCAGCCACAAGTGCCAGTTCACCAGCCACCCTGATTTGATGGGGGAGATCTTCAACCTTCACGCCACTCTTGAGCTTAAGAAGCACAGTCCGTATGGTTGAACCCTTGTCGCTGACACCTTGAACACGCCAATGCTCCCTTGTGACTTGTACGACCTTCCCATAAGCCGCCAACGCCGTTCGCACGTCTTCATCGTTGACGCCGTACAGCAGCCAATGAAGACGCAGCCGCACCTGCTGATCCTGGGGGTCTACGATGATGCAGCGTCGGCCCTTGACTTTCAACTCCTTCACATCCAGCAAGCGTTTCATAGCGTCCGCGTTGTTCATGGTGACTGCCCAGACATGATTTATCTGGTAGGCCCCCAGTGCCAACACCTCCGGCAGCAGTCCTGTAGGTCCGAGCGCGTCTCGGAAATCTTCGACTCGATATGGTCTGCCGCGCACATCACCATGTAAAAACACGGTGTTTTGCGCGACGCGTCCCTTGGGCAGTGGTGGCAAAATAATCTCATATCCTGCGTCTTGGTCTTCGGTCATCCTGTTACCGCGGCTAGTATGTGCCGAAAACGCCGCTCCTACGGAGCACATGATTCTTGCATCCGACGCGCGTGAGTGCCGACGAAAGAATGACCAACTACGCCACAGCTGCCTTTATTTTCTTTATTGCATGTGTACATACAACACTCGGAAACATATATACATCACACAAAGTAGAAACATGAAACAAAGAAAAAGAGGTAAAAAGCGTCATATATTTAACAGGCTTTTTTAAAATTCCTTCATCTGTAGAAGGCTTTCTACTTGATGAAGCCATTCGGGCACCTCTTGTTGAACCCTTTGTGATTCCACGAACGAACAGACAGATTGAAAGAAGTATTGCCTAACCGGATGTGCATTAACATCAGCATGGCGCACCGCATTCTAGATTGCCATATACCGTGCAGGCCCAGTAACATAACTAGGTCGAAAGGTATTCCTTCTTCATTTGATACTGGTAGAAATTTGATGCCATAGGCATCGAGAGGCAGATCCTTTTTCAAAGTCCTTTGGAGAACATCCCAGAAAAAGACTGCATCCCAGCAGTCAAGGAAAACATGTTCCATTGTTTCCGGCTTTTTGAAGAGAAGGCAATCAACACCCCAAAGAACGAATAAGCCTTTTTCTTGCATCGATGTTTTCACGGGAAAGGTCCCAAAGTGCAATTTAAAGGAAAAGAATTTCGCTCAAGGTGATACCTCCATTTTTTTTACACGGCTTAAAACATTTTGGTCTGGGCCTACACGGTATAATGTTCTATATCGGGGAACAGGAAGAACTGTTTTTACTAAACTTTTGTATAACATTTTACGCCAAACCGTACTGAGGTATTCCAATGAATAACGCGTTTTTAGAAAGAGACATGAATCAACAGCTTCTTTTAGGAAACCTCTAATGCTTGCTTTCATGTGAACAGATGCTACCACAAATTCTGGCAACCGTCTTCCAAGCCTAAGCTGTATAACAGTACGTATAAATGGGTCTCGATTATTTCGGAAAAACATGAACCGATTCACTAACTGACGAAGGTATATATGACACAGACCAAGTCCTCCAGAGCGAACCCGTCTGAATAAACTAGTTCTACTTGTTCGCTCCTAAGAAGAACCCCAGAAGAAAACAGCAAATATTCGGTGGAGCTTCTGTAGATTGACACGTGAACAATGCAATACCTGAAGGACAAACCAGAGCTTACTGACTAAAAATACGTTACAAAAGGTCACTCTGGCGAAAATTGATAGCTGGAAACCATTGAGTTGTTCAGCTTTTTCTCGTAGCTCCACGGCCTGACGTCGCCAGTGTGGTTCACTGTCACAATAATATTCTAATAGCGCACCTAGGTATCGTACCGGAGTAGTAGTCCGTGAAATACCAGCCACAAATTGTGGAGTCACAGGCCATTCGTCGTGCCAGTAACCCAGGCACTTGCTCCAGTTTACCAAACTACCACTTTTACCATTTTTAAAAAATTGCCATTTTTATGGTTTCAGCGATACTGTCATAATCTTTACAAAACACAGCTATATCATCTGCGTATGCCAGTACCCGTACTTCAGCTTCTTGTAGTTTGTACCACACTATGTTACTGCTTTTCATGACTTTTTGGCAAAATGACTTTATATAATATGAAAATACGAGGGAAGACAAAGGGCAGCCTTGTCGTACAGAACGGTTGACATTCATTCGTTTCCCAAGAACTTTGTTGATGATTAGCCGAGTTTTACATCCAGTATATGCCATTCGAACTGTATCTCAAATTACTTTGCCAACATTGACATGGTCTAACAAAAGAAAGAGAATTTCGTGCGGTACTCGGTCAAATGCTTTTTGTAAATCTATCTGATGATGATGATGGTAGATTTTAGTGGCGCAAGGGCAACTCAGGCCAAAGAGCGCCAAACACACGGTTTTTGGTCGATTTGATTATAAAAAGTCTACTCAGGGTGGCAAGAGTAAAAGAGTAGTGTATAGAACTTAAACTTAGGTGTAGTGACTATGTGTGATGGGTTTAAAACGGGCTACACTTATGGGTTTTACAAAGTCATGCCGTGTCCTCAACAGTCCTTGTCAAGACAAGGAGTGCGTGCTGCATGACATTTGATAAAGAAAACTCTCAGCGGTTCCCTCAGGATTGAGAGGAGGCTGAGATTAGTGAGAATATGTTATGGAATGAAGGAAGCCTACACTAGCTAAAAACTTTAAGACTACTTTTGGGGGAAACAAGGGATCGTCTCCAAGAAAAAATTGTGGATGAGGCGGAATGTGACATTTGTACAGCTTTGAAAAGTGACACAGTCTCTCTGGTTCGAGGTACGGACAGGTAATTAGAACGTGAACGACAGACAGCTCATCACCACATTTTGCACAATGTGGTGTTGGAGAATTCTTTAAAAGGTGCGAGTGTGTTGCATGTGTATGACCGATCCTGAGTCTGCACAGTGCAACCTCTTGGTGCCTGTTACGTTTTTCAGTCAGATATCTTCCTGTTCTTGGCTTTACTAAGTGCAGTTTGTTTGCGTTTGCTGCATTCCATTCTTCTTGCCATTGTCTACGCATTTGGGATATAATGAGTGGCCTCAGTTCCTCATACGGGATGGTGTTTACGTCCACTGATGGGCGGAGGGCTGCTGACTTCGCAAGTTTGTCCGCTATCTCATTGCCAGCAATGTTGCAGTGTCCCGGAATCCAGCATAGCGTGATTTTGAGCTTAGATTTGCGGGCTTACATGATGCATTTTCGAAGTGTATTAGTAACTGGGTTTTTGAGTATCTTAGTGGAGGACAGCGCAGTCACAGCACTGAGAGACTCTGTGTATATGATCGAGGCTGGCTCTTTCTCCTTTAAAATGTGCGCTACAGCTAAAAGTATGCCATAGCATTCTGCAGTAAATATACTGGTATGTTCGTTCATTGTTCTAGATTCAGAGAAAGCGGGACCGTGTGCCGCACATGCGACTGCGGAGGACTTGGAGGCATCAGTATAATATTCAGCACACCTGTATTTGGCCTGCAGGTACTTGAAGTGTTGATCGATCGCGACTGGGTGGCCATTTTTTCCTACCTCTAGGAATGACAAGTCACCATCGATAGCCTGCATTTCCTATTGCACAACAGTGTCCTTGTGAGAGGTTAGTTGAAAATTGGAGACCGTTATGTGCATATTTCCAAGGTGTGAGGCTACTCTGAGGGGGTACGGTGGCGTAGCTGATGGTCGCCTCAAAAACAGGGGGGCGTTCGATGTATCCTGCAATAGCGCACGAGCTGGGTGGTCGATATGAGAAAGCACCTTGGTGGCATACGTGACTCTTGTAAACTGACGTCGCCGTTCCAGTGACCACCGATCTGTCTCAACATACAGGCTGGCTGTTGGGCTGGTCCGGAAAGCACCGCTGGCCAGCCGAAGCGCAAGATGGTGCACTGGGTCAAGCATCTTCAATGCAGATCTTGAAGCTGACTCGTAAACCACCGAGCCGTAATCGATACGTGATAGCACTACACTGTTGAGAAGGTTCAGCAGACAGTCACGGTCTGTGCCCCATGACTGATGTGAGAGAATCTTGAGCAGGTTTAAGGCTTTCAAGCATTTAAGTCGGAGCTGTTCGATATGTGCAACAAAGCTGAGCTTTTCATCAACCACAACACCTAAAAATTTGTGATCTTTTTTGGTAGTTATGGTTTGTCTGTTAATTGAAATGTTGGGGGGTGGCCTTATGCCACGTAGTTTTGAGAAGAGTACGCAAACAGTCTTGTCACAGTTAAACTTAAACCCATTTTTGTCTGCCCAGCTTGACAGCTTGTTTACTGCCAACTGAATCTGACGTTCACATGTGGCTAGGTTGCATGATTTGAAGCTGATCTGAATGTCATCCACATATACAGTGTAGGAGATTGTTCTAGGCATAATGGTGCTTATGGAGTTCATTTTTACGATGAATAGTGTGCAGCTAAGAACACCACCCAGAGGGACGCCATTTTCTTGCTTAAACCACTTCGATAAGACAATACCAACAGGAACCACAAATTTACGGTCAGAAAGGTAGCTTTCAATAGTATTCAGCATGTTTCCTGACACTCCAAAAGATCGCAGGTCACGGAGAATACCATAACGCCATGTCGTGTCGTAAGCTTTCTCTAAGTCGAAAAATACAGATAGGCAGTGCTGTTTATGAATGAAGGCATCTCTGACATAGGATTCAAATGCTACCAGTTGGTCGGTTGTCGACCGGCCAGACCTGAATCCAGCTTGATGACGATCAAGGAGGCCGTTGTATTCAAGGTAATACATAAGGCGGCGATTCACCATTTTTTCGAACACTTTGCCCAAACAGCTGGTCAGCGCTATAGGCCTGTAACTAGCAGCAAGTGTGGCTTCTTTTCCTTGTTTAAGGATGGGTATGATAACTGCCTTTTTCCAGGTCATGGGCAGACGCCCAGAGGACCATACACTGTTGAAAAGAATGAGGATGATGTCAAGCGTTTCTTTGTGTAGGTGTTTCAGCATGCCGTAAATAATCCTGTCCGAGCCTGCTGCTGAGCTGCCGCACTTTGCCAGTGCTGCCTTTAGTTCACCTATAGTAAAGGGGGCATTGTACCCTCTCGCCGATGGCCTGTCATCACGAATAGGTTTACGTTCCTCGGCAAGTTTGTATCGCCTAAAGGAGTCTGTATAATGTGCTGAGCTGAAAATATACTCGAAGTGTTGGCCTAAGGCATCTGCCTGGTGTTTAAGTGTATCACCAGCAGTACTAACAAGGGGCATCGAATGAGTGCTGTGCCCTTAGAGTGCTCTTACTCTGCAAAAGGATCAAAATGTGGGCCAGTTGGTAATTCATTTTCTTCGTTCAGCGAACTGGGAGCGCAGAGAAAAACACAAAGGACGAAGCGTGTTGTGTGGTTCCTCGCTTCGTCCTTTGTGTTTTTCTCTGCGCTCCCAGTTCGCTGAACGAAGAAAATGCTCTTACTCTGTTATAGACCTTATGTGTGTCAGTGTAAGAGTTCACGGATGAGAGGAAGGATTGCCAGCTCTGTCGTTTAGACTCTCGTCGGACACGTCTACCGTTTGCTTTTGCACGCTTAAAATTCACCAAGTTTTCGACTGTAGGATACCTGCGGAATTTCGACCATGCTTTGTTTTGATTGTCACGAGCATTTTTGCACTCAGAGTTCCACCAAGGTCGTCTTTTGTTCCGTGTATTGTTAGATGTATGTGGGATGGATTGTTCTGCGGCCTGTACAATGTGTAGTGTGACCAACGCTTCAGATTCATCGATGCCTAGGATTTCAATTGATGAGCGCGAAAGTTTTACGAGTTTTCGGAATTTCGTGCAGTTCGCACCCTGTTCTCGAAACCTGGTTACATTCACAGTTATTGTACTCGTATTTCCTTTGTATTTTAGACAAACAGGAAAATGATCACTTCCATAGAGGTTATGAATTACAGCCCATTCAGTGGTTGCCAAGAGTGAAGCAGATCCGATAGCAAGATCTATTGCTGTGTATGAGTAGTGCGCTGTATTAAAGTATGTTGGCTCTTTTTTATTAAATATACAGGAGCCGGAGGACAACAGAAAGTTTTCGATTAAGGAGCCTCGAGAATCCGTTCTTCTACATCCCCATAAAGGGTGGTGCGCGTTAAAATCTCCGACCAACAGAAATGGATGCGGAAGCTGGTCGATGAGCGTTTCAAATTCTTTAGTAGAGAGTTGGTGGTCTGGAGGGATGTATAGTGAACACACGGTTGTTACTCGTCCAAAAATTAGGGTTCGTATTGCCACTGCTTCTAAGTCAGTAACCAGAGTGAGGCTTTGAGACGGAACTGCTTTCTGCACCACGATAGCGACACCACCAGATGAATGGGAAGTGTCCTTTCTGTCCTTTCGGTATACCACATATCTTTTCAAAAGGCTAGTGTGTGTAGGTTTTAGGTGTGTTTCCTGTAAGCAAAGTATGTTTGGTTGGTGTTGTGCAAATATTTCATAGATGTCGTCTAAGTTCTTAAGTAAGCCTCGGCAATTAGGTATTAGGCCCTTTACTTTTTCTTATATATATTAATGATCTCCCAGACAGCATTAACTCCGCTATAAGGTTATTTGCAGATGATTGTGTAATTTACCGCGAAATAAATAATGAATATGATAACCAATTTCTGCAGTCAGACCTTGACACTGTCTCAACCTGGTGCAATAAATGGCTTATGACTCTCAACTCTAACAAATCTGAATGCATGTCAATAACCCGGCGATCTATTTTTCCCCCCTGTACCTACAGAATTAACGCCGTTCCCCTCCAGCATGTCTCTTCATATAAGTACCTCGGCGTTTACATTACCAACAATCTATCTTGGCACACGCATGTTACCTACATCTGTAATAACGCTAACCGAACGCTAGGATACTTACGCCGCAACTTTTCTCGCGCTCCGCTGTCCCTCAAAATTCTATTACACCAATCACTAATTCGCCCAAAGCTTGAGTACGTGTCCGCTATATGGGATCCCGTGCAGCAAAATTTAATTAACGCGTTAGAATCTGTTCAGAACCGCTCCGTTCCGTTCATTTGTTCTAATTATTTCCGTACTGCTAGCATATCAGAAATGAAATCTAACCTTGACCTACCCAATTTAACTGTCCGGAGGAAACTGGCGCGACTGCATTTTTTTTCATAAGATATTTTTTCACAATCCATCAATGAAGCGAGACCTCATTTCACAACCGTCATACCACTCATCGCGCATTGATCATCAGCATAAGGTTGCCATTCCGTTTTGCCGCACCAAATTCTTTTCAGCAGCCATCTTACCGAAAACAGCCGCCGATTGGAACCACCTTCCCTCTTCCGTTGTAACAATAACAGACCCTTTGTTATTCACGACTGCAATTTCTCAGCAATGCTTGTAACTATACGCAGTTTCCATTATCTGTCTTTGTCTTGTATGTGCTTGAATTCTTATACATTTTTAAAAAGTTGACTTATGTTGCCTTCCTGATTTGCGCATCTGACACTTGTTTCTTTATTTTGTCTTTTTTTTCTTGTGTGTTATATATGTTGTACCCACCCCC
The DNA here is from genome assembly GCF_043290135.1 of Rhipicephalus microplus. Classification (NCBI taxonomy): domain Eukaryota; kingdom Metazoa; phylum Arthropoda; class Arachnida; order Ixodida; family Ixodidae; genus Rhipicephalus; species Rhipicephalus microplus. The sequence continues at coordinate 5,578,460 of NW_027464590.1, read as the reverse complement.
TCTGTAATTCCCTACGGGCCCTGAGGGTATTCTAATAAATAAATAAATAAATAAATAAATTCCATTGGATAATATTTTCGGCAGCCATTTTTATGAATGAGGAAAAAAGCGTGACTTATTCACACTTCCGTGCTTTTATTAGATGGCTGAGCTGGCGGGTGTCTTTTCCCTCTGAGGCGATCTATGGAGCCCCGCCTCACTTGGGAGGATTCCGTCAGCATCTTAGACGCTGAGGATCCTGGTGTCACTTTCATTGCCTCCGGTGGACCCTCAGAAGCTAATGGAGGTTTGTCAGAAGAGACAGGTGTCTCAGTTGTCTGTGTGGTGCCTGGGGTCTGCTGAAGTTCGACCTCCGGGACGTGAAAGGTTGGTGCAGACTGTGGCTGCTTGGTGGGGGGCAGAGATGTGCACGCATCAGCAAAGCTATATTGCATGCCCACTGTCACTAGACGCCGCCCGGCCCCCCGGCGCGCTGCGTCAGCGTACGTTCTTCCGGAGAAGAGTGACACCTTCTTCCGGGCTTCAGAGAATGTTATGTTTTCCATTACTTTAATGTGGATGATTTCCTTTTCCTTTTTGAAAATTTCACATGTCCGCGAGTACGCTGCGTGCGGCCCGTGACAGTTAGGGCACTCTGTTTGCGTGGAAGTACAGCTCTCTGTTGGGTGCTCATGATCACCACATTTTGCACATGTTTGTTTTCCGCGACAGGTGTTCGACCCATGTCCATATTTCTGGCATTTGTAGCACCTTCTAGGGTTGGGTATGTAGGGGCGGACCTTGCAGTGAAGGAACGCAGCTTTCACGGATTCTCGCAGAGTGGAGCGGTTGAATGTAATGACTATATGAGGCGTCACCACTTCTTCATTGTTTCGCCTGATGGTTATCCGGCGGATGGCGACTACGCCTTGCTCTCGAAAGCCTTCAAGGAGGTCAGCTTCAGTTTCTCGCATCAGATCACGTTGTGAAATGACGCCTTGAACAGTGTTAAGGCTGCGATGGGGGGTGATATACACATACAGGTGGGCAAACTGCTTCTGTTTAATGAGAGTGTTTGCATGCTGTTTCTGGCTTACTTCAACAAGAAGATCACCGGATGACAGTTTCTTTGCGTCGTACTTTTTGCCTATTAAGTTAGCAAGGGTTTTAGCTATCAGGAAAACCGACAGTCCTGCAACAGAGACGTTATCTGCCAGAGAGTGTATGACTAGGAAGCGTGGGAAGTGCTCACAATCGCTTCCGGTTCGTTTGGAGCTTTCATCGGTGCAGTTCCTCTTCAGGGACCGATCATTGAGGGGGGGGAAAGATTTTGCCATGTGGTGGACTTCATGTTCGGTGGCGATGGTGACCACCCACCACCAAGCCCAACAGGGGGACGCTACAAGGTAGAACACTTGAAGGCGCCAGTCATACATCGCCGCTATAACCAGATATAACTACCCAAGGTTGGGTAACTACACAAGGTTAACCCTTGCCGCCAGGAAATTTGGAAGTAAACAGAAGAGAGTAGAAGACAGGACAGATAGATAGTGAGAAATAAAGACGAAGATGTAGGCAGAGAGAGATAGGAAAAGGCGACTGCCGATTTCCCCTGCATAGGTCAGCCCAGGGGTGCCGTCTACGTGAAGTCGGGGCCAAAGGGGTATGTTCCCTCTGCCGGGTAGCCTTAAAGGTCCAATCACCCAGCGTCAGCTCAACCCCCAGGATCCCCTTTTCCCCGGACACGGCAAAGCCATGCACGGCTAGGCGTGGGAGAGAGCCGAAACTCCCCCGTTAGCTCGGGTCCGTGGTGTCGCTACACACCAAACGCCTGCTTTCACAGGCGCCCCTGCGGGGGTAAATCTATCTGGATCATCGCGATGTGATCGTTTGTGGCATCGCAGCACTACAATACACTTCGTGCCTTGTGAATGTTTGTGAATATAGTGCGCCTTTTATTCCCACATGTCTGGTGGTCGCCTACAATATTATTAATAACTGTCTGCAGTCTCCTTGCTAAAACTTTCATCAAAATCTTGTAGTCGATATTTGATATACTGATTGGCCTGTATGATTTCACTTCATGTAATTTAACTGCGTCCTCAGTTTTTTGAATTAATATAGTATGAGATAGCATAAAAGAAGGCGGCAGAATTTTTATGTCTAAGGCTTCGTTGAAAACCGCTGCCAGGATCGGTGCTAGTGCGTGTTTGAATTCTTTATAAAATGCGGCTGTTAACCCATCAGGTCCTGGGGACTTTCCCAAATGGAGGGCAATGATTGCTTTTGTCACTTCTGGTTCAGAAATAGGACATTCTAAGCTGTCTTTCCTTCAGTCCTCAACCTTTGCCATTAATTTTAAAAATTCATTCTTCAAATCATCTACATTTACTTTACATTTATCAAATAAAGTGGTGTAGTACTCGTTGAAAGCATCCTCTATATATCTTTGTTCCCTTGTAACGTTACCCATGTATTCAATCTGATGTATAACATTCCGCCAAGCATTCTTTTGGTCGGTTTCTCTCCTACGGTCATTTTCTCTGCCCTTGCCCTTATTTGCGCGCCGCGATATTTCTCCTCAACAATTTGTTCCAATTTGGATTTTACTGACCTTATATCGTTTGTGAATAAGCCTGGCGTTTTGCTTTCCTCTGCTAGCAGTTCTTTCAGATCTAAGCGTAGGGTTCTTTCTTCTTCACTCTTTCCGTGTTTTATTACACATGAGCGTTCTATAGCTTTCAACTTTATATTCTCTTTAAATTGTTTCCACTTCACTCCGTATTTTTTGTCTCCACTGTCTATGTTTACCAACGCCTCTCGAACACTGTCCATAAAGTTTTCATCTTCCAAGAGATTAGAATTTAGCTTCCACGTGTCCCAGTTAAATACTGGTCTACGTGTATTTCTTAAACCTATTACAAATGATACTAAGCAATGATCACTAAATGAAATAGGGAGGACATTGTGCTCACTGATAATCGGAACTAAATCCAGTGACACGTAGGCCCTATGTAGACGTGCATGACTAGAGCCTTGGAAATGCGTATACAGTGTTGGTCCTTTACCAATACACTCTGCAACATCCTCAAGACCTAAGTCAGAAATTATATTCGTTAACGCGACTGTGCTTGAGTCGTTGAAATTGGATGTACTTGTTTTATCATCGGCACTGATCACACAAATAAAATCTCCCATAAGGATGACTATGCGATCACATTCACAATAAGTACGAATGTCGTCGAATGTTACACACCGTTCATCAACTTTAAGTGGTGCATATAAACAAATCACTCGCCACTTAAGAGAAAAGAAGGCCAAATCACATACAAAAAACCTTCCGGATGAATCAGACGTGAAATTTTGAACACTGGCACCTAAACTATTCCGCACAAAGATCACACACCCTGCCGACCTACCAACTGCTTGACTGACGCTGGCGGTGTAGCGTCCGGTGAAACGTTGCAGTAGGCTCTCGGTGGCGTCCACGCTCTCCAGTTTGATTTCCTGAACCGCAATAATGTCGAGGTCTTGGTCCATGGCTAGTCTGTAGTGCTGAGTCTGTTTCTTTCTGGAAGCCAGTTCTCGTACATTGAGCGTCGCTGCTTTCACGAACCTACTCAGCGACGTGATCGGTGAGCGGGTCCAAGCTGAGAGCCCTGCACGTTCACTTATTGGGCTCTCGTCGTCTTGGGTGGATCCATGTTGTTCACCTTTAATTTGAGCGGCCATCGTCGCGTTTGAGCGACGACGTCCGTTGTCGGGCAGCGTTTTGTTTCTTGCCTCCACTGACCACCTTCCACTGCACTTCCGACTTTACTTGCGTTTCGTCTACTTGAGCGCCATCATCTGAGTCGCGACGGTGTTTTGCAGACGCCGATTTTAATTCCATCCTTGAGGCATCCAGGTCACCAGGCAAATCCTCATTTTCGTGTGTTTCGTTCGCCAAAGAGTGTTGTGAAGCCGAGTTTAGAAGAGTCGAAGCAGCGTTGGCCTGGGACGCCGGCGTTTCAGGGCGCGTTGCTTGCAGCTGTGACGCGGCGTGCATCGCAGGCGCAGGACGCCTCTGTTCGCTAGTCGTTGGGGCCGCTGGACTTGCCATCTTCCGCCCGGCGTTCATGTTCAGGGCTGAAGAAACTTGCTTTTGTTCAGCACCGGCGTGTCGTCCGATGTCGTCTGCTTCTGTGGTGTCGTAGGCAAAGACGCTTCTTCAGATTCCTCTTCATCCATGAGAAGTTCACTCTGTTGAGTCTCTGGTCGCCGCCCTGCAGCTCGTGCGTATGGACGGTTGCACTCGTCCTGCTCATGACCGAAACAGTGCCATTCGCTGCACCTTGGGAACTTACAATCGCGTCGCATATGCCCCGTGCTTCGGCACCGCAAGCACAAAGGCGGTCTTCCCGGCACCACGACCAGTGCTGTACTGCTGCCAATACGCACCTGATGGGGCAGTTGATCCACAGAAACGCCGTCTCGCAGTTGCATGCGTATTACACGAGTTGTCGATTCAACTCCTTCAAAACCTCGACTCTCCATCGGTCACCTCCTTGACGGCACCGTATTCATTGAAGGCACGTCGAATAGCGTCTTTTGTAACATCGAACGCTAGCCAGTGCAATTTCATCTTAACCTATTGCCGCGTCGGGTCAATGACGAGATATAGCCGGTCTTTAACTTTTAGAACGCCTGCACCTGTCAGCGCTTTCTTTGCTTCCACGGTCTTCATGTTCAATAGCCACACGTGCGTCATCTGATTTGCTCCAATGCCACCTACTTGCTGTATGACGCCTAAATCTTTGCGAGGTTTTCTGAAGTCGTCGATGCGGTACGGTCGGCCGCTGACGTCGCAGTGTAGAGCTACTGATCGACGCATCGCTTCACTTGATGGCAACGAAGGCAGAATAATCCTGTAGCATAGAGAAATAAAGGTTAAGAGTGGACACTCCCGTAGACCCCAGTGGCCCAATCGACCCTAGCACACCTAGTGGTTGGTGAGAGCAAGTGGCGTGCGCTTCCTGTTTCGATTTCACTGGCGCAAATTTTGAATTACTTCGCATAACCGACGTTTGGCTATGACGAAAGTTCATAATTTCAGACCACTATTCATCGCCCAAATGGATAGTTTTTGTAGGTCGTTTTGATTTAGCGATTCCCTGTTTTGTTTTGTTCAGTGGTTCGTGCGAATCGGTCGTGACGTAATTTTTATTTCGATTAAGTTATAATAAAAAGTGAGTTATTTGACGTAAGCATGTGGAAGGTAGTGGCCAGATACTGCACCAGGGTGGCCAATCCTTCTCTGGTGAGGGAGTGCGTTCTCGGCGGTGTTTGCCGGTGAGGCCGCACCCCAGGCCTCTTAATGCATATAAAACTTCTAGGCGCGTAAAACTTCAGACAACTAACATAAGAGACAAGGACGAGCGCAGACTTTCAACTGATTTTATTACTACTACGACACACATATATATATATTAGAAAGAAGATAAGCAACACACAAAAAAGCGAAAAGAGAGATTGCAAAAAACATCACACAAAATCAAAAGGCGAAAAGAGAGATTGCAAAAACATCACGTGCTCACCCTGGGCCCTCACGTGCCGAATTTAAAAACGCCAATTCTTTCCCAGATAATGCTATCGATGGTTTGCTGATACAGCTACCTCGAGCAATTGCTGCAGCTTCAATTACAAGTCTTGTGCCTTCATTAGGGTGGGACGCGAGAACCCTTGTCTGTTCGAACAAAGGCTGGCATCCACATTCGGAACAATGAGCGGCCAAAAAACCGTCCCGTCCTGCATTTCTTACTTTCTGGCAATGTTCTTGAAGTCTTACATTGAGGCACCTGCCCGACTGACCGACGTACTCAAGTCCACAAGACAAAGGTACGCCATAAACAATCCCTGTTGCACACTCAACAAACTTCTTTCGGTGCTTAATTTTGCAGCTACTCGTAGTGGTTCCTACGGGGCTTGTTTGGACAGATAATTTTGACAATTTATTCGGTGCGGAAAAAACCACTGACACGCCCGCTCTCTGGCCTATTTTCTTGAGTTTATGCGAGATACCATGTAGATACGGTATCACCGCCACCCTCTTGGGAGTTGCTTCTTGTAAAACGTCCCCATCGTTACCGGCCCTTGATTGTCTGCGCAGCTTCTCACACACAGAAACTAGCATCGAACCGGGATAGCCCGCTGCCTCTAGACGGAGAATCTGCCTGTCGAAACTTCGCTGGACTGAGTGGAAGCAAGATTTTGTTAAAGCGTTATATAAACATGCCTTTACAATTCCACGCTTCACCAGTTTGCTGTGAGAAGACGCGTACGGTAAAAGGGGTTTTTTCCCCCGGTTTTTTGGCCGCTCATTGTTCCGAATGTGGATGCCAGCCTTTGTTCGAACAGACAAGGGTTCTCGCGTCCCACCCTAATGAAGGCACAAGACTTGTAATTGAAGCTGCAGCAATTGCTCGAGGTAGCTGTATCAGCAAACCATCGATAGCATTATCTGGGAAAGAATTGGCGTTTTTAAATTCGGCACGTGAGGGCCCAGGGTGAGCACGTGATGTTTTTGCAATCTCTCTTTTCGCCTTTTGATTTTGTGTGATGTTTTTTGCAATCTCTCTTTTCGCTTTTTTGTGTGTTGCTTATCTTCTTTCTAATATATATATATGTGTGTCGTAGTAGTAATAAAATCAGTTGAAAGTCTGCGCTCGTCCTTGTCTCTTATGTTAGTTGTCTGAAGTTTTACGCGCCTAGAAGTTTTATATGGATTACCAACTAGCCCAATCCCACACTTCTCTTAATGCAGTTCCATCAACACGCGGATTTTTTTTAATCCGGTTGGAAACTGCGCGGTACCGGGATTTGAACCACGGCCTTCTTGCATGCGAGGCGGATGCTCTAACCACTACGCCATTGCCGCACCTCCGATGACATTGCATTGCTGAGTAACTCAGGGGACGCATTGCAACTCATGATTACGGAGTTAGACAAGGAGAGCAGAAAGGTGGGTCTCAAAAGTAATCTGCAGAAAACGAAAGTAATGTACAACAACCTCGGCAAGGAGCAGCGCTTCGAGATAGGTAATAGTGCACTTGAATTTGTAAAAGACTATGTCTACTTAGGGCAGGTAATAACCGCAGAGCCGAACCACGAGATTGAAGTAACTAGAAGAATAAGAATAGGGTGGAGCACATTCGGCAAGCACTCCCAAATTATGACAGGTAGATTGCCACTATCCCTCAAGAGGAAAGTATATAACAGCTGTATCTGGCCGGTACTTAGCTACGGAGCAGAAACCTGGAGACTTACAAAGAGGGTTCAGCTTAAATTGAGGACGACGCAGCGAGCAATGGAAAGAAAAATGGTAGGTGTAACCTTAAGAGACAAGAAGAGAGCAGAATGGATTAGGGAACAAACGGGGGTTAAGGATGTCATAGCTGAAATAAAGAAGAAGAAATGGACATGGGCAGGGCATGTAGCTCGTATACAGGATAACCGCTGGTCATTAAGGGTAACTGACTGGATTCCCAGAGAAGGGAAGCGGGTTAGGGGGAGACAGAAGATTAGGTGGGCAGATGAGATTAAGAAGTTTGCGGGTATAAATTGGCGGCAGCAAGCACAGGACCGGGTTAACTAGCGGAACATGGGAGAGGCCTTTGTCCTGCAGTGGACGTAGTCAGGCTGATGATGATGATGATGATGATGATGATAAAAAGAGATGCAGGTAATGATAATTCACTACGGTTTTATTCATCGCGCTTGTGTTTTTCTTTTGGAACGAGTGATCAATGTATATATCAGTCAAAGAGACAGAGTATCCGTAATGTTTTATTCAAAGGCAAGGTAGAGTCTGAGAATATAAAAAGCACAATATGACAAAGGTAGACAACAAATGCATCTCGCCTTACAAATAAATTGTAACAAATAAAGAAAGAACACAGACAACGCACACATCGCTAGAGTTGGCAGAAGCCGAGAAGCTGGCGAAGTATGACAAACCGGGCCAGTGGGTAAGTAAGGATCTATGGCGAAAACACAGCGGACAATGCTGATGAAGAAGGAAGAAGTGACATATACACAGCAATGAAGTCGCGAATCACGCCTGGGGTTAACCGAAATAATGCATATAAAAAAGGAGCACACAGAAACCACACGACACAATATAGCAGAAAGGCAAAGGTGCAGTGTGCTGGCTGTGCTTAAGAACCGCTAGTCCAAAATGAAAAAAAGCAGACTTGATGCCTGCTTGTCCTCAGAAAGGTAGGGCTTTGCAGCTTGCTCACTACGTGAAAGACAAGCTTTATGCTACAACACTGGCAGGTTTTGCGGCTCTTCTTATGCGTCGCCTTCATCAAAAACTTAAGATCCCAAGCGATTTGCGTCTGGGTGTTGCTGTGACGCTTGCGAGCTAAAATAAGTTGTAGTCATCACTTATCCAGAATTGTGGACCTTAATTGGTGCTACGAGAGTGGTATTACAGGGCTAATAAATAGCAGAAGGAAACCACTTTGGCTCATTATTTTTCACAAAGGCTCTACATCGTACGTTATCACTCGCAAGCTATATAAAAATAAAATGGCATCGTCCGCAGCCCCATCAAACGCTACAAGTTTGAGTATTCTTTTGAAAATTTTAGATGAGGAGGTTGATGAGAAGCTAAAATACGAAAAGCGTGATAACGTGAACCGTGCCCACTTCATACTGTGTTCCTTACCCGCTCGAAGACATTTCGCCAAGCGGTTTTGTTATCGATATATTACTTGAGCTGGAGAGATAAAGCATACACAGTGACCAAGCGAGCCACAGTAAAGTGTACAGTTCGCCCGCATTTGCTACAAAAATACAGACAGGATACCCAACATTCTTTTTAAGGTTATGCAAATCACTTCGAGCGAATACACAGTGTCCCTACTCCTCATAGCGGGTAACCTAAACAATGTATGCAACGAAGGAGTGGCTAGTCCAGTTGAGCTGAATATAAGCATATAAGACCATAATGAAGTCTGCTGTAACGAAGTAATACCATAACAAAGCTATTGCAGGATTCGGCTCAACTCGAATACTTTAGTGTAAACCCCCCGCTAATTGCTAACCTTTGAACTTGTCAAGCTGTATGCCCGAGATTGAAGACTGCAACCTAACTCTATCTAAGTTTCGGTTTACAAAACGCACATGCCAACATAAACAAACCCGGCAAAACATTTTCAGAAACTTCACGCGACACCCAGCAGAGCAGAAATGAAAATCGCCAACACTTGACAGATCGTGATACAAAACATCGCACACTTTCAGGTGATGTGCAGTGGCCTCAATTATGGCAAGAAAGTGAGATTCAAGTTGTTGTACGTATGCAAAAGCTGCTTCTGATGGCACAGTGAGATTCCCAAAAAGTTTGCTGGGGACGTGGTATGCTTTGAGCATTGTGAAATACTGGTGGGTACCCTTAAGCGTCTCACTGTCGTCTTTCAGTAACTGTGGGCAACTGCAACCGTCACATGCATTCCGAAGGAAGTGTTTCATGGGAAAACCAGCTACATAATATGCAGCGGAGTCATCAATAATATGGGAGTGAACGTTTGTCGCAAGTTCAGAGAGATCGTCTAGAGCGGGAAAGTCGTCAGGCTGTGGCTGTGCACACTCCTCATTATCCACAAGAGACGCACTGGTGAGGGAGAATGGCGAGAGCTGCTCCTGGAGGAGGTCACATTCATCATCCTCGACATTTTCGTATTCGGACAGCTTGAAGAGTTTTTTTATGCAGATGTGCTTCAGGCCACAAATAAATTGTGCTACATTGGGGTTGGTGTTGCAACCCTGTTTTTGCCTAATGTGGCCAAATATGTTCTCCAGAGGATCCTGTTGAAGCCTGCGTGTTAACAGGTATTCAAAATTGTAATTTTTGGAGAGGTCGTCCCATAGTTGACAAATTGCCTGAATTGTAATTTGCCAACCTACGATGGTTTGTGGTTGACGTCTGCCAGCAAACTGCCATGATGCAATCCAGAGAAGCTGGCCTCGGAGGAAGTCAATCAGCTCTGAATCATTTTTCATGATTGCATGCCGCAGCTTTTGCGAAGTTCTTTTTTTACTCGAGCTGTTCAAGGCATCGAAAATCCTGTCCATACGATCACAAAATTGAGCTGTAGTGATGGCCGAGGCAGACAGCACCTTCACATACACCAATGCCGTGATAGCAATCGAAACTGATGCACTGAGGACCTGAGTTGCTCTGCTGACCTTCATATTAGAAAAAGGTTTCTGATGAACGTGCCGTTCAGTCAACTTTGGAGCCAATCGCAACCGCAACTCATGTGAGGATTGGTAAAGGCTTACAATATGCGACCAGTTAACGATGTCATCCCCAATGTATAACTTGCGTGCTTGGACATTATTGCGCGTTGTTTTAATTAAATGCGGAACATCAAAAATGTAATATACCAACTCACCATTAACTTCAAAAAAAGGCTTTGCTACAATCACTCTTAGTTGGTTAGCGAGACTTACATTTGAACTGCCCTGGTCACAAATGACTGCTTTCACTGCAGTCTTAATGCTCCTAAGCTCCAAAATGAGTGACACCAGCAAGTTATGCATAACAGATGATGGTGTTGATGTGTGCCCTATAGTAAAAGCAACCGGTTGAACCCACTTTCTCGAAACGCCAACAAGAAGAAAAACCAGTGCTCGATCAGCGATGGTTGAAGTGCGATGAGTGCCATCATGTGTAAAACCCTGGACAACGTCTCTTGCAGCATCACAGTACAAATTCTTTTTGAGTGCCATTTCGTCGAAAACTAAAGCGCACACTCGGTCCCGTTCATTCCAAGCTTGAGTATTTGTTGCAATGGAAGAAAGGATTCCTGGAATTATGCCTGGAGTCATCTTTACATTAGCTAGCCACCTCCTTAATGAACGCCGGGAGGGCAAAGAAAAATATGGAGCCAGAAATCGGTATGCTCGCGGACCTCGGAAGTTCAAATGAAGAGCAAATTTCTTGAACCACACGGGAAACCGCTTGCCCTTGCGTTTGAGCCTCAAGCGAACATGTGCAGAAAGAAGTTTAAAAACCTCCTCGGTGACGTGTGGTCGGATAACTTCAAGGGCCTTTGAAGTCGATGACGGTGCTTGGTGAGGCTGTCTCCGCAGTCTTTTGATAGTTTTCCGCTGTGCTGCTACTTTGGCTTGCAGATGTTTAATAGTTTGCTTGTACTTCATTGATGGAGACATTGTCGCTGGCACACAGGAACGCACTGCAATAAACAAAAAAATGGATGTAAAAGCGAAGAACAACTAATCCCATACGAGCACTTTCCTTGCTCTTTCAGACCCAAGGTGCACAACTTTCTGTGGTGCAAAGTTTTCGATTCCACTACCTAAAAACAAACCATTCACAATGTTGACAATGCACAAAAAAAATAAAAACCACTGAGAGCCCACCCTTACATTTTGTAAGTGCACACGTAGTGCCCTTTTGAGGATAGTTTCCTCTGAATGTCCTAAACATAAAATAGCACATTAAAAACAGCTGCAATAAAGCATAGTCACCATTTTCTCTAGGGCACTCAGGCGTGGAGCTGTTGGCGGAGACGTCTTCTGGAGGGTTTTGTGAAGCTTGTTCAGTGCCTCGGACAGTGCTGTCGGAACAATCTTGCGAGCGGCCTGCGGAAGTCTCTATATCAATCCACTCTGGTGTTGAAGTGAACATACAACTTACCGGTCAGACAAGTTCCTTTTGTGACAGCTGAATGACTGGTTAAGGTTTTCTCCGGCAAGACGAAGTCAGCGGAAATTTTTTCACCAGCTACAAGGGAGCTGCCACCTGCAGAGGTTTGATCAACAGTCAATTTCGGTAAAAAAAAAAAGAAATCGCGACACTGAACGCACCCTGTTCATCGGGGCACCTCAATGTGTGGGATCCGCTTTTAGAAGCCTCTACCGTAGGTCCTGAAGAAATTATTATTATTAATATTATTATTATTACGTTAAGTTTTATTGGCGCAAGGGCATCTAAGGCCAAAGAGCGCCAGTAAAAGTGTTTCATTTCGTTTAATAGTTTAAAAATTAAAACAAATAATTAAAACTTGAGTAAAAATTAAAACAAATATCTACGAACCATTTAAATTGCAGTACATTTAAAAGAATGTCACTTTGTTCAAAAAAAGAATGTCACTTTGCTAAAACCTTCATTTTGCTGGCTGAAGTCTGTGCTGAAAAATTTGTCTGCAAGACCCAAGACCCTCGCAGTTGAAGTCCTTGCCCGAGCAAGAACTGCGAAGGCTCAGACATACTTTTTATGCACCAGGGGGTACCTCACACTTGAGGCGCCGCCTGGTGCTTAGGATGGAATGATATCATTGTTAAAAATTTCACTTTCCCAAGATAATGAAGAAGTCTCTTAAGGTCAACCACTGCATCAAGTGATAAAAACAGCGCTGGATGAAGTGGGATATGATATCGATAGAGCTCCCTGAAATGGGTCAGTCGTGCTTGGTGAAGCACAGGACATTGTATGAGGACATGCACAACGGTTAGACTCTCTTTACAGTGTATACATGTAGGTGGATCAGTGCCTGTCAAAAGGTGTTTATGTGTGGCATAAGTGTGGCCTATTCTGAGCCGTGTTAGAGTGACTCCGGCAAACCTGTTGAGTTTTTGGGGGATAACTTTTCTCAGCTGGGGTTTTACAAGGTGAAGTTTGTTGTCGACTTCTCTGTCCCATTCAGCTTGCCAGTGGTTGCGTAGACCTCTACGTACAACAGGTTTTAGATCTACACCCAGAACAGAGGTTATATCTATGGTTTGCCGACCAGTGGCTTTTCGTGCATTCTTGTCCACTATTTCATTGCCCGCAATTCCAGAATGACCTGGAACACGGCAAATAGCAATAGAAAGTTTTAAGTTGTAGGCTGCATAGATTTCATTAAGGAGCTTGTTGAAAGTAGGGTTCTTGCTGTACTTGCCACAAGACAGGGCCCTGACAACACTTAAAGATTCTGTGTACACTATAGACTTTTGTATCTTGTGTTGTTTAATGTGTTGTATAATAAGCAGGATACCATAGGCTTCCGCTGTGAAAATGCTGGTATGTGTATGCATGGTACTGGTGTCCGAGAAGTTTTGTCCATAGGCTGCACAGGATACAGATATTTGAGATTTAAAGCCATCAGAAAATAACGCGGTTGAACAATATTTGTGTTCAAGGGCCAAGAAATGTTGCTCAATAAGTGCACTTGGACAATTTTCCTTTATGATGTCTTTGAAAGACCAGTCGCAAGTGACTGGACATTGCTGCCAGGAAGGGATGTGTTCGACTTGGTCACTTTCCTCTAAGTCATTGAAGAAAATTGCAAGTTTTCTACTGCAGGTCTTATTGCCAATGGAAACGGTGGGGCGATAGAAGGACGGTTTAGGTATAACTGGGTAGTAGACACATCGTTCATAAGTGCTTTACATGGGTGCTGCTTAAGAGACAAGATCTTAACTGCATAGTTGACTCCTAGATACGTGCGCTGATAGTATAGTTGCCACTGATCTGACTCTGCATAAAGGTTCTGAATAGGGCTGGTACGGAAGGCACCAAGAGCCAGCCGGATACCTAGGTGGTATACAGGGTCCAACATTCTCAGTGCTGACCTTGAAGCTGACTTATATACTATGCATCCATAGTCTATGCGTGACAGAACCAGGCTTCGAAACAGAGATATGAGACAGTACCTGTCTGTCCCCCACGACTGATGCGATAAAATTTTTAAAAGGTTCAAGGTCTTGAGACATTTTAACTTCAGCTGTTTTATGTGTTGGATGAAGGTGAGTTTGGAATCAAAAATTACACCGAGAAATTTTTGTTCCTTCGCGATGACTATGTTTTGTCCATTCATTAGTATGCAGGGGTCAGGATGCACACCTCGTCGTCTCGAGAACAGCACACTAATAGTCTTGTGAGTGTTAAACTTAAAACCATTCTCATCAGCCCATTTTGCAAGTCGGTTAACACCTAACTGTATCTGGCGTTCGCATACAGTCAAGTTACACGATTTGAAACTAATTTGAATGTCGTCCACGTATAGAGAGTACGATATCGCAAGTGGAATAACAGAGCGAAGAGAGTTCATTTTAACTATAAATAGTGTGCAGCTTAATACTCCTCCCTGCGGCACTCCATTTTCTTGAAGAAATGTGCGCGATAACACAGTACCTATTCTTACACGGAACTTCCTTTGAGACAGATAATCTTTTAAGATGGTAATCAACCTGCCAAATATACCGAAAGACAGTAGATCTTGCAAGATTCCATATCGCCAGGCAGTATCATATGCCTTCTCAAGATCGAAGAAAACAGACAGACAGTATTGATTGTGTACAAACGCATCACGTATATACGACTCGAGGAGGACAAGATTGTCAGTTGTGGATCTAGCTGTACGGAAACCAGACTGGCACGGGTCCAATATGCCATTGTATTCCAAGTAATAGACCAAGCGGCGGTTAATAATTTTTTCAAACGCTTTGAGTAGGCAGCTTGTGAGGGCGATAGGCCTGTAACTATTAACCGAGGAGGGATCTTTGCCCTGTTTAAGGATTGGTAGTACTATTGCCTCTTTCCAAGCAGAGGGTATTTTGCCGGTACTGAAAATCTTGTTGTAAAGTGCTAAAAGACAGTTCAGGGTTTCATCAGGGAGGTTTCTGATCATTTCATAAGTAATTGTATCAGAACCAGGAGCAGAACTTCCACAGGAACCAAGGGCGAGCTTCAGTTCATATACTGTTAGTGGTTTATTGTATCCGTCTGATCGAGGCTTGTTCCGGCACAGAGGTACACTTTCAGCTATGCTTTTGTGGCGTAAGAACTTAGTGGTATAGTTTTCTGAGCTTGACATTTTCTCGAAGTGTTCGCCAAGAGCGTTTGCCTGTTCTTCTATTGTATCACCGCAGTCATTCACCAAAGGGAAGGGATTTGGGCCTTGTCCTTTAAGTTTATGCACCCTATTATAAACGTTGCTGACGTCTGTGTAGGAGTTTATTGAGGATATATAGCGTGTCCAGCTTTCCCGTTTGGCTATACGGCGAACACGCCTTCCATTCGCTTTGCAACTTTTAAAGGTTATCAAGTTTTCTGCTGTTGGGTAGCGAGAAAGAACCTTCCATGCTTTGTTTTGTCGTTTTTTAGCAATTTCACACTCCCGATTCCACCATGGCTTTGCGTTAACCTTATCATTCCTGGACTGCGGTATGCACTTTTTTGCACAAGTAAGAACATATTCCGAAATATAGTTGGCCATCTCTTCTACTTCCAAATGGTCTACCTCTTCGAAGTGTAGTGTACATAACTCTCTGAATTTCACCTAGTTTGCAACATGAAAGTTCCACTTTTTGGGATAAGACGGCCGGTGATCCCGTTGTTTTGTTACTAAAAGAGTTGGAAAATGGTCACTTCCATATGGATTATTAATAACTTTCCAATCTAAGTAAGGTAAGATTGACGGTGACCCAATGGCTAAATCTATGCATGAATATGTATTGTGTGTGGTACTGAAGTATGTTGGCTCTGCCTTATTGAGCAGGCAGGCTCCAGATGCGAGAAGAAAGTTTTCTATTGCACGACCTCTCGCATCACATTTGGTATCACCCCATAGCAAACTGTGAGCATTAAAATCTCCAATTAACACATAAGGTTCTGGAAGCTGATCAATAAGCTTTTCGAACTCTGTTTTATTGAATGGTTCGTCAGGGGCTATGTAGATCGAGCAGATAGATATAAGACGGTTGAATAGAATAGCGCGAACAGCCACAACCTCAAGAGAGCTTTGTAGCACAATGTGCTGGCATGCTACGCTTCTTTGTGCAATGATGGCCACACCTCCAGAAGAGAAATTGCCACCATTTCGATCTTTACTAAAAACCACACACTGATTTAAGAAATTCACAGGAGTCGACTTTAAATTAGTTTCTTGAACACAGAACACTCTTGGCTGATAGACATTAAGCAAGTCTTTGATATCATCTAGGTTATTAAATAGGCCTCTGGCATTCCACTGAAGTATTTGTGTGTCCATTTTAGGTGTGTTTTGTGTTCTGTGCTCAAGGATGGAAAGTAAGCTCACGGACCCTTTCCAGGGGCCGTGACACAAGATTTTTATTTTTTGGATCAGTCGACAGAGTCGCGCCGATCTTTAGGCGCTGGCTGCGCCCTCACGCTCGGTGTTGTATCCATTGCCTCTTGCGAGGCGCTGGACACGCGCTCTTTCGAGCGCTGCATTTGTTTTGAGGGCCTCGCCTCAAAGGACGAGACCTTCACGGCCACCAGCCCGGAGGTTGGTGGGTCATTCTTGGATGGCGGAGCAGCACTAGCTGCAACCGCCGAGGGGGCGGATGGCGTCACCGCTGGCTCACTACGCGTGTGCCAGACAGGCGCCGGGGGCCGTCGTGGCGCTGCCCCCTGACGCGCCACTTCGGCAAAGCTGGTTTCTGGCAGGTAGTACACCTGCCTTCGTGCCTCCTTAATTGAAATGTTTTGTTTTACTTTAATCGTGACGATTTCCTTTTCTTTCTTCCAGCTTGGGCATGACCGTGAGTATGCGGCATGCTCCCCGTTACAATTCGCACAGTGGGGAGAGTTTTCACAGGCATCAGATGTGTGTTCGTCAGCACTGCATTTCGCACAAGTTAGGCGGCCTCGGCAGTTCTAAGAACTGTGGCCAAACCGCTGGCATTTGAAACATCGGAGAGGGTTCGGTATATATGGCCTCACTCGAAGCTTGATGTACCCAGCCTCAACGGAGTCGGGCAGTACACTTGAAATGAAAGTAAGTATCAGGTGCTTAGTCTGGATTTCTTTGCCATCACGCCTCATCCTAATTCGTTTCACGTTGATGACATTCTGTTCGCTAAAACCCTCCAGGAGTTCAGCCTCCGTCAGCCCTAACAGGTCATCATCTGAAACAACGCCACGGGTGGTGTTCATGGTTCGGTGTGGGGTTACTATTAATTTGGTATCTGCAAATTTCGTTAGGTTAGGCAATTTTTCATATTGTTTCTGGTCGCGGAGCTCCAACAGGAGGTCACCACTTGCCATTCTCGAAGCTTTATATCCTGGGCCAAAGATTTCTGCCAAAGACTTTGAAACAAGAAAAGGTGAAATTGTTCTCTCTGGTTTGCCGGGTGTGTCAGTGTGGATAACGTGGAATTGGGGAAAGGATACCCTCTGGTGACCAAAAAACTGGAATACTTCATCGGTGCGCCCTCTTTTCTGAGGGCGATCAGGGAGTGGGGGAAGGAGCTAGCCATGAGAAAAGGTTTATTTTCGGCAGCGGCGCCAGCCACCCACCATGGAGTCCTACAAGGGGACGCTGCAGGGTCTGTAAGCACAGGACCTGCAGACGCCAGCTGTACACCACCACTATAACCGAATATGGTGTATCTAAGGTAGGACAGCCACACAGGGTTAACCCTTGCCGCCAGGAAACACGGAAGTCAACGGAAGAGAGTAGAGGACAGGAAAGATTTAAAATAAGAGAAAAGACGACGATTTGAGGGGGAGACAGGAAAAGGCGACTGCCGATTCCCCCCAGGCGGGTCAATCCGGGGGTGCCGTCTACGTGAAGCCAGGGCCAAAGGGGTGTGTTGCCTCTGCCGGGGGGCCTTAAAGGTCCAAGCACCCAGCATCGGCTCAACCCCCAGGATCCCCTTTTCCCCGGACACGGCAAAGCCACGCACGGCTAGGCGTGGGAGGGAGCCGAAACTCCCCCGTTAGCTCGGGTCCGTGGTGTCGCTACACACCAAACGCCTACTTGCGCAGGCGCCCCTGCGGGGGTCCTGAAGAAATGAAATTACGACAATGTATCAGTAAGAGGCTTAAAATAACACAAACTGAAGCTCATCCGCACCTTGCAGTGCAGCTTCTGCAGCCATGTCACAGTCACTATTTGAAGCGACGCTCAGAGAACCTGCATATATGTGCAGTTGGTACAAGTTACAAAGCTTCTAGCATGGGGAAACTTAAACAGCTCTTTCAAACGCATAAATTGGTCGAACGTGGAAGAAAAGAGAAGGCACTAACTAGGAAACAAGTATTTTGTGATTTTTGGAATTATCAACAGTGGCAGCTTTCACTGATGAAAGGTATACGTACATGTGCACTCAGGCTTGAAGATAACGTGAAATAGCCCTTTGAAGTCTTTTAAAACACGTTGCACAGGTCAAGAGCATCAAAATACGACAGAAATGTAAAGCTGCTGTTAGGAAGGAAATAGCCCACAATTCACAAAATTTAAGACTTTCCAAGTGTTACTACTATAGTGAGGCTTCTCCATCGGCTACAAAGATCTTCACGGTTAACTGTCGCCACTGATTCAATACAAGTGGCTGCTATTGCACATATTTGAGTTTCAGTCAATCACTTACATGGTGCAGCTGGTTGCACACTGGGAACAGCCATTCTTGTAAGCCTTGTGTGCCCAGGGTCCATGAAACTTTCAGCAGTAAAATGGTCGCTGCAAACCCTGTACGTTGCGTACAATAGGCTGGCCGGCTTACTAAGGAGATCATCGCGTCCAGCATACTGCATCCATGCTTTCATCCTGCTTTGGCAATGAACTATCACCTGAAAGGGGAAGTGCTTGAATAGTGATTTTCTATTGTTACCCTCACTGAGCAAGTACGAACAGTAAGCCTAAAGACATGCAAACCATACAAAAGCTTTAACACACCTGCCGTCCAGTGGTATGCGGAAGAAACTCGTCCCAGGCTTCTTGTGGGTTCTGCCATTGTTGAAGCACCACGATACACAGCAGTAGCTGCCGTAGCTTGGACCGCTGGACGGCATGGCGTCAGCGCGGTCTGAAAATGTTAGTAAGTGGATGCTTCGCTGTCAAATTACGAAAAAGATATGTGCACGTCATAAGTGTACCAACAAACTCTTTGAATGATTAGCTAATCGATGCACAATACAAAACCAGTGATACATCTCTGACCCATAAAACTCTGACTTGCAAAGATATACGTCAAGACCACGTACAAAGATCTTCAGAAGTTTCCAGGCCGCTATCCCTTGTAATGCAATGGTATCGCGGCCTGGAAACTTTAGAACACCTTCGTACGTACGCAGTATCAGCAGTACCTTGGGAAAAAAATCGTAGTTGAAATTCATGCGGTAAAATTATATTGGAAACGTCAAAAAAATTTGTGAGCAGCTTGCAATAGTGGCACAAGGCTAGCGAAAAAACGAAGATGGCCACTTGGCTAGTCCAGATTTGCCTCCGGCACACCAAGAATTATTCGTGTTCCGAGCCTTCGGGAAACGCGTCGTGAAGCGTGCGAGGCCCAGCGAATGCTTCTCAATATTTTGCACCGAGCCTATGACCTAGCTGCCCAGCTACGCTCAACGCACAGACGCTCGCGTCCGTGGCAGACGCAGCACGCGTCGCCTCGGCTTGACGCCGTGCCGCCTTTGCTATACTGCATACGTTGCACAATCTTCCCGTCTAGCCGCCGCATAGAGCCACAAAATTTCTTTTTAGCGAACCTCCCAGTCCTTACAAGCTTCAGAAAAAGGTTACAACTGCGTGAATGAGACGCCACGTAAGAAACGAACTCGCACACTCGAAGCACAACGTGTGTGTGTGCATCTTTCTATGTTTGTTGCATGGTGTCTTATTCGCGCAAGTGTAACCGTTTTCTGAAAAAAATGACCCAACAAGACCAACAACATGTCGTTCAACAAGCTTCGCTTGAAATGTGCCTCACCTGTTATCTCACGCACGAAAACGCCGACGCAGCCGACGTTGACGAAAGCGACGAAAGCTTCTCGCTGTCAGTCTTGCATGGGCTTGTCGCTGGGTAGATGGTGTTTATGACAGTACGGCTGAAGAAAAATAATCGCGTAAGGTGTGTTGAATAAATTGTTTTTATGTATAAAGAACATACCAAATTTGGGCGTATAATTATTATTTTGTAAAAACAATTCTGTTGCATTGATTATAACTGTTTTTTTGCGCTTGCGCCCTCTGACGTTTGGTGAGAGCACTAGTTCGTTACGTAGTCGTGACGCACTTCCTGAGGCCAGGTTTCGCGGAGTGTCCGCTCTTCTTTTCTTCTTTCTCTATGCCTGTAGTCCTTTGGAACGAGGGGAGACGCTGTACCGCGGCCGGCTCGGCCACTGTCGCTGCTCGGGACGAGCTTTCCATCCAGCGTCTGCACCAACCGGCGTCCAAAAGCAGAATGACTACGCCACAGCTGCCGATCAGTTTGAGATGGCAAACAAGCCTGTTTTTTATTGTTGTCACGCTAAACCTAACTAACATTGTTGTTCACTTTTTCGTTTGGGCGTAATTTTACCTGCTTTTATCGTTATGTCTAGACGTACCGCTACACACTCCCGACTATTCAAACAAAGCGCCTAACCGGAAAATGCATGACGTCACATCCGTGTGGCGCAGCAGCCGTTTCTGTGTGGGGGTGGCTCGAGCGCCGCGCGGCGCAGCAGTCTCTGCCATTCTAAGGTCCCTAGATGAAACAAGGTAGCGTCACTCATTGTTCTCGAGCCGTCCTCCTCACTCTATCGATTACTCCTCTTTTTCTCTACCATCCGCGTCTGTAATTGGTGCATTACTTGCACGTGATCTTGCAAATGGCTGGTGGTGTTATTTAGTATTATGCAAAAGGTTCAAAACGAGTACGCATACGCATATGGCTCCAGCCGGATTCTCGCCGTGACCAAAGACAAAATCGTAGCCAGAACATAAACTGAAGACGAGGAGCGTTTCGGTGTGCGCTACGTCAGCAATGATTGTTTCGCCATGCTCGTTCATTGCAATATCTGCGTTTTTCAGCAATGCTGCGTTGCCGTAAACAACAGAAAATGGTTTCGCTCTCTTCAACTTACCTCGTGCTTTCCGAGATGAAGCGCACCATTAAGTGCAACTATGAACCATTTCACGCGAATGCTTTCGTGCAACTCCGTCAACGTATGTCGACGCGGATCTGCAAAGCGAGTTCACTTGTCGGTTTATATTGAAACGCCGGGCGCGTGTCTAATGCGTGTCTAGTGCATGCCAGTTGGTACAAATACATGTGGGTATGCACGTATACAGAAGACCTTAATACAGAACAGCTGTAGATTGTAATCAACGCACCTTCAGAAACATTTCACTCTTGGCCAGTTCCCGCTTGAGCCGAAACGCGCTGCTTCGATACACCTCACCAGTAAAACTCTCACTTTTCAGGAAGTTCCCAGCACCGCATCAGAATCACTTGGCATCACGATTGTCCAAATGGGCACATTTAAAAAAAAACGTCATCGCAGTGCTGCTGGACGAGTGTTCGTACCAGTCTGGTCATAGTTTTTTTTTTCTCTTGCGTGTGCACAAGCCGGTTGTAATCAATCGTCACAACGTCACGCCCTGTGGCCACTTACAGGATCCAGCACGAAGCACGTTCACTGTGTCACAGCACGAACAAAACACAATCGGAGAAGTGGACTAGTTAGAACTGGACGAAATACCGCGGCCGTGGAACTAAAATGTACTACGCGAGACGCCATGGCTAGTGGTGTAAAGTATAGAACTGCCCAACGTTACCGGTTGAGTAACGCACATCCCGCTTGCTCTTGTGTTGTGCCGTTTATGTTCATAAAGCTAACTGTTTATTCTACGTCTTATTTCGTTCCATTTTGTTTCATTTACATCTATTCACCGTAGCAACAGAACCCAAACATTCGCTTTTGGATGAAAGTTTTAAACCTTCTAGGCGGCGCTCCAGGCAAATAAGCGAGGAGGAGAAGGGAGGGTGTCGCTACCTTGGAAACTTGTTTTATCTAGGGACCTTATGCCATTCGCAATGCACACGGATGGTCGCGCCAAGTAGCGGCCGGTGAGAGCGAAATCTCAGAGATGATCAGTTGAAGAGTGGAGCCAGGCGGGGTTCTCATTTCTTACCAACTGTCATGCACGCGGGCCTCGCGGAGAGCCTCGCACGGAGCAGACGTGTTTTTCCCCGTCCCCAGTCCTTTGATTTTGGCAGTTTTTGCTCACTCCCGTAGGCGTATTTATTTCTCGTCTAAACCTTGAATAGCACTCTCGAGTGCAGCCCTTTTTAGGGCTCTAAGGTTTAGCATGTGATTTCTCAATACCCCCCTTTTTTTCTTTTTTTATCATTGTTTACTTTAATTTCTATGGAACCACCCTGGATGGTCCCTCAATCCCATCGCTAATGGCAGACGGCCTGCCTGAGGGATTCCCGTCAGGTTATGCTCTCGACTTGGCAGAAAGAGCCAAGGCCTGCGGCCTACCGCTCAAAACCACGGCACAGGTTTTGCACACAGGAACGGCCGGCCGACCAAGCCCGCCGCGTCCCTCACCTACCTCCAGCGCACGTACCAGGGCAGGGAGACTGAAAGCAGCCACAAGCCTGTTGTTCAAACCTCCGCAGCAGACCGCGAGCAACGCTGGTTCTGGGCTCCACGCACGACGGGCAAAAAACTTCCTACCGAAAAAGCGCTCAGTCACAAGAAGGCAGACAGCAGCCGCTGCCATTTTAGGGACGCCCGCCATCCTGCAGAACCGGTCTCCGTGCCAGGAGACAGGAATTCAAGCCAGCAGCAGTAATGAGGTTGGCTACCCAGAACACAGAATGTGAGCTGTCTCCCTCCCCTCAGAAGAGCGACGCAGCCAGCAGTGGTTCTTCCCCCATCACTGAACGTCGTCCCCCACCTCTTCCTCGTCGTGGTCACACAACACGCCGGCCTCCTCTCCCAACAGCTCTGTAGAAGAGAGCAGCCCGGAACAGAAGGAGCAGGGCTCCTCCTCCCCTTTGGTGACTGACGACACAGGGACACCTGGAAAGGCAGCCCTATCTACCGCACAAGCCGAGGAAGAAAAACAAGTTTTCCTCTCGGTCCCGAGTACACCTCTTTCAAGACCACCTAACCAGCTACGCCGGGATGTAAACAAATCCAGCGCATCTCGAGAAACGCAGCCGCGCACCCTTGCTCGCAACAGCTGTGTGCTGGGGCCGCCCGAGGAACCATTTCATTCACTGCCATTCACAGGGGCTCCAAATGGCACCAAACTCTGTGAACCACAGGTTCCTACTACCAACACACGGCAGAAGAACCAGGGGGTACAAAAAGCTGCGATATCAACCCAAAAATGTACCCCACCCACTCAGCTACCTGCGAGACCTGGGTCTACTTCCCAGCTGGAGACCGTGCTCTACAGACCAACCGCCAGAAAAAAAAAGCCTCCTTTCCGTCTGCGACACAAGAGGCAATTAGTGGCCGCACAATTAGTGGCAGTTGAGGAGGCACACCACGTGCGAATTAACTTCGGCCGCAATGTTATCGCTGTCGACGTTGCCGCGGGAGCACCGCTCGCGCCCCTCCTCGCAGTTTCCGACATTTGCGAGATTCCCGTGCGTGCCAGGCAGGCGTCAACCAACACCTGCAGTGGAATAATCCACAATGTCGACCCAGCATTCACGGAGGAGGAACTACGCGACAACATCGCATCGCAGCTCCCTGTACTGCAATGCACGCGATCCGGACGCAATGTCGTGATGATGTTCTCTGGACGGAAACCTCCACAGGACATTGAATTTTACAAACAACGATGCCCGGTTCGTGCTCGCCGCCCTCGTCCTGTGCAGTGCGAATGGTGCGGTCGCTACGGCCACACGGACATCACCTGCACCGCACATGAACGTTGTGTGCGTTGTGACAGGCCACAACCGCGTGCCGATTGCACCGCGCAGCGCCCGCGTTGCATCTTCTGTGGCGCCACCCATCTGCCCACAGAACCCCGCTGTCCTCGCTGGCAACAAGAGCGTCAGCTACTAGAGGTCCGCCCGCAATCGGCCCGCCCCATGACACGCCACGAGGCTTTTGCAGTTGTTCGCAAGAACAACCCCATGGCACACAATTCTGCCACTCGAGAAGGGTTTTCATATGCGGCCGCCACTGGTGGCTCTACTGCTGATGCATCAACGAACACCACCACCGCTCCAGAGAACTCTTCGGTGATCTCGGTGCTTGCGGCCGCAGTTCGTGCCGCGTTAGACTTCCTCCCTCGCGACTGTCCGGTTCGCCCGCTTTGCATAGCAGCGCTGGCTACGCAACAAGCTCTGATACAGCACGGCGAGTAAAAACTGTGCACGGCGGCCACGCATCCTTCAGTGGAACTGTCGTTCTTTGCGCCGCCGTCACAGTGAGCTCGCTGAGTACTTGCTTCTCAACGAGTACGACATCGTCGCACTACAGGAGGCTTATGTACGTGGAAGCGAATGTAGATTCACTGGTTACTCGAGCTACCACTGTACAGCGATGTGTCAAGTGCACGATTGCGACTTAGATGGGTGCTGCGACCACACACATCCTCCCGCCCGCTCTTACGCCTCCATCTACGTGCGCAATGGACTCTCACATTGCACTGTTGATGTTTCTGACACCTTGTGCAGTGAGGTTGAATGTGTGGCGGTTAAAGTGCTCCTCGGGCAGTGCCACACGGCAGCGGCGTGGCCTACAAGGTGACTGTGTGATCTGTGGAGACTTCAACTCGCACCATACGGCTTGGGGGAGTGACCACATAGACTGCAGAGGCAGAGACCTGTTGGATACCGTTGCTGCGACAGGCTTGCTTATTATAAATACGGGCTGTCCGACTTTCGTCCGTCGCGACGTAAAAAGCAGTGCCATAGACCTCTCACTTGTGAGTGACCATTGCCGGTACGAATGGAAGAGGGAGGCAGACACGTGGGGCTCAGATCATTACCCCCTCCACCTAGAGCCACTTGATCGGCGCCGCGCGGGCACGCGCACATACACTGTCACTGACTGGCCACGTTTTCGGCAACTCTCGGCTGCCTCCCCACCTTCCGGTGTCGCCTACTTCTCGCACGTCGCCCGCTGAGTCGAAGCGGCCTCGCGCATGTGCACAGTGCCAGTGGGAACACCAGCTCTGGACATAAAACTTCTTAATTTATGCGCGGCTCGCCGGAGGCTCCAGCGCCGTACGACTAAAAGTGACCGCAAGGAGCACTGGACACTTTATAATCGCCTTGACGCGGTGTGTCGCCGACACGCACGGCAAAGACGCGACCGCTCCTGGGGCAGTCTATGCGTCACGCTGGACGACCCGCGACGCTCCGCGCGTGCGTGGAGGATATTCAGTGCCGTTCTCTGCCCCGTTTAGTTACGTTTCCCAGCTTTCGCCATCGCTGTTGCACATTGTCTCACTTACCAGCACTTGGCCGAGCTACTGGCTGACACACTCCGCCTCAGCGCTCCTGAAAGCTTGCCCGCGGTTCCCCAACTCCCACTGCACCATCGTCGAGAGTGGTACAAGCCTCGCCGCTTTTTCCTCACCACCAGCATGCGCAATCAAGTACGTGCTTTATGCACTGAGGATTTCACTCTCGGGGAGTTGTGCCTGGCTTTGGCGTCGCGCAAACGGCGCTCAGTGCCAGGCGCATACGGCGTGACATACCAGATGCTTCGCAACATCGATCAGTCCCAGCTCCCAGTGCTCTTGGCCGCCTACAACGACGTGTGGCGCACGGGGATAGTGGCGCAAGAGTGGCGCAAAGCCATCGTCATCCCCGTGCTCAAGAAGGGCAAACCCGCCTCGGAGTCAGCGTCCTATTGCCCTGTTTCCCTTACCTCCGCAGCGGGCAAGCTCTTCGAAGCCATGGCACTGAGGAGACTTGAATGGATTGCCGAGGCAATGGATGTTTTCTCGCCTTCGCAGTGTGGCTTCCGCCGTTCGCGTGCTACTGTCGACGCCCTTGCCGACGTCATCGCAACGCTACAGGAGGCACAGCACAAAGGAGAGGCCGGGTACCTCATCCTGTTAGACATCAAGGCGGCATTCGACTCCCTGCCACACCCCACCATCTTGAACGCGGTGCGCGATCTCGGAGTGACCGGTCTCCTCTTCACGTACATCGCTTCCTTCCTCGGCGGCAGAACCATGCGTGTGCGCGTCGGTGGAGTCCTTAGTGAGCCGCGTCCGGTGAGTGTCGGTGTTCCGCTGGGCAGTGTACTCAGCCCCTTCTTGTTCAACCTTGCCCTGGCTGGCATCGACGATTACTTTCCCCGTGCTCTTCCCTGTGAAGTGCGCGTGGCGGTCTACGCGGACGACATTGCGGTGTTCGCGACGGGACCTGTGCCCAGTGGCCGGTGTATTCGCCCCAGTGTCCAAACCGTCCTGGATCCTATTGACGCGTTCATCATGGGCAGGGGGATGACGCTTTCACCGGCGAAGACAGAGGCGATGCTGCTGCACCCCAGTTATGGCGCCCAGCGCTACACACCGAAGTTCACTCTCCAAACAATCCCCATCCCTTGGAAGAGGCGAGTGACCTACCTCGGAGTGCAGCTGGACCAACGCCTCAACTGGTCACCAGCGGTCAGCGACCAGCTTCGAAACGCGTGAAGGGTCGCCTCCGCCGCTCGAGCGCTCCTTGCTCACGGTAATGGATGCACACCGTCCCTAGCTCTTCGCATCTACAACGGAATGGCTGCGGCGCGCATTTTGTACGGCCTTCCTCTCGCAGCGCTTACGCGTTCCAACTGGGAGACACTGGACGCAGCGCATCGTATCGCGATTCGCCAGTTTTTCAGCTTGCCCAGATCATCTCAAATCGGCCCAACACTTACTGAGGCGGGCGACATGCCACTGTAACTCCGGGCCGATCTTCGAGCGCTAAATCACATAGAGCGTATGAAACGCTCGCGCCACGGACAGCAGCTGGTATTCTGGCTCTCCTCACTTCCGTACTCATGGATGGGGCAATGCGCTGCGGCATTCTACGCCCTCGTCCCGAGCTCACCGGATGTGAATGACTATAGTGCCCCGCCCTGCCACCATCGCCCTTTCAAGATTCGGACACGGTTACCGGGAGTGGCAAGCAAGCGGACGACGCCAGTGTGTGCGCTTCGGCACGAAACTGCTGCCACTTTTCACGAACTTCTCGCGGGACGACTCCTCGTCTTTACTGACGGTTCAGTGTTGAACGACGGGTGTGCCGCGGTTGCGTGTGTGGTGCCTTCACTGGAGCTTCACAATCAGTGCCGCCTCGCCTGCGAGGCATCGTCGGCGATAGCCGAACTTGCCGCGCTTGACCTCGCCGCCGATGCCCTCATTCAACTGAGAGTTACGTCGGCTGCCGTTCTCTCGGACTCACGTGCTGCTCCCCAACTACTCGCGCAGGACGCCCGCAAACCTCCGGTTGCCACGCGCATCGCGCGAAAGCTCGAAGCAGTGCAGGACCTAGAGTGTGATCTTATGCTGCAATGGATATCGGCGCACATTGGAATATCCGGCAATGAAGTGGCCAACGAGCTGGCCAAAGAAGCACACTCTCCGGGAACCTCTCAGCGGTGAGCACATTCGACGTAGCAAGGCTTCGCACACGGTGCTCCGTCACCGCTCGCCACCCGGACCCACAAGTTGCGGCAGGGCAGCCACCACGCCCACTCCCGAAAACTGGATTTTCGAGAGAGAAGCATGCCCTCCTTCTTCGTTTGCGCATCGGCTGCTACCGCACGGTGGAACGGGTTCACAGACAGTCGGGACGTGGAGACCCAAACTGCCGTCATTGCCCACAGCCCGAAATACTCCATCACATTATCTTCCAGTGTGAGGAGTATTCGGACGCGCGCAGATCACTCTTCGATGCTTACAGCAAACTGGGACTCTGCACCAGCACTGTTGATGTGATTTTTTTTCCCCGTGCGCACGCATGCCTGGTGAAGCGCGCGCAAGCTGGCCTCATCACCTTCCTCAAGACTTCTGCGCTATTTGAGCGCTTGTGAACTGAAGGAACATTAGTGCCTCTCCATCGCTGTCCACTGGACTCGTATTAGTGAGTGCTACGGACCACAATGTTTTCCGTACAGAGATTACGCGCTTCGGCGAGTGCTTCACGCGCTTTGTACGACGCGCCAATCAATCCGTTGTCCTCCTCTCGATGACGATACCTCTCCGGCCCTTGGGAGCTTTCCTAGTCAGCTGTGCATGGCGCGTGGGGGCTTGCGAGTCCGTTGCGGAAAGCAGAACGAATGACCCTCGCCTTTCTTTTTTTTCTCTTTTTCAATCTTTCCCTTCCTATATCTTTTATTCTCTATACCCCATTCCTGTGCTGACCTGTTGAGGTGTCCTTGTAAGGAGAGACAGTTACGGGTCGGCACTTTTCTTTTCTTCTGTTATAACCACTTATATATATATGCACGCGAGGGCAAAGAAATCTAAAAGCAACAGGATGTGTTGCGTGCCTCAGTGCACGAACAGAGCGGCGAAGGATGAGATAAGCCTTCATTCGTTTCCGCTGGACGTGCGACTCAAGAAGAAGTGGGTGGTGAAGCTCCGTATAGGCAAGCCTGTGACGCCGCCAATGAAGGTTTGCAGCGCACATTTTGTCACCGAAGACTTATTTTGGAGCAGCATTGGTAAGCCTAATGCTAATTGTTGAATTTTTTCACGAAAGCATAAGGATCACACTCTAACAATATTGTTGAAATGAACGGCGCCGTCGATGCGGAACGATGGACGAAAACACCGCAACACTTGATTGTTGCTTTCGGAGAGTTAGAAAGCTAGTGCCTGGGCGTCTGTCACCCGCATAAAATCGAGGGAGCGTTAAATTAAGCATTCTGTCGGTCTTTTTAACAGACCGTAATGCGCGACTGCACTTTGAAGTGTCTTTCCTTGTGGGCTCTTTCATTGAGAACAGGGCCAATCCGAATCGGATTTTGTAATCCACACTGACCGCTGTTACACGGCAAAAAACCTGTCCAGATCATGTTTGGTGCAGACGTCATGAAACCACGATCATATCAATCCCAATCACACTTAATCGCAAGTGGCATTGTAGGGGCGATTGATCTGGATCGAGCCAGATGCAAGTCGGCCCTGATCGCGAGAAAAATTTCCTTGTGACACAGGCTTTGCTTTTTAGCGCGATAGCTTTACGACTGGTTTTTAAGTCTCATTAGTGTGTATTAGCAATTTGGTTTAACCAACAAAACATTTTAATTTTTAATTCTACCAATGACCGATGCATCGTTATGAATGCAGCATTACGTAAAATGATTGGCTACCATGCATGCATTGAATGCTCGTTTAACAGTAAGGTATTCGAAATGTTCTTTTCTGTATTGCACCAAATTAGATTGTTGTTGTGGCACATGAAATTGCAGGATTTCATTTTAATCCTCATTTTATGTAGATCCAAAATTATGGACGCCTAATCGAAGACCACTGAAGAAGACTGCTTACCCGCAGAGCTTGCCCATAAGAACACGCGAAAAAAAAGACCTGGCAAGGATTCAGGATGCAGCCGCGCGAGATGCCCGTGCCTCTGCTAGACATGAGCATGGTATGTTTGTGACTATTAACATTTATTATGACACGCCACACAGGGCATACAACAAAGAAATTTTGGAAGGCTGTGGAATCGACCATAAGTGGGTCACACTGTGGTATATTGTTTATTAGTCTGCATTTGTTCTGCTAGATTAGAAGAGATAGTAAGCCTGTAGATAGTCATATTTGAAAGGTTTTTTTCAGCACGCGAACACAGCTAAAAAAGGACAGGACAGGGTCCACGAGGCTGAAGAGTTCACGACACTTCTTTTGTTTAGCTACTGTGCGATGGTTCCCGAGAAGTCGTATTTGCAGGGCTTGACGGTACAGGCGAGCCTGCCGAAGCCATTCCGAGCGTAGAATCTTGGATGCTCCTAAACCATTGCCAACAGAGGGAGTGAGGCCACCAAACAATGCCTTGATTCGGGAAGTATATTTAGCCGAATGCAATACGCCAGAGAGCATGTGCAGCAAACCACCACACTGATTAAACTGATAAGAACGGCTCGTAGAAAAGGGGATATAGATGCCCCATGTACTAGAAATGCAACAAAAATGTAAAATAGTCAGTTGTAAGAAAGTAGTCAGTGATGTGATGTCAAACCAATTCATTTCGGTTCTGCAAGTGCTGCAAGCTATTTAAGCACTACTGGCTGTCAGCGATCTCTACACTATCCATAGGCAAAGGTTTCATCTCTCCTAGATTTTTTAGGATTCTAATTTCTTCTGCAACTACCATGATGTTGCAGTCACTGCAAAACAATGCTACCCGACATTAAGGCTACCACTGAATTGTGCGTCATTGAACTGCTAAGAATGCACACAATGAAAGTCATGAAAAGTGTCATAAGTGCATAACACCAATATTAGCAATTGGTTGAAACGTGCACTCACCACTTCGAGAAACAAAGGCACAAAGAAGACACACACAGAGCGCGTTTTTGTGTCTTTGTTTGTCCTTATGTAGAGTTCACTCTGCCTTTGTGTCTCTGTTTGTCCTTTGTGTGGAGTTCGTGCCTTGCAATCAAATTTGAAAGAAACCTAAAAGAGCCTAAGTCTTAAAAAATGCAACAGCTGGCTGCAGAAATGCATGGTTGACGCACCGTAAACGAGCCAGACAGATTGGCAGCCAAAACTTATCGCTCTGACTATTTGACGTGAAAAAGCTGCTGTACAGTTTCAAGTGCATGTTTTAAAAAGTCTGTAGCAAAAAAACTAACGAGGCGTAGAATGTGGCTTGTGACATTGTCCAAACGGCAATTTCTCGTGCTCCAGCTCAAGCTGTGAAGAAATGACAGGACAGGATGTGAGAGCTTTCAGTTTCACTTCTTTACTCTCCAAAAATTAGCTTCTTTGCAGTGATTTTAGGTGGTCACAAGACGTAATAATGCCAGACGCATGTCAGCAAAACATGTGGAGCTCACTCACGCTCGGCAAATACATTTTGCCCTTAGTGCTCATTCGGCCTCAGGCTTACAAAACATTTTTTCAATCAGACTCAAATTGACTAAATTACTTACCTCGACTCACTCATACACAGACTCACCACTTCGAGTTTGAGCGAGTTCACTTGTGAGTTTGCCAACCTTTGATGCCAGATATCTTGAAATTCAGGACATAACAGGGCTAATTTAAAGCATTACTCACATGGCTTCACTACATCACTGTAAACAAGAATAAAAATGTGCTGCTCAGTATAACTGCTTGCACACATCTGGGGCAGGAAAATGTAAACCAATCTACAGCTATTCAAAGTATACCCATGTCATGCTATGGCCAAGATAAAGCAGTTTTCAATCACTCTTTAATATAAACTGCCTCAGGCTTGCATGTTCGACATATCGTAAGTACACTCTGAGCTGTCACTGTGCCTGTATACTCTTTTGTAATGCAGTATGTTAACGAATTCTTTCATTTTACTTTTGTGCATGATCAGCTTCTCAAGGAACATGTGAACATGTTGGGAGCCTGCTCAACCTGTGCGTGTGTCACCTTGTGAAGAGAACCCCGATGAAGCCCTTTGTGATGTAAAGGCTCAATCATATGCTGTAATATGTAGTGTTGTTATAGTTATATGCATCCAGGGTGAATGCTTGGAAACTAAAATAAGGATTTATACTAACCAAAGAGAACAACTTTATGTCAATAGCTTGAAGCAAGCTATTCAAAAGCAAGCTCCCTCAAAGCATTGTTACGCCCTCTCGCAACTTTTTTACCACCATAAGCCGTACACTGATCTAACCTTCGATATTTGCACGATTAATAGCTGGCAGGATGACAGCGGAGAATAAAGTGAGCAACACGAGCTAGTATGCAAGGTATGCACAGGGTAAAACTAGTTGAAGGAATGAATACCAACTTGTGCACTATCATCGAATATAAAGTGAAAACTCCTACTGATTTTCAGAGACGCTTCAGGAAAAAAAATATACCACATTTCACCTATTGCAAGCATTCATACTCTTGTTTCAAAATAGGGTTGTTACAGCATGTACCTTAAATTTTCTCATATTTTTCTCCGTAGTCGAAAATCTCAACATGCCACTTTATCACAGAAAGAATGAGTCAAGCAGCTGACAAGATAAACAGGTAGTGAAAGGCCAGAACACTGATACAGTGGAACCCGTTTATAAGAGACACTAATGTAAGAAACAATTGAATATAAAAGACACTTGTGTGCGTAGATTCAAATAGGGGTTCATAAGAAAATGCTTACGTGGTACCCTGCTCATAAGACTTCTCATGTACATGACAAGAATTGCTCCCCGGTGTATGCCTCTTATAAAAGGGTTCAACTGTATGCACAAATTGATATAAACAGTATAAGATCATGGCATCACACTATCGCACGCATCATCAGTTGTTGGGCAACTGTGTATACATGTGATGCTATGAAGCATTTAAAAACAATTACAAAGCCAAACGAGCTATGTAATGGCTTTTTATAGCAATTAAGCCAAAACAAGTTAAATCATTTTGACGTCATTTCTTCAAGAATTAGAAAATTCTCAGCACTCTTGCATTGGCTAAAATCTGTCTTTACGGGAAATCTTTCTTGCGTGCAGGTACAAGAGCAGGGCCAGGAAACTGCATCATATCCATGTGCTAGTGGTGCAACTGCTACAGCTGTATCAACAGTGGAGGTTGCAGAAGCCCTTCTTCAGCTTTCACAGTGCATGAAGGGTGTACCAGACATCATGTGCACATAAGACAAAGGCATCCAGGTCGATGTAGACTCCATTATAGGGAAGCAGTTCAGGCTTGTAGATATGCTGACATCAGATAATACTGTGCTTGCTTTTACTCGTGTGTCATCTATGACTTTGCTTGTAGCCATTAGTAATGAAGTGAGCAAGATTGAAGACACAGTAGCTGAAATGTCTACTCTAGAATGAGTCATTCTTGTTCTTGTGTGATTGAAAACTTACTTACCCTTTGTGTGTACTGCACCACTATTTGCTGTGAGCCGCACAACCATCTCTCGCCACTTCTACAGCACACTGTGTAACCTTGCAGCGGTACTGAATCGTGCAATTCCATGGCCAAACAAACAAGAAATTGCAAGCAATCTGCCTCAATGCTTTCAAGAATATAAAGAGGTACGTGTTGTGCTAGACTGCACAGAGGTTGCAGTCGAAAAATCGCACTATGCTTTTTGTAGAAGTTTAACATACTCTCATTACAAAGGTACACACACAGCAAAGCTTCTTATTGGCGTCTCACCTGCTGGCTTAATTCTGTGAGCTGTGGTTTCGGAGGCCGAGCGTCGGACAGGACTTGCGTAAAGAAATCGGGAGTTCTAGAAAAACTCTACAGTTTTGAAGATGATGTCATGGTTGAAAAAGATTTCAACTTGGGCTCGCTATGCGAAAACCTTAGACTGGGGGTTGTGCAGCCTCCGTTTCTTCGTGAATAGCTGCAGTTCACGGAAAACGACTCTAAAAATAGCCAGGGCATATGTGCAGGTCGAGTTTGCAATCCAGAGGATGAAAGTTTTTAAAGTTCTGAAGGAACCTGTACCTTGGGAAGTCGTCGGCGCCCTTGATGAAATCTTTATTGTGATCGGTAAAATTGTAAATCTCTCCTCCCCTATTCTCTCTGAGAAAAGGTTCGAGTGATATTATGGAACTGGTGTTCGCAATGAAATGTAGTAGAACTTATTGTGCAGGTAGTCAGAAACAGAGGTCAATGAGGAAGCTAAAGAAGCTGAGCACCACAACATGAGGGATAACACACCATTGTGCTATGTAAAGGCTATTGAGCTAATGGACCGACACACAGGGTCCCTTGGGCCATCACCTAAGAAGACTTGAAAACGAAAGCCCCCTTTTTTTCTTGTATGTCGATGCACACTTATACACCCCACCCAGGACACGTGTGTTTGTGAAGAGAGTTATTTTAACTGCATTTCGGAGCTGAGGAAGTTATTTTCGATGTACTTCTAAGCATATGCGTAGCTGTGTGGTAGAACACCTGCTAGCTACGCAAATGGCCTGAGCTCAATCCTCACTCGGACCCGGAAATTCATTACTTATTTTATTGGCGTATGTCTCGATTTTTCAATCATAGACAAGATGATTGTTCACTCACAACCAACGATCCCAACGGCGGAATTTCTGTGAAACGAGCTCTTCATTGCTACCGTAATATTAATCGCAAACCCATTGATGGTTCCGACTGCTCACACCATGGCCGTGTATAGAGCACATGACGAGTGACATTACACATATCATAAGGGTAGAGGGTAGGCCCATAATTTCCATGTTTTCTAAGGCTTCAGTAGCATGCATTTTTTCTTTACTGCATGTAAAGTGTTTGTGTTTGTTTCATTTTGTGCATTAGCATGTTCTTGCAGTGGAACTAAATGATAATAATCTATTCACTGTGGATATTTTTCACATTTGTTTAGCGAATCATGTACATTTCGTCATTACCTCATTATATTTCCATAGCTTCGTATTGATGTTTGGTTTATTTGAGAAAGAATTGATCTTCTGTCTTAAACTGGAAGTATTTCTCAGTGAACTGCAGGCCATCTGTCTCGCCGCCTAAGCTTGGATGCTATGCCTCATGATCGCCTTTTTGACTTGGGGTAGACCAAAATGAGTACAGAAGGATAAGAGTGTTTCGAGAATATATGTAGCTGATCATGATATGAATAACGGGACAATCATGTCACGTACATCGTCTAAACCTTTCTTCAAGACACGTGTGGCCCATACCTGTTATCATGGGTCGCGGTAGACAGGTAATGCGAGAAAGGTGATTGACAGTTTTTATTCACTTAGGAATGGCGAGAAAAAACATTGGTGATTCTTTGGGGCATTCAAACATTCTATCATAGTACCACACTAGGTCTCGAAGCAGTTTTAGAAAAAGGCCCTGTGTGCCCATAATGCCAGTGCAGTGTCAATTGTGATGCTTGCTACCTAATTATATAAACCTAAATATTACCCTTGTACTCTAATGATGCAGGCGTCATGTTGAGTTAACGTCATTTGGAGCTAGGCGCCATCTTTCAAAGTTGGTTTAGGTTGCACTAGCCAGGACTACTGTCCTCGCAAGCATAAGGGATACATATCAGTTAA
This sequence comes from Rhipicephalus microplus, assembly GCF_043290135.1. Lineage (NCBI taxonomy): Eukaryota > Metazoa > Arthropoda > Arachnida > Ixodida > Ixodidae > Rhipicephalus > Rhipicephalus microplus. Next base: position 5,543,545 of record NW_027464590.1, on the reverse strand, counting down.
CCACTTCTGATGTTGGTAATAACCACATTGCTGTTGGAATTGTTACGGAACTCTTAACAAGTGGCTATATAAAACACATGTGACTATGTGTGCGCCAAACATTTGTGCACATCTTTAGCATCATTTTGACTTGATTGCTTTGAATATGGTGCATTCTGCCAAGCTCATGCAGAGCCAATGCACTCTCGTGTGCTGTCGCAATCAGTCACTGACGTATTTCCTCTTGTTGTTCGGGGCCCAGAACTGGCAGCGGTTAGGACTGTACATGGCATAGTTCTTTGAGTTTACAGGCCTCATATAGTGCATTTTTCTTTAACTTGCCCCAGGCTTGTGTAACATCAGTAGACGTCAGCAGGTCCAAGTTGTGGATGCCAGTCCTATTATTAAAATGAAAGGAACCACAACTTACATTCAAGATAGCTTCTGCTACATTGCAATGCTGCGAAATAGATTACTTGAGAAACACGTGTCGAGCATGTTTTGCAAAGTCGCACATAAAGGTTTACTGGTTAGTAACCTGTGATGTTGGCTCACTTTCTGAGACATGCCTGTTACACAGTTATCTTGAACATTTTGTTGTGCACGTCAATGTTCCCAGTTTTGAGAATTTATTTTGCTTTGTATCAATGAGTCTTTATCAGTGGTTCTGGCATAAACCAAACAGCATGAAGAGACCATAATGAACCATAAAATTACTTTTCCACTCATTTGTAACTTTAGCTACTTATACAAAATATTTGTGTGCAGTAAGTCTTGAGCTACTTGACTGAGGAGAGGCAAATTGAAAAAAAATTGCTGCGAAAGGTTTTCGCACAAGTATTTTTGGTGGTGCAGCTTCAGGTACTACCATCAGAGTTTACGAACAATTTCTGTTGAGACAGTAGCCTTATTGAATTATACTAGTGGCACCAGAAGCATCAGTGCATTTGAATGCTGGCTACTGCAGCATTAAAAGCCATAGGCCGAAAGTGGCGAAGGGAAAATTAGAACCACCTCTAATGTTTGTTTGTTTCTGAGTTTTGGACACCATGGATTTGAATGGTGTGTATGCTATGCCTCAGAGTGTGAGAAGTCCAGTTGCTGTAAGAGGCAATACTTGTGATAGCAACAGATCAGTATCATCATTTGATAGTGAGCGCAAATCTTTGCATGCCTTTTGTAACCTGTTTGATTATGACCATGTGACTACATGCACTTGGTAATGTCTGTATCATGAATATATATTGTAGGGTGATGATAAATGAAAGCTGAAAGTTGGCGCCTGTTCATTTTCATTCTTTCCAAGTCCCTGCCGAGTTGATAAGCGCATACCAGTTTTACCTTCAAGCGTGAACCAAAGCGCCCAGCTACAAGTTTCATCACTGTAGAAAACATTGATGGAAGTTTAGATCGCGTTGTTTTGCTATCTGTATGCTAGGCTGGTGTTTTATACAATTGAATAAAATGAGAAACTGCTCCTTGCCTGTTCACATGTAGCAACATTGCAATCATATGTTTGCAACGCTCAGAGTTTCCGGCCTTGCATGAGCAGTGGCCCTGCCGAAGAAAGTAGGTTATGCACATAAGCTACCTTTGAGAACATGGTAACACTTCTTCCAAATAAAGATTGCACTACTGCGCTAGTCACCTAGGGTCAGAAAGGAAAGCTGCTTCTAGATGTCGGATGGGAACTGTCAAACTTGGTCCATCATAACCACCCAAACTTTACCTAAAAATACTTTAATTGGGTCAATTATAAAAGCATAAAATCTGCAAACTAATTTTAGGTACTCCTACTACTGCGGTTTTGTTTACAACAAAAAATTTGGTTGCTTTGGGTAAAGTTTTATTATTTAGGAGCGCCATAATTATAGTGGGCTGAAATTCAGTTAAGAACACTGCTTGATCACTTGCATCATACACACAGTTTATCACCGCTGTGCATGGATTTTGAGTGTTTGATACTTTGGCAAGAATGCAATATAATTTTGAAGTACAGAAGTGCAGCTCGCAATGCAGGAAAAAATGGCAAGGTACAGTGTTTTATACTCAACAGAATACCAGGAGTGCATTACAATAAGTTTTCACCGTAACGTACACCGATTAATGCTTGAGTTTCGGCTTTTTGCGGCGCCTTTTTCTAACCCACGTAGGTTGTACGATAGTGCTTTCAACGTCACCCCAAGCATCTTGCTTTGTTTTCGTTGCTGAGGCAGGCGAAAGAGAATAAGCAAATTTCATGCACGGCACGCTGAAGCGCACGTCCTTCACCTCGCAGGCTCATTGCATACGAACTTAACAGGGTCCACAGCTCCGCGCCGTCACTAGCTATCTAATCTCTATCTTATATCGTGCACTAACTACCTTCGATCATAATCCGATTTGAAAACGAGAACAGCGTACTTTTTCTGGCCTACTTCGAAAACGCACACAGCCATATCGTCGTTTTTAGATACTGTGTGGTAAGATGAGTGCGTACGCACTTCTTGTTCGTGACGGCACGGTGGCGAGCACGTACGCATTACTTATTGAACATCCTAAACATCGATATTTACATAGGGTATGTGACGGTTCGATGTAGACATATGCGCAGCCACTGTGACTGCATAAAGCTCACGTAGTACGTACCTTGATGCGACTGTTCACGTCTAAAACAAGCTCCAGCTCATGAGGCTTTCCTCGGACATGGGACGTTTGCAGGCAGAGTCCTTGATTGGCAACGGCGTCGATGTTGCATGCTTAGACGCCACAAGAAATAAGGTGGCCGGCGTTCAAAACCTCTTCTCCCTCGATGAGACACTGAATCCTTTTTTCAGAAGCTTCGAGGTGTGCCATGATACTAGCTAGTGATAGCTGCTTTGTAAAAGGCACCGGAAATTTACAGCCGTTCAAAATCAACTCTGACAGAGACTACAAAAGGCCGGCCTGCTACGACACGCTACGTGCAGTGAACAAGTTGATCATCTCTCGGTCCTCCATCTTGAATCGCCACGCACGCCACCTATAGTTCGTGTGCATCGCGAATAGTAACACTAGTCACGTGAAAGTGAGTCAAACGAAACCCTCTAGTCTTGAGGATGTTGGGTTAAACCACTTTGCCCATTGGTATTTCTCATCATGGCGTCCGTCTATTCACTGAGTGGTGCTATGTGGAACATAGCACCTTTTTGTATCTCTTCTTCAATGAGTCCATCAATTAAACCTATTCTAGGGGGCTGCATAGAAGACTATACACCTGACACACTTGGAAAAGTAAAGTACATTGTAAGAGACCACTTATGCCAATTGAAGGACGTGTAGACCATCCCCATCTAGACTGTGGTGTTCTGCAGAAAGGTGTTGAGCCAATTACGTGCCGCATCAGATTCTAAATTTAACATAGATGTGTCCAGACAGAAATATTCTAACAGCACATTAGCCTGCCCTGTGTACCGACTGTAAGTCCTTCAAAAAAAACTTTTTTTGTTTTAGTCAGAAAAATTATTTTGAATTGGCGTTCTACCAATCTCAGTCCTCGCATGTGTTTACATAAAGAGGGTTAGTTTATACTTTAAGCAATGCATCCGAGCATTAGGTGCAAGCTGAGTGGACGCGAGAATCATCTAGACAGCATATCTGGCTCTCTAAGTACTTATTGCAATTATTTCCGTGCAAGTATTAGCTTTAGTCAATAAGGAATCGGAATACATTTAGAGTGCGCCACGTGGACCTCTCGTGACACTGTGAAAGGATACCGACGTGTCAAGCACCTCGTTAATTACACCCAAACATTTATAAACTGATAGAGCACAATGATCAATCTAGCAATCCACGAAAATAAAGAAGGTATGCTTCGCGACGAATAAGTTGCAATTGTAAACCAACACTAGATTACTGGGTAATTAAACATGGTCACTCTAATACTATTGAGTTAGTTCATAACTGTGGCTTCTCTACCATGCAACACAACACTTTTTTTTTATTTTCATGGATTTTTTGCTTTTGTCGCACAGGTTGGTATCACTTCCCAGTAAGCAGAGATTGATTGATTTGTGGGGTTTAACGTCCCAAAACCACCATATGATTATGAGAGACGCCGTAGTGGAGGGCTCCGGAAATTTCGACCACCTGGGGTTCTTTAACGTGCCAGTAAGCGGAGAGCTGCACATGGTTTAAATGCACCCAGGTAGGGTTCGTATATTTATGACTAAAGCTACGATCATGTGGCGCTAGAAACGCTGAAAATCAAAAGGGCGAACTATTGGAATGCCGAAATTTAGAACACCAAAAAATCAAAAAGCCGATTATACATAACACCGAAATTATAAAGGCTGGTGCACATCGGCGACTAGCAGCGGTCGCGCGACCATTTGCGACTGGCGACCAAAAAGCGACTGATGTCCACACCGGCAGGGGCTGCATGCGAGCGACCGGAAGTCGCAAAAGCGGAGAGTCACATCCGGATCTCGTTATCCGCAAGAACTCTAGAGACCGGCACCGATCAGCTGATCACCGCCAGCTGAGTGAGCGGAGCAAACCGGGCGCGTCGCATTTATTGTTTTCGTTCGTTCTCGCACAGCGTTCCCAACAGGGTCAAGTTCGATTCAAGCGAAGAACTAGACATTGCCATGGTGGTGATGCGCTGTGCCATGGTGTCAGCGCTGGCATGACAGATGCCTCCAAAGAAAAAAGGCCGGTAGTGGGTGTGACCGTCATTTCGATCGCGGGAGTTGGCCGGCCATGCAAGCCGCCTGCCTCCCGAGCTGCGCTGAGACGACGAAGAGTGTTTCCGAGAGTCGTACCTATTCAGAAACAGTCTTTGAATTTAAATTGACTTGCCACAGCCTACAATACAGCACAAACGCGTCTCGAACGTCGTGTCTTAAACCGTTGGCAAGGCATGAAGCAATAACGCGTTCCAAGCGTGCTGCATTGAAGGCGGCGACAAATCAAGTTCAAGCCAATAAAACGGTTCTGAATACGGGGAAAAGATAGTGCACAATTGATATTCTCTTCACTTTGACGGTGTTTACCTTCTTGCGAATACCGCCACGTAAATTCGACACTTTGCTCGAGCTGCTGCGCCCCGCCATCTCCGAGCCAAGTATTCCGTGGTGGCCATGCTGCCACAGACCCAGAGGAACGCACTCGTTTGTATCTGGCGGCAGGAAGTCAGCGCAATGAAAAACAAAACAAAAATTGAGCATCACTGATTGGTTCCAGCAGCTTTGCGACTGCAGTCGCGCGACTGAAAAATCGGTCAGGAAGCGACTAGCCAAAGCAGTCGCTTTGCGACCATTTGCGACCGCTGCTAGTCGTCGGTGTGCACCAGCCTTAAAATGTCAAAAAATCAAAACACCGAACCATCCAAAAGCCGAAATATCAAAATGTCTGCGTCACCTAGCTACACTGGATGATGAAGTATCTAGCTAAATTAGAGGTTGCGCCAGCCCCCTTTTTCAGCCTCATTACCAATAGCCCCTTTACATTTGATGATGATGATGTGTGGTGCTTTGTGGCGCAAGGGCCAATTGATGGCCAAAGAGCGCCATTTCGATGAGTAGAGATGAGACAATGATATGTTGCGTGGCTGTATAGGGGCCTTGTATTTCCTCGCGATAATGCGGGAAAACATAAGTATTAAGATCATGACAGTGGCGTGATATGCATATTAAAAGAGGTGACAAAGATTTTGATAATAAGAACATGTAAAAATATTTGGCACTAGCACACGTGCCTCATCAGCGCCCTTGTGTACAAGGGCTGCGAGGCAAGTGCTTTTAAATGTAATCACTGCAGCAGCAACCTCTCTTGAGAGGTCACGCTACGCAATGTCTGGGTATATTACATAGTGAAAATTGACATCTCTTAAAAAAGCTAACAATGATTTATGGGTGAAAAGTGGTTCCTTACCGACAAACATTGCGGGGTGTAATGGTATATGTTGTCGGTAGGGTAATGGAAAGTGTTGTCTTCTTAGAGTGTCTAACTGTTTACATTGGATTAAAACGTGAAGAACTGTCAATACCTCACCACAATTGTCACACAGAGGTGCATCACCACCGGACAAAAGATGTTTGTGTGTCGTGTATGTGTGTCCTATCCTGAGTCTTGTTAGTGTTACCTCTGTTAGACGAGATTTTGATACTGGTGGCTAATGGCCAAGGTGTGGCTTGATAACGTGTAGTTTGTTTTGTGTGTGTTTATCCCACTTGCTCTGCCAGTAGTCCCTGAAGTTTTGTTTGAGAGACGGCTTCAGATCAAGGAAAGGGATTGATATGGGTGTAGGGGCACTGTTTTTGTGGATGGATGCAGCGAGCTGATCCGCCCTCACGTTGCCTTGAATCTCACGGTGCCCTGGCACCCAGCACACTACAACATGTTGGTTGAGTGTGTACAGTGTGCAAAAAATGGAGTAAAGTGAGACAAGGACAGGGTTTTTTTGTTTTTTAAGACTGTGCAGAGCCGTTACCACACTGAGGGAGTCTGTATAAATTACTGCTTTTTGTATTTGTAAGTGTTTGATGTGTTTAACTGCCACAAGTATAGCGTAAGCTTCCGCTGTGAAGATACTTGTGCCTGGATGTAGAGGGCCAGCATCCGAAAAGGAAGGGCCAACAGCAGCGTAGGACACAGAGTAGTTGGTCTTAGAGGCATCTGTAAAGAACTCAGGACGTGTGTATTTGTGTTGAAATTCCAGGAAATATGTTCGGATATGGGCAATAGGCGCATGTTTTGTAACTTCTAGAAAAGACACATCGCAGTCTATAGTCTGCCATTGCCACGGTGGCGGGTATGCTAAAGGAGCCATTAAACTGTGTTCAAGTGAGACTCCAGTTTCCTCAGCTAGACTCTTCAGGCGAACTGACAAGGGCTGCCTCATCGAAGGCCTGTTTTGAAACAGAATTGAGCTCGACAAATCATTAATAGTACAGTATTAGGGGTGCTTCTTGTCTGCTTTTACCTTAAGGAAATAAACGAAGTACATGTATGTTCTCTGCAGATGAAGCGACCACTCATTTGACTCAACATAAAGGCTTTCTACGGGGCTGGTGCGAAAAGCACCCGTAGAAAGGCGGATGTCCAAATGGTGCCCGGGGTCCAGCATCTTCAAGGCACTTTGAGTAGCAGACTGATAGACAACGGCCCCATAATCTAAGCGGGTGCGAATGAGGCTTCTATAAAGGTTCATGAGGCATTGCCTATCACTAATCACGTAGTACGTGACAACACTTTCATAACATTCATGGCTTTTAAACATTTTGTTTTTAAATACTTTATGTGGGGTACGAAGGTCAATTTTCTTCGTTCAGCGAACTGGGAGCGCAGAGAAAAACACAAAGGACGAAGCGAGGAACCACACAACACGAGCGCTCAACTATCAACTGATTTATTTTCCACATCGGAAGGACATATATAAACACAAAATGCGCATGTCAAAAAGATTATGACGAAATCAAGGGCAGCATGCGAAGCGTGTAATCAAGGCACATGTCTAAGGGTTATCTAGGTAGCTGAATTCACAGTCAAGTAGTAAGAAGGAAGGATGACTTATACATTGGTCCGTATTGCTGGAAATGTGATAGGCTTCAGAAATTTCGCGCGTAGTTTGATGAGGATGCCGGAACAGAACAATTGTATTCTCAAACAGAGGTTGGCACTTGCACGAAACGCAATGTGACGCTGAATGGGAGTAAGGTGTATTTTTCAACGAGCTTCTGTGTTCCCTGAGACGCACGTTCACACATCGGCCGGTCTGGCCAATGTACATACGTCCACAAGAAAGGGGTATCTTATATACTACTCCGGTGATGCACTTAACAAACTTAGTTACGTGCTTCTGGAGGCATCCTCTACCTTTAGATGCATTATGTGCCCTCCTGTGCACCATTGAACATATACTGGCCAATTTATTGGGTGCCGAGAAAACCACGCGCACACCGAACCGGTTTCCCACGTTTTTTAACCCATGGGCCATTTTATGAATGTAGGGGATTACTGCCGCGCGCTTCTTATTCTCTTCCTTGTTCTCTGAAGAAGTACATGTGCGTTTTTCATTATTTTTGACCGTACGCAAGAGCTTTCCACAGACTGAGGCTATTACGTAGGAAGGGTATCCCGCACCTATCAGCCGTTCCAACTGTGCTACGAAACCACTTTGCAAGGTATGCAGGCAACATTTTCCGAGGGCTGAACGTAAGCATGACATTACGATTCCGCGTTTAACAAGCTTGGAATGTCCGGAAGAGTAGTTTAGAACGGGTTTTGCAGAACGAGGATTATATCGCCAGCAAAGGTGCTTATCACCAAAAAACAGGGAAAGGTCTAGGAACTGCAATCTGTTATCTTTTGGAAGCTCGGAGGTGAACCGGAGGCCCATGCCTTCCTTCTCGAAGCATGCCTTCATACTTTCAACGTCCACTGCTGAACACTTTTTGATGATCATCAGATAATCGTCAACATAACAGAATACTTTTGTGCCAGGTTGAAGTTTAGTGCTTAAGGCTGCATCCACCTTCCCAAGAAAAATTTGGCTTAAAACAGGGGCCACACTTGAACCTATACACACACCTGATTTTTGCATGTACAGGTTCCCAAGCCATACGACGAAGGTGGACTTCAAATAGAACGTCAAAATTTCTAGAAAAGACTGAGTCGAAATTTCAGTGCTATTCCTGAACGATATCTCATCATTGTCTTCCACAATGCACTGCTCTACGCTGTTTAACAGTTGATCATGCGGCAAAGAATAATATAAGTCGACTACATCAAGACTAAAAGCTGTAACACCGGAGCATTCACATTTGTTGAGGTAATCAACCACGACACCAGAGTTTTTTGCGTGAAAAGGGTCATTTACGCGCAACGCAGAAAGATGTTCTTGCAGATACTGAGATACAACCAACTGCCACGTATCCCTTTCTGAAACAATCGCGCGCAGCGGCATTTCCGGTTTGTGTGTTTTAATGGAGTAAAAAAGTTCTAGCTCCACACCTTTCGCCTTTTCTACTGAAGAGCCGAGTTTTTCCAGGTTAAGCCTTTTCAGCAGCGATATCGCTCTAGTCTTTACTTCCTTGCTTTTTACAGAGAGTGGTTTAAAATTTCTTTCTAAGGCTTCCTCAGCCTTCTTGAGAAAATCTAGTTCATTAATGATAACAAAGAACCCTTCTTTGTCAGAAATGAGTACCCTTAGCTGATTGTTCAAACAAAACTTAACAACTTAACAAGCTTCAAGTGAGGGACGTTTCTTGAACCTAAGTGATGTGTCTGTGCCGGAAAAAATTCAGCAGGTTCTGCAAAAAGGCCCGAAGTTCTCCGTAGAACCTACCCTTCGACCTGAAGAAAAGATTGCCACAGCAAGGACTGTCTCCAAGCTGGCCAAGGAGGAAGAGCGTTATAGGTGTGTAACAGAATGTGTTCAAGCAGTTTCGAGCAATCTTAGCGATGTGAGTAGAAAGCTGCGCGTTCAACCAGTTGTTAAGTTTTGTTTGAACAATCAGCTAAGGGTACTCATTTCTGACAAAGAAGGGTTCTTCGTTATCATTAATGAACTAGATTTTCTCAAGAAGGCTGAGGAAGCCTTAGAAAGAAATTTTAAACCACTCTCTGTAAAAAGCAAGGAAGTAAAGACTAGAGCAATATCGCTGCTGAAAAGGCTTAACCTGGAAAAACTCGGCTCTTCAGTAGAAAAGGCGAAAGGTGTGGAGCTAGAACTTTTTTACTCCATTAAAACACACAAACCGGAAATGCCGCTGCGCGCGATTGTTTCAGAAAGGGATACGTGGCAGTTGGTTGTATCTCAGTATCTGCAAGAACATCTTTCTGCGTTGCGCGTAAATGACCCTTTTCACGCAAAAAGCTCTGGTGTCGTGGTTGATTACCTCAACAAATGTGAATGCTCCGGTGTTACAGCTTTTAGTCTTGATGTAGTCGACTTATATTATTCTTTGCCACATGATCAACTGTTAAACAGCGTAGAGCAGTGCATTGTGGAAGACAATGATGAGATATCGTTCAGGAATAGCACTGGAATTTCGACTCAGTCTTTTCTAGAAATTTTGACGTTCTATTTGAAGTTCACCTTCGTCGTATGGCTTGGGAACCTGTACATGCAAAAATCAGGTGTGTGTATAGGTTCAAGTGTGGCCCCTGTTTTAAGCCAAATTTTTCTTGGGAAGGTGGATGCAGCCTTAAGCACTAAACTTCAACCTGGCACAAAAGTATTCCGTTATGTTGACGATTATCTGATTATCATCAAAAAGTGTTCAGCAGTGGACGTTGAAAGTATGAAGGCATGCTTCGAGAAGGAAGGCATGGGCCTCCGGTTCACCTCCGAGCTTCCAAAAGATAACAGATTGCAGTTCCTAGACCTTTCCCTGTTTTTTGGTGATAAGCACCTTTGCTGGCGATATAATCCTCGTTCTGCAAAACCCGTTCTAAACTACTCTTCCGGACATTCCAAGCTTGTTAAACGCGGAATCGTAATGTCATGCTTACGTTCAGCCCTCGGAAAATGTTGCCTGCATACCTTGCAAAGTGGTTTCGTAGCACAGTTGGAACGGCTGATAGGTGCGGGATACCCTTCCTACGTAATAGCCTCAGTCTGTGAAAAGCTCTTGCGTACGGTCAAAAATAATGAAAAACGCACATGTACTTCTTCAGAGAACAAGGAAGAGAATAAGAAGCGCGCGGCAGTAATCCCCTACATTCATAAAATGGCCCATGGGTTAAAAAACGTGGGAAACCGGTTCGGTGTGCGCGTGGTTTTCTCGGCACCCAATAAATTGGCCACTATATGTTCAATGGTGCACAGGAGGGCACATAATGCATCTAAAGGTAGAGGATGCCTCCAGAAGCACGTAACTAAGTTTGTTAAGTGCATCACCGGAGTAGTATATAAGATACCCCTTTCTTGTGGACGTATGTACATTGGCCAGACCGGCCGATGTGTGAACGTGCGTCTCAGGGAACACAGAAGCCGTTGAAAAATACACCTTACTCCCATTTAGCGTCACATTGCGTTTCGTGCAAGTGCCAACCTCTGTTTGAGAATACAATTGTTCTGTTCCGGCATCCTCATCAAACTACGCGCGAAATTTCTGAAGCCTATCACATTTCCAGGAATACGGACCAATGTATAAGTCATCCTTCCTTCTTACTACTTGACTGTGAATTCAGCTACCTAGATAACCCTTAGACATGTGCCTTGATTACACGCTTCGCATGCTGCCCTTGATTTCGTCATAATCTTTTTGACATGCGCATTTTGTGTTTATATATGTCCTTCCGATGTGGAAAACAAATCAGTTGATAGTTCAGCGCTCGTGTTGTGTGGTTCCTCGCTTCGTCCTTTGTGTTTTTCTCTGCGCTCCCAGTTCGCTGAACGAAGAAAATGAATTACCAACTGGCCCACATTTTGATCCTTTTGTACGAAGGTCAACTTGTTGTCAAAGATTAAGCCTAAGAATTTATGCTCGGCTTTGACGGACAGACGTAGCCCGTTCAGTCGAATGTCAGGTTCCGAGTGCATGCCTCTCTTTGGAGAGAACAAGACACACGTGCTTTTTTGTGGGTTAAGTCGAAATCCGTTTTCATCTGCCCATTTGGAGGCCTTATTTAAACCCAGCTGTACCTGCCGCTCACACATGGCCAAGTTGCATGACTTGAAGCCAAGCTGAACGTCGTCGATATATGTACAATAGAACATATTGTGGGTAATGGACAAGTGCAAAGAATTCATTTTAATAATAAAAAGTGTGCAACTAAGCACACCACCTTGTGGCACGCCTGTTTCCTGGACAAATGTTTGGGAGAGCACACTGCCAAGACGGACACGGAATGTCCGGTTTGACAGGTAACTTTCGATTATATGAAACATTCTTCCGCGCACACCAAGGTGGGACAGGTCTCTTAGAATTCCGAAACGCCATGTTGTATCATAAGCTTTTTCGATATCGAGGAACACAGAGAGAAAATATTGTTTATGGACGAAGGCGTCTCTGATCTGTGCCTCGATACGAACAAGGTGGTCTGTGGTGGATCTACTTTCTCGAAACCCGCACTGAAATGGGTCGAGCAAATTATTTGTTTCAAGAAAATGTACAAGTCGGCAGTTTATCATTTTTTCGAAGACTTTGCAAAAGCAGCTTGCAAGTGCTATAGGCTTATAACTCGAGGGTAAAGAAGGGTCCTTGCCCTCTTTCAAAACGGGAATAACAATAGCCTCTTTCCAGGATGTAGGAATGGTGCCAGAAGACCAAATAGCATTGTTTAAACGAAGTAAGGTTTTTCGGGTTTTGTTTGGTAGGTTTTTTAACATTTCATACATCACACCGTCAGAACCTGGGGCAGAAGTACTGCAGGAGTTTAGAGATGTTCGGAGCTCAGCTAGACTGAAAGCTTGGTTATATGCCTCGTATCTGGTGGATTTGTGTTCGAGTTTCTGCTTTTCTATTCTTGTTCTGTATTTTTAGAAAGTGTCAGTATAGTGGGACGAGCTGGATACCCGTTCAAATTGTGCACCGAGGAAGTTCGCCTGATCTTCCAAGGTATCACCCTGAGTGTTTACGAGTAGGAGTGAGTGTACTTTTCTTCCTGCTACCCTACGAACCATGTTCCAGACTTTGGCCTCTTGTGTATACGAATTTATTCCTGATAAAAAATTGTGCCAACTTTCTCTTCTGGCCTGCCGACGCGTTCTTCTGCCTCGAGATTTTATTTTCTTAAAGCTCTCAAGATTTTCCACTGTTGGCGAGTTCCGCAGCAATCTCCATGCCCTGTTCTGTTCCTTTCGCGCATTACGACACTCCGTGTTCCACCATGGGACGTGTCGTTTGCCGGGCATTGCAGATGTTCGCGGTATGCACCTGGCTGCTGCGTCAGTAAGAAAAGCTGTGAAATACTGCACAGCTTCATCTATGTTTAACCTACATATGTCTGTCCAACTCAAACGTGTAGTGTAATGGAACTGTTCCCTGTCTGCTTTGTTTATCAGCCATTTGGGAACGTGTAGAGGACCTTCATATGTTGTTTGTGAACTCAGCACTAAAGGAAAATGGTCACTACCATATAGATAATTTATGGTTTTCCATTTGAGTAGGGGTAGGAGTGAAGGTGATACGATGCTGAGGTCGATAGACGAGTAAGTTTTGTTGGCAACGTTATAGTATGTTGGCTCTTTCCTATTCAACAAACAGGCACCCGAAGAGAAGAGAAATTGTTGAATGAGACGACCTCGTGCATCAGAGCGAGAATCGCCCCACAGTCCCCTATGTGCGTTTAGGTCCCCAAGAAGCAAATAGGGTTCAGGCAGTTCATCTATTAAAGACTGAAATCTTTCAAGACGTCTTTCAAGACCACCACGTCCCCCCACCACGACCACCACGTCCTCCCCACCACGTCTTTCAAGACGGTGGTGGGGAGGTACATACAAAGAGCAGATGGTGACGAGTTTGTTTAAAAGTACCGCTCGAACAGCCACCGCCTCAAGGGATGTCTGGAGTGGTAAATGTGTACACGCTACTCCTTGGTTAATAATAATGGCTATGCCACTGGATGACGCCACAGCATCATCTCGGTCCTTTCGGTATATGACGTAAGCACGTAAAAAATTTGTATTGGAGGATTTCAGATGTGTTTCCTGTACACACAGCACTTGAGGTGAGTGTTTGTATAAAAGCTCTTGGACGTCGTCGAGGTTTTTAAGCAGGCCTTTGACGTTCCAATGTATAATTTGTGTTTCCATATTGGAAGTAAAGTAGTGCTGTGTGTACGTTCAGGGAGTGACTTGTTTAAGCTGAAAGGTCGAGCTCAAGTAGCAGGGCTATTATCAGGCCCTGTTATGAGCTTTTTTAGTTTTCTTGGCGCGCTCCAGAGAGCCGCACCGCTCTTTTGGCACCAGGGGTGCCGCCGTATCCATTGCCTCCTCGGAGGCACTGGATGCCCGCTCATGAGAGCTGGTTTTTCGAAGCTTGGGCCTCGCCTGGCGAGGTGAAGCCTTGAGACCCGAGGACCCTAGAGTCCCTGGTCTCTGTTCGATAGTAGGCGGAGTAGGCTCAACTACTGCCGCCTTGGGGGCAGGCGCCACAGCCAATGGCTCGCTCTGCGCAGGCCGAAGGAGTGGCGAGGGCTGGTGCGACACTGCTCCCTGGCGCGCCGCATAAGCATATGTGGGCCATAAAATGGCGAGACTCTTTTTCTTGCTTCTTTAAATGTAATGTTTTTTTTAATTTTTAAAGTGATGATCTCTTTTTCTTTTTTCCAGAAGGAACAGGAACGTGAAAACGCGGCATGACTACCGCCACAATTCACACAGAGTGCAGGTGCTTCGCAGTTGTCGGACGCATGGCCCACGACTCCACACAGAGCACAAGTTTTCCGGCCACGACAGCTTTGCGAGCCGTGGCCATATCTCTGACATTAGAAGCAACGGCGGGGGTTGGGAATATATGGCCTCACAGATGTCTTTGTATACCCAGTCTGAATGGTTTCCGGCAAATCACTCGAAGCAAAGGTCAGTACTAAGTGTTTGGTTGGTATTTCTTTTTGATCTCTTCTTATCTTATTACGCTGTACGTTTGTCACGTTCTGGCTCTTCCATCCTTCCAGAAGTTCAGCTTCGGTCAGGTCAAGCAAATCTGCGTCCGATACGACCCCGCGAGATGAGTTCATGGACCTGTGTGGCGTAATACTGATGGGTGTGTCTCCAAACTTTGTGATGGTGTTCAGTTTATCGAATTGGTCTTTCTCACGTATTTCAAGGAGTAGATCTCCACTGGCCATTTTGGTAGCCTCGTACCCGGCACCGAGAGTTTCGGTTAAGCATCTAGAAACTACGAAGGGGGATACAGTTCTGGCTTGCTTGTTAGTTTTTTCGCAGTGTATAACGTGGAAATGAGGAAACAATTGTCTTGGCCGGACGAAAAAATTGATGTCTTCGGTGCGTACCCGCTTTGAGGAGGCACGATCACTGAGTTAAGGGAATGCTTTCTGCATGCTAATTGTATGTTGTTCAGCAGCGTTGGTGGCCACCCACCACGGAGCCCGACGAGGGGACGCTACAAGTTTGCGGATGCTGAAAACTGCAGACGCCAGCCGTACAACGCCACTATAACCCAATGCGCCTAGACCAAGGTAGGCTATTTGCACAGGGTTAACCATAGCTGCCAGGAAGTTTGGAAGTAAACGGAGGAGAGTAGAAGACAGGACAGATAAATAGTAAGAGATAAAGACGAAGATGTAGGGAGAAAGAGATAGGAAAAGGCGACTGCCGATTTCCCCTGGGTGGGTCAGCCCAGAGGTGCCGTCTACGTGAAGCCGGGGCCAAAGGGGTGTGTTGCTTCTGCCCGGGGGCCTTAAAGGTCCAATCACCCAGCGTCGGCTCAACCCCCAGGATCCCCTTTTCCCCGGACACGGCAAAGTCACGCACGGCTAGGCGTGGGAGGGAGTCAAAACTCCCCCGTTAGTCCGGAGTTTTGAATCAGGTAAGCTACATTTATGGTTCATCATTCATCAAGTCTTCCTGCAAAACACTGCAAGAAAAACTATCTTCATTGTATGCCCTGGTGTTAGTGTACATGTACGCGTTATCCTACATAAGCTTAGTCTTGCGACAATAACACGCCAGTTGCAATACAGCACCTGTGTTTGCGTCTTTTTAGGCTGGCATTATTTTGTTGTATTGTGTGCTGCTTTCTTAAAAAGAAAATAATGACTAGAATATTAGCTACCTGCTGAGACGAAAAAACAAGATGCAACATTTTTTTCCGTCAGTACTCCTCTTTCTACCCCCCCCCCCCCGCACACACACGCACACCAGAGTCATAAGCGTCCAAGAAGGAAGAGGGGCTGTTTATGGTTGTGAACCTTTCATTCTTTCTCTAAATGTTTCAGTGTGAGAGTGTGAGGGGGTTTGCCGGAGCAGCGAGGATATAACGTACGACTGCAATCAAAGGTGAACGTTCGACATAAGTCTGCCTGTTTTGGATAGAAACTGAAGGAATGAGAACACCAGCTAAAATATATTTAGGAAAAAAACCCGATGTTTCGAAGCTGGTTTGGCTTCTTCCTGAGGGGTGAGAGATTGGCTTAAAAACGTCAGTTTTTTTAAATATATTTTAGCTGGAGTTTTCTCATTTCTTCAATGTACGACTAGAAGTGGGGATGGTGGTAAAGGAAAGGGTTGCCGTAGTGGCTTTCGCAATACTCCATCAGGCAAAATATCATCTTTATCAGTCTTGCTGTGGAATCTCCTTGCCTTCTCATGACCCTCGGCTAAGCTTTGTTTTGTGCTCGGCAGCTCACGGTGAGGTGATTTTCCACGAACCTTACGTGCCTTACAATCCAGTTAAGGCAAGCAAGCTTCCCCTGAATGGATGAATCTGTGGTCGAAGAAAAAGAAAGAGACACTATCTTTCCTTGCGAAAGAACTGCTCAGCACCTTGAAGGGAGAGGGAGGGGGAAAAGAGTTTAGAAGTAGGTAGGAGGAGAATTTTTGAAAGAACGTGACGGCCTTGGCTGCTAGAGCAGAAAGAGAACAGGGGCCGTTGGCAGGGCCGTCCGAATCGCACGACTTGGAAATGTGGAGCTGTGACCACATACGCACATACCTATGGTCATTGCCACGAAAAAAGATATGTTCTAGATCACCTTTCTTGGGCAAGAATACAGAAAACTAGCTGAACGAGAAAACTAAAGTAATTAAAGAAATAACCGATATTGCAACCACCAATTGTCACCACAGCTGGGGAAGGAAGCAAAAATGTAATCCGTGACCTCGGCACCAGCGGCTACACAGAGGCATTTATTCGCAGAACACCGTGTATAGGAAAAGACGTGGGAAAATGACACCAATGGCGCCGAAACGACGGCGCGTGTCGACCAAACTTGAGCTCACGAAACAGCGAACGTAGCGCAATGGCAGAACACTGCGAGACCACTCGCAACATGTTTGCGCAATGCATACCAGTCCTGACGGCAGGTGTATAGTTCGTTGCATTGTTTTGTAGTATTTCTGAATTCCTTGAAGTGCACAAAGAGCGTGAAAGGTTGGGTACGAGGAATGTGAACATAGAAAACGACTTTGCCATCAAGCCTTTTTGTACTGGACGAACGCAACGACGGGTGATGACGAACGACAGGAATTCAGTTCTTATGCGCTTCAGAAATGACTATGAATGGAAACGTTTTTGAATGACAATGAAAAAAAAATCTTCAAAAACATGGGTATTGCTATGTCGGCACAAGAGAACTGCAGGCCTGTTGGAAAAGAATGGCAGCAATATCTCATAAAGAGACTGGAGAATTAAAAGCCTCTCTGATTGCCGAGAAGTAACAGAATTCTTTAATCACGTTACAGCTTGAATAAATTTATTTCCACGAGTAATGAACGATCACGTATGGCATGAACGGTGCGTTTCTGCCTCTTTACTTCTTGAAGTATGGCGGCGACAATTTTCATGGTAACCTAAATTACGCAGCCACTGTTTAATTGGTAGCAAATGACATGACAAAAACCCATGATTTGTGTCATCGCTACATTTTAACAAAACTTGAAATCCTGCCAGATGGCGCATTGCTATCGGGAAATTTCGAACGCTAACTAATGCCTCCACACGACGTTCACAAGCACCCGTCCTGTCTCTCTCGTTCTTGTTAGTGCCTTGTTTGGCGCTCACAACTTTCCAGATCGCCACATTTATTCGAAAAGAAATTGTAGTGGCATCTCAGGGCTCAAGCAGTTCAACGAAATAGAGTGAGAAAACGGGCGCTCGATTGCTCGCGAATGGCGCTGTTTTCTCGTCTTTGAAGCCACATTAATTATGAATTCGGAGCTTAGCTCTTATTCTCCGTTGATTAGGTACATAATCATAAATCAAGCTCAAAGTGGATTCCGATGTCATGTAATAAAGGTGACCTGGAGTGGCACATGTGTCACAACATGCTGCAGGACCCAATTCCATACCTTTGTACCGTCATGCTCATTTAATACGGACGTTTGTAGATTGGATTACAGAAACAACATTAAAAGACCGAGAAATATTTAATTCCTCCGTTCATTAGTAACGCACTTCGTTATGTATTCTGTTCTTCGGGAGCAGATCACGTGATGAATTAACTTAAGTGCTGTTTCTATTTCACCACAGTCAGCGAACGGTGTACTCTACAAACGGTGTACTCTACGACGGTGTACTCTAAAAACACATCACCTACATTAAACTTCGTGCCAGCACAATGCATACAATCCTCAAATACATCGCAAAAAAAACACGGATTTCACCGAAAGAAACTCCTAATGCCTCGTTATATATTCAAACGTTAAATTTAGAAATAGCACCACCATGAACGGGATTAACACCATGGCCAAATTTCACTGCAAAAAGTGCTCGAATAACTGTACCTTGCAGGTATGCAGGATACATTGCATGAGGTTTTAGAAGTGTGGTGACATTATCAGTTCAGGTTACATTGTTCTAGCGTTGAATTAGCTTTTTAGTCACGTTTACTGTGCTTTAAAAGTTAATATTTCACCTCATCGGTAATTTAGTGACGTCATTTCATTTCCACATCCTTAAATGAGAGGTATGAATAGTTGATATCCAAGCATTTTTTTTAAAGATATGTGACTGGTGTTTATCAAAGGACCAACCCTAGAACGAGTGCCGGGGAGGAGAGGGGGGGAAGATATGAACAGTTTATAATTTGAAAAATAAAACTTTGGGCTTGACAAGCCGGAACGTCAATATGACACCTAGGCACGCCATAGTGGGAGGTTTTAAATATTCGGAACCATAGGTCGGCAAAATAAATAGAGCCTATACATAGACTCTCTCAGTAAATATGCTTTTATCTTAGGATTCAATATAGGGCCCAGCCTATAGCTGGAATTTCAGACACATATAGGTTACCAAAAATATTTTTCTCTGAAAAAAATTTCCGCGACAGACTGATTTCAATGGAGTAAATCAGCCCGACTTTTTTTTTTCGAATACACCTGAGATAAGCGAAAAAACGTTTGGGACGTTTGGCGGGAAACGACTGATCAAACTTTACGTCGATACCTATCACTTTTCGTCTCCACTGCCTCTTTCTAAGTTCATGTTCTTCCTTTCTTGACATTCAACTTCACAGTACTTTAGCAAGTCCGCATCATATTGGTTCTATAGAAGAAAATAGCTTGTGGTATACGCATCTTAAACAAAACTTGGGCGTGCATTTATGCCCCATCTCACTGTTTTGTATCAATCATTTCACCGTTCTGATCTCACCATATTGCCACGTGGTTGTGACGGCAAAGAATATGGTACTTGGGTTGCCCAAGACGACACATTTTATTGAGTGAACATGTGGCTAGGAAAGTACAAAGTACTAGAAATTCACGCTTTACGCAGATAGCGGTAATCAGAGCATTGGTCGTCGGTAATAGGATCTGCGCGAAGGTACGTCGCCATTTATACACGTGGCATCCATATCGTAGGTGTCTCAAGCTTATATGAAGATTATAAAATAATCTAGAATTTTCGCACACAGCCGAGCGTTCTTTGCGTAAGGCAATTGTTAATATGTAGTGTTTAACGTCCCAACACCACCATATGATTATGAGAGATATACCGTAGTGGAGGACTCCGGACATTTTGACCATTTGGGGTTCTTTAACATGCACCCAAATCTGAGGGCATGAGACTACAGCATTTTCGCCTCTATCGAAAGTGCAGCCGCCGTAGCCAGGATTCAATCCCCTGACCTGCGGGTCAGCAGCCGAGTACCATAGCCACTGAACAGCTACGGCAGCGCCTTTGCGCAAGACAGTGACATAAAAATACAAGTGAGCGTGGCAGTATAATAATGTTGCAATAAAATTTCAGCAGATGCAACAGCTTCCACTGTGGATGCCATTTTCATACAGAACAGTCAGCGGGTATAACCACGCGTTGCAAGGTGGATCGACGTCTTTGGGTATATATTTTCAGTAGGCTAAATTTCTACCTAAAACATACGGCGTGATGACAGCACTCACGTTGGCTGTAAATTTTAGCGAAACAAAGTGCACGCTTCGGTGGGATAATATGCATATCATAAAGAAGCTGTTGTGTATCCCTTCAAGGTCGAGATCCTCAATGGTCGAGCAACCCGTCACTATAGCGTGCTGGGTCAAAGGAATATATCCATGTAATGTTTACAGCCAGCCTATAGACCGCAACCACAACTCACGGTGTGGGCTGACATCACCCTAGTAGGTCTATTTAGTGTAGTATTTGTTACAGTAAAAAGTAACTAAATACGTTACTTGTTACTCCAATAAAAAAGGGAACGCTTCACGGCTCTACATTATATATATATATATATATATACATATATATATATATATATATATATATATATATATATATATATATATATAAGGTAACGCATTGCCGTTACATTAATCGAAAAAAATATAACGGATGTTGCCTTTGCCCTAACTCCAGAATCATCAGTTTTAATCGATGTGTCTTTGCTGCAGAAACCCACAATGAGAATTTTTATATCTCAAATTCATGTTTCACACATATTAACCCAAGCAAGGATTATACTCAAAATGTTCACTTAACGACAATTATTTTCACAAATGTACAGAACCTTAGCAATGTTATGCAGAAGCTTAATGATGCCTGAACATGTGATGGCTTCTGACTCTGCAGGGTCACAGGGTGAAACCATTCTTTTTTCATTGGAGCATTATACACAAAGTGAGGTTCAATAATGCATGGTATCCACAAATAAACTATTACTGAACTTTGAAGAAATTTACGACGATCAGCCTTTTCTTGATCCTTCAGCACCTCAAATAAGGTATGTCGAAATCGGTACTGTTGGTCCTATAGCCACCAAAATGGCCCGCCACGCGCCAGTAGGCAATCATGGAGGCCTACGGAGGCCTACATTGGTGCCTTTTTATTGAAGGGGGGGGATCGGGAGATGTCTTGGGGAGGAGGGGCGACACTTGCAAGTTTGTGACAACAGATGTGGCTTGCAGAGGCGTAAGTTTAAAAAAAAATCACGAAGGGAGACACACATCTTGCAATAGCAGCCATTTTGTTTTATTATGTTGCAGGTTTTATTTTTGTTTATATAGGAATTAAAATCATGTCTAGAAATCAAACTGACAAACGATCATAGGTTCTGAGCACACGTAATTGTACTCTTCTATTGAGTCTTTTCCGGAACCAGTCGAGAGTGGCAGTTGCGATTTTAATTGTCTCACACAGCTGATGGGTATTGAGCACGGGTACACACTACAAAAAAGCATTAAAAAGTTGAATGTTTTATACACGCTTATAAAACATCCTTATTTGTGACGTTTTGTAAAAGAAATTTTAAGGAAGCGCACTTGCAAGGGGTGTCCCCCTCCCCTGACCAAGCACAAACGGGTCAGGGAGTCAACGTTCTCTGCAGGCGTGGTCAACGGGCGTGACCAGTATGGACTCTGGAGTACACATCCATTGGTGCAGGCGTGTGTGCATCCGCCTTTGAGGAGGAAACGCCACTGACTGGTAAAGGGTGCGACTAAAGTCTAGTGAGTGAGAAAGGAGGAGTGGTGCAGTAATACCATACAGGTGTTACTGCTAAAAGACCCTATTGTCGCTCCCAGTTCACGCTGATTAGCTGGTTGAGGAAAGACGAACGAGCATCCGCTTTACTCATTGGACACCATCGAAAGTAATAATCGGCTCAACAAACTTTCTCTCTCTCAGTCGATGGCCTTAGGCTTTAAAAATGCAGTATGGTACAGCAAGAACAGTGAACTCGCAGCGTGGGAGTAATCGCGATATCTGCAGTCTCAAGAGCACTGCCTGTGTGGATAATACAGCCAATATGTCTGAAACCGCACCCGTCCCAAGAGATGAAGCTAACTACGAGATGGAAACTGCCTGCCCCAGTATATTTAAGATGCCGGTTGGTAATTTCCGCATGATGCCGTTACACTCGAAAGCGAAAACTAGCTATGTCTGGCAATATTTCGGGCACCTGACGTATATCACCAGAGAAAAGCAGAAAAAATAGAAACCGACAATTATTGTGAGAAGTGCTTGACGAAATCATCAAATGACGACGACTAATTGTGAGTAAAGAGTCTTTGGTTATTTATTTTGCTAAAATGTTTGGGCTTAGCCCTTTGATAATTTCTTAGTGAAAGTTTATTATTCTTCTATTTCTAGAGCAAATGCAAGATAAAATGCTACGCGTCAACAGTGAGCACGTCGAACATGCAGAGACACTTGGTGGATGAGTACAAACTGCAGGATGACAGCAAGGGTACATCTAAGGTGACACTAAATAATTACTTCCAAGTGGTTCCGAGGCGTAGCACGACATCATCGTCTAGGAAGAGTTTGCTCGCCAGGGACCTGGTTCTTTTGATTGCCAGAGACCTGCTGCCTTTTAACTTGGTCAACGGTGAAGGAGTACAGGTGGGTGTATAGACAATAGCGCCGTGGCTGCATTTCGTTTTTCTTAATGTCATGATAGGTGTGAACAAACAGTGATTTCCCCCCTATAGGACTTCATGAAATATGGGTTGATAAATGAGCTTCAAGAGCTTCCTGACCGGACCACCTTGTCGAGGTCAGCGCTGGATGACGTGTACAGGTCAATGCACGGACAGGTGAAGAAGACGCTGGTTCAGGGGCAGAGGTTCTGTGCCATCACGTACGACCTGTGGACCGACAGCTACAGGCGGCGAGCCTACATCACATTCACTTGTCCCCTTGTTAACCGTAAGTTTTTTGCCTATGCTGCAATATATATGAGAACGTGTATCAACACATATCTGCGAGAGGTGTTCATGAGGGACAATTTTGCCGTGCAGACACGTAGTTTTGTTTGTAAAAGCTGTATGGGGCGTACTTTTTTTCGCTTTTCTTGTAAGCACTTTTGGTATCGCGTCCCAGCTTTTTCAATGCATCTGCATATGAATTCACAAGAGCAGTCGTGATATATATATATATATATATATATATATATATATATATATATATATATTTCGTCGAAGACTGCCTTGTCAGTATTGAATGCTTCCTTTAGTTTTTGTGCATGGTATATTAACAACCCGGTCATGACCAGGCCATGACCAGGTCGTTACATTTTACGTAGAATAACACGTTGCCCATGTTTTGTTGATCATGGCCATTTTATCTTTTTGTTCATCTCTTGTGGTTACGAATCCTTTATTATTCCAGTAAGCTCCACGTTATTTAACCTAATCTTCTACAGTCTATTTCAATGCAACATGACAAAGACCTTTCCTTGATATTTCATTTACTTTGGCTTGTACGACCCAATTCCATTTTAATTATTATGAAACTGGCCCGTGGCGGCATGAGAGGATAAAATACGAATAGTGTAAACATTTACTCGCATGTGGCTGTACACCTCAGCGCTATAACAAAGCAAAAAAATTTGCTCAATATACGATTGAAGATTTCGTAGTGCTGCAACTTCACGAGTGGAAAGCTGCATGGTGCCTGAGTTTCAGTTTCAGTTTCAGTTTTATTGAGCATTTTTTTCGCAGATTTGCGAAAAAGAAAACGCAAAAATAAGAGCAAAAAGCTGCTATGTTAGCAGCTTGACGAGGCTCCTACCCCTTTTCACTTGGCATTACAAAATCGGCAGAGCACAAGCATAAAAAAACAATTTGACATTGATCTTCAAAACTTCCAAGAAATTAGGAAATAAAAAGAAAAGGCATCAAAATTACATCAGTTTCAGGTTTACATAAAATGAGCAAATCACAAAGAGAGAAAAACAACAAATAACAAAAGAAAACAGTGTACGGTCAATCATGAAACAATGCACTCGTTGCTAAACGGCTACCACAGTATTACAAAATGGTTATACAACGTTTACAACACTGGGTATGCGAAAAGCACAAGTTTCGATGCACAAGGAAAACACTGACGAGTGAAATGTTGCATGCTTTACTCGTAAAAAAAAAGCAACGAAAAAAATGTCAAAGAAAGCAAACATCATAGGATGCCATGTTACACACGAGCACTATTATAGGGTGTTTCTTTTACATATAGTATTGTAGCCAGACAATTAGAAGAAGCTAAACTACACGCCGCCATTCTGGTTGAGAAGCTTCTTAAGTTGTTTTTATGTATATTAAAGATGTCAATGTTTTTATTTTCAAACATGTTAAAACAAGCAGGAATACAGTGTTCAAGTCTTCTCAAACCATGATTAGTTCGCCAATAAGGAACGAACCAGGAAGGCCTTTTCCGAATGTTATAATGGGATTGTGTAGTTTTTCTGAGGTTACACCGTTTAAGAGAACAAGCGTTGTTTGATAGCAAGCTTTGTTTGTATTTCATAATAAGGTTGAAGCTGTGTATGTGATCGATCGGTAAAATCTTATATTCTCTGAATAAATGACTTGTATGTGCGTCGTATGGTACGTTTGCAATATGATGAATCGCTTTTTTCAGCAGTAAAAATATTTTGTTCCGATTTGCTTTAGATGTATCTGCCCACACTAGACTACAATAGTTTATGTGAGATGAAAACAACGTATTATAGAGTAAAAGTTTAATGTTTGCTGGAAGTATCTGTCGAAGTTTAGAGAGAGCACCACACGTCCTAGCTATATTTCTAGTTACTTTATAAACGTGTTCGTCCAAATTAAGCTTTTCATTAAAAATTACTCCTAATGATTAAACTTCTTTGACAACCTCACTTTTTTCGGGCCTTAGGTATATACTCAAACCACGACAGACAGCCTTCTGAACCGGTGGAAATACCACAACTTTGGATTTTTTTTGTGGTGATCATTAAATAATTCGCAGTACTCCATATGAAGATGTCATTAAGAATGTTGTTGGCTGAGTCTGCAAGCTTACCTAAATCATTACCATGAAAAAATATGTTAGTGTCATCTGCATAAATTATTAAGTCCACATATTTGCTGACACTTGTTATGTCGTTTATTTAAATATTAAACAGTAGGGGCCCTAATATACTGCCCTGAGGTACACCTGACGTTATAGTTAGTAGGGAGAATTGGTTGTCATTTGTAACTACAGATTGCCTTCTTTGTGATAAATAAGATTTCAGAAAGTCAAGTGGGGTTCCGCGAAAACCACGATGACGCAATTTTTCATAGAGTACTTCGTGGTTGATTCTATCGAATGCTTTGGAATAGTCAATAAAAACACCCAGTGTTAACAGTTTCTTTCAAATGAGCTAAGTATGAGTTCTTTTTGTGTGAGGAGAGCCAGTTCCGTGGACATGCCCCGTCGGAAGCCGAATTGATGCGGTGATAATGTAGAGTACTTTTCACAAAAAGACATGACACGTTGATACATGATTTTCTCTAGCCCTTTAGATATAACAGGAAGTATGGAGATCGGACGATAATTAAAAAAGATATTTCGGTCACCAGATTTGTATAAGACACTAACTCTCGCATGCTTCATTCTTTCTGCGAAAACTGCCGTAGATAAGCAGATATTGAACAGATGGATAAGAACAGGCAATAAAAGATCAAGTGCTGCTTTAATAGGCTTAATTTGTAGGTCATCAATGTCCCGAGCAGTAGTGTTTTTAGTGACATAAATGCAGACAATACTTCTTCAGGAACTGTGTTTAAAAAATATGCAGTGCTCATGTTTGGCACACCTAGAAAGTCCCTGTAATCACTTCTACAGGCACGAGAAAGGTTTGATAAATCACAGGACAAACCAGCGTTGTGAAATACACATTAAATTTATCAGCACGTTCTTCACCTTATACAACCTTGTTATCTATGTTTAACTCAAGTGCATTGTCTCTAGAGCAACTTCTATTTAGAAGCATATTTATTTCTCGCCAAAGCACGTCGCCACGAGTGCTGACCCTCTTGAAGAGAGCTTCATAGTACGCATCCTTAGTTTTTCTTTGGTGCTTCGTTACAAAATTTCTATACCGCTTGAATTCCGAAAGATTGTTATGGTGTCTTGTTTTCACGAATTTCGCGTACAGTAGATTTTTCTTCTTAATCATTTCCAGACATTCTCGCGTCATTCATTGTTTCCGACCTTTCTTTGTGTTTCGACTCCCGCAGGGGCGCCTGCGCAAATAGGCGTTTGGTGTGTAGCGACCCCACGGACCCGAGCTAACGGGGGAGTTTCTACTCCCTCCCACACCTAGCCGTGCGTGGCTTTGCCGTGCCCGGGGAAAAGGGGATCCTGGGGGTTGAGCTGACGCTGAGTGATTGGACCTTTAAGGTCCCCGGCAGAGGCAACACACACCTTTGGCCCCGGCTTCCCGTAGACGGCACCCCTGGGCTGACCCACCCAGGGGAAATCGGCAGTCGCCTTTTCCTATCTCTCTCTCTTTACATCTTCGTCTTTCTTACTTTTTTAGCTTTCCTGTCTACTTCTCTCTTCTGTTTACTTCCAATTTTCCTGGCGGCAAGTGTTACCTCTGTGCAAATAGCCTACCTTGGTCTAGGCGCATTGGGTTATGGCAGTGTTGTACGGCTGACGTCTGCAAGCTTTCAGCACCTGCAAACTTGCAGCGTCCCCTTGTTGGGCTCCGTGGTGGGTGGCCGCCAACGCTGCTGAACAAAAATAAGACCGGCATGCATGGAGCATTCCCTCAACTGTCTGATCGTACCGGCCTAAAGCGGGTGCACACCGACGACATAAATTTCTTTAACCAGCCAATAGAAACTTTTCCCCACTTCCACGTCATTCACTGTGAAAAAACCGGACAGCAAGCCAGGACCGTATCTCTTTTCGTAGTTGCCAGGTGTCTTACTGAAACTCTCGGGGCTGGATACAAAGTAACCAAAATGGCTAGCGGAGACCTTCTTCTCGAAATTCGGGACAAAGCACAATTTGTAAAGCTAGACAGCCTCTCAACGTTTGGTGACGTACCGATCACCGTAACACCACACAGATCCATGAACATCACTCGCGGAGTGGTATCTGATGCAGACTTACTTGAACTCACCGAAACTGAACTTTTGGAAGGGTTGAAGAGCCAAAATGTCAATAATGTACAGAGAATTATCATCAGAAGAGATAATAAGGAAATACCAACGAAACACTTGATACTCACGTTTGCATCCAGTAAACTACCAGATTCCATTCAAACAGGGTACACAAAGACATCTATCAGGCCGTATATACCAAACCCTCGTCGTTGCTTCCAATGCCAGAGGTATGGCCATGGCTCTGAAACCTGTCGTGGTCGCCAGACTTGTGCACAATGTGGAGTCCTAGGCCACGTGTCTGAGAACTGCAAACAACCGCCACACTGTGTAAACTGCGAAGGAAACCATGCCGCATATTCACGCTCCTGCACATACTGGAAAAAAGAAAAAGAAATAATTACATTTAAGGTGAAGGAGAACATTACGTTTAAGGAAGCACGACGAAGAGTCGCTCCATTCTATGGACCTACATAAGCTGATGCGGCGCGTCAGGGGGCACCGCCACACCAGCCCTCGCCACTCCTTCGGCCCACGCATACCGAGCCGGCGGTTGTAGCACCTGCCCCCAAGGTGGCTGTAGCCCAGGCTACACCGCCTACTTCCAAACAGAGACCGGAGACTCCAGAGTCTTCGGGTCTCAAGGCCTCCCCTCACCAGGCGAGGCCCCAAATCCGAACTAACAGCCCGCACGTGCGGGCATCCAGTGCCTCCGAGGAGGCAATGAATACGTCGGCACCCTTAGTGCCGAAAGAACGGCGTGGCTCCTTGAAGCGCGCCAAAAAAACAAAAAAGCAAATAACAAGGCCTGGTGACGGCCCTGTTAAATGAACTCAAACTCCCCGTCTAAACAGCCACTCGCTTTTCGTACACACAGCATTATTTTACATTCACCATGAACACTCAAATTATACAATGGAACGTCAGGGGCCTTCTCAGAAACCTTGACGACATCCAAGAACTCTTACACGAACACTCACCGAAAGTGCTGTGTGTACAAGAAACACACCTTAATTCAAAACACACAAAGTTTCTTCGTAAATACGCTATTTTTCGAAAGGACCGTGATGATGCCATGACATCATCCGGAGGTGTTGCCATCATAGTGAATCAAGGAATTGCATGCACACACTTACAACTCCAAACATCCCTTGAGGCAGTGGCTGTTCGAGCGGTTCTTTTTGATAAACTGATCACAATCTGCACTATTTACATTCCTCCTAGCTATCAGCTGCAAAAACGTGATTTACACTCTTTAATTGATGAACTTCCGGAACCTTATGTTCTCCTTGGAGACTTTAATGCGCATAGCAGGCTATGGGGTGACTCTCGGTATGACGCGCGAGGTCGACTGATCGAACAGTTCCTTCTCTCGCCGAGCGCGTGTCTCTTAAATCGAAATGAACCAACCTATTATAATCTCGCCAATAACACCTACTCCTCCATAGACCTAAGCATAGTATCTCCATCTCTTGTGCCTCTGCTGCAGTGTAAAGTCGTCAGTAATCTGTACGGAAGTGACCACTTTCCCGTAGTTTTGAGCACAAATACATTAACTGAATGTCCACCACGTGTTGCCAAGTGGCTCATAAAGAGAGCCGACTGGGAACAGTTTTATACCATCGCTCGTCTACGTTGGAATGACATATGTACTTTGAACATTGATGTTGCTGTCAACTTCTTCACAGCGTTTTCGATTGATGCTGCAACAAAATACATCCCACAAACAAATGGACACCCTGGAAAACGGCGTGTGCCATGCTGGAACTCTGAATGCCGAAACACGCGCAAACAGCAAAACAGAGCTTGGAGGCTGCTTCGGAACTCACCGACAGCCGAAAATCTTGACACCTTCAAGAAAATAAAGTCTCAAGCTAGGAGAACGCGTCGGCAGGCCAGAAGAGAAAGCTGGCAGAAGTTTTTGTCAGGGATCAATTCATACAGACAAGAGGCCAAAGTCAGGAACATGGTCGGTAGGATAGCAGGGAAACAAGTACACACACTTCCACTCGTAAACACTCAAGGTGATACCTTGGAAGATCAGGCAAACTTCCTCGGGGCACATTTTGAACGGGTATCCAGCTCGTCCCACTATACTGACACTTTCCAAAAATACAGAACAAGAATATAAAAGCAGAAACTCGAACTCAAATCCACTAGATATGGGGCATATAACCAAGCTTTCAGTCTAGCGGAGCTCCGAACATTTCTAAACTCCTGCAGTACTTCTGCCCCTGGTTCTGACCATGTGGTGTATGAAATGTTAAAAAACCTACCAGCCGAAACACGAAAAACCTTACTTTGTTTGTACAATGCTATCTGGTTTTCTGGCACTATTCCTACCTCCTGGAAAGAGGCTATTATTTTTCCCATTTTGAAAGAGGGCAAGGACCCTTCTTTAGCTTCAAGTTATAGGCCTATTGCTTTTACAAGCTGCTTGTGCAAAGTATTCGAAAAAATTGATAAACTGCCGACTTGTACATATCCTTGAAACAAAGAATTTGCTCGACCCATTTCAGTGCGGGTTTCGAGAAAGTAGATCCACCACAGACCACCTTGTTCGTATTGAGGCACAGATCAGGGACGCCTTCGTCCATAAACAATATCTTCTCTCTGTGTTCCTCGATATCGAAAAGGCGTATGATACAACATGGCGTTTCGGAATTCTAAGAGACCTGTCCCACCTTGGTGTGCGCGGAATAATGTTTGATATAATCGAAAGTTACCTGTCAAACCGGACATTCTGTGTCCGTCTGGGCAGTGTACTCTCCCAAACATTTATCCAGGAAACAGGCGTTCCACAAGGTGGCGTGCTTAGTTGCACACTTTTTATTATCAAAATGAATCCTTTGCACTTGTCCATTCCCCGCAATATGTTCTATTGTACATATGTCGACGACGTTCAGCTTGGCTTCAAGTCATGCAACTTGGCCATGTGTGAGCGGCAGGTTCAGCTGGGTTTAAATAATGTCTCCAAATGGGCAGATGAAAACGGATTTCGACTTAACCCACAAAAAAGCAAGTCTGTCTTGTTCTCTCGAAAGAGAGGCATGCACTTGGAACCTGACATTCGACTGAACGGGTAACGTCTGTCCGTCAAAGCCGAGCATAAATTTTTAGGCTTAATCTTGGACAACAAGTTGACCTTCGTACCGTACGTCAAGTATTTAAAAACAAAATGTTTAAAAGCCATGAATGTTATAAAAGTGTTGTCCCGTACTACGTGGGGTAGTGATAGGCAATGCCTCATGAACCTCTATAGAAGCCTCATTCGCACCCGCTTAGATTATGGGGCCGTTGTCTATCAGTCTGCTACTCAAAGTGCCTTGAAGATGCTGGACCCCGTGCACCATTTGGGCATCCGCCTTTCTACGGGTGCTTTTCGCACCAGCCCCGTAAAAAGCCTTTATGTTGAGTCAAATGAGTGGTCGCTTCATCTGCAGAGAACTCACATGTCCTTTGTGTATTTTCTTAAGGTGAAAGCAGACAAGAAGCACCCCTCATACTCTACAATTAATCATTTGTCGAGCTCAACTCTGTTTCAAAACAGGCCTCCGATGAGGCAGCCCTTGTCAGTTCGCCTGAAGTGTCTAGCTGAAGAAACTGCAGTGTCACTTGAACAAAGTTTAATGGCTCCTGTAGCATACCCGCCACCGTGGCAGTGGCATACTATAGACTGCGATGTGTCTTTCCTAGAAGTTACAAAACATGCACCTGTAGTGCCATCATCACCATCATCATTTCTGGATCACCGCGCCGCGCCTCTCGCGCAGCTCGTGCTAGCTCGAGTTGCGCGAGGATTAGAACGAGCTCACGCACCTGGCGCGTCGGACGGGGACAGCTACCGCGGCTCGGCTTCGGGCGTGGAATAAAGTGGCGCGGTCGGCACGGCCCCGTCTGCCGCCTTCGACGCCGTCTCACGTCTCTCTCCTCCTCGTCGCTACATTGGTGACCCGGAGAACAGGCCCTTCGCCGAACGGCCCGCTGCCATGTTCCCGCAACTCTGCCCGCCAGTGCCGCCGTTCCAATCGACCTACCCCAAGGTGTGGTTTTATCAGCTCGACGCCGTTCTTGCGGTGAATGGCATCACGGACCAGCTGCTGATGCACGCCATTTTTCTCGACTCCCTTCCGGTAGAGTTGCGCCATCTCGCTGCCACTTTAAGCACCAGCCCGCAGCCTTACGATGCCCTCTGCACTGCGGTGCTCGCCCGCAGCGGCAACACATACCGTCCGCTTCCGTTTACCCGCACCAGGCAGGTTTCCCCGGCGTCGCAGAGCAAGGTACGAACCGGTCCGCAGCCCTCCATTGACCGCTACCTCGGTACCCCGGCTTCGACTACTTCTACACCTGATCCGGTCGCAGAAACATTCACTCCTGCACCTGATCACGACCGCGAGGTAGGAGACTCCCCCACTGCGACTGACCTTCCCTCCGAGAGGTACATTCCCTCAGAGCCCCCGTGCAGAGCTTCATCACAGGTACCTGCCACCTGCACGTTTTCCACGAAAGCGACGGCACGCGACACCGTGGCCCTCGCCGTTTCCGCGACCACCAGCTCAGACGTCTCGGCCTCCTCCTCGCCGCAGCTGCTGGTCAGCTCCTCGACGGTGCCCCCTGCCGCTCCGCCACCTGCCACTGGTGCCAGCAATGGCCTGCCGGGTGCCTCGCCACATTCCACTCGCACCTTCCCGGCCAGCAGCCGACCACCCTCGGCGTCGACACCGGCAACCACCAAAGCAACTGCCACCGTCGCCCCTCTGCCCGTGGCGCCGCAGCAGGCACCTGCGTCGAGACCCGGCGTCGCACAGGTGGTTTCGGCCAGCCCCAGTCCTCGCACCTCTGGTGCCCCCCGGCTCATCCAGCCGAAACAGCCACAGATCCTGCCCAAGCTGTCGAGCGGCAGCGCGAACATGACGACGCCTTCGGCAGCGGCGACCACCCGGTCCCAGTCTCCCCGGGCGGCCCAGCACAAGGCCACACCGCGGCCCGCGCCTGTACCGGCGTCGCAGCCTGCGACCACGGTGCAGCGCGGAGCCGCGATGGGGCTCAACACGGGGAGTCCGCTGCTCATCGGGAACCCCGCGGCAGCGCAGCCGGGCATGTTTCCGGCTGGACCTGCGCAGGGCACTTTCTTGCTGAACCAGTACATTCCGGGCCTGCGCCACAGCCCGATTCTGATACAAGGCGCACTGGGGCAGACCCACAGCTCTCTGGGACAGATACAGGGGGTCCAGCTGGCCCTGCGGCCACGCCATGCCACGGGCCTAACCCTGGGACCTCAGACGGGGCCCAGGCCCCATGGGGGACATCCAGGACCGCCTGGCACCCCGACGCTTGTCATCCCTTAGAACTTGGGGCCAAGGCCCAACATCTTTCTGGCACCGCCACGCTTGATGTCGCCCCCCTCGTTTGCCATAGTCTTGGGACAGCCACTGACGCTGCAACAGCTGCAGGCCATGCTGCCCACGCAGACCATACTGGCCCAGCCCCCACTGGGTACGTTCCAGACAGACCAGCACCAATCCCTGGTGCAGATACCGACGTTCACCCAGCCGCAGATACTGGCGCATGACCACCATCATCACCACCACCACCACCATCATGGGGCCCTGTCGGGACCTCTAATATCGACAGGCGGCAGTATAGTGTCCTCTGCACCCAGCGCCAACATTGTCACCCACCATCCTGTCATGACCTCGCGACACACGGTCCACTCTCGGCCTGTCCGACCAGGTCACCGTAAGACCCGCTTGTCGGCTACCACAGTGACCCGGCACTTCCTCCTTCGTCCCTTGCGCTTCTCCTAGAGTCGCCCACCGGAGACACACGCTTACCGATGGCCCATCAACGTTGACAACCTGGACTTTCCAAATGAACACTTTATGGATTGTCGTTCATGTATATAGCTTTTACCACTATCTTTCTTTTTTTTTCATATGCCTTCAAATCGCTCAAAGCGCTAGGGGGGGAGCCCTGTAGTGCCATCATCACCATCATCATTTCTGGATCACCGCGCTGCGCCTCTCGCGCAGCTCGTGCTAGCTCGAGTTGCGCGAGGATTAGAACGAGCTCACGCACCTGGCGCGTCGGACGGGGACAGCTACCGCGGCTCGGCTTCCGGCGTGGAATAAAGTGACGCGATCGGCACGGCCCCGTCGGCTGCCTATGGCGCCGTCTCACGTCTCTCTTCTCTCGCCGCTACACACCTATTGCCCATATCCGAACATACTTTTTGGAACTTCAACACAAATACACACGTCCTGAGTTCTTCACAGATTAACCTAACGATTCACAGATTAAGATTCACAGATTCACTTAAGATTCACAGATTAAGACTAACCTCTCTGTGTCCTACGCTGCTGTCGGCCCATCCTTTTCGGATGCTGGCCCTCTACATCCACGCACAAGTATCTTCGCAGCGGAAGCTTACGCGATACTTGTGGCAGCTAAACACATCAAACAATTACAAATACAAAAACCAGTAATTTATACAGACTCCCTCAGTGTGGTAACGGCTCTGCACAGACTTAAAAAACAAAAAAACCCGGTCCTTGTCTCACTTTACTCTATTTTGTGCACACTCTACACACTCAAACAACATGTAGTGTGCTGGGTGCCAGGGCACCGTGAGATCCAAGGCAACGAGAGGGCGGATCAGCTCGCTGCATCCGTCCATGAGAGCACCGCCATTACATCCATATCAATCCCGACCCTTGATCTTAAGCCGTCTCTCAAACGAAAACTCAGGGACTACTGGCAGAGCATGTGGGATACACACACACAAAACAAACTACACGTTATCAAGCCACACCTTGGTCATTGGCCACCAGTATCAAAATCATGCCTAACAGAGGTAACACTAACAAGACTCAGGATAGGACACACATACACGACACACACACATCTTTTGTCCGGTGGTGATCCACCATTGTGTGATAAATGTGGTGAGGCATTAACAGTTCTTCACGTTATAATTCAATGTAAACAGTTAGACACTCTAAGAAGACAACACTTTCCATTATCCTACCGGCAACATATACCTTTACACCCTCCAATGTTCGTTGGTAGGGAACCGCTTTTTAGTAATAAATCATTGTTAGCGTTTTTAAAAGAAATCCATAATTTTCATATCATATACCCGGGCATTCTGTAGCACAACCTCTCTAGAGAGGTTTTTGCTGCGGTGGCTACACAGGAAAGCACTTGCCTCACGGCCCTTGGACGCAAGGGTATAAACAAGTGAGGTACTTGTGCTAATGCCCTACATGTCCACCATCGTTTTTCATTATCACCAACCTTTGTCACCTATTCACACCACCCACACCTTTCACGGCATGGTCATGATTTTATTACTTGTATGTTTTTACCCGCCTTACTGCGAGGAATTTTATGGCCCTTATACAGCCGCTAATCACAATCATTGTCCACATTCTTTGTCCGATGAACTGGCGCTCTTTGGCCATCAAATGGCCCTTGCGCCAAAAACCACCACATATCATCATCATTTAGTGTTTCGACAGTTTTATATTTAAAGCACTATTGGTGAGTTTTTCTTAACAGGCACATAAATTTTTCATATGCCTCATTAGCGTTAACTGATTTATGGACAGGATCCCAACAAATCTGGGCAATTTCACGCATGAAAGTGTCTAATGTTTTGTTACTAATTTCCTGTATTTTGTATGATTCTGGAGCTGATACTTTTGCACGATTAAGATACTCGTTGCGATTTTGAAACATGTATATAAGGTAGTGATCACTAATATCAGCAATAACAGTTCCAGATACGGTTGAATCACTTATGTCATTTGTAATAAGTCGATAAGGCTTTCAGTATCTGAAGTGACACGTGTAGGTTCAGTATTAATATTAGAACACGCAAAGGAATCAAGTAGTATTTTGAAGTTACCAGAGGTTTCAGTTTGCTGCAGAAGGTTAATGTTGCAGTCGCCCCCTATGATAATGTGCAACTTGTTAATGCACGCATACATAAGCAGATTTCAAGAAATCGAAAAAACGCTTCTGTTTTTCCATCAGGTGGGCGATAAACTACCACATATACATACTTGTGACATGCTAGCGATAAGGCCTCATAGTCTGGTGTAATCGCTGAAAAGACTGAGAGAAGGCTGCAAACTAAATTGTCAGCAATTAGTTGCAACACACCTCCCCCTCGACGAGAGGGCCTGTTTAGAAAGAACGATTTATACGTTGGCAAGCATAGTACCTCGTCATCGCACGTGTACCAATTTTCAGAAATCATGATGATATCGAATTTAAACGAGAATTCGTCGAGAAACGTAGTTATATCATCGTGCTTGTTGCGAGCTGAGCGAGCATTTAAGTGCATGATACTGCAATATCCACTAGTGTAAGGTATATCGATATCACGTGGTAATATCGCCATCTTAACAGAAGGAAAAAAGAAAAAAAAGGTCGCGCCGCAAAAACGAAAAGCGCTAATCAGATAAGCCTATGGCATGCTAGATGCGCCACGGCTGCTTGAAGTGGCCGCGCGCATCTTATGCAAGTCGGTTTCACATGTGATTTGAACGGCACGAGATGTTTCCGTTTCACGCGCAAATATTTTGCCACCACTTGTCCACGCGAAGCGCCAGCTCATTTCCCGTTTCCGAGCAATCGTCATACCCAGCAATTTTTTCACTTGGGGACAAAGATGCTCATTTACGAAAACAGACTGTTTAGTTGTGAATCATAGTTCCTCAGCTGTGAATCGAGTTCTCTGTGCTTTCTTAACAATGACATCCCTCTTAGCTCGGCGATTGAAAACAACCACAATGTTTTCGTTCAGGGGGGCGTCACTCCCTGCTTTGCTACCCCGATCGGGAACAGTGCTTGCATGAGGGTGCACCTCGTTGTTCTTTGCAACACCTGGGTCTGGTGCCGTGTTACTTTGCGAAGCTGCACTCCTCGCTGGCAAACTGTGGCATATTTCTATGTCTTGTTCACTTATTGGCTCCCCCAAGGCATCACTAACTTTGGCAAGCAATTGCACAAGGTTTTCATTAGGGGTACGTGGGATCCCTTTAATTTCTATATTTTTGTTTCGAGAGTATTGATCCTGAGCAGTTAGCCGCGTGGAATTTTCGTGCACCAACTTTCTCAAACGGTCTATCTCACATTGCACTGCCTCTTGGGACGCCCTGAGAGCAGCGTTTTCCTTTCTAATTTCAGCGCACTCTTGTTTTATATTTTCGTAACCTTTGTTCATGGATTCAAGGCTTTTGTTTAACTCTTTGATTTCTTTCCGAATGTTGCGTTTGAAGTCAGCGAACTCAGCACCCATGATTAAAAGCCAGTTACAGATTCAACAGTGGGCAAAACAAGTACGAACTTTGAAAAAAAAAAGGCAACAGAGACAGCGCTAGGATAGCGAACGAACTATACAAAACAGGAGGGCAAATGCCTAACCTGGGAAAACAACAGCAATACGCGTGCCCGTCGTATGCTGTCCCTGCTGCCAAGTGATCAAGGGAGGCGTTGCCGTTGTCTTTTTGAAGGGCCAGGGGTGGCCGTTGCCACGTGGTATGGCGCCGGGCGCAAAAACGTAGCCGGTCGGTCAGCGCTGCACTCCCGCAAGGCGCTGAATGCAGCACGCTCCGCTATCAACGCCGATAGTCAGCAACGGCACGCCTCGAACATCTAGGAAAACAACAGCAATAAGCGTCCCCGTCGTATGCTGTCCCTGCTGCCAAGTGTTTGTGTTCCGCCCATACCATGCCTTGATGATGATGATATATGGTGTTTTTTGGCGCAAGGGCCACTTGTTGGCCAACGAGCGCCATTTCATCTTACTAAAAATATGGACAATGATTGTGATAAGCGGCTGTATAAGGGCCATAAAATTCCTCGCGATAAGGCGAGTAAGAACATACAAGTAATAAAATGATGACCATGCCGTGAAAGATGTGTATGGTGTGAATGATGACAAAAGTTGGTGATAATAAGACGATGGTGGATATGTATGGCATTAGCACAAGTGCCTCACTCGTTCATACCCTTGCGTCCAAGGGCCGTGAGGCAAGTGCTTTCTTGTGTAACCTCCGCCGCAAAAACCTCCCTAGAGAGGTTGTGCTACGGAATGCCCGGGTATATGACATGAAAATTATGAATTTCTTTTAAAAACGCTAACAATGATTTATGACTAAAAAGCGGTTCTTTACTGACGAACATTGCAGGGTGTAAAGGTATATGCTGTCGGTAGGGTAATGGTAAATGTCGTTTTCTTAGAGTTTCTAAGTGTTTGCACTGGATTAACATGTGAAGGACTGTCAATGCTTCACCACATCTGTCACACAATGGTGGATCGCCACCAGACAAAAGATATGTGTGTGTCGTGTATGTGTGTCCTATCCTGAGTCTCGTTAGTATTACCTCTGTATGACGCGATTTCGATACGGGCAGCCAATGACCAAGGTGTGGCTTAATAACGTGTAGTTTGTTTTTTGTGTGTGTATCCCACTTGCTCTGCCAGTATACCCTGAGGTTTCGTTTGAGAGACGGCTTAAGATCAAGAGCGGGATTGATATGGGTGTAGGGGCAGTGCTTTTGTGGACGGATGCAGCGAGCTGATCCGCCCTCACGTTGCCTTGAATCTCACGGTGCCCTGGCACCCAGCACACTACAACATGTTGGTTGAGTGTGTAGAGTGTGCATAAAATGGAGTAAAGTGAAACGAGGACAGGGTTTTTTGTTTTTTAAGACTGTGCAGAGCCGTTACCACACTGAGGGAGTCTGTATAAATTACTGCTTTTTGTATATGTGATTGTTTGATGTGTTTAGCTGCCACGAGTATCGCGTAAGCTTCCGCTGTGAAGATACTTGTGCCTGGATGTAGAGGGCCAGCATCCGAAAAGGAAGGGCCACAGCAGCGTAGGACACAGAGGAGTTAGACTTAGAGGCATCTGTAAAAAACTCAGGACGTGTGTATTTGTGTTGAAGTTCCAAGAAGTATGTTCGAATATGGGCAATAGGCGCATGTTTAGTAACTTCTAGGAAAGACACATCACAATCTATAGTCTGCCACTGCCACGGTGGCGGGTATGCTACAGGAGCCATTAAACTGTGTTCGAGTGACACTCCAGTGTCCTCAGCTAGACCCTTCAGGCGAACTGAGAAGGGCTGCCTCATTGAAGGCCTGTTTTGAAAAAGAATGGAGCTCGACAAGTCATTAATAGTAGAGTACGAGGGGTGCCTCTTGTCTGCTTTCACCTTAAGGAAATATACAAAGGACATGTAGGTTCTTTGCAGATGAAGCGACCACTCATTTGACTCACGTAAAGGCTTTCTACGGGGCTGGTGCGAAAAGCACCCGTAGAAATGCGGATGCGCGAATGGTGCACGGGATCCAACATCTTCAAGGCACTTTGAGTCGCAGACTAATGAACAATGGCACCATAATCTAAGCGGGTGCGAATAAGGCTTCTATACAGGTTCATGAGGCATTTCCTGTCACTACCCCACGTAGTACGTAACAACATTTTTATAACATTCAAGGCTTTTAAACATTTTGTTTTTAAATACTTTATGTGGGGTACGAAGGTCAACTTGTTGTCAAAGATTAAGCCTAAGAATTTATGCTCAGTTTTGACGGACAGACGTTGCCCGTTCAGTCGAATGTCAGGTTCCGAATGCATGCCTCTCTTTCGAGAGAACAAGACACATGTGTTTTTTTTGTGGGTTAAGTCGAAATCCGTTTTCATCTGCCCATTTAGGCCTTATTTAAACCCAGCTGTACCTGCCGCTCACACAAGGCCAAGTTGCATGACTTGAAGCCAAGCTGAACGTCGTCGACCTATGTACAATAGAACATATTGTGGGGAATGGACAAGTGCAAAGAATTCATTTTGATAATAAAAAGTGTGCAACTAAGCACACCACTTTGTGGCACGCCTATTTCCTGGACAAATGTTTGGGAGAGCACACTGCCCAGACGGACACGGAATGTCCGGTTTGACAGGAAATTACTTTCGAATATATGAAACATTCTTCCGCGCACACCAAGGTGGGACAGGTCTCTGAGAATTCCGAAACGCCATGTTGTATCATAAGCCTTTTCGATATCGAGGAACACAGAGAGAAAATATTGTTTATGGACGAAGGCGTCTCTGATCTGTGCCTCGATACGAACAAGGTGGTCTGTGGTGGATCTACTTTCTCGAAACCCGCACTGAAATGGGTCGAGCAAATTATTTGTTTCAAGAAAATGTACAAGTCGGCAGTTTATCATTTTTTCGAAGACTTTGCACAAGCAGCTTGTAAGTGCTATAGGCCTATAACTCGAGCGTAAAGAAGGGTCCTTGCCCTCTTTCAAAATGGGAATAACAAATAGCCTCTTTCCAGGAGGTAGGAATAGTGCCAGAAGACCAAATAGCATTGTACAAACAAAGTAAGGTTTTTCGGGTTTCGTTTGGTAGGTTTTTTAACATTTCATACATCACACGGTTAGAACCTGGGGCAGAAGTACTGCAGGAGTTTAGAGATATTCGGAGCTCAGCTAGACTGAAAGCTTGGTTATATGCCTCGTATCAGGTGGATTTGTGTTCGAGTTTCTGCTTTTCTATTCTTGTTCTGTATTTTTGGAAAGTGTCAGTATAGTGGGACGAGCTGGATACCCGTTCTAAGTGTGCACCGAGGAAGTTCGCCTGATCTTCCAAGGTATCACCCTGAGTGTTTACGAGTGGGAGTGAGTGTACTTTTCTTCCTGCTACCCTACGAACCATGTTCCAGACTTTGGCCTCTTGTGTATACGAATTTATTCCTGATAAAAACTTGTGCCAACTTTCTCTTCTGGCCTGCCGACGCGTTCTCCTGCCTCGAGATTTTATTTTCTTAAAGCTCTCAAGGCTTTCCGCTGTTGGCGAGTTCCGCAGCAATCTCCATGCCCTGTTCTGTTCCTTTCGCGCATTACGACACTCCGTGTTCCACCATGGAACGTGTCGTTTGCCGGGCATTCCAGATGTTTGCGGTATGCACCTGGCTGCTGCGTCAGTTAGAAACGCTGTGAAATACTGCACAGCTTCATCTATGTTTAACCTACATATGTCTGTCCAACTCAAACGTGTAGTGTTATGGAACTGTTCCCAGTCTGCTTTGCTTATCAGCCATTTGGGAACGTGTAGAGGACCTTCATATGTTGTTTGTGAACTCAGCACTACAGGAAAATGGTCACTACCATATAGATTATTTAGGGTTTTCCATTTGAGTAGGAGTAGGAGTGAAGGTGATACGATGCTGAGGTCGATAGACGAGTAAGTTTTGTTGGCAACGTTATAGTATGTTGGCTCTTTCCTATTCAACAAACAGCACCGGAAGAGAAGAGAAATTGTTCAATGAGACGACCGCGCGCATCAGAGCGAGAATCGCCCCACAGTCCACTATGTGCACTTAGGTCCCCAAGAAGCAAATAGGGTTCAGGCAGTTCATCTATTAAAGACTGAAATTCACGTCTTTCAAGACGGTGGTGGGGAGGTACATACAAAGAGCAGATGGTGACGAGTTTGTTTAAAAGTACCGCTCGAATCCACCGCCTCAAGGGATGTCTGGAGTGGTAAATGTGTACACGCTACTCCTTGGTTAATAATAATGGCTACGCCACCGGATGACGCCACAGCATCATCTCGGTCCTTTCGGTATATGACGTAAGCACGTAAAAATTTGTATTGGAGGATTTCAGATGTGTTTCCTGTACACACAGCACTTGAGGTGAGTGTTTGTATAAAAGCTCTTGGACGTCGTCAAGGTTTTTAAGCAAACCTCTGACGTTCCATTGTATAATTTGTGTTTCCATATTGGAAGTAAAGTAGTGCTGTGTGTACGTTAAGGGAGTGACTTGTTTAAGCTGAAAGGTCGAGCTCAAGTAGCAGGGCTATTATCAGGTCCTGTTATGAGCTTTTTAGTTTTCTTGGCGCGCTCCAGAGAGCCGCGCCGCTCTTTTGGCACCAGGGGTGCCGCCGTATTCATTGCCTCCTCGGAGGCACTGGATGCCCGCTCATACAATCTGGTTTTTCGAAGCTTGGGCCTCGCCTGGCGAGGTGAGGCCTTGAGACCCGAGGACCCTGGAGTCCCTGGTCTCTGTTCGATAGTAGGCGGAGTAGACTCAACTACTGCCGCCTTGGGGGCAGGCGCCACAGCCAATGGCTCGCTCTGCGCAGGCCGAAGGAGTGGCGAGGGCTGGTGCGACACTGCCCCCTGGCGCGCCGCATCAGCATATGTGGGACCATAAAATGGCGAGACTCTTTTTCTTGCTTCTTTAAATGTAATGTTTTCTTTTATTTTTAAAGTGATGATCTCTTTTTTCTTTTTTCCAGAAAGAACAGGAACGTGAGTACGCGACATGACTACCGCCACAATTCACTCAGAGTGCAGCTGCTTCGCAGTTGTCGGACGCATGGCCCACGACTCCACACAGAGCAAGAGTTTTCCGGCCACGACAGCTTTGCGAGCCGTGGCCATATCTCTGACATTGGAAGCAACGGCGGGGGTTGGGAATATATGGCCTCACAGATGTCTTTGTATACCCAGTCAGAATGGTTTCCAGAAAATCGCTCGAAGAAAGGTCAGTACTAAGTGTTTGGTTGGTATTTCTTTTTGATCTCTTCTTATCTTAATACGCTGTACGTTTGTCACGTTCTGGTTCTTCCATCCTTACAGAAGTTCAGCTTTGGTCAGGTCAAGCAAATCTGCGTCCGACACGACCCCGCGAGATGAGTTCATGGACCTGTGTGGCGTAATACTGATGGGTGTGTCTCCAAACGTTGTGATGGTGTTCAGTTTATCGAATTGGTCTTTGTCACGTATTTCAAGGAGTAGATCTCCACTGGCCATTTTGGTAACCTTGTACCCGGCACCGAGAGTTTCGGTTGAGCATCTAGAAACTACGAAGAGGATTTATTCTGGCTTGCTTGTTAGTTTTTTCGCAGTGTATAACGTGGAAATGAGGAAACGTTTGTCTTGGCTGGATGAAAAAATTGATGTCTTCGGTGCGTACCCGCTTTGAGGAGGCACGATCACTGAGTAAAGGAAATGCTTTCTGCATGCTAATTGTATGTTGTTCAGCAGCGTTGGCGGCCACCCACCACGGAGCCCAACGAGGGGACGCTACAAGTTTGCGGATGCTGTAACCTGCAGACGCCCGCCGTACAACGCCACTATAACCCAATGCGCCTAGACCAAGGTAGGCTATTTGCACAGGGTTAACCCTAGCCGCCAGGAAGTTTGGAAGTAAACGGAAGAGAGTAGAAGACAGGACAGATTAACAGTAAGAGATAAAGACGAAGATGTAGGGAGAAAGAGAGAGGAAAGGCGACTGCCAATTTCCCCTGGGTGGGTCAGCCCATAGGTGCCGTCTACGTGAAGCCGGGGCCAAAGGGGTGTGTTGCCTCTGCCGGGGGGCCTTAAAGGTCCAATCACCCAGCGTCGGCTCAACCCCCAGGATCCCCTTTTCCCCGGACACGGCAAAGCCACGCACGGCTAGGCGTGGGAGGGAGTCAAAACTCCCCCGTTAGCTCGGGTCCGTGGTGTCGCTACACACCAAACGCCTACTTGCGCAGGCGCCCCTGCGGGGATACCATGCCTTGAAACAAGCATGAGATTTAGAATTTATACTGGACGTACTGAACACGAAAATGTGCCTAACTTGGTTGTGGAAAGAGGTGTGAACTATGACTGATTAAATGACAACAGAATATTTCTTGTGATAATCCTCATTTAGGTTATTTTCAGCAGGTTTTTAATATTTGTGGTTGCTGTTTTTACTTCAGAGAACTCCGAGCTTGTATCGTTGACTCTGAGCCCCAGGCATATGAATGAAAGGCACACAGGCACTGCAATAATGAATGAATTTCAAAGGTGCATAGCAGAGCTTGGTATGGAAGAAAAAGAAGTGTACGCAGTTACTGACGCTGGTTCTAACATGAGGCGCGCAGCGGCTCTCACTCGCGCAGAACACCACTTATGTATAGGGCATGCCTTGCATAATTTGGTCATCAAGCACGGATTCGGAAGCGTCGCAGAACTTCACAGCTTGTTGATCAACTCTCATGAAATTGTGTAGACTGTGCATTATCGAGCTTCGGAGCTTCAAGAGATTGCGGACTCTGAACTGAATGCCACGGTACAATCGTTGGTAAGCACTGCGGAAACGCTCGAACACGACGAAAACGATCCAGTACTTTACGAAGGCTATCAAAACAGTGAACATTCATTCAACGCCGCTCCAGAGGCACGGGGAGGAGCAGTCACCATGAAGCTTGACACGCATACCAGGTGGCATAGCATATTGGCGATGTTCGAGAGCCTCCAAGCCAATAAGGCTGCGCTTAGAAGGTTGCTGGCTAAGCTAGGGCACCCATTCCGGGGCATTGAAGACTAGTATCTTAATGAAGGAGTTGTAAAATTTCTGAGGCAATTTAAGTGCGCAGTGGAGCTGTTTTCGCAGCGAACATCCAGCACGTTCAATGTGCTCATAGTCATTAGAAGCGAGCTTCTCACTTCTTTGAAAGACACATCAGGAAGCAGCGACGTGCAAGAAATGAAGACAGAGATATGTTGCAGAGGTTTGAACACAAGTTTCCCCTTACCGATGCTATGGTCAAAGCATCACTTTTTGATCCCAGATTCCAAAACCTACATGCTGTTGAAGAGTACCTAGCACAGAAGAACACATCAAAACATGAATTTCTAGCGACACAGGTGCGTCGCCATATCAAAGGATGCGATGTCATAAGGACAACTGAACGTGACAAGCGCCCTAACAGTGACGCTTTGGCGTCCTTAGCCCGGCGTCATTCCAATACACCACAGCATTGGACAAATGAGATCAACTCAGAATGTCACACACTGTTAAGCCTTGCGCCCAAGTAAACGACGTGCTGAAATTTTGGAAAGACACTCAGAAGGAGCTGCCGTGGCTTTCGTGCCTGGCTAAGAAAATGCTGTGTATCCCGGCCACGAGCACCCCAAGTGAAAGAGTCTTTTCTGTGGCTGGTCTTGTCCTTCGATCTCGAAGAGCCAATTTGCACCCGCTAACTGTCGATAAACTTTTGTTTATTCATAATAACTACAGTCACTGCATTTCTTGCTTATGAGCGACATTT
The DNA here is from genome assembly GCF_043290135.1 of Rhipicephalus microplus. Lineage (NCBI taxonomy): Eukaryota > Metazoa > Arthropoda > Arachnida > Ixodida > Ixodidae > Rhipicephalus > Rhipicephalus microplus. Next base: position 5,499,517 of record NW_027464590.1, on the reverse strand, counting down.
CTATACAAACACTGTTTTCGGCCCAGTTGGTTTATTTGCTCGTTTGATGCCTATTTTCTAGGTTTCTTTGGTTCCGAAATAAATATTCTACATTATCCACAACATGGTGTGCTTGTTTTCTCACTTACACGTAAAAAAAAATTGGGTATGACTGACACAGAAAGTTGCACTGAAGTTGAATTACGTTGTGCATCATGGAAAATATTTTTTTGAGAAATAACTGTGCATCTGAGCAAATATTGTATTTGCTCTCATCTGCACAAATGAACGTCGACAAGATTTTGTCTTTTGTCTTGAGGGGGGATACAAACTCTTCTTTCAACTTGCATCACGGCTGAGAGAGAGAGGGGGTCGTGTTGGTGTCGCTAGAGCGAGTAGCAAGTGCTGGCGTGGCTTGAGGGGGTCAAGTGCCCCTTTCGCACCACTCGCCTCGCCCACGCCCATGTTTACACTTCATTTATTGAACAGTGTGCTAATGACTAGTTCACTAAATGCGCAGATTTGTTTTCTTCCGCGTCTTATACCGCTGCATAAAACATTCTCACATTGTGAAACGTAGGTATTTTGATTCGATTAAAAAAAAGTTACATTCAAGGAACGACAGATACTCAAAAAAGCGATTTCATGCAATCGCAATAAGAAAACTCGTAGCAGAGGCACTTCTTTTTTCGTGCAGCATATATTGTGAAAGTAAGATCTGATTCGGAACTAGCGAACGTATACCTAACCGAGTGACGTGCGCCGGTGCTTGCTCATTGTTCAATGAAAGAAGGCTTCATGAAGTATGACTTAGCGAACAACAGCAACAAACTGCGGTATCCTAAATTTAAAAAAAACAAGCGAAGTGCTGCACATTTGTGGTAAAACATGGACATAGATTGAAATACGTGTTATATTTTATGAAAGCGAAATCAAAAATATTTTTACAAAACGCTTTGCATTCATCGTGATTTTGACACATCTGTGTTGTGTCCTATATGCTATTTGAACGAACATCTCTGAATTCCAGCTAATTCAGTAACCTGTGCCAGAACAGCCTCTTGAATTTTTAGTTTCGGTTTCTGCGCCGCCGGCGCTGCCGCCGCCAACAAAAATAGACCACACGCCGCCGCCGATGAAATAACCGGCGCGCGCTGCCGCCGCCGCCGACTCAGGACGACCCCCACGCCGCCGCCGGTTGAAATCTCCTCGGCGCACATCATCGAGTTTCTAAAAATTAACTAGAGGGCACTCTGCCACTGCGATCGTTCAGCGACCATGGGAATCATGGGTAGTACACATTTACCTAGTCTTCGTACTCGCGGGCAGCGAGTCGTACATGCGGCTTCGTTTATTCCTGTGTTTCGGTTTTGTTTTGAAAGAAAGATTGAATGCTTTTGAACTTCGTAAGCCAATTTGGAAAGTAAGCCTAAAAAAATAAAATGGTGAAGCGCTACCGCTGAACATTTGCTACTACTTGTTTCGTAAGAAAACAGCTCCAAGCCACACGAACACACACGGAGCCAAAGGCAGGCCAGAAGTACGAATATTAGACAAATGTGTGTACTTCCTACAGTGGCTACAATTGGGAAGTGTGATGAACGCGCCGGCTCGCGCGTAACGCCTTGGGAGGAAACCGCCAGATGGCGCTGGCACACGTTTGCACACGTCTTTCCAAAATTTCAGCACGTCGTTTACTTGGGCGCAAGGCTTAACAGTGTGTGACATTCTGAGTTGATCTCATTTGTCCAATGCTGTGGTGTATTGGAATGACGCCGGGCTAAGGACGCCAAAGCGTCACTGTTAGGGCGCTTGTCGGTTGAATACAAGTACCTTGGAGTATGGGTAAATGAGAGTGATAGATACATGGAGGTACAGGAAAATCCTCGGCAGCAAAAGGAAAGAGGAATGCGGCAATAATGAAGCACAGAGCGTTGTGGGGATACAATAGGTATGAGGTGCTTCGAGGTCTGTGGAAGGGTGTAATGGTTCCAGGGCTTACTTTTGGGAACTCAGTGGTGTGCATGAGGGCAGAGGTGCAATCGGGAATGGATGTAAATCAAAGGACTGTGGGACGCCTCGCGTTGGGTGCTCACGGGAAGACGACAAACGAGGCTGTAAAGGGCGATATGGGGTGGGCAGGTTTTGAGGCGAGGGAAGCGCAGAGCAAAATAAGGTTCGAAGAAAGGCTAAGAAATATGAAGGAGAGTAGATGGGCAGAGAAGGTGTTCCGTTATTTGTATAGGAAGAGCGTGGACACACAGTGGAGAAAAAGAACTAGAAGACTCACTAGTAAATATACGGCTGGTATTGTGAGCCATATGTCAACAAAGAGCGTTAACGGAAAAGTCAGGGAGGCGGAGAGGATTTACTGGATGGCAGCTATGGAGAAAAAACCGGCTTTGAGTAACTACCGAAAGGGCAAAAATGAAATAAGGAGGGAGGCATTTTACGATAATTCAAGGGGAAGCGCTTTACTGTTTGAAGCGAGATCGGGTTGCCTTAGAACGCGTAGTTATAAAGCAAGATTCAGTAAAGAAGAAGAACAATGCACATGCTGCGGGAAAGATAAGGAAACGGCGGAGCATGTTCTGATTGAATGTGGAGATATCCACCCAGGTGTACGTTTGGGCACGAGCCTACAGGAAGCCTTGGGTTTTAGGGACAACAATGGAAAGCTGAACACACCCGCGATTGAAATAAGTAAGAGACGGTTAGAGTATTGGTGGCAGAAAATTAGAGAGAAAGGACAAAAATAAATATTGGAAAAATAAAATATGGACAATGTGCCGTAAATGGCAGAGAACTTAAGCTGAAAATTTACCTTTTTTCCATTAAGATAGAATTTATCGAAGTAGAGGCATTAGGCCAACATAAAAAAAAAGAAAAAAAGGTTTTTTTTTGTCGAGCCTGGTGGCATACTTGCCACCACCCCGTTATAAAGGGGACACTCATAGCATCCATCCATCCATCCATACACGTTTGCACCCTTATTATTCATGATGTACCTACAAGGATTAGAGGCAAAATTAGATGGAAGTGGACTGGGCTTCAACCTCTCTTTAGTCAAACAAGGAAAACTTATCGATCAGGCACTACCAGCATTAATGTACGCAGATGATATAGTGCTAATGGCCAACAACAAGAAAGATTTGCAGAGATTGATGGACATCTGCGGTAATGAGGGAGATAGGTTAGATTTTAGATTCAGTAAGGAAAAATCAGCAGTCATGATTCTCAATGACAACGAAAGTAGTGAGCTTAGAATACAGGAGGTCACGCTAGAGATAACAGATAAATACAAATATCTGGGCGTATGGATAAGCAATGGGACCGAGTATCTGAGGGAACACGAAATATACGTGACGACTAAAGGTAACAGGAATGCAGCAGTCATGAAAAATAGGGCACTGTGGAATTACAATGGGTATGATGTTGTGAGAGGAATATGGAAAGGGGTCATGGTTCCTTGGCTGACGTTCGGCAATGCGGTCTTGTGCATGAGATCAGAAGTTCAAGCAAGATTAGAAATTAAGCAACGTGGAATAGGTAGGCTTGCTTTAGGAGCTCACGGGAATACACCAAATCAGGGAGTACAAGGTGATATGGGATGGACATCATTTGAGGGGAGGGAAGCTAGCAGCAAGACAAAATTTGAGAAGCGATTGAAAGAAATGGGGGAAGAGCGTTGGGCTAGGAAGGTTTTCAGCTACTTGTACATGAAGAATGTCGATACAAAATGGAGGAATTGAACCAGGAAGTTGACTGGTAAATACTTAGAAAACAGCAGGTGGCCAAACCAAAAAAACTATCGGTTAAGAAGAAAGTGAAGGAAACGGAGACTGACATGTGGAGAGTGGGAATGATTGAGAAGTCCGCACTAGAGATCTATCGAACTTTTAAGTAGGAAATTGCCAAAAAAAGGATCTACGATAATACTCGGGGTAGTTCTCTACTGTTTGAGGCCAGGACGGGAGTACTGCGAATCAAGACATATCGGGCCAAATACGAAGGGGCAGACACAGTATGCAGTGCGTGTGGAGAGGAAGAAGAAACTGCCGAACACTTGATAATGTTCTGTAAAGGGCTTCACCCTATAGTTCAGGATGATGGCGCAGAGTTTTTCAAAGTACTGGGATTTAGGGACAGCGAGGGCAAAATAGACTTTAAGCGGGTAGACTTAACTAGAAGGAGGTTATCTGATTGGTGGCTAAAGTCAAGGCACGAGTGAAAATTAAATCCTTCACTGCGAAGTACGAATCCTCAACTTCATTATTTAAAGAAAAAAAAAGATAATTGTAATGGTTAGTTCACTAAGTAATACGGCTAGGTGGCGTTAGCCGCCGCCCGATCTAAAGGGTACAGCCACATCCATCCATCCATCCATCCATCCACGTCACCCAAGCTGGCGATGCGCTGCGCATGTATGAGACGGGAATCAACCGCGCGCGTGGGCAACGCGAAACATATAAAATACGTTTTGTTGCACGTGCATGGTTTCAAATTGCGACCGAGAAAATATGCTAATAAGCTGCTGGAATTACTGGATGCCTACGCGGGTGCGCGACTGAACTAAAATATCGACAGGGTGCCGAAAGTGAGCGCGTTGCGGCACTGAAACATTTTATTGATGTGAAATGGTAGAGAAGTGGAACGATAAACTAGGTTGTGAGCCACTGTTTGCAACACCTTCTACAGCGATCCATCATTTCAGGGACGAGAATCCCGAGTCGTATCTTAATGAAAACCTTTTATTTTCTGCACACTGGTCATACAAGGCCGAGTAGTGACTCACTATCTGTTTACAACAATGCATACTTGATAATTGGTCGCGCGTCTTTTCTTTTATCCCCAAGAAAAAAGTTTTATATTTCACAAGCACCCCACAGAACATTCTTTCCTTTGGACTAATAGCAGATGACGCGCCTGCGCTTCAGGTATTTCTTTTCACAGGAAGATGCTCGCTCCTTGTGGAGTGCCTTTGTGTAAAGACGCAAATGGGTGAGCAGAAAAAAACGTGTTCACTTGATTGGTGAGGCTCGAACCATGTTGTGCGCAGCCCAGTGTGACATCTTTGTTTTGTTTTTGTTTTTTAGTCAGAAAAAAGGCTCTTTCAAGCTGTCACTGTGAAGCTCGTTTTAGCAAAACAACTTTGAAAAAGGGATTTCAAGGGCGTCTACAAATACGAAGAGCTTCACCGAAAAGCCTGCGAATAGGCGTCCGCACAAGGGGGGCCAAGGGGGTGAGCGCCCCCCCCCCCTAGTCACCTGTGAGGGGGACGCTAAATCTGCTCTATACATTGACTAGGCAGCGGGACACTCTTTAAGTGATCTAAAGGGAGGGGGGCGAAAAATCTGCCTCATACACTGAATTAATAGGGAGGGGGCGCACTGCAACGAACCTTCGCCCCCCCCCCCCCTGAACGACAAGCACGTCTACGGGCCTACCCCTTTCTATGCGGAGCATTTCGCCGTTCACAGTGAGCTCAAAGTGCCGGGAGATGTACATACCTCTCGTCGAAGTGCATTTTGCACACAGCCAGGTTTTCTTGAAGCGGCTTGTCAGCGCGCGGGATCGCTCTCCGCCACTGCGCAGAGCTTCGTTCTTACTAACACCAAACAACCTGACTTGTAGCCTGCAGTGCAACCCGGGACGAAGCAATGGCTTTATTTTCGTGCCATGAGAGTGCATACAGAAGAATTCATGTGAGAGTGCCACGGATTAAAAAAAAACGAGGACGAACGCGCCCGACCAACCTGTCGGAAACGTGTAAACAACGTATAGTTGACTGCGCGCACCCCCACGCGGCTCCTCCTCAGAGGCTTCAGTGCACTCCATAGGCGCTTCTTATGGAGTGCACTTCCCTATTCTAGCCACTGTAGTACTACCCATCATTCCCATGCTCATTGAACAGTGAAGCGTCGTGCGTTGCCGCTCCCATAGACACTCGCGCCAGAGTTCCCTCTAGTAAGTATTGTGGGAAACTCTATGGCGCACACCTCGACTCGAGGGGTAGAATGCTTGCTTCCTTCTCAAAGGATGCAGGTTCGATTTGCAACTGTGGACGATAGATTTTTTTTCTTAATTTTACTTGCACAGGTGTATTCATTAGCTTTTTTTAAATTCTGCCTTCAGTTGCTACACATTGCTACAAAAAATCACGCAAAATATGAGGTAAAGGAAAAAAAATGCCGCCACATCCACGAAGTGAATGATGATGAGTGGGCGAAGCTCCGGAGGTAAACCTGGTACACCATGAATCCTCCGTACATTTTGCCCACTCGATTTGCCCGCACTATATCGAACGATGACACGCGCCATATGTGGCATCATTCCTATTTTATAACTCCTCGCATCTTTCATAATCAACTACACGTACCGCCATCTAGTTTATAACATCTTGCATCTTTTGGACGGACGGACGGGCGGACGGATGGATGGATGGACGGACGGATGGATGGATGGATGGATGGATGGATGCATGGATGGATGGATGGATGGATGGACGGACGGATGGACGGATGGACGGATGGATATGGCTGTACCCTTTAGATCGGGCGGTGGCTAGCGTAATACCTAATGCCGTCAGCTACAAGTACCGCCATCTAGTGAACACTGCAAGAACTGAACGAGAGGTGGCTACATACAGGGGGCGCACAGCCCACGCCTTAAGGAGCTTCGCTCCTAAAACTTGACAGCGTGCATTTATTTGCAGCGCTGCCACACGAGATTTAACAAAAACTTAAAACAATGGCTTCCGAGATTTTAATGAATAAGAGAGACAGTGTGCTTTCTCTCGACTGCGATCGCCGCCCCCTTGCTCAATTTAAAAAAAACTGACAGTAAACGATCTTCGACCGGCAGGAAATCGGGAAGGTTAGAAAACTGGTAAAGCAGCAATGTTCTGTCTGAGCTTTCCGTGTTCCTCCTGACACTAAAAACGAAAGCTATTGGCGTGTAAGATTAATTAAGACGATTACGAGGTGTGCGGAAACAGTCAGGTGAACGTGTTTATATTTTTGTGGCAGACGATAAAAAGCGCCGTCTACAGTGCTCATGCTCGAAACTTCATAGTTGCTGCAGCGGGCCAGCGGTGGAGCCGAGCAGACGACACGCGTGTTTTCCTTCAAATGTGGACCCCTCTCTACAAGTGAGAGTCTCACGTCCTGTTACACCTTTTGGCAAATGAAACCAACGCGGCAGGGCAACTACTGTGTGCCCGGCTGCGGGGTTCCCTACAGAGTATTAACTGAAGGCACTAAGTGTTCACTATTCGCCGTTCCAATATGTCTGACCCAGAGAGAGAAATGGGAATACAGCTTACGCTTGCCAAGAAGGCACATGAAAAGTTCAAGAGCGGTCTGCGAGGCACATTTTGAGCCACGTCATGTGCTTCGAGACTTCGTGCACTTATAGGCGGTAGAGAAGGCAGGTTGCCGCGTGACCGGTCAAAGCTTGCAGTCGGAGCAGTGTCTGCTATATTCAGCGGACAAAAACGTCCCGACGGGGGTGACCAGGAGAGGTACGATACGACAAATCCTCAACACGCCAAACGAGATGCCCCTGGGCCATAAAAGACCAAGTGTGAAGAGAAAAAACGTCCACCAGAGCTGCGAGCTTGACAGAGAGGCATGAAAAGTGAGTGAAGTTGGCAGCGCATTCCGTGATGGACTGCAACTTGGAGACACAAGGCGGTAACACAAACGAAGGAAGATGAGCCCCTCTTACTCTGAAGATGCCATCAACCTCCAGATGGACAGCCCTTCAGTTCCCGTATGTTGATGGTGTCTTCTATGTTACCTCCACACTAATACCGCCTTCAGAAATATCCCATGACAAAGTTATATTTCTGAAACAAGAAGGAGACGGCCTTCTCTGCCGAACACCTCTAACCATCAGTCCTTACGACGAGAAACGGCGTCTATATTAGGCAGAGGCACACATGAACAAAACCGACGTAGTTTCTTTATGCCCTGGTGCCATAAAAAAAATGAACCTAATGATGGCCCACTAGAGACATTTGCCTCTGGACGGAACTTCAGATGCCATAGAGAGGCGTTTTACAGCAGATGCTGTGAAGGTGTGGTACCCGACGTAGGTAGGTAGGTCAATATACTTCACCGATACGGACTGAGCTTAAACTAAAGCCTATTGGAGAGGGACGTTTTGATAAAATGTATGATTTTGATTTTGATGATGATGATGATGATGATGATATATGGTGTTTTTTGGCGCAAGGGCCATTTGTTGGCCAAAGAGCGCCATTTCATCTTACTAAAAATATGGACAATGATTGTGATTAGCGGCTCTATCAGGGCCATAAAATTCCTCGCGGTAAGGCGGGTAAAAACATACAAGTAATAAAATCATGACCATGCCCTGAAAGGTGTGTGTGGTGCGAATAGATGAACAAAGTTGGTGATAATAAAAGACGATGGTGGATATGTATGGCATTAGCACAAGTATGATGATGATAAGTAGTTTTCAGTGGCTCAAGGGCCAATTGATGGCCAAAGAGCGCCATTTCAATTGACTACAGATGTGAACAATGATATGGAGCGTGGCTGTAAAGAGGCCTTAAAATTCCTCGCTCTAATGCGGGTTAAAACATGAGAGTAATAAAATCATGACAGTGGCGTGACATATGTGTGGTGATAGCTGATGGCAAAATGTCATGATAGTAAAACCATGATGAAGATGTAGTCACCGCAGCCACGATCACTCTATAGAGGTCGTGCTACAGATGACCTCGAAATATCGGGTGAAAGCTTTGCACATCTTTTAAAAACCTAAAAAGTGTTTGCAGTTTGAAAAGCGGATCCCTACCGATGAGCATCTCAGGGTGTAGAGGGAGCTGTTGTCCGTAGGGCAGCAAAAAGTGCTTTTTTCGTAGAGCATCTAGCTCAATGCACTGGACGAGAATGTAGCAAAAAGTGCTTTTTTCCTAGAGCATCTAGCTCATTGCACTGGACGAGAATGTGGAGAACCGTAAGGGGCTCTCGACGTCTCTCACAATATGGTGGATCAGCGGTAGACAGAAGAAATGAATGTGTAGAATGTGTGTGTCCTGTTCTAAGCCTTGTTAGTATTACTTCTGTGTGTCGTGATTTTGATAGTGGCGGCCAATGACCTAGTTGCGGCTTAATAGCATGAAGTTTATTATCTGTGTGTATAACCCACATGCTCTGCCAATACCCCCTGAGTTTTCGTTTTATAAAAGGTTTTAAGTCAAGTGCAGGGACTAGTGTAGACGCATTGGCAGTAGTGAGATTGGCGCAAGCAGCCAGATTGTCGGCCAAAACGTTCCCTTGTATTTCACGGTGCCCTGGAACCCAGCAGACAACGACATGCTGTTTTGACGTGTAGAGTGTGCACAGAAGTGAGTAGAGTGACACCAGCACGAAGTTCTTGTGTTTTTTAGGAGTTTTCAGGGCTTTGACCACGTTTGGGGAATCTGTGTATATTACCGCCTTTTGTAATTTTATCTGTTTAATGTGTTTTACGACCGCTAGTATTGCGTAAGCTTCTCCTGTGAAGATGCTTGCATTAGGATGAAGAACGCCGGCCTCGGAAAAGGATTGGCCTTCCGCAGCATATGACACAGAAGTGTTTGACTTTGACGCATCGGTAAAGAACTCAGGGCATGTGTATTTATGTTGTAGTTCTAGGAAGTGTGTATGTATGTGTGCAAGTGGTGCGTGCTTTGTGACATCAAAAAAGAGACGTCACAGTCTATAAGCTGCCACTGCCACGGTGGCAGATATATTGCAGGAGCCATCAAAGTGTGTTCAAGAGGCACACCTGTTTCTTCGGCCAGGCTCCTTACACGCAGTGCGTAGGGCTGCCTAAACGAATGACGGTTTTCGAACAAGCCAGAACAAGACAAATCAATAATTGTGAAATGGGAGGGATGTTTGTTTTCTGCCTTCACTTTCAAAAAGTACAGAAAGGACAAGGAACATCTTTGCAGGTGGAGCGACCATTCATTCGAATCCACGTACAGGCTCTCCACAGGGCTGGTGCGGAAAGCACCCGTAGAGTGGCAAATGCCAAGATGGTGGACAGGGTCAAGAATTTTCAAGGCTGATGGGGTTGCCGGCTGATAGATTATAGCACCGTAATCTAGGCGTGTGCGTACGAGGCTTTGATATAGGTTAATTAAACATTTCCTATCACTACCCCATGTAGTGTGTGACAACACCTTCAAAATGTTCATTGTTTTTAAGCACCTGTCCCTTAAATACTTGATGTGTGGGGTGAAGGTTAGCTTAGTGTCTAATATGAGACCAAGAAACTTGTGCTCGGTCTTTACTGACAGAGGTTGACCATGCAGGTCAATGTCGGAGTCTGGATGGAGGCCCCTCCTTCGGCTGAACAATACACAAGTGCTCTTTTGCGCGTTGAGTATAAAACCATTCTCATTTGCCCATTGAGATACCTTGTTCAACCCTAGTTGAACTTGACGTTGGCTCTTTGAGATGTTGCACGATTTGTAACCAATCTGCACATCATCGACATATATGCAGTAAAAAATATTTCGTGGGAGAGACAGGTGCATGGAATTCATTTTAACTATGAAAAGTGTGCAGCTCAATACACCTCCTTGTGGCACTCCTGTTTCTTGGACAAATACTCGAGATAAGACAGTGCCAACTTGGACACGGAATGTACGGTTGGACAGGTAGCTTTCAATAACTGTCAGCATTCTACCCCGCACACCTAAATGTGAGAGGTCTCGTAATATGCCGAAGCGCCATGCAGTGTCATAAGCCTTTTCCATATCGAGGAACTCAGAAAGAAAAAATTGCTTATGAACAAAAGCGTCGCGAATTTTTGCTTCGATATGGACAAGGTGGTCAGTGGTGGACCGAGCCTCTCGAAACCCACACTGGTATGGGTCAAGTAGGACACTAATTTCAAGAAAGTGCATCAGGCGCCTGTTAATCATTTTTTCAAAAACTTTGCAAATACAGCTGGTTAATGCTATTGGCCTGTAGCTGGAAACTGAGGCCGGGTCCTTGCCTTGTTTTAGGATTGGGATAATGATAGCTTCCTTCCAGGCTGAGGGTAGCTCGCCAGAATAACATATCGCATTATACAGAGAGAGGAGAGCTTTCTGGGTTTCAGTGGGCAAGTGTTTTAACATTTCATATGCCACACGGTCCGGGCCTGGGGCAGATTTATCAGCAGGCAAGTGAGGCCTGCAGTTCAGCCAAACAGAAAGGTTCGTTGTATGCCTCATGTGTTCTGCGCTTGCGCTCTAATCTCTGTTTTTCTATTGCGGTTTTGTATCGTCTGAACCCTTCACTATAGTGTGTTGAGCTGGAGACCTGTTCAAAGTGCGCTCCGAGAGTGTTTTCCTGGTCTTCCAAACTCTTCTTGTATGTTCACTAGAGGAAGCGAATGTGGTCCTCGTCCTGCCACCTTACCAACCATACTCCAGACTTTCGACTCATCTGTGTATGAGTGAATGCCCGATACTAATTTGTGCCAACTTTCTCTTCTCGCCTGTCGGCGCGTCCTCCTTGCTTGCGACTTGACGTTCTTAAAGTTTACAAGATTCTCGGCTGTGGGCGAGTCTCTAAGCAACCTCCATGCCTTATTTTGTTTTTTCCCAGCCTCACGGCACTCATTATTCCACCATGGTACTCGTCGTTTGCTTGATGGTACACATGTTTGGGGAATAGATTTTGTTGCTGCATCAACCAGGAAAGCTGTAAAGTAGCATACAGCATCCTCTATGCTCAATGCCGCCATGTCAGTCCCAGATAATACAGTCATTTTTTGAAACTTTTCCCAATCAGCTTTGTCGGTGAGCCATTTGGGAACTTGTGCAGGACATCTATTTGTTATTGATGTGCTGATAACAATAGGAAAATGGTCACTACCATATGGATCATTAATGTCTTCCCATTTAAGTAGAGGCAGGAGTGATGGGGATATTATGCTGAGGTCTATTGCTGAGTACGTATTGTTAGCGATGTTGTAATATGTTGGCTCCTTCCGATTCAGCAGGTACGCACCGGAAGAAAAAAGGAGCTGTTCAATCAGGCGACCTCGAGCATCCCAGCGAGAGTATCCCCATAGATTGCTGTGTGCATTGAAATCTCCAAGGAGGATATAAGGTTCTGGAAGTTCCTCTATGAGGGACTCGAATTCATGCTTTTCAAGACGGTGTTGTGGAGGTATGTAGAGAGAGCAGATGGTGACGAGCTTATTCAAAAGAACTGCTCGAACAGCCACCGCCTCAAGGGATGTTTGTAGTGTTAGGTGTGTGCATGCAATCCCTTGATTGACTATAATGGCAACACCACCGGATGGCACAATGGCATCATTGCGGTCTTTCCGAAAGATAATGTAATGACGTAAAAAGTTGGTGTGTTTAGGTTTCAGGTGTGTCTCTTGTACGCACAGCACCTTAGGTGTATGTTTGTGTAAAAGTTCCTGGATATCGTCGAGGTTTCTCAACAGTCCTCTGACTTTCCACTGTAGTATTTGTGTCAATTTAATGTAGTGTGGTGCTGTGTGTACAGAGGTGTTGCGTTAGTTTACAGAGCCTTTTGAGGGCACCGTAATTCGAGGTTTTTCTTTTTTGGCGCGCTCCAAGGAGTTGCGCCTATCCTTCGGCGTCTGAAACACCGGAGGAGTGGGACTTGTATCCATCACCTCTTGTGAGGTGGTGGATGGTGCCTGCTGGGCAGGCACATTCACTGAACTTTTGGACCTAACTGCGCCTGCAGTGGTCCCAGGTTCGGCAAAGACCGGGGTCTGCCGGCCCTGTTTGTCAGGTGGCGGAGCAGTACAGGCTGCTCCAGCCGGGGGCGCTGGCGGCACGACCGCGGCCACACACTGTGTGACATTCGTGGGTGCCGAGGCATGTGGCGCGGCGCCCCGGCGCGTCACATCTGCAAAGGAGGGATAAGATGGGTTGTGTAGTGCGAAACGTTGGCGTGCTTCTTGGAATGTGAGATTGAATTTAACCTTGAGTTCTACTATTTGTTTCTGTTTTTTCCATGCGGGGCATGATCGTGAGTAGGCAGCGTGATCTCCTTCACAGTTTGAACAATGAGTTGTTTCTGAGGTGCAGTTGTCTGATATGTGTTGAATGGATGCGCACTTTGCGCAAGTGGCACGCCCTCTGCAACTCTACGATCCATGACCGAAACGTTGGCACTTGAAACATCGACGAGGGTTGGGAATGTATGGTCTTACACGAAGCTTACAATAGCCGGTTTCGATTGATTCTGGTAGGTCACTTGTTCCGAAGGTAATTGTTACGTGTTTTGTAGGGGTCAGTTTGTTGTTGCGCCTTATTGTTATTTGTTAGACTTTGACCACGTTCTGGTCCTGCCAACCTTCGAGCAGCTCACTTTCAGAAAGCTCAGTAAGATCATCATCAGAAATTACGCCACGGACAGTGTTCATGAACCTGTGTGGGCCCACCGAAACAGGGGCTTCCCCAAAGGCTACTAGCTTAGACAGCTTTTCATACTGAGCTTTGTCACGAACCTCCAAAAGAAGATCGCCACTTCCCATCTTTGTCCCTTTATAACCTGGGCCTATTGCTTATGTGAGAGTTTTGGAAACGAGGAAAGGTGAAATGGCTCGGACTGTCTAGTTTTCGTTTTGACTGTGGATTACATGGTACTTTGGGAATGTCGGCTTTGGTGTGTTAAGCAGGAAAGTATCATCGGTGCGCCACATTTTAGGGAGCGATCAGGAAGGAGGGGAAAAGCTTTTGCCATAAAAATACTATAAAGTTCGGCGGCGATGGTGGCCACCCACCACCGAGCCCAACAAGGGGACGCTACAAGGTTGACTAGTGAACACTTGGAGACGCCAGACATGCATCGCCGCTATAACCGAATATAACTACCCAAGGTTGGGTAACTACACAGGGTTAACCCTCGCCGCCAGGAAATTCGGAAGTAAACGGAAAAGAGAAGATGACAGGACAGATAAAAAGAAAGAGATACAGACGAAGATGTACGAAGAGAGTGATAGGAAAAGGCGACTGCCAATTTCCCCTATGTGGGTCAGCCCAGGGGTGCTGTCTACATGAAGCCGGGGACAAAGGGGTGTGTTGCCTCTGCCGGGGGGCCTTAAAGGTCCAATCCCCAAGCATTGGCTCAACCCCCAGGATCCCCTTTTCCCCGGACACGGCAAAGCCACGCACGGCTAGGCGTGGGAGGGAGCCGAAACTCCCTCGTTAGCTCGGGCCCGTGGTGTCGCTACACACCAAACGCCTACTTGCGCAGGCGCCACTGCGGGCGCATTAGCACAAGTACCTCACACGTTCGTACCCTTGCGTCCAAGGGCCGTGAGGCAAGTGCTTTCCAGTGTAGCCACCGCAGCAGAAACCTCTCCGGAGAGGTTGTGCTACGGAATGCCCGGGTATATGATATGAAAATTATAAATTTCTTTTAAAAACGCTAACAATAATTTATTACTAAAAAGCGATTCCCTGCCAACGAACATTGCAGGGTGTAGAGGTATATGTTGTCGGTGTGATGATGAGTAGTTTTTAGTGGCGCAAGGGCCAATTGATGGCCAAAGAGCGCCATTTCAATTGACTACAGATATGAACAATGATATGGTGCGTGGCTGTAAAGGGGCCTTAAAATTCCTCGCTCTAACGCGGGTTAAAACATGAAAGCAATAAAATCATGACAGTGGCGTAACATATGTGTGGTGATAGCTGATGTCAAAATATCATAATAATAAAACCTTGATGAAGATATAGTCACCGCAGCCACGAGCACTCTATAGAGGTCGTGCTACGGATGACCTCGAAATATAAAGGATAAAGGAAAGTGTTTTCTTCTTAGAGTGTCTAACTCTTTACATTAAATTAAAACGGGAAGAACTGTTAATGCCTCACCACATTTATCACACAATGGTGGATCACCACCGGACAAAAGATGTGTGTGTGTGGTGTATGTGTGTCCTATCCTGAGTCTTGTTAGTGTTACCTCTGTTAGACGTGATTTTGATACTGGTGGCCAATGGCCAAGGTGTGGCTTGATAACGTGTAGTTTGTTTTGTGTGTGTGTATCCCACTTGCTCTGCCAGTAGTCCCTGATGTTTCGTTTGAGAGAAGGCTTAAGATCAAGGGAGAAGGCTTAAGATCAAGGGCCGGAATCGATATGGGTGTAGTGGCGGTGCCCTTGTGGACGGATGCAGCACGCTGATCCGCCATCACGTTGCCTTGAATCTCACGGTGCCCTGGCACCCAGCACACTACAACATGTTGTTTGAGTGTGCAGAGTGTGCACAAAATGGAGTAAAATGAGACAAGGACTGGGTTGTTTTGTTTTTCAAGACTGTGCAGAGCCGTTACCACACTGAGAGAGTCTGTATAAAATACTGCTTTTTGTATTTGTAATTGTTTCATGTGTTATCTGCCACCAGTATCGCGTAAGCTTCCGCTGTGAAGATACTTGTGCGGGGATGTAGAAGGCTAGCATCTGAAAAGGATGGGTCAACAGCAGCGTAGGACACAGAGGAGTTAGTCTTGGATGCATCTGTGAAGAACTCAGGACGTGTGTATTTGTGTTGAAGTTCCAGAAAGTATGTTCAGATATGGGCAATAGGTGCATGTTTTGTAACTTCTAGGACACATCGCAGTCTATAGTCTGCCACTGCCACGGTGGCGGGTATGCAACAGGAGCAATCAAACTGTGTACAAATGATACTTCAGTTTCTTCAGCTAGACACTTCAGGCGGATTGAGAAGGGCTGCCTCATCGAAGGCCTGTTTAGAAACAGAGTTGAGCTCGACAAATCATTAATTGTAGAGTATGAGGGGTGCTTCTTGTCTGCTTTCACCTTAAGAAAATAAACAAAGGACATGTAAGTTCTCTGCAGATGAAGCACCCACTCGTTTGACTCAACATAAAGGCTTTCTACGGGGCTGGTGCGAAAAGCACCCGTAGAAAGGCGGATGCCCAAATGGTGCACGGGGTCCAGCATCTTCGAGGCACTTTGAGTAGCAGACTGATAGACAACGGCCCCATATTCTAAGCGGGTGCGAATGAGGCTTCTATAGAGGTTCATGAGGCATTGCCTATCACTACCCCACGTAGTACGTGACAACACTTTTATAACATTCATGGCTTTTAAACATTTTGTTTTTAAATACTTGATGTGCGGTACGAAGGTCAACTTGTGTTCCAAGATTAAGCCTAAGAATTTGTGCTCGGCTTTGACGGACAGACGTTGCCCGTTCAGTCGAATGTCAGGTTCCGAGTGCATGCCTCTCTTTCGGGAGAACAAGACACACTTGCTTTTTTGTGGGTTAAGTCGAAATCCGTTTTCATCTGCCCATTTGGAGACATTATTTAAACCCAGCTGAACCTGCCGCTCACACATGGCCAAGTTGCATGACTTGAAGCCAAGCTGAACGTCGTCGACATATGTACAATAGAACATATTGCGGGGAATGGACAAGTGCAAAGAATTCATTTTGATAATAAAAAGTGTGCAACTGAGCACACCACCTTGTGGCACGCCTGTTTCCTGGACAAATGTTTGGGAGAGAACACTGCCCAGACGGACACGGAATGTCCGGTTTGACAGGTAACTTTCGATTATATGAAACATTCTTCCGCGCACACCAAGGTGCGACAGGTCTCTTAGAATTCCGAAACGCCATGTTGTATCATACGCCTTTACGATATCGAGGAATACAGAGAGAAAATATTGCTTATGAGCGAAGGCGTCTCTGATCTGTGCCTCGATACGAACAAGGTGGTCTGTGGTGGATCTACTTTCTCGGAACCCGCACTGAAATGGGTCGAGCAAATTGTTTCAAGGATATGTACAAGTCGGCAGTTTATCATTTTTTCGAATACTTTGCACAAGCAACTTGTAAGTGCAATAGGCCTATAACTTGAAGCTAAAGAAGGGTCCTTGCCCTCTTTCAAAATGGGAATAATAATAGCCTCTTTCCAGGAGCTAGGGATAGTGCCAGAAAACCAGATAGCATTGTACAACCAAAGTAAGGTTTTTCGTGTTTTGGCTGGTAGGTTTTTAAACATTTCATACACCACACGGTGAGAACCTGGGGCAGAAGTACTGCAGGAGTTTAGAGATGCTCGGAGCTCAGCTAGACTGAAAACTTGGTTATATGCCTCGTATCTAGTGGATTTGTGTTCGAGTTTCTGCTTTTCTATTCTTGTTCTGTATTTTTGGAAAGTGTCAGTATAGTGGTACGAGCCGGATACCAGTTCAAAGTGTGCCCCGTGGAAGTTTGCCTGATCTTCCAAGGTTTCACCCTGAGTGTTTACGAGTGGGAGTGAATGTACTTTTCTTTCTGCTACCCTACGAACCATGTTCCAGACTTTGGCCTCTTGTGTATACGAATTTATTCCTGATACAATCTTGTGCCAACTTTCTCTTCTGGCCTGCCGACGCGTTCTCCTGCCTCGAGATTTTATCTTCTTAAAGCTCTCAAGGTTTTCCGCTGTCGGCGAATTCCGCAGCAACCTCCATGCCCTGTTCTGTTCCTTTCGCGCATTACGAGAGTCTGTGTTCCACCATGGGACGTGTCGTTTGCCGGGCATTTCAGATGTTTGCGGTATGCACTTGGCTGCTGCGTCAGTTAGAAAAGCTGTGAAATACTGCACAGCTTCATCTATGTTTAACCTACATATGTCTGTCCAACTCAAACGTGTAGTGTTATGGAACTGTTCCCAGTCTGCTTTGTTTATCAGCCATTTTGGAACGTGTAGAGGACTTTCATATGTTGTTTGTGAACTCAACACTACAAATAAATGGTTACTACCATATAAATTATTTATGATTTTCCATTTGAGTAGGGGTAGGAGTGAAGGTGATCCGATGCTGAGGTCGATAGATGAGTAAGTTTTGTTGGCAGCATTATAGTATGTTGGCTCTTTCCTATTCAACAAACAGGCACCGGAAGAGAAGAGAAATTGTTCAATTAAACGACCTCGTGCATCACAGCGAGAATCGCCCCCAGTCCACTATGTGCATTTAGGTCCCCAAGAAGCAAATAAGGTTCTGACAGTTCGTCTATTAAAGACTGAAATTCACGTCTTTCAAGACGGTGGTGGGGAAGTACATACAAAGAGCAGATGGTAACGAGTTTGTTTAACAGTACCGCTCGAACAGCCACCGCCTCAAGAGATGTCTGGAGTGGTAAATGTGTACACGCTACTCCTTGGTTAATAATAATGGCTACGCCACCGGATGACGCCACAGCATCATCTCGGTCTTTTCGGTATATGACGTAAGCACGTAAAAAAATTGTATTGGAGAATTTTAGGTGTGTTTCCTGTACACACAGCACTTGAGTTGAGTATTTGTATAAAAGCTCTTGTACGTCGTCGAGGTTCTTAAGCAGTCCTCTGACGTTCCAATGTATAATTTGTGTGTCCATTTTGGAAGCAAAGTAGTGCTGTGTGTACGTTAAGCGAGTGACTTGTTTAAGCTGGAAGGTCGAGCTCAAGTACCAGGGCCACTGTCAGGCCCTGTTATGAGCTTTTTAGTTCTCTTGGCGCGCTCCAGAGAGCCGCGCCGTTCTTTTGGCACCAGGTGTGCCGCCGTATCCATTGCCTCCTTGGAGGCACTGGAAGACCGCTCATGCGAGCTGGTTTTTCGAAGCTTGGGCCTCGCCTGGCGAGGTGAGGCCTTGAGACCCGAGGACTCTGGAGTCTCTGGTCTCTCTTCAATAGTAGGCGGAGTAGACTCAACTACTGCCGCTTTGGGGGCAGGCGCCACAGCCAATGGCTCGCTCTGCGCAGGCCGAAGGAGTGGCGAGGGCTGGTGCGACACTGCCCCCAGGCGCGTCGCATCAGCATATGTGGGGCCATAAAATGGCGAGACTCTTTTTCTTGCTTCTTTAAATGTAATGTTTTCTTTTATCTTTGAAGTGATGATCTCTTTTTCTTTTTTCCAGAAAGAACAGGAACGTGAGTACGCAGCGTGATTACCGCCACAGTTCACACAGTGTGCAGGTGCTTCGCAGTTGTCGGACGCATGGCCCACGACTCCACACAGAGCACAAGTTTTCCGGCCACGACAGCTTTGCGAGCCGTGGCCATATCTCTCACATTGGAAGCAACGGCGAGGGTTGGGAATATATGGTCTCACGGATGTCTTTGTGTACCCAGTCTGAATAGTTTCTGGCAAATCGCTCGAAGCAAAGGTCAGTACTAAGTGTTTCGTTGGGATTTCCTTTTGATCTCTTCTGATCTTAATACGCTGTACGTTTGTCACGTTCTGGCTCTTCCATCCTTCCAGAAGTTCAGCTTCCGTCAGCTCAAGCAAATCTACGTCCGATACGACCCCGCGAGACGAGTTCATGGACCTGTGTGGCGTAATACTGATGGGTGTGTCTCCAAACGTTGTGATGGTGTTCAGTTTATCGAATTGGTCTTTGTCACGTATTTCAAGGAGTAGATCTCCACTGGCCATTTTGGTAACCCTGTACCCGGCACCGAGAGTTTCGGTTAGGCATTTAGAAACTACGAAGGGGGATACAGTTCTGGCTTGCTTGTTAGTTTTTTCGCAGTGTATAACGTGGAAATGAGGAAACATTTGTCTTGGCCGGATGAAAAAATTGATGTCTTCGGTGCGTACCCGCTTTGAGGAGGCGCGATCACTGAGTAAAGGGAATGCTTTATGCATGCTAATTGTATGTTGTTCGGCAGCGTTGGCGGCCACCCACCACGGAGCCCAACGAGGGGACGCTACAAGTTTGCGGATGCTGAAACCTGCAGACGCCAGCCGTACAACACCACTATAACCCAATGCGCCTAGACCAAGGTAGGCTATTTGCACAGGGTTAACCTTTGCCGCCAGGAAAATTGGAAGTAAACAGAAGAGAGAAGTAGACAGGAAAGCTAAAAAAGTAAGAAAGACGAAGATGTAGGGAGAGAGAGATAGGAAAAGGCGACTGCCGATTTCCCTTGAGTGGGTCAGCCCAGGGGTGCCGTCTACGTGAAGCCGGGGCCAAAGGGGTGTGTTGCCTCTGCCGGGGGGCCTTAAAGGTCCAATCACCCAGCGTCGGCTCAACCCCCAGGATTCCCTTTTCCCCGGACACGGCAAAGCCACGCACGGCTAGGCGTGGGAGGGAGTAGAAACTCTCCCGTTAGCTCGGGTCCGTGGTGTCGCTACACACCAAACGCCTACTTGCGCAGGCGCCCCTGCGGGCGTTATTCCGAAGCCTATGCAGTGTTTCAAGTGCCAGAAAATTGGCCACGTGAAGGGCGTTTACAGAAATTCCGAAGCGTGCCCCCGATGCGCTGAACACCACTCAGAAGCCGACTGTAATGCAACTACGTTGAAATGCCCCAACTGCCAAGGAGCTCACAGTGCTTCCTCCAAGGACTGTCCTCAGATTAAGAAAGAGATTTATATTCTGAGGCAAATGGTGCGAGACAACTCGACTCACAGAGAAGCTGCGCAAAAAGTAAGGTGAAGGCGCCGTCATCGTCGAAGGTCCTCACGAAGGACAGTGCAAAATCTGACGAGAAAGTCATAAACTGAAGGGAAATCGACAGGCGTGGCTCTTAGCATGGCAAACATCTGCGCAGAAAGAGAAGAAGCTGGAAGATCTCTCTCTCCAAAGGAATGGCCACCCCTTCAGCCTAGACGATCTGTTGAGCCTCAACAGAAGCCGCCTACACAACCTGTTGAGCCTCAACAGAAGCCGCCTCAAGAACAAGCACAAAATGCTGCAACGACCGGGAAGCCAGATCATCACGTGATGGTGATGCTAAGATCATTAGTGGACACCATTCGCATGTTATTAAACGACATGAATACACCGTCAGCCAAAAGTGCCCTTCAAGTACTGGACGCGCTTAGTCCAGTGCTAGCAGCCCTAGAGTAGACCATGGGTAACCCACCACTGTCTTTCAGGGATGAGGTTCGTAAAGCAGCGATACTGCAGTGGAATGCCAGGGCACTGAGATCGCGCATTGGTGACTTTCGTCGATTTGTGTACGTCAATATGTTTCCCGTAATCGTCATTTGTGAGCCGAGCTTATCGAGTGCAATACGACTCTCGGGGTACGAACCTTTTATGTCGTCTACTGTTACTGAAAGCAGCAAGGTTCTGGTGTACATTCGCCGAGACCTCACTTACATCCTTTAACCTGTACCACCTCATGACGGAAACTAATACGTATGCTTAAGAGTGAAAAAGAGGAGGCTCAACATCACTGTGTTT
This sequence comes from Rhipicephalus microplus, assembly GCF_043290135.1. Lineage (NCBI taxonomy): Eukaryota > Metazoa > Arthropoda > Arachnida > Ixodida > Ixodidae > Rhipicephalus > Rhipicephalus microplus. Next base: position 5,478,340 of record NW_027464590.1, on the reverse strand, counting down.
GGCGCATACCTATCACCATCAAGCCGTTTCGATCAAAAAAGACTACGAGACATCATAGCGTTAACTCCTGACCCGTGTGTTATCATTGGGGATTTCAACGCTCATCATAAATTATGGGGAAGTCAGAATACCAACATGAAGGGCAGAAGCTTGGTGTCTTTTGCCTCCGACAACCAACTTTGGTTACTGAACGATAGCAGTCCTACATTTTTACGGGGCTCCACATACAGTAGCTGTCTCGACTTGGCTTTTGTTTCGCGAGGCCTAGTGAAACATACTGAATGGTTCACGGATATAGAAACGCACGGGAGTGATCACATTCCAACATACGTCAAGATCAGAGAATTGTCGCCTCCTAAAGTGCGCGACATGGTTAAAAGAGTGGACTGGAAAAAATTTCAGTCCCGTATGGAAGACCAATGCCAACAACACGTATCCGATTTACAAGAGGCCATCAATAGCACTGTAAAAGAGACTGTGTGTACGACCCCATGCCCTGTAAGAATCATGGCTATCGACATAGAGCGGGAGCGGCTTCGGGCCTTGCGACGACGAGCTGAAAGAAGGTACCGGCGCACGAAGGACATAGAAGATTTACGGACTGCTAGACGTTTGCAGAAGAAGATCAAACGTTGGTTGGACAAGCTAGAATTCTAACGCTGGATTACTTTCTGTGAGTCACTCGACCCTCGTAAGTCTTTATCGCAGATATGGAGGACGGTTAGAGGTTTGCGGTCATCGCCCATTCAAAAGTCACCATTTAAGGCCTTAGTTCTTCACCAAAATCGACCAGATGTGGACGTTGCTGAAGAGTTCTGTGCCGGATTATCAGGGCAAACTACACCAATATACAGCTCACCACTCTCGAGCAGTTGTCCGCCACCACGTGACTTCTGTATGGACTTCCCGTTCCCCATTCCGGAGCTCAAAGCAGCACTCGCTTCATGCAAACGGACCTCCGCACGGAATCTCCTACAGAGCCCTGTGTCTTCTGGGTGAGCGGGCGAGAATAGCTCTCCTTCAGCTATATAATGATTGTTGGCGAGAGGGCACTGTCCCTTTAAGTTGGAAAACTAGTCGTCTAGTACCATTACTAAAACCTGGCAAATCACCATTGGAACTCTCCTCCTATCGCCGATCGCATTGGCTAGTTGCGTGGGTAAAGTGATGGAGAGTATGATTCTCGGCCGACTCAAGTGGTACTTGGAGTATCATGAGTATCACTACCCAAACGCCATGGTTTGGAGTATCACTACCCAAACGCCATGGCTGACTTTCGACGTGGTCGATCATCGATCAATAGCGTCATCGACCTAATTACGTACGTTGAACACGAGTAAGGCCATAAGCGTCTTTGCATCTCTCTGTTCCTTGACGTCAAAGGAGCCTATGATAACGAAGCCGTCCTAACCACACTAGAAGAAATTGGAGTTGGTGGCCGAATGCTTAAGTGGATACGCAGTTATCTCCAAAGGCGATTCTTTTTTATGACTACAGAGACCGGGAACACGTCTACACATTTCAGTTGTCGTGGCGTCCCTCAGGGTGGTGTACTGAGCCCCGTGCTATTCAATATAACACTAATCGCTCTCCATACGCACCTACCAAACAATATTTATCTATCAACATACGCTGATGACATCTGCATCTGGACATTTGCGGTAACTCGCCTGCAGTTACGAGCGAGAATACAGAGAGCTGCTACTGCAACTGATTTGTATCTACGCATTTGAGGCCTGGAAATTTCCTCCGGAAAGTGCGTTGTTCTGGCATTTACGCGCAAACCTATGTCGAATTACAGTGTCAATTAACGGTCAAAATATACAATATCGTCGATCTCACAAATTCCTGGGTGTCATAGTCGACAGAGACATATCATGGAGCCCTCATGTGTCGTATTTGAAAAAGCGATTGACAGGCATATGCCATCTTTTCAAGTTTCTCGCTGCAAAGACTTGGGGAATGCAGCCTAATGCTATGTTACGACTGTACAGGGTGCTTTTCCTTCGCTTTTTACGATACAGTCTGCCTGTGTTATCAAGCGCCAGCAAAACAAGTCGACGCGTGATACAAAGCGTTCAGGCACAGGCGCTTCGAATATGTCTAGGTCTGCCTCAGGGTGCCTCAACAATGGCGACTATAGCTATAGCCAAAGACCACATCGTGCAGACCCATATTGAAATTGAAGCTTTGAGGACACACTTAAGGCATGTGGGCCGGACTCCCCATCACCACCTAGCCTCTCTACCAGTGGATAGACCTCATACTTCCTTTTGTCGAACACTAACTACACGTGGTGACTCCCTACCAACTGGTTTGACGCCCGCGGCGAGACCTTCAATTCCCCCATGGTGCCTCAAACAGCCAGTCATCAACCTGACAATACCAGGCATCCAGAAAAAACGAGTTTTCTCAATACCAGCCCTCAAGCAACTCGCCTTACTTCTGCTGTACGAGAAGTACGAAGACTGCACCCATGTCTACACCGACGGCTCCGTTCTGCCAAACATCTCAACAGCGGTGGTCGTTATTCCAACGCACGCCACAACCACCAAATTCAGGACAACTCATGCAACTACAACAACGGCAGCAGAGCTTGCAGCGCTTCGCACTGCGCTGCGTTTCATTAACAACCAAACCACGCAACGGTGGACGATTTTCTGCGACTGCAAGGTGGCGCTGCAGTCACTGCTGTCAAATCAACGCCGTGGCCCACACGAGCAGTTGGTATTTGAAACAGCAGAAATGCTACACCATATAAGAGAGAAAGGGCACCACGTTATATTTCAGTGGTTGCCAAGCCACTGTAGAATTATCGGTAACGAACGAGCTGATCAAGCTGCCCATTCGGCCCATACAGAAGACAACGACCAGTCAATACCTCTCTATAGGACGGACGCTGCTAGGAGGCTCCGCATTCTTGCTCACCAACGCTCCATGGCTCTTTGTAATGAGCCTCTCTTTACGCATGCAAGATTACGATCCCTTGATCCAACGTTAAGCATGCAGCTTCCAACAAAAATTCGACGAGATGATTGATTGATATGTGGGGTTTAACGTCCCAAAACCACTATATGATTATGAGAGACGCCGTAGTGGAGGGCTCCGGAAATTTCGACCACCTGGGGTTCTTTAACATGCACCCAAATCTGAGCACATGGGCCTACAACATTTCCGTCTCCATCGGAAATGCAGCCGCCGCAGCCGGGATTCGAACCCGCGCCCTGCGGGTCAGCAGCCGAGAAACTTAGCCACTAGACCACCGCGGTGGGGTAAAAATTCGACGAGGCGACGCTACTTCTCTGTGCAGACTATGGTAGGGAGTCGCGTTTACCCGTGCGTACGCGTTCCGCATATGTACGGCTGACACCGCCGACTGTGCACACTGCGGAGATGAAGAAACAATTCGACATATCCTGTGTTATTGCCCGAAATACAACCTGGAAAGACAACACCTTTCTAATAAACTAAACAGGTTAGATGAGCAGCCGCTGTCAGAAGAAAGTATACTGTGCCATCGTCATGACTCATCGTCACAGAAGAAAGCCGCGCAAGCGCTACTGGGCTTTTTACGAACTACTGGCCTGTCGGAACGCCTCTGAGTGGACTGATTTTGTGTGTGCGTGTGTGTCGGGTTTTTTTCTCATTTATTTTTTAACTCTCCCTTTCTCTTTCAACCCCCGATTCCCCAACCCCAGTGTAGGGTAGCATACCGGATACTAGCATCTGGTTAACCTGCCTGCCTTCCTTTTTTCTCGTTTCTCTCTCTCTCGAGAGAGAGAGAGAGAGAAGTGGGGCGAAGCAGTTCTTTTTGTACAGGAAATTCAATCACGGAAACCTAAAATAACTCCACAAGGAACAATGACCAAAATTCACAAGGATTGCAACATACAGTATGTGCCCTGCATAACTAACTGCTTTCTTATGTGTAAGTATAAATTGAGGGCATAGCAAGCATATTCAGTGGCATCGGGCTCCACTGCAGTGAGATGTGCTAGAAAAAATATGCTGAGCAATAAACGCGATAAAAAGCGCACTGTGGCAGAATCATTATACCTTTCGTGCCGTACACATGAACCTTACTTTACCCTTTCAGCTTGCTAGCGCAGGCAAATAAAAAAGCGCAGCTCCAAGTTGATAATGTTTATTTAGCTTTATTCATCGACCAATCTAAGTGAATGTCAAGTTCTACGCTTAAGTGTGCATCAACGCAGCTGCATGTGTATTTCTGCAGATCTACCATGGTAGTCATTCGATTAGTTTATTAAAAGGAATATAGTACGACGCGCAACAACATATACATATTTTATCTGTATTGCACAAAAAACTCAATGCCACTGAGCATACATGACAGTATGCGCATTGAGAAGGTATTCAGTGCAGGTAACTTGTAAAATTAGGTGCTGTACAGTTACGTATTAAAATGCGAATGATACTAGTGTTATTGAACTAGCTCACATTGACACGCTTATATGATGGAAGAATTGGCTATTGGGTCATTCCACGTCAGACGTCCCAGCCATTTTGGCAACCACCTCAAAAGTATTCGAAAAAGATCGCGCTGATTTGACTGCCAAAGGTAACTGCTGGAGTATTGCGCAGACAAATAATTTTTGGTCGCTTGGCGGCCTCCTGTACTTCCCGAAATCTCGTCTGGATGTTTGTGAAAAAAATTACTTCATAAGTACCTTTTCTTCTTCCGTACCAAATTTGGTGTACAAGTTAAGTGAAGGGCATGCGTAAAGTGTTTGAAGCTCAGTAATATTTTTACCATTTTTCGACCACATACGCCTCAAATAATTTAGCCGAAATGTGTTATATCTGAATTTTTTCTACATCAATACTGCACTTTCAATTAATCTTTGAGGAGTGAATACTTAATCCACATATGGTATATTTGGAGGAAAAAAATTTTAGACCACTCAAGCTGTCAAACTTTACGAGAAAAAATCGCGAATTTCACAAAATAGTTGTTTTGTCTATAATGAGACGCAACTTGCACCATGTGGTGGTTGAAATAAAATTGGCTTTGTACCTAAATCGAAATCAAATAAACAGTTCTTTTCATGCGCCAAATTTTGTCATGGCAATTTATGTTTTGAGAAAAAGATCACAGTATATTCACGGAGTGAATGATGATAAGTGGGGCGTAGTGTTCATCCGTCCGGACGCACAAACGGATGGACAGACAGCCCGACGCAAGTATGGATGGACAGAAAGACGGACGGACTCTGGGAGAGACCTACACACGGAAGCCCGGACGGATCGATGCACAGACGAACGGAGGAAAGCACAAATGTACGGACGAGCGCTTCGCCCCACGAATCATCATTTTGTCCGAGTATATGCTGTGAACACCACTAACGCTATCTATTGTGCAACTCATAAAGTGGCTACATAATACTAGTACGACTACAGAGGAGGGAACGACCCACGGCCTCAAGAGCTTTGCCTCTAAATGATTTCTGAAGTTCCAAGTTACCCATTCGCCAATTGGTCATTCGGCAGCCGACGCCTCGAAGTTCCCTATTGCCGTTGATGGGAAAATTCAAAAATTATTTTATTCCTTGAAATTGAAATTGTAATAATGAAACTTGTCACATACAAAGAACTGTTTATTTGTTTTCAATTCAGACAAAAGGTGATTTTCAATAGGACCACCACATGGTGCGAATTGTGTTTCAATACGGACAAAAATAAATTCTGTGAAATGAGTGATTTTTTCTCGTAGAGGTTAACAGCTTCAGATGTCTAAAAATATTTTTCATCAAAATATCTTTTCTGTGAAGTAAGTATATTCACAGCTCAGAGATTCATACAAAGTGCCGTATCGCAATGAGAAAATGCAAACATAACAAATTTGGCTAAATTCTTGCAGACGTATGTGCCCGAAAATTTGTATTACTATTACTGAGTTTCAAACATCTTTCATAAGCCCCATTACTTAGCATGTACCAAACTTGGTATAAAAAACGAACGGTAGTTGTAAAATATTTTTTTTACAAACAACACTCAAACAACATTATGGAAAGTTCAAAAGGCAACCACGTGACAAAAAACTTTTTTTCTCTCCGAAGTATTCAAGCAGTTCACCGTTTTGCATAGCCGAAAACACATTTGCATAGCCAAAAAATTTGCCGGGAAATTTGGAATAAAATACCTTTGTTACTTTGACTCAATCACCATTGCATACTGATAAATTAGGGTCATTTGATTCAATCATGCTGGCAGGCTGAGAAAGCATAACTCCTTCCCGATGCAGCGTAGGCTGTTCAGTGGCTGTGCGTGTTGTGTTCCCAGATAAGTATATGCTGCGCAGTCTTACATTTTGGCTGCAACACATGCTTAGATACCGTGCAGTATGTACAATATAAAGTGTTTTTTTTCAACAAAAACACTAATTAAACGCTTCACATAGCGAAAATATTTTAACATCTGAAGTAGTTAGCGAAGTTAAACGCCAAAGCGAGGCGATGACAATAAAACTCTTGATAACAAGAATATTTTGAAAGATACACATGATGGAAACATTCTGAGTAAAATGTGCTCGAACGTTAGCAGTTATGTTCAAACAAGCGTTTGCAGTGTTCAAGTAGGCAATTCGACCACACACACAGACAAAAGGTCTGTTCAAACAAAAGTCCAGCTTCAGTGCTCGATCCGCTACACAGGCACGGCTGTCGGGAGTGTCACGCTACGTTGCGGGTGAACGAAAATGCCAGTGAAGACCAATTCAACGAAATTGAATGTATTAGCAAGTAGGGAAACTTCGCCAGGCGCACCTAACGCGAAGCAATGTGCTGTGTTGTCACCCGATGCATCAACCCGAGTTATCACGGTAGTGTTACCACACAAAACAAAAAAAGAACCGAAAAGAACGACATGGACTCCACGCCCTTGTTTTCCGTTCTCGGTCTTTTTGTGCAATAAGAAAAAAAGGGAGTAAATGAACTACCAACATGCCCAAGGATATGAGTCTTAGATACGGTTGATGCTTAGAGCTAACATGCGCCGTCCCCACACATGTAATAATTAAAATTGATCTGCATCACGAGCGGGCCCCGTTAAAGACGGCTGCCAACAAAGGGAACTACAAAAGTCTGTTCAATTTTTTCGCTGAACCTCAGCGGCGCACGCTCACTCTGCTTTCTACTCCAAACAATCTAAACAAACAAACAAAAAAACCTGCCCACAATCACACTTCGCCATCATCCCCGTGAAACAGTTCGGGCAAATATTCTCGCTAAGTAAACAAATGCTGATTTGTCATCAACTAGTTGAAAACAAAATTGTTTGAAGGCGTTATTCTCGTGTTCACGCACTTAACAAAGCGCTGAACGGAACAACGTGGGAGCGGTACTCACTATTTCACTTCGAGTGCTCCACAGTTTGAATCAACAGGTCCAGTCTTCAGGATGGTGCACCTTCGCAATAATCAGCACTGACAGAACACACAGGTCGAGCACAGAGCGCAGGCACATTTCAAACTAAACACCGACTAATTAACTCTACCGATCAAGAAGTCACGTGCACCACACGCACACACACGGGAGGGTTTTTTGCCAGCGCACGCAGTGAACCGTGAAACGACGCCGGGCCCTTTCCCTCGCTCAGCGCCTGGGTGAGCAGCAACACCGGGTAGCTACGGTTGTCAAGGTGACGAGACCTCATGGCGTCGGTGCGCTCTCAGACCGGCTAGGTGCGGTTTAACGCTAGCTCCGGCCATCTACTGATAGCGCGGGCGCTGCTTTTTTTTGCTTTTTTTGCGGCAGTGATCTGTTGCAGTATACTCATTTCTTAACAGTGCATCTGAATTGCAGTGAACATTGTGATGGTGCAGTGCGGCCAGCACGAGCTACCAGACAGAACGCGCATTTGTGATATTCAGGAGCAATTTTTAGCGCACCTTTACCGACCTAGTCTAGTGAATACTGGTAAAACAGCTAAGCTGATGCTTTTTACTTAGCTCTATGGGTCTTTAGGGAGTGCTCATTCATGGTCACGCAGGCGATATTTTATCAGCACTTTCCTTTCCGGTAAAGGCATTGCAACATTGCATGCATCGGCTGTCACAGTATTCAATGAGAACATATTGCCACGTGCGTACTGCTAGCAAGACGAAGACGACAGCGCATACGCGCATCTGCACGATTTTATGCAGCAGGTAATAACAAGAAAGAAGAGGAATGCTCTGGCGCGCAGTAAATAAAAATACTAACATAGATACCTTGAAAGTACTACAGTGGAATTGTAGGTCTTTGATTTCTGCTTCTACTGATTTACTTTGCTTAATTAATCAGTTATATCCGGATATAATCTTATTACAAGAAACCTGGCTTAACCCCGTTAAGAATTATCCTTTAAACAATTTTAGAGCATTTCGGTTAGACCGTCCATCACTAGGAGGTGGTCTAATTATACTAGTCTCGAATAAATTTTGCCGCACAGCGAGCATAGCTTTTCAGCTTATGTCCACAGGCTGTGAAATTTTGGCAATAGACCTCTGTCTGCCAGGTCACCACCCTTTTTCACTTATAAACGCATATTTTCCAACGGGTTTGCATAATACTCAACAATTAGATACTGCCTTAGCTAATTGCAAGAATGATTTCCTTCTGACTGGTGGTTTCAAGTCACATCATGTTTCATGGGTATTTCGAACAGACCCTACTGGTACTCTTCTGTGGGATTGGATGATTAATAAAAATCTTACCTGACTAGATCTCACGTTTTGCAGTCCAAGTGTTTCAATAAAGTCTTGGAAAACAATTGATTTCTCTTCAAACAGTGACTATCTTCCTGTATACTTTGAAATCTCATGTGCTGTGAAATCTATTGAAAGGACAGAAAAAACATTGATCAATTACAAAAAATTTAAAGACTGCTTGCGTTCCAACATTAGGGCAGTGTCCAGTGGTCAAAATGAAGACCTCGGCAGAAATCTCTGTTCTGCTTTAAAAATCTTCAAGAACACTTCAGAATTTGTAATTGATTCGTCGTCATCCAAAAGTGCCCAACCTAGTAGATGGTGGAATGATGAGTGCACACGAGATTATAGAAGAAGAAAAGCTGCATGGAAAAGACATATGTAATCAGATGATGATGATGATGTGTGGTGCTTTGTGGCGCAAGGGCCAATTGATGGCCAAAGAGCGCCATTTCAATGAGTATAGAGATGCAGACAATGATATGTTGCGTGGCTGTATAGGGGCCTTAAAATTCCTCGCGATAATGCGGGTAAAAACATAAGTATTAAAGACATGACAGTGGCGTGATATGCGTATTAAAAAGGGTGACAAAGGTTTTGATAATAAACACGTAAAAATATTTGGCACTAGCACACTTGCCTCATCAGTGCCCTTGTGTCCAAGGGCTGCGAGGCAAGTGCTTTTAAATGTAATCACAGCAGCAGCGACCTCTCTTGAGAGGTCACGCTACGCAATGCCTGGGTATAATACATGGTAAAAATTAACATCTCTTAAAAAAGCTAACAATGATTTATGGGTGAAAAGTGGTTCCCTACCGACAAACATTGCAGGGTGTAACGGTATATGTTGTCGGTAGGGTAATGGGAAGTGTTGTCTTCTTAGAGTGTCTAACAGTTTACATTGGATTAAAACGTGATGATGATGATGTGTGGTGTTTTATGGCGCAAGGGCCAATTGATGGCCAAAGAGCGCCATTTCAATGAGTATAGAGATGCGGACAATGATATGTTGCGTGGCTGTATAGGGGCCTTAAAATTCCTCGCGATAATGCGGGTAAAAACATAAGTATTAAAGACATGACAGTGGCGTGATATGCATATTAAAAAGGGTGACAAAGGTTTTGATAATAAAAACATGTAAAAATATTTGGCACTAGCACACTTGTCTCATCAGTGCCCTTGTGTCCAAGGGCTGCGAGGCAAGTGCTTTTAAATGTAATCACAGCAGCAGCGACCTCTCTTGAGAGGTCACGCTACGCAATGCCTGGGTATAATACATGGTAAAAATTAACATCTCTTAAAAAAGCTAACAATGATTTATGGGTGAAAAGTGGTTCCCTACCGACAAACATTGCAGGGTGTAAAGGTATATGTTGTCGGTAGGGTAATGGGAAGTGTTGTCTTCTTAGAGTGTCTAAATCTTTACATTGGATTAAAACGTGAAGAACTGTTAAAACCTCACCACATTGATCACACAATGGTGGATCACCACCGGATAAAAGATGTGTGTGTGTCGTGTATGTGTGCCCTATCCTGAGTCTTGTTAGTGTTACCTCTGTTAGACGTGATTTTGATACTGGTGGCCAATGGCCAAGGTGTGGCTTGATAACGTGTAGTTTGTTTTGTGTGTGTGTATCCCACTTGCTCTGCCAGTAGTCCCTGAGGTTTAGTTTGAGAGACGGCTTAAGATCAAGGGCCGGGATTGATATGGATGTAATGGCGGTGCTCTTATGGACGGATGCAGCGAGCTGATCCGCCCTCACGTTGCCTTGGATCTCACGGTGCCCTGGCACCCAGCACACTACAACATGTTGTTTGTGTGTGTAGAGTGTGCACAAAATGGAGTAAAGTGAGACAAGGACTGGGTTTTTTTGTTTTTTAAGACTGTGCAGAGCCGTTACCACACTGAGGGAGTCTGTATATATTACTGCTTTTTGTATTTGTAATTGTTTGATGTGTTTAGCTGCCACCAGTATCGCGTAAGCTTCCGCTGTGAATATACTTGTGCGTGGATGTAGAGGGCCAGCATCCGAAAAGGATGGGCCGACAGCAGCGTAGGACACAGAGGAGTTAGTCTTGGAGGCATCTGTGAAGAACTCAGGACATGTGTATTTGTGTTGAAGTTCGAGAAAGTATGTTCGGATATGGGCAATAGGTGCATGTTTTGTAACCTCTAGGAAAGACACATCGCAGTCTATAGTCTGCCACTGCCACGGTGGCGGGTATGCTACAGGAGCCATTAAACTATGTTCAAGTGACACTTCAGTTTCTTCAGCTAGACACTTCAGGCGAATTGAGAAGGGCTGCCTCATCGAAGGCCTGTTTTGAAACAGTGTTGAGCTCGACAAATCATTAATTGTAGAGTATGAGGGGTGCTTCTTGTCTGCTTTCACTTTTTAAGGAAATAAACAAAGGACATGTAAGTTCTCTGCAGATGAAGCGACCACTCATTTGACTCAACATAAAGGCTTTCTACGGGGCTGGTGCGAAAAGCACCCGTAGAAAGGCGGATGCCCAAATGGTGCACGGGGTCAAGCATCTTCAAGGCACTTTGAGTGGCAGACTGATAGACAACGGCCCCATAATCTAAGCGCGTACGAATAAGGCTTCTATAGAGGTTCATGAGGCATTGCCTATCACTACCCCACGTAGTACGTGACAACACTTTTATAACATTCATGGCTTTTAAACATTTTGTTTTTAAATACTTGATGTGCGATACGAAGGTCAACTTGTTGTCCAAGATTAAGCCTAAGAATTTATGCTCGGCTTTGACGGACAGACGTTGCCCGTTCAGCCGAATGTCAGGTTCAGAGTGCATGCCTCTCTTTCGAGAGAACAAGACACACGTGCTTTTTTGTGGGTTAAGTCGAAATCCGTTTTCGTCTGCCCATTTGGAGACCTTATTTAAACCCATCTGAACCTGCCGCTCACACATGGCTAAGTTGCATGACTTGAAGCCAAGCTGAACGTCGTCGACATATGTACAATAGAACATCATGCGGGGAATGGAGAAGTGCAAAGAATTCATTTTGATGATAAAAAGTGTGCAACTAAGCACACCACCTTGTGGCACGCCTGTTTCCTGGACAAATGTTTGGGAGAGCACACTGCCTAGACGGACACGGAATGTCCGGTTTGACAGGTAACTTTCGATTATATGAAACATTCTTCCGCGCACACCAAGGTGGGACAGGTCTCTTAGAATTCCGAAACGCCATGTTGTATCATACGCCTTTTCGATATCGAGGAACACAGAGAGAAAATATTGTCTATGGACGAAGGCGTCTCTTATCTGTGCCTCGATACGAACGAGGTGGTCTGTGGTGGATCTACTTTCTCGAAACCCGCACTGAAATGGGTCGAGCAAATTGTTTGTTTCAAGAATATGTAGAAGTCGGCAGTTTATCATTTTTTCGAATACTTTGGACAAGCAGCTTGTAAGTGCAATAGGCCTATAACTTGAAGCTAAAGAAGGGTCCTTGCCCTCTTTCAAAATGGGAATAATAATCGCCTCTTTCCAGGAGGTAGGGATAGTGCCAGAAAACCAGATAGCATTGTATAAAGAAAGTAAGGTTTTTCGTGTTTCGGCTGGTAGGTTTTTTAACATTTCATACACCACACGGTCAGAACCTGGGGCAGAAGTACTGCAGGAGTTTAGAGATGTTCGGAGCTCAGCTAGGCTGAAAGCTTGGTTATATGCCTCGTATCTAGTGGATTTGTGTTCTAGTTTCTGCTTTTCTATTCTTGTTCTGTATTTTTGGAAAGTGTCAGTATAGTGGGACGAGCTGGATACCCGTTCAAAGTGTGCACCGAGGAAGTTTGCCTGATCTTCCAAGGTATCACCCTGAGTGTTTACGAGTGGAAGTGTGTGTACTTGTTTTCCTGCTATCCTACTGACCATGTTCCAGACTTTAGCCTCCTGTGTGTATGAAGTGATCCCTGACAAAAACTTCTGCCAGCTTTCTCTTCTGGCCTGCCGACGCGTTCTCCTGCCTTGAGACTTTATTTTCTTAAAGCTCGCAAGGTTTTCCGCTGTCGGCGAGTTGCGCAGCAACCTACATGCCCGGTTCTGTTCCTTTCGCGCATTACGACACTCTGTGTTCCACCATGGGACGTGTCGCTTGCCGGGCTGTCCAGATGTTTGTGGGATGCATTTGGCTGCTGTGTTAATAAGGAGAGCTGTGAAGTACTGCACAGCTTCATCTATGCTTAGCGTACATATGTCAGTCCAAGATAAGTGAGCTTTGTTATGGAACTGTTCCCAGTCGGCTTTGTGTATAAGCCATTTGGGAACTCGTGGAGGATATTCGTATGATGTTTGTGTACTCAAAACGACAGGAAAATGGTCGCTTCCGTAGGGATTATTTAGAACTTTCCATTGGAGTAATGGAACAAGTGATGGAGATGCGATGCTGAGATCTATGGAAGAGTAGGTTTTGTTGGCCAGGTTATAATATGTTGCCTGTTTCCTATTCAACAGACAGGCGCCGGAGGAAAAAAGGAACTGTTCAATAAGACGACCTCGTGCGTCGCAGCGAGAATCACCCCATAGACTGCTATGAGCATTCAGGTCACCAAGGACCAGATAAGGTTCGGGTAGTTGGTCTATTAAGGACTCGAATTCTCGTTTTCCAAGACGGTGTTGTGGGGGTATGTACAGAGAGCAGATGGTGACGAGCTTGTTGAAAAGAACTGCCCGAACAGCCACTGCCTCTAGTGTTGTTTGCAGTGGTAAATGTGCGCATGCTACTTTTTGATTAACAATAAAGGCTACACCGCCGGATGATGCCGCAGCATCATCTCTCTCCTTTCGGAAGAGAACATACCGACGCAAAAAATTCGTGTTTTTAGATTTTAAATGAGTTTCCTGTACACACAGCACTTTCGGCGAATGTTTGCAAAAGAGCTCTTGAACATCATCGAGGTTTCTGAGGAGTCCTCTGACGTTCCAATGTATTATTTGTGTTGCCATATTGGAGGTAACTTAGTGCTGTGTGTAAGGAGCAATGGGTGTGTCTGCTTCTTAAGCTAAGCGTTAAGACTCAAAGAACAGGGCCGTCGCCGGGCCCCGTTATTGGCTTTTTATTTCGTTTGGCGCGCTCCAGGGAGCTACGCCGATCTTTCTGCACCAGGGGTGCCGTGGTGTTTATTGCCTCCTCAGAGGCACTGGATGCCCGCATTTGCGAGCTGAAGTTTTGGGCTTGGGACCTCGCCTGGTGAGACGAGGCCTTCATATCGGCCGACCCTGGGGTCTCCTTCACCTCGGGGGGCGAAACCTTCGGTCCTCTTGGGCTAGAGGTCGAAGGAACCTCCTTTGGTGCTGGGATACCCTGGCCGCTGCAAGAGCTTGCAGCGGCCTTGGTTGTCGCCGTGGGGAGGAGTGGCAGGGCAGCCTTGGCTGTTCCCACCGTGGGTGGGGGCATTGGCGACCGCCTGGGCACACTGTGCCTGGCATGGGCAGTTGCCGCAGGCCGTTGTAGTGCTGCCCCCTGTTGCACTACATCGGAAAACGATGGTTTGTTTGTGAAAAGCCCAGATACTTGTTGACGGGCTTCTCGGAAAGTGATGTTTTGAGTGATTTTGATTGTAACAATTTCTTTTTCCTTTTTCCATGTTGGACAGGTTCGAGAGTATGCGGGATGGGCACCATCGCAGTTTGCGCAGTGGGCCCCATCCTCCACCTTACACTCGTCCGTAGCGTGTCCTGTGGTGGCACACTTTCCGCAGGTGAGTTGGCCGCGGCAACTCTGAGAGCCGTGACCAAAACGCTGGCATTTGAAGCAACGTCGTGGGTTGGGAATGTAAGGTCTCACATTCAACTTCAAGTATCCTGTTTCGAGATGTTCAGGCAGGGTGCTGGTGCAAAATGTCACAATTATGTGTTTTGTTGGGATTTCCTTCTTATCACGCCTAATTTTGATTCTTTGCACTTGTGTCACCTGCTGGTCGTTCCAGCCCTCGAGGAGCTCACCTTCAGTCAGGTCAAGCAAGTCTTGGTCAGATACAACTCCTCGGGAAGTGTTGAGTGAGCGGTGTGGTGTAATTGAGATAGGTATGTTTCCAAACGATTCTAGTTTTGAGAGGTTTTCGTACTGGCTCTGACTTTTTACCTCGAGGAGGAGATCCCCACTGGCCATTCTTGTAGCCTGGTAACCTGGTCCAAGTGTAGTGGTGAGGCATTTGGAAACAACGAAAGGCGAAATAGTTCTGGCGTTCTTTTCAGCGGTTTCACAATGGATTACATGGTAGCGGGGAAAGGTTTCTTTCGGTTTGCTGAAATACTTGCAAAAGTCTTCGGTGCGCCCTCTCTTCGGGAGAGGACGATCATGCAATGGAGGGAGAGAAGAGAAAGCCATAAACTAAATGTGAGTTCGGCAGCCATGCCAGCCGCCCACCATGGAGCCCAACACGGAGACGTGACAAGTCCTAAATATATATGAGGCATGTCAACGTCAGCTGTACACAGCCGCTATAACCAAATGTATTGTGCCCAAGACAGAGCACATACACAAGGTTAACCCTTGCCGCCAGGAAAAATCGGAAGTAAATAGAAGAGAGAAGAAGACAGGATAGATTTAAAGACGAGAAAAGACTAAGATGTAGAGAGAGAGAGAAATAGGAAAAGGCGACTACCGATTTCCCCTGGGTGGGTCAGCCCAGGGGTGCCGTCTACGTGAAGCCGGGGCCAAAGGGGTGTGTTGCCTCTGCCGGGGGGCCTTAAAGGTCCAATCACCCAGCGTCAGCTCAACCCCCAGGATCCCCTTTTCCCCGGACACGGCAAAGCCACGCACGGCTAGGCGTGGGAGGGAGTAGAAACTCCCCCGTTAGCTCGGGTCCGTGGTGTCGCTACACACCAAACGCCTGCTTTAACAGGCGCCCCTGCGGGGAGGATTAAAACGTGAAGAACTGTTAAAGGCTCACCACATTTATCACACAATGGTGTACCACCACCGGATAAAAGATGTGTGTGTGTCGTGTATGTGTACCCTATCCTGAGTCTTGTTAGTGTTACCTCTGATAGACGTGATTTTGATACTGGTGGCCAATGGCCAAGGTGTGGCTTGATAACGTGTAGTTTGTTTTGTGTGTGTGTATCCCACTTGCTCTGCCAGTAGTCCCTGAGGTTTAGTTTGAGAGACGGCTTAAGATCAAAGGCCGGGATTGATATGGATGTAATGGCGGTGCTCTCATGGACGGATGCAGCGAGCTGATCCGCCCTCACGTGGCCTTGGATCTCACGGTGCCCTGGCACCCAGCACACTACAACATGTTGTTTCTGCGTGTAAAGTGTGCACAAAATGGAGTAAAATGAGACAAGGACTGGGTTTTTTTTGTTTTTTAAGACTGTGCAGAGCCGTTACCACACTGAGGGAGTCTGTATAAATTACTGCTTTTTGTATTTGTAATTGTTTGATGTGTTTAGCTGCCACCAGTATCGCGTAAGCTTCCGCTGTGAAGATACTTGTGCGTGGATGTAGAGGGCCAGCATCCGAAAAGGATGGGCCGACAGCAGCGTAGGACACAGAGGAGTTAGTCTTGGAGGCATCTGTGAAGAACTCAGGACATGTGTATTTGTGTTAAAGTTCCAGAAAGTATGTTCGAATATGGGCAATAGGTGCATGTTTTGTAACCTCTAGGAAAGACACATCGCAGTCTATATTCTGCCACTGCCACGGTGGCGGGTATGCTACAGGAGCCATTAAACTGTGTTCAAGTGACACTTCAGTTTCTTCAGCTAGACACTTCAGGCGAATTGAGAAGGGCTGCCTCATCGAAGGCCTGTTTTGAAACAGAGTTGAGCTCGACAAATCATTAATTGTAGAGTATGAGGGGTGCTTCTTGTCTGCTTTCACCTTAAGGAAATAAACAAAGGACATGTAAGTTCTCTGCAGATGAAGCGACCACTCATTTGACTCAACATAAAGGCTTTCTACGGGGCTGGTGCGAAAAGCACCCGTAGAAAGGCGGATGCCCAAATTGTGCACGGGGTCAAGCATCTTCAAGGCACTTTGAGTGGCAGACTGATAGACAACGGCCCCATAATCTAAGCGGGTGCGGATGAGGCTTTTATAGAGGTTCATGAGGCATTGCCTATCACTACCCCACGTAGTACGTGACAACACTTTTATAACATTCATGGCTTTTAAACATTTCGTTTTTAAATACTTGATGTACGGTACGAAGGTCAACTTGTTGTCCAAGATTAAGCCTAAGAATTTATGCTCGGCTTCGACGAACAGACGTTGCCCATTCAGTCGAATGTCAGGTTCCGAGTGCATGCCTCTCTTTCGAGAGAACAAGACACACGTGCTTTTTTGTGGGTTAAGTCGAAATCCGTTTTCATCTGCCCATTTGGAGACCTTATTTAAACCCAGCTGAACCTGCCGCTCACACATGGCCAAGTTGCATGACTTGAAGCCAAGCTGAACGTCGTCGACATATGTAGAATAGAACATATTGCGGGGAATGGACAAGTGCAAAGAATTCATTTTGATAATAAAAAGTGTGCAACTAAGCACGCCACCTTGTGGCACGCCTGTTTCCTGGACAAATGTTTGAGAGAGCACACTGCCCAGACGGACACGGAATGTCCGGTTTGACAGGTAACTTTCGATTATATGGAACATTCTTCCGCGCACACCTAGGTGGGACAGGTCTCTTAGAATTCCGAAACGCCATGTTGTATCATACGCCTTTTCGATATCGAGGAACACAGAGAGAAAATATTGTTTATGGACAAAGGCGTCTCTGATCTGTGCCTCGATACGAACAAGGTGGTCTGTGGTGGATCTACTTTCTCGAAACCCGCACTGAAATGGGTCGAGCAAATTGTTTGTTTCAAGGATATGTACAAGTCGGCAGTTTATCATTTTTTCGAATACTTTGCACAAGCAGCTTGTAAGTGCAATAGGCCTATAACTTGAAGCTAAAGAAGGGTCCTTGCCCTCTTTCAAAATGGGAATAATAATCGCCTCTTTCCAGGAGGTAGGGATAGTGCCAGAAAACCAGATAGCATTGTATAAAGAAAGTAAGGTTTTTCGTGTTTCGGCTGGTAGGTTTTTTAACATTTCATACACCACACGGTCAGAACCTGGGGCAGAAGTACTGCAGGAGTTTAGAGATGTTCGGAGCTCAGCTAGGCTGAAAGCTTGGTTATATGCCTCGTATCTAGTGGATTTGTGTTCTAGTTTCTGCTTTTCTATTCTTGTTCTGTATTTTTGGAAAGTGTCAGTATAGTGGGACGAGCTGGATACCCGTTCAAAGTGTGCACCGAGGAAGTTTGCCTGATCTTCCAAGGTATCACCCTGAGTGTTTACGAGTGGAAGTGTGTGTACTTGTTTTCCTGCTATCCTACTGACCATGTTCCAGACTTTAGCCTCCTGTGTGTATGAAGTGATCCCTGACAAAAACTTCTGCCAGCTTTCTCTTCTGGCCTGCCGACGCGTTCTCCTGCCTTGAGACTTTATTTTCTTAAAGCTCGCAAGGTTTTCCGCTGTCGGCGAGTTGCGCAGCAACCTACATGCCCGGTTCTGTTCCTTTCGCGCATTACGACACTCTGTGTTCCACCATGGGACGTGTCGCTTGCCGGGCTGTCCAGATGTTTGTGGGATGCATTTGGCTGCTGTGTTAATAAGGAGAGCTGTGAAGTACTGCACAGCTTCATCTATGCTTAGCGTACATATGTCAGTCCAAGATAAGTGAGCTTTGTTATGGAACTGTTCCCAGTCGGCTTTGTGTATAAGCCATTTGGGCACTCGTGGAGGATATTCGTATGATGTTTGTGTACTCAAAACGACAGGAAAATGGTCGCTTCCGTAGGGATTATTTAGAACTTTCCATTGGAGTAATGGAACAAGTGATGGAGATGCGATGCTGAGATCTATGGAAGAGTAGGTTTTGTTGGCCAGGTTATAATATGTTGCCTGTTTCCTATTCAACAGACAGGCGCCGGAGGAAAAAAGGAACTGTTCAATAAGACGACCTCGTGCGTCGCAGCGAGAATCACCCCATAGACTGCTATGAGCATTCAGGTCACCAAGGACCAGATAAGGTTCGGGTAGTTGGTCTATTAAGGACTCGAATTCTCGTTTTCCAAGACGGTGTTGTGGGGGTATGTACAGAGAGCAGATGGTGACGAGCTTGTTGAAAAGAACTGCCCGAACAGCCACTGCCTCTAGTGTTGTTTGCAGTGGTAAATGTGCGCATGCTACTTTTTGATTAACAATAAAGGCTACACCGCCGGATGATGCCGCAGCATCATCTCTCTCCTTTCGGAAGAGAACATACCGACGCAAAAAATTCGTGTTTTTAGATTTTAAATGAGTTTCCTGTACACACAGCACTTTCGGCGAATGTTTTCAAAAGAGCTCTTGAACATCATCGAGGTTTCTGAGGAGTCCTCTGACGTTCCAATGTATTATTTGTGTTGCCATATTGGAGGTAACTTAGTGCTGTGTGTAAGGAGCAATGGGTCTGTCTGCTTCTTAAGCTAAGCGTTAAGACTCAAAGAACAGGGCCGTCGCCGGGCCCCGTTATTGGCTTTTTATTTCGTTTGGCGCGCTCCAGGGAGCTACGCCGATCTTTCTGCACCAGGGGTGCCGTGGTGTTTATTGCCTCCTCAGAGGCACTGGATGCCCGCATTTGCGAGCTGAAGTTTTGGGCTTGGGACCTCGCCTGGTGAGACGAGGCCTTCATATCGGCCGACCCTGGGGTCTCCTTCACCTCGGGGGGCGAAACCTTCGGTCCTCTTGGGCTAGAGGTCGAAGGAACCTCCTTTGGTGCTGGGATACCCTGGCCGCTGCAAGAGCTTGCAGCGGCCTTGGTTGTCGCCGTGGGGAGGAGTGGCAGGGCAGCCTTGGCTGTTCCCACCGTGGGTGGGGGCATTGGCGACCGCCTGGGCACACTGTGCCTGGCATGGGCAGTTGCCGCAGGCCGTTGTAGTGCTGCCCCCTGTTGCACTACATCGGAAAACGATGGTTTGTTTGTGAAAAGCCCAGATACTTGTTGACGGGCTTCTCGGAAAGTGATGTTTTGAGTGATTTTGATTGTAACAATTTCTTTTTCCTTTTTCCATGTTGGACAGGTTCGAGAGTATGCGGGATGGGCACCATCGCAGTTTGCGCAGTGGGCCCCATCCTCCACCTTACACTCGTCCGTAGCGTGTCCTGTGGTGGCACACTTTCCGCAGGTGAGTTGGCCGCGGCAACTCTGAGAGCCGTGACCAAAACGCTGGCATTTGCAGCAACGTCGTGGGTTGGGAATGTAAGGTCTCACATTCAACTTCAAGTATCCTGTTTCGAGATGTTCAGGCAGGGTGCTGGTGCAAAATGTCACAATTATGTGTTTTGTTGGGATTTCCTTCTTATCACGCCTAATTTTGATTCTTTGCACTTGTGTCACCTGCTGGTCGTTCCAGCCCTCGAGGAGCTCACCTTCAGTCAGGTCAAGCAAGTCTTGGTCAGATACAACTCCTCGGGAAGTGTTGAGTGAGCGGTGTGGTGTAATTGAGATAGGTATGTTTCCAAACGATTCTAGTTTTGAGAGGTTTTCGTACTGGCTCTGACTTTTTACCTCGAGGAGGAGATCCCCACTGGCCATTCTTGTAGCCTGGTAACCTGGTCCAAGTGTAGTGGTGAGGCATTTGGAAACAACGAAAGGCGAAATAGTTCTGGCGTTCTTTTCAGCGGTTTCACAATGGATTACATGGTAGCGGGGAAAGGTTTCTTTCGGTTTGCTGAAATACTTGCAAAAGTCTTCGGTGCGCCCTCTCTTCGGGAGAGGACGATCATGCAATGGAGGGAGAGAAGAGAAAGCCATAAACTAAATGTGAGTTCGGCAGCCATGCCAGCCGCCCACCATGGAGCCCAACACGGAGACGTGACAAGTCCTAAATATATATGAGGCATGTCAACGTCAGCTGTACACAGCCGCTATAACCAAATGTATTGTGCCCAAGACAGAGCACATACACAAGGTTAACCCTTGCCGCCAGGAAAAATCGGAAGTAAATAGAAGAGAGAAGAAGACAGGATAGATTTAAAGACGAGAAAAGACTAAGATGTAGAGAGAGAGAGAAATAGGAAAAGGCGACTACCGATTTCCCCTGGGTGGGTCAGCCCAGGGGTGCCGTCTACGTGAAGCCGGGGCCAAAGGGGTGTGTTGCCTCTGCCGGGGGGCCTTAAAGGTCCAATCACCCAGCGTCAGCTCAACCCCCAGGATCCCCTTTTCCCCGGACACGGCAAAGCCACGCACGGCTAGGCGTGGGAGGGAGTAGAAACTCCCCCGTTAGCTCGGGTCCGTGGTGTCGCTACACACCAAACGCCTGCTTTAACAGGCGCCCCTGCGGGGAGGATTAAAACGTGAAGAACTGTTAAAGGCTCACCACATTTATCACACAATGGTGTACCACCACCGGATAAAAGATGTGTGTGTGTCGTGTATGTGTACCCTATCCTGAGTCTTGTTAGTGTTACCTCTGATAGACGTGATTTTGATACTGGTGGCCAATGGCCAAGGTGTGGCTTGATAACGTGTAGTTTGTTTTGTGTGTGTGTATCCCACTTGCTCTGCCAGTAGTCCCTGAGGTTTAGTTTGAGAGACGGCTTAAGATCAAAGGCCGGGATTGATATGGATGTAATGGCGGTGCTCTCATGGACGGATGCAGCGAGCTGATCCGCCCTCACGTGGCCTTGGATCTCACGGTGCCCTGGCACCCAGCACACTACAACATGTTGTTTCTGCGTGTAAAGTGTGCACAAAATGGAGTAAAATGAGACAAGGACTGGGTTTTTTTTGTTTTTTAAGACTGTGCAGAGCCGTTACCACACTGAGGGAGTCTGTATAAATTACTGCTTTTTGTATTTGTAATTGTTTGATGTGTTTAGCTGCCACCAGTATCGCGTAAGCTTCCGCTGTGAAGATACTTGTGCGTGGATGTAGAGGGCCAGCATCCGAAAAGGATGGGCCGACAGCAGCGTAGGACACAGAGGAGTTAGTCTTGGAGGCATCTGTGAAGAACTCAGGACATGTGTATTTGTGTTAAAGTTCCAGAAAGTATGTTCGAATATGGGCAATAGGTGCATGTTTTGTAACCTCTAGGAAAGACACATCGCAGTCTATATTCTGCCACTGCCACGGTGGCGGGTATGCTACAGGAGCCATTAAACTGTGTTCAAGTGACACTTCAGTTTCTTCAGCTAGACACTTCAGGCGAATTGAGAAGGGCTGCCTCATCGAAGGCCTGTTTTGAAACAGAGTTGAGCTCGACAAATCATTAATTGTAGAGTATGAGGGGTGCTTCTTGTCTGCTTTCACCTTAAGGAAATAAACAAAGGACATGTAAGTTCTCTGCAGATGAAGCGACCACTCATTTGACTCAACATAAAGGCTTTCTACGGGGCTGGTGCGAAAAGCACCCGTAGAAAGGCGGATGCCCAAATTGTGCACGGGGTCAAGCATCTTCAAGGCACTTTGAGTGGCAGACTGATAGACAACGGCCCCATAATCTAAGCGGGTGCGGATGAGGCTTTTATAGAGGTTCATGAGGCATTGCCTATCACTACCCCACGTAGTACGTGACAACACTTTTATAACATTCATGGCTTTTAAACATTTCGTTTTTAAATACTTGATGTACGGTACGAAGGTCAACTTGTTGTCCAAGATTAAGCCTAAGAATTTATGCTCGGCTTCGACGAACAGACGTTGCCCATTCAGTCGAATGTCAGGTTCCGAGTGCATGCCTCTCTTTCGAGAGAACAAGACACATGTGCTTTTTTGTGGGTTAAGTCGAAATCCGTTTTCATCTGCCCATTTGGAGACCTTATTTAAACCCAGCTGAACCTGCCGCTCACACATGGCCAAGTTGCATGACTTGAAGCCAAGCTGAACGTCGTCGACATATGTAGAATAGAACATATTGCGGGGAATGGACAAGTGCAAAGAATTCATTTTGATAATAAAAAGTGTGCAACTAAGCACGCCACCTTGTGGCACGCCTGTTTCCTGGACAAATGTTTGAGAGAGCACACTGCCCAGACGGACACGGAATGTCCGGTTTGACAGGTAACTTTCGATTATATGGAACATTCTTCCGCGCACACCTAGGTGGGACAGGTCTCTTAGAATTCCGAAACGCCATGTTGTATCATACGCCTTTTCGATATCGAGGAACACAGAGAGAAAATATTGTTTATGGACAAAGGCGTCTCTGATCTGTGCCTCGATACGAACAAGGTGGTCTGTGGTGGATCTACTTTCTCGAAACCCGCACTGAAATGGGTCGAGCAAATTGTTTGTTTCAAGGATATGTACAAGTCGGCAGTTTATCATTTTTTCGAATACTTTGCACAAGCAGCTTGTAAGTGCAATAGGCCTATAACTTGAAGCTAAAGAAGGGTCCTTGCCCTCTTTCAAAATGGGAATAATAATAGCCTCTTTCCAGGAGGTAGGAATAGTGCCAGAAAACCAGATAGTATTGTACAAACAAAGTAAGGTTTTTCGTGTTTCAGCTGGTAGGTTTTTTAGCATTTCATACACCACACGGTCAGAACCTGGGGCAGAAGTGCTGCGGGAGTTTAGAGATGTTCGGAGCTCCGCTAGACTGAAAGCTTGATTATATGCCTCGTATCTAGTGGATTTGTGTTCGAGTTTCTGCTGTTCTATTCTTGTTCTGTATTTTTGGAAAGTGTCAGTATAGTGGGACGAGCTGGATACCCGTTCAAAGTGTGCCCCGAGAAAGTTTGCCTGATCTTTTAAGGTATCACCTTGAGTGTTTACGAGTGGAAGTGTGTGCACTTGTTTCCCTGCTATCCTACCGACCATGTTCCAGACTTTTGCCTCCTGTGTGTATGAATTGATCCCTGACAAAAACTTCTGCCAGCTTTCTCTTCTGGCCTGCCGACGCGTTCTCCTTCCTTGAGACTTTATTTTCTTGAACGTGTCAAGATTTTCCGCTGTTGGCGAGTTGCGCAGTAATCTCCATGCCCTGTTCTGTTCCTTTCGCGCATTACGACACTCCGTGTTCCACCATGGGACATGTCGTTTGCCGGGCATTCCAGATGTTTGCGGTATGCACCTGGCTGCTGCGTCAGTTAGAAAAGCTGTGAAGTACTTCACAGCTTCATCTATGCCTAATCCGCATATTTCGGTCCAACTTAAGTGAGTAATTTTTTGAAATTGTTCCCAGTCAGCTTTGTTTATCAGCCATTTGGGAACATGTGGAGGACATTCATGTATTATTGGTGTATTCAAAACCAAAGGAAAATGGTCACTTCCGTATGGGTTATTTATGACTTTCCACTGAAGTAATGGTACAAGTGAAGGAGATGCGATACTGAGGTCTATGGAGGAGTAAGTATTGTTTGCAAGGTTATAATATGTTGCCTGTTTTCTATTCAACAGACAAGCACCTGATGAAAAGAGGAACTGTTCGATGAGACGACCTCGTGCATCACATCGACAGTCACCCCATAAACCGCTGTGCGCATTCAGGTCCCCTAGAACCAGATAAGGTTCTGGTAACTCGGCTATTAAAGAGTGAAAATCATGTTTTTCCAGGCGGTGTTGCGGCGGTATGTATAGAGAGCAGATGGTGACGAGCTTATTCAATAGAACTGCTCGAACAGCCACTGCCTCTAGGGATGTTAGTAATGGTAGATGGCTACATGCTACTCCTCGATTAACAATAATGGCTACACCACCAGATGATGCCACAGCATCATCTCTGTCCTATCGAAAGACAACATATTGACGCAAAAAATTTGTATTCTTGGATGTTAAGTGTGTTTCCTGTACGCACAGCACTTTTGGAGAATGTTTGTTAAGAAGTTCTTGGACATCGTCGAGGTTTCGATGTAGTCCTCTGACGTTCCATTGTATATTTGTGTCTCCATTATGGAAGTGAAGAAGTGCTGTGCGTACGAAATGAGTGTGGCTGGTGTCTAAAGAGAGAAGTGACTTATCTTACAGAGCCTTTAGAAGGCCCTGTAATTACCGTTTTGTCTTTATAGAGCGGTCGAGGGAACCCCGCCGCTCTTTTGGCGCAGTCTGCGCCGGTGCAGTTGATGTATCCATCGCCTCAGGAGAGGCGACAGATAATGTTTTCGTTGTAGGCTTCGTCGTGACAGACGGAGCCTTAAACCCCACCGGGCTGGAGGTCGAGGGGACCTCTTTAGTTTGTGTGGTGCCCTGGCTGCTGCCAAGGTTTACAGGCGCCTTCGGTGGGGCTGTATGCAAGGAGGGTGGGGCAGCCGAGGCTGCTCCCCCCATGGGGGCTTGTGGCATTTGCCTCGGCACGCTAGGCGTGGTCCAAGGCATTGCCGAAAACCGAAGTGGTGCTGACCCCCCTCGCGCCACTTCGGCGTACGATGTGTTCCCAGAAAAATGCGGGGAAACGCGCTGCCGCGCTACACGGAAGCTTATGTTCAATTTAAACTTTGTACTAATAATTTCTTTTTCCATTTTCCAGGCCACGCATGACCTGGAATATGCAGGATGGTCACCCTCACAGTTTGCACAGTGCACTTGTAGCTGACAGTCATCGTCAGTGGTATGACCTTTGGTGCCGCATTTTGCGCAGGTAATCTGTCCTCGGCAGCTCTGGGAGCCGTGCCCGAACCTCTGACACTTAAAGCAGCGCCTCGGGTTGGGTATGTATGGTCTAACTGGCAGTTTAAGATATCCTGTTGCTATTTCAGTTGGGAGGGTGCTAGATGCGAAAGTGAGTATGATGATGATGATGATGTTTGATGTTTTATGGCGCAAGGGCCGATTCACGGCCAAAGAGCGCCAGTTCATCTTACTAAAAATATGGACAATGATTGTGATAAGTGGCTGTATAAGGGCCATGAAATTCCTCGCAGTAAGGCGGGTAAAAACATACAAATAATAAAATCATGACCATGCCGTGGAAGGTGTGTGTGGTGTGAACAGATGACAAAAGTTGGTGATAATAAAAGACGATGGTGGATATGTATGGCATTAGCACAAGTGCCTCACTCGTTAAAACCCTTGCGTCCAAGGGCCGTGAGGCATGTGCTTTCTTGTGTAGCCACCGCAGCAAAAACCTCTCTGGAGAGGTCATGCTACGGTATGCCCGGGTATATGACATGAAAGCTGTGAATTTCTTTTAAAAACGCTAACAATGATTTATGACTAAAAAGTGGTTCTCTACCGAAAAACATTGTAGGGTGTAAAGGTATATGTTGTCGGTAGAGTAATGGAAAATGTTGTTTTCTTAGAGTTTCTAAGTGTTTACACTGAATTAACATGTGAAGGACGGTTAAGGGTTCACCACATCTGCCACATAATGGTGGATCGCCACCACACAACAGATATGTGTGTGTCGTGTATGTGTGTCCTATCCTGAGTCTCGTTAGTGCTACCTCTGTATGTCGCGATTTCGATACGGGCAGCCAATGACCAAGGTGTGGCTTAATAATGTGTAGTTTGTTTTGTGTGTGTGTATTCCACTTGCTCTGCCAGTAGTCTCTGAGGTTTCGTTTGAGAGACGGCTTAAGATCGAGGGCCGGGATTGATATGGGTGTAGGGGCAGTGCTTTTGTGGGCGGATGCAGCGAGCTGATCCGCCCTCACGTTGCCTTGGATTTCACGGTGCCCTGGCACCCAGCACACTACAACATGTTGTTTGAGTGAGTAGAGTGTGCACAAAGTAGAGTAAAGTGAGATGAGGACCGGGTTTTTTTGTTTTTTAAGACTGTGCAGAGCCGTTACCACACTGAGGGAGTCTGTATAAATTACTGCTTTTTGTATGTGTAATTGTTTGATGTCTTTAGCTGCCACAAGTATCGCGTATGCTTCCGCTGTGAAGATACTTGTGCCTGGATGTAGAGGGCCAGCATCCGAAAAGGATGGGCCGACAACAGCGTAGGACACAGAGGAGTTGGACTTAGAGGCATCTGTAAAGAACTCAGGACGTGTGTATTTGTGTTGAAGTTCGAGAAAGTATGTTCGGATATGGGCAATAGGCGCATGTTTTGTAACTTCAAGAAAGGACACATCACAGTCTATAGTCTGCCATTGCCAGGGTGGCAGATATGCTGCGGGAGCCATTAAACTGTGTTCAAGTGAGACTCCAGTTTCCTCAGCTAGACTTTTCAGGCGAACTGAGAAGGGCTGCCTCATCGAAGGCCTGTTTTGAAACAGAATAGAGCTCGACAAATCATTGATAGTAGAGTATGAGGGGTGCTTCTTATCTGCTTTCACCTTAAGGAAATAAACAAAGGACATGTAAGTTCTCTGCAGATGAAGCGACCACTCATTTGACTCAACATAAAGGCTTTCTACGGGGCTGGTGCGAAAAGCACCCGTGGAAAGGCGGATGCCCAAATGGTGCACGGGGTCCAGCATCTTCAAGGCACTTTGTGTTGCAGACTGATAAACAATGGCCCCATAATCTAAGCGGGTGCGAATGAGGCTTCGATACAGGTTCATGAGACATTGCCTGTCACTACCCCACGTAGTACGTGACAACACTTTTAAAACATTCATGGCTTTTAAACATTTTGTTTTTAGATACTTGATGTGCGGTACGAAGGTCAACTTGTTGTCCAAGATAAGGCCTAAGAATTTATGCTCGGCTTTGACGGACAGACGTAGCCCGTTCAGTCGAATGTCGGGTTCCGAGTGCATGCCTCTCTTTCGAGAGAACAAGACACACATGCTTTTTTGTGGGTTAAGTTGAAATCCGTTTTCATCTGCCCATTTGGAGACCTTATTTAAACCCAGCTGAACCTGCCGCTCACACATGGCCAAGTTGCATGACTTGAAGCCAAGCTGAACGTCGTCGACATATGTACAATAGAACATATTGCGGGGAATGGACAAGTGCAAAGAGTTCATTTTGATGAGAAAAAGTGTGCAGCTAAGCTCGCCACCTTGTGGCACGCCTGTTTCCTGGACGAATGTTTGGGAAAGCACACTGCCCAGACGGACACGGAATGTCCGCCCTGACAGGTAACTTTCGATTATGTGAAACATTCTTCCGCGCACGCCAAGGTGGAACAGGTCTCTTAGAATGCCGAACCGCCATGTTGTATCATACGCCGTTTCGATATCGAGGAACACAGAGAGAAAATATTGCCTATGGACGAAGGTGTCTCTGATCTGTGCCTCGATACGAACAAGGTGGTCTGTGGTGGATCTACCTTCTCGAAACCCGCACTGGAATGGGTCGAGCCAATTGTTTGTTTCAAGGAAATGTACAAGTCGGCAGTTTATCATTTTTTCGAATACTTTGCACAAGCAGCTTGTGAGTGCTATAGGCCTATAACTCGAGGGTAAAGAAGGGTCTTTGCCCTCTTTCAAAATGGGAATAATAATAGCCTCTTTCCAGGAGGTAGGGATAGCGCCAGAAAACCAGATAGCATTGTACAAACAAAGTAAGGTTTTTCGTGTTTCAATTGGTAGGTTTTTTAACATTTCATACACCACACGGTCAGAACCTGGGGCAGAAGTACTGCAGGAGTTTAGAGACATTTGCAGCTCAGCTAGACTGAAAGCTTGGTTATATGCCTCGGATCTAGTGCATTTGTGTTCAAGTTTCTGCTTTTCTATTCTTGTTCTGTATTTTTGGAAAGTGTCAGTATAGTGGGACGAGCTGGATACCCGTTCAAAGTGTGCCCCGAGGAAGTTTGCCTGATCTTCCAAGGTATCACCTTGAGTGTTTACGAGTGGAAGTGTGTGTACTTGTTTCCCTGCTATCCTACTGACCATGTTCCAGACTTTTGCCTCCTGTGTGTATGAATTGATCCCTGACAAAAACTTCTGCCAGCTTTCTCTTCTGGCCTGCCGACGCGTTCTCCTTCCTTGAGACTTTATTTTCTTGAATGTGTCAAGATTTTCCGCTGTTGGCGAGTTGCGCAGCAATCTCCATGCCCTGTTCTGTTCCTTTCGCGCATTACGACACTCCGTGTTCCACCATGGGACGTGTCGTTTGCCGCGCATTCCAGATGTTTGCGGAATGCACCTGGCTGCTGCGTCAGTTAAAAAAGCTGTGAAGTACTTCACAGCTTCATCTATGTTTAACCTACATATGTCTGTCCAACTCAAACGTGTAGTGTTGTGGAACTGTTCCCAGTCTGCTTTGTTTATCAGCCATTTGGGAACATGTAGAGGACATTCATATGTTGTTTGTGAACTCAACACTACAGGAAAATGGTCACTTCCATATAGATTATTTATGATTTTCCATTTCAGTAGGGGTAGGAGTGAAGGCGATACGATGCTGCGGTCTATAGACGAGTAAGTTTTGTTGGCAACGTTATAGTATGTTGGCTCTTTCCTATTCGACAAACAGGCACCGGAAGAGAAGAGAAATTGTTCAATAAGACGGCCTCGTGCATCACAGCGAGAATCGCCCCAGAGTCCACTATGTGCATTTAGGTCGCCAAGAAGCAAATAGGGTTCAGGCAGTTCGTCTATTAAAGACTGAAATTCACGTCTTTCAAGACGGTGTTGGGGAGGTACATACAAAGAGCAGATGGTGACGAGTTTGTTTAAAAGTACCGCTCGAACAGCCACCGCCTCAAGGGATGTCTGGAGTGGTAAATGTGTACACGCTACTCCTTGGTTAATAATAATGGCTACGCCACCGGATGACGCCACAGCATCTTCTCGGTCCTTTCGGTATATGACGTAAGCGCGTAAAAAATTTGTATTGAAGGATTTCAGATGTGTTTCCTGTACACACAGCACTTGAGGTGAGTGTTTGTATAAAATCTCTTGGACGTCGTCGAGGTTTTTAAGCAGGCCTCTGACGTTCCAATGTATAATTTGTGTTTCCATATTGGGAGTAAAGTAGTGCTGTGTGTACGTTAAGGAAGTGACTTGTTTAAGCTGAAAGGTCGAACTCAAGTAGCAGGGCTATTATCAGGCCCTGTTATGAGCTTTTTAGTTTTCTTGGCGCGCTCCAGAGAGCCGCGCCGCTCTTTTGGCACCAGGGGTGCCGCCGTATCCATTGCCTCCTCGGAGGCACTGGATGCCCGCTCATGCGAGCTGGTTTTTTGAAGCTTGGGCCTCGCCTGGCGAGGTGAGGCCTTGAGACCCGAGGACCCTGGAGTCCCTCGTCTCTGTTCGATAGTAGGCGGAGTAGACTCAACTACTGCCGCCTTGGGGGCAGGCGCCACAGCCAATGGCTCGCTCTGCGCAGGCCGAAGGAGTGGCGAGGGCTGGTGCGACACTGCCCCCTGGCGCGCCGCGTCAGCAAATGTGGGGCCATAAAATGGCGAAACTCTTTTTCTTGCTTCTTTAAATGTAATGTTTTCTTTTATTTTTAAAGTGATGATCTCTTTTTCTTTTTTCCAAAAAGAACAGGAACGGGAGTACGCGGCATGACTACCGCCACAATTCACACAGTGTGCAGGTGCTTCGCAGTTGTCGGACGCATGGCCCACGACTCCACACAGAGCACAAGTTTTCTGGCCACGACAGCTTTGCGAGCCGTGGCCATATCTCTGACATTGGAAGCAACGGCGGGGGTTGGGAATATATGGCCTCACAGATGTCTTTGTATACCCAGTCTGAATTGTTTCCGGCAAATCGCTCGAAGCAAAGGTAAGTACTAAGTGTTTTGTTGGTATTTCCTTTTGGTCTCTTCTTATCTTAATACGCTGTACGTTTGTCACGTTCTGGCTCTTCCATCCTTCAAGAAGTTCAGCTTCGGTGAGGTCAAGCAAATCTGCGTCCGATACGACCCCGCGAGATGAGTTCATGGACCTGTGTGGCGTAATACTGATGGGTGTGTCTCCAAACGTTGTGAGGGTGTTCAGTTTATTGAATTGGTCTTTGTCACGTATTTCAAGGAGTAGATCTCCACTGGCCATTTTGGTAACCTTGTATCCGGCACCGAGAGTTTCGGTTAAGGACCTAGCCACTACGAAGGGGGATACTGTTCTGGCTTGCTTGTTAGTTTTTTCACAGTGTATAACGTGGAAATGAGGAAAGGTTTGTCTTGGCCGGATGAAAAAAATTGATATCTTCGGTGCGTACCCGCTTTGAGGAGGCACGATCACTTAGTAAAGGGAATGCTTTGTGCATGCTAATTGTATGTTGTTCAGTAGCGTTGGCGGCCACCCACCACGGAGCCCAACAAGGGGACGCTGCAAGTTTACGGGTGCTGAAACCTGCAGACGTCAGCCGTACAACGCCACTATAACCCAATGCGCCTAGACCAAGGTAGGCTATTTGCACAGGGTTAACCCTAGCCGCCAGGAAGTTTGGAAGTAAACGGAAGAGAATAGAAGACAGGACAGATAAATAGTAAGAGATAAAGACGAAGATGTAGGGAGAGAGAGATAGGAAAAGGCGACTGCCGATTTCCCCTGGGTGGGTCAGCCCAGGGGTGCCGTCTACGTGAAGCCGGGGCCAAAGGGGTGTGTTGCCTCTGCCGGGGGGCCTTAAAGGTCCAATCACCCAGCATTGGCTCAACCCCCAGGATCCCCTTTTCCCCGGACACGGCAAAGCCACGCACGGCTAGGCGCGGGAGGGAGCCGAAACTTCCCCGTTAGCTCGGGTCCGTGGTGTCGCTACACACCAAACGCCTACCTGCGCAGGCGCCCCTGCGGGGACATATGTAATCAGAGTCCAAAAAATTGGAAGGATTATCAGTTCATTGCGGCAACATTTAAACGCACTGTGTCGCGAGCGAAAGAGCAATATGACCAAGAACATTTCGAGTACCTGTCTAAATCAAATAACAAACGTGCTTTGTTCAACTTCCTTCGTGGTAGGAAGAAGACCCTTATACCAGGAAACGTTGACTCAGTAGTTTACACCTCACAGGAACTACAGGAATCATTGAATCAGTTGGCTAAAGAATTACAAAACAGGTTCTCAACGCATCTTCCTAATTCGGCTTACACAACAACAATCTATGACTACACAGAAATATCAACTTCCGAATTAAATCAGGCTATGGAAAGATTGCCAAATGCAGCACCAGGCCCCGATAGAATAACAAATACAATGCTAAAAATACTTCACAGGGAATATCCGAATGATCTGTTAAGTCTTGTCAATTATTCCCTTAGAAGAGCATGGATCCCTTCTGAATGGAAGATTGCGAAAATTGATGATGATGATGATGTGTGGTGTTTTATGGCGCAAGGGCCAATTGATGGCCAAAGAGCGCCATTTCAATGAGTATAAATATGTGGTCAATGATATGTTGCGTGGCTGTATAGGGGCCTTAAAATTCCTCGCGATAATGCGGGTAAAAACATAAGTATTAAAGACATGACAGTGGCGTGATATGCATATTAAAAAGGGTGACAAAGGTTTTGATAATAAAAACATGTAAAAATATTTGGCACTAGCACACTTGTCTCATCAGTGCCCTTGTGTCCAAGGGCTGCGAGGCAAGTGCTTGTAAATGTAATCACAGCAGCAGCGACCTCTCTTGAGAGGTCACGCTACGCAATGCCTGGGTATAATACATGGCAAAAATTAACATCTCTTAAAAAAGCTAACAATGATTTATGGGTGAAAAGTGGTTCCCTACCGACAAACATTGCAGGGTGTAAAGGTATATGTTGTCGATAGGGTAATGGGAAGTGTTGTCTTCTTAGAGTGTCTAGCTGTTTACATTCGATTAAAACATGAAGAACTGTTAAAGCCTCACCACATTTATCACACAATGGTGGATCACCACCGGATAAAAGATGTGTGTGTGTCGTGTATGTGTGCCCTATCCTGAGTCTTGTTAGTGTTACCTCTGTTAGACGTGATTTTGATACTGGTGGCCAATGGCCAAGGTGTGGCTTGATAACGTGTAGTTTGTTTTGTGTGTTTGTATCCCACTTGTTCTGCCAGTAGTCCCTAAGGTTTAGTTTGAGAGACGGCTTAAGATCAAGGGCCGGGATTGATATGGATGTAATGGCGGTGCTCTCATGGACGGATGCAGCGAGCTGATCCGCCCTCACGTTGCCTTGGATCTCACGGTGCCCTGGCACCCAGCACACTACAACATGTTGTTTGTGCGTGTAGAGTGTGCACAAAATGGAGTAAAGGGAGACAAGGACTTGGTTTTTGTGTTTTTTAAGACTGTGCAGAGCCGTTACTACACTGAGGGAGTCTGTATAAATTACTGCTTTCTGTATTTGTAACTGCTTGATGTGTTTAGCCGCCACAAGTATTGCGTAGGCTTCCGCTGTGAATATACTTGTGCGTGGATGAAGAGGGCCAGCATCCGAAAAGGATTGGCCGACAGCAGCGTAGGACACAGAGGAGTTAATCTTGGAGGCATCTGTGAAGAACTCAGGACATGTGTACTTGTGTTGAAGTTCCAGAAAGTATGTTCGTATATGGGCGTTAGGTGCATGTTTTGTAACCTCTAGGAAAGACACATCGCAGTCTATAGTCTGCCACTGCCACGGTGGCGGGTATGCTACAGGAGCCATTAAACTATGTTCAAGTGACACTTCAGTTTCTTCAGCTAGACACTTCAGGCGGATTGAGAAGGGCTGCCTCATCGAAGGCCTGTTTAGAAACAGAGTTGAGCTCGACAAATCATTAATTGTAGAGTATGAGGGGTGCTTCTTGTCTGCTTTCACCTTAAGGAAATAAACAAAGGACATGTAAGTTCTCTGCAGATGAAGCGACCACTCATTTGACTCAACATAAAGGCTTTCTACGGGGCTGGTGCGAAAAGCACCCGTAGAAAGGCGGATGCCCAAATGGTGCACGGGGTCAAGCATCTTCAAGGCACTTTGAGTGGCAGACTGATAGACAACGGCCCCATAATCTAAGCGGGTACGAATAAGGCTTCTATAGAGGTTCATGAGGCATTGCCTATCACTACCCCACGTAGTACGTGACAACACTTTTATAAAATTCATGGCTTTTAAACATTTTGTTTTTAAATACTTGATGTGCGATACGAAGGTCAACTTGTTGTCCAAGATTAAGCCTAAGAATTTATGCTCGGCTTTGACGGACAGACGTTGCCCGTTCAGCCGGATGTCAGGTTCAGAGTGCATGCCTCTCTTTCGAGAGAACAAGACACACATGCTTTTTTGTGGGTTAAGTCGAAATCCGTTTTCGTCTGCCCATTTGGAGACCTTATTTAAACCCATCTGAACCTGCCGCTCACACATGGCTAAGTTGCATGACTTGAAGCCAAGCTGAACGTCGTCGACATATGTACAATAGAACATCATGCGGGGAATGGACAAGTGCAAAGAATTCATTTTGATGATAAAAAGTGTGCAACTAAGCACACCACCTTGTGGAACGCCCGCTTCCTGGACAAATGTTTGGGAGAGCACACTGCCTAGACGGACACGTAATGTCCGGTTTGACAGGTAACTTTCGATTATATGAAACATTCTTCCGCGCACACCAAGGTGGGACAGGTCTCTTAGAATTCCGAAACGCCATGTTGTATCATACGCCTTTTCGATATCGAGGAACACAGAGAGAAAATATTGTCTATGGACGAAGGCGTCTCTTATCTGTGCCTCGATACGAACGAGGTGGTCTGTGGTGGATCTACTTTCTCAAAACCCGCACTGAAATGGGTCAAGCAAATTATTTGTTTCAAGGAAATGTACAAGTCGGCAGTTTATCATTTTTTCGAATACTTTGCTCAAGCAGCTTGTAAGTGCAATAGGCCTATAACTTGAAGCTAAAGAAGGGTCCTTGCCCTCTTTCAAAATGGGAATAATAATCGCCTCTTTCCAGGAGGTAGGAATAGTGCCAGAAAACCAGATAGCATTGTATAAGCAAAGTAAGGTTTTTCGTGTTTCGGCTGGTAGGCTTTTTAACATTTCATACACCACACGGTCAGAACCTGGGGCAGAAGTACTGCAGGAGTTTAGAGATGTTCGGAGCTCCGCTAGACTGAAAGCTTGGTTATATGCCTCGTATCTAGTGGATTTATGTTCTAGTTTCTGCTTTTCTATTCTTGTACTGTATTTTTGGAAAGTGTCAGTATAGTGGGACGAGCGGGATACCCGTTCAAAGTGTGCACCGAGGAAGTTTGCCTGATCTTCCAAGGTATCACCCTGAGTGTTTACGAGTGGAAGTGTGTGTACTTGTTTTCCTGCTATCCTACTGACCATGTTCCAGACTTTAGCCTCCTGTGTGTATGAAGTGATCCCTGACAAAAACTTCTGCCAGCTTTCTCTTCTGGCCTGCCGACGCGTTCTCCTGCCTTGAGACTTTATTTTCTTAAAGCTCTCAAGGTTTTCCGCTGTCGGCGAGTTGCGCAGCAACCTCCATGCCCGGTTCTGTTCCTTTCGCGCATTACGACACTCTGTGTTCCACCATGGGACGTGTCGCTTGCCGGGCTGTCCAGATGTTTGTGGGATGCATTTGGCTGCTGTGTTAATAAGGAGAGCTGTGAAGTACTGCACAGCTTCATCTATGCTTAGCGTACATATGTCAGTCCAAGATAAGTGAGCTTTGTTATGAAACTGTTCCCAGTCGGCTTTGTGTATAAGCCATTTGGGAACTCGTGGAGGATATTCGTATGATGTTTGTGTACTCAAAACGACAGGAAAATGGTCACTTCCGTAGGGATTATTTAGAACTTTCCATTGCAGTAATGGAACAAGTGATGGAGATGCGATGCTGAGATCTATGGAAGAGTAGGTTTTGTTCGCAAGGTTATAATATGTTGCCTCTTTCCTATTCAACAGACAGGCGCCGGAGGAAAAAAGGAACTGTTCAATGAGACGACCTCGTGCGTCGCAGCGAGAATCACCCCATAGACTGCTATGAGCATTCAGGTCACCAAGGACCAGATAAGGTTCGGGTAGTTGGTCTATTAAGGACTCGAATTCTCGTTTTCCAAGACGGTGGTGTGGGGGTATGTAGAGAGAGCAGATGGTGACGAGCTTGTTAAAAAGAACTGCTCGAACAGCCACTGCCTCTAGTGTTGTTTGCAGTTGTAAATGTGTGCATGCTACTTTTTGATTAACAATAATGGCTACACCGCCAGATGATGCCGCAGCATCATCTCTGTCCTTTCGGAACAGAACATACCGACGCAAAAAATTCGTGTTTTTAGATTTTAAATGAGTTTCCTGTACACACAGCACTTTCGGCGAATGTTTGCAAAAGAGCTCTTGAACATCATCGAGGTTTCTGAGGAGTCCTCTGACGTTCCAATGTATTATTTGTGTTGCCATATTGGAGGTAACGTAGTGCTGTGTGTAAGGAACAATGGGTGTGTCTGCTTCTTAAGCTAAGCGTTAAGACTCAAAGAACAGGGCCGTCGCCGGGCCCCGTTATTGGCTTTTTATTTCGTTTGGCGCGCTCCAGGGAGCTACGCCGATCTTTCTGCACCAGGGGTGCCGTGGTGTCCATTGCCTCCTCAGAGGCACTGGATGCCCGCATTTGCGAGCTGATGTTTTGGGCTTGGGACCTCGCCTGGTGAGACGAGGCCTTCATATCGGCCGACCCTGGGGTCTCCTTCACCTCGGGGGGCGAAACCTTCGGTCCTCTTGGGCTAGAGGTCGAAGGAACCTCCTTTGGTGCTGGGATACCCTGGCCGCTGCAAGAGCTTGCAGCGGCCTTGGTTGTCGCCGTGGGGACGAGTGGCAGGGCAGCCTTGGCTGTTCCTGCCGTGGGTGGGGGCATTGGCGACCGCCTGGGCACACTGTGCCTGGCATGGGCAGTTGCCGCAGGCCGTTGTAGTGCTGCCCCCTGTTGCACTACATCGGAAAACGATGGTTTGTTTGTGAAAAGCCCAGATACTTGTTGGCGGGCTTCTCGGAAAGTAATGTTTTGTGTGATTTTGATTGTAACAATTTCTTTTTCCTTTTTCCATGTTGGACAGGTTCGGGAGTATGCGGGATGGGCACCATCGCAGTTTGCGCAGTGGGCCCCATCCTCCACCTTACACTCGTCCGTAGCGTGTCCTGTGGTGGCACACTTTCCGCAGGTGAGTTGGCCGCGGCAACTCTGAGAGCCGTGACCAAAATGCTGGCATTTGAAGCAACGTCGTGGGTTGGGAATGTAAGGTCTCACATTCAACTTCAAGTATCCTGTTTCGAGATGTTCAGGCAGGGTGCTGGTGCAAAATGTCACAATTATGTGTTTTGTTGGGATTTCCTTCTTATCACGCCTAATTTTGATTCTTTGTACTTGTGTCACCTGCTGGTCCTTCCAGCCCTCGAGGAGCTCACCTTCAGTCAGGTCAAGCAAGTCTTTATCAGATACAACGCCTCGGGAAGTGTTGAGTGAGCGGTGTGGTGTAACTGAGATAGGTATGTTTCCAAACGATTCTAGTTTTGAGAGGTTTTCGTACTGGCTCTGACTTTTTACCTCGAGGAGGAGATCCCCACTGGCCATTCTTGTAGCCTGGTAACCTGGTCCAAGTGTAGTGGTGAGGCATTTGGAAACAACGAAAGGCGAAATAGTTCATGCGTTCTTTTCAGCGGTTTCACAATGAATTACATGGTAGCGGGGAAAGGTTTCTTTCGGTTTGCTGAAATACTTGCAAAAGTCTTCGGTGCGCCCTCTCTTCGGGAGAGGACGATCATGCAATGGAGGGAGAAAAGAAAAAGCCATAAACTAAATGTGAGTTCGGCAGCCATGCCAGCCGCCCACCATGGAGCCCAACACGGGGACGTGACAAGTCCTAAATATATATGAGGCATGTCAACGTCAGCTGTACACAGCCGCTATAACCAAATGTATTGTGCCCAAGACAGTGCACATACGCAAGGTTAACCCTTGCCGCCAGGAAAAATCGGAAGTAAATAGAAGAGAGAAGAAGACAGGACAGGTTTAAAGACGAGAAAAGACTAAGATGTAGAGAGAGAGAGAAATAGGAAAAGGCGACTACCGATTTCCCCTGGGTGGGTCAGCCCAGGGGTGCCGTCTACGTGAAGCCGAGGCCAAAGGGGTGTGTTGCCTCTGCCGGGGGGCCTTAAAGGTCCAATCACCCAGCGTCAGCTCAACCCCCAGGATCCCCTTTTCCCCGGACACGGCAAAGCCACGCACGGCTAGGCATGGGAGGGAGTAGAAACTCCCCCGTTAGCTCGGGTCCGTGGTGTCGCTACACACCAAACGCCTGCTTTAACAGGCGCCCCTGCGGGGAAGATTGCGAAAATTATACCATTGCTTAAGAAACAGGGGGCAGGCTATAATTTAGACAACATACGACCGATAGCCTTAACATCTACTGTAGTAAAACTTATTGAAAGGGTACTTCATGGTCATATAATTAGGTTTATTAACGAGAAACAACTGTTGAGTTCTTCCCAAATTGGCTTTAGATCTGGATATTCCATATGGCATGCACATGTAGATCTGGAAAGTCGTATTCATATTGCCCGTCACAAAAAGCACTTTGCGGCTTTAGTAACGTTAGACATATGTAAAGCATACGATAGTGTAGAGTATTCTATCTTGACTAATCAGTTATGGAGTCATGGACTTCCACCTTATATAGTAGCATGGGTGACGGAATTTTTAAGTAGAAGAGAATTCTATTGTTATCAAGGCGGTTTCTTTTCCTGTAAGCACAAGCAAACCCGAGGTGAACCTCAGGGGTCAGTACTTTCCCCGGTTTTATCCAACATATTGCTTAGTACCATCCCTGTTCATCCAGATGTGAAAACCTATGTTTATGCCGATGACATTGCTTTCTTTTCTATGGCACATGACTTCCACTGTCTCTACACTATCTTGAAAGCATATCTTAATAAAATAGAACATTGGCTGGATGGATTGATGTTAAACCTGAATACCGGTAAATGTGCAATACTCGTTTTTCAAATCAAAGATCCCGTGCACATATCTATTAATTACAAGCTTCAAGATATCCCACAAGTACAATCATTGAAATATCTTGGAGTTATGTATAATGAACATCTAAATTGGAGCCCTCACATTGAATACATCGCGACAAAAGCAGTACGCGCGATGGGCGTATTGCGGAGGTTGAGCAATTGTAGATCAGGTATAAGAAGAAAGCCACTTTTGATTATATATAAAATGTATGTCCGACCTGTGTTGGAGTTTGGCCGCATTCTTTTTTCTGGTGCGCCAGCCTACAAATTTCGGCCGCTCGTTCTGTTGGAAAGAGAGGCTTTACGGCTCTGCTTAGGACTTCCAAAGTATACTGCAAATGCAGTGTTATACCTTGAAGCACGAATACCAACCTTATTATGTCGCTTTAACATTCTTACTGTGCAGACCTTTTTACGACTATATGAAGCACCGTTTAACCCTGAACAAATTATTTTTATTTCCAACCCTGACCTATTCTTCTCCGTGCATTGGCCCAGATTTACCAAACCACAAATAGTATTTGTTCAATCGTTACTTTAGCCCCTAAATGTACACATTCGTGATCTGATTCCTTTAACTGAGCAACAAAATTATCCAGAAATTGTTTACCATGATATATTCCCAACTCACGCTAAGCTATTACCTACAGGCATTTTAAATGGTTTATTGCAGGACCATTTAAGTACTCTGCCAACAAATGTCATTATAGCAACGGACGCATCTCAATCACATGAAAAATCAGGCGTTGGAATATATTGCCCCGTACTTGATTGGTCATTTTCACTTCGCTCACCGGACTTTCTTCCTGTTTTTCTGGCTGAATTCATGGCAATAATGTTAGCTTTGCGAAAGGTAAATATTTTCATTCCAGTCGTAGCAGTCATAACTGATTCATTATCAGTGTGCGCTTCTCTGTCCGCATCTGGTCACTCACCTATAGTAAAACTTTTTAAATCGTTGATCCCCTGTCATCTCTGAAGTATTCATTTAATCTGGACACCAGGGCACAAAGGTTTGTTAAACGAAATAGCTGATTCTCTTGCGAAGGCATCCCTTTCGACACCAATTATTCCTATTTTCCCTCATACAGTATACGTTACGGTGGCGCGATTTCGCACACTTAAAATCAGGCAAAATTTATCTGACCCTGCACTGATGGCTTCTCCAGAGTACAAACTTTTGTTATTTCCCTGGCGCAGTAAACTGACTAATTCAAGGATGATGGAAGTTGTCATCACGAAATTTTATTGCCGCGTTACCTCCCTCAATTTTTACTTGCATAGATCAGGCATATTGAATTCCCCTATGTGCATTTACTGTAATCAAGAAGAAACGATCAGTCATTTTTTATTACATTGTCGCCGTTTCGATTTATTCAGGCAAAGCATACTAGCACCACCTCTTAAAGACTGGGCTTGACGCTATCACAACCTGATCTTCTTTCATTTGGTGCCTCTACACTGGGTTTCAGCCACAGGGATGTTTTATTCGCTGTTCAAGAATACATCACTGCGACTAAACGATTTTCTTGCTAAATTGCTGTCTCACTATTTTTCTTCTTTTTTTCTTCAAACTTGATAACGGTATTTCAAATCAAAATTAAGTTACAAAAAAAATTTGTAGGAATGACGCAATGCTGAAAGTTTAGGGCAAATTCACCTTATAATCGGCCAATCCCCTTCTTTGGGTACGAGCCATTTGCACAGGGAAACAACAACAACAACAACAACTACTGACCTGCTGCTACTTTCTCAACCAGTAAATCACTACTTCTGTCTTCACGTTGCGACATTACATTTGTACTTAGCTTGCAGTCCTTGGAACAAGACCACGGCTGAAAATATTTCATCAATGTTGTTTTCTCACTACCTACAATGTCAAGGCTTCGACCGAAGCACATCTGCGGAGGAAGTTACATAAATAAAAGAAGGGGATCCACAAGAAAAACAGAGAGAGAGAGAGAGAGAGAGAACTAGAGAATGCATTTCGGCTCCCCTGAGGAGAGCTTTGTTTGCAATTTAGTCAACAAGGCTACCGTTATTGTGAGCAAGGCGGCGCCAATGTCACCGAAATGTCTTTATTCTGCATTTTTCTTTATGGTTGGTGTCCTCTTCCTAATTTCCATGAGGCACTTTTAAGGAAACATGAAGAGGAACATTCACTACAGTGAATAAATGAAACGTGCCTGCTAAAAATACATGACGTCAATGTTCGTTTTTAAGGGACCCGATGGCCTGCTGACGTGGTGGTTATGGCAAAACAGCTATGCTGTTGTTTTTTTGCAGGTGTCAGACATCTCATCTCCAGCTTTAAAAGCTTCGATCTTATAGGGGAGGGGGGATGGGAGTGTTTTATGCATGGCTACATTAATGTACGAAACGTTACCTTGTTCAGGCAAATCAGTGAACTTTGTGAGTGTTGACTAATTATGCAAATGACACATATGAAAGAAACAGATACAGGAGAATTGGCCCTTACTCTATTGAACAAGCGGCACTCCTACTGTATCTTCCGTCTTATTGTAGTTAGCGTGCTTTATCGATGAAAACTGCGTTTCCGTCACATAACTTCCTGCTTCGATTCATTACTAGACCCGAAAGCAGCTAGTAATAGGAGCCTTGCTGGTATTAAGATGGTTAATGTATAGTAACAGTATAAGCAAAACTGCCCGAAAATGTCGTGCATTTGTAGCCTTGTAGGCACGTGTGCCCAGATTTGGGTGCACGTTAATGAACCCCAGGTGGTCGGAATTTCCGAATCCCTCCACTACAGCACCTATCATATTCATAAGGTGGTTTTTGGAAGTTAAACCCCACATATCAATCAATAATTTCTGGCCTTGTTCATAACACCCCAAATGTAAGGGTGTATATGGGGTGTTTGGAAGGTGTTTTATTTAGGAACACCTTGAATTTAAAAATAGAGTGTAAAAGGGTGTTCATATGGGTGCTTTTAATGCGTACACCCGTTTTATACCTTTTACGGTGTAAAAATATTTGAGTGCAGGATCGCAAACAGGTTATCTTAAGCCCACTTTTCGTCAACAAATGCGCAACATGATCGGGCTGTCGCCTACCTAATTATGCTATAGGACGCAGCCTCTAGATAACGTGCTTCTGACTCAGTACGTTGAGTGACGCTTAGCTTACACAACTACTACCCCGTATCTTTATGTGATAGTCTTCCGAAAATTCCAGTGCTAGCTTGCTTTTACTTGTCCCGAGGATCTTAATCTGTGTGAAGCATGGTGTGCATCCACAAGAAATGACATGCGCGCTTCAATGCCCACCGTCCTTACACTTTACCTTGTGAGTATGCGCGGCCGTTCATGAAGAGCGCCACTGAAAAGATTCTTAAAATACTCCCATCGGGTGGAAAGAGCTATGTTGGCCACACGGGGCACTGGTTTATCGTTCGAATGAGGTAACATCTCTTTTACTGAGTGGCGGTGTTGTCTTACACGTTTATTTACGCACTGGCAAGCGTGGCCGACGTATCTATTACCGCATAGTTAAACGAATGTGCTTTGTGATGTGCTTAGCGTTGCGAAAACGCCATTTTTTCACATTTTATTCTTGTGTAACCAAATTTGTCTAGGCACAAAACTTGAAGTGATACAGCCTATTACTTAAAGTACAGCTTAGTGAAACAACAGCTGTGGCCCTAAGTCTCACTTCCCGTTTGAGTTCGAGCCAAACGCTGCCTTTCGTTTCAAATGCCGCAGGCATTGTAAACTAAGCTACCACTTGAAAAGCACTGGCTTACTCGTTCTTGGCGAGTGGACGCAGCAGAACCTACTTACCCGAACGAGTTCGGAACGTCGACCACCCCATCCATAAAGGCAGACCTGAAAGCAATGTTTTTATTGCTTTATTATTCTTTTCCTCCTTCCACAGGAGCCATCAATACAATCACCGCCCACGTGTCCGTCCGCGTGGTCTTCTAACGAACTTTCAAGCGGCTGCGCGTTGACGTTTTGCTGTTCTCTTTAATTATTCCGTATCTTCATTCCCTACACGTCGGCGTGTAAACCTTCACTAATACTTGCGAGAAATCTGTCGTTGAAAGCATGATGTCAGTGCGAAAAGAAATTACAAAAATGGATCTTTAACAATGCTGAGGCCTCGCGGACCACTCGCGTGGGCAAAAGGCACATACAGAATTTTCGGTCAAGCAACTTACTCGACTAATCTAGCATTGGATCACCGAAAAAACCTGCGTTTCGTATACATAACAGTTAACAAACAGGATTTCACACGCAAAACCTAATTACGTGAACTCGTTTACTTCATAGACAAGTGCATTTACGTAGGAAACAAGCGTGATGCTACTTAAAACAGTTTTTTGTGCGTTGCGAGATTTAATTTTAAGACCGACATTATTAAATATTGAGACTCGTTGCAAACAGAAACACTGGACATCACAATAAATCTTTAGCCACTAAATTCGGACAATAATGACAATATATAGGTTCACTATAGCAACATTCACTTTACTAGATTCACTTTGGTTACAAATTCACAGGCTGCAATTTTCGCAGTCGTGTGTGTGCTGTTAATATTTTTTTAATTTTGAGCATATCGACCAGTTTCTTCCTATATGTTCCACTCAAAAGAAATTGCAGAAATTTCT
This sequence comes from Rhipicephalus microplus, assembly GCF_043290135.1. Lineage (NCBI taxonomy): Eukaryota > Metazoa > Arthropoda > Arachnida > Ixodida > Ixodidae > Rhipicephalus > Rhipicephalus microplus. Next base: position 5,435,239 of record NW_027464590.1, on the reverse strand, counting down.
GCGCTGGGCGAGCCACACAGTGATTACACAGCCTGTTATGGCCCGACAGCACAATAATTCTTTGTACCTTTGAATCACTTATTACTGTGATGCGGGTTCTTGTTACTGATTTGTTTCTCCTGGTTGAGCCCCGGAGAGTCTTTCTAATAAGGACAAAGCCGTTTGCTTAACAAACAACACCTAAACATTTACTGCAGAACTGAAGCAAAACTCAAACACAAACTACAAGAAATGAGTAGCTGGCTAAAAGCGGGATTTAGAAGGAAAACAAACATCTAAAGTCCCGAAACTGCCGACGGAAAGTCACAGCTACATGATGCAGTTCTGACGCGGTGATTCGGCGGTGCAGGGAAGAGAGCAAGTTCGATCTCACCAAAACGTTGCTGCTGTAATGGTGGCGACGGCGTGTACCGATGCTCGCTGGCGGCGACGATGGAACGGGACTCGCTCGGTGATGCCTGTGGCGGCCCAGATTCGCCCGATGAGGTGGCTGGTTGCAAGGCTCAGGCCCGTGACCCGAACTGCCGTTGCTGCACCCGCACCGGAATCTGCAGGCCTTGGTCTCGACCGTTGAGGCAGCTCGCCGTCCTTGGAAGGCGTTGTCCGGAGGTCCAGACCGGGTGAAGTCCAGAAGGCTCAGGTCTGCCACCCGACTGCCTGTCTTCAGCTCCCAGCTGTGACCTTCCTCTTGCCTCGTTCACCTCGAACTACTAGCTCTTTTTCCCTTCAGGATTGGCTTCCTCTGGGGCACACTTGTCTCGTCCCGATTGGCCTTTCAAAACTCCGTGGTGATCAGCCATTGGCCCTTGTTTGCTTTATGGTCTTGGATGCTTGCGCTCCACGCTCTCACGTGTACCGGTCCTCGGCGTCGTCGTTGTTCAGGCGACCCAGCACGTGCACTCGGCCATCCTTTAATTTCGCGCACTTTTCAATCATTCACAATTACGCGCACCAGTCGCATCACCATCGCATCACAATGGCCCCCTTTCGAAGAAGTTTTTCCCGTTGAAAAACTGTCGTTCGATGCGCACCACACAAGCTATCACAACACACCGATGGCACCACACTGCTTCTTCGTTGACATGTCTCACGTCGAAACACCGAGTCCACAGAACGTAACATTCAACCAACAACAATAAGAAAAGTTTTTGGCAGCAACTAAGAACAGTACAAATACAGTCATTAACTCCAGTAACAGTCCACCACACAAGCATAACCTTGTAATAATAACACACAGAACATATTCACTGCAACCTACTCATGTAGTCGGCTCCAACATTCTCGGATCCCTTTATATGTTCTACGTGAAAGTTGTACTCTTGCAGTACTAAACTCCACCGCAGAACTCTGCTGTTGAGGTGGTTTGCTCGAGATAAGTACTGCAACGGTTGGTGATCTGTTTGAACCGTGAAATATGTCCCATATAAAAATATGTGGAACTTTTCCACTGCCCACACCAACGCGAGACACTCCCGCTCGATTGTTGAGTAGTTCTGTTCTCGAGGCAGTAGCTGACGACTGGCGTATTTTACCGGGTATAAAACACCGTCGTGCTCTTGCATAAGGACTGCACCGATGCAAGAATCGGAGGCGTCACTGCGGAGTACAAATCCACGTTTGAGATCCGGAGCCTTTAAAATAGGTCCAGACGCCAGAGCTTGCTTTAGTGTTTCGAAAGCTGTCTGCCCTTCAATATTCCAATTGATCTTGTTACTCTCCCTTTTCTTTGTCATCTCTGTCAGAGGCCGTGCCTTCTCAGCGTAGTGAGGGATTAGATCACGATAATATCCTGCCAAGCCAAGAAACGAACGTAGTTGTTTCTTCGTAGTGGGTAATGGGGCTTTGGCGATTTTTATGATCGTGTCCTCTACCGGCTGAATTGTTCCATCTCCCAGTCGATGACCCAGGAACACAATCGACGTCATTCCAATCTCCGATTTCTGGGGCTTAATTTTGAGTCCTGCTTCTCGAATCCTATTCATCAGTTCACTCAGAGTCTGCATGTGTTCCTCCCAGGTTGTCGTAGCGACGAGAACATCATCGATATAATGAACGACGTTCGGGATGCCCTGAAGGAGACGTCTCATTAGCCGGGTAAACACTGCGGACGCTGTTTTGATACCGAATGGCATATAGAGGAAATGGTAGTGTCCCGATTGGGTGGAGAATGCCGTTTTTAGCCGGGATTCTTTGTCCAAGGGCACCTGCCAGTATCCTTTCGTAAGGTCAAACTTGGAGAAGAATTTTCTGGTGCCGATCTCTGTAAACAATACATCCGTTCTCGGAATTGGTTCTGCGTCGGAGACCAACACATCATTGATGCGACGGAAGTCGATGCAAGTACGGTAACTCTTATCGGGCTTCTTCACCAGCACCAATGGTGAGTTGTAAGGTGAGTCGGACCTTTCAATCACTCCGAGTCGCAGCATTTCTCCGACTTCTTTCTCAACTACCTCTTTCATTGCGAATGGTAACGGATATTGTGGAGTGTTGATAGGCTCGGACGTTGTCAGTTTAAGACGACACTCTAACAAGTTTGTCTTGCCGGGGACTTCGGAAAAGACGTCTTTATGGGTGGCTAGGAGCTCGTCAATTTCTTCCCTTTGTCTATTCCTGAGGTTAGGACCAAGCTTGATAGCTTCAGTACCAAAGCCCTCAGTAGCTTTAAAGGTAGGCACTGGCGTGTCTGTCTCTTCCTCTTCCACTACAATGAAAGATGCGGACTGGGGTGATATTTCTGGAGGACGCTCTTCGTAGCGTTTTAACATGTTTATATGGAACAGCTTGGTAGTATGTCCCATATCCAGCCAGTAGTCAGAGTCACCCTTCTTTCCTGTGACCCTGAAAGGTCCTTTCCAATGCATCATAAGCTTGTTTTCCGTCGTGGGAAGTAGTACGAGGGCGCGGTCTCCAACCTTTAGCCGACGCATCCGACTTCCCCGGTCATAGTATTTCTTCTGCGTTGTTTTAGCTCGTGACAGGTTTTCTTGTGCCAACTGCAATGTTTTTTCTAGGCGATCTCTGAGATCCAGGACATACCCATATGTTGTCTTCACTTCCTCGCTTTGATTGTCTCCGGTCCATAATTCTTTAAGTAGACTGAGAGGTCCTCGAACATTTCTACCGTAGATCAGCTCAAAAGGCGAAAATCCCAAGCTGGCTTGCGGGACTTCCCGGTACGCAAACAGGAGTGGGGCTAATAGTCGGTCCCATGTCTTGGGCTCCTCTTGGCACAATTTACGCAACATTTGCTTTAGTGTGCCATTAAATCTCTCCACTAAGCCATTACACATGGGATGATAGGGTGTGGAGCTGAGATGCTTGATCGCCAACAAGTCATTGACCTCTCTCATTAGCTCCGATGTAAAGCATGATGCCTGATCACAAAGTACCTCACGCGGGAACCCGATTCGAGAAAACATCTCTACCAGTGCCTCGGCTACTGTGGCTGAATCGATGGATGGCAGGGCTATTGCATCTGGGTATCTAGTAGCGAAGTCCACTAGTGTTAGTATATATCGATTACCCATGTGTGATATTGGCTTTAAAGGCCCGATAATGTCCACTGCCACTCTTTCGAATGGGGTGTCTATCAAAGGCATTCGACCTAGTGGTGCCTTACCAACTCTGCTCTTGGGGTAGGTTCGTTGGCATGCGTCACAAGAGCGCACGTATCTCCTCACTGCCTCTTGAACTCCTGGCCAGTAAAATGATTGTAGAACACGATCAATCGTTCTTTTTATTCCTTGATGCCCCGACATCAGGGTTTCGTGCGCCAAAGTAAGCACTTGGCTGCGCAATCTTTGGGGCACTACTACTTGTTGAATCACCTTACCAGATGGTAGGTGATAATAGCGGTATAGCAGCCCCTTTTCTATCTCGAACGAATAGGACTTTGATCCTCCCTGTAGCCCTTGACCTACTTTACTCCTGCAAGAATCTAGGGTCTTGTCCTGTTTTTGAGCGGCACTAAGATCCTTTCGGGTCGTCTTCAAGGTGGGTACATCGATTTCAGATGAGATTGACCGTTGCTCTCGGATTTTGATACCAACCACTGAAGACTTCAGGGTACCATCCTCTCTATCTGCTCCTTTTCCACTCGCTATATAGTTGGGGTAGGTTTTTACCGGAATCCTTTCCTCCCACTTGGTATCGGGGTCATGGACTTCACGTGAACCTGGTACATTTCCGACGATAAGGTCGTAGAGTGGGTTTGTCATGCATTTGACAATAGATGTACCAGAAAAATAAGGTGAATGAATTTCCACCTCCGCCTCAGGAACGATGATGCTACTGCCATCGGCTAAGAATAGCGTAGCGGTAGTACCTATGAGGGCTTCATCGGGTACCAGAGAACGACGCACCACCAGTGTATTGCTACCCGTATCCCGCAACACCGAGACGGTTCGGCCAAAGATTCGGCCCTGTAACACGGGCATTTTGTGTGTGGCAAACTTCGGGTGAGTATTCACGGCGCCCGCCATGTCCTCTTCTTTGTCCGGTGAAAGCTTCACTTCCGTTGAGTGCTCCTCTGGCGACAAAAGACATGACGTCTTGTTGGCTGAACCGTTCTTCTTTGAGCAAGTTTTGGAATCATGCCCCGCCTTCTGACAATATCCACAGAAAGGTTGTCTTGGCCTTGATCGGCACTCCGATGCCCTGTGACCCATTTTGCCACATACAAAACAACGTACTGCTCCTCTCTCCGAGTAACTACCACTTTTTTCCGTATTGCTTTTAGATTCCACTTTTTCTCGGAAAACTAACAGGTTGACTTGCCTCTGAGCTTCTAAAAAGTTATCTGAGGCCTCGGCCATGTCCTCTAGCTTGTTGAAGTTCTTTTCTCGCAGGAAAAGTGCCAAACGGTGATGACAGTTTCTTAAGAACTGTTCTGTAACTATCAAGTTACGAAGAGCCGAATATTCTTTTCCGGTCCTCGACATTTCGACCCAACGATCGAAAAAACTCAGTAGCCTAGTTGCGTACTGCTTGCCTGTTTCGCCGTCCTGTGGCTTGCTTTGTCGGAACTTTTCCCGATACCCTTCGGCCGTAAAACGGAAACGCTGGAGCAACGCCAACTTGGCTTTATCATAATCGAGTGAATCCTCCGGCGAAAGTCTTCCAAACACCTTTAAGGCTTCTCCGCTCAAACATAAACTTAAAGCTGTGGCCCATTTGTCCCTAGGCCATTCTTGACCGATGGCGACTCTCTCGAACCTTTTTAAATAGGCGTCCAAGTCGTCCCGGCTTTCATTAAATCCCGGTATCAACTTATGAGGATTCACGCTGCATGAAACACTCCTTTCTTGTGCTGAGCCTGGTGCTGAGTCAACAGTTCTTGTCTCTACACGGCTATTCTCAGCTTCGGCAAGTCTAAGACGCAGTTGCAGGTTTTGGTTCTCTAATTCCAGCTGCTCCTTCTTTGCGCGTGTCTCCAGTTCGAGCTGTTTTTCTTTTTCGCGCGTCTCAAGCTCAAGCTGCTCCTTCTTGGCCTGCGTCTCCCGTTCCAACTGTTCCTTTCGAGCTTCTCGTTCCGCAGCCCGTTCCTCTCGTGCTCGTGCCTCCTTCTCCTCGTACCATGCTTTAAAATCCGCCCCATCAATTCCCATGCGATCCGCCAAGGCCATTAGCTCTCGCATATTCGACATGATGTCAACCGCGTCAATAAATGAAGGTGTCAAACCAACGGCTTTGTCCTGTCGCGGACGCCAGTTTGTGATGCGGGTTCTTGTTACTGATTTGTTTCTCCTGGTTGAGCCCCGGAGAGTCTTTCTAATAAGGACAAAGCCGTTTGCTTAACAAACAACACCTAAACATTTACTGCAGAACTGAAGCAAAACTCAAACACAAACTACAAGAAATGAGTAGCTGGCTAAAAGCGGGATTTAGAAGGAAAACAAACATCTAAAGTCCCGAAACTGCCGACGGAAAGTCACAGCTACATGATGCAGTTCTGACGCGGTGATTCGGCGGTGCAGGGAAGAGAGCAAGTTCGATCTCACCAAAACGTTGCTGCTGTAATGGTGGCGACGGCGTGTACCGATGCTCGCTGGCGGCGACGATGGAACGGGACTCGCTCGGTGATGCCTGTGGCGGCCCAGATTCGCCCGATGAGGTGGCTGGTTGCAAGGCTCAGGCCCGTGACCCGAACTGCCGTTGCTGCACCCGCACCGGAATCTGCAGGCCTTGGTCTCGACCGTTGAGGCAGCTCGCCGTCCTTGGAAGGCGTTGTCCGGAGGTCCAGACCGGGTGAAGTCCAGAAGGCTCAGGTCTGCCACCCGACTGCCTGTCTTCAGCTCCCAGCTGTGACCTTCCTCTTGCCTCGTTCACCTCGAACTACTAGCTCTTTTTCCCTTCAGGATTGGCTTCCTCTGGGGCACACTTGTCTCGTCCCGATTGGCCTTTCAAAACTCCGTGGTGATCAGCCATTGGCCCTTGTTTGCTTTATGGTCTTGGATGCTTGCGCTCCACGCTCTCACGTGTACCGGTCCTCGGCGTCGTCGTTGTTCAGGCGACCCAGCACGTGCACTCGGCCATCCTTTAATTTCGCGCACTTTTCAATCATTCACAATTACGCGCACCAGTCGCATCACCATCGCATCACAATTACCTATGTAAGGAACGCATAGCTTTCACAAATCTAGAAATGTCCTGCTGATCTCGTTCATGATATTGGACTTATTGAAAGATGTAGTTTTGATAGGAGTACTGAACCTTCTTGCAAATGATCAAAACATAGGACTTTTTGAAGAAAAGTGGTGCCAACCCTACCACAGTTGCCTTGCGTGAGAAAAAAAAATAAAGAGCTCCTAAAGCACACTTCGAATGCTGTGAGTGAATGACATGGCGAGGTTAGCGTACGTTCCGGGCCTGGGATTGAATTCAAAAAGTTGCCAGAGCTCAAGCTAAAAGTAGAAAAAATACCTATGGGATCTAGTTATTGTGATAAGTGAAGTGCGCGTTTCGTGAACTGCGCGAGTGCAACCAGTGTTCGGTTTAAAATGTGCGCGAGTGCACCGGCATAGGAAAGAAGACGACGACGACCGATAGTGTGGACGCGCGCTTTCGCGATGTATTCGGTAAGGAAGACGATGGGCAGATGAGGCGCGTGAAGTTCGGACCAATGAGAGGCCCCCACGCTGGTTTTGAAGAAGCCCGAACGAAGAACGGGGCAGACATGGCCGGGACGCGACGGAGGCAAGCAGGCTACCAGGGCGCGGGGGTGGCGGCCGAGTTCCTGAGGCAAGGCTGCTGCGGGCTCCCACCTGGTCGGGCACCCGAGCATCATCTATCGTCTGGCGTTGGCCAGGCCGCTCGTCGTCTGGCGTTGGCCAGGCCACTCGTCGTCTGGCGTTGGCCAGGCTGCTCGTCGTCTGGCGTTGGCCAGGCTGCTCGTCGTTTGGCGTTGGCCAGGCTTCTCACCATCTGGCTTTGGCCAGGCTCGTCCCGTTTCCAGGGCTACGTCCCAGATGATTAGTGGTGTTTATTGGCGCAAGGGCCAGATATGGCCAAAGAGCGCCAGAGCGATGATAATGAATTGTGGGATGTGCAGTGTAGATGGAACAAATGTGACGTGGCTGTAAATGGGCCTAAAAAACAGTCGCTGTAGGTGTGTAAAAATATACTTATGGTAAAATTATGGCAATGACAAATGATGTGAGCTTTGGAGACATAAAATGATTTAAAAGTGATAAGTATGTCAAATAAAAACTTGGCATGGAGCACCAGTGCCTCGACAGAGCCCTTAAAACAAGAGTATGGAGGCCTGGGCTCGTATAAATCTGCTATCACAGCAGCATCCTCTGAACAGAGGATGTGCTATGAACCTGTTGGGCTAAAAACATTCAATGTTGGACTAAACACATTCAGTACTACTTCCTTTAAAAAGCTTAAAACTGATTTTGTATTAAAAAGCGGCTCTTCACCGAGAAACATAATGGGATGGAAAGGAAGATTATCACAGCAGCATCCTCTGAACAGAGGATGTGCTATGAACCTGTTGGGCTAAAAACATTCAATGTTGGACTAAACACATTCAGTACTACTTCCTTTAAAAAGCTTAAAACTGATTTTGTATTAAAAAGCGGCTCTTCACCGAGAAACATAATGGGATGGAAAGGAAGATTATAGCGGTATGCTAAGGCAAAATATTTCTTTCTCTCCATTTCAGCTTCCGCACACTCCAGGAGGACGTGGAGGACGGTTAGCCTGTCACCACATCTACCGCAAGTAGGAGGTTCATCGCCAGTCAGAAGAAAGTTATGAGTACCATAAGTGTGTCCTATTCTGAGGCGACAGAATAGGACATCAGTTCGCCGTGTTCTTGTAGTGGAGGGCCAGTAACCCAACCGCGGCTTAATCAAATGAAGCTTATTATTTATTTCTGTGTCCCACAAGCGTTGCCAGTGCTTTCGCAGTTTCTTTCGTAGAAAGGGTTTTAGATCTGTTGCAGGGACAGTAGCGGTGGGGTTAATAGCGCGCATTATATTTGACGAGGCCATTTGGTCAGCTAACACATTGCCCTCGATACTTCTATGGCCAGGTACCCAGCAAATAGTAATATGCTGGTTGGACATATACGCTGTACACAGAACGGAATATAGCTCAATTATTATCGGATTTCTGAATCTGAAAAGGGATCTTAATGCATTTACGACGCTTAACGAGTCTGTGAATATAATTGATTTTTGTATGTTTGATTTCCGTATATGCTTCACAGCGGACAATAGTGCATAACCCTCAGCCGTAAATATACTTGTTTCTGGGTGCAGCACGCCGGATTCCGAAAAGGATGGTCCGACGGCTGCATAAGCCACCCCTGCATGCCACTTAGAAGCGTCAGTATAAAACTCTACGCATGAGTAGTTGGACTGGAGTTCTCGGAAATGCATTTTAATATGTGCTTCTGGTGCGTGTTTAGTGATCTCAACAAATGAGGTGTCACAGTGTATAAGCTGCCACTGCCACGGCGGTAACAGTATCCCTGTGGGCGTAGGACAGAGTTCCAGCAGCGAAACACCCATTTCCTCACATAAGTTTCTCACACGCAAGGAGAACGGCTTTCTCACTGTGGGTCGATTATGGAAGAGGGTGGCAGCGGTCATATCGTTTATAGTTGAATAAGATGGATGCTTGATGTTTGCACGTACCTTTATAAAATATGTGAAACTGCTATAGGATCGCTGCAGGTGAAGTGACCACTGATTCGACTCTACATAGAGGCTCTAGATCGGGCTTGTCCTGAAAGCACCGGTTGCAAGTCGTATACCCAGATGGTGAACGAGGTCGAGGATTTTTAATGCACTTGGCGTTGCGGAATGATAAATTATAGAGGCATAATCAAGGCGCGACCCAACAAGGCTTTTGTATAACTTCAAGAGGCACTTTCGATCACTACCCCATGTTATACGTGACAAGAGTTTTAGGACGTTCATCGCTGATGATGATGATGTTTGATGTTTTATGGCGCAAGGGCCATTTCACGGCCAAAGAGCGCCAGTTCATCTTACTAGAATTATGGACAATGATTGTGATAAGCGGCTGTATAAGGGCCATAAAATTCCTCGCAGTAAGGCGGGTAAAAACATACAAGTAATAAAATCATGACCATGCGGTGAAAGGTGTGTGTGATGTGAATAGATGACAAAAGTTGGTGATAATAAAAGACGATGGTGCATATGTATGGCATTAGCACAAGTGCCTCACTCGTTCATACCCTTGCGTCCAAGGGCCGTGAGGCATGTGCTTTCTTGTGTAGCCACCGCAGCGAAAACCTCTCTGGAGAGGTCATGCTACGGTATGCCCGGGTATATGACATGAAAGCTATGAATTTCTTTTAAAAACGCTAACAATGATTTACAACTAAAAAGCGGTTCCCTACCGACAAACATTGCAGGGTGTAAAGGTATATGTTGTCGGTAGGGTAATGGAAAGTGTTGTTTTCTTACAGTGTCCAATTGTTTGCACTCAATTAAAATGTGAAGGACTGTCAATGCTTCACCACATCTGTCACACAATGGTGGATCGCCACCGGACAAAAGGTGTGTGTGTGTCGTGTATGTGTGTCCTATCCTGAGTCTCGTTAGTATCACCTCTGTATAACGCGATTTCGATACGGGCGGCCAATGACCAAGGTGTGGCTTAATAACGTGTAGTTTGTTTTGTGTGTGTGTATCCCACTTGCTCTGCCAGTATACTCTGAGGTTTCGTTTGAGGGATGGTTTAAGATCGAGGGCCGGGATTGATATGGGTGTAGGGGCAGTGCTTTTGTGCACGGATGCAGCGAGCTGATCCGCCCTCACGTTGCCTTGAATCTCACGGTGCCCTGGCACCCAGCACACTACAACATGTTGTTTGAGTGTGTAAAGTGTGCATAAAATAGAGTAAAGTGAGACAAGGACTGGGTTTTTTTGTTTTTTAAGACTGTGCAGAGCCGTTACCACACTTAGGGAGTCTGTATAAATTACTGCTTTTTGTATTTGCAATTGTTTGATGTGTTTAGCTGCCACAAGTATCGCGTACGCTTCCGCTGTGAAGATACTTGTGCGTGGATGTAGTGGACCAGCATCCGAAAAGGATGGGCCTACAGCAGCGTAGGACACAGAGGAGTTAGTCTTGGAGGCATCTGTGAAGAACTCAGGACATGTGTATTTGTGTTGAAGTTCCAAAAAGTATGTTCGGATATGGGCAACAGGTGCATGTTTTGTAACTTCTAGGAAAGACACATCGCAGTCTATAGTCTGCCATTGCCACGGTGGCGGATATGCTACAGGAGCCATTAAACTGTGTTCTAGTGAGATTCCAGTTTCCTCAGCTAGACTCTTCAGGCGAATAGAGAAGGGCTGCCTCATCGAAGACCTGTTTTGAAACAAAATTGAGCTCGACAAATCATTAATAGTAGAGTATGAGGGGTGCTTCTTGTCTGCTTTCACCTTAAGGTAATAAACAAAGGACATGTAAGTTCTCTGCAGATGAAGCGACCACTCATTTGACTCAACATAAAGGCTTTCTACGGGGCTGGTGCGAAAAGCACCCGTAGAAAGGCGGATGCCCAAATGGTGCACGGGGTCCAGCATCTTCAAAGCACTTTGAGTCGCAGACTGATAAACAACAGCCCCATAATCTAAGCGGGTGCGAATGAGGCTTCTATATAGGTTCATGAGACATTGCCTGTCACTACCCCACCTAGTACATGACAACACTTTTAAAACATTCATGGCTTTTAAACATTTTGTTTTTAGATACTTGATGTGCGGTACGAAGGTCAACTTGTTGTCCAAGATTAATCCTAGGAATTTATGCTCCGTATTAACAGACAGACGCTGACCGTTCAGTTCAATGTCGGGTTCCGAGTGCATGCCTCTCTTTCTGGAGAACAGGACACACGTGCTTTTTTGTGGGTTCAGTCGGAATCCGTTTTCCTCTGCCCATTTTGAGAGCTTGTTTAAACCTAACTGAACCTGCCGCTCACACATTGCCAGATTGCAAGACCTAAAGCCAAGCTGGACGTCATCCACATATGTACAATAAAACATAATGCGAGGGATGGTCAAGCGCGAGGAATTCATTTTTATGAGAAAAAGTGTGCAGCTAAGTACACCACCTTGTGGAACGCCTGTTTCCTGGACAAATGTTTGAGAATGAACCGTGCCCACTCGGACACGGAATGTCCGGTTTGACAGGTAACTTTTGATTATGTGAAACATTCTTCCGCGCACGCCAAGGTTGGATAGGTCTCTTAGAATTCCAAAACGCCATGTTGTATCATAAGCCTTCTCGATATCGAGGAACACGGAGAGAAAATATTGTTTATGGACGAAGGCGTCTCTGATCTGTGCCTCGATACGAACAAGGTGGTCTGTCGTGGATCTACTCTCTCGAAACCCGCACTGAAATGGGTCGAGCAAATTGTTTGTTTCAAGAAAGTGTACAAGTCGGCAGTTTATCATTTTTTCGAAGACTTTGCACAAGCAGCTTGTAAGTGCAATAGGCCTATAACTCGAAGCTAAAGAAGGGTCCCTGCCCTCTTTCAAAATGGGAATAACAATAGCCTCTTTCCAGGAGGTAGGAATAGTGCCAGAAGACCAAATAGCATTGTACAAACAAAGTAAGGTTTTTCGGGTTTCGTTTGGTAGGTTCTTTAACATTTCATACATCACACGGTCAGAACCTGGGGCAGAAGTACTGCAGGAGTTCAGAGATGTTCGGAGCTCAGCAAGACTGAAAGCTTGGTTATATCCCTCGTATCTAGTGGATTTGTGTTCAAGTTTCTGCTTTTCGATTCTTGTTCTGTATTTTTGGAAAGTGTCAGTATAGTGGGACGAGCTGGATACCTGTTCGAAGTGTGCACCGAGGAAGTTTGCCTGATCTTCCAAGGTATCACCCTGAGTGTTTACGAGTGGAAGTGTGTGTACTTGTTTTCCTGCTATCCTATGGACCATGTCCCAGACTTTAGCCTCCTGTGTGTATGAATTAACTCCTGATAAAAACTTCTGCCAGCTTTCTCTTCTGGCCTGCCGACGCGTTCTCCTGCCTTGAGACTTTATTTTCTTGAAGGTTTCAAGATTTTCGGCTGTCGGCGAGTTCCGAAGCAGCCTCCAAGCTCTGTTTTGCTGTTTGCGCGCGTTTCGGCATTCAGAGTTCCACCATGGCACACGTCGTTTTGCAGGGTGTCCATTTGTTTGTGGGATGCATTTTGTGGCAGCATCGATCAAAAACGCTGTGAAGTAGTTCACCGCAACATCAATGTTCAAAGTACGGATGTCATTCCAACCTAGACTAGCAATAGTATAAAACTGTTCCCAGTCGGCTCTGTTTATGAGCCACTTGGGAACACGTGATGGACACTCAGTTACTGTCGTGCTCAAAACTACGGGGAAGTGGTCACTTCCGTACGGATTACTGACGACTTTACACTGGAGTAGAGGCACAAGAGATGGAGATACTATGCTCAGGTCTATGGAGGAGTAGGTGTTATTGGCGAGATTATAATAGGTTGGTTCTTTTCGGTTTAGGAGACACGCGCTCGACGAGAGAAGGAACTGTTCGATCAGTCGACCTCGCGCGTCATACCGAGAGTCACCCCATAGCCTGCTATGCGCATTAAAGTCTCCAAGGAGAACATAAGGTTCCGGAAGTTCATCAATTAAAGAGTGTAAATCACGTTTTTGTAGCTGATAACTAGGAGGAATGTAAATCGTGCAGATTGTGATCAGTTTATCAAAAAGAACCGCTCGAACAGCCACTGCCTCAAGGGATGTTTGGAGTTGTATGTGTGTGCATGCAATTTCTTGATTCACTATGATGGCAACACCTCCGGATGATGTCACGGCATCATCACGATCCTTTCGAAAAATAACGTATTTGCGAAGAAAATTTGTGTGTTTTGAATTAAGGTGTGTTTCTTGTACACACAGCACTTTTGGTGAGTGTTCGTGTAGGAGTTCTTGGATGTCGTCAAGGTTTCTGAGAAGGCCCCTGACGTTCCACTGTATAATTTGAGTGTTCATGGTGAATGTAAAATAATGCTGTGTGTACGAAAAACAAGTGGCTGTTTAGACGGGGAGTTTGAGTTCACTTAACAGGGCCATCACCAGGCCCTGTTATTTGCTTTTTTGTTTTCTTGGCGCGCTCCAAGGAGCCACGCCGCTCTTTCGGCACCAAGGGTGCCGACGTATCCATTGCCTCCTCGGAGGCACTGGATGCCCGCACGTGCGGGCTGTTAGTTTGGATTTTGGGCCTCGCCTGGTGAGGGGAGGCCTTGAGACCCGAAGACTCTGGAGTCTCCGGTCTCTGTTTGAGAGTAGGCGGTGTAGCCTGGGCTACAGCCGCCTTGGGGGCAGGTGCCACAGCCGACGGCTCGCTCTGCGCGGGCCGAAGGGGTGGCGAGGGCTGGTGCGGCGGTGCCCCCTGACGCGCCGCATCAGCGTATGTAGGTCCATAGAATGGAGCGACTCTTCGCCGTGCTTCCTTAAACGTAATGTTCTCCTTCACCTTCAATGTAATTATTTCTTTTTCTTTTTTCCAGTATGTGCAGGAGCGTGAATATGCGGCACGGTTTCCTTCGCAGTTCACACAGTGTGCCGGTTCTTTGCAGTTCTCGGACACGTGGCCTAGGATTCCACATTGTGCACAAGTCTGGCGACCACGACAGGTCTTAGAGCCATGGCCATACTTCTGGCATTGGAAGCAACGACGAGGATTTGGTATATACGGCCTGATAGATGTTTTCGTGTACCCTGTTTGAATGGAATCTGGTAGTTTACTGGATGCAAACGTGAGTATCAAGTGTTTCGTTGGAATTTCCTTATTATCTCTTCTGATGACGATTCTCTGTACATTATTGACATTTTGGCTCTTCCACCCTTCCAAAAGTTCAGTCTCGGTGAGCTCAAGTAAGTCTGCATCAGATACCACTCCGCGAGTGGTGTTCATGGATCGGTGTGGTGTTATGGTGATCGGTACGTCACCAAACGTTGAGAGGCTGTTTAGCTTTACATATTGTGCTTTGTCCCGAATTTCTAGAAGAAGGTCTCCGCTCACCATTTTGGTTACTTTGTATCCAGCCCCGAGAGTTTCCGTAAGACACCTGGCAACTACGAAAGGAGATACGGTCCTCGCTTGCTTTCCGGTTTTTTCACAGTGAATGACGTGGAAGTGGGGAAAAGTTTCTATTGGCTGGTTGAAGAGATTTATGTCGTCGGTGCGTACCCGCTTTAGGCCGGTACGATCAGATAGTAGAGGAAATGCGCCTTGCATGCCGGTCTTATTTTTGTTCAGCAGCGTTGGCGGCCACCCACCACGGAGCCCAACAAGGGGACGCTGCAAGTTTACAGGTGCTGAAAGCTTGCAGACGTCAGCCGTACAACACTGCCATAACCCAATGCGCCTAGACCAAGGTAGGCTATTTGCACAGGGTTAACCCTTGCCGCCAGGAAAATTGGAAGTATACAGAAGAGAGTAGAAGACAGGAAAGATGTAAAGTGAGAACAAAAGACGAAGATGTAGGGAGAGAGAAATAGGAAAAGGCGACTGCCGATTTCCCCTGGGTGGGTCAGCCCAGGGGTGCCGTCTACGTGAAGCCGGGGCCAAAGGGGTGTGTTGCCTCTTCCGGGGGGCCTTAAAGGTCCAATCACCCAGCGTCGGCTCAACCCCCAGGATCCCCTTTTCCCCGGACACGGCAAAGCCACGCACGGCTAGGCGTGGGAGGGAGTAGAAACTCCCCCGTTAGCTCGGGTCCGTGGTGTCGCTACAC
Organism: Rhipicephalus microplus; assembly: GCF_043290135.1. Classification (NCBI taxonomy): domain Eukaryota; kingdom Metazoa; phylum Arthropoda; class Arachnida; order Ixodida; family Ixodidae; genus Rhipicephalus; species Rhipicephalus microplus. The sequence goes on along the minus strand of NW_027464590.1, from coordinate 5,419,986 downwards.
ACCAAACGCCTACTTGCGCAGGCGCCCCTGCGGGGAGGACGTTCATCGCTTTCAAGCATTTCATTTTGACATATTTATAATGGGGAATAAACGTAAGTTTAGAATCTAAAGTGGTTCCCAGGAATTTATGCTCGCTGCTTACAGAGAGTTGGTCTCCCTTGATCGCAACATTTGGTTCTGGCATTACCCCTCGTTTGTTGGAGAAAAGTATGCAAGTACTTTTCTTCGTATTTATTTTAAAACCGTTTTCATCCGCCCATTTAGAGAATTTATTCATTCCAAGCTGCACTTGTCGTTCGCAGACAGACATATTGCATGATTTGAAACTCATCTGCACATCATCAACATACACGGAATAAAACATCGCACTTGGAATGACTGACTGCAGGGAGTTCATTTTTACAAGAAAGAGTGTGCAACTATGCACGCCACTTTGCGGAACACCAGTCTCTTGGGTAAAAGTTCTAGAGAGAGCATTTCCCACTTTTACGCGAAAGGTTCGGTTAGACAGGTAACTTTTAATTGTGTTTAGCATGTTCCCACGGATGCCCATGGTGACAAGATCGCGGAGAATCCCAAATCGCCATGTGGTGTCATACGCCTTCTCTAAGTCTAGGAATACGGAAAGTACAAACTGCCTATAAATAAATGCATCTCTGATGTATGTCTCTATGCGAACAAGGTGGTCTGTTGTCGACCTCCCCTCTCTGAAACCACACTGAAGGGGGTCTAGTATACTGTTACTTTCTAAAAGTGGATTAAGCGCCGGTTTATTATTTTCTCATATATATAGTTTGCATAGACAGCTTGTTAGCGCTATTGGCCTGTAGCTGGCGGCCAAAGACGGATCTTTGCCTTGTTTAAGTACTGGGATGACTATAGCTTCTTTCCATGACAATGGAATATACCCAACTGCCCACATGTTATTGAAGAGAGTTAGGAGTGTTTTTAGTGCTTCGGGGTGAAGGTACTTGACCATTTCGTATGTTATACGATCAACACCTGGCGCTGAGTTGTTGCAGCACGCAAGAGATGCCTTAAGTTCAGCTAATGTAAGTGGGCAGTTGTAAGACTCACTGGATGGACGTTTACATTTAAGGAGCTGTCGCTCTTCGCGTTCTTTGAATTTTAAGAACGTTTCTGTATAGTTTGATGCACTTGAGACGTATTCAAAGTGTTCGCCTAGGCAGTCCGCCTGCTCCTCCAGGCTCTCCCGTCGGCTATTTACCAAAGGTAGCGGGTGTGTCTCCCGACCCATTAACTTGTTTACCCTATTCCAAACCTTCGTTTCGTCGGAGTAAGAATTTATACCGGAGATGTACCTATTCAAACTTTCTTTCTTTGCAAGACGACGCGTTCTTCTGGCTTGGGACATAACCTGTTTGAAGTTGTTGAGGTTTTCAGCTGTTGGGTAATTTCGGAGTAGTCTCCAAGCTTTATTTTGTCTATTGCGCGCTTTCCGACAATCCACCATGGAATGCGACGTTTATTGGTCATTCCGTTGCTTTGCTTGATACATTTCACTGCAGCGTCAATAATAAAACCTGTTAGGAATGCTACAGCATCGTCTATATTAAAATCAGCAATCTCATCTCCGTCTAAAAATGTAATTTCTCGAAACAGTTCCCAGTTGGCTGACTTGGTGTTCCAGCGAGGAAAGTCTGGCGAGCATGTATCTTCTTTTGTTAACTTTAACATTATCGGGAAGTGGTCACTCCCAAAGGGGTTCTTGAGAACAGACCACTCCAGATAAGGAATTAGTGTACTCGAGACAATACTCAAGTCTATAGAAGAGTATGTGTTGTGCGTAGTGCTATAATATGTTGATTCTTTTTTGTTAAGTAAACATGCACCTGACGAAAACAGAAAGTGTTCTATCAGGCGTCCTCGTGCATCCAAACGGGAGTCGCCCCATAAAGGATTATGTGCATTTAGATCACCAACGACTATATATGGCGGAGGAAGTTCATCAATGAAGCTTTGAAATTCTGTCTATGAAAGTTGATAGCACGGAGGAATGTAAATAGAAGTAATTGTTAGTAGCTTCCCGAACAGCACTGCTCGGACAGCAACTGCCTCAAGAGAAGTTCGGAGGTTTAATTGCGCACAGGCAACACCTTTATCAACTATTATAGCGACACCGCCCGACGAGGCGGCAGCGTCGTCACGGTCTTTGCGGAAGATAGCATATTGCTTTAGAAAATTTGTTTGTGTGGACTTGAGATGTGTTTCCTGAACACACAGCACCTTTGGAGTGTGTTTATTAAGGAGTTCTCTAATATCATCGAGGTTATGGAGAAGTCCTCTCACATTCCACTGTAAAATCTGCGTGTCCATTTTAGATGTGTTTTGTGCTGTGTGCTCAAGGATAGAAAATTAGCTCACGGACCCTTTCCAGGGGCCGTGACACGAGATTTTTCTTTTTTGGATCGGTCGACGGAGTCGCGCCGATCCTTAGGCGCTTGCTGCGCCCTCACGCTCGAAGTTGTGTCCATTGCCTCTAGCGAGGCACTGGACAAGCGCTCTTGCGAGCGCTGCGGTTGCTTTGAGGGCCTCGCCTCTAGAGACAAGGCCTTCGCGGCCCCCAGCCCGGAGGTTGGTGGGTCCTTCTTCGATGGCGGAGCAGCAGTGGCTGCAACCGCCGTGGGGGCGGATGGCGTCACCGCTGGCTCACTACACGTGTGCCAGACAGGCGCCGGGGGCCGTCGTGGCGCTGCCCCCTGACGCGCCACTTCGGCAAAGCTGGTCTCTGGCAGGTAGGACACCTGCCTTCGTGCCTCCCTAAATGAAATGTTTTGTTTTACTTTAATCGTGACAATTTCCTTTTCTTTTTTCCAGCTGGGGCATGACCGTGAGTATGCGGCATGCTCCCCGTTACAGTTCACACAGTGAGGAGAGTTTTCACAAGCATCAGATGTGTGTTCATCAGCACTGCATTTCGCACAAGTTAGGCGGCCCCGGCAGTTCTGAGAGCTGTGGCCGAACCGCTGGCATTTAAAACATCTGAGAGGGTTCGGTATATATGGCCTCACTCGGAGCTTGATGTACCCTGCCTCAACAGAGTCGGGCAGTACACTTGAATTGAAAGTAAGTATTAAGTGCTTAGTCTGGATTTCTTTGCCATCGCGCCTCATCCTAATTCGTTTCACATTGATGACATTCTGTTCGCTAAAACCCTCCAGGAGTTCAGCCTCCGTCAGCCCTAACAGGTCATCATCTGAGACAACGCCACGGGTGGTGTTCATGGTTCGGTGTGGGGTTACTATTAATTTGGTATCTGCAAATTTCTTTAGGTTAGGCAATTTTTCATATTGTTTCTGGTCGCGGAGCTCCAACAGGAGGTCACCACTTGCCATTCTCGATGCTTTATATCCTGGGCCAAAGATTTCTGTCAAAGACTTCGAAACAAGAAAAGGTGAAATAGTTCTCACTGGTTTGCCGGGTGTGTCAGCGTGGATAACGTGGAATCGGGGAAAGGATACTCTTTGGTGACCATAAAACTGGAAGACTTCATCGGTGCGCCCTCTTTTCTGAGGGCGATCAGGTAGTGGGGGGAAGGAACTAGCCATAAGAAAAGGTTTCTTTTCGGCAGCGGTGCCAGCCACCCACCATGGAGTCCTACAAGGGGACGCTGCAGGGTCTGGAAGCACAGGCCCTGCAGACGCCAGCTGTACACCACCACTATAACCTAATATGGTGTATCCAAGGTAGGATAGCCACACAGGGTTAACCCTTGCCGCCAGAAAACACGGAAGTCAACAGAAGAGAGTAGAGGACAGGAAAGATTTAAAGTAAGAGAAAAGACGAAGATGTGAGGGGGAGACAGGAAAAGGCGACTGCCGATTTCCCCTGGGTGGGTCAGCCCAGGGGTGCCGTCTACGTGAAGCCGAGGCCAAAGGGGTGTGTTGCCTCTGCCGGGGGGCCTTAAAGGTCCAATCACCCAGCGTCAGCTCAACCCCCAGGATCCCCTTTTCCCCGGGCACGGCAAAGCCACGCACGGCTAGGCGTGGGAGGGAGCCGAAGCTCCCCCGTTAGCTCGGGTCCGTGGTGTCGCTACACACCAAACGCCTACGTCCCAGCGTCGGAGGACGAACGCTGAGAGGTCACTGACCTTGGTGCGCCCGGAGCTACCTTCAACCACGAGCAACGCTTGGACCTCTGATCTACCTTGTCTGCACCCCATCGCATCAACCCTCGCCGTCTACAAGAGTGCCGCGACCGAACGGTGACAGTCGCTTTTGCTATTGCGGAACTTACGCGTCCTTGGCATTTCGCGGTCATTAGGTTAATTTCTCCTCGAATTTGTGTGCTTTGATTGTTTTTCTTCTTATTCCTTTCTCTTTATCTAGTTTATTGAAAATATATTTAGTTGTTTTTCTTGTGTGCATAAACGGTCTCGTGTTCTCTTTACCGATGTGGGTTTTCTCATCGGTTTGTATGCACAAGAACCTACACGAGAGCTTGTGGGTTGACTAGCAATGTATATGCAATTAAGGTTTTTACAGAAGGAGAGAAAATGACTACGTCTGATTTAACGGCGTTAGCGATACGCATGGGGCAAAAGGGCGTTGAGTTGAAGGCATGGCTTGATGAGCATGAGGCACGAGCTCGTGAAGAAAGGGCAGCTGAGCGAGAGGCAAGAAAGGAGAGGATGGAACAGGCGGAGCTGGAACGAAAGCTTGAGGCCGAATGCCAGAAGACGATTCAACTGCGTCTTCAACTTGCCACAGGTGGAGGGGGCCAGGGGATCCGCGGCGTCGGACCATGGTCGACAGGTGCGAGAACCGTGTAACGTTAACCCGCACAATTTCATACCCGGATTTAATGAAAACCGGGATGACCTTGATGCTTATCTCAAGAGATTTGAGAATGTGGCCACCGGTCAGGAATGGCCTAAGGATAAGTGGGCCACGGCACTGAGTCTGTGTCTGAGGGGAGAAGCTCTCAAAGTATTTGGTCGCTTGTCTCCAGAAGAGGCACTTGACTACGAGAAAGGCAAGCTAGCATTACTGCAGCGTTTTCGTTTCACGGCCGAGGGCTACCGGGAGAAGATCCGGCATAGCAGACCTCAAGATGGAGAAACAGGCAAGCAGTATGCAACCAGGTTGGCAAGTTTTTTCGACAGATGGGTGGAGATGTCCAAGACAGCAAAATAATATTCGTCTGTTCGAGATCTCATAGTAGCTGAACAGTTTATCAATCAATGCCATAACCGCGTGGCGCTTTTCCTACGTGAGAAAAAATGTCGTAAGCTAGATGAAATGGCCGAGGCTGCGGACAATTCTCTAGCGGCCCAACGACAGTCAAATTTGTTGGTTTTTCGCGACAAAACGTAGAACGGCGCCGCAGGAAAATGCGGAAGTACAGCGGGGAAGTCTCCCACTTGATGTTTTGTCTGTGATAAAACAGGTCACAGGGCAGCAGAATGTCGTGCTCGGACAAGACCATACTGTGACTACTGTCGCAAAACGGGGCATGATATTAATGTGTGTACCAGAAAGCAGAACGTCACTAAGAGGACTTCTTGTATCTTGTCGCCAGGGGAAAAGGCAGAAGTAGTGAATGATATACCTGCGGACAAGCAGGAGGAGAATATGACCAGTGCGGTAAATACGCAGCCAAAGTCAGGAAAACATCCGATGCCAGTTCTGCAGGGCATTCGGCCAAGCTGCTTCCGTCCTACGGGATACAGGAAGCAATGCAATGGTGGTTCGGCGTTTTTTGGTGCCAGATGAAGCACTGACAGGAACCACGACGGCCTTGTTTTTAGCAGACGGGAGCCGGATCGCGGTACCAGAGGCGAAGGTGGAGATTTTTTCGCCATATTTTTCAGGCACGTGTATCGTGAAATGCATGTCCTCCCCGCTATATGACATCATCGTTGGCAATGTGCCAGGATCTCGTGCTGCTGATGACCCTGACAAGAAATGGAAAGAAAAACTGGCTGAAAGGAACTTCACTCCGAACGGCGTAGCCGAGACCTTGTATAAGAAGAAAGAAGACCATCGTTTAAAGGCATCACTTGGTAGTATGAAGAGCACAAGCGCCCGGCCGGATTCAGCTGCAGTTAGCGTCAGAAGTTTGAAGATGAACAGGAGGGAGCTCGAGAGAGCCCAAGCAGAAGACAAGACCCTTGAAGCTTGCAGAGACAAAGTAGGGCAGGTTTTTTATGGCAGAAGATCGACCCAGTATTTCTTTGTCATGGAGAAGTCATTGTTGTATCGAAATCACCGACTATCCTCTGGCAAATTGATACAGCAGGTCGTAGCTCCTCTCAAGCTGCGAAGTCCAGTGCTGAAGATGGCCCATGAGAGTTTGATGTCCGGGCATCAAGGAGTAACAAGAACGATTGATCGGGTGTTAAGTTCATTCTATTGGCCAGGAGTCCAGGAAGGGATTAAAAGATACGTGCGGTCCTGTGACACGTGCCAAAGAATGTATCCAAAGCACAAAGTAGGAAAGGCTCCTCTTGGGAAAATGCCCCTGATTGACACTCCTTTTGAGCGCGTGGCCGGGGACATTATTGGACCCTTAAAGCCGGTCTCAAATAGAAGCAACAGATACATACTGACCATGGTCGATTTCGCTACGCGCTATCCTGACGCCATTGCTTTGCCGGCGATTGACTCCGCGACTGTGACAGACGGGTTGGTCGAAATGTTTTCCCGCGTTAGATTTCCCCGCCAAATCCTGTGCGATCAGGCCTCGTGCTTCACGTCGGACCTGATGAGAGAAGTAAACGATCTGTTGGCAATCAAAAATCTGAGTTCGACGCCTTGTCATCCCATGTGCAATGGTTTGGTAGAGCGATTTAATGGGACTTTGAAACAAATGCTGCGCAAGCTATGCCAAGAGGATCCAAAGTGCACCACTTCTATTTGCATATCGAGAAGTTCCTCAGGCCAGCATGGGGTTCCCTCCTTTCGAACTCATTTACGCGAAATACGTCCGAGGACCACTCAACTTGTTAAAGGAGCTGTGGACTGGAGAAAAGATCGAAGAGGAGGTGAAAACGACCTATAGATATGTCCTCGATCTCCGGGATCATCTGGAAAAAACGCTAAAATTAGCCCATGAGAACTTGATACGAGCGAAAACGACTCAAAAATATCACTATGATCGGAAGAGCAAGAGCCGTCAGCTGAAAGTTGGAGACCGAGCTCTTATTTTGCTTCCTACAACAGCGAATAAGTTGTTGATGAAATGGAAAGGGTCGTTTCCGGTCATTGGGAAAAAGGGCGACTACGACTATTGGCTGGACTTGGGGCATGACGCCAAACTTTTCCATATTAATATGTTAAAACGATATGAAGACCGGCAACCAGACACAATTCCACAAACAGCATCTTTTGTGGTTATGAAAGAGGAGGAGACAGATACCCCTCTACCAGCTTGCACAGTTAAGCCGACTGTGGGTGTAGAAGCGATTCCGATCGGCAGTAGCTTAGAAGAAGACAAACGTACAGAACTTCGGAAGATTCTAACCACCTACCAAGATGTATTCTCTGAGATACCGGGAAAGACAAATTTGTTGGAATACCGACTTCAATTGACGACCTCTGAACCGATCAACACACCGCAGTATCCTTTGCCGTTGGCCATGAAGGAAGTAGTAGAACAAGAAGTTCAGGGCATGTTAAGACTGGGTGTGATTGAGCGATCCCATTCGACCTACAATTCGCCCTTGGTACTTAAGAAGCCGGATAACACCTATCGCACATGCGTCGACTTCCGTCGCATCAACGAGATACAAATTTCCGACGCTGAACCCATACCTAGGACCGACCTAATGCTTACAGAGGTGGGCACAAAGAGATACTTCTCAAAGTTTGATCTCACAAAGGGGTATTGGCAAGTCCCACTTGACCGGACATCGAGGCCAGTAACGGCATTCTCAACGCAATCCGGTCATTTCCAATTTATATACATGCCGTTTGGCATAAAGACAGCTTCTGCGGTGTTTACGCGTCTAATGAGAACACTCCTACAGGGCCTTGAAAAGGTAGTCCACTACATCGATGACGTTCTCATAGCCACGAACACCTGGGAAGAGCACATAGACACTTTGCAACGCTTGTTGCAGAAAGTACGGGAGTCTGCCTTAACCATCAAGCCTCAGAAGTGCGAAATTGCTGTGGAGTCGATAGTCTTGTTGGGACATCGTCTAGGAGGCGGGACTATTCAACCTGTGGAAACTACGGTTTTGAAGATAGCCAGCGCACCTCTACCTGACACCAAGAAGCAACTCCGATCTTTTCTGGGACTAGCTGGGTATTACCGAGATTTAATACCTCGCTATGCGGAGAAAGCACAGCCTTTAACTCAGCTAACCAAAATATGGAGAAAAACAAGATTTGTTGGACTCCTGAAACTGAAGGAGCATTTCAAACGCTGAAGCAAGCCCTTGCTTTTGGGCCGATCGTGAAGGCACTAGACCCAAAACGTGTGTTCATACTCCGTACAGACGCATCCGACACATGCATCGGTGCAGTCCTCATGCAAGAACACGAGGGGCTGTTGCACCCAGTGTCGTATGCCAGCCGCCAGCTGTTGCCTCGGGAGCACAGTTACTCGACTATTGAACGAGAATGCTTAGCGCTAGTATGGGCGGTAGAAAAATTTCATATTTTTTTGTACGGAGTACAGTTTATCGTGCAGACAGATCATCAACCGCTACAATACTTAGCGAAGGCAAAACACATGAACAGTAGGTTGCTAAGGTGGAGTCTAGTACTCCAAGAGTACACTTTTCATATTCAACATATCAAAGGTTCTGAAAATGCAGGTGCCGACTTCATGAGCAGGTTACGGCCATAGATACGAATTCAGGTGTTGCTAAAGATGGGAGGCAAAGCATTTCAACCGACCATCGGAATATTGTTTACCATATGTGGATTTTTTTTCTGTAAGTGTGCTCCTTAAGACTTGTTGCAGTGATACCAGTGTGCATGTGTTCATGCGAACTCCAAGAACGTATCTTGTGTGGGGAAACACGCATCCGGCAGTTTTTTCCGTTGGGAAAAAACTTTTCGAAAAGGGGCATGTTGTGATAAGTGAAGTGCGCGTTTCGTGAACTGCGCGAGTGCAACCAGTGTTCGGTTTAAAATGTGCGCGAGTGCACCAGCATAGGAAAGAAGACGACGACGACCGATGGTGTGGACGCGCGCTTTCGCGATGTATTCGGTAAGGAAGACGATGGGCAGATGAGGCGCGTGAAGTTCGGACCAATGAGAGGCCCCCACGCTGGTTTTGAAGAAGCTCGAACGAAGAACGGGGCAGACGTGGCCGGGACGCGACGGAGGCAAGCAGGCTACCAGGGCGCGGGGGTGGCGGCCGAGTTCCTGAGGCAAGGCTGCTGCGGGCTCCCACCTGGTCGGGCACCCGAGCATCATCTATCGTCTGGCGTTGGCCAGGCCGCTCGTCGTCTGGCGTTGGCCAGGCCACTCGTCGTCTGGCGTTGGCCAGGCTGCTCGTCGTTTGGCGTTGGCCAGGCTTCTCACCATCTGGCTTTGGCCAGGCTCGTCCCGTTACCAGGGCTACGTCCCAGCGTCGGAGGACGAACGCTGAGAGGTCACTGACCTTGGTGCGCCCGGAGCTACCTTCAACCACGAGCAACGCTTGGACCTCTGATCTACCTTGTCTGCACCCCATCGCATCAACAATCGCCGTCTACAAGAGTGCCGCGACCGAACGGTGACAGTCGCTTTTGCTATTGCGGAACTTACGCATCCTTAGCATTTCGCGGTCATTAGGTTAATTTCTCCTCGAATTTGTATGCTTTGTTTGTTTTTCCTCTTATTCCTTTCTCTTTATCTAGTTTATTGAAAATATATTTAGTTGTTTTTCTTGTGCGCATAAACGGTCTCGTATTCTCTTTACCGATGTGGGTTTTCTCATCGGTTTGTATGCACAAGAACCTACACGAGAGCTTGTGGGTTGACTAGCCTCGTGACAGTTATATAGCTACATTGTAGCAAAATTAAACAAAATCTCTACTATAAAAATAATTCTTCATTGCGCTATAAATAGTGCTATTTCGCACAAAAAAGCGCTCTCAAATAAAAACATAGCTTTTCTTATTTTGCTTCTTATTGTAGGAATAAAGACGTTGCAACTAAAAATTTGTTTAGGCGTACCGTAGATATAGTTCATGTAGAGTAGCGTGATTACGGGATATAATGTTTTCTGAATTGTGCTGTCAACAAGTATATACAAACGTTCACTGCTGAAGCTAGTTTTACTTTAAGAAGCAGGTCGAAGTACATTATACAGGTCACACGTAACTGGTCTAGCTCCAAAAAGCGAAATCCATTATATGAATGGTCAAGATTTATTTCAAAGTGAATCTTGGACTTTGACAAAATCGCACAAAAAATGCGCTGAGAAATTAGGAAGTTGAACGTAGCATCAAAATCTGTGTGGGAAAACTCGAGCACAGTGTTTATCTACGCGTCTTTATTTCAATTCAATCAAGTTATTTCAATCAATCAATCTAACATTTATGTGATCTCCACACTTCGTGTTTGTTGACGCACCATGCCTTTCGTTGAGATACTTGAGGTACCAGCCGCGCCTGCCTGCTGGTACAATAAAACAGCTTGAAAACAGTCTGTTTCAGCTGCAAATAACATTAGCAATGGCTACTCATGCACCTAAACTTACGTTAAAAGTAGCCAATAAAAACTCGGCGGTATGCCAAGCAGTACACCTAGCAGTTCAAGCTTAGAGAAGACCTGGCAGCTTAAGCTCGAGCAAACACACTTAATGATTCCTTGCTAATTCTATTTGAACAGTGGGGAAATAAATGTTTTGCGCTTAAAGCATGCGGCTTCGTAGCACTGAATAGGGTGCGATATCGCATATCAAGATAATCAATTTCGGCCGCGCTGTTGAGGGTCCCGTAGTCTCTCTTTAAACATGCCAATGAACTCGCGGTCAGGAAAGCTAAAGCCCTCAGGCATGGTTGATTGCAGTATGAGAAGAAAATTAAAACCCATACGATGACCTAAACGTGCCGTCAATCTACCGCGTTTCGCACGAGCTATAAGCCGGAGCCCCGCCTATAAGAACCACGAGCTGAATTCGACTAGGCGGTTCGCTTTGGTCACTCTTTAGTACAATGCCCTTTCTACACAAGTTAATTGTGGATTTTACTGATCCGTTAGCAGGTTCTTTTACTATAGCCGAAATATGGCGAAAATGCAGATCTAGGGACATAAACATTCACTGACACTGCCCATCTTCAATATCCTGTAATTAATAGTCTTCACCTAGAATAAGGCAATCATCGACTACTCACTCTTGCAGGACACACCACCATTCCTTTATAAAGCAAACTACAAGCAGTACGTCTGCACGTCACTTCCAGTGTACCATTTGTTTTGCTGCACCAATTTCTGGGCTAGGCTATTGCACTTTCCTGCGTTTAACGCAAAGCTGCTCCTCTGTCATGACAACATAGCAAGTGTTAGGTGCCATCTAAACAACTCTTCAGATTACATTACTACATTTCACTAGTTTTGCTTCCAATCCTTGAATGATTGATAACGCTACGTCTCGCAACACCAAGCGAAACCAGCTGTACATGTGGGTACTTGATGATGAGTAGTTTTTAGTGGCGCAAGGGCCAATTGATGGCCAAAGAGCGCCATTTCAATTAACTACAGATATGAACAATGATATGGTGCGTAGCTGTAAAGGGGCCTTAAAATTCCTCGCTCTAACGCGGGTTAAAACATGAAAGTAATAAAATCATGACAGTGGCGTGACATATGTGTGGTGATAGCTGATGGCAAAATGTCATGATAATAAAACCATGATGAAGATATAGTCACCGCAGCCACGACCACTCTATAGAGGTCGTGCTACGGATGACCTCGAAATATTGGGTGAAAGTTTTGCACTTCTTTTAAAAATGTAAAAAGTGTTTGCAGTTTAAAAAGCGGATCCCTACCGATGAGCATCCCAGGGTGTAGAGCGAGCTGCTGTCGGTGGGGCAGTAAAAAGAGCTCTTTTCTTAGAGCATCTAGCTCATTGCACTGGACGAGAATGTGGAGAACCGTAAGGGGCTCTCCACATCTCTCACAATACGGTGGATCACCGGTAGACAGAAGAAATGAATGTGTAGAATGTGTGTGTCCAGTCCTAAGCCTTGTTAGTATTACTTCCGTGTGTCGTGATTTTGATAGTGGCGGCCAATAACCTAGTTGCGGCTTAATAGCATGGAGTTTATTATCTGTTTGTTTATCCCACATGCTCTGCCAATACCCCCTGAGCTTTCGTTTTATAAAAGGTTTTAAGTCAAGTGCAGGGACTGGTGTTGGTGCATTGGCAGTAGTGACATTGGCGCAAGCAGCCAGATTGTCGGCCAAAACGTTCCCTTGTATTTCACGGTGACCTGGGACCCAGCAGACAACGACATGCTGTTTTGATGTGTAAAGTGTGCACAGAAGTGAGTAAAGTGACACCAGCACTGGGTTCTTGTGTTTTTTAGGAGTTTTCAGGGCTTTGACCACACTTAGAGAATCTGTGTATATTACCGCCTTTTGTAATTTTACCTGTTTAATGTGTTTTACGACCGCCAGTATTGCGTAAGCTTCTCCTGTGAAAATGCTTGCATTAGGATGAAGAACGCCGGCCTCAGAAAAGGATTGGCCTATTGCTGCATATGACACAGAAGTGTTTGACTTTGACGCATCAGTAAAGAACTCAGGGCATGTGTATTTATGTTGTAGCTCTAAAAAGTATGTATGTATGTGTGCAAGTGGTGCGTGCTTTGTGACATCAACAAAAGAAACATCACAGTCTATAAGCTGCCACTGCCACGGTGGCAGATATGTTGCAGGAGCCATCAAACTGGGTTCAAGAAGAGGCACACCTGTTCCTTCGGCCAGGCTCCTTACACGCAGCGCGTAGGGCTGCCTAAACGAAGGTCGGTTCTCGAACAAGCCAGAACAAGACAAATCATTAATTGTGAAATGGGAAGGATGTTTCTTGTCTGCCTTCACCTTCAAAAAGTACAAAAAGGACAGGGAACATCTTTGTAGGTGGAGCGACCATTCATTCGAATCCACGTACAGGCTCTCCACAGGGCTGGTGCGGAAAGCACCCGTAGAGAGGCGAATACCTAGATGGTGGACAGGGTCAAGAACTTTCAAGGCCGATGGTGTTGCCGACTGATAGATTATAGCACCGTAATCTAGGCGTGTGCGTACGAGGCTTTTATATAAGTTAATTAAACATTTTTTGTCACTACCCCATGTAGTGTGTGACAACACTTTCAAAATGTTCATTGTTTTTAAGCACCTGTCCCTTAAATACTTGATGTGTGGGATGAAACTTAGCTTAGTGTCTAATATGAGACCGAGAAACTTGTGCTCGGTCTTCACTGACAGAGGTTGACCATGCAGGTCAATGTCGGGGTCAGGATGGAGGCCCCTCTTTCGGCTGAACAAGACACAAGTACTCTTTTGCGCGTTGAGTATAAAACCATTCTCGTTTGCCCATTGAGATACCTTGTTCAACCCTAGTTGAACTTGACGTTGGCACATTGAGATGTTGCAAGATTTGTAACCAATCTGCACATCATCGACATATATGCAGTAAAAAATATTTCGTGGGAGAGACAGGTGCAAGGAATTCATTTTAACTATGAAAAGTGTACAGCTCAATACACCTCTTTGTGGCACTCCTGTTTCTTGGACAAATACTCGAGATAAGACAGTGCCAACTTGGACACGGAATGTACGGTTGGACAAGTAGCTTTCGATAACTGTCAGCATTCTACCCCGCACACCTAAATGTGACAGGTCTCGCAATATGCCGAAGCGCCATGCAGTGTCATATGCCTTTTCCATATCGAGAAACACAGAAAGAAAAAATTGCTTATGAACAAAAGCGTCGCGAATTTGTGCCTCGATACGGACAAGGTGGTCAGTGGTGGACCGAGCCTCTCGAAACCCACACTGGTATGGGTCAAGTAGGCCACTAATTTCAAGGAAGTACATCAGGCGCCTGTTAATCATTTTTTCAAAGACTTTGCAAATACAGCTGGTTAATGCTATTGGCCTGTAGCTGGAAACTGAGGCCGGGTCCTTGCCTTGTTTTAGAATTGGGATAATAATAGCTTCCTTCCAGGCTGAGGGTAGCTCGCCAGAAGACCATATCGCATTATAGAGAGAGAGGAGAGCTTTCTGGGTTTCAGCGGGCAGGTGTTTCAACATTTCATATGCCACACGGTCCGGGCCTGGGGCAGATTTATTGCAACAGGCAAGTGAGGCCTGCAGTTCAGCAAAACAGAAAGGTTCGTTGTATGCCTCATGTGTTCTGGGCTTGCGCTCTAATCTCTGTTTTTCTATTCCGGTTTTGTATCGTCGGAACGCTTCGCTATAGTGTGTTGAGCTGGAGACCTGTTCAAAGTGCGCTCCGAGAGTGTTTGCCTGGTCTTCCAAACTCTCCCCTTGTGTGTTCACTAGAGGAAGCGAATGTGCTTCTCGTCCTGCCACCTTACTAACCATGCTCCAGACTCTCGACTCATCTGTGTATGAGTTAATGCCCGATACGAATTTGTGCCAACTTTCTCTTCTCGCCTGTCGGCGCGTCCTCCTTGCTTGCGACTTGACGTTCTTAAAGTTTACAAGATTCTCGGCTGTGGGCGAGTCTCTAAGCAACCTCCATGCCTTATTTTGTTTTTTTCGAGCTTCACGGCACTCATTATTCCACCATGGGACTCGTCGTTTGCTTGACGGTCCACATGTTTGGGGAATACATTTTGCTGCTGCATCAACCAAGAAAGCTGTAAAGTAGCATACCGCATCCTCTATACTCAATGCCGCCATGTCACTCCAAGATAATAAAGTCATTTTTTGAAACTTTCCCCAATCAGCTTTATCGGTGAGCCATTTGGGAACTTGTGCAGGACATGTATTTGTTATTGATGAGCTGATAACGATAGGAAAATGATCACTACCATATGGATCATTGATAACTTCCCATTTAAGTAGAGGCAGGAGTGATGGGGATATTATGCTGAGGTCTATTGCTGAGTACGTATTGTTAGCGATGTTGTAGTATGTTGGCTCTTTCCGATTCAGCAGGCACGCACCGGAAGAAAAAAGTAGCTGTTCAATCAGGCGACCTCGAGCATCGCAGCGAGAGTCACCCCATAGATTGCTATGTGCATTGAAATCTCCAAGGAGGATATAAGGTTCTGGAAGTTCCTCTATGAGGGACTCGAATTCATGCTTTTCAAGACGGTGTTGTGGAGGTATGTAGAGAGAGCAGATGGTGACGAGCTTATTCAAAAGAACTGCTCGAACAGCCACCGCCTCAAGGGATGTTTGTAGTGGTAGGTGTGTGCATGCAATCCCTTGATTGACTATAATGGCAACACCACCGGATGGCAAAATGGCATGATTCCGGTCTTTCCGAAAGATAACGTAATGACGTAAAAAGTTGGTGTGTTTAGGTTTCAGGTGTGTCTCTTGTACGCACAGCACCTTAGGTGTATGTTTGTGTAAAAGTTCATGGATATCGTCGAGGTTTCTCAACAGTCCTCTGACGTTCCACTGTAGAAGTTGTGTCATTTTAATGTAGTGTGGTGCTGTGTGTACAGAGGTGTTGCGTTAGTTTACAGGGCCTTTTGAGGGCCCTGTGATTCGATGTTTTTCTTTTTTGGCGCGCTCCAAGGAGTTGCGCCTATCCTTCGGCGTCTGAGGCGCCGGAGGAGTGGGACTTGTATCCATCACCTCTTGTGAGGTGGTGGATGGTGCCTGCTGGGCAGGCACATTCACTGAACTTTTGGACCTAACTGCACCTGCAGTGGTCCCAGGTTCGGCAGACACCGGGGTCTGCCGGCCCTGTTTGTCAAGTGGCGGAGCAGTACAGGCTGCTCCGGCCGGGGGCGCTGGTGGCACGACCGCGGCCACACACTGTGCGACATTCGCGGGTGCCGAGGCATGTGGCGCGGCGCCCCGGCGCGTCACATCTGCAAAGGAGGGATAAGATGGGTTGTGTATTGCGAAACGTTGGCGTGCTTCTTGGAATGTGAGATTGAATTTAACCTTGAGTTCTACTATTTGTTTTTCTTTTTTCCATGCGGGGCATGATCGTGAGTAGGCAGCGTGATCTGCTTCACATTTCGAACAATGAGTTGTTTCTGAGGTGCAGTTGTCCGATATGTGTTGAATGGATGCGCACTTTGCGCAAGTGGCACGCCCTCTGCAACTCTGCGATCCATGACCGAAACGTTGGCACTTGAAACATCGACGAGGGTTGGGAATGTATGGTCTTACACGAAGCTTACAATAGCCGGTTTCGATTGATTCTGGTAGGTCACTTGTTCCGAAGGTAATTATTACGTGTTTTGTAGGAATCAGTTTGTTGTTGCGCCTTATTGTTATTCGTTGGACTTTGACCACGTTCTGGTCCTGCCAACCTTCGAGCAGCTCACTTTCAGAAAGCTCAGTAAGATCATCATCAGAAATTACGCCACGGACAGTGTTCATAGACCTGTGTGGGCCCACCGAAACAGGGGTTTCCCCAAAGGCTACAAGCTTAGACAGCTTTTCATACTGAGCTTTGTCACGAACCTCCAAATGAAGATCGCCACTTCCCATCTTTGTCACTTTATAACCTGGGCCTATTGCTTCTGTGAGAGTTTTGGAAACGAGGAAAGGTGAAATGGCTCGGACTGTCTTGTTTTCGTTTTGACTGTGGATTACATGGTACTTTGGGAATGTCGGCTTTGGTGTGTTAAGCAGGAAAGTATCATCGGTGCGCCACCTTTTTAGGGAGCGATCAGGAAGGAGGGGAAAAGCTTTTGCCATAAAAATGCTATAAAGTTCGGCGGCGATGGTGGCCACCCACCACCGAGCCCAACAAGGGGACGCTACAAGGTTGACTAGTAAACACTTGGAGACGCCAGCCATGCATCGCCGCTATAACCGAATATAACTACCCAAGGTTGGGTAACTACACAGGGTTAACCCTCGCCGCCAGGAAATTCGGAAGTAAACGGAAAAGAGAAGATGACAGGACAGATAAAAAGAGAGAGATAAAGACGAAGATGTAGGAAGAGAGTGATAGGAAATGATGATGTTTGATGTTTTATGGCGCAAGGGCCGATTCACGGCCAAAGAGCGCCAGTTCATCTTACTAAAAATATGGACAATGATTGTGATAAGTGGCTGTATAAGGGCCATAAAATTCCTCGCAGTAAGGCGGGTAAAAACATACAAATAATAAAATCATGACCATGCCGTGGAAGGTGTGTGTGGTGTGAACAGATGACAAAAGTTGGTGATAATAAAAGACGATGGTGGATATGTATGGCATTAGCACAAGTGCCTCACTCGTTCAAACCCTTGCGTCCAAGGGCCGTGAGGCATGTGCTTTCTTGTGTAGCCACCGCAGCAAAAACCTCTCTGGAGAGGTCATGCTACGGGATGCCCGGGTATATGATGTGAAAGCTGTGAATTTCTTTTAAAAACGCTAGCAATGATTTATGACTAAAAAGTGGTTCCCTACCGACGAACATTGCAGGGTGCAAAGGTATATGTTGTCGGTAGGGTAATGGAAAGTGTTGTTTTCTTACAGTGTCCAATTGTTTGCACTCAATTAAAATGTGAAGGACAGTCAATACTTCACCACATCTGTCACACAATGGTGGATCGCCACCGGACAAAAGGTGTGTGTGTGTCGTGTATGTGTGTCCTATCCTGAGTCTCGTTAGTATTACCTCTGTATGACGCGATTTCGATACTGGCAGCCAATGACCAAGGTGTGGCTTAATAACGTGTAGTTTGTTTTGTGTGTGTGTATCCCACTTGCTCTGCCAGTATACTCTGAGGTTCCGTTTGAGAGACGGCTTAAGATCAACGGCCGGGATTGATATGGGTGCAGGGGCAGTGTTTTTGTGGGCGGATGCAGCGAGCTGATCCGCCCTCACGTTGCCTGGAATCTCACGGTGCCCTGGCACCCAGCACACTACAATATGTTGTTTGAGTGTGTATAGTGTGCATAAAATGGAGTAAAGTGAGACAAGGACTGGGTTTTTGTGTTTTTTAAGAGTGTGCAGAGCCGTTACTACACTGAGGGAGTCTGTATAAATTACTGCTTTTTGTATTTGTAATTGCTTGATGTGTTTAGCCGCCACAAGTATCGCGTAGGCTTCCGCTGTGAAGATACTTGTGTCTGGATGTAGAGGGCCAGCATCCGAAAAAGATGGGCCGACAGCAGCGTAGGACACAGAGGAGTTAGACTTGGAGGCATCTGTAAAGAACTCAGGACGTGTGTATTTGTGTTGAAGTTCCAGGAAGTATGTTCGGATATGGGCAATAGGCGCATGTTTTGTAACTTCAAGAAAGGACACATCACAGTCTATAGTCTGCCATTGCCACGGTGGCAGATATGCTACAGGAGCCATTAAACTATGTTCAAGTGAGACTCCAGTTTCCTCAGCTAGACTTTTCAGGCGAACTGAGAAGGGCTGCCCCATCGAAGGCCTGTTTTGAAACAGAATGGAGCTCGACAAATCAATAATAGTGGAGTATGAGGGGTGCTTCTTATCTGCTTTCACCTTAAGGAAATAAACAAAGGACATGTAAGTTCTCTGCAGATGAAGCGACCACTCATTCGACTCAACATAAAGGCTTTCTACGGGGCTGGTGCGAAAAGCACCCGTAGAAAGGCGGATGCCCAAATGGTGCACGGGGTCAAGCATCTTCAAGGCACTTGGAGTAGCAGACTGATAAACAACGGCCCCATAATCTAAGCGGGTGCAAATCAGGCTTCTATAGAGGTTCATGAGGCATTGCCTATCACTGCCCCAAGTAGTACGTGACAACACTTTTAAAACATTCATGGCTTTTAAACATTTTGTTTTTAGATACTTGATGTACGGCACGAAGGTCAACTTGTTGTCCAAGATTAGGCCTAAGAATTTATGCTCGGCTTTGACGGACAGACGTTGACGGTTCAGTTTAATGTCGAGTTCTGAGTGCATGCCTCTCTTTCGGGAGAACAAGACACACGTGCTTTTTTGTGGGTTCAGTCGGAATCCATTTTCCTCTGCCCATTTGGAGAGCTTGTTTAAACCTAACTGAACCTGCCGCTCACACAATGCCAGATTGCAAGACCTAAAGCCAAGCTGGACGTCATCGACATATGTGCAATAAAACATATTGCGAGGGATGGTCAAGCGCAAGGAATTCATTTTTATGAGAAAAAGTGTGCAGCTAAGTACACCACCTTGTGGCACGCCTGTTTCCTGAACAAATGTTTGGGATAGAACCGTGCCCACTCGGACACGGAAAGTCCGGTTTGACAGGTAACTTTTGATTATGTGAAACATTCTTCCGCGCACGCCAAGGTGGGAAAGGTCTCTTAGAATTCCGAAACGCCATGTTGTATCATAAGCCTTTTCGATATCGAGGAACACGGAGAGAAAATATTGTTTATGGACGAAGGCGTCTCTGATCTGTGCCTCGATACGAACAAGGTGGTCTGTGGTGGATCTACCTTCTCGAAACCCGCACTGAAATGGGTCGAGCAAATTATTTGTTTCAAGGTAATGTACAAGTCGGCAGTTTATCATTTTTTCGAAGACTTTGCACAAGCAGCTTGTAAGTGCTATAGGCCTATAACTCGAGGGTAAAGAAGGGTCTTTGCCCTCTTTCAAAATGGGAATAATAATAGCCTCTTTCCAGGAGGTAGGGATAGCACCAGAAAACCAGATAGCATTGTACAAACAAAGTAAGGTTTTTCGTGTTTCGATTGGTAGGTTTTTTAACATTTCATACACCACACGGTCAGAACCTGGGGCAGAAGTACTGCAGGAGTTAAGAGACATTTGCAGCTCAGCTAGACTGAAAGCTTGGTTATATGCCTCGGATCTAGTGCATTTGTGTTCAAGTTTCTGCTTTTCTATTCTTGTTCTGTATTTTTGGAAAGTGTCAGTATAGTGGGATGAGCTGGACACCTGTTCGAAGTGTGCACCGAGGAAGTTTGCCTGATCTTCCAAGGTATCACCCTGAGTGTCCACGAGTGGAAGTGTGTGTACTTGTTTTCCTGCTATCCTACCGACCATGTTCCAGACTTTAGCCTCCTGTGTGTATGAATTGATCCCTGACAAAAACTTCTGCCAGCTTTCTCTTCTGGCCTGCCGACGCGTTCTCCTGCCTTGAGACTTTATTTTCTTGAAGGTGTCAAGATTTTCGGCTGTCGGTGAGTTCCGAAGCAGCCTCCAAGCTCTGTTTTGCTGTTTGCGCGCGTTTCGGCATTCAGAGTTCCACCATGGCACACGCCGTTTTCCTGGGTGCCCATTTGTTTGTGGGATGCATTTTGTTGCAGCATCAATCAAAAAAGCTGTGAAGTAGTCGACAGCAACATCAATGCTTAAAGTACTTATGTCACTCCAATCTATACGAGCGATGGTATGAAACCGTTCCCAGTCGGCTCTGTTTATGAGCCATTTGGGAACATGGGGTGTACACTCAGTTGCTGTAGTTGTGCTCAAAACTACGGGAAAGTGGTCGCTTCCGTACAGATTACTGACGACTTTCCACTGAAGCAGAGGCACAAGAGATGGAGAGACTATGCTTAGGTCTATGGAGGAGTAAGTGTTATGTGCGATATTATAATAGGTTGGTTCTTTTCTATTTAGGAGACATGCGTTCGACGAGAGAAGGAATTGTTCAATCAGTCGACCTCGCGCGTCGCAACGAGAGTCTCCCCATAGCCTGCTATGCGCATTGAAGTCTCCAAGGAGAACATAAGGCTCCGGAAGTTCATCAATTAAACAGTGTAGATCACGTTTTTGCAGCTGATAGCTAGGAGGGATGTAAATAGTGCAGATTGTGATTAGTTTATCAAAAAGAACCGCTCGAACAGCCACTGCCTCAAGGGATGTTTGGAGTTGTAAGTGTGTGCATGCAATTCCTTGATTCACTATGATGGCAACACCTCCGGATGATGTCATGGCATCATCACGGTCCTTTCGAAAAATAACGTATTTGCGAAGAAAATTTGTGTGTTTTGAATTAAGGTGTGTTTCTTGTACACACAGCACTTTTGGTGAGTGTTCGTGTAGGAGTTCTTGGATGTCGTCAAGGTTTCTGAGAAGGCCCCTGACATTCCATTGTATGATTTGAGTGTTCATGGTGAATGTAAAATAATGCTGTGTGTACGAAAAGCGAGTGGCTGTTTAGACGGGGAGTTTGAGTTCACTTAACAGGGCCGTCACCAGGCCCTGTTATTTGCTTTCTTGTTTTCCTGGCGCGCTCCAAGGAGCCACGCCGCTCTTTCGGCACCACGGGTGCCGACGTATCCATTGCCTCCTCGGAGGCACTGGATGCCCGCACGTGCGGGCTGTTAGTTTGGATTTTGGGCCTCGCCTGGTGAGGGGAGGCCTTGAGACCCGAAGACTCTGGAGTCTCCGGTCTCTGTTTGGGAGTAGGCGGTGTAGCCTGGGCTACAGCCGCCTTGGGGGCAGGTGCCACAGCCGACGGCTCGCTCTGCGCAGGCCGAAGGGGTGGCGAGGGCTGGTGCGACGTTGCCCCCTGACGCGCCGCATCAGCATATGTTGCGCCATAAAATGGCGACACTCTTCGTCTTGCTTCTTTGAATGTGATGTTTTCTTTGACTTTAAGAGTGATGATTTCTTTTTCTTTCTTCCAGTTAGGACACGAACGCGAATACGCGGCGTGTTCCCCGTCACAATTCACGCAGTGGGGCGTGGTAACACAGTTATCAGATGGGTGGCCGCGGCCACCACATCTTGCACAAGTTTCCTGACCCCGGCAGTTCTGCGAACCATGACCAAATCGTTGACATTTGAAACACCGTCTTGGATTGGGAATGTAGGGACGGACAGATAGTTTGATGTAGCCTGTGTCTACAGATGAAGGCAGTGTGCTAGATGCGAAGGTGAGTATTAAATGTTTGGTAGGTAAAACTGCGAATCGGCCTAGTTGGAATCTATCCATCCTGAAAATGTATGCGCAGGCGAACAAGGACAAAGAAAGGAAGTTTGCGCCAGTTTGTATTCCTTTCTTTGTCCTTGTTCGCCTGCGCATACATTTTCAGGATGGTTTGGTAGGTATTTCTTTGTTTTCTCGTCTGATGACGATTCGTTTCACATCTGTGACATTTTGCTCTTTCCACCCTTCAAGCAGTTCCTGTTCAGACATTTCAAGAAGGTCTGCTTCTGAAACAACTCCGCGTGAGGTGTTCATTGATCTATGAGGTGAAACAGATACTGGGATGTTACCAAATGCTACGAGACTGCCAATTTTTTCATAGTGGTGTTTTTCCGGCAGCTCAAGGAGAAGGTCTCCGCTAGCCATTTTTGTAACCTTGTATCCTGGGCCAAAGACCTCAGTCAGAGATTTAGCAACAAGAAATGGAGATATGACTCTGGCTTGTTTTGTTGGGTTTTCGCTGTGCACAACATGGAATTTGGGGAAACATTGTCTGGGTTGGCTGGAAATTGAGATGTCATCGGTGCGTCCCCTCTTAGGTGGAGGACGATCTAGTAGACGGGGAAATGCAGGTGTTCCCATAGTAGTGTAGTTTTTTTTTCGGCAGCAATGGCGACCACCCACCATGGAGTCCAACCAGGGGACGCTGAAGCACTTAATAGCATAAGGCTGCAGACGCCAGCCGTACATTGCCACTATAACCAAATATAACTACTCAAGGTTGAGTAATTACACAAGGTTAACCCTTGCCGCCAGGAAAAATCGGAAGTAAATGGAAGAGAGAAGAAGACAGGATAGATTTAAAGACGAGAAAAGACTAAGATGTAGGAAGAGAGAGATAGGAAAAGGCGACTGCCGATTTCCCCTGGGTGGGTCAGCCCAGGGGTGCCGTCTACGTGAAGCCGGGGCCAAAGGGGTGTGTTGCCTCGGCCGGGGGGCCTTAACGGTCCAATCACCCATCGTCGGCTCAACCCCCAGGATCCCCTTTTCCCCGAACACGGCAAAGCCACGCACGGCTAGGCGTGGGAGGGAGTAGAAACTCCCCCGTTAGCTCGGGTCCGTGGTGTCGCTACACACCAAACGCCTGCTTTACCAGGCGCCCCTGCGGGCGAGAGTGATAGGAAAAGGCGACTGCCGATTTCCCCTGGGTGGGTCAGCCCAGGGGTGCCGTCTACGTGAAGCCAGGGCCAAAGGGGTGTGTTGCCGCCGCTGGGGGGCCTTAAAGGTCCAATCACCCAGCGTTAGCTGAACCCCCAGGATCCCCTTTTCCTCGGACACGGCAAAGCCACGCACGGCTAGGCGTGGGAGGGAGTAGAAACTCCCCCGTTAGCTCGGGTCCGTGGTGTCGCTACACACCAAACGCCTGGTTTCACAGGCGCCCCTGCGGGGACATGTGGGTACTTCGTGTACCAACTAGTTCACGTGACTAATTGAAAACTGTTGCTCTTCATTCATGCTCTGAATGTATTGGGTATTTGTAAACAGACGTTGCTTCAAGCAAATTTATCTCAGGAGAGAGAGAGAGAAGACAGGGAAAAAGGCTGGGAGCTTAACCAGGGTTTATCACCGGTAGACTATCCTGCACTGGAGGAGCGGAGATGGGGAAGTTAAGTTATAGAGGAGGAGAAAAAAGGTCACTGCCTTGGCCGACGCGTAACAGTTTGCCATCACAAACAATGAAACAGGCCGGTGTCTTTGAGAAAACGCAACAAATCGTGTTGGTTGGCCTAGTGACAAAATGAGCCTGTAGGTTCCAGGAGGTTTTAAAGTTTGTAGTGCTATAAACACCAATACTAGATATAATACGACCCTGTTTAAACTCGTTTCAGTGCTCCATTCTATGAAACTCTTGTTTTTGGATGACAATATGAACAATGATAGGGCCCTTCAAACAATCGTAAAAAATACTCGAATGCAAAAGCTAAGCGCTGATTATTTTATCGCTCGTCTGTCATCGAACACAAAAGTTCACTATTTGATCGTTATCTGGAGTTCAACGTCCCAAAACCACCACATGATTATGAGAGACGCCATAGCGAAGGGCTTCGAAAATTTCTACCACCTGGGGTTATTTAACGTGCACCCAAATCTGAGCACGCGGGCCAACAGCATTTCCGCCTTCATTGAAACAACGTTCACTATTTATTTCCGCTATTTCCGCTATGATAACTTGGCACTTTTCCTGTTGTAGTAAAGGATAATTACATTGCTCCATCAGGTCCAGCTTTCGGTATGCGAAGTCTCTACATCACTCGCCTGCGCATTGCGTTGCGCTGAACATTCGCTGCTTAGATGTGACATCGCAGTGCATGGTAAAAGAATGCATTACCCTTTGTATACAGCATCAGCGGTCATAAATTATCGTTTGTTACTGAATATGAATATCTTGGCCTAGTAATCACGTCGGACCATAGGTGGAATAGTCACATAGCTTACATTGAAATTAAAGCCACGAAATAGCTTACATATCTGAGGAGAACCTTGTCTAAATTCACAGTAACATAAATTTATTGGCATACAATACATATATTAGGCCGCTGTTAGAATATGCTGCCCCTGTCTGGGGCCCCTACAACCAGTCAACCTTAAGTGAAATCGAGATCATACAACGAAAATCAGTCAGATTCAATTTCAATTCCTATCATCGTCACACATCCGTTAGTGCTTTACTACAAACGCGAACCTCGAACCTATGGAGACACGATGCCATCGAGAAAGAATTAAAATGTTATACCTAATTTACCACGAACACGTTAGAGTAGGCAAGGATTTGCACATCAAATCATGTGGTTAGCGCCCTACTCGCACATCTCATTCGCTGAAATTAACTGAATATTCTTGCCGAACCAACATCTTCAAGGTCTTTTTGTCTTCGTGCCATCCACAAATGGAATGCATTGCCTGAGTGCAGACTGCTAAGCCCAACCATATCGTCTTTTGTCCATGCTCTTACTAATCTATAACACAAGGTGTATCAACACAAACATATTCTTTTTGTTGCTGAGCTGAGCGCTCAGTAATCAAGCGCTGTTTTGCGCAGTCTCGTCATATTTTTCTTTTTTCGTTCCTCTGTCGTTAATTTTTAGCTACGATTTGTTTATTTTGTTCAGTTGTTTTTAAATCATGTAGTTGCTTGCCGGCATTGTCACCTGCAATACTTTGCGTTTTTATATTATACTGTTTCCAGTATTTCACACGCTGTAAATATTGTTGAAGACAGATTTCTTAACATTTTTTTTCTTTTTCCCACAATGTGTATGTACAGTTCACTACTTAAATTTCTTTTAGTTTTTGTAAAGCCCACTCTTGCTTATGGCTTGCAAAGCAGGCTAGCAGAAATAAATAAATATATAAGTAAATAAATACGTAATAACGTCAGTGGAACGGTGCCTCCATGTCAGCCGAAGTACGGATACTAGTCATCTTCGTGGGATTACGCATTCATATCTTTAGCTGGGAACCTTGAAATAATGAACAGTATGGCGACCTCTTCGGGAACGCTGAAGGTTCTAAACCAATAGTCAACTTGGTGAAACCACGCGTTTAGATCTTTCCCGAGATGCGGCGAGGAGCTCCCCGCGAAACTCGAAAGCCGGTCATGAGCGTTTTCACTGTTATACATGCACACGGGAGTATCACTTGTGGCCTGTCTTTGCTCCTTTCTCGAGCCGTGTTGGAGATTCATCGACGCACTGCTCTCTTCTGCACTCCTGCTTGATTCTGCATCAGAATTTTAGTGAGATATAAACGCCGAAGAATTTCTTAGCTAACTTCGGCCAATCTATCTATCTATCTATCTATCTATCTATCTATCTATCTATCTATCTATCTATCTATCTATCTATCTATCTATCTATCTATCTATCTATCTAGCCACCTCCGACTTTCAGCTCTCCTGGCCGTTTCGATGATGATATCAGTACCGAAATTCCTATGACAAACATGACTGAATGAAAAACATATTTAATTTGTCATTACACGAAAATCCTAAAATGTACGTGATGAATGTCATGATTTACATTTAATGGTTCTGCAGCGGTTGCAGTGATTTTGTTCACATGGTATGTTGCAAAACTGGTATAATAAGACATGATTGCATTACGAACACAAGCGACAGACGCTAACCTTAAAATCATGACATGCGTGTCATGTAAGAACATGAGTACATGTCATGCTCTTGATGCGCTTGTGGCCGTTTCGCTAGCGTCACGTATACCAAATTTTGTATTACGGTACGTGAATGGATGACGAAGGTATCTGACTGGTGCAAACATGATAATAGTGAGATGCGTGTCATGTAACAACATGACTACATTCCACGCTCATGATGTGCTGGCACCCGTCTTGCTAGCATCACATGTACCAAACTCGGTATTTCGCGACGCGAACGGATGACATAGGTAAATGACACATCCAAACATAATAATCACGACATGCATGTCATGTAACAACTGACTACATGCCGCACTCATGATGCACTCGCGGCTGTTTCGCTAACTTCACATATGCCAAATTTGGTATTACGTGACGTCAATGAATGACGAAGGTATGTGACTGGTGCAAACATGATAACCACCAGATGCGTGTCATATGAGAACATGACTACACACCGCAGTCAATGCGCCAATACATTTCGACGTGACGCGGTGCGCGTACTCACCGGCGTTCATTTCGTCGTGTCACGCTGGTGTTGTCATGCCAGGCGCTGGTCCTGCTATAAACTCGCAGGCACGCCGCGCTGCGTTGCTATGACGCATGCGCGTATGAGCGTGTCCAGCGTTCCCCTGTCGCGAAAAGGGAGGAGACGCTGTGTTGTCTGGGTAACGCATCGGCGCAGAACGCAGCATGTCGCATTCGTGCCGGTTGCCGTCGAGCCGCGCTGACGGACGCTGGTCGCGCCATCGCGCCGGTGGCACCTGGCGTCAGACTACAGAGTGCTCGCTTACAGAGTGCTCGACTACAGAGTGCTCGTTTTACCTCTGCAGGGTTGGATACCTGTTTTTCCCACTTTATAACTACCTTGTTACCTTTATAGATACCCTTTAAAAGAGTAGTGACTACATGTTCCACGCCTAGTGTGTCCAGTATTCCCCACAATTCCTCTTGAACCACGCTATCGTACGCTCCCTTGATATCCAAAAATGCTAGCCACAGGGGCCTGTGTTCCTTTTCTGCTATTTCGATGCACTGCGTCAGTGAGAACAGATTGTCTTCCAAGCTCCTGTGTTTCCGAAACCCATTCTGCAGTTCCCCCAGCACCCCCTCATCTTCTATCCACGCCTGCAGTCTTTCCTTTATAATCTGCATCGCCCGCCTGTAGACCACTAATGTCACTGTTATAGGACGGTAGTTGTTTGTGTCAGCTTTGTCCCCCTTTCCTTTATAGATCATGCTCATCCTGCTAAGTTTCCATCCATTGGGAACTTCACCATCGATTATTATTGTGCTCACTGCCTCTCTCAAAGCCTGCTTAGACTTCGGACCTAATGTCTTTATCAGCCTAATTGGAATGCCACCTGGGCCTGCTGATGTACTACTAGGAACCCTTTTCTCAGCCCTTTCCCACTCTTGTTGTGAAAATGGAGTCATTGCACCACTTGATTCGTCCTTGTCTATTGTGGTGCATAAAGTACTTCTTTGTTGAAATTTTTCTGTCACCTTTGTTCTTATATATTCAATAGCTTCGTCCCCTTCTAGCCTAGCACCTTGGGCTGTAGTTATAAAACTCTGCTCTAGGCTCGTCTCATTTCTTAGGGAGTTTAGATGATTCCAAAATTTCGCAGCTGCCTTTCTATCTTTTTTATGTACTTCTGCCAGCCACTGAGCTCCCTTCCTTCTAATCTTTTCATTGATCAGAAGGGATGCATCCCTTCTACAGCTTAGAAAGGTTGCCCATTTTCTTTCAACATCATCTGTCGGTTTAACCCGGTGCTTAGCATGTCTGTGTTCCCTAGAGGCTTCCTGACGTTTTGCTATGGCTCTCTTAACTTCCTCATCCCACCAACTTTTGGGTTTGTGTCTTCTTTTCCGGGGTGACTTGTCACGCGTCTTAGCAAGTTCTATCTCAAAGAGTCTATTTTGATTCGTGTATGTCCACACTGTCTTATTATCCTCCGTGTATATTTCACTGCCCCCGCCCCCATGCGGCTCCTCCTCAGAGGCTTCAGTGCGCTCCATAGGCGCTGCTTGCCGCTCATCACACTTCCCTATTCTCATTGAACAGTGAAGCGCCGTGCGTTGCAGCTCTCATAGACACTAGCGCCAGAGTTCCCTCTAGTAAGTATTGTGGGAAACTCTATGGCGCACACCTCGACTCGAGGGGTAGAATGCTTGCTTCCTTCTCAAAGGATGCAGGTTCGATTTGCAACTGTGGACGATAGATTTTTTTCTTAATTTTACTTGCGCAGGTGTATTCAATACCTTTTTTTCAAATTCTGGCTTCAGTTGCTACACATTGCTACAAAAAATCACGCAAAATATGAGGTAAAGAAGAAAAAACTTGACAGCGCGCATTTATTTGCAGCGCTGCCACACGAGATTTAACATAAACTAAAAAGAATGGCTTCCGAGATTTTAATGAATAAGAGAGACAGTGTGTTTTCTCTCGCCTGCGATCGCCGCCCACTGGCTCGATTTAAAAAAAAAGAAAAACTGACAGTAAACGATCTTCGACCGGCAGGAAATCGGGAAGGTTAGAAAACTGGTAAAGCAGCGATGTTCTGTCTGAGTTTTCCGTGTTCCTCCTGACACTAAAAACGAAAGCTATTGGCGTGTAACATTAATTAAGGCGATTACGAGGTGTGCGGAAACAGTCAGGTGAACGTGTTTATATTTTTGTGGCAGAGGATAAAAAGCGCCGTCCACAGTGCTCGTGCTGGAAACTTCATAGTTGCTGCAGCGGGCCAGCGGTGGAGCCGAGCAGACGACACGCGTGTTTCCCTTCAAATGTGGACCCCTCTCTACAAGTGAGAGTCTCACGTCCTGTTACACCTTTTGGCAAATGAAACCAACGCGGCAGGGCAACTACTGTGTGCCCGGCTGCAGGGTTCCCTACAGAGGATTGACTGAAGGCACTAAGTGTTCACTATTCGCCGTTCCAATATGTCTGACCCAGAGAGAGAAATGGGAATACAGCTTACGCTTGCCAAGAAGGCACATAAAAAGTTCAAGAGAGGTCTGCGAGGCACATTTTGGGCCACGTCATGTGCTTTGAGACTTCGTGCACATTATAGGCGGTAGAGAAGGCAGGTTGCCGCGTGACAGGTCAAAGCTTGCAGTCGGAGCAGTGATACTATATTCAGCGGACAAAAACGTCCTGACGGGGGTGACCAGGAGAGGTATGATACGACAAATCCTCAACACGCCAAACGAGATGCCCCTGGGCCATAAACAAGCAAGTGTGAAGAGAAAAAACGTCCACCAGAGCTGCGAGCTTGACAAACAGGCATGAAAAGTGAGTGAAGTTGGCAGCGCATTCCGTGATGGACTGCAATTTGGAGACACAAGGCGGTAACACAAACGAAGGAAGATGAGCCCTTCTTACTCTGAAGATGCCATCAACCTCCAGATGGATAGCCCTTCAGTTCCCGTATGTTGATGGTGTCTTCTATGTCACCTCCACACTAATACCGCCTTCAGAAATATCCCATGACAAAGTTATATTTCTGAAACAAGAAGGAGACGGCCTTCTCTGCCGAAAACATCTAAACAGCAGTCCTTACGATGAGAAACAAGGTCTATCTCAGGCAGAGGCACACATGAACAAAACGGACGTAGTTTCTTTATGCCATGGTGCCATAAAAAAAATGAACCTAATGATGGCCCTTTAGAGACATTTGCCTCTGGACGGAACTTCAGATGCCATGGAGAGGCGTTTTACAGTAGATGCTGTGAAGGTGTGGTACCTGACGTAGGTAAGTAGGTCAATATACTTCACCGATACGGACTGAGCTTAAACTAAAAACTATAGGAGAGGGACGTTTTGATAAAATGTATGATTTCGAACAAGCTGCCAAAATATAAGCAACGAAACTGCATTATATGTACATCTTATTTCCATTTGGATGTTTTAATTGCTAACGGGAAGGGATGTTTCTCTTACAAAGGTATAAAAAAAGATCGCACAAGTTTATATTTCTAGTATATCATTGATATCACGAAAATGAAAGAAAAAGAACTCGTGTGAAATATATATCTCAGGTTAACAATACTGTGTGTTAATGTTCTTACTATTACTCTTCTCAAATTGAGAAAGCTTGATGAATGAGAGAGTGTGTGTGCATATGTATGCGTGCGTTAATGCAAGGGTTTGTGGGCAGGTGTCTGTGTGTGCACGCATGTGCGTGTGTCTGTCTGTGGTGCATAAACATGTAGTCAGAGCTTGTTTTTTAATTGTGCAGGTGTAAAATGCCGAACATAGGCCAAGGCAAGGCTGTCCCTAATTAAAAAAAAATACAAGGTGATGCGTACCACTGATGCTACTGGTGCCACTTCTTCAAAGTGAGCCATTTGTCACCAAACAAAAAAAACAGGAGACGGCAAAATCGCCGACTGCTTGTACAAGTGTCAGACTTAAAATGAAAACTAAGCGATACGGTGAAGCAGAAAAAGGCTGTAAAGGAAGGCACTTTTAAAAAAAGTATTGGTGACATGCCTCCAAAGCAAAGAGAAGTAGCACTAGATTTTCTCTGTGCTCCCAAGCGAGCGAGTACCAGGGGATTAAAATTCACTGAGAATTATATATTAGAGTGTCTGCGCTTGAAAATGAAAAGTCCAAAGCTATACAAATACATGAGAACCAACAAGGTCTTAGTCCTACCAAGTGAAGACACGTTGAGAAAAATCTGAACTCGTACAAGACGGGGTTCTGTTTATGCACAAGGGTTACGAGTGCTTTAAAAAAAAGATGAGGTCGATGGAGGTCTTTAGGTAACACAGAGGGCTGCTAACTGACGAATTGAAACTAGCCAAACACTTGTCAGTCACATCCGCCACTACTATTGAAGGTTGTTTGATCTAGACAACTTTACATTAAAAGATAGATGTGAGCCATGCGACCATGGCATGGTGATTATGCTTGCACCTTTCACAGGCAACTGGACGCAAGTCCTAGCAGTGCTTGCAACACACGAAAACGTTAAAAGAGAGCTCCTCGCGAAAATTCTGGTGGAGGCTGTATTGCTTGCAGAAGATGCAGGTCTTTTCGTGGACTTTGTCACTTGCGACGGTACAACATAGAACAGGAAAATATGGAAGGTACTGAGAATTGAAGCAACGTCTCATAACATTCAATGTAGAATGAGGCATCCTAAAGATAGCAGTCGCTACATACACTTCCTTTCAGACTTTCTGCATCTCATAAAGTGTCTCCACAACAACTTGTTCCTCCACGACTTCAACACTCCTGATGCCTGGTATGTTTCGCAGCTCCCCTCTATTCTTTTTTTTGTCTGTTGTTTTATTGTTGTGTATTTGTTATAGAACTTGAACGAATGTTTTTCTATCCTTTTTCTGTTTATGTTATGGGGATACAATTCGTCGTGAAATGTATACCTCTTGTTCAGTTGGTTGATTGAGTAAATGTCAATTCAAGATAGAACTCACACACTACTGCTGGAGAAGATAAACGGAGAAACTTGATTGGAACAGGCACAAAACAAGTTTTTTTTCAACGCTTTTCAAGTTCCAGAATCAACTAACGAATTTATCAGAGAATTTTTTTGTAGGTGTAATTTCTTCTTTGAGCATATGTTCTAGCGCTACTACACTATAACGTATACACACATATTTTTAACGGAGAGGAGGATTCCGTCCTTTCTGGGCTGTTGCATAAGAGCACTAAATCCGACGTCTCAAGCTCAGCAGTCTTTTTTTTTTCAGGGGGGGGGGGGTGACACATGGTAACAACAGCCCACAGAGAGGACTATGGCAGGGCCCAGGCAACCTTCAGTGAGAAAGTCTATACTTCTTACTATGTTAGCTTTCGTTCAACGAAGCCACACGCCACCTACAGGCATTGAGTATTGGACTCTGTAGTCGAGCTTTTACGTAACGTATAAAGCGTACGGCGATGGTCGGTTTCATGCTGTCATGGCAATAACCATCTCCTTCCAACCTTGTGCATCGGCCTCAGTGGCGGATCCAGAGCTGGGGAGAGTA
This sequence comes from Rhipicephalus microplus, assembly GCF_043290135.1. Lineage (NCBI taxonomy): Eukaryota > Metazoa > Arthropoda > Arachnida > Ixodida > Ixodidae > Rhipicephalus > Rhipicephalus microplus. The sequence continues at coordinate 5,387,851 of NW_027464590.1, read as the reverse complement.
AAAGCGATCCCCCCCCCCCCGAAAATTAAAAACCTCTGTCTGCGCTTCTCCCTCTCAATTTAATGCTCGTAGTACACATCATGTCATCAATTAGGACAAATCAGTGAAAGTACTGTGAGCACACATTGACAGAATTTGTGCAATGAAGAGGTTTTCCTGCTAGCAAAAACAAATAAGTCATGTCCACGCCTCCCTTTCCTGTGTTACTTTATGTGAACCCTTGTCCCGCTAAAATTAGTGGCTGGATCCGTCCCTGCTAACACAATAACTTCATTCGTTTACCGGGTGTTTGCATGCCAAGAATTACGTCATCATTGCTACCTAACGCATACACGGTTCCATTTATGTCCGGGCAACATTAGAGGAGGCTTCATGTCAGAGCCCCCTAACAGATTTTTACATATGCAGGATTATATTGTTGTCAATAATGATGACCTGATAGTACTTATTTGTCACCTCATTGAATTGAAGAGCCATAAAATTACTTCCTCATAAAGTTTAAAAGGTTCCGGGTTTTACAAAATAATTCGGGTGTCCCCGTCACTTTAATAGAAAGAGTTTTAATTGCATATGATTTATGTTGCAGGTCTCATAGGACGCTGTCATAGACGTTTACATGATGGATGGAAATATTGTGACACTTCACGTGATGAATGGCATACGCGAGGCCCACCTCCATCACAACTTTGAAAAGATGCGCGCCCTATACGATTACCAATTGTTTGGTCCACAAGCGACCCGTGGTCTGCGCTCCTACCAACAAGATGTCGATTTATCAAGACGCAACTGCATACAGGCGACTTTGCGGTTCTTTGAGTAAGTGTTTCCTAAATCTTAATTCTGTTCACCTCAACAGCAAAGCTTATGATATGTTTGGAAACTCAACTAGAAGGAAATATTTGTTTGTGCAGCTGGGCACTTGGGCAAGCAATATACACTAGAGCGAGTGTACCGTGCTGAGTGTGTATATACACAAGAGTCACCTGAAAGGGCATATTGCAGGGCACTTGGAACATGCTCCAAGGAAAGCCTGCGGCGTCCTTCTTCCGAAACCACATAAAACGTTGCTATACGTTTTTCGAACATGTTACTGAAATGCAGGCTTCCAAGAATAAAACAGTTTTCTCTACGAAGAACATCTATCGTGACAATTACTGCGTTTTTTGTTGCCCAAACTCACGCCGTTTCTTGTAAAATTAGTTGTAAATTTCACAACGTTACATGTGCGAAGTTGTACTAGAACAGTGTACCTCTGTTCATAAAGCAAACAGCATAATGTTACCGTACTAATTTTGCGACAACTTGATGCACCTGAAATAATGAGGCGCGAATCCCCACGATATGGCATACAGTGTTATGTGAATTCAGTGTTCCTGGTAAAATTACCTTGCACACGTACAAATATATAAAACGGCGTGCATAGAGTAAAGTTCTTCTTACTTTCTTTTCTTTTATGCAGGATGATAAACAGCATCATCATCATGTCCTCTCGATACGCCAGAGTAGCGCTGCGGTTAAACCTGAGCGCGGTTGACTGCCTCTACACCTTTCTTGCGCACTTGACAAAATGGGTGTCGCACGCAAAAGGCAAGCAGGGCTTCCTGAGTCAGTTCACAGAACCATGGTTTCAAATCACCATCAAAAGTACCTTGCTATTGCTGGAATACCTGACGATGGAAGTAGGTTATGTCTACCTGATGACAGCCCGGCTCCACCAGGACCCCCTGGAGAACACTTTTGGTATAGTGCGGCAGTGCAGCGGGAATAACAATCATCCTACACCGCAGCAGTTCCTGGACACAATGGCATGCATCAGCTTTTGCAACTTTGTGCACTCGCTGGACAAGGGCAATGTGACTCCTGACACACTTGACTCTCTTTTGTTCCTTGGACTGTGCGTGCCCCCGTCACCGCCACAGCAGAACCCCGGCTTCACTCCTGCACTAGGTGAAATGCAGTATGAAATATATGAAAACGAAATGTTGGACGATGTGGTGACATATGAGAGTGACCATGAAGCATACGTGTCCGTCAGAAGTGACCGCAGACTGGTCCATTACATACGTGGGTATGTTGCGAGGAAACGCATCATGCCGTTGCACTGTTTTATGTTGCGAAAATGACTTGTTGAGTTCTCGAGACTCTGAAAGCGCTATCGCGCAGTTCACCCAACAGTGCGATTACGGGGGCCTTTTGTACCCATCTTCGACCTTGTTAGACTTTCTTGGTTTTCTTGAGGACACATTAACCGAATGTTTTAGCACCCGCTGCGTACACCATGACAGCATCATGGATCTCACAGAGCTCCAAAAGGTGAACAAAGTGAAACTTGCGAGAAGAACCGTGAACAATGAATGGTAGGTTTTTATATGCTGACAAGGCTGAGATTCTTCGTCGAAGCCTTGAACCGTGCACAACCATTTAGGCGGAAGTCTGCACAACAAAGAAAACTGAGCAGGTGCTCATAAGGAGCCAGCGTTGTTTATAAATAAAGCAGTGGGCATCAAAACAAATGCAATTGTTAGAACTGCATGAGCCCTTTTGTGAGCTAATGAAGGAAGACAGCGATTTCACAAGGAGACTTACGCACAGTTTGGCATGTGTGGCAATTATTAGCCTGTGTGGCGTGTGTTTTGTTATGTGTTAGTAAATTATTCTTTTTTATTACGAGGTCGAATACAACATTTCAGAAGTGGGATTGCCATACTATCGTCACAGAGAGAAAATGTGTGCTTGGTCAGCCTACGTAGCTCGTTAACGTAACCTTCAATGAAACGAAGAGACAACCAGACCTGCGCAGTAGGTACAGAGTTGGCCTTAGAGACACTATCTCGGCTCGTGACCTATTCCAAGTTCTCCAAAAAAAAGATCGGCTACTATCAACCCTGCTGGAACGACTGTCTGTAGCCGGTGCGGCGCAACCTCGAAGAGCGCCAACATTACAGGTGATTCCCAACTTGAGTCACAACATCAGAGCCTTCGACGGCTCCGAGAACGCTCCATCGGCGCGCGAGTGGATCGAGAATATTGGTCCCACGTCTAACCTTCACGGGTGGCCAGCTGCGTACACGCTGGAAACCGCGAAGACCCAATTGGTAGAAGCTGCCAAGGACTGGTACCACCCAAAAAGTTCCCAGATCATTTCGTGGAAAGAATTCAAGGTGCACTTCCGTCTTACCTTCATCGGTCAGACTCCCATTGCAGAACAGTGGCGCAGGATGCTACAGCGCGTGCAGCAGCGTAAAGAGAGTACAGCCGCCTACTTCCAATCTCAGGTGATTCTGTGCCACGAAGTCAATTTCGACTTTACAGATATGCGAGAACAAGTTATCTCGGGGTTGAAACTCGTGAACTATGCACCATGCTTTTGGGTAGAATGCATGACGATGTCGACGACCTACTGCACGGCATCTTGAAGCTCGAATGCATTGAACGGGAACGACAGGAGGTTTTCCGCACACGCAACAGTTGAAGCTGAACGAAGCCTCAAACCTCCTTCAGGTTCAGAATGCTGCCTGCCCATTACCACGGTAAGAAAATCGACAACCGACGTGAACGAAAGAACGGAACGATTCCAACCATTGCCGCCCGTCGACCAACACAGAGACCGAAGTCTATGTGACAGCTAGCCATCATCTCCTCTCAACAGAATGCGCCCAAGCAAAAACAGACGACGCCCCAAGTCTACAAGAACTGGAAGTCGTGCTTGATGCGACCCCCAAAGAACACGTGATCTCGTTTCTCAAACAAGCCCCACCTTGTGTCGAGCTTCTCAGAGACAGCGAAGCTCCGAAAACGAACGTAGGTGAAGAACCAAAGCCGAATAGGTCTGTCAGAGAAACAGGAAACCTAAAAGATAAGGACACGGCCGAAGCTAAATGGTAAAGAAAATCAGACGAACTCCCAACCAGGTGCTGTGAGAAAAAGACAACGAGGTGGAGAGAGTGAAGAGAAAACTCCAAGCGGTGAAAGAAACAGTAGGAAAAGGCGGCGAAAAAGGAATGAACGAGAAAAAAGAGTAAGAAGAATAAGGCAATGGACAAAAGGCGCCAGATAATGATCAACAAAAGGACAGTGAGGTTGCAGAAGACAAAACGCGGAAAGGCAAGCCGAGCCAAGAAGACATAACTGGCGTCAAGCCACTGGTTCAATCGAGAAAAAGTGCCAGAAAAGAGTCGAAAAATGAGGACATGGGCATCATGAAGCCGGAACCCAAGAAAGCAAGCGGCTCGTCGTCTGTAGAGAATTGCAATGAGGTGTTTTTGTACGGTACAAAAATTTTGTTTCTTCGCTTTGTGTTGTGGTTTTCCTCAAGGTCAACTCAGTCAAGATGGTCGGAAAATACAACATCTTCTTGAATGTTTCACGCTAGGAAAGGGCGAACTTCCACGTTCCGTGAAGAACATAAAGCTTCACTGTATAAATATATATAAATCTAGAAATTTTCATGTGCTTTTATTGTTTCTTGTTTATCTTGTTTCTATCATGTGTCATTCAAAAAGTAGTTTAATAGGACAGCTGAATTTTTGCGCAAAAAAGCAAGGGTTACCTGGCCAAAAAACCTTAAAGAGAACGTTAAGTTGCTTCAGGATTGCCGATTGTTAGAAATGCACGTGCCCTTTTGTGAGCTAGTGAAAGAAGACGTGTACTTAACAGAGAGACTCATGGGCATTGGACTGTGTGGCGTTTAGTAGCCTGTGTGGTGTGTGTTTTATTATGTGTTAGTAAACTGTTCTTTTTTATTTCGAGGTCGAAGACAACACAATGAGAGTTCAATTTCGATGTGCATTGCGAGTCCTCATGCAGTGTGTGTTTTATATTTTGCAAGCGGCATTTTATTAAAAGAACAGCTGCAAAGTTAGAAGTTGATGCTGAGTTGCATGAACTTCCTTTTTCAGTCACACAAGTTGACAACTGTTGTGACAAACCATTACTTAAGAAAACTTTCCTGATGTTATGATTTTGCAGCAAACTAACAGAACTGTTCAGACAAACTTAGTTTTCTTTTCTAACTTTCGGACATATATGACTGCACAAGACCCAGAAAATCTCTCCAGCGTTGTTTGCTGGCCCCCAACCGTTATGCATACTTTTTTTTGTTCTCTGTTGAATGAATACTTTGTCCGGCGCTTCTCCACCGACATATACGAGTGCATCGTGAAATGCTTCGATTGTTCTTCTACGAACATGATATTGTGCTGATCTGTGTATTTTGTACATCTGGGACTGATTTAGTACGGTTACAGACCACATCGCAAGAATCTCAAACGCACCTCACATAGCAGGCTGCATTCGGGATACTTAGTCCTGCGAAGGTCTTCACAGCAGTGAAGCAGGTTGACATGAAGGGGGAGGGGGGATGGAGGCCTGAACAAAACGTCATCTATAGTTCCCGATAGAAAGCAGATATTTCACATATATTCCATATGGGCCATTTCTGAAAGACACTTATTGTCAGGATTCGAAAAAAAATACTGATATTGATCTTCGAAATGAGCAAAATCAGTGCGCCGAATATGAGAATAGAGTTTTTGGTCCCCTGTTATGCTTCAGCGCATGGTGACACCATGTGATGTCTCATGAAAAACATGCTCGCGAGCAGTATTGTCCAACTGGGCTCATGTATACTTATTGAGAAAACAAGAAACAATTATGAGACGAGACAGTCTTGTGTGGGCCGCTGGCCACATGCGGCGAGCGTGTTTGATGTTTGTGCTATATAGCTCTTTAAAACTCGAATGCCTTTGACATCCTTCATCATCACATCTTAACAAATTATCTATAGAAACTGCGAAGGGCAGTTTGACATTTAAATAGCCTGCTGTGTGCACAGATATGGCATTGACGTCATCAATCAATTATTGCTACTTTTTGTGAAGTCGGTGAAGCGCGCCATATGCAAACAATCTTGTATTTGAAAACACATCTAATATAGCTTTTATTGACATACTACTGCCTCTTGAAGTAACATCGGGTGACACACAACCTTCATAGTTTGGTTTACAATAACATTACAGTCACCACACATCACCACCCTTTTTATCACAGTTATTATTCATACATAAAGACTGCTTCATGTTTGAACAGTGTAAATGTTTATAAAGCACTGAACTACTTCTCAGACTACAGAACGCGATAGGTGGTTGGTGACGTGGCTTAGATCGAGTTATTTTCTTGTAATCGGTACCAATGTACCGCTGATAATAAACAAAACAGAAAAAGTAATCTGATGGAGCTTCTCGTCTTCAAGCATGGCATATATACGGGGCGCATGGCTGTACACATACCTTTTGACAGAGAATTTTCATTCATTGTTTGCTGTATACCTTCGACTTCTTCACCAGTTGAGCACAACTTATGCAGTAAGCGTTCAACGAATGAATTTGTACTATGTCCTTGCTACGTTACATACGTCGCTAAGAAGGCAAAACAAACCTCGACCACTTCCTTGCCTTGGGCATAGAATGCTACCTAGAATTATGAGACTTCACATTTACGCCTGACAAGGAAAACTCCTGTTGCTCCCATGCAATTATGGATCATTTGATGTCTTCATTTTTGGCCGCGTGTCTGAAAAAAACCAACGCACTCTCAACAACAAAACAGAGCAACAACAACAACAATAACGACAACAAGGGATTTGCGTGGTGAAACTATATACCGCGTGAGGCTTGCCCTACTCAGTGTAGCAGTCAGCAAATCACGACCACCTGTGGTTATTAGCGTCTACATCGAAGAACGCGGGCCTCCACGCCATCCAAATGCGACCTCGGTCTGCCGGTCGGGAGCCACGTGCACAGCAATCACCACTGTGCCGTTGACAGCAAAAACGATTCCGGGAGACTACGTCTACAACTGTAACAGGCAAGTCTGGTTGGTACACTAATGGAACGGTCATGTCGTACCTGTCATTTTTACTTTGCGTCGCGTCTTAGACACTCTTCCGTGCCACCCAATTCCTAGAATGAACGCTAGAGGACATCGGTCGTATGCGCAAAGTGTGCACCACTAAATATTCTTTCAAAAGACAAAGCGTATACATTCACAAAGATCAGTTGTACAACAAGCAAAGTACAGGTGTATCGCAATGCAACTTCATCAAAAGCACCAGGCAACCGGCGCCCTCTAGTTTTGCTGTTTAGCGGCCGTTGAGAGAGTTGGAAACAATGTAGGCGCCAATGAAGCAAAAGCTAAACACAACAAAAAGCGCGTCGATCACTTATGTGCCCGTAAAACACAAGCATTGGTTTGCGTCATTTATTTTCGCTTAGGTCTGCCATGAATGTAAGATATACATGTTCGCAATATAACTTATACTACATATGTATCCAAAATATTAATACGTTCACTTGTCTGTTTCCACAAACCTCGCGATTGCTTGAGTAATGTTAAACACCAATAGCTTTCGTCTTTAGTGTCAGGAGGAGCTCTGAAAACTTGCACAGAACATCGCTGCTTTAACAATATTCAAACCTGCGTGATTTCCCGCCGACCGAAGATCATTTACTTTCAGTTTTTCTTTTAAGCGAACCAGCGCGTGGCCAACACAGGTGAGTGAAAGCACACCGTCTCTCTTATTCGTTAAAATCTTGGAAGCCATGCTTTTAAGTTTTCGTTGAATCCTGTGCGGTGGCACTGCAAATAAATGCGCTAGGTCAAATAAATGTGCTTCAGAGAACGAAATGGAACGGTGGATAGACGCGTGTTTTTAGCAGTCCCGATCAACTGCACAAATGAGTGGCCTCTCATGCTTCGAGCTTGCTTTTATAATTAATAGGGCGGCAGTTTAAACCTTTGTAGCACTTATTAATTACAATGTACGGCTCTTTCAGGGGTCAGTTACGAAGTATTTACTTGTTTGTGTGTGTATGTTTGTGTTTTTTTCTTTTGCCACCCCATGGAGAGGTGCATGTAACCAAACGCACAAACGTTTGTAGTAGAGCTTAGACTTTCTTTTTTTCGTAGGACAGAATTTGTCATACGCCATGTTTTGTAATTATCGAGTGGGACAATTTATATATACAATCGGTGTCAAATAGACATGATTAAAAAAGCTTTAAAATGTTAAGGATGCGGTGTGGGTTTGAAAATGAACGCAAGTGCAGACGCGAATGAAGAGAAAGCTGATGCCAAGTGTAGGCAATGTAAGGCCAAGAAAAAAATGGAGGAAATGATGGTTGCCCAGAGTGACCTGCTGATGACAATCACCGAGAGGAGACTGCATTGGCGACAGAGCAAGAAAAAACTAGGGCTACGAGAGAAAGGCTAAGGTCCACCGAGGAGGCAGTAGCGAAGATGAACAAAAGAGTGGCTGACGAAGAGAACAGTAGGGCACTGGCAACCAGAACGACGGAGAAGAAAGAGCAAGCAAGTTCGGAAAAAATAGGTTCAGCCGGTTCAATGGCCGCAAGATCCAGCTTCAGCGAAGTTGTACTGGGGTTAAAAGGGGACAAAGCAGCCGGCGTCACAGGTGCAAGAAACCCCCAGGTGCAGGACACTCCAGCTGAAAAGTTGCAGCATGTGATACTCGCCGGGGACTCGAATTTAAACTGATGCGCAAAAGCAATCAAACAGAGGGTAAGACGTGACAAGAGGGTTGCAGTAGGGACGTTCCCAGGATGCAACCTGGAAGCAGTCATGAGGCAAGCGAGCGCAAAACTCGGCACTCAAAAAGCTCCTACTAAGACCGCATGTTTTCTGAGATCTATCTACGGTGCCCTAACCAGGTTTGGAAAGCAATAAATCAGGCCCTGAATCGCAATGCTGTTCAGAATACTTTAACGGAAATAACTGTAAACGAGTAAAATCTATCCGGGGTACCTTCAGCCGAGCATTTCAGTGAGCGATTTGCTAATGCAGTACAACCACTAGGAAGCACTGCCCATACTCAAATTCTTTAACAGAATTTTGACACAATGTTTCTTGCACCCACAGATGAAGCAGACATAGTGCGCACATTCTAATCTTTAAAAAACAGCAAAGCTATTGATGTCAACCAACTTTAGGTAAAGCGATTAAGCACGTGATTGACCTCCTTGCTCCTTGTTTAATTACGTGTTTATTCTAGTCCTCCTGCCTGGATGCGTCCCAAATCTCTCAAAAATGTCAAAATTATCTGTCATATATGAAAATGGAGATGTTAGAAATACTAATAATTACCGAACAATTTTAATTATACCTGTATTCTCGAAGGCATTAGAGAAAATAATTTTCTGTCGCCTGGGTAGTTTTCTTAACAAGCACAACATACTTTCAAAAACCAGCATGGTTTTCAGCGTGGCGAATCCACACAGACTGCGTTAACACAAGAAGAATTGATAATCAAAACATTGAAGAGAAAAAGCTTTCGCTGGGTGTCTCCATCGACTATAGCAAGGGATTCGATACCCTTAATCATCACATTTTACTCGGCAAGTTAGACGCCTATGGGGTACATGGTGTAGCTAATTCCTTATTTTGTTTATATTTGTCCGAGAAAAAACTGTGTTTCAATCTGTTTTCCTTCCTCTAAAACCATTTCTTGCGGTGTGCCTCAAGGAAGCATCTTAGGGCAAATGCTCTTCAATATCTACATAAATGATACGATCGACATAAATAACGATGCTGAATTTTTACTGTACGCGAATGACACCAGTCTTTTTGTTTCGGGAAAAAATTCAGCTGAGATTAATGTCAAAGCCCAAAGCGTATGTATTATCATATGTACTGCGGTGGTCTACTACTAATGGCTTGCGAATAAATGCGAAAAAAATGAAAGCTGTATTTTTCAGATTCAGGGGCATGGAAACTAATCTTCACCAATCGTCAACGCTTGAGGGAAACCCGTAGAAGTAGTGGAGAAACATAAAGTTCTAGATGTAACTTTTTCCACTCATATGACATGGTCATGTCATGTGGAATCATTGACTAAATCATTATCGCGTGCTGCTGGAGTATTGTCACAAGGTCGGCACTTTCTTCCGGAAAAAGTTAAAGCGCAAATCTACGATGCTTTATTTTCCTCGCACATAAACTACTGCCTTCTTGTCTGGGGCACCACAACCTTAGGCAACGTAAAAAATATTGACTCATTGCAAAAAAGGGCACTGCGCTACATTGCGAATGTCCCACTCAGTACTTCCGCTGGTACTTTGTTCCACCACTACAAAATAATCAGCATTCAACATGCACAATTCAGCATTCAACATGTACAATTTTTGACTCATTAAGAACTACTTTGCGAAAGAGCACTTCCGAACATTTCTTAAGGACTTATCAAACATAAGTCTTCAACACACACAGGTAGCTCGTTACTCGTTCTCGCATGAATTATTTTCTACAGTCCCTTAGATATACATTACCATCCCTACTTATGGAATATATAAATTATAAGCCCAACTTTTTAATGTTCACAAAAAAAGAAATGCGAGAATATTTCTTCACCCTGGCCTAGTATCTTTCTTTTTATCATGCTATGTTATCATTACTCGATGTATTGCATTTTTTTTCAGTCTCTGTCAAGCTTATTTTGATACTGTACAGTGTATTCATGAGTGCAGATACAAAGTTATCAGTTTGGTCTGTGTCTATTTGTTCTACTGTTGTATTTGTAGAATATTAGTCTAACTTTTTGTTCTAATTGCATAATTACATTACAGCGAATTTTTAAGAGCTTTGATTTCAAAACTGCTGCCATGTACGTGGGGCCTCAGGCACTCTCAAAAGGTTTTTCAACCGCTTTTTGCCTGAGGGACCCCCCAACTGGTTGTGAGAGACTTGTTGGAAATAAAGGATGAATGAATGAATGAAAACTACAGCTGATGGACTAACCTCGTGATAACGACAGACAGTTTAAGTAATGTCTTAAATGTACATACGGCAGGACTAGTGCCCACACTGGCAAAAGGGGTCATTGACATGCGCACCACTTCTCCTCAGGTATAGGTAAGTGATATGGACGATACCGGAGGTACCGGTGCGTGACAGCAACCTGCAAAGACCGGTTGTAAATGCAAACCAAGAAATGTGGCGGATGAGTCGAGAAAAAGGCTTTGAGGTGATAGATATAAACAGAGAGGTGCCTGGGCGGGGTGGTTTTCAACGAGACAGAATTCACTTCGATGGGCGGATAGGTCATGATGTGGGTTGGCGACTTGCAGGACGCGCAGTAGCTTTTTTGGGGCGCAAGCGGGCCCTTCGGGGTGCAGGATAGCTAGTAACGAGGAAAACAACCAGGGAGGCTCTTTGACAGGTGGTATAGACAGATACTATTCCAAAGTGGCACCAGTATCTAAGATAGGTAGAGTCCGGGGCAGAAATTGTCGTAGCCACAAGGGCCGAGCCAATTCAGCCATACGGTATATTAACATGCAGGGTGGCAGGAATAGGCTGAAGTGGGAAGAGATAAAAGAACAGCTAAGGAAGGAGAGAACGATGGTATATGGTTTTGTAGAAACACATCTTAGAGACATAGAATGACCACCAAACAATCCGGATTACGCATGGTAATATTGTAATATAACAGAAGGCAGCAAAAAGGGGGATGGTATTGGGGCATTCATTCATAAATGTACAGACTGGCAAAGCGTCAAGCACGAGTGCAAGGAACATTTAGGCTAAAAGAGAAAGTGGCAGGGCAAATGACGCTCCTTGGTTTTGTATATTTGTGAACAGGGGCAAAAGCCAGTGAGGAAAACCAACAAGTGGTGCAGTGCACAGAAACATTGACAAACTAGGAGAAGAGTGCGAGGTAATTATATTAGAAGATATGATTGGGCACATAGAAGAAATGGATGAATATATTGACCCAACAGGCAGAATGCTAATAGATATGTGTGAAAGGCATGATTTGATCATTCGGAACAGCACCGAGAAATGCGAAGGGCAGATAACATGGGAGGTGGGAAGGCTGCAGTCGACGAAAAATTACGGAATAATGCCACATAGGAGTTATCATCGGCTAAGGATGATGAACATAGATGAATATGGGTCCAGAAGCTTAGGTAGTGATCACAAACGAATGAATCCGAGTTTTGGAAGAGAAATGATATTGCAAAGGTGCCATTACAAGCAACCACAAGGTAATATTTATTCAGAAAAGCAAATAGGAATAGCAACTAAAGAGATATAGAAAATAATCACCGAGGATACTAAAAAACAGTGGACCTACACAAATCTAACTCGATTGTTTGAGTTAGAGCTTGCTAAGGAACGAGTAAAATCAACTGGGAAAAGCAGAAGCAAACCCAGACGTAGTAAGACTTCAGGAAGCCTCCAGGGAACATAGTTATGCTAAACAGAGGGGTGAATCAGAAGATGACGTCAAAAGAAAATGGGGTAACTTTTTGAGCTGCAGAAGGGAAGCGTTCGATTCGGTCAGTGACAAGATTAGAAAAGGGGGCCCAATGAATGGGAAAAGTATACAAAAAGGATAGAAAGGGAGCTGCAAAGTTTTAAAACCATCTCAATTGTCGGAGTAATAAGACAAGCATGAAACAAAGGTTTATAAAAGCATGAAACAAAAGTGCTGCATGTACCGTACCAGATGAGAATGAACCACTTTGCTCAGTGACTCCACTGAAACAATGAGAGTACGAAAGGGCAGAGAAAAGGGTTCCTAATAGCACATCAACAGGACCTGACAACATCCCAATCACGTCAATAAAGAAACTAGGACCAAACTCTAAGCAAATATTAAGAGAGGCAGAGAGCAAAGCTATAATGAATGGTGAAGCTCCCAATGGGTGGAAACTAAGCAGGATGAGCATGGTCTATAAAAGGAAACGGGGACAAATACGATATAAACAACTACCGTCCTATAACAGTGACATAAGTAGTAGCAGATAGTAAAGGAAAGACAACAGACATAGGTGCAGAATGAGGGGGTGCTTTGAGAACTACAAATTGGGTTCCACTACGAAGCAGGTTGGATGATGATGATGACGATGAGTAGGTTTTAGTGGCGCAAAGGCCAATTGATGGCCGAAGAGCGCCATTTCATTTGACTACAGATATGAACAATGATATGGTACGTGGCTGTAAAGGGGCCTTAAAATTCCTCGCTCTAACGCGGGTTAAAACATGAAAGTAATAAAATCATGACAGTGGCGTGACATATGTGACATAGCTGATGGCAAAATGTCATGATAATAAAACCATGATGAAGATATTGTCACCGCAGCCATGACCACTCTATAGAGGTCGTGCTACGGATGTCCTCGAAATATCGGGTGAAAGCTTTGCACATCTTTTAAAAACGTAAAAAGTGTTTGCAGTTTAAAAAGCGGATCCCTACCGCTGAGCATCCCAGGGTGTAGAGGGAGCTGCTGTCGGTAGGGCAGTAAAAAGTGCTTTTTTCTTAGAGCATCTAGCTCATTGCACTGGACGAGAATGTGGAGAACCGTAAGGGGATCTCCACATCTCTCACAATATGGTGGATCGCCGGTAGACAGAAGAAATGAATGTGTAGAATGTGTGTGTCCTGTTCTAAGCCTTGTTAGTATTACTTCTGTGTGTCGTGATTTTGATAGTGGCGGCCAATAACCTAGTTGCGGCTTAATAGCATGGAGTTTATTATCTGTGTGTTTATCCCACATGCTCTGCCAATACCCCCTGAGCTGAGCTTTCGTTTTATAAAAGCTTTTAAGTCAAGTGCAGGGACTGGTGTTGATGCATTGGCAGTAGTGACATTGGCGAAAGCAGCCAGATTGTCGGCCAAAACGTTCCCTTGTATTTCACGGTGCCCTGGAACCCAGCAGACAACGACATGCTGTTTTGATGTGTAGAGTGTGCACAGAAGTGAGTAGAGTGACACCAGCACGGGGTTCTTGTGTTTTTTAGGAGTTTTCAGGGCTTTGACCACGCTTAGGGAATCTGTGTATATTACCGCCTTTTGTAATTTTATCTGTTTAATGTGTTTTACGACCGCCAGTATTGCGTAAGCTTCTCCCGTGAAAATGCTTGCATTAGGATGAAGAACGCCGGCCTCGGAAAAGGATTGGCCTATTGCTGCATATGACACAGAAGTGTTTGACTTTGACGCATCGGTAAAGAACTCAGGGCATGTGTATTTATGTTGTAGTTCTAGGAAGTATGTATATATGTGTGCAAGTGCTGCGTGCTTTGTGACATCAACAAAAGAGACATCACAGTCTATAAGCTGCCACTGCCACGGTGGCAGATATGTTGCAGGAGCCATCAAACTGTGTTCAAGAGGCACACCTGTTTCTTCGGCCAGGCTCCTTACACGCAGCGCATAGGGCTGCCTAAACGAAGGACGGTTCTCGAACAAGCCAGAACAAGACAAATCATTAATTGTGAAATGGGAAGGGTGTTTCTTGTCTGCCTTCACCTTCAAAAAGTACAAAAAGGACAGGGAACATCTTTGTAGGTGGAGCGACCATTCATTCGAATCCACGTACAGGCTCTCCACAGGGCTGGTGCGGAAAGCACCCGTAGAGAGGCGAATGCCTAGATGGTGGACAGGGTCAAGAATTTTCAAGGCTGATGGTGTTGCCGACTGATAAATTATAGCACCGTAATCTAGGCGTGCGCGTACGAGGCTTTTATATAAGTTAATTAAACATTTCCTGTCACTACCCCATGTAGTGCGTGACAACACTTTAAAAATGTTCATTGTTTTTAAGCACCTGTCCCATAAATACTTGATGTGTGAGATGAAGGTTAGCTTAGTGTCTAATATGAGACCAAGAAACTTGTGCTCGGTCTTCACTGACAGAGGTTGACCATGCAGGTCAATGTCGGGGTCAGGATGGAGGCCCCTCTTTCGGCTGAACAAGACACAAGTGCTCTTTTGCGCATTGAGTATAAAACCATTCTCGTTTGCCCATTGAGATACCTTGTTCAACCCTAGTTGAACTTGACGTTGGCACATTGAGATGTTGCACGATTTGTAACCAATCTGCACATCATCGACATATATGCAGTAAAAAATATTTCGTGGGAGAGACAGGTGCAAGCAATTTATTTTAACTATGAAAAGTGTGCAGCTCAATACACCTCCCTGTGGCACTGCTGTATCTTGGACAAATACTCGAGATAAGACAGTGCCAACTTGGACACGGAATGTACGGTTGGACAGGTAGCTTTCGATAACTGTCAGCATTCTACACCGCACTCATAAATGTGACAGGTCTCGCAATATGCCGAAGCGCCATGCACTGTCATATGCCTTTTCCATATCGAGGAACACAGGCAGAAAAAATTGCTTATGAACAAAAGCATCGCGAATTTGTGCTTCGATACGGACAAAGTGGTCAGTGGTGGACCGAGCCTCTCGAAACCCACACTGGTATGGGTCAAGTAGGCCACTAATTTCAAAGAAGTGCATCAGGCGCCTGTTAATCATTTTTTCAAAGACTTTGCAAATACAGCTGGTTAATGCTATTGGCCTGTAGCTGGAAACTGAGGCCGGGTCCTTGCCTTGTTTTAGAATTGGGATAATGATAGCTTCCTTCCAGGCTGAGGGCAGCTCGCCAGAAGACCATATCGCATTATAGAGAGAGAGGAGAGCTTTCTGGGTTTCAGTGGGCAGGTGTTTTAACATTTCATATGTCACACGGTCTGGGCCTGGGGCAGATTTATTGCAGCAGGCAAGTGAGGCCTGCAGCTCAGCCAAACAGAAAGGTTCGTTGTATGACTCATGTGTTCTGGGCTTGTGCTCTAATCTCTGTTTTTCTATTTTCTATCGTTTTTCTGTTTTTCTAAATCTCTGTTTTTCTATTTTCTATTTTTCTATCGTCAGAACGCTTCGCTATAGTGTGTTGAGCTGGAGACCTGTTCAAAGTGCGCTCTGAGAGTGTTTGCCTGGTTTTCCAAACTCTCCCCTTGTGTGTTTACTAGAGGAAGCGAATGTGCTTCTCGTCCTGCCACCTTACCAACCATGCTCCAGACTCTCGACTCATCTGTGTATGAGTTAATGCCCGATACAAATTTGTGCCAACTTTCTCTTCTCGCCTGTCGGCGCGTCCTCCTTGCTTGCGACTTGACGTTCTTAAAGTTTACAAGATTCTCGGCTGTGGCGAGTCTCTAAGCAACCTCCATGCCTTATTTTGTTTTTTTCGAGCATCACGGCACTCATTATACCACCATGGGACTCGTCGTTTGCTTGACGGTACACATGTTTGGGGAATACATTTTGTTGCTGGATCAACCAAAAAAGCTGTAAAGTAGCATACAGCATCCTCTATGCTCAATGCCGCCATGTCAGTCCAAGATAATAAAGTCATTTTTTGAAACTTTTCCCAATCGGCTTTATCAGTGAGCCATTTGGGAACTTGTACAGGACATGTATTTGTTATTGATGAGCTGATAACGATAGAAAAATGGTCACTACCATATGAATCATTAATAACTTCCCATTTAAGTAGAGGCAGGAGTGATGGGGATATTATGCTGAGGTCTATTGCTGAGTACGTATTGTTAGCAATGTTGTAGTATGTTGGCGCTTTCCGATTCAGCAGGCACGCACCGGAAGAAAAAAGTAGCTGTTCAATCAGGCGACCTCGAGCATCGCAGCGAGAGTCACCCCACAGATTGCTATGTGCATTGAAATCTACCAGGAGAATATAAGGTTCTGGAAGTTCGTCTATGAGGGACTCGAATTCATGCATTTCAAGACGGTGTTGTGGAGGTATGTAGAGAGAGCAAATGGTGACGAGCTTATTCGATAGAACTGCTCGAACAGCCACCGCCTCAAGGGATGTTTGTAGTGTTAGGTGTGTGCATGCAATCCCTTGATTGACTATAATGGCGACACCACCGGATGGCACAGTGGCATCATTCCGGTCTTTCCGAAAAATAACGTAGTGACGTAAAAAGTTGGTGTGTTTCGGTTTCAGGTGTGTCTCTTGTACGCACAGCACCTTAGGTGTATGTTTCTGTAAAAGTTCCTGGATATTGTCGAGGTTTCTCAACAGTCCTCTGACGTTCCACTGTAGTTTTTGTGTCATTTTAATTTAGAGTGGTGCTGTGCATACAGAGGTGTTGCATTATTTTACAGGGCCTTTTGAGGGCCCTGTGATTCGAGGTTTTTCTTTTTTAGCGCGCTCCAAGGAGTTGCGCCTATCCTTCAGCGTCTGAAACGCCGGAGGAGTGGGACTTGTATCCATCACCTCTTGTGAGGTGGTGGATGGTGCCTGCTGGGCAGGCACATTCACTGAACTTTTGGACCTAACTGCGCCTGCAGTGGTCCCAGGTTCGGCAAACACCGGGGTCTGCCGGCCCTGTTTGTCAGGTGGCGGAGCAGTACAGGCTGCTCCAGCCGGGGGCGCTGGCGGCACGACCGCGGCCACACACTGTGCGACATTCGCGGGTGCCGAGGCATGTGGCGCGGCGCCCCGGCGCGTAACATCTGCAAAGGAGGGGTAAGATGGGTTGTGTAGTGCGAAACGTTGGCGTGCTTCTTGGAATGTGAGATTGAATTTAACCTTTAGTTCTACCATTTGTTTCTGTTTTTTCCATGCGGGGCATGATCGTGAGTAGGCAGCGTGATCTCCTTCACAGTTCGAACAATGAGTTGTTTCTGAGGTGCAGTTGTCTGATATGTGTTGAATGGATGCGCACTTTGCGCAAGTGGCACGCCCTCTGCAACTCTACGATCCATGACCGAAACGTTGGCACTTGAAACATCGACGAGGGTTGGGAATGTATGGTCTTACACGAGGCTTACAATAGCCGGTTTGGATTGATTCTGGTAGGTCACTTGTTCCGAAGGTAATTGTTACGTGTTTTGTAGGGGTCAGTTTGTTGTTGCGCCTTATTGTTATTCGTTGGACTTTGACCACGTTCTGGTCCTGCCAACCTTCGAGCAGCTCACTTTCAGAAAGCTCAGTAAGATCATCATCAGAAATTACGCCACGGACAGTGTTCATGGACCTGTGTGGGCCCACCGAAACAGGGGTTTCCCTAAAGGCTACAAGCTTAGACAGCTTTTCATACTGAGCTTTGTCACGAACCTCCAAAAGAAGATCGCCACTTCCCATCTTTGTCACTTTATAACCTGGGCCTATTGCTTCTGTGAGAGTTTTGGAAACGAGAAAAGGTGAAATGGCTCGGACTGTCTTGTTTTCGTTTTGACTGTGGATTACATGGTACTTTGGGGATGTCGGCTTTGGTGTATTAAGCAGGAAAGTATCATTGGTGCGCCACTTTTTAGGGAGCGATCAGGAAGGAGGGGAAAAGCTTTTGCCATAAAAATACTATAAAGTTCGGCGGCGATGGTGGCCACCCACCACCGAGCCCAACAAGGGGACGCTACAAGGTTGACTAGTGAACACTTGGAGACGCCAGACATGCATCGCCGCTATAACCGAATATAACTACCCAAGGTTGGGTAACTACACAGGGTTAACCCTCGCCGCCAGGAAATTCGGAAGTAAACGGAAAAGAGGAGATGACAGGACAGATAAAAAGTGAGAGATTAAGACGAAGATGTAGGAAGAGAGAGATAGGAAAAGGCGACTGCCGATTTCCCCTGGGTGGGTCAGCCCACGAAGCAGGTTGGAGAACAATCTGTTTTCATTGATGCAGTGTATTGAAATAGCGGAAAAAGAACACAGGCCCCTGTGGCTGGCATTTCGAGATATCAAGGGAGCTCGCGATAGTGTGATTCAGTAAGACTTGTGAGAAATACTGGACACACTAGATGTGGGAGATGGAATAACTATTCTTCTAAAGAATATCTATAAAAGTAACAAGGTGGTTTCAATTAAGAAGAACAGGTACTTGAACCTATAAATATACAACACGGGCTTCAACAGAGACGTCCCTTGTCACCTTTGTTATTTATGCTGTAACTTCAGGGACTAGAAGCCAAATTAGAAGGAGTCGACTCGGCTTCAGCCCCTCTTTTGCCAAGCAAGGAAAACACATTTAACAGTCATTACTACCATTAATGTATGCAGATAATATAGTAATAATAGCCGACAACAAGGAACTGTAGGGATTGATAGACATCTGTGGTAGTGAGAGAGATAGGTTAAATTTTAAGTTCAACAGGAAAAGATCGGCAGTCATAATTTTTAATGATAACGAAGGCAGTGAGCATGAGATACGGGAAGTCACAACAGCGGATAAATAATGGGGCGAGAGTGAGCTGGTGCTGTGCGAAGAATGCAAGCGCTAGTGCTACTTGGACGAGACAGCATTCACGAGTTTGACCGACGTGCAGAAGGCGAGCTTCGTGTGCAGGCTATGCAAGGCACTGGAGGTGGGCATGCAGTGCATGGAGGCTAGCATCGAGGGGCTTCAAGGGGAGCTTAGGGCACAACGGGAGCAGAGGAACGAACTCTAAAAACAGCTCGGAGCGTCGAGTGAGTGAGAGGAGACTACCTCCAGCCTATTAGAGCAAATGGAGGGCGACCTTCGAAAAGAACGGGAAGGGCGGACTGAGCCCTTCCCGTTCTGTTTTCCCCTGTCAAGCAGCGGGTAAAGGAGATAATGGCACTTTGACCTGGCCTCGAGCGGTTTGAGATGGAAGGCGTGGGTAGCAGAGACGGCATCAGGTGGGAAGAAACAGGCGAGAAGGGAGGTCAGGGGGCCGCAGTACGGAGGCTCCGAGAACATACACGTCGGTGGCGCGGCAGTCTTCGAGCAGGGCAGGAACACAGGACAGATGGCAGAGAGAAAAAGAGGTCAAGCAAACAGGGGCGCCATCACAAGCAGGAAGCCAGTGATTGGAGCATGAAAGGTCCAAGTGGTGGGGGACTCTAACGTGGCCAGGGTTAGAGATGGCGTCTTCACAACAGTGGAGGAAGATGGGAGAGTGAAAGTGGAGGCTCAGTCAGGGAAGAGCATGGTGGATGCACTGGCCAAAGCTCAGGCGGCTGTAGAGAACAGCATTGAGGGCGAAAATCTCGTCATTATTCATGCTGCTCTCAATGATGTGTTGCAAGGCAAGGATGACAACCTTCAGAGACAGAGGATGGCATGCGTAAGCTCCAAGACGCCTCTGGGAGTGTGCATGTGACCATATGCACAGTCCCAGAGGTCTGGGGGCAGTCTCGTGGGATTGAAAGGAGGGTAGTGGAGGCCAACTGTGTGATCAAGGGTATGAGCCGGCAACTACGTCAGTGGACACGGGAGCTGTGCTCCCAACAGCATCCCAAGTAACCACGGATATCCGTCGGCTGTCCGCTATGAATCCAAAGGTCGAAAAATTCGGATATCCAGAGTGGACACAGCACGGACATTCGCTGGACGTACAAGGAAGGTCCATTGACGGGATGTACTAGGTGGCTTTCTGGTGGATATCCGAACAGGATTTCAGTCGGACAGCCAGTTGCGAATGTCCACTGGCTATCCATCAAAGGGCCCCAAAGAACACATGAGAATTGAAATTAGTTTTGGAGTACTGCAGTGCATGAGCATATCCTATGCTCGCAGTCATCAGAAATTTTCTAAATCTTCTGATAATAGTGAGGCCTTAATTGCGTGTTGTGATCCACAAGTGATCTGCTTTCAGATCTAGAGCTCATATCTCCTTGTATAGCGGCCGGAGTAGTGGCGAATGTGTGTATCTGTGAGCAGACAGTTTCCGTGGATGGCATGAGCTGACTCGCATGCCCATTCCCAGGCCAACACACACGCTGGGGAAACCAGAAAGCCCTTCAAGGATGAGGTATTGTTTTTTTAATTTTCACGGCATTCTGAACTGAATGCGACGGTTAGTTGAAACGTAAAGGTCGCGGGATCAAATCCCGGCGGCGGCGACTGCATTTCCGATGGAGGCAGAAATGTCGGCCCGTGTGGTCAGATTTGGGTCACGTTAAAGAACCCCAGGTGGCAGAAATTTCCGGAACCCACCACTACGTAGGCGTCTCTCAAAATCATATGGTGGTTTTGGGACGTTAACCCCACATATCAATCCTATTTTGAAACGTAAAAAAATATAGCATCTAGTTCAGGGTTTTTTAAGGCATGTGCACTTTTTGTCAGGGTTAAAAATATATGTGCTCGTATAATTTATGTTGTATACTGTGCATTGCTTGTAGTATATCGTGCACTTATCTTACTAGTTTTTGTCAGTCGAAAGTGACCAACAGTTTTAAAAATAATTGTTCCATGAAATCAATTAAATTTTTTTATCCCGTTGACCACTATAGCAAAAGATATACAATGAAACCATACACTCAATCTATCACTGAATAGACTAACTTTTCACTGCTGAACGTTTATTACAAATCACGTGTAAGAATACTTTAGGTAAATAAATGCCACGGAGCGAGCGCAACCCGACAAATGTAATAGTTACATGCGGTACACCACGGAGGAAGGTGATACACACGGTGCTAGCGATGACACTGCTGCTGCGTCGCAAATGTCTCTCTCAAAAACTGAAACATGTCACAAAAATGGCGTTTCCAATTTAGGTTATTTGATAATAATTATCATCAAAAACGGTTGTAATACACCGCCTAATTGTTAAATATTATAAAGCTACTTTAACGACGTTGTATATATTGACGGTGATCTATCCAAACAGCGGAGAAAAAAAAAAGTTTCGTTTGGCGAGCCATCGCCCAGTCAAGCCAAGCCACTGGATTTGTTCTGTAGTTCTGTTAGTCCTGTGGATAATGGCGGCGGGCTTGTAGTGCCAGTGCAGATACGATTGTATTTTCTTCCCCAGCTACGGAGGTAAGACAGCTACATTTATTTATTTATTAAGATTACAGTCAAAGACTTCAGAACTTCGTATGAGTACTACAATGTGTTTCCGTCGCAGGTGCCAGCATGCCTAAAGCGAAGGAAAAGTCTTACACGCGCAAGAAAGCGTCATTGCAAACCAAGGCAATATTTCGGGATTTCGGATTTCAAGCCGGCAGCCAGCCGTCAACGTCTGAAGGAATCGGGAACTTCGAACAATGCAGTAGTGCGTGTGGTACACTACGCGCATGCAGTAACGCATGCTGTGCTCGTGAGTGTGCGAGCATTTGCGTGCCTGGGGCTGACGAAAACACTGCGGCTACATCAGCAGCTACTCAGGCGGATTGCTGCAGCTCGGCGCCCCCTGAGGGCAGTTCGCCTTGCGTCACCGAAAGTGACTCAACGGACACATCGCCTACAAAATGTTCACCCTGTTCGTCCACCGGAGCATCGCACACTGAACCCGAAGGCTCGCCAATGCAACTCAGCGATGTGCCTTCTCCTGTAAGCGAAGTCCCGGAGGTACCTGTTTGTTCATCTTCCACTGATGCATTGTCAAAGCACAAAGATTTTGTTGTGTCACTGCGCAGTTGGGTCATCAAAGAAAATGTTACTCATACAGCTTTGTCCGCTCTTCTAAAAATTCTCAAGGTCAGTACTTTCGATTCTTCATCTCTGCCTAGCGACGCTCATACTCTTCTCGCCATGCCTAGAGATACACAGCGTGCACCTGTTGTCAGTTCAATGGTACCGGGACATTACTGCCACTTTGGGCTACAGAAAAGCCTCGAGAATGCTTTGTCAAAAGCACGTTATGAAGGCAGTCATGTTTCTCTTGCCTTTAACATTGACGGGCTGCCAATTTCCAAACGCTCCACCATGCAGTTGTGGCCCATACAGTGCATGATTCGTGAAGATCGAAGAATACCACCCTTTGTAGTTGGAATTTTCACAGGCCCAGGAAAGCCTGCTTCAGCCAATGAGTTTCTCAACAAACTTGTCAGTGACCTGCAACAGCTTCTTTCCCAAGGAATGATTTTTCGTGGACACCTAATTGATGTTTCTTTGAAGTGTTTTGTTTTGGATGCCCCAGCACGATCATTTGTGTTTCAGATTAAAGGACATACAGGTTATTCTGGGTGTCCTAAGTGCACAGCTGAGGGTACATACAGAAACAGTCGACTCAGCTTCCCTACTACGTCATCCACTTTGCGTACGAATGATTCTTTCAGGTGTCAGATTGACTCTGACCATCACCGGGGCGCATCAGTATTAACATCACTGCCCATATACTGTGTGACCTCTGCACCACTGGACTATATGCACCTGTTGTGTTTGGGGATTGCGAAAAAGCTGCATAATGCTTGGCTAAGTAGTCCTTTAGACATAACGCCTTGGGCCTGCAAAGCGCAGACAATTCTCTCACCTTAATGTGTTGTTAGCACCATATGTAATGAAAGGTGCCCTGCATCATTGGCCGTGAATTCAAAGTAAAAGAAAACTTGTATGAGAAGCCATTTATTTCTGGCACCATTGATGTTTTTGTGGTTTCACAGCTTTCCGGTGTTAAATGTTGGCCATTAATAACTGTACGCAAGGTTGCTAGGTTACCCTGGCACGGAAAATTTGTTACTATTCCACTGCTTCATCTGTCTTGAGGGCACTAAAAGAAGAATTGATTGCATTTAGGATAGATTACCCTTCAACAGTTTTTGACACACCGCTTTGCTATGAAGAGATGCTTTGTTTTCTTAAAGGGGAACTCCGGTGCATTTTCGACCATACTGAGATAATGCTGTTTTCAAATAGTATTGACAATCCTGCAAAGGCTAAGGTGGTTAATTTCGTCCAGGTACTCGTCAGTAATTTTAATTAAGCAATAAGCGACAAGTCAAAACAAAGACCAGAATGGGAAGCTGCTCTGTCATTCATGGTGGGTATCAGATGACGTCTCGAGAATTCGTCGCTGATGACGTCACGAGATCGGCTACACCCTGCCACGGCTTGCTAGGGTGCACACATAGCTCACATTCCTCTTCTGATGCGCGAAAAGCAAGTTGGCGATATCGACGCAGAAGCAAGCTGTGCCAGAGCGTCTGAACTTACTAGTGACAAGTTCAGCAATGATTGCAGCTACTATCTCAGCGCAGAAGCATGGCTTTTTGATTTCGACCCGCCGGCGCGTGAAATGAACTGAATGACGTAGGGTGCGTAATTTGGCACATATTATCACGGTACCAATGAAAACACATGTTTAAAGTTTTATTGAAATCAGTTAATATTGAAAAAACGCCGGAGTTCCCCTTTAAGTGGTTGTTACATGAAAGTTTTAATTTGTTGTTTTCTTGCGTTAAATGATATGTGGGCTTTAACATCCTGAAACCACCATATGATTATGAGAGACGCCGTAGTGGAGGGCTCCGGAAATATCCGACCACCTGGGATTCATTAACGTGCCCCCAAATCTGAGCACACGGGCGTACATTTCCGCTTCCATCGGAAATGCAGCAGCCACAGCCGGGATTTGATCTCGCGACCTGCGGGTCAGCAGCTGAGTACCTTAGACACTATACCACCGTTGCGTTAAATGTTAAGCCAAGCCCTGCTGATCCTAGAAAATAAGTGTAAGTGCTCCCTGAAAAAGTAATTACAACATGTTATTAAAAACTAGTCTTGGTTCCTACTGTACTCTCAAGTCGCGATATGAGCTCTTCACATGCTGGAGCAAGAAATTGTGATGTTCCCATGGCCAGGCGAGTATCCTGTATGATGTCGCGAGAATTAGTACTGTAGCCTGACGTCAAGCTAGTGTCGATGTCGCGAGGTGCACCTTGGGAAAATTGGCTTTACTAGTACTGAGAGAAAAATGGCACTAAATTGGGACGAAGAAAGAATGACCGCACAACACTGAGGAACAATGGAACTGAGGAACAACTGTGTGTGTGTTTATTACACGGGAAAATATAGAGCTGCAAAATCAAATAGGACTACAACACTTGCTCATAAAGATGAAAAGCAAGATGAATCTCTCACGAGTCAAAATGTCCAAAGTTAACAGCTCAGAAACATGTTCTCTTTTTCGAGGAGGGCAAGTGGAGGCTCACTGACACACGTGTCCTTTCTTCCTAATATGGAAGGCTTCGTTGATTTCGCACTCGATCTTGTTACGATATCGTGAAAGCATCTTTCAATTATGGAAGAGCTGGGTGCAGCTGCACGAGGAACAATGGGCTGCTAAGGTGCTGCTTGTTGAAGTCTTGAGATTGAACGGGTGCTCATTCAGGTGATTGTTCAAACATTGACTGGTCTGTCCAGCATAGGTGTAGCCACATGACAACGGAATGTTGTAAAACATTGTTAATGCATTCCTCGTACTGTGTCCTGTGCTTCTTTATGCACGCATGCTCTTTGGGGTTACTTTACTTTTTCGCATAGGCTGCCGAGAAAGCCTTACGCCTGCTTTGCTAACGATCTTGAGTGCATGGCTCGCACCGCGTGCGTAAGGGATGGCGGAAATTTTTTGTCTTGTGCTGGGTATTTCCTGGTGCTTTGCTCAGCACAGGAAAGACAATAAATTTTTGTCGTCTCTTAGGTACATAGTTTGAGTCATGCGCTCATGCAAATCATGTATCAACTGGCCCTTCAAGACACCCTTCTGGCTTTAATTCCAAAATAATCTATCTCGGCATTTGCTGTACTTCACACTTGCTCCGAGCTATCTCTATACACAGGAGATTTGTAGGGCAGAGTAAACTGTCCTTCAAAAAAAATGGTGGCACTACCCCTTTAATATGACAGTTATTTGGTCACCATATTGTGCTAGCAGTGAAACGAAACAGCCACTATTGTGCAATAAACATTCACATTCTCCAAAGATAAAGAGGTGTATTGGTTGTGCTTGAATTAAAACTGATGTCTATGTGAGGACTGTTCATAGTGTTTAAGAGATATCCATGTCATAAGGGTATCTTAATTGTCCCATTGCATTGTTCTATGTAGAGCTCTAAAATGCTTCTGGGCGAATGACAGTTTTATGTATGATTAATGTTTATTGTACTTAATAAACAATAAAACTGTGTCATCCATTTTCAGCATGTGATGGAATTGAGCCCTGTGCTTTCCACGATGTGAATTTGTCTTATACATTTTTTTGGTATTTCCCATTTCATGTTTGTTTTTGTATTTTTGCAACAGTCATATTTGTCGCCTGTTCTGCAGTATTGTATTGGAATGGTGTTTTGCATCATACTGGATTTTGTCAGTTTTTAACTTAAACCTTTTTTATTTCTTGCTAAATGTTCTTGACATTTTTTGTTTGTACCAAAGCTTGTGTCTTTATGACCCTGTAAGTTTTAATTTTGATATTACAAAATGAAATAATCACAGCTAACTTCTTTCATTGTATTACCTTCACTGCTAGAATTGTGTGGAGCTGTGCTTCTATTCTCATCATTGTGTTCACACTTTAACTTGAACATCGTACTTGATTTAATTAGTGTTTGCTTAATTTATTTATTCATTATTACTAGAGTACATGATTTGACCTAATGATAATAAACATTTTATTGCATCTGAGACCTTGTGTGAGCCCAATCTTCTTACGCTTTAGCACTTGTTCCTGGGCAAGTTGATGCCCAAGTTTGCCAAACATATGTTATTCTGTTTTATCGATGGTAAAAGCTTGAAAACAAATAAGCTTCTAAGCATGCACAGTGGCATGAAAGTTCGCTGTGCATGATTTTTTCTAGCTTATACCATCAATAAACAGCTGGTAATTGGCACTCCGGATCCCTAGTCGTCACCTTATTTGTGTCCATGAATCTTGTTTTAATTTAGCATTGCACCAGAAATAATTTTAGCGCTTTGATATTTAATCTGCAGCAAAAGGGTTCTTGTGAAAGACGTTCAAGCATCAATTGCGAGAGTGCACAAAACCTCAAGGACCCTCGATATTACCACACACACACACACACATATATATATAGCTAGGTATTTGTGCTCACTCAACATCAGCCTCGGACAGGCCGCATGGACATTCAAAGGACCATTAGGGAGGGGGTAGATTATTTATGCACAATGAATAAGAAATCAATATACATATCTATTATGAACATATATGTACCTGTGTATATGTATAATATATCCCCTGATGGTTCTTTTAATGTCCGTGTCGGCTGTCCGAAACGGATGACGAGCGAACGTACAAATTTGTTACCTTTGTACATTCACAGTATGTCCATTGGACGTACATTGTACGTCCGCGGATATCTGATGGATGTCCGGAATATCCGAGACGGACGTCCCGACGTATTCCTAACCGATATCCGTGGTTACTTGGGATGCCTAACCACCTTGTCTTCGCTATGCAGGCTTTGTTCACGATCATCCTCGGATGGCCGTGCTGCTTACCAAGCATTCCTGCGCCTTTCCAAACGTTTCTACCAGCCACAAGCACATCTGCGCCGCTCTACTGCACACGACCTACCGTGTTGGCACTTTCACTGGATGCTCCCATCCGCCGCCCAGCCTCATCGACGCACCATCACCAGGAAACGAAGATTTAAGCAACATGCCAAGCAACGTGAACGTCAGTGGACACGGGAGCAGTGCTCACAACAGCATGCCTAACCACCTTGTCTTCGCTATGCAGGTTTGTTGTTCACGATCATCCTCGGATGGTGGTCCTCCTTATCAAGCATTCCTGCGCCTTTCCAAACGTTTCTACCAGCCACAAGCACATCTGCGCCGCTCGACTGCGCACCACCTATCGTGTTGGCACTTTCGCTGGTGCTCCCATCGGCCCCCCAGCCTCATCGACGCAGCCATCACCAGGAAACGAAGATTTAAGCAACATGCCAAGCGACTTGAACGTCAGTAGACAAGGTAGCAGTGTTCACAACAGCATGCCTAACCACCTTGTCTTCGCTATGCAGGTGCGTACAGCCGCATCTCTTCACGCTAAAAAGACTGATGATCGGTGTTTGCTACTGTTCCCGTGTCCGTCGGTGTTATTGGATACCATATGCGATTGCTTTTCTGTTGCCCTTCTGTTCTTACAATCGGGTGATGTCGAGACTAACCCTGGACCTAACACACGCTCTGAATCGATGCTGAATATAGATTCACTCCCCGCAGACCCTTCAGAACCAATGAATGTATTATTCAAGCTGCTGAAGGATATGCACACTCGATCCCTTGAAGGTTACAAGGTGCAATCTGAGCTGGCTTCTGATGTCAAAGCAATCAAAAATGACAGAAGGTCATCGAGACAAAAATTAATGGTCTTCAACAACGCTTTTGGACTTGCTCAAAAAAAAATCATGCAAGACAGATATGACATTTGCGCTGGCTCAGGTTGAAGAAACTGCTAGTTGTCTAGGTATGTTCGATTCACGTTTCGCTGAACTTGAAGATCGATGATGCCATGATAACCTTATATTCCGGGGTATCCCTGACACAAAAGAATTGTGGCAAGAAACCGAATCCAAGCTAATCACAGCAATAAGATCAGTTTCCAATTAATTTCGCGATGGTGCAATAGAACGCGCACATCGTCTCGATTCCTTCATTCCGAACAAGTGCCGCCCCATCATCGCAAAATTTTCGCACTTCAAAACAAAGGAAAGCGTAATTGCTCTGCGAAACCAATTTTTCATTACCTACACGCACCGCCCGCAAACACCTTTGAATTCGGTACCGCCCAGCCTGGCTCTTCCAACTTCAAGCTTCGTTATAATAAATTATTTTTGAACAATAAATGCTACGTGTACCATGCTACTAGTTATTCTGTCCATGAACTGATTCAGTATGCAACAGGTGCTGGACTAAAACGTGCGATTGCACGGTTTCCGGCACAATAGCAAAACGATGAGGGAAGTGGCCGTTCGCCTCATGCAGACACATTTTTCATGCCCATTCTTTTTACAAATGCAAGAAGTGTTGTAAACAAATACTTTTCGTTGTCATCAGCAATTGACACGTGCAGCGCTAAAATTGTCACCCTTATCGAATCCTGGCTTCCTGCACACGTGCTTGATTGTGATATATTTCATGGTGCTTTTAATTCCACTGTTTACCGGTGTGACCGCTTGTGAGCACCGAGGAGGGGTGTTGTTCTTGCCATTTCTAAAGATGTTCCGTCGTTTCATATAGACATTAAAACCAAGCTTAAATGCACATGGGCTTGCCTAACACTCAGTCATATAAAGATAATCATTGGTGTATGCTATCACTCACCTTCATCTGCCACCTTCATCGACAATTTACATGATGCTATTAACCTCGTTTCATCTCAGTTTTCCTCATCACCCTTGTTTTTACTCGGTGACTTTAATTTTCGCAATCTGTTATGGAACACAGAACCACCTGGTATAACACCCTTTTCAACTCAGGCGAAAAAATTTTGCAAACTTTGTTCTGTTTTCCCTGTCCCAACTCATTACCCAGCCAACCAGAATCACTTCCACCACTGCGAGCACGCTTGACTTAGTCTTAACCAATCGTTCAGATCCAGCTTCCCCTATAACTTTTCTGCCTAGTATTAGCGATCATTCTTTAATAAGTTTTGCTACTAACGGTAGCGCTCCTAAAACAACTAAGGTTAAGAAAATTTTTCATTATTATAGGAAAGCTAATTTTGAGGCAATTAACAATGCATTGGGCTCATTTCTCGACAGTTATTTGATTAACTTTAAAACGCGTTCTGTCGAAATTAACTGGTGAATTTTTGAGGTCAGGTACGTCTGTTGACAGAAAAATACATTTCTAATCGTACCATCACTTCCAACACATATGCCCCTTGGTATAACTCGTACATCAACGCCTATCCAACAAAAAGAAACGGCTCTACCATTCAGCTAAATCATCGTTAAACCAAGCACGTAGGGAATCTTACGAAACTGCTAATCGTACATATATATTTGCCCTAAAGAAAGCTAAAAATTATTACCTAAACCACACTCTACCAGACATGATCAAAACAGACATTCCCAAATTCTGGCACGTCATTAACCCCCCTTGCAATAGCACTATCATTCTAAAAGACACAGAAGGCAACATAATCCCAAGTAACACTTGCGCGATCACTCTTAATGACGCATTTTGCAATAATTTCTCGGTCCCAAGCAACATTCACCTACCGGACACCAGCGCATGCAACTATCTTATCATGAATCCTGTAACAGTACATTTATCCGGCATCGCTAAACTTATTGATAAATTACCCTTTAACTCAGCTTCAGGCTTTGAAGACATCAACAGCAAATTTTTAAAAAGCACTAGCGTTTTCAGCTCCATCATATTGACCAAAATTTTTCAACAATCCATAGACTTATCTACGCTTCCTTCGCAATGAAAAATAGGGAAGGTGGTTCCTCTGCACAAGTCCGGCAGCAAAAACTCACCCTTGAACTACCGCCCAATCTCACTGACAAGCACCTGTTGCAAACTTCTTGAACACGTAATTTTCACCAATCTGGTTAACTTCCTTAACTACTACTCATTTTTCACCACAGCTCAACACGGTTTCCGTAAAACTTACTCATGCGAAACGCAACTAATATCATTTACTCATGGACTAAACTGTATTTTAGATTGCACCTCATCTGCTGACTGTGTGTTTTTAGATTTTAGTAAAGCATTTGACAAGGTTTCGCATCAACCACTTCTTTTTAAACCAAGTCTTTTGTACCTCGATAATAACATACTGAAATGGATTGAATATTTTCTTTGTAACCGCCATCAGTTTGTCACTGCTTATAATCATGACTCACCTGTAACTGAAGTGTGTTTTGGTGTGCCTCAAGAATCATTACTAGGACCACTTCTATTTCTAATTTATATTAACGACTTGCCATCTACATTGACATCTTATGTTAATTTTTTTGCTGATGATTGAATAATTTACCATGAAATAATCAGTACTGACGATTCTAATGCTCTTCAATCAGATCTAAACCTTTTATAAGTGATTGGTGTAATACCTGGCAAATGCAACTAAATATTAACAAATGTAAAATTTTACGTGTTCATAGAAACTCTACCACTCTTCCATTCTACCATATGAATAATATCCCCTTAGACCCTGCGAATTCATATAAATACTTAGGCGTTCATATAACTTCAAACCTAACCTGGTAATGACCTGGTCCTTCATATTGAATACATAACCAGTAGAGCTAACAGCACGCTTGGCTACTTACGTCACAAATTTTCTAACGCCCCGTCATCTTTGAATTACTACTTTATCAGTCTTTAGTGCGCCCGAAACTAGAGTACGCCGCAGCTGTGTGGGACCCACACAACGAAACCTCATCTTCTCTCTCTAAAACCCCTTCAAAACAATTCTGTTCGTTTCATTTTTTCCAATTATAACTGCACTTCCAGCATATCATCAATAGCTCACTTAACTTTGTTTAATAAGATATACCATCACCCATTTCTTCATAATAACTTATTTCACAGCCACATTACTTATCGCACCGTGTAGACCATCGCTTTAAAGTCGGAATTCAAGCAGGAAACACCAACACCTTTAATCATTCATTTTTCCCTAGAACATCTCGACAATGGAACCACCTTCCCAATGACATAGTCACCATCATTGATAATAAGCTTTTTCGAAAGGCTATAGCTAACATTGTTCAACTTATAATTCATGGCACCTTATTATTGTTGTAAAGTTGTATAAACAGGAATAACGTCATGTTACTTTGTTTGTTTTTAATATTTTTGCAAAGCATTTTTTTGTTACATTGTATGTACTGATATTTCTAGCTTGTTTTATTGCACTGTTGTATTACGTTTTTGTTCTATTATTTACTTCACAAATTTGTATAATTTTCCGTTCACCACTCCCCTCTGTAATGCCCTCGGGCCTTGAGGGTACAATAAATAAATAAAAAAACTCGGACACTGTGTAATGGAGGTGAACCAAGACGTGTACGAGCCCGGCGCTCGCCCCTTTGCACAGGATGACATTCATTACAGTAGTGCGACGGGCAGGAGGGTTGGTAGTAGGGTGGGTTATCAGGCCACAGCTTTTTTAGGGGGACCCAGAGCCCTGAGGCCAACAGTGTAGCCAAAGACGGTTCTAAAGGGGCAAAAATATTCAAGCCACAGAGGGTCTGTGGGAGAAGAAATCGACGTAAGCACAAGGGCTGAGCTAAGTTAGACATAGGCTATATTGACATGCAGGCTGGCAGGAATAGGTTAAAGTGGGAAGAGAAAGAAGAGCAGTTAAGGCAGGAGGAGCTGATGGTATATGGGGTTGTGGAGACACGTCTTCGTGACAAGGAGCAACCACCTTGCAATCACGACCACGTATGGGAATATTGCAATAAAACAGAAGGCAGCAAAAAGGGAGGTGGAACTGGGGCATTTACATATAAAAGTATGTGTTGGCAAAGAGTCAAACAGGGATGCACGGAACATTTATAGTTACAAGGGAAAGTAGCTAGGCAGATGACACCCCTTGGTTTTGTGTACTTGTGAACGGGAGCAAAGGCCAGAGAGGAAAATCAAGCAATGGTAGAGTGTATAAAAATAGCATTGAAGAATTAGGAGGAGAGTGCGAGATATTTACACTGAAAGATATGAATGCACATATAGAAGATATAAATGGGTATGCTGACCCAGCAGGCAAAATGATCATGGATATGTGTGAAAGGCATGAGTTGATGATTTGTGACAGTACTGAGAAGTTTGCAGGGCAAATAACAAGGGAGGTAGAAAGGCTGCAGTTGACAATAGATTATGCACTGATGTCACATAGAGTGTATGACAGGCTCAGGGGAAAGCACATAGATGAATGTGGCTCCAGAAGTCTGGGTAGTGATCACAAACACATCAAGCTAAGTTTTGGGAATAGCAATGAAAGTGGGAAGGAGACAAATTGAGCAACTACAGGGGAATTTTTATTTCAGATAGGCAAATAGAAATAGCTAATAAACAAAGTGAGAATGTAATCACAGAGGATAATAAAACAGTGCAGACGTACATGAATCTAATTACGACTGTTTGAGCTAAACTTGATAAGGCCCGTGACAAGAAACCCCGGAAAATGAGACACAAACCCAAGAGTTAGTGGGATGAGGAAGTTAGGAGAGCCATAGTAAAACGCCAGGAAGCCTCTGGGAAACACAGGCATGCTAAGCAGCGGGGTGAACCAACAGATGACATTGAAAGAAAATGGGACATCTTTCTAAGCTGTAGAAGCGAAGCATCCCTTCTGATCAATGGAAAAATGAGAAGAAAGGGGGCTCAGTGGCTGGCAGAAGTACATAAAAAAATAAATAGGCAGCTGCAAAATTTTGGAACCATCTGAACTCCCTAAGAAATAAGACAAGCCATGAGCAGAGGTTTATAACTCCATTTCACCGTGTTAGGCTAGAAGGTAACGAAGCTATCGAATATATAAGAACAAGGGTAACAGAAAAATTTCAACAAAGAAGTGCCTTATGCACCACAATAGACAAGGATGGATCAAGTGGCGCAATTGCTCCATTTTCTTAACGAGAGTGACAAAAGGCTGAGAAGATGGTTCCTAGTAGTACATCAACAGGCCCAGATGGCATTCTGATTAGGTTGATAAAGACATTATGTCCGAAGTCTAAGCAGGCTTTGAGAGAGGCAGTGAGCAAAATAACAATCGATGGCGAAGTTCCCGATGGATGGAAACTTAGCAGAAAGAGCATGATCTATAAAGGAAAGGGGGACAAAGCTGACATAAACAACTACCGTCCCATAACAGTGACATCAGTGGTCTACAGGCTGGCGATGCAGATTATAAAGGAAAAACTGCAGGCATGGATAGAGGATGAGGGGGTGCTGGGGGAACTGCAGAATGGGTTTCGGAAACACAGAAGGTTCGAAGACAATCTGTTCTCACTGGCGCAGTGCATGGAAATAGCAGAAAAGGAACACAGGCCCCTGTGGCTAGCATTTTTGGATATCAAGGGAGCGTACGATAGCGTGGTTTAAGAGGAATTGTGCGGAATACTGGACACACTAGGCGTGGAACATGTAGTCACTAATCTTTTAAAGGGCATCTATAAAGGTAACAAGGTAGTTATAAAGTGGGAAAAACAGGTATCTAAGCCTGCAGAGGTAAAACGGGGGCTTAGACAAGGGTGCCCCCTGTCACCCTTATTATTCATGATGTACCTACAAGGATTAGAGGCAAAATTAGAGGGAAGTGGACTGGGCTTCAACCTCTCTTTAGTCAAACAAGGAAAACTCATTGAACAGGCACTACCAGTATTGATGTACGCAGATGATATCTTGCTAATGGCCGACATCAAAGACGATTTAGCAGAGATTGATGAACATCTGCAGTAATAAGGGAGATAGGTTACATTTCAGATTCAGTAAGGAAAGATCAACAGTCATAATTTTTATTGATAATCAAGGTAGTAAGCTTAAGATACAGGAGGTCACGCAAGAGATAAAAGATAAATACAAATACCTGGGTGTACGGATAAGCAATAGGACAAGAACCTAAGGGAACACGAAATATACGTAACGACTAAAGATAACAGGAATGCAGCGGTGATGAAAAATAGGGTACTGTGGAATCACAATACGTATGATGTTGTGAGAGGAATATGGAAAGGGGTCATGGTTCCTGGTTTGGCTTTCGGCAATGAGGTCTTGTGCACGAGATCAGAAGTTCAAGCAAGAATAGAAATTAAGGAACGTGCAATCGGTAGGCTTGTTTTAGGAGCTCACAGGAATACACCAAATCGGAGAGTACAAGGTGATATGGGATAGACATCATTTGAGGGCAGGGAAGCTAGCAGCAAGATAAAATTTGAGAAGTGATTGAGAGAAATGGGGGAAGAGCGTTGGGATAGGGGGGTATTGAGCTACTTGATGATGATGATGTATGGTGTTTTTGGCGCAAGGGCCATTTGTTGGCCAAAGAGCGCCATTTAATCTTACTGAAAATATGGACAATGATTGTGATAAGCGGCTGTATAAGGGCCATAAAATTCTTCGCGATAAGGCGGGTAAAAACATACAAGTAATAAAATGATGACCATGCCGTGAAAGATGTGTGTGGTGTGAATGATGACAAAAGTTGGTGATAATAAGACGATGGTGGATATGTATGGCATTAGCACAAGTACCTCACACGTTAGTACCCTTGTGTGCAAGGGCCGTGAGGCAAGTGCTTTCCTGTGTAGCCACCGCAGCAAAAACCTCTCTAGAGAGGTCGTGCTACGGTATGCCCGGGTAAATGATATGAAAATTATGAATTTCTTTAAAAAACGCTAATAATGATTTGTGACTAAAAAGCGGTTCCATACCGACGAACATTGAAGGGTGTAAAGGGATATGTTGTCGGTAGGATAGTGGGAAGTGTTGTCTTCTTAGAGTGTCTAAATGTTTACATTGAATTAAAACGTGAAGAACTGTTAATGTCTCACCACATTTATCACAAAATGGTGGATCACCACCGGACAAAAGATGTGTGTGTGTCGTGTATGTGTGTCCTATCCTGAGTCTTGTTAGTGTTACCTCTGTTAGACGTGATTTTGATACTGGTGGCCAATGGCCAAGGTGTGGCTTGATAACGTGTAGTTTGTTTTGTGTGTGTGTATCCCACTTGCTCTGCCAGTAGTCCCGGAGGTTTCGCTTGAGAGACGGCTTAAGATCAAGGGCCGGGATTGATATGGATGTAATGGCGGTGCTCTCATGGACGGATGCAGCGAGGAAGTTTGCCTGATCTTCCAAGGTATCACCCCGAGTGTCCACGAGTGGAAGTGTGTGTACTTGTTTTCCTGCTATCCTACCGACCATGTTCCAGACTTTAGCCTCCTGTGTGTATGAATTGATCCCCGACAAAAACTTCTGCCAGCTTTCTCTTCTGGCCTGCCGACGCGTTCTCCTGCCTTGAGACTTTATTTTCTTGAAGGTTTCAAGATTTTCCGCTGTCGGTGAGTTCCGAAGCAGCCTCCAAGCTCTGTTTTGCTGTTTGCACGGGTTTCGGCATTCAGAGTTCCACCATGGCACACGCCGTTTTCCTGGGTGCCCATTTGTTTGTGGGATGCATTTTGTTGCAGCATCAATCAAAAAAGCTGTGAAGTAGTCGACAGCAACATCAATGCTTAAAGTACATATGTCACTCCAATCTATACGAGCGAGGGTAAGAAACCGTTCCCAGTCGGCTCTGTTTATGAGCCACTTGGCAACACGTGGTGGACATTCAGTTAATGTATTTGTGCTCAAAACTACGGGAAAGTGGTCACTTCCGTACAGATTACTGACGACTTTACACTGGAGTAGAGGCACAAGAGATGGAGATACTATGCTTAGGTCTATGGAGGAGTAGGTGTTATCGGCGAGATTATAATAGGTTGGTTCTTTTCGATTTAAGAGACACGCGCTCGACGAGAGAAGGAACTGTTCGATCAGTCGACCTCGCGCGTCATACCGAGAGTCACCCCATAGCCTGCTATGCGCATTAAAGTCTCCAAGGAGAACATAAGGTTCCGGAAGTTCATCAATTAAAGAGTGTAAATCACGTTTTTGCAGCTGATAGCTAGGAGGAATGTAAATAGTGCAGATTGTGATCAGTTTATCAAAAAGAACCGCTCGAACAGCTACTGCCTCAAGGGATGTTTGGAGTTGTAAGTGTGTGCATGCAATTCCTTGATTCACTATGATGGCAACACCTCCGGATGATGTCATGGCATCATCACGGTCCTTTCGAAAAATAACGTATTTGCGAAGAAAATTTGTGTGTTTTGAATTAAGGTGTGTTTCTTGTACACACAGCACTTTCAGTGAGTGTTCGTGTAGGAGTTCTTGGATGTCGTCAAGGTTTCTGAGAAGGCCCCTGACGTTCCATTGTTTAATTTGAGTGTTCATGGTGAATGTAAAATAATGCTGTGTGTACGAAAAGCGAGTGGCTGTTTAGACGAGGAGTTTGAGTTCACTTAACAGGGCCGTCACAAGGCCCTGTTATTTGCTTTTTTGTTTTCTTGGCGCGCTCCAAGGAGCCACGCCGCTCTTTCGGCACCAAGGGTGCCGACGTATCCATTGCCTCCTTGGAGGCACTGGATGCCCGCACGTGCGGGCTGTTAGTTTGGATTTTGGGCCTCGCCTGGTGAGGGGAGGCCTTGAGACCCGAAGACTCTGGAGTCTCCGGTCTCTGTTTGGGAGTAGGCGGTGTAGCCTGGGCTACAGCCGCCTTGGGGGCAGGTGCCACAGCCGACGGCTCGCTCTGCGCAGGCCGAAGGGGTGGCGAGGGCTGGTGCGGCGTTGCCCCCTGACGCGCCGCATCAGCATATGTTGCGCCGTAAAATGGCGACACTCTTCGTCTTGCTTCTTTGAATGTGATGTTTTCTTTGACTTTAAGAGTGATTATTTCTTTTTCTTTCTTCCAATTAGGACATGAACGCGGATAGGCGGCGTGTTCCCCGTCACAATTCACGCAGTGAGGCGTAGTAACACAGTTATCAGATGGGTGGCCGTGGCTACCACATCTTGCACAAGTTTCCTGACCCCGGCAGTTCTGCGAGCCATGACCAAATCGTTGAAATTTATAGCACCGTCTTGGATTGGGAATGTAGGGACGGACAGAGAGTTTGATGTATCCTGTGTCTATAGATGAAGGCAGTGTGCTAGATGCGAAGGTGAGTATTAAATGTTTGGTAGGTATTTCTTTGTAGTCTCGTCTGATGACGATTCGTTTCACATCTGTGACATTTTGCTCTTTCCACCCTTCGAGCAGTTCCTGTTCAGACATTTCAAGAAGGTCTGCTTCTGAAACAACTCCGCGTGAGGTGTTCATTGATCTATGAGGTGAAATAGATACTGGGATATTACCAAATGCTACGAGACTGCCAAGTTTTTCATAGTGGTGTTTTTCAGGCAGCTCAAGGAGAAGGTCTCCGCTAGCCATTTTTGTAACCTTGTATCCTGGGCCAAAGACCTCTGTCAGGGATTTAGCAACAAGAAATGGAGATATTACTCTGGCTTGTTTTGTTGGGTTTTCGCTGTGCACAACATGGAATTTGGGAAAGCATTGTCTGGGTTGGCTGAAAATTGATATGTCATCGGTGCGTCCCCTCTTAGGCGGGAGACGATCTAGGAGACGGGGAAATGCAGGTGTTCCCATAGTAGTGTACTTTTTGTTCGGCAGCAATGGCGACCACCCACCATGGAGTCCAACCAGGGGACGCTGAAGCACTTAATAGCATAAGGCTGCAGATGCCAGCCGTACATTGCCACTATAACCAAATATAACTACTCAAGGTTGAGTAATTACACAAGGTTAACCCTTGCCGCCATGAAAAATCGGAAGTAAATGGAAGAGAGAAGAAGACAGGACAGATTTAAAGACGAGAAAAGACTAAGATGTAGGAAGAGAGAGATAGGAAAAGGCGACTGCCGATTTCCCCTGGGTGGGTCAGCCCAGGGGTGCCGTCTACGTGAAGCAGGGGCCAAAGGGGTGTGTTGCCTCTGCCGGGGGGCCTTAAAGGTCCAATCACCCAGCGTCAGCTCAACCCCCAGGATCCCCTTTTCCCCGGACACGGCAAAGCCACGCACGGCTAGGCGTGGGAGGGAGTAGAAACTCCCCCGTTAGCTCAGGTCCGTGGTGTCGCTACACACCAAACGCCTACTTGCGCAGGCGCCCCTGCGGGGTATTCAGCTACTTGTACATGATGAATGTTGATACAAAATGGACGAAGCGAGCCAGTAAATTGATAGGTAAATACTTGATAGGAGGTGTCTTGTTCTGTTGGCAAGTGGTGCAAGACTGAACGTATTTCTGCACAAAGCGATACATTCCTCACCAGTAATATCGTTGGCGCAGCCTTTCGTAGATTTTCAGGACACCTGCGTAAGCACTTTGAGGGTCTGCATGGAAATTCATGCAGAAGTCAGAGCGCATATGAGTTGGGACAGCAAGGAGCCACTTCCGACCACCAGGCATGTAGTTGCGGCGGTACAGAATGCTGTCTCGCACGGAAAAGCGGGCTGCTTGTCGGCATAGCGCTCTCGTGGAAGGGACAGCAGACGGATCAGTAAGGTAGTCGAGTAACAATGCAAGGTATGGATCTTTACGCTGCTCCGAAAGCATGTCAGTGGTGTCTATTGGTGACAAGGTGGTAAAAAGTGGTGACAGAGAAGCCACATCTGGGATTAATGGTGATCGCAAAAGTGCATCGGCATCTGCATGCTTGCGACCGGAACGATATACTACACGGATGTCGTATTCTTGAAATCGAAGTGCCCAACGTCCCAGGCATCCGGACGGGTCTTTCAATGTGGACAGCCAACATAGAGCATGATGGTCTGTGACCACGTCGAATGTATGCTCCACTACAGTAGGAATGTTATCATTATCGGGAGACGTTGAAAAATCCTGGGCTTACTAATGCGCAAATGATTAAGGAACTTCTTGAGACGCAGAAGATAACCTTGAGCAAAGTTCTGAGATTCAGGAGAAACAGGCCTCTTCTGAAGCAAGATTGGTTGAAATAAATATTAGACTGTCAACCATAGAAAAAAAAAACCTGAAGGAATTTGAAGCTGTCAAGAACAGACGTTGAGGGCAATTTAAATGAAAGAGACAGCAATATAGATTCGCTCAGCCGGAAGGTAGACGACCTAAAAATAGATCCACGCAAAATAACCTAATAATAAGAGGCATTAGAGGAGAGGGTCATGAAACTATTGAAGTTTTGATAAAAAAAGGTGAATAATGGTGTGTTTAGTGGCATGCTTGAACTAAAAAAAATCAATTGAAAGAATACATCGCCTGTGTAAAAGAACTGAAGGTAGAGACCATTCCATAGTCATCAGATGAGCTGACTTCCGAGATAAAACCAAAATATTGGGTCATTGTTCCATGCTTGATGGATCGAAGATAAGAGTCAGCGAGGATTATTCTAAGAGGATTGTTGAAATACAAAAAAGTTTTTGGGCGTCTCCGCAGGGGGAGCGGCCAAAGGGAGCGAAAGTTAAACTAGTACGCGATGAAACTAAAATCAACAATGTCCTTTACGCATGGAATGAAGACACGAATGAGCGCTACGAGTGTCGTGCTCGTCAACAGAGTGATTCCGCCTGAATTTCGAAAAAAATAATGCTTCAAAATGTTGAATGTGAATGCTAGAAGCATTTTTAAATAAGGTCGAGGATGTTGAAGTGCTAGTTTTTTAACATGAACCGGACAGTATGATGGTTATAGAGACATGGCTTCGTAAAGACACATTAGACAGTGAGATAACTCCGAAATCTTATAATATAGATAAGAAAAACCAGAAAAGTAGAGGTGGGGGTGGGTCGCATTGCTGATTCGTGACAATATCTAGTTTACCGTGCTTCCTGTTCTTTATGACATAGAGGCAGTGTGGATTAAGGGGGTTTTTATAAATCGCGTAATCTACATAGGTTGTTTATATAGGCAACCAAATTCACCAGTCCAAGCTCTTTCTAGTCTCCGGTGCTTTATGGACAGCAATATGCAACATAGTGATAGTACAATACTTTTGTGTGACTTCAACCTGCCAGGCATAAACTGGAGTGACTACTCTCCCGGAGCGACAGAAATTTCTAATAGTGAAGCACTCCTTGAACTGGCTTTCTTTCTGCTTTGGTTTAAGCCAGGTAGTGAACGACTATACAAGAGTCCGTACTCGTAGCTCATCCATCCTCGACCTTGTAGTGTCTAATCAATTGTTACCCACACTTCGGGATTGCGAAATTTGTGATGGTATCTCCGATCACAAACTGGGAGTGCTGTCTTTGTTTCCCCCCCTGCTGTCAATCATTCCTCAAAATATGTTTTTAACTTTGTTAGAGCAGATGATGTTGGGGTACTGGAATTGTTAGAAGACTCCTATAAGTATTTCTGTGAGTACTATAAGCATAATCAGAGCCCAGATTATCTCTGGAAATACTTTTCCAATTTAGCAATATCTTGTATTGAACGCTTAATACCAAAGCGACTCAAGAAGACTAGTGAAAAAAGTCCTTGGATAACAAGGCAAATAATTCTCACTTAAAAAGGCAATTGAAACAAAAATTTAAGAACAGTAAAATCAATCCTAGTGTGCTAAACCAATCAGCCATTCGTGATCTTGAAAACGGTCTTAAATTACTCTATAAAAAATCTAAATAAAGGTTTTTTGGCATCACACTCACAAAATTTTTAAGGGAGGCACCTGATAAATTTTGGAGATATGTTAACCCATCTACGAAAGCTCGCTCAATGACCCAGGTTACGTAGTTTCCCATCGCTGTGAGTTTTAATGAATATTTTGCTTCAGTGTTTAACGATAGTAATGGCATTTTGCCGAACATTGTTTTCTCATTTCACAGGCCACCTATCCGGGTGGCCTGTGAAATACCATTTCACAGGCCACCCGGACTTAGAATTTAACGAACTGGGTGTCTTCAACTTCTTCCTCAATTTGAACTTAAAAATAGGAGCCCTGGGCCCGATACTATCCCTAATGAATTTCTGTGCAGATACGCTGAACGAAATTCCAAATTTTTTTGCATTAATTTTTAGATCTTCCCTTATCCAGGGTTCCTTACCCAAAGAGTGGAAAATAGCTAACTAAAGTGATCCCAATTCCTAAAAAGCGGTAGTTACGGCAATGTAGCAAACTATCGGCCTGTTTCAATTATCAGTACTTGCTCAAAACTGCTTGAACATGCCATTTAGAAACATCTATTAAACTATATGAGTGAGCATATTTTATCCAACTGCCAACATGGGTTTCGACAGTGCTTGTCTACAATATCCCAACTCATCAAATTAGTCCGTGACCTTTCCAAAAATATTAACTCACATGCACACACGAATATGATTTTCATGGACTTTGCGAAAGCTTTTGACAAAGTGTCTCACAGTAAATTACTTAGGAAAATTGATGTTAAGTTCCAAAAAATTATCATCACAAAGTGGTTTTCATACTATTTTTAATCTCGTCAGCAATTTGTGGAAATAAATGGCACAAAGTCTCCTGTTTCAGCTGTACAGACGGGAGTATTTCAAGGCAGTGTCCTGGGCCCACTTCTGTTCCTTTCATTTATAAATAGCCTTCCGAATGAAATTGGCATTTTTATTAGGCTACTTGCAGACGATTTCATCATATTCAAGTCAACACAATTAGTGACAAGATCAAATTACTTGAAAATTTACAAAAACTAAAAAATGGTGTGATTAACGGCAAATGGTGCTGAACCCCATGAAAACAGTAGTTATGACAGTCACTACGAAGAAAAATTACTTAAAATATACTTATTATATAGATAATCATGAACTAAAAAGAGTTGAACAACATAAGTTCCAAAAGTTCTAAGAGGAAGCACTAGAGTGTTACGTCAATGAAACACAGCCTTTCACTACAGTCACTTGTATCACGTCGCAAAGCATCTCGTCTCATACTTTTTCACAAGATATTCAATCATCCACTTTTGAAAGCTCAGTTCATTACCACTCCTGTCTATTACTCAGCTCGTTCAGATCATCAACATAAGGTACACGTCATTGGCTGCCGCATCAACACTTTTCATCATTCCTTCGTCCCACGCACATCCAACGACTGGAACCACCTTCCCTCGGACATGGTTTCCATGTCAAATCATGACTTGTTTTCTTCCACAATACAGGAGCACTTACGTGATGACGCGTGAAGTGTATATTGTACATTTATATTATTGTATTCTGTTTCCCCCATGTTTCTGATGGTACTTACACATACATCCAGTGTATTGCCTAACATCAAATTTACATGTCTTGTAATCTTTATCATTTTGATGTCACTATGTTTCTCTTGTTCATAGTTTATTATTTTCTTGTACCCCACTCTCCTCTCTTAAGCTATGTGCGATTGAGGATAAAATAAATGAAATGAAGTAAGTACCTTGGTTTAAATTTTACAAGCAATCTTAGCTGGAATAATCACATAGATTATGT
This sequence comes from Rhipicephalus microplus, assembly GCF_043290135.1. NCBI lineage: Eukaryota > Metazoa > Arthropoda > Arachnida > Ixodida > Ixodidae > Rhipicephalus > Rhipicephalus microplus. The sequence goes on along the minus strand of NW_027464590.1, from coordinate 5,345,268 downwards.
GTGCCCAAAAGCCACTAGGGCCCTATGGAGTCTTAGGCGCCATTTGCCGTTTGCGACACAAGAAACTATATGTTTAGCTTACAAAACACTTATTTAACCAATAATTGAATACGCGGAAATTGTCTGGAATCTATTCACGATTACAAACATTAAAAATTGAAAAAATTCTGCGTTTAGCAGTCCGGTTCATATTTATTAATTATCTATGGACAGATTTCCCATCTCAACTGTGTGCACTTGCAGAGCTACCCGCAATTTGAGCTAGGACAAAACACGAAAGACTCAAGTATCTTTACCTCGTTTTAATTAACTGTGTTCATATATAAGATATGCTGAATATGTCGATATTTCTCGTACTGAAACTTCTAGACATCTCCATTCAATGTTTATTCCTGCACCTGCTGTTTCCACCGATTGTTTTAAGTACAGCTTTTTCCCAAGAGCTATCAATGAATGGAATTTGTTGAGCGATGAAGTCGTTTGAAGCTCATCCATAGATATGTTTTTAAAACACCTAGCACATATCTTCGTTTGTAATTAATAATGCTCTATTTGTCTCTGCATGCTCTAGTGCATTCAATGATTAAGTTCTTGGTTGCATTTTTAATTACTTCATTCTTGTCCTTCAATTTTTTACTTCTGATTATATTTGTTAACTATGTTCCGTTCTTTGAAGGATCGCTATTTTTTCATGTATTTTTTTTTTCACTCCTGTAATAGCTCTATGTAAGGGCTGACAGTATCCGTAAATAAATAAAGACTGATGTGGCCGAATACGAAGGGGTAGACATGGTATGCAGAGCGTGCTAAAAAGAGAAGGAAACTGCTGAACGCCTGATAATGTTCTGTAAAGGGCTTCACCCTATAGTTTAGGATGATCGCACAGAGTTTTTCAAAGCACTGGGGTTTGAGGGCAAATCAGACTTCAAGTGGGTAGAAATAACTAGGAGGAGGTTATTTGATTGGTGGCTAAAATCAAGGCATGAGTGAAAATTAAATCCTTCAGTGCAAAGTACCAGTCTTCAACGTCACTATTTAAAGGAAAAAAAAAAGATAAGTCTAGTTGTTGGTTCACTAAGTATTACGGCTAGGTGGCGTTAGCCACTGCCCGATCTAAAGATTACAGCCATATCAATCCATCTATTCATCCTTGCTGTCAAGTTGTTTCTTCTTTACTTCATATTTCGCGTTACTTTTTGTAGCAACTGAAGCCAGAATTAAAAAAAAAAGCCAACCAATACACTGGAGCAAGCAAAATTAAGGAAAAAAAAATTGATCTTCCACAGTTGCGATTGAAACCTGGATCTTTTGAGTGGGAAGTGAGCATTCTACCCCTTGACCACTTAAGTAGAGTTGCGCGCACGGCTCTTAAAACAACACATTGCAGACTACCGATCACAGCGCCACAAGCGGATTGACCCTGTTTGGACTTCACTTTCGGAGCTCGGCCCGGGCACTACCCTAGTTCTAGTACACTCTAGTTTGGAGGCGGTGGGATTTTGACAGTTTCATCAATGAAAGGCGCTTTAGGCGAAAGGGTATTTCCCCAACTTTTCAGAGGAGCTTTTATTTTTCTCCTACATAAAAAAAGCATATCGCATACAAGAAGCTCGAATTCCAGAAATGCAGAGACGTTGCTACATTAACTATATACCTTTCAAAAATGAAGCGCTCACTTGTATTACGCACACTCATGCACTGGCTTTTGTAAGTTCACATAGAAACGATGCAAACACCGTAGTAATGTTACAAGCCTATCATCTCATTCTTTACCCTGTATCATCGAAGCAGCTTGCTTCAACATGTGAACTGAACATAAGTCGTCATTCTTTTTTGGTGCTTAAGCTTCTCGCCTCAAAGCGAACTCTAATGTGCTGCGCAATATGACGTTTTCGGAATCCTGAAACATGCAACAATTATTCAAAGTGTTTTTGTGCACCCGGGCGCAAAAAGGTAATCTATGTACTCGCGAATGCAGTCGTAGTCGTGAAAATATGTGAGAAATAGCAAGCGAGTGAAGCAAGCCTACTTGCACATCGAAATTTGTGCCCGATGTGCACTTGATTCGCGAAGCCAAATGCTTCCCAAGAGCCCACCATCGTTGTTCCGAAAAGAAATCACAGACATGTTCAGAACCGTCCTGTTCAATTAGAGGCACCGCACACAACATTACTAGCGCAAAAAGAACATGAAGGCTACCTATGTACGCCACAATGCGCCCATCAACCTGCCCTGAGCAATATGGCAATGCGTCGGCTTCAGCCACAGAGCCCCACTGCTACTCTAGAAGTTTTAGTATTACCTTTTTGATGGTGCTGCTACCAACCAGCAACTCTCCGTTCTAACTTTTGTTTTGTTTTTTCCTAAATGTCTACCACATGGCGCCTTATCTCACGCAGAACTCCAGCTTTCATGAACTGAAGCACGCAGATAGATACGGAGCCAATTTTGCTTTTTCATTACTTCTATTTCTGTGCATCTCTAGTATTTAGAGGCGAAGCTCTTGAAGCTGTAGGTGGTGCGTCGGCGATGTATGTAGTAGCAGAAATAATAGTAGTAGCCGTCGTATTAGTACTAGTAGTGCATCGTAGTAGTAGGTAGCCACCTCCTCAGCCGGACTAAATGAGCGGCACGCGTGCACTCATTTGAATTGCGGGGTAAACCCACGTAAATTATATATAAATAAAAAGATCGTTGTTTCTGATTAACTAACTTTCAAAAACGAGTATCGGTGACTTAATCTGCAATAAAATTTGCATTGAAATTGATGCTTGCGAAAAAAAAAAGCTAGTATCAGAAGGATGCACTTTGAGCAATATCTAGTTGCCACGTTGAAATCGCTGGGCGCAACCTTCTTGGTTTTAGCAAAGTTTAGCGCGTTTTGGGCCACAGTTTTATGAGCTAGAGGCTCCGAAAGATGGGAACTAAAAACGAAGAACAGGCCGTTAGAAAGTGAGCGCGTGCTGCTCCTCTAGTCCCGCAGTGCCACCTCTCGTTTATTCCTTAAAATTACCCCTGGACAGTGGTGCTTCTCTACGATAATACATGATGAAAAGATGCAAGCTGGCGGTGCTTGGAGTGTTCACTAGATTGATGGACAGATAGACTGACGCACGAACAGAGAGACCGATTCACGGACAAACGAACGAATGCAAAAACAAATGGATGCACGGACAGATGCACGGACGGACAGATGAACGCACTGCAGATGGACACACAAATAGACGGATGTTTTGCCCCACGCTGCGAGAATACGCTGCGTGGGGCATTATGTGCATAATGCACTCAGTGGATATGCTGCGATTTTTTTCTTTTTCTCACCCTTTCTAGTTCTCTTTCTCTTCTTTCTTTTGTTTCTCGCTTTTTATTCTTCACTTTCTGCTTCTCATTCTGTCTTTCCTTTTAATTGGCCCCTTCACCCGTTCTCTGGATCTTCTTTTTTCTGCCTGCTTATTTATATCTACCTTTCTATCGATTGTGTATATTTAATGGTATTTATTTCTCTCTCTCCCTGCATTCGTTCTTTCGCCTGTCAGCATTAATTCATGCCTAACATCTCGGTCTAACAAATCGGGGCACGTGTCCTGAGAGCAAAGCAGGAGGTGAAGTAGAGGAAGAAAAAACGAAAAGAGTGCGAAGATGGCATGTTCAATCCTGGCCACAGCGATCGCATCTTGATGTAGCCGAATCGATAGAGGCCGATTTTTCTGCGATATCAGTGAATGTTAAAGAACATTAGACGGTCAAAATTTCTGAAGTGCCCCACTACGGTGTCTCTCATAATCATCTCGGAGTGTTGTGACTTAAAAATCCACATAACATAATAAAAAAAGATTGTGAAACATTTCATTATTATAATAGTTTTCTTTTTGTAAGAGCTGTGAAAATTAGTGTTACAGAATGAGGGCAGTAGTACAGAGAGGCATGTATTGGTGTCTAGGGGTAGTCTAGTATACGATAACCTATCTTTTTGCAAAGTGCGATATATTTGGCTGTGTACAATGTTTTGAAATTTACATATTTTGGTGCCACGTGGTTCCAGAGACAAAATTTGAAGAAATTTAGAGTGTGTTAATATACTGCCGTATACTTTTCAGAAAGTAGGTATAAGTACATAGTTAACAATTTTATCTTTATCCAACACTGTTTCATATATATCTCTAAAAACTCAAAATAATGAGGAATTGTGAAACCTGTAGTGCATGAAAAAAAAAGAAAATATAACACAGACAGAGCAAGTGACAAAAGGACAATACGCTTTGTCCTGCCCATTTTCCTGAAGATATGTGAGAACTTGGTGCAGCGTCCTGTATAGTCACTTGCTCTGTCCATGTTTTTTTCTTTTTGTGTGTGTGTGTGCTACAAGTTTATTATTCCATACCGCAGAGGCATTATACATACATACATACATATATATATATATATATATATATATATATATATATATATATATATATATATATATATATATATATATATTGCCACGTTCCATTTCCCAAGTTTTTGTTATCGTCCCAAAACACCACACGATTCTCAGCGCGAACCGCGCCTGCAGTTTTCCAGAAGGTTCCGGACTGTAGTAGATCATTTCGATAAGATCACGCCCACTGTGCGAACGGTACAGATTGTTCTGAAACCTACGCCACCGCCAGCGATAACGCTACAACATTCGACAGCGAGAGTATAAATGCCAACGCGCTTCACCGGTTCTCAGTTGTTGATCGAAGGCCGACGCTCCGTTCGCCGCATTCAGTCCGAGACTGCTATCTGTGTGAGACTGCTGCTGTAATTGGACTTTCCATTTACCGGGCACAGGTTCGCCCAAATAAACAGTTGAATCCCAACACGAAGTCTCCTGTTTTCGGCCACGTCACGACCCCGTGACATCTGGTGGAGGTGCTAGGTAATGTCATCCCGCAGCATTTCATCAACTTGTCTCTTCATGGCCTCACGTTCTCGCGTCGAAACCCTGTACGGACTCTGACGGAGTGGTCTGGCATTTTTTTCGGTTATGATGCGATGTTTCGTGATTGGGGTCTGCCGAATTTTCAATGACGACGAAAAGCAATCTTCGTATTGCAGGAGCAGGGCCTTGAGCTGATCTTGCTTATCGGAACAATAACTACCGACGACTTCACTGAACAACAGCAGGCCGACCCGGAACTTAAGGCTCTAATAGAATACTTCGAAGGCAGGACCGCCGAAGTTCCGAAGGTATTCAAGCGCGCACTTGCGTCGTTCTTTCTACGAAACGGTCTTCTACAAAAGAAAAACTTTTTACCCCTTCGAGCTAAGTACCTCCTTGTGGTGCCTTCAGCTCTGCGACCAGAACTCCTGCAGGCCCTGCACGATGTGCCGACGGCAGGGCACCTCGGTGTTTCTCGCACGCTCGCGAGGATACAAGAAAGGTACTACTGGCCACTTCTTACCACCGACGTCAATCGTTATGTGAGGACATGCCGGGACTGTCAGCGACGCAAAACACCGTCGACAAGGCCAGCGGGACTTCTGCAGCCAATTGATCCACCTTGCCGACCTTTCCAGCAGATTGGTATGAACCTACTGGGGCCGTTCCCGACGTTGGCTTTCGGAAACAAGTGGATCGTGGTAGCTACCGACTACCTCACCCGCTACGCCGAGACAAAAGCCCTGCCAAAAGGCAGTGCATCCGAAGTAGCTAAGTTCTTCGTCGAAAATATCGTCCTACGTCACGGCGCCCCGGAGGTCCTTGTCACTGACCGAGGAACGGCATTCACTGCCGACTTAACTCAAGCGATCTTGGCATACAGCCAAACAAACCACCGTCGGACGACAGCGTACCACCCACAGACCAATGGCCTCACCGAGCGGCTTAACAAGACGATCGCCGACATGCTGTCAATGTACGTCGATGTCGAACACAAGACGTGGGACGCCATTCTTCCGTATGTGACATTCGCATACAACACGGCGGTGCAGGAGACGACGCAGATATCTCCATACAAATTGGTCTACGGAAGGAGCCCGGCAACGACGCTCGATGCCATGTTACCCAACGTCACCGACGAAGAAAACGTCGATGTGAGCGAGTACCTTCAACGGGCCGAAGAAGCCCGACAACTTGCGCGTCTCCCTATCAAGAATCAACAGACGACCGACAGCCACCATTACAACCTTCGACGACGCTTCGTGGAATACCAGCCCGGTGAACGTGTTTGGGTGTGGACGCCGATACGCCGACGTGGACTAAGTGAAAAGCTTCTGCGACGGTACTTCGGACCGTACAGGGTGGTTCGACGTCTCGGCCCACTTGATTACGAGGTTGTCCCCGACGGCATCACGAACTCTCAACGACGCCGATCGCGACCTGAAGTCGTCCATGTCGCGCGCCTCAAGCCGTTTCATGCGCGTTAACAAACTGAAACAGTGTTTTTTTGTATTATAGTTGTATCGTAATTTATTCATTGTACTTTCTTGCATTATTATTATACCTTCATCTTTAGTTAAAGCATCGGGACGATGCCTTTTTTCAGAGGGGGGGCAATGCTACGTTCCATTTCCCAAGTTTTTGTTATCGTCCCAAAACACCACACGATTCTCAGCGCGAACCGCGCCTGCAGTTTTCCAGAAGGTTCCGGACTGTAGTAGATCATTTTGATAAGATCACGCCCACTGTGCGAACGGTACAGATTGTTCTGGAACCTACGCCACCGCCAGCGATAACGCTAGAACATTCGACAGCAAGAGTATAAATGCCAACGCGCTTCACCGCTTCTCAGTTGTTGATCGAAGGCCGACGCTCCGTTCGCCGCTATCAGTCCGAGACTGCTATCTGTGTGAGACTGCTGCTGTAATTAGACTTTCCATTTACCGGGCACAGGTTCGCCCAAATAAACAGTTGAATCCCAACACGAAGTCTCCTGTCTTCGGCCACGTCACGACCCCGTGACAATATATATATATATATATATATATATATATATATATATATATATATATATATATATATATATATATATATATATATATATTGTAATGAGTGAGACAGAACAAGAGACAACACCGGATCCTGGGCCAGCTGTTCTTATTCTGCCTCTTCCTCGCTTTTCAGCCCATGGCCCACAGCTGCTGCGCCACTCTTCGTTACATTCGGCCACACTGCGGACCAGACAAAGAAAAAAAAGGAAATTACAGTTCATTGCACCTGCAGCGGTCCGACTGCTTTTTTCAAGCGCGACACATGCACGGCAAAGTTGTTTCTTTTGCGTTTATCGAGAGTGAACCTGGCATCTGAGGTGTTCACACGCCAGGTTTTTTCTCCTACACGCTGAGTAATTATGAATAGCCCGTCGAACTTAGAGAGTAGCTTCTTGCCAGGCCTGCCGGTGCCCCTTTGCACCCAAACCTCGTCACCGATGTTGTAAGCAAGAGCGGGTCTACGGCGTCTGTCATCGCGGCGCTTTTGATTTTCTTGTGCATGGGTGGCTTTCTTGATCGCCTCAGTTCGGATCTTCTGACAGGCCGCTTTGCGGTCGTTGGCACGTGGAATTATAATGGGAACATCCAGACTGAAGACTGCTTTCAGCTGCGGTAGTTTCCCATAAACAATTTCATAGGGCATTTTCCCGGTAGACATCCGCAGTGCCGTGTTAATCGCAAAAGTGGCTGACGGAAGGTGGACGTCCCAGTCGGCCTCTCCTCTCTTCCCTGCCTTCGTATATGGAGCGAGTCGTGCCTGGATGCTCTGGTTGGTTCTCACAGTAAGGCCGTTTGCTTGAGGGTGAAACGCGGATGCGAAGTGGTGCTGCACGCCTGCTGTGCAAAGGTACTTTTTCAGTTCCCCGCTACGAAACGTTGTAGCCCGATCAGATATTAACTTTTTGGTAAGCCATGTCTCCATTCAAATCTGCGCTAGAGGAAGTCGATTAGGTAAGTGGATGCAAGAGATGGCACGGCCTCCACTTCCAGGTATTTTGACAGGTAGTAAACTGTACAATGACGTAAAGATTTCCCGCAGTGGTGGTGGGTAGAGGTCCCATGTAATCAATGCCAATCGTGTGAAAAATTGTTTCGGGTATCTGGATTAGTGTTAGTAATCCAGGTTGACACCCAGGCAGTCGCTTAAACTGCTGGCTGATTTTGCAACTGCCGACATAAGAACGGACGCTACTTTGCATCTTCGGCCACCAAAAACGTTCTTGTAGTTTTTGGAGCGTGGCTCGTTAGCCGGCGTGTCCGCCTTCTGGGGAGTCATGAATGGCTCGTAATATTTCTGACCTGTGGGATTTCGGGATCACCAGGAGGTAACGTTCTTCGGATCTGTCCGCTCACCAGTGACGCCGGTACAATGCGGCATTGCACACCACAAAAGTACTGTAATTTCCCTGGTCAGAGATAGATGCAATAATGGATGGCAAATCTTTTATTTTCCTGTTGGGCTCGGGATATATTCGTTTGGGCGAAAAAAAATGTGGGTTTGCCTGGTTTGTTGCGCGCAGTCAAGGTGGTTCCGTGAGAGTGCATCGGCGACATTGTTTAGCCCCCCGGCGCGCTGGCGCACGTCAAAATCGTATTCTCGCAGCGTGATTATCCACCGGGCGAATTCGTGCTTAAGTTGCTGCTTGGAGAACATCCATGCTATAGCAGCATTATCAGTCACAACAGTGAATTTACGCCCGAAAAGATAATGTCGAAACTTATCATCGACGCTCCATACCACTGCAAGACATTCAAGCTCGTTGGAGTGATAGTGGCGCTCGGTGTCTGAAAGTTTTCGGCTGGCATAAGCGACCACGCGTTCCACGCCATCTAGATCATGCTGCACTAACACAGCTCCTAGGCCGACTTGGCTGGCATCAGTGTGCACTTCGGTAGACCAGTCTTCATTGAAGTGACTTAGTATGGGGCAACAAGTGAGCTTTCGTTTTACAGCTCAAAAAGCATTTCCTTGTGAGACGCCCTATTCAAACCACGCGTCTTCTTTAAGAAGACCCCTCAAGAAAGCTGCGATGAAAGCGAGGTGAGGAATAAACCTTCGCAAATACAACGCCATACCCAGAAATGACTGAACCTGCTTCAAGCAGGTTGGTATGGGATACTCCGACACGGCAGCTATTCGCTCCAGGAGTGGCTGAATGCCGACAGGAGATATATTATGTCCCAGGTACGAAATCTTGGACACCCCAAACTGGCATTTCTCTTGGATCAAATGAAACCCTGCTGCATAGAGTCTTTGTAGTAGTTCGTCCTAATTGCGAAGGTGTTCATCCTGCGTCCTGCCAACGACCAGGATGTCGTCTAAGTACACCACACAGGCTTGGTTTTTCAATGGTCCGAGCACTGAATTCATCGCACGCTGAAAAGTGCTAAGACCCTTCTTACTTCAAACGGCATGCGGTTGATTTCATACAAACCGAAAGGTGTGCGAAGGGCCGTTTAACATCTGTCTTCCTCCGCGACGTTAATCTGCCAGTACCCTGCTTGTAAATCAAGTAACGAAAAGAACTTGCAGTGACGTACTGTATCAACAGCGTCATCAATGCGGGGTAAAGGGTAGGAGTCAGGCATTGTACACTTATTGAGCTGCCTGTAGCCCATCCACGCAGAAGCGTAGTGATCCGTTTTTCTTGCGAGTAAGGACGACTATGCTGCCCACGTACTCGATGACGGCCTAATAATGCCCGCGGCAAGAAGTTCATCTACTTGTTCTGCGATCACTGCCCGTTCTTGTTCAGCGTAATGTCGCAGTGGTATGCATAATGGCGGATGATCTCCCGTTGGTATGCGATGGAGCAGCAAATTAGTGCCTGGCAGTTCTGCTGTATTGCTAGCGAATACCGGCTGATGGCGAGCCAATATAGAAGATAAGGTAGGAGGAGAGGACGGCTCGCCTGTCGGTGGTGGCAGGGTTGTGGCGGTAGTCCCAGCAGTCAAAGACCGGAGCTCAACGTGGCCGCGATGTATGGTGAGCTCAATGTAATCAGATAGCAAGAAGTCAGCACCAAGGATCATGTCGGCAGAGAGGTCTTCAAAGACGGGAATGGCTGGAAGAACTTTAGTGCCCGTTGCCGTCCGGACTGAAATGTCGAGCATTCCGAATAGCATAGCACTTCCTCCAAGTCCGCAGAGGGGAGGTTGCGTCCACGGTCGAATAGTGTCCGGAGCATGACGTCGGTGTAGTGCCGTTCGTTTCGCACCGGTATCCACCAGAGCAGATAGGTCACCTATTCCCTCAATGTGAATGGACATCCGAGGAGTTTGACAAGCTTGGTAGTGGATTCGGGTCTGGAAAGGTTGACGACACTCCTTGGCGTTGTGGCCAATGCGACCGCACTTGAAGCATCCGTGTCGTGTGGAGGCATAAGTCCAACCTAAGCCGACGACGAGAGTTCTGCTGAAGTTCGGCTGCCTTTTGAGCGTAAACCTGGGGTGACGCTTCAGGTGACTGGCAAGATAAGATGGCAGCATGGGTAAGGTCAGCCAAGCCAGCAACGACATATTGGCGGGCAGCCGGAGAGATCCATGTAATACCACATTTGTCGAGAAGCCCGAGCTTATTGTAGACGTAGACGCCTGCCGACGCGATCGCATGCGCTTAAAATGGTCGTCGAATGCGGATGGAAGTGGTGTGAAGGGCGTGACGGAGGCTGTAGTCCAGTCACTCCAGAATTTGTACTTGCAGCCATTGTATTGATGCCACGCTTTAGCGGATTCGCGCAGTCGGCTTACGGCTAGCGATAGCATCGCGTCGTCAGTCCATGCATGTCGACGGGCCAAAGAATGGATTTCATCCAGCCAGAGGGTTGGGTCTTGATTAATGCCAGTAAAGTCAGGAATTTCTGCCACAGACGGAGGAGGCAACGTGGTGGGAGCACAGGCTGCTGAGAAGGTGACGGTGGCGTCTGCAAGACGCTGGCTCAAAGTAGCGGTGGCCTGCAGAACCGTGCAGAGTTCCCTGGCGGCTACAGGCCAGGAATTACGCCTGTCTTCTGGCGACGGTACTGACATTGCTCCAGGAATGGTACCTGAGGCGAAGTCCAAGGGAGCATGTACGGCGTCTCTGGCCATTGGTACCCGCGGTGGCCAGGTCGGGTGCCATGGCCACGGTAGCAGGAGCTGCGGGCTGCTGGAGAGGGCGTCCGCTCCGTAGGACGGCCATTCCCGTGTCTCCGCCTAAGAGCGGAGCTGGCAAACAAGCACCGCATTGCTTCTTTTTTTTTTCCTTTTATCTTTCTTTGTCTTCTATCACCTTCTTAATTGTACTTTGAAAACACATGTATTTTGGATTACCACGCATATTTCTTAATCAGATTGAAGTTAAACAAGATGATTTGAATTATATTTAGGCGTACCACTTCCCACACTTATACAGAAAAAAACGGTGGTATTGGGACGGCGTGTTAGACAGTGATGAATAAGAAAGGACTATTTTGACCCATGAATTTTAATGTTTTCTGCAATGAATTGCTCGTTCTTTCACATCCATATAAGTTTGCCCTACTAAACATACACTTTGTTCAAGTTCTACTGAAGTTAGTCAAACAAATTGTGTCCTAGCGGTTTCTGCGCAGTTTTGCCCTTGATAAACACAGGAGGAGTCGGCCCGAGAAGTGCGTTTGTAGCCTACTAATCCTCCTCACGGAAGTAGAGATGGAAGAGAGAGGGTGTTTATGACGAGACACAGGAATATTCAATACCCCTTGATTTCACATCTGTTGTTCTGTTTTCATAAATAAGCATGGACTTTATTAAACATTTTATTACAGAAAATGTACCAGAGAGTTGCGGAATATTGCATGATTGAAATGCAAGACCCTATTTCGGCATGCCAATAGAGTTGACCGCTTCCCGAGCACACCTCACCAAGGAGCGTTAAGCATCCAAGGTCGAGCAGCCGAGCAGGTACTCCTTTCAAGCCTCTCTAGTTGGGGTGGGAAAGGGGGTGAAAAAGGAAGGGGGTTAGAAGGGCACGAAGCGACATGATAGGTGTCAGCTTGGACCTGACAGATCGAGCAAATGCCACTGATTTCCGGCAAAAAATGCCTGGCCACACTGAGATAGGTATTCATCTGGAAGCGGCGCAGTATTCGCTCATCTGCTTTCTCCAGACCACTTGTGGGATACGTGTACAGGCGGCACGAAGCCCGGTAATAGGCAAGAATTTCGTGAAAGCGCATCAGATTCGTATTGCCATATTCTAACTCAGGACATGGAGAGACAATGGCCGGGATGAGAAAAGCGCTGGCAGCGACGTTCGCTGCCTCATTGCTGGGCAGGCCCGAGTGACCTGGGGTCCATACTGTACGAATGAGGTGAGGGTTAAAGCGCCAAGAGGCTGCCCGAAGTAGGTGACCTGCCAGCTGCAGGCGATAGAACCCTGAAGGTCGCGAAAGTTGAGGAGTGGTTCGTTTGTTGGTTCTCCGTCGTGGTTTGAAGTCTGGCCCATCGCTCCGGGTACGAATCCTCGAGCATGTCTGTGGGCGGAGGCGTTACTCCCCACAGGTGTTTTGAATATTAGCTTGCCACATTTCGCAGTAGCTGCGTGCAAAAAGAATATAATCCTCACAGGAGATTTCGATTCACACCACATAACATGGTGATATAGATCCAATGCAAGTAGAAAACGGTCATTAGAATGGGCCAGTCTGAATGGCGTTCAGTGTGTGAATTCTAGATCCCCTCCTTATGTAGTGGCCTATCGCGTTCTGTTATAGACCTGACTTTTTCAAACTCAGGTTGTATCATTTCATCCTGGTCCACCATCCCATCGGCCACAAATGGTGATCACCTTCTAAGATTGTGTGAAATAATACGCATGCTTGATTTGACAAACAAATATCTTCGGAATTATGTTAACTAAACCAAATTTAAAGATGCATTACGATTAGGCTTGAATGCACAGGCAGGACACAAGTTTGGCCTGAATAAAGAGTTCCATCTGATCATCGGGTCTGCCGCCTTGGTCCACGTCACGACCTCGTGACACTATCATTTACATCTATTCAAGTACATGCTTGACTTAGCTTTTTTGCAAATACTGCCCAGTAAATGAGAATGTTATGTGCAGTCTATGCTTTCCTGCTACAACACCTGGTGGAAGAGCAGAAAAAGACTCAGGGTCTGAGAGAGCCAATCGTACTGTGTTGGTAAGCTTCGTATCATTGTGAGCCATCGTTTCCTGCACAGTCGATCCTTGCTCCTACCACCTGAAAACCTTCTGCAACTGGTTTATTTCTGTACTGTTGCAACATTAACGGCCACATTAACCATGTGATAATTTCATAATATGTCAGAACCGTCGCGTAATGTCATATTATATGATGACAAAAATAATGCGTCAAAAATTAAGTCTTAATGTATGGTCATGTGGCTATTCAAACTGTTCTTCTTGCTACCGTTTTAGACTTCCGATTTCATGGGGCATCTAACGCTTTAAACATGGATCCATAAAAAGCTCTATCACGAATTTTAATTATCTTACGAGAGTGCTTACACTTGTCGCTGTTTCATACTATAAGTGAATATATCATAACTTCTCTAATTATACACAAAGCAGTTGAAGTACACACTAGGGACAGCATGCTGCTTTTGCGTTCAACTCTTCATGGCAAAGTTTAAAGAGCCCTCCACCTACAGTTTTGTTTTAGCAGTGAAGTACCACGCCTATTCAAATCAATCACCAGAGATCAACGTTCCGAATAGTCATTTTTGGCATGTTCAATATGTTTCGCGTCCTCCTAGCACTTCTTAATAGTTGGTGCGGCCACTGAACTTTCAGAATCAGTTTGAATTTTTTCCAACTTGGCATCATTGTGACTTTTCACCGGCCTTTTCGCAATACATTTCAGTTAGGCAATGTGCTTAGCTGACCAACTTCACAGAAATGCATGCCATTTTCTTGGTTTCTCTTTGTTAGTGATGAGTACTAGTACTTGTCTCCCTTTTCTTGAGTAAAAGTCAATTGCTTGCAGCTGTCTTACAGGAAAAATTATGCGACTAATATCAGTGTGTTAGTGACTTGTCAAAAAGGACTGAAATTTTAGTGAACCAAATCTCTAGATTAATGCATGACGCTACTGCGGCGTGAGTGGGACGAGGCAAGTATTTATCACCTTACCTTATGCTTATAGCTACTTACCACCAATAGCTTAGTTTATGTGGTGCCTGAGGCCAAAGCAGAGCTTTTTTTTATTTTAGCATATTGTCATAGGGTCAAAACGCGACAAAAAGGCATCAAGTTGCCATTGAGAAAATTTTATTAAACAACTGGCTTCTGCAGTCGGCGATCCGCTGGCAGGGTTGGCGAGGCCAAAAGCACTAACAGCAAATCGCTGGCCGCCCAGAAAATGTTTATTTTGACATTCCTTTATATATGGCAGCACAGCGTTCTGCGATTGCCCTTTGCTTGGTATATTATCCGCTAGATGAATATAGTTTACGTTTTTAGCTGTTTTTTTTTTCTTCAAGCAGAATCCATCAAGACTTTCCTTAATTAGTAAGGCACAGGGCAAAAAGTCCGAGAGCCTATGGGAGTGTAAAAAATGTGAGGCTTCTCTTTACATGCCAGTGTGCTTTTAACTTTTTCACTCACGAAAGTCAAACTTGAAGCACCTGATGCACTCGATCATTGTTAAGCGAATAAAACAAAGTGTGTTATTTTATGACCTTTGTTGCGAATTTTATTGCGGTTCAGGTGCACTGACCCATGGCACCGGTGGGCACAAAACTGTTCCAGCAGCAAAGCAGGCGGGAATGGCCACGGAGAGAGCAGTAGCCAATCGGTCAAGTGAACCATTTACTTACACTCGCATATATTATATATTTTATTTCTTTGTGTAAGAGGGTTCAGACGCACAGACATTATTTTATAGCTTCCTCGCAGGATAATGGCATGAAAAAGCACTGAATCAGGGTGTCTAGCAACCGGGAATTGTCAGGGAAATGATACACGCCGGAAAAAATCAGGGAATCGTCAGGGAATGTTGCCAAAAAGAGAACCCAGTCAGGGAAAATGACTCGCGACTTGTTCCCCGGCGCGGAGCGCGCATTCAGCTCTCTGTATTTGGCGCAAACAGCCAACGGGGACAGATCCAATGCAAGCCAGTGGGGCAGTGGCGCCAACGTTGACAAGTTTGGCCTTTTTTTTCTCTGTGGCCTGGCAACCTTGAGCAGTGCGCGCTGGGCATACTGGGTATACAGTTTTGTTGTTTTGGACCACCTCTTCTGTCCGCCATGTTTTGAACGACGGAACCTTCCTGTGGCGGTGTGTTTTCATAGTTTTTTTTTTTTCTGAAGAGAAGCCTTCTCACTGACGATGTCGGCGGCGAGAAAGTGCTCCTTTAATTCGGACTGGACGAACCCGAACGTTTCGGAATATGCAAGCTGGATTAAGCCCGTGCAGAATGATCCTCACAGTGCTCATTGCACACTGTGCTGCAAAACGTTTTCTTTAAGCAACATGGGAGGAACTGCAGCTTCCAGTCACGCATCCTGCAAGAAGCATCTCGCTGGTTTGAAGTGTCGGTCGAGCGCCTCGCAAACTGGTATGTTGTCCTTTTTTACGCCAGCGACGAACGCTTCGGCCAAATGTAGCGAAGACCGGACAGTCACGCCCGAGGAGCCTGCCCTCACCACAAGTGCGAAGACATCGATGAGCGGCTTTCTTCTGAAGAACCCTGTGACAAAGGCCAGAATAATGTGGTGCTTAACCGCGGTAGCGACTCACGGATCTTTTCGGTCAACAGCGCCGTCGGCCTCGCTCTTCCCTCTCATGTTTCCGGGATATGAAGTCTATCAAGCCTTGCCGGTGTGCCGTTCTTAGTTGTTTCATTTGACGAGTCGCTGAACAAAGTGACCCAGATGCAACATAAGGATGTGCTCGTCCGATATTGGGATGACACTACTGATGGCACTATGAAAACGCAGTACCTAACTTCATGCTTCTTGGGGCACACGTGTGCGGAGGACCTGGCATCTGCATTCAGGAAGGCCACAGAAGAGCTCAAGCAAGCCAAGATACTACAAGTTTCAATGAATGGGCCGAATGTGAACATGAAGTTTCTGTGGTCACTGAAGGAGGAACTCGAGGATTTGGATGAGAGTCACAATATCCTAGATATTGGAAGTTACGGGCTGCACGTAATGAATGGAGCATACAAGGCAGGTCATGCTGCAACTGGCTGGGATGCGATAGGCTTTCTTCGCAGCAGCTACAACTTGTTCAAATGTGTGCCTGCACGTCATGCTGACTACGTCACCTTTACGGGAAGTGCACTATTTCCCCTCTAATTCTGTGCTGTCAGGTGGCTCGAAAATGGGAAGGTAATCACCAGGGCGTTAGAACTTCTTTCTAACCTGGTGAAGTTTGTGGAGGGCTCTGTTAAGGCAAAGAAGCAGCCTACATGCTCTAGCTACAGTGCTGTTGCGAACGCAGTGAGGGATCAGCTGTTGCCAGTAAAACTGGCCTTCATGCTGTCAATTTGTGAGTAACTGGAGCCATTTTTGGCAGAATTTCAGACTGACAATCTAACGGTGCCCTTTCTTTCAACTGCACTGCACAATATACTGCGGTCACTGCTTGCAAGGATTGGCAAGAAGGAAGTGCTTGTTGCTGCAGACACACCCGCGAAGTTGCTCAAGATTGACTTAGAGAAGCTTGAGAACTGTATACCTTCGACATTGGGTTCGCTGCAAAGAATCAGCTCCGCAAGGTGCCCAAAATACCACAGCTTACTTTGCACCAATTCAAGAAAGACTGTGTTTCCTTTGTTAAAGTGTTCTGTCAGAAGGTGGTGGAGAGGTCAGCATTGAAGTACAAGCTAACAAGGGGTGCCAGCTGTTTGGACCCCACATTTGCATTGTCTCCAGAGGCTGGCCCAAAACAATTGACCCTGGCACTTGAAGTGCTGTCAGAGCAGCAGTGGATGACTGGTCTGCAAGCAGAGCGGGCCCATCAATCTTACATAGAGGTCTGTTCATCAAACCTCAACCAAGAAAAATTGAAAAATTTTGACAGGAAAGAGCAGAGGCTGGACGTTCTGTGGCCAGATCTCTGCTCACATGATCACAAAGAGCTGCTGTCTTTTATCAAGTTCATCCTCTGTTTGTTTCACGGCAACGCTGATGTAGAAAGAGGCTGCTCGGTCAACAAAGAATGCCTCGTCGAAAACTTGAAAGAAGACTCGCTGATATCACAACGACTGGTTCATGATGCCGTGTTGGCGGCAGGCGGCGTGGAAAAAGTTCTAATTACTGACAAGATGCTGCAGATGGTTCGGAATTCCTACAGCGTCTTCAGAGAGGAACTGCAGAAAAAGAAGGCAGAAAGACGAGTGGAGTCGGGTGTTCAGAAGAACAAGAAAAGAGTGGCTGCTCTTGTCAAAGAACAGGAAGAAAAGAAGCGAAGGCTGCTTAGTGACTCGCTGACGAAAGCTAGTCTCCTGCAAGAAAAAATAGATGCTCTTAAGAAGTAACAGATGAGTGCTTCAAGAACTCTTGTGCAGTGGCTGACACAAACAGCAGAAGGCGATGTGTGTTTGCATAGACTTTGTGCAATAATACTCTAGTCAGCAACTACAATTTGCGGTGAATTATTTATGTTTGTGCTCTAAATAAAACAATGTTTTGTCCTACCCGCAGGGCGCGGGTTCGAATCCCGGCTGCGGCGGCTGCATTTCCGATGGAGGCGGAAATGTTGTAGGCCCGTGTGCTCAGATTTGGGTGCACAATAAAGAACCCCAGGTGGTCAAAATTTCCGCAGCCCTCCACTACGGCGTCTCTCATATACATATCGTGGTTCTGGGACGTTAAACCCCACAAATCAATCAATCAATGTTTTGTCGTCTGCACTAATGATCTTACATGTATTGCCACCTATGCAGAGGTCAGGGAATTTCACTTGAAATTGTCAGGGAAAACCTGGAAAAGTCAAGGAATCTGAAAATAATAATTTGCTAGACACCCTGTGAATGCTGTTGAGGACAGGACTCACTCCATTCGCGGTGTGTCGAGGTTCTGCATTCTGCAGCATGTTCTTAAGAGTCGCATGAAAAATTAGAAGAATCTTCAAGTCAAGTCATTCACAAGCACATCCTTGAATGAAGTTTTGATGAGTTTTTTTTTTCATAACAAAATTTAAAAATAACAAGCAACAAAAAATCTGCATTTCATCAGCTCACCAAGCTCGCCTGATGAAATTGAAAGCCTCAAAATGCCCGTGCAGTTCTGTACCAAACTGGCATAAAGAGGTGTAAGAACATATCTAGAATTGCATCCTTAAATAATCCAACAAAGTGCAAGTGTTCAAAAAGGCATCAGCACAAAGAAAGACTGACGGTATTTGATATGCAGGGAGTTGTGGAGTAATGGGGTCTGTCTGGATCCAATGAGCGGAGTGCAAGAAGTGGGCTTAGGAAAATTGCGTGAGCGCCCACGAAGTGCATTGCAAGTGCTTCAACTGGAACAACTGAAAAATTAAATATTTTTCACACTGTCTTGTTTTGCCCCACAGATTGGGACAAAATGAGATACCTGGTAAAATTTTTATTTCTTTTTTATGAAGAACTTTCGATCTGTGGCAGCATGATCATGTTTCTGTGGCATATGCCTTATACCCAAAGTAATGTTCCTGCACTACCATTTAACCCTTTACTGTCTAATGTTGTGAATTCGCAACATAACGAAAAACTTCGAGCAAGGAAGTCCCGAAATGCAAGCCGCTTTTAATGCCAGCTGTGAAGTACTGACGAGAAACGTATATGTCGCCATGAAAAATGTAGTGCTAGCTTGTGTTAGATATTTTATGCTAGAACCAATTGTTTTGTAACTGATGGTGGAGAGCACAAAGCGCATGCAAGAGAGCTTACTTCTTTGTTCTTTTCCACCTGTATGACGCGAGTTCTATCTTCAATATTTTGTTTTTCTCATGTGAACACGCTCAAGACATGGCACACGACATGTTGCATAATTCTGAAGTACGTTTTTCCTTCCAAGGTCCTCCCTTCTGTGGCATGTGGAGAAATCAAGACATACATAAAAGTATGCATTAAAGATGCATTTCAGATAATTTACCTGTGGAATCATTCAACAGTTGCTATTAAGGCTGGAAAATTAAAACAATTTCTATTTTCTACCGCAGTTTCATTATTCAGGCATTGAAGGGTTAATAGGAACAAGTAAAATAAAAACTTATGTTCACTATTTTGTAATTTTTGGCCGGATTTTGCCTTACCCTGGTTACACAAATCAGCGTAGTCTTTGTGCTTACGAGCTTTGAAAGCACTAGTGGCTTTGTTTGTTGCTGTTTTGCTTTTGTCTAAAACAAAAGAATGGACTGTTGTGAGCCTTGTGACCTGATTTGAATAGAGGAGCCCAAAAAGTCTATGTGCTGAAATGAAACTGCTGAACATGCGCTGATTTTTGTTTTGTGACAAAGTAGCTTCAACCCATGTGAAGCCAGACAGAGCCGATTGCATGAATAATAGGCAAATTTGTGTATTACCCACAATTCCCGTGCTCAACAAAGTGTCGAGCATTGCAGCTTCCATAGCAGTGAAGAAAGTGACAACTTACTTTTTTTTAGTATACTTTGAAGCCGGAAAAGTACTGTTTTGAAGCAGTCTTAAGTGTTTCTGCAGCACATCAAAGCATCTCGTAAAAATTATTATTTAATATAAAATATATCTTACAAAAAAGCAATGTAAATTTCAAGAAGCAAACAATTAAAAAATAGCTGGTTATAAAAAAAAGTGCTGTCAAATGAGCGACATATTTAAAATACTAGTACTTGTAGCAGAAATCAAATAAAGCTGGTAAAGCTGAGCACCACATTTTAGAACTAACCGCAGTCCCGCATAACTGTTGCCAAATAAGCAGTAGATAGATAACCAGTATCAATTAAAATCAATCCTGCTCATTTTCACATGATTTCACCACACCGGCCTACATGTCGAGCTGAAAGCGAAAAAAAAAAAGCTGCAAAATGACTCATATGGCTAATATGCTGGATTTTGTCACACGAATGAAATCAGAGCGAATAATGCTACACACTAATAGCATACTGGGATGATAGTGTACAGATTTCTTTCAGTTTTTTAGGACTAATGAGTGGGTCAAACAGTAAGAGTTCATTTTTTATCGCTCAGTGCCGTTTCCGAGCAGGTTTGAAGCAATTACTAACAAAAATTACAGTTTGGAGCAGCATGGAGCTGCGCTTTGATCACTGTTACAGACACTAGTGCCAGAGTTCCCTGTAGTCTACTAATAACAAGCCCCATCGCGGGGGTCTGGTGGCTAAGGTACTCGACTGCTGACCCGAAGGTCACGGGAGCGAATCCCAGCTGCGACGGTTGCATTGCCGATGGAGGCAAAAATGCCGTTAGGCCTGTGTGTTCAGATTTGGGTGCACCTTAAAGAGCACAGGTAGCCGAAATTTTCAGAGTCCTTCTTTAAGGCATCTCTTATAACCATACGGTAGTTTTGGGATGTTATATCCCACATATCAATCATCTACTTATAGGAAACTGTGATGCAAAATACCCGATGACAATGATAACTATAGAACATCAATTTGTTTCCCACGAATGAAAACAAATAGAGGGCATAGAAGGTGGGGGCAAAATTACGAAAACGCTCAGTGGATTCAGGGTTGAGGACACAGGAAGCAGCGGCTAAACGGCAAAGCCAAGAACAAGCTGCTATCAAAAATGAGTCAATCTCACAATGACGCACACGCTGAAATACACCCATAGAATAAAATCGTTGTCATGACAGTGTATTTGGCCCGAGATCCCTCCCAAGGCAACGTAGAAAATTTAGACATGCACGATTATAAAACAAAGTACAAGAACAGCCGCTTCATACACATTGTAGATTTCAACCAACACTGACATCACAGACGACTGGCTTGTGCAGTATACTAAACACCCGTTACATCGAACTCGCTTCATTCAAATCATTACTTTCATCGAAGTGTCACACAGTCCCGACCCAAACACATGTATTTTAGACCAGATTACTCGAAGCATGGCGAAAGCTTGCTCTGCTTAGAGCAGGCGAGCGACCGTCCACGCTGCCGAAGTACATGTGCGCTTTTTTACATGTCCATGTCCCGTGCCGAGCAGCCTTTTTTTTAGGCTAAGCGAGCGACATTCGTGCTAGCATCGCCATGACCGGTGCAGACTGGTGCAGACGGCATGAGGGTCTCCGTGGCGTGGATTTTACCCCAACCTCTCTTCGTGCCCTACTCTAGCATGGAGGCGATTGCTAGCATGTCGTCTGCTCACCGTTACGCCGCTGGCCATGCCGGTGGTGTCACGTGGCACCACTGGCGTGCTCCCTGGCCCTTAAGTTTTTTCCATCAATGTTTGGAAGACACACGTGCGCATTTGTTGTGCGAGATCTGTGTGAGCCCGTGACGTTGTGTGTGCACTTTGTGTGCGTTTAGTTACTGTCAAGTGAACATGAAAACACTGGTGCATGCATGGAAGTGTATGACATTGGAGCATAAAGTTCAACAGATAAGTGAGGCGGAAAAAAGGAGGTGGGCAAAAGTCTGAAATTGCAAGACAATTCGCAATACTGCCATAAACATTATCAACTCTTCTGAATAAAAGAATTCCATACTGGGCGGCTTGGAGAAGAATTTCTCAGCCAAACCAAAGCGCAACCGTGACTCTATGTACCATGAAGTGAGAAGAGTGCTCCTTGAATGGAACGCTAGAAATGCAAACCTTCCTGTAGATGGGCCTGCATTGATCGCAAAGCCAAAGCCCTAGCCAGCCAAATGGGCAAGCAAGATTTTGAGTGAAGCATCGGTTGGCTTGAACGTTACAAGTGAGAGCATGGCGTGTCTTCAAAATCAAATGTTGGTGACAGGGCAGCTGCAAACCGCGACGTCGTGGACGGATTGTCACAAGCAATGGCTGAGCGCCCTAGGAAAATAGACATGTAAAACTTGGACGAGGCGACACTTTTACATACATTGTCGAAGTGCACACACACTGCTCTTGGCAGAACTTCATCAGGATGTAAACAAACCAATGAGCGCCTTACAGTGCTGTTCGGCGCTCATGTGACAGAGGAGGACAAGCTTCCTTTCTCTAGGAAAAATTCCAATAGAGAAAGCTATTGGTCCTATAGAGTAATCTTATTGGGTCTATAAGAGTTATATTGTGACTTTATAGGTCTTATTTGAATTCTGTTGGCACTGATAAAAAGTCAATTGACCCCATCTATTTGTCACCAATAAGACCTATAGGTTGTACCTATTTGTCACCTATAGAACCAATACACGTATTGGCACCATTAGGGTACCTATCGGCGACAGCTATTTGTGTGTATTGGTACCAATACCCTCTAATAGGTTAGATGCATTTGTCGTCTATAGAACCAATAAATAGTAGCTATTTGTCATTTATAAGACTACAAGGTATGAATTGCCACCAGAATCAAATATTTGTGCAATTACATGCACAGTATTAAATGATCATCCATATGTAGCGAATCCAATGGAAAGGGAGTTTTAGATTCGCTCGATATGTGAGGAAAGTGACGGCTGTTATTTCCATATGTGGATGTTCTAAAATAATGCACCTAAGCTTTTTCATAAATGTCCCCAAAATGATTTCACACATGTGAATTTGAGTAAATTTATTCTGTACTAAACACTATGATTATTGCACTTGTGGGATAAGACCGCAAAAATTAAGGTTCAACTTATCGTAAGAGTTGAAAAAAGAGCGTCGATGAAACTATTATGTTTCAGCAGGGAAACTCTATGCTATTTTTAAAGAGCATGCAAACGGGGGAAGGGAGAAAATAAGCTAACAATAAAATAAGCAAAGTCGAAGTGTATGGTATAAATTGTCATAGCGTGCTTGAATGTATCGTCCTTTTGAGCCGGTGGGCCAATACATGACGCGGATGAAGCAATTGGTGTTCAGCGAAATTGCATTAGGCACCATGACAAAGCGGAAGGACAACGAACGCCTTGCAGGTCAGTAACGGTTGGGCAGTGCTCCAGCTTGTGACAGCGCACGACGCTGTTGAGCCCAGCAAGACGCAATGAGGACCATGCACACATACGTAGTTTCATGTGTGTGTACAGTAACAACTTGCATGTGCATATTAAAACACCTTTTCTCTTCCGCTTCGTATACTCTCCCCAAGCATTGCATGTAATCTCAACGTAACAGCAACCGCGTTCAAGTGTCACTTGCACCGTGCTCAAAGTCACCATCGTCGCAGAATACTGACGCCGATGAGTTTACACGAAACACGGACAGAGTGGCCAGACGCTGCATAGGCCGCGTGGTGGAATGCAACCGTAGAAGGTGCACGACCGATCGTGTTGTCTGTACAGTTGCTGAATTAATGACGTGAAAACACTCACCGTTGTCAATGCATCTAGTGCGCGTTCTCTTGTACTTGCTTCGTTGTCGGTGAGCTGTTACTTGCTGTTAATACTAGGACAAAATGATTTCGCTGAAGGTGTCGCGCTGGCCCAGAGTGTTGAGCCCCGTTCTATTAGTTTCGGATCATCACGACATGCGCGCTGCACAGTGTGGTGTTTGCGAAAGACGTAAGAAGCACCGGCAGCACCACCGTACAAAAAGACGTTTATTATACGCAACACATGGAATATATACATAAAAGACAGACGCGCCCTCTGGGGGTGATAGAACACAAAGTAAAAACTGAAACTGAATATAACATACTCCCTCCCTTATATGTAGTGATTAGTTGTTAGTAAGTGTTAGTAAGAAACCCCTATGCATGCACTGTAGATTTTACACGCTGTATACACATACATATTTACACTACATACACACTGTGCTATCTATACACACAGGCAACTAGTGGGTCTGATAGTCCTTGAGCCAGACCGGTGGCCGGCGCTCTCGGGACGGCCGATGGGAATGCTGCACGGCCGGAGATGGTAATGAGCTTGTAGAGCTCTATAGTACGCCAGGAGACCGCGATTGCGGCCCAGGAGAAGGTGGCTGCAGCATGGCAGGCTCCGGTACAGGCAGCTGCGGATCGGGAGCAGGCGACTGCAGTACGGCAGACTGCAGTACGCCAGGAGGCGGCGGCTGCGACCTGGGAGAAGGCGGCGGCTGCAGGGCAGGCTGCGGCACTTGAACCGGAAGCTGTGGCGCAGGTAGCTCCGAACGTTGGTATGGTGGACTCGTGCCCCTCTCAGGAACTCGGGAAAGCTTGGAGGCGTTCCATGTGCGGCCGTATGCAAGTCGGAAAGAGGCAGGTCCCCTCTTCCCCAACACCTCAGTTGGCGAAGGAAAAGAGCGATCCCCCTTGAAGCGAACGGACGACTTCTTGATTCGAACGAAATCGCCCACAGCTATCTTTGGCTCTTTAGCAGCTCTCCTGCGGTCAGTGTACTCCTTACTGCTTTGCTGTTGAAGGCGGACCCTTTGGCGCAGTCGCGCCTGTTCCTTTGCCGAGTCTTTTGCAAACGCTGGTGCTGAAAACCCCACAACATCCAATCTGGTTCGGGGCATTTGCCCATGCAGCAGAACTGCTGGGGCAACCCCAGTATTTGTCGACAACGTTCGCTACAACTGGAACGACGCATCGAATGTTCTAGTTGTGGCCTCTGGTTACCATAGCCGTGCTACAAATAAACCTGGGACTTCCCCGAAAGTTCCTTCACAGGGCTTATCGCCGCCCCAGAATACTTCCGGTAGTTCTAGTGCGCCGCTCGTCCGTGGAACTCAGCGTTGACTACCCCGTAGCTCTGCACCCAAACTAACTATTATTAACCTTAACGCAAGAAGCATAACATGCAAATTCCCCGACTTCCTTTCTCTCGTTTCGACATATTCCCCACACATCATTGGTATAACTGAAACGTGGCTCCACGAGGCTATATATGACTTTGAATTTACACCACCCGGATATGTCGTGGTTCGTGTCGATCGACGAATCGGCCGAGGTGGCGGTGTAGCCTTGCTCTTTCGGTCGGACTTACGGTTCTCAGTCCTGCCTAGTCCTTCTGGCATGGAATCAATATGGTGCAAACTTCACATTGACAAACTTCAGATCGTAATTGGTGTCATATACCGCCCCCCGGATTCCTGCCTTGATATGTTTCACACTCTTAACGAGTTCGCAAACGCGCACAACTTCGGCACCAAGCATCTTGTTCTTATGGGGGATTTTAACGCCCCTGGAGTTGACTGGTCTTCCTTGACTCACAGCGGCCGCGACTCCCATATTTGTGGTGAGCTTATAAATTTTTCGTTATCCTTCGGGCTTACCCAGATCGTAACTGGCTACACCCGGCATAATGCACTCCTTGACTTGGTATTTGTAAGTTCAAATATGTTACATAACGTGTGTAAATGCGAGATTATCGACGGTATCTCGGATCACAAGGCAGTCCTAGTTTCCTTGCAGTGTTCAATTGCGAAACGGCAATTCGTGGTCACTTCCTTTCACGATTTTAACCGCGCTGATGACGTTTCCGTCCTCGACTGTTTAGCCGATAAATTTGAACAATTTTTAGCACTCGCCACACGCAACGATGTTGATGCTTTAGTTGGTTTCTTTGAACAGTTGGTGAAAACTTGCACTCTGGAATTTGTACCGATCAAAACAAAAAAGAAAAATACTAATGTTCCCTGGATGAACCGTGAAATCTTGCATCTTTCACGTCGGATACGTAGGATGAGGCAGGCAAGGTCACGCTGTTCCTCTTATGATCACTGTAGATTTCTACAGGCAAAGGAAGAACTCCGGGTCAAAATAAACGCCGCAAAAAACCATTTTTTTCAGATAGAACTACCGAGCCTGTTATCCAATAACCCACGCAAGTTTTGGTCATCAGTATTGCCCCGCGATGCCGCATCAGCGTCATTTTCCATTGGCGATGAAACAACCAATGATCCTGCGGAAATTTCCGAAGCTTTCAATAGTTTTTTTGAGTCTGTTTTCACTCGTGACGACCTTGAAGTTCCTCTTTTTCATAGTACAAGCTCATTCTTATCAATACCAGATATTATTATTAGCGAAGAGGGGGTTCTGAACCTAATATTAAACTTAAACACTAAGAAATGCAAAGGTCCGGACGACATTCCCAATGCGTTCTTGGTCCGTTATTCCGATTGGGCTTCCAAATATCTTACTGTCATATTTCAGAAATCCCTTGAAACTGGCATAGTGCCTAGCTCATGGAAACTGGCAAAAGTAATTGCGTTATTTAAGTCCGGAGAAAAGCATATTATTACTAACTATAGACCAATATCACTGACTTCCTACTCTTGTAAACTACTAGAGCATATAATTTATAAACACATCATGGAGCATTTAGAACAACACAACCTATTATCTCAGTTTCAGCATGGATTCAGGAGTGGTTTCAGCACGGTTACGCAATTAACAGAATTCGTTCACGACATTTCTTGTTCACTTGATTCCGGAGAGCAGGTCGACGCCATTTTCATCGATTTTTCCAAAGCATTCGACACGGTATCTCACACTAAACTGATATGCAAACTAACTGCCATATTAAACAACCCTGCCTTGGTCAAGTGGATAGAAAACTTTCTTTCAGATCGCGCGCAATTCGTAGAATTTAATGGTTCCATATCCAGTAAATCTAACGTAACTTCTGGAGTTTGCCAGGGCTCGGTCCTTGGACCACTGCTATTTCTGATTTACATAAACGACCTGCCTGGCAACATCAATTCTAAAATCAGTTTTTATGCGGACGATTGCGTACTATATGACACCATTAGCACACCGCAATGTCACCAAAAACTAAACGAGTCGTTTTCTAGGTTTTGCGCGTGGTGTAAAACGTGGCAGATGTCCGTAAATTTCCGCAAAACAGTATCCATGTCCTTTATTCACAAGCGTTCCCTGTCTAATTTCACGTACTCATCCGCTGACATAAACCTCCAAAGAGTTACAGAATATAAGTATCTTGGCATTATTTTCACAAGTAACCTATCCTGGTCAAAACACATCGAATATGTATGCACAAAGTCACTTAAGAAACTGGGTTATCTTCGACGCACACTCAGCCAAGCACCGAAAGACACCAAACTCCTGATGTATAAAACACTAATCCGACCGACACTCGACTACGCATGCTCCGTGTGGAACCCTTACCGAAAAGGCGAAATTAACAAAATTGAAGCCGTTCAAAAGAAAGCCATCCGATTCATCTGTCGCAGGTATGACTGCGCTTTTTCACCAACCACAGCCCTCGTATCTCTAGAGCTAACCACCTTAGCTGCCCGTCGTGAAATTGAATCACTAACCTTTTTTCACCGCATCATTCACTGTTCATATCGCCTATCATCAAACAAATATGTCACATATGCAAGCCCCACTCAGACCAGAAGCAATCACACCCTTAACGTTTCCCCGTATCATCCCCGCACAGACACGTTCAAATATAGCTTTTTTCCGCGAACAATTGAGCGTTGGAATTTGTTGCCTGGCCACGTGCGCTCTCTTGACTTGCTTACATTTGCTTCTAAAATACAACTATTGTAAACTACGTACATATACCGCTTTGTTTCCTTTCCCCCTTTGTACGAGTGCACTTTTGTACTTAGATGTGTGTATTAGGTCGATTTTATGTAACCCTTTACCATGCCACTAAAACTGTACACTTCCTTCTATGTTGACTTTCGAATACCTGGTTTCGTCGTTACTATGTTTTCTTTCTTTCTTTTTGCTTTTGTTTCATTATTGAACTTGTTCGATGCGCGGTTTTGTGCGATGTACCCACTCCTGCTATAGCCCCAAGAGGGGCTGCAGTATGTTAAAATAAAATAATAAATAAATAAATAAATAAAATAAAAGTGGTAGCCTGTGGAGTACAGCGGTAAATAGAGAGGTAGTCCGTAACTACTTGTCGGATAGGTCTCCTCTCGAGGAGTGAAACCTGGATGAAGTTTTTCAGAGTTCGATTGAACCTCTCGACTTGCCCATTCGCCTGGAGGTAATATACAGACGAATGAGACAGCTTGATGGCTCAGTTTTGAAGAAAGGTTACAAATTCACGTGAAGTGAACTGCGGCCCATTGTCGCAAACAATCTCTTCCGGGTATCCTTCACGGGCAAAAACACTGGTTAAGAAGTCTTTCACGGTGCTTGTGGCCACTTCGCTGCAGAAATATATCTCTGGCCATTTGGAATGGTAATCGACCAGTGTTATAGCAAATCGGCTATTGTGAGGTGCATGTTCCGATGGGCCAACAATGTCTAGGCACAGTTTCTGCCATGGCCTTTCAGGCCAGTCAATAGGCTGCAATGGCGCTGGCGATGTTTTCGCAGACTTATCTGCCTCCAGGCAGATGTGACAGTTTTTCACGGCAGATTCAGCTTGCTTGTCCATCCGTGGCCACCAGAATAGCTCACGAAGGCGCGCCTTTGTGCTCGTGATGCCCGGATGTGCCTCCTGGGCAATGGCGATGAACTGAGCCGTGAGAGAGGACGGAACAACGAGGCGTTCTGCGTGCAGTAGAAGGTCATCAGCAACAGAAAGTTCTTCGTGCACAGAGTAGAAAGGTTGTGCCTCCTCTGATATGGACTTTTGTGGTGGCCAAGAACCGAGCACGAACGACTTGACCGTTTGCAGACAACCATCGTTGAGGACGGCTTGCTTGAATTCTTCCTTCGTCACGCATGCCGACTCGACCAACGACACAATTTCTTCATCCTTGTCCAGCTGTGCCTGCGCGGCAGGAGCTGGCAGCCAAGAAAGAGCATCTGCCACCGTGTTGGTGGACCCCTTGCAGTACTCGACAGTGAAATTGTAGCATAGGAGTCGCGCATTCCAGCGTGCTATTCGAAGTGGCCTTCTGCCACGTCCTTGCAAAGACAGCAACGATACCAACGCCTGATGGTCCGTTCGAATCTTGAAATGGCGACCCCAAAGGTAAGTGTGCCATCATTCGCACGCCCAAATGCATGCCAATGCTTCGCGTTCGCCGACCGAGTACTTTCTTTCCGCTGGTGACAAAATACGAGACGCGAAAGCCACTGTGCGGAGCTCATGGCCATTTTGCTGCTGCAGAACGGCTCCCAGCCCACAGTCAGAAGCGTCGGTCGACACGATGACTGGAAGTGATGGATCGCACACGTGGAGAACTGCACTTGAAGAAAGCATTTCCTTGACCCTCCGGAAACTGCTGTCTGCTTCGGCTGACCAGATGAATGGCTCATTCTTGCGAAGCAGAACGCGCATAGGCTCGACCACCTGGGCCAACCGGGGAACAAACTTGGAATAGTATTCTACAAGACCCAGGAATGAACGGAGGGCAGCAACATCTGTTGGGACTGGAGTGTTAACTACCGAGTCTACTTTCTCTGGAAGCGGCGAGATACCTTGTGCAGTGACCTTATGCCCTAGGAAAGAAAGTTCTGGAACGTCGAAGAGGCGTTTGTCGTTCAATTTCAGGCCTGCGGACTTGATTTTCTGCAAGACCTTTGTTAGGTTCAAAAGATGTTCTTCTGCACTTTTCCCAAAGACTATGACGTCATCAATGTAGAACAACACACCAGGGCAGCCATCCAGAATTGTGGCCATCATCTTCTGAAATGCCACTGGGGCAGAAGCTAACCCAAAGCAAACTCTCTTGAACCGAAAAAGTCCTTCATGCGTGATGAAGGCTGTCAGGTCCCTGCTGTCAGGTCCCTGCTGTCAGGGTGCAAAAGAACCTGATGGTAGGCAGAAGCCAAGTCAAGTTTTGAGAAGTGTGTCGCGCCTACCAAGGCATGAAGGAGTTCCTCTGTATGAGGCAACGGGAAGCTGTCTGGTACAATAGCCTTGTTAGGCTCCCGGAGGTCAACACAAATTCTGATGGTGCCGTCTTTCTTGTCAACGACAACAATGGGCGAAACCTATTCAGAAGCATCGATGCGTTCGATGATGTCAAGGCGCAGCAACCTGTGAAGTTCATTTGACACTGGTTCCCGAAGTGAACATGGAAGACGGCGCAGCTTCGAAGATACCGGCTGCACGCCTTGCCGAATCTTGTCACGATGCGTGAACCGCTTAGCAAGACCCAACTCGGGACTGAAAAGTGAACCAAAGTCGTGTTCCAAGGCTGGCGGAAGGTTTGCTTGCCTGGGTTGCTCTATTGACTGCATCGGAATGTGACAAGGTGTCGGGTCATTAACACGCGGCGGCGTGGCAACGGACGTGTGCAGGCACTCAAGAGTGGAGCCCTGTATTCGAAGATTTAGGGCCTCAATGCCGTCAAGGCCAATCAGACAAGTTCTTTGGCGAACGATGTAGAAAAGAAGTGGTGCAGAGCGCCCTTTAAACTGAACATCTGCCTGGAAACAGCCTAGCACCAAAATTGGCCGCTTCGAATAGTCAAACAAAGTGACATGCGGGGCTGGGAGGAGCAAGCTGCTTTGAAAATGTTTGTGGAATTCTTGCTCTGATAGAATTGAAACAGACGACCCTGAGTCAACAAGGAATAACAACTTGACATCCGCTACGCGTACTTGTATGTAAATTGCGCTGCGAGCGGGATGCTGCTCAGTCAAAACTTGCTCAGAACTTCCCCCTGACAAAGCATCCTCATCGATGCCAACTTCACGAATCCTGCCTTGCATTTGACGCTTGCGGTTGCATACTTTCTGAAAGTGTCCCTTGATACCGCAAAACAAACACTTCTTTGCCTGCGCAGGGCACTGTGACGCTGATGCGCGGTGATTCCGCGAGCCGCATCGGAAACAGTGTGGTAAAAACGGACCGGCTATCTCTGTCTCGCCGAGGGGGGCGGGGCCCCTGCGGCGCACGCGAACCGCTAGCGCTTGGAGAGTTTTGCTGAAAATGCGCTTTTGGCTGGAAATTGAATTTTCGCAAAGAATGCGAATACTGGGAACGACGCCGTACAGAAACAGGCTCGACCGAAGCAGAAAATTCCTTCAGCTCTTCAGCTGCTTGCTCAAACTGAAGAGCGATGCGCACTGCGCTCTCAAACGAAAGGGTGGAACCCTCGAGCAGCAACCGTTCACGTACGCGGTTGGAAACAACGCCGGCAACAAATTGGTCCCGCAGAGCATCATCTTGTGAAACGAACGAACAATGCGAAACGAGCTCCCGTAAAGCAGCAACAAAGTCATGAACGGACTCGCCTGCGTGTTGGCTGCGGCGGTGGAAACGATGACGCTCGACAACGACGTTACAAGACGTAGAAAACTGCTGCCGTAAGGCGCTGAGTGCAGCCTCGTACTCGTCAGTAGCGGCCGCGGGAGGCTTCTCTTCTACTTCCGGTGCTGCGGCATTTGACCCTGCAGGTAAAGTCCGGTAAACACGCTGCCCTTCCGCCCCCAAACAATGCAGAGAAGAATGGCCTTGCGTCGCGCTGGTGGGAACTCAGCTGCTCCGGACGCTAGAAGGTAGACTGTTAACGTCTGCTCCTACTCCTCCCATGGAAGTGGCGTCTCGACGAGGTGGCGGCGAAGCAAGGCCGGAGAAACTCATGGCGGGGCGGACCCGGACGACACTCGATGCTGAAGGTAGCTTGACGTGTTTATCCCATCTTCGTCGCCAATGTGGTGTTTGCGAAAGACGTAAGAAGCACCGGCAGCACCACC
Organism: Rhipicephalus microplus; assembly: GCF_043290135.1. Lineage (NCBI taxonomy): Eukaryota > Metazoa > Arthropoda > Arachnida > Ixodida > Ixodidae > Rhipicephalus > Rhipicephalus microplus. The sequence continues at coordinate 5,313,705 of NW_027464590.1, read as the reverse complement.
GTACAAAAAGACGTTTATTATACGCAACACATCGAATATATACATAAAAGACAGACGCGCCCTCTGGGGGTGATAGAACACAAAGTAAAAACCGAAACTGAATATAACACACAGCTCACGTGCTTTCCGAGCCTGAGAGGGAGTCGTGCCTTCTGCTTTACATTCGAATGTAACAGAGCAGAATCTGCCCAGTCAATATGACCGACTTCCGGCTTTATCCCGGCTTCACGACGAGTGATGTCAGGGCCTCTCCTATCTTTCCTTTCTCCGTGGGTTGAAGGAAAGAAAAAAGGCACCATCTTCTGCAACCCTTGCCTCTTGCGGGAGCACGGCTCTGTGCCTTGAGGAGGAGGAGGAAAGAGAGGTCTCTCGCGCGCCAATGCCATGCTTCCCCCTTTTCCGTCCCTGCCATGTAGCCCTTCTCCTTTCAACGACGCGCGAAGAGAGCAAAAAAAAAAAAAAAAAAGCTGCCGTAGAATGTTGGTTTTCTCTCAAATGCCGATCTGCTTCTCTCCACGTGGAGACGCTCCCTCCCTTTTCCTCGCGTGCAGGCCATGCTGCGGCTGCGTAGCGGAGAGACTCCACTACACTACGCAATTATTGTCGTTGTCTTTAGTAAGTATCGACGCTGGACATCTCCGCACGCAACTTCTCTTGCCCGGAGAATGCTGAAGCCGAAGTAGAGTTGCTTTGCAAGCTGCGTGCGAAATTGATTGACTGGCTGCAAGGCAAACATGTGCAGATGTGCATCACCGATTACATCGATTACCACTTTGTCACTCTTTTAAATGCATGATGGGTGAATGTCATGGATAACTTACAATAGCAGTGTAGGATCCCAACGTTTGATACACTCATTCACTTGATGAGGATGTGGAGATTTTTTAGAATTAAAATTCATCTTGGCTGGAAAGAAAGACTATTTTCTGCGTTTTTTAACAAGCGGAAATCCTGAAGGAATAGGCACGGCCGTGCGTTTGATGGATTTCCGATACTTGCCTGTCACGCACAGGTAGGGGAGTTAATCCCCACCATGCATGGCCAACGGACCTGTGCGTCAACAAGACAATACGTCTCTAGCACTGTGTATGTGATGCGTCTGCCCTAAATCCGGCATCCTAATAATACTGGTGGTAGTGATATGCATTATTATGGCCCGATTTCTGCTACCCATAACTATTGTGGTTCTGTTGTTACTTGAGATAGCCTGCCGAAGCTCTGTTTGGCCAGGGACAAGGTGAACTTACACTCACCACAGTAGGGATTCAACAAGGGACACAGCTTGGCACAAAGGCAAAATAGCTCGTACATCAGGCCAAACCAATGAAAATGGCCACTACCATGCCCTATAACAAGATGTTTGTTAGGAGGGATGAACTGTGGCAACTGTGTGATGGCCGGCACCCACTGATAGAGCTCTTTTCCCACCACATTAGCTACATGAAAAAGAAGATGCGGCCTGTTGCATCACATCGCCATCAACGGGGGAGTGTGTATTTGTTGAGTTGGCCGTTGCGGCCGCTGTTTTGGTGAGGACTTAAAGTACAATGGTGATGAGGGCACTCCAGTGCACAAAGCAGACGCCAGTGTTTGTGCTACACTCTAAAAAAATTGAGTATTCGGGGAGTGTTTGTGCTACACATCAGTAATAGCCATCTACTTCGAGTACTTTCCTCGCCCTATACTACAGTTTTGGTAGTTTGCGGTCACGAATGACACACACGTTATCCGTGTGACATTTCCTGACAGGAAAGTGGCCGGAGCCGGGTTTTTAAGGACGGAAATGTGCGCAAGTAAGATGACGATTATCAAATGCAAAGCAGCTCTTCGACTAGCTCGTGCAACACTGTCCCTCCGTCCACACCGCTCACTCGCCCCAAAAAATAAAGCGGTGCCAAGTTGCTTACGCCCTGCTAGCAGTGTGCGGTGACGTCTTTCTCTCTCCCCTGCTGCACGCTCGCCATGTGTCATCTCTCTCGCTTCACCCTCTCCACCGCTCGCAATGTTTGAGCCCACTTCTTACGTGGGCATCATCTTATCTGCGCCACCTCTCTATCGGCCGGCGAGAAAAAGCCGCGAGCCGGCGGGTGTGCACGTTGCGCGCGCCTCGAGAATATCGTGGCACTGAAAATGTGGACAGCATGCTGCTGCCTACCTCGCGATCGTGCCGACTGGCGGGAGGCCATCGCGACATACTTCATGCTAGTGTGTGCATACCTTTCCCAGCTGTCGCCAGCATTGCGAGGGTTAGCGAAGCCGATCGTGTTCGCGAATGACGGCGTCGACACTGATGGGGCGCAAGCCAGGGAAGCCGAATGCAAGCGTCCGCAGTGAAAGACCAGTGACACTGACGAAGTGGCGAGTCAAGAACACTGATCGCAATCAAGAATACAGGCAGTGTGAGGGTAACACCTGCGAAACGCGAGCCAAGGAAGCCAAGCGCAAGCGTCTTCAACGCGTCACGCTTCCCGTGTTTTAGCGTTTCAAACAAATGTTTACTTGAGTAAATGCTACACAAAGTTTCGTTTCAAACTGTTTTTCCAGCACACGCGTCGACACCCATTTCAACATGATCAACACCGTGTGCACCGCTGCTGCTTCGCGTCCCATCAGGGTTCTCTTCAAGTAAGATAGTCCATAGTTCTTGTTGTGTAGCAGAACTACTCCCTGAATACTCCACTTTTTCTTAGAGTGTACGATGAAGTCGCCTCGGGATTTATGAGTGTTTGGTCTTTTTTTTGTGTGTGTGACTGTGTGGGGGAAAGCTTGCCTCATGTTTCAAGTACTTGAGTGCGGTTATTTGGTGCGCGACCGTGAGGCACCCTTATTTTCAGTGATGTGATGCCGTCAAGCTCTTGTGTGCTGCAGTGCATCCTAAACACGAGAAAAGACGCTACTGTGAAGTATGAGCGACGTGCCCAAGTGTTTGTAGTTCCGCGATGGCAAAATGAAGTGGAAGGAGATGACGAAACTTGCACAAAAGCATGAACATGAATGGTTCCTACATCAATCTGAGAAGGCCGCAGTATGCATGAGGACAAAAGGGCGATGCGTGGTGGCCAGAGAAAAGACGAAGCGGCAGAGGAAGACAGGCCTTGTTACTCCAAAATAGTGGCTAGTTGGGCTGGTTGGTATTGCATTTTTAAAAGAAATATACTCCATTACTGTGCAGGGAACGTTTCAAAAAGAAGACAGATCACACTGTTTTGTTTCTGTCTGCTTTCTGAAATGTTTCCTGCGCACTAAAAAAGTATATTTCTTTCGAAAATGCCACGTTGTTCGGCTGTTGGGTTCTTTACTTGGTCCTAGTGAACAGCTGAGCTCAGAGCGACTGGCTGTGTTACTTGGCCATCAATTTTAGTTGCCACAACCATGTTCACACAAGCTTGTAAAAAATTCGGACTGGGCCCTTCAGGCTTGTCAGCTATCTTTTATTCACCACCCATGCATGAGGAACTCGCTGATGATTATAGCAGCAATCGGCATGGTAACCACATGAGACCGAATGACAGTCTTCAGCCTCCTTATTCTGTTTCACCAGGAAGAATGCAAACAAGGCAGCTATCACTTGCCGCAGAAACTGAATAAGTTAGCGGATCTCCAGTGAATGCTGAACTGATGCCAGTGTCAATGGCACCTTGCAAATGAGTTTTGCGGAAACCCACAAGGCAGCGGAAGGGTTAGAAAATGGAAAGAAGACAACCACCCGTTTGTAGCACTAAGCCAGACCAGATCAGGAGGAATTTCTCATGAACTAAGAAGATTCTCTTTCTGAGAAATCCATATGAATTTTCTTGTGGCTTCATTCTATGAAGGGTGGTGGTCTTCTTTCCCCTGTTTAGCACTATGCTTAGTGCCACTGGCACCTCAGGCCATTGCTGCTTCACTGTTACTCCGCAGAGCACGAGTGAAGAAACCAGTGTGTTGATACTCTCCCTAAAATCTGTCTGGGGTGGGTAGGTGTTACATACATGACCAGTTGGTGGCAGCACTTGGCCTGTGAATGATAGCTGCATACCAGTGGTATAAGGATCACGAGACAAAGAGAAGAACGATAGAGTGGCTCGAGCTGTTCGTATTGGTAGAAACGCTCACCTAACCAGACGTAAATACATATACGCGTATTCTCTCAAGCCCGTCTATTCAGACTCTTGTCTTTACCACAACATATTTGGCTGAGCGGTGTGGTCCCTGTCGTCACCACGAAACTCTACAGTGACTGTTTGCTCGCGGCAGGCAACAAGACCTCCCAGAACTTTCCTAAATCCACTCTGATTGTCACTCCTCCAGTCCTGCTTGCCAACCCACCGGTCGACAACTTCTGTCATGCTTCCAGTCTTAAAAGACCCTGACATGCACTCAAGCAGCTAAGGTTCCAAATTCAACCAATGGCTGTGCCTGTACGAATGCGGCAGTGCTAGTTACAGATGGGACCCCAGCCTCACGTTCGCGAATGTCATTTTTTACCTCGATGGAACTCCTGGTGTTTGGTTTGACATCCATGAGCATGACATTACAAGCTTGGATGGCTTAAAAGATTATATATGTGAGCTTTTTCGAAATCACTTTGACCATCGAGGAGCGGCAAAGAATGAAGTGTCAACTTGGGTGCAAACTTCCTCAGAGTTGTACATCAGCTACATTCAGCATGTCATAGTACTCTGCCACAAAGTTGTGCACATCCTCAAGAGTATTGTCGACAATGTGTTCAACTTGTTCGAGTTTAGTTTAATTTCTTCTGTTGATTCTGTATTTCAAGGAAGCCACTGACCGCAACAAGCTAAAAGCAGGCACATCTTGCATCAGTTTCAGCGTCTTCCGAATACTGAGGCAATCTCGTCTTGCCTCTACATGTATTGTCCACGAAATTCCAGCAATAATTTAAGATGACTTGTTCGGCATGCGCTTGAGGCTGCCGCTCCTGCTACAGTTCCCTGAGCCCTTTCCCTTGGCCTAGCAGTTGTACGACAGATCACCAACATGAATATCTGCTCAATTTCGAGGCATTGTCGTACCAACTACCAGCCTCTATTCACGACTACACGCTCGTCTCAGTCTGGCTCATCAACATTGCACAATCCATTCGCATGGTGAATACATGAAAAGCCCATATTCTCCACTTGTCCCCGTACTGGGCACATTTGTCGCCACTGCAAAAGTCGCTGGGGCACTACTGCACAAACATTACCGTGTTCCATTAATGTCCGTTCTGCTTATTGCCACGCAACCAGCCCAAATCACTTATCCCACCAGGAACCTGCGAGTGATTCCTACTACTCTCCCTCTCCGTCACCCCAACGTCGTCAATCCCGTTCTCCTCAGCCCCACAGACCACCTTCCCACGATGTCCTGCTATAAAAAACAATGTTGTAGCCCCAGTAGATGGCACTGCATCAATTGGACTGACCGATAATACTCTATTGACCGAACAGACCAAATGGAACGTTATTGATGTAAAAGTCGACAGTGTGCGTGCCACTGCTCTTGACACTGGGGCTCCATTTTCTGTTATGACCATTGATTTTCCTCACAAGATCAAGAAGGTACTCAAGCCTGCAATAACAAAGCTCGTTGAAGTTGTCGACGGCAGAACAGCATCTGTCACTGGAATGTGATTCATTCATGTAAGCATCACTTATCGCCATACAGTTGCCTTCTTTGCCATCCTTGAAAAATGCTTCGATGACGAAAACCTGAGCATCGACTTCCTGTGCACACATTCTGCCCTCATTGACTGTTAGGTTAGTACGCTTCCTCTCCATCTGCCCATAACAGACCTTGCTGAACCACGACCGAGTCGCCTCTGCACTGTCAGATTTACTCGCCTTCAAACCCAAACACTCACCTGCCTCGAGTTTGTATCGATACCTCAAGTTGCTGTTGGCGACTATGTACTGATGCCTATCAATGATGTCCTCATGAGCAATAGTATTACATTACCACACACCATTATTTCTATCGCAGCAAACTTCATGTGGCTTCCAGTTGTCAACTTTAGCTAGACATTCTGAGTGATGCCACAAGGCATCTCTTTGGCACTGCTTTTCACCTCGGACGACATCGCAATAGATGCTTTCACAGTGGACACTCCTTCCAACCAGTATGCTCAATGCCAATCTAATACTCGCCCAGACAAAGCAATTAGGTCCGTGATTGCTTTCAATTTCACACTGCAGCAAGCTGATCAGCTCCACCAGGCTCTTCTGTCCTACTTCAACATTTTCGATTGCAGTGGTGGTGTGATCCACCACATAAACATTGATCCCTCTATTCACAGGCGCCTATATTGGATGTCGGCAGCTGAGCGTTAAATTACTCAGTGCGGTTGACAAAATGCTTGGCTAAGACATCATTGAGCCATCCTGTAGTCCTTCGGCATACCTTGCTGTGCTAGTCCACAAGAAAAGCAGCACATAACATTTCTTTGTCGATTATGACACCTAAACAAAGTTGACAAAAATGTGTACCTTCTCACATGACAGGATGATACCCTTGATTGCCTTCATGAGGCTTGCTATTTTTTTCTCCAAAGACATCCATTCCGGGGGCTGGCAGATTGAAGTAGATGAGCTGGATCATAAAAAGACTGCACTCATCACCTCCAATGACCTATACCAGTCCAAGGTCATGGTTTGCAGTTTTTGTAACACTCCTGCCAGCTCTGAACGAATGAAGGACTCCCTGCACAGAGGCTTTATATGGCCTACCTATTTGCGACACTTGGACAATTTTTCACCAACATTTGAAACTCGTATAGAGTGCCTGTCAGCCGTCTTAGACATTTTTCGTTGCACTGACCTGCAGCTGAACTTATCAAAACATCACTTTGACCACCACCAAATCTTAGTCCTTGGCTATTTAGTAGACACGGTGGACAACCAGACCCGGCAAAAATCAGCTCAGTCAGAAACTTCTGTGTGCCACAATCTGGGAAGAATGTACGCAGCTTTACATACTTCCACCGCTTCGTGCACATACTTCCACCGCTTCGTGAAAAAATTTGCGGACATAGTGAGCTTCCTATGCTGCTCCTCAAAGTTTCGTTTCCATGACACCTCAAATTGGCCTCTGCGTTCACGACTCTCATTGCACTTCTTACTACTCCTTCGATTTTGGCTTTCTTTGACCATGTTGTCCCGACTGAGATCCGTACGCATGCAAGTGGCCATGGCGTCGGCGCAGTGCTAATTCAATGACAGTGTGGCCACAACTGTATTATCGCATATCCCCACCTTCTCCTATCCACCCCTGAACGCAATAACTCCATCACAGAGCAGTTTGTGTGTTGACTCAACTGTCAACACACTAAGCGCAGCATTGAAAACTGAGGTTAAAAAAAGCTAAGCACACTTCTTTCGCCACCACTTAAGGCAATTTCCTCAAGGAGGCACCGGGAAAATTTTGGAGGTTTTTGGGCGAAAGCAAAACCAGTGGTATATCTTTAATGGTCAACGGTACTCCAGTCTCAGAGGCTAAAAGGAGGCACCGGGAAAATTTTGGAGGTTTTTGGGCGAAAGCAAAACCAGTGGTATATCTTTAATGGTCAACGGTACTCCAGTCTCAGAGGCTAAAGTAGTAGCTGATGAGTTTAACAGATATTTCCACTCTGTGTATACCTAGAAAGATATTAATGTTGTTACTGAGCCTGAAGGCTTCATTTCCTCTATGCAGGATCTTGTTGTGCACCGTGAAGGTATTCTTAACTTGCTTCTTGAGCTCGATGCTAAAAAAGCTGGTGGTCCTGATAACATCCCTACAGTCTTCTTGCGGCGTTACGCAGAGTGGATCTCGCATTACTTGTTGATCATTTATAACATGTCCCTAGCACAGTGCTCGCTCTCGTTAGATTGGAAAGGTGCCCGCATCATTCCCATAAACAAGTCATTCGATTGCTTGCGTGTGTCTAATTACCGCCCAATATCTTTGACCTCAACAAGCTGCAAAATGCTCGAACATAATCTGCCGACATTTGACCACATTTTTAGAAGAAAATTGTTTGCTATCAGACGCCCAGCATGGGTTTCGGCGTGGTTTGTCAACAATGACACAGTTTCTTACTGTATGCCACGATTTTTCACTTGCGATAAACAACAAAGATCAGATAGATGCCGTATTTTCGAACTACACAAAGGCGTTCGATGAAGTGCCCCATAATAACTTATTACATAATCTATATGCATTTGGAATAAGTAGAAAACTGATTGATTTCATTCGGGCTTAGTTGCAAGACAGGTATCAGTACGTCCAGGTTGATAAGTACTGCTCGGTGACCCTTCAGGTAACATCAGGGGTACCACAAGGGTCAGTTCTGAGCCCAATTTTATTCTATATTTATATAAATGATATTATAAGTATTATACCCAGTGATGTAAAGATCAAGCTTTTTGCAGACGACTGCTTTCTATAGACTACGGTTAAATCTGCAGCTGACCAAATCTCACTCCACAAAGCCCTCACTGAAGTTTCAGGCTGGTGCGAAAAATGGAATATGTTCCTAAATGCTGACAAATGCTTAGTTTTACGTATATGCAGGAACAAAACCATTCTAAACCATTCTTATTGTATAGAGAGTATTACACTTAAGTAAACACCGGCTGTTAACCCTTTACTGCCGGTTGTCGCGAATTCGCGACATACCGAAAAAGGCCGACCAAGCAACTTACCACACGCGTACTGCCTTCAGCGCCGGCTGTCGCGTCTTCGCGGCGAACGTAGCTTTCAGTACGAGACATCTAGCGCCATCTCACGTAAGGTATTCCAAGCTAGGACCCAGTGTTGTGTACGAGTTGGCGGTGAGCGCGAAGCACGTGCAACAGCTCTCATTTCTTCGTTGTTTTCTGCTGGAGTGACGTAAGTTCAATCTACTATAAATTTTTTTCGGTGTGCACGCATCCAAGAAATTGAATATGACATGTTACATCGTTTTGAAGTACATCTTTTGTTGCACAATCCTTGCTTTCGTGGTATGTCGCGAATTCGCGACATCCGGCGTTTGCGCAAGTGGTGACTGACGGTATGATAATTTAGTTTTTAATTTCTTGGCAGGAGATGGACTCCCGCTCGTTTTATGGGATAAGGGGGCTTCATACGCGCTTGCCACCTGAAGACAAAAGTGATGACAGCTGTCTCAGTGACAGCGAAGACGATGATATTGTTCCCTATCATCATACACAAGCTCGAGTGTCTTCATCTAGCAGTGAGGATGAAGACGAAGATGCGGTAGATGAACCAAGTGCCTCTCGAAAGCGTGCGGTGCGATGGAAAAAAACCGGTTGTCAAGAACAGCGAGAAGTACCACCCTGGGAAAGCGCTCTTCCTGAGGCTGACACTGTACGAGCTCCTATCGAATATTTCAAGGACTTTTTTGATGACAACTTCATGGATCACATCATTGAGCAGAGAAATGTGTTTGCGACGCAGAAAAATCCTAACAAAGGACTTGCTCTGTTTCGTGATGAGCTAGATCAATTTCTCGGCACCGTCACATTCATGTCGATCTGTCGACTCCCAAGAAGTCGGCTATACTGGGCGGCCGAGTCTAGGGTCCCCACGGTGGCCGACACGATATCACGTGATCGCTGGGAGGCGATCGAAGCAATTGATTGATTGATTTGTGGGGTTTAACGTCCCAAAACCACCATATGATTATGAGAGACGCCGTAGTGGAGGGCTCCGAAAATTTTGACCACCTGGGGTTCTTTAACGTGCACCCAAATCTGAGCACACGGGCCTACAACATTTCCGCCTCCATCGAAAATGCAGCCGCCGCAGCCGGGATTTGAACCCACGCCCTGCGGGTCAGCAGCCGAGTACCTTAGCCACTAGACCACCGCGGCGGGGCGGTATTCGAAATTTGAGGTCTGCGTTTGGTCAAACACAATTACCACTTTCTCAAGGCGTCGCATGCTTTATCATGTTGCTGCCTGCTGCGTTGTCTGTGTTGCGGTTGTGCTGTACACTACTCTATTAGCTCTTTACTACGTACTGTAGTATTGAGGAGAAATTGATAGATTGATTGATTGACATCTGGGTTTAACGTCCCAAAACCATCATATGATTATGAGAGAAGCTGTAGTGAAGGGCTCCGGAAATTTAGACCACCTGGGATTCTTCAACGTGCACCTAAATCTGAGCACACGGGCCTACAACATTTCCGCCTCCATCAGAAATGCAGCCTCCGCAGCCGGGATTTAATCCCACAACCTGCGGGTCAGAGCCGAGTACCTTAGCCACAAGACCACGGAAGCGGAGCTATATTGAGGAGAGAGACATCAAACACAATTACACACGGTCTGCATATAGCATGATGCAGCCTCGTGGGGTCCAGAGTCACCAAGTCTTGATACTCAACGCCAGTAAGCCACAATTAATGAAAATTGCATTTTCAGGCATTGTGCACAGACTTATATCTGTTCACTTATAGTATTCAAGACATAAAGCATGCTCTAATGTGAACAAGGATTGTTAACGAGTGGTCTCAGAATGTCTATAAGCAATGACAAATGCTATGATTAAGTGAACAAGAGGTGGTAAATGAGTGGTCTCAGAATGTCCATCCCCAATGAAAGATGCCCACCCTGAACATATAAAAAAGCAACATTAAAAAATTTCGGACAACACAAAAAAATTTAGATTGGCAAGGATTGGAAGCCAACTTACAAATTCTCCTAATGAGACCAGTTGCTGACAGCAGCATCAAAGCCACTACACTTTTTTATATACGTAGCGACAACTCTTTCCTCTCCAGTCTCCCCCTGACGTGCAGCCGCCATTTACCCCACTTTTATTTCTAAACACACACGAATTACACCGGCAAGTATATTTAAACTGATTAGCCATGCAACTTTCAGTGCATTTCTCTCACCAATAATCTGTCATTAGTGAGTAGGGAACGCATCTCCAGCTGTTTTACCAGGTGCTACAAAAGTATTAGGAAGAACGTGCTTATCAAAAACTATCATTATCTGGAGAGGTTTGGCTTTGTTCCTTCAATGATTGTCCCTAAGAAACAAAGAAAACTAGAAAAATTAGGTGCTATAAATGGAGCTAAAAGGTGTTCAAGTAAAACATTATTCCTGGCTTTTGAAGCCCTTGAAAGTGGAATTTTAAAATTTAAGGACTTTCAAGGATCCATGTGAACCATGCAGCGGGATTCCTTCAAAGCTACTAATGCAATTACAGGACAACATCGCAAAATCTGAAAAAGCAGCAATTCAAGAGCTTTGAATAGTCCCAACAATAACCATCTCCCCAGCAGACAAACTCAATCATGATAATCAATCGAAAATCTCATGAAAACAAGGCAGGAACTCTTCTGGATAACCTCGAATACTTTAAGCTCGCAAAAGACCCCCCTACCCGGAATAAACGATAACTAAACAAGTTATCTGGCATTTTTTAGGAACCATCTGGAGTCAAGAGCACTATTTGCACTTCATATACATACTATATGGCTCTTTGTTGAGATTTTATGGCCTTCATAAGAGCCACAAACCAGGGTTAACACTACGCCAATTCTTGACTTCATAACATCCCCACTCCACACGTGCTGTCCAAACACCTGCACCGGACTCTGTCCCTACTGGCATGGAAGACAGCTACTCATATTCCACAGTAACGAGAGTCTCTCATCTTTTGATGACAATTTACTGTTCGTAAGTGTGCCCATGCCCCTCTCTGCTGCGCAAGCTGCACCAATGAAAGATGAACTCTGAAGAACCGACTTCAGCACGGTGAAGCAGCACCACTGAATAGAGTTTTACCTCAATGTTACATATTTTTCCTATGGAGGCAAATTGATAATATCAGGGGTTTAACGCCCCAAAACCACCATATGATTACAAGAGACGCCGTAGCAGAGGGCTCACGTAGTTTTGACTACCTGGGGTTCTTTAACGTGCACCCAAAACTGAGCACACGGTCCTGCAGAATTTTCGCCTCAATCAGAAATGCAGCTGCAACAGCCAGGGATCGATCCCGCCACCTGCAGGTCAGCAGCCAAGAACCTTAGCCACTAGACCACTGTGGCAGGGCCCTTTGGTCTAGTGGCTAAGGAACCACCTACCATCTGCCCCTTTTTCACATTCGCAAATGATTTCTTAAATTTGTTCTCCGTTTTTTCCTTGTCACAATTAGTAAACCAACCTACCAGAACGACTGCATCAGTAGCTAACACACTAGACCTTGTGCTTTCGTCCCACTCCGATTTTGTTTCGAACATTACCCATCTGCCAGGTTTAAGCGATCATACTCTGCTATCATTCAACATCAACGCATCCTGTCCCAAGCGTGTAAAAACGGTTAAAACAATTTATGACTATGATAAAGCCGATTTTGTCTCCATTAATAATGAACTTTGCACATTTCTTGATAGTTTCCTCTCCACGTTTGATAGTCGCAGTGTTCAAACTAACTGGGACGTTTTTGTAGATAAGGTGAAACAACTAACAAATAAACACATTTCTGTTCGCACTATCACATCCAACCAAAATGCATCATGGTTCAATATACAGATTAAGCGTCTCCTAAACAAAAAGCATCGTATTTGCAAGGCCGCGAAAAAATCCTCCTGCATCTTTCGATGGGACGATTACAAAAAAGCCTCCCAAGAGTACACCACCACACTAAAAAATGCGAAATATTGCTATTTTAACACCACGCTTCCGAATATGTTACTAACTGATCCTCAGAAATTTTGGCGCGTTATTAACCCCAAAGATAGCGAAATGTTAACCTTGATTGACAGCGCTGGAAACACCATTCCCCCCCATTTGTGTGCAGAAGTGCTTAATGATGCTTTTTCCAGAAATTTCTCAGCAACTACAGACGCCCCTGTTCCAACCACCCCCCATTGTGACTACCCACCCATTCCTCCTATTATTATTGACTACGTTGGTGTTGAAAGTATAATCAAGTCCTTAAAGCCTTCCTCGTCTCCTGGGTGTGATACGATCAGTCCTAAATTTTTGAAAAACACCAGCTCTTATTGTTCAATCATACTAACGAAGATATTTGAACAATCGCTTCATGAAAGCTGTCTCCCCGTTGACTTTAAGATTGGAAAGATAACTGCACTATTTAAAACTGATAACAAACATTCACCGTCTAACTACCGGGCTATCTCGCTAACCAGCATACCTTGTAAAATACTAGAACACATATTATATTCCAAACTGGCAGGTTTTCTCGAATCTAACTCGTTTTTTTCCAAGTGTCAACACGGTTTCAGAAAAAACTATTCATGCGAGACTCAACTTGCATCTTTCACCCATGAATTAAACATCATTCTTGATCATTCATCCATCGCTGATTGCATTTTTTTAGACTTTTTTAAAGCTTTCGATAAAGTATGTCACAAGTTGTTACTTCACAAACTACAAAACCTTAATCTTGATCCGAAACTTGTTTTGGCTTGAATGTTTCCTTTCTAACCGCGCTCAGTTTGTTTTAGCTAACGATAACGCCTCACCCCGAACGAACGTCTCTTCTAAAGTCCCTCAAGGATCTGTCGTGGCTCCCCTGCTCTTTGTTATTTACATTAACGACTTATCTTTATCTGTAACTTCTCACATTCACTTGTTTGCCGATGACTGCGTCCTCTTTCGTGAAATATCTAATGACAATGACCTATTAACCCTTCAATCCGATCTTAACGCTATTTCTGTGTGGTGTAAAACATGGGTAATGGAACTCAACACTAACAAATGCAAGTTCCTTTGCATATCTAGAATTAACCGTATATTGCCCACTTACTATCTGAACGATGCTCCACTGGCACTTACAAATATCTCAGAATACATATTACTACCGACCTCACTTGGTCCGTGCATACCACGTACGTAATTAATAATGCTAATCGCATGCTCGGCTACGTACGTCGAAATTTCTCACAGGCTCCTTTAACACTAAAATTAACTCTCTACAAGACGCTTATCCGCTCTAAACTGCAGTATGCTGCATCGGTTTGGGATCCTAACAAAGAAAATCTAATACACTCACTTGAAATGGTTCAAAATAACTCTGTTCGTTTTATAATCTCCAACTACAACCGGACTGCCAGCATAAGCACTATGAAATCCAGCCTTGGATTACCTTCCTTATCATCTCGTAGGAAAATCCTTCGCCTCTGTCTTTTCCATAAGCTTTTCTATCACAGCCAGCTACGAAACGAACTCATTCTGCCTCCTCGGTACATTTCAGCTCGCATAAATCATGTCCATAAAGTCGGCTTGCTGTCCTGCAGAACTAACTCCTTTTCCCAGTCATTTATACCACGTACATCACAGGAATGGAACCACCTACCCGCACTGACGGCAACAATCTCGGACCACCAACTTTTTAGAACTGCTTTAGCTAACATTGTATAACGTGTAACACTGAAATACATTGCATTTTCTTGGTTTTGTTGTGTTTATACCTTTTTCGTTTTTTTTTTGCTCTGTTTTATATTATGTTTGTAACTATTGTGACCAACTCCCCTCTCTAATGCCTCTGGCCCTGAGGGTGCCTAAATAAATAAATAAATAAATAAAAGAATTGCGATATGTAGGGTTGTGTGAATATTAGAGAATTTCGAATTATTGCAACAGTATTCAAATTCGCCTTGATTCAAATTTAGATATTAAAAGTTTCCGAGTATTTTAAATTAACGAATAGGTGTGTATTAGTTTGCATGTAACTCTCCTGATAAAGGTGGTTTCAGTGCAGTGCAGTGCTGATCTATGAAGCCATATTTTCAGGGAAAATCTGCACTACCACAAAGGCCTACTTTGAGGAACATGTTACCCTCTCATCGATTGATAATTTTTAAAGTTTAAACAATAGTTATACACGCTTATATGCTGCAAGTATAGTCTACTTTAAAACAGAACATAATTTGCAGTATACCACTAACATTCTACTGAAAGTTAAATTCTACTATCATTCAAAGTTGCTTCCATTTTCTTAGATTCAAAATAATCAAATTTGCACATTTAAATATAATATTGTGCAGATTAGTGGGCTCATCAACTAGCTCACTTTTCTTGATATGTGAATACACCCGTCAAGTTTGATTCACAATTCTAGAAAACTTCCTATCCACTTCGAACTTAAAATTTACTATTCCCAAAACTAATCATATATTATACAAAAGCTGCGACATAGACTGTTCTTCATTGTCAAACTGGTTACATTCAGCAAGTGGATTGTAATAAACTTCCGCATTTACTAAATGATTACAACAACAGATTATTATTCGCAATGTACGGTATATTTGTCCGACTTGTACAGTTTCTTATTATGTTAATCTCTTTGTTTAAAATTGCTTGTCTTAAATTGAACTGTACACTTAAAATATAACTAACGCAATACCATAGTAGCGATGGAGTGTCAGTTGAATCATGCTGATGTGAACAGGATGTAGATAAGAGTGGGACGTTCTGTAGAGGGTAAAAAACAATGGATGCATATTTCAGTGTTTTTCATTCAAATTCACGCTTTGCTTAAAACGTCTATGTGTTAACAGCGTTCAGAACATGCTTGTACGACAACTACTGACTGACTGCGCAGGGGAAAAGCTTCCCTCAAGCCTTTTTTAAGTAATTTCTCTCTTTGCCTCTGATCACATGTCCTGTGATGAATCAATTAAGTTCTTTACACTTGTTGCCACTCCCACTTACATTGGCAAGATCAAAAAGTCTAGAAAGAACACCATAATACAGAAACAATGTACGTACCTTCAATACAGTATAAAACACTCTCACAGGACTCAGCAAGTAGCTGGACCATTGCATGAACTTCGAGAAAGCTTGGGCCATGGAAATGAAAGGCAGCCGCACCAAAGGAATACTTGGAATCGTCACATATACAAGTAACACTGGAAAACACTGACGAATCCACAAAGTTCCTGCCAAACATCATGCACACAACATTCAAAATAAGGAAGAGGGCAGCGTGTTGACAAGAGCAGTGGGGTGTATAGCAGTGGAAAAGATCACAGCTGCTTAAACAGTGCAAACTTCGCAGCCAACAGATCAGCCACCTCGAGAGGCTGAAAGCACTTCGAAAAGTTGGGAAAGTTCTCTTTGTAAGTTTGCCGACATGTTATAACCCGCTATGTTATGAACGTAATATTTTACTTAGATGGCACCCCACGTGTCTAGTTCGACGCCCATGAGACCAAGCTCACCAGCTGGGATACCTTCAAGGAAAGACTACGTGACATCTTTGGGGACCCGTCCGATCGCCAAATAGAACTGCGAAAAGAACTCGCCACTCGTGTGCAGTCCTCAACCGAGTCGTATGTCTCGTACATACAGGACGTGCTCGCGTTGTGCCGAAAAGTGGACGGGCAAATGACAGAGAGTGACAAGGTGGGCCACATACTCAAGGGCATCGCAAACGACGCTTTCAACTTGCTCTCCTACACCAACGTCACGACCGCAGATATGATTATCAAGGAATGCCACCGCGTTCTGCCTCAATTAACGTGGCTACCAACCACGGCTGTTACATCAACCTGCACCGATCTCGGTGCCGCACCACCCATGCAGGACAGCATGACACGTATAGTTCGACGGGAGCTTGAGGCGTCAAGTTCGGCACCATTTCCTCCTCATCCGCTCGACCATGGTACCGCACAAACGCCTCTGGCAGCCTCCGTTATTCAAGCTGTCGTGAGGCAGCAAATTGCAAAGCTCTGTTTTCCTGTGGCCTGCTCTGTCTCCCGACCCATCTCCAGACCAATGACAATAAATGCACCACGCCATGACTCACATTTCTTCCCCAATCACTAAATCCGATGGAATAAAAAACTGCAGATGACAAACCGATCTGCTTCCGCTGCCACTGAGTTTGCCATATCTCCCGCTACTGCAGCAGCACTTGGACTTCCTCAAACTAGAGTCAATTTTCCTTTTCTCACTCATACGAGGATTCCCGTCGGTATTCGTCCAGTCATGCGTACCCTTCTTCCGACGTCTCTAACACCCGCTCTACCGCTCGTTCGCCGTCACCTCAACGCCGCCGATCCCCATCGCCACAACCACGTCGCTACCCGTCGACGGTCAACTAGGGATCCTCTCGGACGGAAAACTAGACCATGCAGCTCCGGGAGGTAGTGCTGCATCAATTGCGACTGATCCAAATTCCCCGTTGACGCTCCCCACTAATACAAACTTGATTGAGGTGCATGTGGAGTGTATTTTTTTGACGGCGTTAGTTGATACCGGAGCTCAAGTGTCCATAATGAGTGCTCACCTGTGTCGCCTACTCAAAAAAGTCCTCATGTTTGCAGCGACTAAAGCCCTCCGTGTAGCTGATGGTAGAACTGTAACCATCACTGGAATGTGTACTGCTCGTGTTAGCATTGCCGGCTGCCATGTCCCCGTTTTATTTACGGTGCTTGAAAATTGCCCTCACGACCTAATCTACGGCATGGACTTCCTATCGACGCATTCTGCCCTGATCGATTGTGCCGCGGGTACTCGAACTTCCTCTTCTCGCGGATTATCACCCTGAACTTCCGAACAGCCTGTGCACCATTGACTTCTTGTGAATACCACCTAAAGCTCTCACATTCGTTGAGTCGGGAACACCCTCTCCCGTGCTCGGCATTGATTATATCGTGACGCCGATTCCCGATAATCTCCTGGCGTGTGACATTACTATCCCGCACTCCGTCGTAACCATGGCTTCTAACCGAACATATTGACCTGTTGTCAATTTCGGTTTCATAAAACAAGTGCTACCCCAAGGAATTTCGGCAGACGTATGCCCCGATCACTCACGTCAGTCGCAGGATGCCACATGCCTCGATGCGACCTTAGGCTCCATGATCGCCCCGGACCTGAAACCGGAGAAGTCAGTCGCGCTATGCCGCCTTCTGGCTTTATACCACAACATATTCGACATCGACAGCCGTTCACTCGGCCAGACTTCACTCGTCAAGCACCGCATTAACACAAGTGATTCTCATCCAATTCATCGGTGACCATACCGGGTATCTGCCACCGAGCGTAAAGTAATTCAACAAGAAGTCACCAAGATCCTAGCCAAAGAAATTATTGAACCCACTTCCAGCCCTTGGACGTAACCCGCTGTGCTCGTTAAAAAGAAAGATGGCACGTGGCGCTTCTGCGTGGATTATCGCCATCAGAATAGAATCACGAAAAAGGACGTTAACCCTTTACCGCTCTCGCTTGTCTCCACGGCGCCCGATACTTTTCTTCAATAGACTTGCGTTCCGACTACTGGCAGATTGCTGTCAACGAAAAAAAAAAACAAGAGAAGACTGCGTTTGTAAATCCAGACGGCCTATATCAGTCAATGTTATGGCATTTGGGCTATGCAATGCCCCAGCCACGTTCGAACACATGATGGACTCTCTGCTACAAGGGTTCAAATGGTCAACATGTCTTTATTATCTTGACGATGTCGTATATTCCCCAACATTTGAGACCCACCTTCAGCTATAGCGCAAGAACAAAACAACGACACAGAGACAAGAAGGACACGAAAGACACGTCCTTCTCTCTGTGTCGTCGTTTTGTTCTCGCGCTATAACTATCGTCATGCCATACCAACTAGCCCAAGCTGCCACACTTCTAAACCACCTTCAGTGTTTGACTGTCAGCTATTCTCGACACATTCCGAACTGCAGGCCTTCAATTAAACTTTTTCGCCACTTTGGACACGGGCAAATTACAGTGTTGGGCCACCTTGTCAACGCCTCTGGTGTGCAGCCGGACCCCGAGAAAATTCGCGCCGTCACCAGTTTTCCTGTACCCCTGTCAGTCAAAGACGTACGAACTTTATTTAGTAGGACTTTGTTCCTATTTTAGAAGGTTTGTGAAAGATTTCGCAACCATCGCTCGACCCCTCACAGAGCTTTTGAAGAAAGACGTCACATTTACGTGGGGTACCGACCAAGCTGCTGCTTTTTCTCACCTGATCACGCTACTGACGACTCCACCTATATTGGCTCACTTTGACCCATCCACTCCGACAGAAGTCCGAACCGATGCTAGTGGTTACGGAATCGGAGCGGTCCTAGCCGAACGAAAATGGGGACACAACCGAGTTGTCTACGCTAGCCGCCTCCTCACAGCTGCTGAGCGCAACTACTCCATTACCGAGCGTGAATGTCTTGCTCTTGTTTGGGCAGTCTCAAAGCTCCACCCATATTTATTTGGCACAAATTTTCTGTGATAACTGACCATCATGCGCTATGTTGGCTTACGTCACTGAAGTATTCTACTGGTTGGCTCAGGCGCTAGGCTCTGCGACTGCAAGAGTATACTTACACGGTGACGTACAATTCTGGACGCCTACATCAGGACGCAGACTGCCTGTCCCGCTTCCCGGTTGCCGATTCAAGCACTATGCTTGACGCCGACACCGAGCCTAGCGTCTTTTCCCTTCTGCAAATGACATGCATCGGTGACGAGCTGCGCCATGATGCATCCTTGCGTGCTACCATTGAGCGCCTCGAATCGCCATCTTCCAATCAGTCCGATCGCTCATTCGTGCTCCACGATGGTGTATTATATTGCCAAAGTTTTGAGCCAGATGGACCGGCCCTGCTGCTTGTCATTCTGAAACACCTTTGCTCGGAAGTTCTACATGAACTTCATGACCTTCCGACTGCTGGTCACCTTGGTGTGTCCCGCACTTACGACCGAATATGCCATCGCTTCTTTTGGCCAGGGCTTGCATGCTCAGTCAGAAGATACATTGCGGCTTGTGAGAAATGTCAGGGCTGCAAAACACCATCGTCACTTCCCCCCGGACGCTTTCAACCACTTGACATTCCGTCAGAACCGTTCTTCCGTGTTGGCTTGGACCTACTTGGCCCTTTCCCTTTGTCCTCCTCGGGTAACAAGTGGATACCCGTGGCCCCCGACTACGCCATGCGTTATGCCATCACACGAGCTCTTCCAACAAGCTGCGCCACAGATGTCGTGGACTTCCTCCTCAAGTACGCGATTTTGCAACACGGAGCCCCACGGCAGCTGCTTACAGACCGTTGCCGCACCTTTTTGTCGAAGGTCATGGCCGACAGCATGCAGTCCTGTCAAACAAAACACAAGCCGACTACGTCATACCACCCGCAAATTGATGGACTTAAGGAGCGTCTAAATCGAACTCTTACAGGCATGATCGCTAAGTACGTTTCTACCAACCACAGCAACTGGGATCTCGGGTTGCCGTACGTCACATTTTCCTACAATTCTTCGCGCCAAGACACTGCTGGTTACTCTTCATTTTTTTCTGCTGTTTGGCCGACAAGCAACACTGCCTCTAGACACCGTCACACCATCCCCTGCAGTACCGACCACTGAATATGCCATAGACGTTATCACTCAGGCCGCTCACGCACGCGAAATCGCCTCTGCTCGCCTTCTGACCTCTGAAGAGAAACAACGGCATTTGTATGAACAACGACACCGTGACGTACACTTTGCACCCGATTCTTTGGTCCTGCTTTGGCCTCTGTCCCGTCAAGTTGGCTTGTCAGAGAAACTGCTTACTCAACTACACAGGTCCATACGAAGTCCTTCATGTGTACTTCTGTAACATGAAATAGGTCATGCCATCCGGTCGCCTTCATGTGCTTAACAGGCTACCGATATTGTACATGTTGCGCGCTGCAAACCCTACAACTCTACTAGTGATGTTGACATTTATATGCACAGAGACGGCGCTTGTATCGCCGGGGTTTATGCTACATGCATGCATATTGATATTCTAGGGGGCGATGCGCATGTGTGCCTGATGAGGAAGACGAAGGGTTGTCTCCGCTTGATCGCTGATGAACCGGTCACGCCATTACCGCTGGTTTTTAATAAATCTAATCCTCAGCCTCGTCGATACGGCGTCTCTTCCGTAACAATATAAACTACCAAATAATGGTGTATTACACAATGTCGGCATTCCATCTTGTAGGTGTTCCTCTTTGCTTTACTCATTTGTGCCACACACAAATGATGAGTGGAATCACCTTCCTCCACATGTTGTCATCATAAGGATACTAAACAATTTAAAGTAGCTGTACGTGATACATTTCTCCAAGTTTTCTTTTTCTTTTAAACTAGGCACCACCAGTAATAGTTATATCATGCGTCTATTTTCAATCATACACCGAATTTCGATTCTCGATGATTGATATGTGGGGTTTAACGTCCCAAAACCACTATATGATTATGAGAGACGCCGTAGTGGAGGGCTCCGGAAATTTAGACCACCTGGGGTTCTTTAACGTGCACCCGAATTTCGACTCTCGTTTATACTTAACGTATCTTGTATTTTTTTTAATTTTTTGTGCTGCTATAATTTCTGTAACTACTTGTAATGTTTTAGAAATGTACTTTGATATTGTTGCGAGTTCTTTTTTTGCATATTTTGTTCTTTTGTCTAGTGACCTTTTTTGAACTATACCTCCACTTTTCTGTATTTTTGCCCCACCCCTCTGTAATGCCATTGGCCCTGAGGTTATTCTATATAAATAAAACGAATTTCATCATAATCAAAGCAGTACTTTGCTCGAAAAATAGTGGGACACTCACGTCTTACTGACTTATGAATGTACTATTATGCCATCTTATCTTTGAGTATTTGGGATGAAACAGCCATAAGAAGTGGTGCATAGTAGCACTTATAATGCTGTGCAGGAATGTGTGCACCTGATTTCAAACAATGGGAACAGCACCTCCACATTCTTTCAAACTTTTCCAGGGCTGAGCCCTGTTCCTGTCAAGCTTATTTCACCAAACACACTAACCATTCTGCGCAAATTTTGTACCTCCTTCCACTGTTACAATGATCAAGAGCTGACGTCGTCCCCTAGTATCTTCCCCCTGGCAAGGAGGTATGTGACAATTCATTCTGTTGTGCTGCAGCAGCTGTAGCGCTGCTGGCTACTAGTGTCACCTACAGCAGTGTGTGGAAGACTGAGTGACAAGAGCAGGGCTGGGACAGTATTTAGAAAGAGAATAAACAGATGTTTGCTGTTCGCTGTCAGCTCGGGTCTCTACTCCACTACGTCTGGCCACATGTAACAAACTGGCAAAGAAGATTAACGGAATTGCATGAACAACCATGCTTACTTTCAGTAGGATAGATACGTTTGAAGGGGAAGGCAAGACATTTCCTATTTACCTACCTATTCCTACCTATTTACCTACCTAGTCCTACCTATTTACTACTTCATAACCTTGTAAAGCTGAAAACTCTCCAGCTAAATCATGGCAATTTTAAAGAGTGTGTTTTCATGCTTTCATCGATCAATTTATTACACAAATCTACACAGACACATAGGTATCTGGGAGTTCAAATCAACTCTAATAAAAAAAAAAAGGCAACCTAACTTGAGCGAAGAGCCATTTTTAAAACTTTTTTTTTTACATGCTAGCTATGCAAACAATTATGAACATTCAATAGAGGCTCAATATTATTCATCAAAAATAACAAAATTTCGATAATGTAAGTAGAACTTTGGGCACATAGCAAAACTTACAATTTCGGTGCCATATGCCGATGACAGCAAGAAATGCAAACCAAAACAAATACCATGGCAAGAGCACAAGGTCGGTGCCAACGGAATGCTTATTTCCCTTTTTTTTTTTTTTTGCTCGATACTGGAGTCTGCAAATCCACACGGCATGTCACTGGCAAAGCTGCATGCATAATGAGGTATTTAGGGTAAACACATACAGTAAGCTGTCAGTAATCACTGTATGGCGACAAATATGTACAAAGCGTCACAATGGTAACAACATGAGCACTGCCAGTTTGCAATATAAGCCATGGTGTGTTTTTTTTTTTTTTCTGGGCATTCCAAGTTTGCCCTGTGGAAAAGAAAAGAAAAGGCACACAATGTCGCCACTACATTCTGTCAACTTCGGGCACTGCGTTGGTAAAAATGAAGAGGACAAGGATGAGCGAGGTCAGGAGAACGAGGAATACGGTGAATTACCTTGGAAAATTCCTGCTTCAGCAAATCATCAGAGGAATTAACTTTCTTTGCACATTTCATAATGACGGAAGATTTGGCCATGAAGAAAGTTGCAGCAAAATTCGTGCTGGAACTACTTATGGTGAAGCAAAAGCAACTTTGTGTTGAAGTCTCCCAGGAGATGCTGGATTTCACAAGCAGTGACCTCAACTTCATGAACACCATTATCACTGGTGAAGAGTCTTGGGTATGTGCGTACGACTTGGAAACCAAATCCCAGTGGTCACAGTGGAAGCATTCAAAGTCACCATGATCAAAGAAGACCTGCCAAGTGCGCAGCAACGTTAAAGTGATGCTGAGTGCTTTTTTTGATGCCCGCGGTGTGGTACACCACGAGTGCGCACCACAGGGTCAAACAATCACCAATGAGTACTACAGGGGTGTCCTCTCTTGCTTACGTGATGCTGTGCGGTGCAAGAGACCTATGTTCTGGTCAACGTTACTAGATTACCTCAGTTTGCAAACTCCGCCGGGATGCGGCGGCGAAACACGGCCCCCTTCGTTTCCCGTTCTCTAGGTGGCGCTTTTGACGCCATTTGACCGGTCGCCGCATCGTAACGGAGCCTTCGCGCAATGTTAAACGGAATTTACGCGGTTAGTTTCGTGTAATGGGAGTTGTTTCTCGAGAAGGTGAGCGAAGGTTATTACGAGTGTGCAAGTAAATCACCAGTTGAGCCGCTAAGGCGATGCCACACGGCAGAGACGTGAGCGCGATGCCCGCATCTTGCGGGACTTCTGTTCATACAGCTCTTTTGCGTTCCTGTTCTTTAAAATTCGATCGCCTATGTAAAAAAAAACCATTGATAGTGGGCCACAGCATTAAGTCTATTGCTAGAGGGCTATGCACTTCGATTCAGGAGCACGTTAGAGAAACCCCAGGTGGTTAAAATTTCCAAAGCCCTTCACTACGACGCGCCTCATAATCATATCGTGGTTTTGGCCCGTAGAACCTTCGATATTATTGTACAATGAGCCACGCACTACAGCCATCTAATGACGCCGCATATGTTAAAGTGTAAAGCACAGATCGACTTGTTCGTTCCAGATAACTGAATCGTATGATTCGCATTATTTTAGAAGAAAGATACCGAACTACTTCAATAAAAATTTGGCCTTTTTAAGGCTATAAAATGCGCGAGATGACGAGAACACCGCCGAGAGGAGGCGCGCTTGCAGCTTTTTGACCGGTACAGGGAAGGGCGACACTCGCAGCGCCGCAGTTTGCAAACTGAAAAAAGTATCTAGTAACGTTGGTTGTGGTCAACAAGAAACTGGCAAATCCATCACGACAATGCTCCTGCACATTTTCCACACTTGGTTAAGACTTTTCTGGCAAAAAGTCAGACTCCTGTAGACTCCTGATATGGCCCCCTGCAACTTCTGGCCGTTTCAAAAACTCGAAGGGCCATCGAAAGGAGAATGATTTGAGAGTAGGGAGGACAATAGGGCTGCAACGACAGTTGAGCTCAACTCCATTTCAACAGAGGCCTTCTCAGAATGCTTCCTACACTGGCAGCACCGCTGGAAGGAGTCTGTGGAGTCTCAAGGAGGATTAGGTTTCCGACGCTCCAGTTATGCCAGCTTTTCTTCCCCTAAAGATCAGATACTTTTCCAACAGACCTTGTATGTTAGAAAAGTACTCACCACTGTGTGAGGCGGCTATGATGTAGCAAGAGCAAATTGTTCTGCATGGGGACACACAAAAGAAGCAGCACAGACAAGTGCTGTCTTATGTGTGTTTCTGTTTATAGTATTGTGCTGTTCTTACTTCATAATGCAAAACTCACAAGACCAATGCTTCAAGCTACTTGTAAAGATGGTTTTACCGCAGCAAAGCAATGCTAAGTCATGAAACACCTGTAAAAAAATAATGTCCTGCTGTGAAGCCTCATTTGAAGATTAAACGAAAATATTACCCTTAGATCGCTTCGTTTTTCAAGTTAAAGAAGCTTGTGATGCAGAATTACATGCTTTGAATATAGTTCATTTTAAAGCATAAATACATATTACAGCTTATCACTTGCATTCTACCAAAAATAAAGTCCGGACACTATTGAAACTTGTTCACACTTTCTTTAAACAAAAAAAAAAAAAACATTTGCACAGGCCTTGTTCCCATTAAAAAAAAACTGCGCAGTTTAGGCAGTTCGTGAAAAAATATGCCCCTCATTTCTATAGCATGTTATATATAGAATTCAATTTGAAATTTCTCAACCAAAAGCACTTATCACTATGAATTTTCTTTGAACTTCAAATCCACTATTTTAACAAGCCGAATAATGATGTCTACGAGGCAGATTTAAATCTACAGACTCGAAGGGAGCACTTCCTTGTCTGCCCAATAAGTTGGGCTTTGACAGAAGTTGAAAGAGGAGCATCTTAAGACAAAAACCATGAACACCACCCTACTAGCACTTCATCAACCTAGCCAAAGGAAACATTTAAATGTTGCTACCTCGCAAGAATATGAGATAGCACCATGCTTGAGACTCCTCTGCAACCTTTTTTTGCTTGCAATTTCACTTCAACATATTACAAAAATATTCGATTCACACTGACACTCAATATTTGAATTTGCTTCGTACTTGCAAAGTATCGCTATTTGCACAGCTCTGCAGGCAGATGACACTGCAGGCAGACGGATGCTTACGCCGTTTTTCTTTGTCCAGATCGCATGGCGGGTGCATCTCGCCGTTGGATCAACTGGCCATACCTTCGTGCGGGCTTTGACTTTCACGTGCCGGAGGACAGGGAGCATGCGCAGAAGGTCTTCGCCACCGCAGCACTACCATGGATTCATCATGAGCCTGCGCCTTACTTAAGCCAGGCATATCATCGAATCGACTCCGTGACATCATCCAGTGCCGATAATTTCAAGCATAAATACCGGGACCCGTTGGAGGATCCTTTCAGTGGGCTTGGCGGCACTGCAGGCAGACGGATGCGTACGCCATTTTTCTTTGTCCAGGTTGGTGACAAATATTTAGTTTCCTCTATCAAAGACGACTCGCTCACACTGGCAGTGTTTCCAAGCCCACAGTGTCTGCTCGGTTTATTGTGTGACTGTTACGATGCAATACGTTTGCTGCTACTAACTTCCGGCGATATAGAACTAAACGCCGGTCCCTCTTCTGACTCAGAGTCAGAGGCACATTTAAACAGTGAATTACTCAAAAAAATCTTGAAAGAGCAAACATTAACAAATAAAACTCTTGTCGTGTTAACTACTAACCTGAAACAGGTAGAGTCATCGGTCCCGGACATTCAAACTCTGATTGCCAATCTTGAGCAAGAGCTCGGTCGAACTGAGAAGTGTGAGCGAAAATTGGAGAAGGTGGAAGAAACATGTCAGAGTAATGACAAGATGATTCTTGAGTTAAGGGCAAAAGTCGATGATCTCGAAAACAGGAGTCGTCGTAATAACCTTGTAGTTTACGGTGTAGAAGAAAGCCACGAGGAGGACTCGAAAAAACAGAAAGTAAATGGCGATATCTTCAGAAAAATTCTTGGTGTTGAAATCAATTCCATAGAGCGAATGCATCGGATCGGTCAAAGAAATGCAGAGTGCCCTCGTCCGGTAATTTTGAAACTCTATAACTACGTTGATAAAACTAAGGTTTTTGTCATCCTGTTTCAAATTAAAAGGAACCAACATATCTATATCGGAAGATTTTTCTAAAAATATTCGCGATACTCGTACAAAGTTATAGCGTTCCACCACTGAAGAAAGAAAGACCGGTTCTAAGGTTTCGCTTCATTTCGATAAACTAAAAGTCGATGGCAAACTGTATGTGTGGGACGCACTTCGAAATCGCAGGACAGAGCTGTCTCAATCCACTGCGTCTGCGCAACCCGAAAAGTCGACTTCTCGCTTCACTCGGGCAACCGCTAGTAAACGCGATAATAAGTGACAAGCTAACAAAACGCTTTGGATTATTTCACTCAATGCACGAAGTGTCTTAAATAAAATACCGCTTCTTGAAGATATAATTTCCACCTACCAACCACACGTTTTGGTGATCCCAGAAACCTGGCTGCATTCTGAAGTGCAAGATTCTGAAATAGTGCCATCATCTTACACCCTTATCCGTAAGGACAGAGGATCACGGGGAGGGGGCATTGCAGTAGCGATTAAAAACAATGTTAAATTTACTCGTTTTTTTCGTAAGAATATAATTTTGGGAGGTGTTTATCGGCCTCCAAATGCACCCCCAGAATACTTAGAAGCTCTCTACGATTACCTGCTACAAAATACAAATTCACGTTGAAGCATTTTTATAACTGCAGATTTCAACTTGCCCAGCATTAATTGGCCCAATCTTACACATGATGGCAAGGACTCTCGAAATGCTGAATCACTGTTGTTAACTGCATTTACTTTTTCTTTGAATCAATTTGTTTCTGATGCTACTATGATTAACAGTTCTGTACTAGACCTAGCAATTGCATTTCGTGCACCTCTCACCAGGTAGCCCGAAAGTCAACTTTGTTTTATGATTAACGGCACAACTTACGAGAAAAAAAATATCAAACTTCACCAACATAGAGGCACCAATTTCGTCACCTGTCATTTTCGAAAATTGCGCATGCTATAAAAAGACAAATATTTTTGTTTCAAGGAAGATATTTGTTACCTAATATGTATGTCTAATGAAGAATGAATTCATACGGTTTAAAGTTTGTAGACCAAAAGCAAATAGCTTTTAAAAATGTCCAATTTTGCGACAGTTTAAAATAAGTTATGTATTCCACATTTGTTTTCTTCGAAAGTAATGCAAGCAGCATTTTCAAACTTGACACGTTTTAAGAATATAGTGTGTTCATTAGGTGCATAAATTATTGTTGCCGTAGGGCTAATGTAAATTTTTTATATATTGCCTCAAAGTTCTCATATTGGCAAAAGTGTACTCCACTTAAGTTTGAATAATAAAAAAAAACCCATCTTCGATTTTTTTTAAAATCTCGTAAATAGACAACCGAAGGCCATCACACAGTAATATATAAAAACATGTTGCATTATTGTTTTAGCGACAATATTCCTGGTACAAATCAGAGCTTTTCAAGAATGCGCTGATAAGTTGAGAAATCGAAATCGGAATGGAAAAGCAGAAATGAGCTTCAAACGCAAGTAAACGTGACCCCAGTTGGTGAAGAAAGGCTGTTTTAGCACTGTGACAAATACGTACCCATGAAGGCGCATTTATGCTCCTGATAACACAGCTCTGATAGAGGAAATCTTCGACACTGCAACTAGGTTGCAAAACATCTGTCTATATTTGCAGATTAACTCAAACATGAAAATGTTCCAACGCAAGTGTTGTGTTTCGCTAGAAAGAGCATATGCGCATGAAGTACCCTCACTGGTATTTTGGTGGTGACTGCGTGAAACAAGAGATGCGCTCAAAATGGCTGCATCTTTTGCAGATCGCATTTAGCAGTACGTGACACTAACAAAACACGACCAGTGCCCTGAGATGTGCTTAGCCAAACATGCCTAGAACGTATGCCTGAAACATGTGGCAACAATTTCCACGGGCTCTTCTTAAACTGACGGAATGTTTCTAGCTCGTCTACATTTCCACACAGCAGCTTGACATTCTTGAGCTTTGCGCTCATTTGCGCCACCAATTGGGATGCTGACATATTCACAGCTGAGCTTGCCGCTCTGAGGTTGTAGAGCGTAGCATGATGCTTTAGTAGGCCACCAACGCCGTCACAAAAGTTCTTGTCATGTCCTGTGGCCGAAAAAATCCACTTTGTCGATATATGATCTTTCTGACATAACTTGAACAACTTGTACTTGTTTTTGAAGTGACTGCTGGCACCATCAGAAACAGTAAATAACATGCGTGTCAGGCTTAAGTTGTTCCTTCATATAGTTGTGAATTATTTGTAGAGCAAAACAGGCATGTGCAGCATCATTGCATGTGTCATCACTGATGACGGCAAAACTTTGAATTGATTGCTTCCTTGTGACGACACACGTGAATACAGACACCTGTCTTTTGTGCCAGTCATACGACTGTGCCTCTTTCGGTAAAATGGCTGTTCAGTTTACGGCGAAATCCAAGTGAAAAATGCAAGATTCTTTTTCTTGGTTCTCTTTCGCCTGGCGTATTGCTGATTCTTGAATGTATCTTATGTAATCATAAGTAATCCTCTTCACGAACCAAAGACTTAGCTCTCGCAGAAAAGCACTTACCTGGGCTGTTTTTTTTTACTAGATCGCCATTTTCACATACTGCATAGGCTACCTCAATATCTTCAGAAATTCCAAAACATGTGGCTGTCAGAGCGTCCTCCTTAGCACAATAGTCACAATGGCCTAAAGAACAATCACTTGTAGGGGAGCTGCAAAGACATAGTTCTTTCAAGAAGTGCGCCGTGTAGGCACCATTGGTGACGTCTTGTAGGGCAGAAATACACTCCGTGGCATTAGCACAGTATATACAAAGGCACACTTCTTGGTGTGGTGAAAGATGAAGCTACTTCGGCCTCAGTGAATAAAACTTTGAGAACCCAATAGACGTGTTCGGATCAGCTTCTGTAAAGAGACAGTAAGCCTCTCGCACCGAACGGGTCATAAACCTTTTCGAAACAAGCTCCTTTTTTCCGTCAATGATAACAGATACATATTTTTTGTTGGCACTCTGCCGAGAGCAGCTATACTCATCTTTGGAGTAGTAAGCCATAGCTGCCTGGACGTCCATTGAGTTCAGCCGTGTCCTTTTTACCGCATTTGGTGCTAACCATATTCCAAGTTTTGCGCACCAGCGTCGGGATCTGTATATCATGTAAGCTGACAAGTTTGGTAAAAGCGGGAGTTTTCGGCGCTCTATATCGCTCGGCAACAGCGTCAACAAACGCATGCGCTCTTCATACGAAAAACACGCTTCATAGGCTTGCTTGAAGTTCTTGAACCACTGAGCACACACACTGCATTTTAGATCTGATGGTTGAAAGTGGCGGTTACACACGTTACGGTGGCATTTCAGGGTTACTATGGAATTGCTGCTAAATTGTCTTGGCTCTGCATGAACTTTACTATTTTGTGCATGCAGCATATGTGACACTGCTTCAGGCGTGTTTATGCACCGCTCTTGACTTCTGCCTTTTTCTTCTTCGGGCAAAAACTCATCAGCTGTTTCAGCTGAGAAGCCATTAGACGAAGACGGCATATCTCTGAGGCGTCTGAAGCAGTTCTGGCAGACGTGGTCGTTGTTATATGCATGGCAGGCAGCTTTCGGCAAAAGCTTCTGCAGGGCAAACAGGCCGATGTCTTCGACCTTGCTGAAGTTTCTTTGATAAGGTATTTTATTTTTATGCAACATGAGGTACAGTCGAATCTCGTTACTAGGAACACCGAATTAACGATTTTTTCAGATTTACGAATATTTTGAAAATCCCCGCCAGATTGCCTATATATTTTCAATGTGAAAATATTTCAGAACAACGAATTTCAGTACAATGTATATTTCAGAATAACGTGCATAATTTATTTGCTCGCCTATACGCAAGAAACATCAGTATTACGAATTTAGTTAAAAGTAGCAGCACCGCAACTCTCACGTAGCGCAGTAGCCGCTGTTTTTTTCCATGCACGGAAGCTATCATCATCACCGTGTTGAGAGCCGACTGCTAGCGCCACCACACAGGTATGGTTTGATGTGTGGCAGCTTAGCAGGCCTAGCCTCATTGCCTCGTCCTTCGTCGTGCGTCCTTCGTGCCACGCACGTGTGAAGTCTGCTGCGTTTTGTTGTCGTTCTTTTTTTCTTAGCTTTCTGCAAAGTGTTTGGAGACCCGACGATGAATGCACCAAGTGGCAGCCCTAAGAAGAGGCCAAAGCAGTTTTCCCTGCAAGAAAAGGTGGATTTATTGAGGGAACTTGACTCGGGCAAACAGCAAATTGACCTCTGCAGGGAGCGTGGCATTGCCCCGTCGACTGTCGCGACCATTTGGAAAGACAGAGAAAAGATTCTGAAGCTTCACCGAGAGTCACAACTTGCACCTACGAGGAAACGGTTGCGCCTGGAAAATTTTCAAGATGTCGACCAAGCTGTGCTGACCTGGTTTAAAGATGCCCGGCTGCAAAACATCCCAGTGTCTGGCCCAATGCTTCAAGAAAAAGCCCGCGAGTTCGCCGACGCACTTGAAGTCTGGGTTTGATGCAAGTGCAGGTTGGCTTTTTCGTTTTCTCCAGAGAAACGGCATAACCTGGCAGGTAGTCTCAGGTGAAGAAAAGGCTGCGGACAAAGAGGGTGCAGATTCCTGGCGGAACGATCGTTTCCGAGAGGTGGCAGAGTCGTACTCCGAAGACGACATTTTCAACGCGGACGAGACCGCGTGCTTCTACCAGCTCTTGCCAGATCGGACAATGCACTTCAAAGGTCAGCAGTGTAAAGGAGGCAAGAAGTCGCATCTCCGCGTGACGGTCTTGCTCTGCTGCAATGCGTCGGGCACGAAGAAAATCAAGCCGCTTGTCATTGGAAAATACGAAAAGCCTCGCTGCATGAAGAACGTCGTATCCCTACCGTTCGACTATTGTGCGAACAAGCGTGCCTGGATGACTAGAGAATTGTTTTCGAAGTGGCTCATCAAACTCGACGAACAAACGAGGAAAGAAAATAGAAAAATTGTTTTGATCGTCGACAACTGTTCAGCCCACATTGTGAATGTTCGCTTGACGCACGTTCGCCTGAAGTTTCTGCCCCCGAACAACACGTCGTTGCTGCAACCACTAGATCAAGGCATCATAAAGAGTGTTAAGGCGGAATTTCGCAAGCGCCTTGTGCAGCGTTTTATTATAAATCTTCGCTTAAAGCAGCCGACATCAGTCAACGTTCGTCAAGCGGCGGAAATGCTGACGGGAGCTTGGTGGAACGTGAAGACGTCAACAATCCGTAACTGTTGGCGAAAAGCAGGCCTAATCAAGGAGCCTGCCCAAGTTGAAGACAACCTGGAAGAGAACCACAGCAACCCAGGAGACCTGTGGACTGAGGTTGAGGAACTGTTGCCCGACGTCTCTTCCTTCGACGACTACGTGGAGAGCGACAGCGCAGCACTAACGTCGGCGGACATGACAACCGAGGAGATTGTCAACAGCGTTCGCGACGTCTCCAGTGACGACGACGACCCGAAGGAAGAGGACTCTGTATCACCGAACACTGAAGAGGATGAGA
This sequence comes from Rhipicephalus microplus, assembly GCF_043290135.1. Lineage (NCBI taxonomy): Eukaryota > Metazoa > Arthropoda > Arachnida > Ixodida > Ixodidae > Rhipicephalus > Rhipicephalus microplus. Next base: position 5,281,533 of record NW_027464590.1, on the reverse strand, counting down.
CCATATCGCACTCGGATGTTTTAGCGCACATGAACAAAGTCCGCACCTACATTGGTCGGTGCAGTGATGTGCCCGATGAGGTGCTACGTAAGGTGGAAGGTGTTGAGGCGTACTTAAATCAGCCGTTTGTGCTCCACGCGTCGGAAGAAAATCACAGATTTTTTCAAATAAAGAACGTTTGAAGTGTGTGTAGTTTTTTTTGTGTGCGTGTTTGCTTGTCGGCGCACATGGCAACTGCCAAGGTACGTCATGTTCGCTCCTAGTTTGACCTCTTGCTTACAATCGAAGTTTTTCATTACAACGATATTTCAAAATAACGTACGAGTTGCGGCGGTCCCACTTAATTTGTTTTATCGAGATTTGACTGTAATCAGAACAAAAAACTCTATCTTGGCTGAAGTGGTCAGCAATCGCCATGCTCCTTGAGGCCCAAATGACTGGCAATGCAACTATGCGTGAAACCAGCAGCAGGAAAGTGATCTATCTGTCGCCTGTTCCAAAGTCTCTCACTTTTAATGAGAGCAGACGTAAAACAGTGTGCACAAGTATCCGCAGGGCGAATGCAAAACTGAAGTATAGTACGTTAAAATGCATTTCACAATGTTTTTGTCAATAAAATTACGGGAAGCGTAATTTTCGTCCCTACTTTGAACCATATAATCAAAGCATTGCCTCCGAGATGCGGCGCACAGCAATTCATCTGTAGAGCAGACGACGGATGACAACTTGCCCTAAAGCGTGTTCTTCAGTCTAATGCATTTGCACACAGCAGTCTTCGTGCCCCAAATGATAAAAATTTGTTATGAATCCTTTATGAACTCATTTAACAATCAAGTCTCATACCCAACGTGTTCAAAACACATGGCCATCACAGCAGCTCCATCTGTGTGTCAGTAATGGAGAGGCACCACATATTTAGAAGTCTCGGTGCTCTACGTGTAAGAGTGAATTCAGATACTGTAGAATATCGTGTTCAAAATAGTTACTCTTATCTGCTAAAACAGTCTTTCTTCACCAAATGCGGTCACTTTTACTCGTGTTTGAAGCTCTTTGCCACTTTTCCGTTCCGATTTCTAGATTTCTCAACTAATCAGCGCATTCTCGAAAAGCTCCGATTTGTATTACGAATATTGTCACTAAAAACAAAATAATGCAACATGTTTTTCTACAATACTCTATGATGGCTTTCGGTTGTATATTTACGAGATTTTAAGAAAAATCGAAGATGGGGTTTTTTTTATTATTTAAAATTTAGTGGAGTACACTTTTGCCAATATGAGAACTTTGAGGCAATATATAAAAATTTACATTTGCCCTACGGCAACAATAATTTATGTACCTAATGATCTTGTTGACACATGTCTTATGTACCTAATGATCTTGTTGACACATGTCAAGTTTGAAAATGCTGCTTGCAATACTGTCAAAGAAAAAAAATGGGCAATATGTAACTTATTTTGAACTGTCGCAAAATTAGACATTTTTAAAAGCTATTTTCTTTCGGTCTACAAACTTGAAACCGTACGAATTCATTCTTCATCAGACATACATTTTAGGTAACAAATATCTTCCTTGAAACGAAAATATTTGTCTTTTTATAGCATCTGCAATTTTCGAAAGTGACAGGTGACGAAATTGGTGCCTCCACGTTGCTGAAGTTTGATATATTTTTTCTCTTAAGTTATGCCGTTATTCATAAAACGAAGTTGACTTTCGGGCTACCTGACGAGACGTGCACGAAATATAAAATACTCAATGAAATCCAAAATATCAACTTTTGGACCCGTGTCGATCTCTCGTGGAATCAGCCATTGGCAATGACTTGGTCATTTGGGCATGCTGATAGCAGACCGAAGCGTGGCTCACTTTCCACCAATGTGTGGTCTTCTTTAAACAGGTTATACCACTTTTTTTTTTTTACCATGGTATTTATTAAAGTACTTGGGCAATCAGACAAAATCAAGCGAACAAAAGTACAATCAAATCGCGACAGTAAGCGTTCAAGTGTTACTCATAAACACTAAATGCCTAACACAGCGCGATTTCTTCACATGGAGAGTTCTTCACATTGTGTTATACAAACCAAAAAAAAATACCACTCCAGGGGGCACATGGGTATTTGGGGCCAAAAATATTGCCCAAAAACGCATTTTGTTTAGATGTCATTTTTGAAATCTACAAGTATTTTTCTATTAGTTTGCTCAGTTTTTCCTCCGAAAAGTTGGTGCTTGAACAGTAACAGCTACTTATAAAAGCCGTACGAGCCCGATTTGGCGAGATTCTGACGCCAAAATGGCAATTTTTCAATAATTCCCCGCCGCTGCGCCACGGGCAGTATCCCAGTGATCTAGGTCTCATTTGAAAAAGCGCGGTCTTCGGTCTTCAATTTCCCGCCACTCTGGCTCCTGTCCGCTCATTGGTAGAGTAGAAAACACGCGCCAAAAAAAGCGAAAATACGCGTTCCTATTCGCCGGCGAGCGCACGTGACTAAACAGCGCAACGCGATTGGCCGCAAGCGACGTGTGTCGTCTGCTTCGCGCCGTCGGCGGCGCAGTCAGGCGCCATATTGCTCGGACTGAGAACGACGGATTAGCCAAGGATCGCGCGCGATGTGGAAAGCCGGAAGGAAATTCCACACAAGGAATCAGTACGGCAAAAAAAGAAAGAAGTCGCTCCTCGAGAACTTCAAAGGCCGTTCCGCATCAGCGAGGAGCGCTGAACGAGCAAGCAACCCACCTTCCGTGGCCAGCGGCGAGGCCCCTGATAACATAGGCCTAGCACCTCCACCGCCGCCCGCTCAAGATAACGCATCCGGCAGCGGCCACGTTTGTCTTGACACAGCAGTGCTGCACCCATTAGAAGTGGCAGAGGTTCGTCGCAACGCCAAAAACAAGCTGCAAGAGCTCGCTTCAACTAAAGCAACACAACGCAAGTGCGGCCTATTAGCCGAAATCGACGATGCCGCAGCCACGCCGCTGGACGAAACACGGTTTTTGATCGTGAGTTTGGACCAGGTGAACGAACTGATGCGTGCAGTGAAGTGCAAATTGTGCTCCGGTGATGTAAACATTGGCAAAGAGGACAGGAAGTACGGCCTTGCCGTAAAGCTAGTGCTTACGTGCGCGACCTGCGGCGATGTGTCGGTGGCATGGAGCTCGCCGCGCGTTGCCGGCGAGAGCAAGGCAAAGCCGTTTGCCATCAATGTTTTGGGCGCGCGCGCTATGCAGTCTACTGGCAATCAGCAAACGGCATTCAACGACGTTTTTTCATCGATAAACATTTCTTCGCGCGGCCTGCACAACAAAACGTGGCAGAGCTACGTGAAGACGAAACTGACGCCCGCAGCTGTTCGTGCGTCGGAAAAGCTGACCGCGGAGTGCGCGCGATCGGTTCGGGAACTGTACGCGGAACTGGACCTCGGCAACCCGGGCAACATCGTTGTGTCGTACGACGGTTCCTGGATGACGAGGGGTCATTCGTCGCACATCGAAGTCGGCACAGTTATCGAGTTGTTTACGGGGCTTGTGCTCGATTACAGTCGCCGACCGATTTTTCGGACCTGGCGGGGACCGAAAAAAAGTACGAAAAATCGAACAGTCCGAAAAATTCGTTTTTGCCAAAAATCTGAAGTTTATTGCATCAGGCAGGTTTAAAAAAGTCCTTGATGCTGCCTTGCCTCAAACTACGCTTGGAGGCAATTTGGTTTGCCCGTATTTGCGCCAAGGTGACATCGTCGCTGTAAACGCTCGACAAAATTGTCACCGCGTTGGCGATCTCCGACGGCTGCGGGCGGTCGTCATTGTCATCCGACGACAACGACGACCGCCATCCGGCGTCGACCGTCATCCAGCGACATCTAGCTGCGAACGTCCACTCTCTATTAGCTTGATTATGGCAGCTTTCTTCTCCATCGTCAGGGTCGTATACTTCCCACGCTTCTTCACACCACCTGGCTCCCGCGATGGCACAGATAGCGGAGCCATGGCACCGAGAACACAAAATTCAATGCCGCAGATAGCCGCTGCGAAGCACACAACGTCTCGACGCTGCGCGACACAACACGTGCTGAATGGCGACTGAAAAACGCTGCAACGACAATAAAAGAATCCTTTTTTCGCCTCCTCCCTGTGCGATGTGATGACGATAGTGCTGACCGAAGACGAAAAAACGGCATCCATCACCGCGTCTTTTAAAAAGCAAACACGGCCTCCGAAACTTAAAATATGGCGTGCGCATTCCAGTCTCGGAGGCAGGAAAGGCATCTGAAGACCAAGCTTAGCCAAGCCGACGGAAAATCCAACATGGCGGCGTTCACAATGGCTTGGGGCGTGGCACAAAACAAGCGATTTAGTCCGAAAAATCGAACTTTCAGGGGCAAATTCGCCCGAAAAATCGGTCGAAACAATGCATTAGCTCTATGGGATCCCTGACGGTGCATTTATGAAGTCCGGAATATCCAACAAGTCCGAATTTTTGGAGTCCGGAAAATCGGTCGGCGACTGTATGTCGTGCTCTGCCATTTTTGTGCCAACTGCGAGCGGGCGCTTAAAGAAAGTGACCCGTCCTACGACGAGTGGAAAGCGAACCACCACTGCCAGAAAAACAGCACAAAAAAAAGCTGGAGAGATGCAAGTGGAAGCTGCGCTCATTCTGTTTCAGAGGTCGTGGGAGCGTCATAAGCTGAGATACACTACAGTTCTTTCTGATGGTGACTGCCGCACCGTACCCTGCTTTGAAGGAAGCAGATGTGTATGGTTTTATAAAGGTAACCAAAGAGGAATACGTCCAGAAGAGGATGGGCACGCAACTGCGCAATTTCCCCAAGCAGAGGCCAGCTGGCTCCGAGAGCCTCAGTGGTAGGGGTCGGCTGACTGGTGACCTGGTTAACAAATTGACCTCTTACTATGGCTGGGCCATCAAATCTCACAAAGGGGACGTGCCAGCCATGCACAATGCTGTGATGGCCACATACCACCATGTGACGTCCAACGATGCCGTGTCCAACCACAGCCTGTGCCCTACAGGTCCTGACTCGTGGTGCCGCCAGAACGCTGCCAAGGCCAGGGGTGAACCGGCCCCCAAACACCGCTACAACCTGCCGCCGCATGTCTGTGAGGCCTTGCTTCCAGTGTACGAGCGCTTGGCAGACAAGAAGCTGCTGGAGCGCTGCCAGCGAAGCAAGAATCAGAACAGTAATGAAAGTCTCCACTCTGTGATTTGGTCGCTGGCCCCGAAGGAGCGCCATGCATCACTGCACAGTGTAGAAGCTGCGGTCGCCGAGGCAGTGATGAGGTTTAATGCCGAAAGTCAAGTAACATCATCCAAGATCCTCAAAGAGCTGTGCTTGAACCCCGGCCTACTGAGTAGCAAACGCATGGCTGAAAAAGACCGCCGCCGAACCAGGGACTCTACCCTCAGGCGTGCGTCTGCAGAAAATAAGCAGCGGACGCTCAAGAAGCGGCACCTGGATGCCAGCAGTCAAGGGGACTATGCTTCTGGGGCCTACTAGTCATTTCGCTCCAAAAATGTACAGAATGTTTTACCGTTTACATTAAACATGGCACCGTTGTGTTTTTGCCATTTTCTCAAAATGCATATTTTTGACGTTTAGGAAATTCTTGAGAGGTACATCTCGGCATGCGGTGCAGCTAGAAAGCTTTTGCATTGTCAAGCTGAATGTTTAAACCTTGAAGTAAGGGAAACAGATTTTGCATTTCACGTTTAAATAATTGTTTAAATAACTGGTTAGCAGGCATACTTTAAACCGAGAAATTAGAATTGATGTAAACTTGCATGTGTGATTGCCAGACAAAAAAACTGCTTCCGTCATTTCATACTCCACAACTTCTAGTATCTATTCATGCCATGCTGGTAAATTTTTGTTGACTAGTTTTTTTCTATTGTTCTCAAGAACAATCACGAAAGATTTTTAATTATCTCGGGAACTAATTAGCTTGCATCAAAACTAATTGGATATTTGAAATCAGCTAAAAAAACTGAACAAGCCCATGGAGTTTCATCAAAATTGGTTGGAAAGCACAAAAAAAAGTTTCTAAGACCAGTGTGCCCCCTTAATCTGTGTGCGGCTCCTAGCGTCCTGCCTGAAAGCCGCCATGCCCTTCCAAATAGTTTCCACTTGGTTGTCACCCAGTTTCTGGCAAAATTTGATACAGTAGCCCTCCTCCAGTCGCTCCATCATTTTCTTTGCAATGAAAAACAGATGAGAGCACTGCGCACTACCTCACTCAAACGCTGCGTCTCAATGACGGATGCTATTGACAGGCAGGAAAAAATTCATGCACGAGCACGAAGGTTCAAGTTCGGCTGACGCAAGTTTGCTTGTTTCAAGTATATCGGGTGCTCGAAAAAAAAAAAAAAGGTCGGATACCTTTCTAACATATTTCGTACAATCTGCCATATACGGTACCTGTAGTCCTTGTCGAACACCTTCAAGGCTGCTCAGCAGTTCTGAGAAGACGTAAAGAAGTTTATCAAAAGAGACTTTTTTGTGGTTGACGCCTTGAAGTCTCTTCCAATGATAGAGGACGCCACTGGCTTGCTAAAGACAATATATGCATGAAACTGCTGCGCCAAAACGTTTCACTCTCACTCTTGCCTTAGGACCACGCGAGATGTTTTTAACACCCCAACTCCAGAGCTGACCCATTGCCCACACAGAGAAGCCATGGCTTGCTTTGAGACGTATGTGACATATGAACGTATGTTTATTTTTTCAAGCACCACTTCTACACAGACCGTATGCTCGGAGAGTAGTGTTGTCAATAGTCAATAGCCCCTGCGACCTGATGGTTCTTTAGCTACAGTCATAGTGCAAGGAAAGCACTAACGTCTCAAGATGACTACAGATGGCTATGACTGAGACACTCCTCTCTCAGAGGACAAGTGGTGACAGTGGAAGAGCTCGAAAACCTCACTTCATGCATTACACAACCTTCGAATCGCATGATTGTATGCATTGTAGTAGACGCAAAGTGCTTTGTGAGCATGCAAGCGCCACTTTACATGAAGTATATAGCGTGGGGAGCAAAGAAGAATAAAGGGCTTCTTGAAGTTACAAGCCATACTCATGTCTTTACTCGGCGTCTCTGAACATTCACCAATGCTGTACACGAAGCACAACTTCATGTCTTTTCGCATGTGTTCATGAAAGTCGTAGCACCCTGCATGTGTTAAACATAGATGAAAGCAAACACATTAGATTTGTTATGGGAAAGGCTAAACTGACCCCTAGCCACATCGCACCATATAAAGGTTTGAGTTGTGTGCTGTAATATTTGCAGTTGCAATGGCTGATTTTATCCTACAAGAGTTATTAAGACTTTCAGCTGGACTCTGTTGTATTCTACACAGACAGCAAGGTGGTATTAGAATATATATATTGATTAAGGCCAGGTGGCTTCTTGTGTATGTAGCTAACAGTGTCCAAGGCATTTGAAAGAGCATGGAGCTGGAACAGTGAAAGAGCGCCTGAGCTGACGAAAACCCAGCAAGCAATGTCATGAGAATGGTCGCAGCGACGCAGCTTATTGGCACAAACTGGTTCATGCCACCAGATTTTTTGGGGCATAACACAGATCCCACAAAGGATTTTGTCCTCGTGGATCTTGATCATGAAAAAAACTGAGGACTGGGACCAGCGCATAGTTACCAATGTGCACGTAACAAACATCCAGGATACAATTACTTCACTGGGTTTTCAAGCTGGCAATCACTACATAGCACTGTCGCCAGTCCTCAGCAGGAAAACGAGCCCCAGCTGGAGGCAGGTGGTTTGCAGGTGCTATTGAGGTCCAAGACTGTCACAACTGAAACAGTGCACCAAGGTGCTTTCATTCAAAAGACACACTGTATTCATGAGAAGTCACTTCCTAGTCAAAATGGCTCCCTTCGAAAGCTTGACCCCTTTCTCTGCACATGCGGTTTGTTTCCTGTCAGCGGCTGCTTGTACAAAGGAGACATTCCAGTTGACAGAAGGAACTCTCTGATAATCCCAGGCTGGCACCATGTCTCGACACACCTTGTGCATCACTGTCGTGATTGTGTGCGACACTAAGGTAGACACTTTAATGGGGCGCAATTCGTATGACTAGTTTCTGGGTAATTGGAGGAGACAGGTGCATCTGCTCGGTCATGATGTTGCGTTTTATGCAAGAATCTCAGAGGACGTTTTCAAGAACAGAAAACGGCAGACCTTCCAAAAGACCGGCTGGGGTAGTCGGTCCTTTGGAAGGTCTGCCGGTCATGTCCCAACTGTGAAAATTTTGTCAGAGCTTGCAGAGAACCAAGAATTATTGCCAAGCGCCACGATCGTTCAGATACTGGCAACTTCTTTAGAGAGAGCGGCTGCACTTGGGGAGTTAACTCGCCACATGCTTCTCATATGAGTTAGGAAGCGGATACTTGGCATCACACGCTACATTTTTGGCTCCATGCTCATTCAGAACCAGTACAATCACCTAATGCATGACTGGCTTGCTACCTTCATTACATAAGCGCTCTTCATCACCAATGCCAGGCCCTCAGCCCTCCTATCACATGACCCAAAAGATACCCATATTCTCACTCCAGCAGCTCTTCATACAGAAAAACAATACATCAGTTCACGTAGAAGCGAATGCTAGTAACCTGTACAAGTAGCGCTGGCAACAAGTGAACAGCCTTGCTAACAAGAAACACTGGCACATCACCTTCCTCTCAACTTAGCAGCAATGGCCAAGCCTCACCTACAGAAAGGGGACGTCTTTTTGTTTAGAGGCTAACCAGACCGCCCGCAGTGACTCGCCAGTAGGAGTTGTGACAAAAGTTCGCCCAGTCAAGATGGAATGGTGTGAAAGATAGTGGTCAAGGCAGTCACAAATGAGACTATGAAGACGTTCTCATAGCTATGATCTGCAGTGGTGTTCAACTGGAGCTGACACCTCACATGGCAGCAACGAAAGCTGACACTAGTTCTACACACAGAGTGCACAGCTTATAGAAGCGCTGCCCGCTTTGCCACACTGAACAGTGCCGGGGCTCTGTGTGTGTGTGCATGAGAGTGCCTGTGAGCATTTAGTTTTCTGCGTGGCATCATTGTTGAGCAGCGGGGTGCCTTTGGTTGCTAATGGTTCCGGGAACTCCTCGCCATGTGTGGAGTGTCAGCATGGGTGAAGTCACTGCTCCTCCTCCCCCACCTCCCAGTGCCAGAGTGCGAAGAAGACCTGGAGTTCTCGCTTCAGTTTACCTTTATCTGCCCAAAAATTAGCAACACTTTTTCACGGTAACAAGTGCTCTTTCAACTTGTTTACCTATTGCTGTTTATTCTTATAACCCAGTAACTTGTCAAAAGTTTCGATTTAAAGAAGTTGACTGCATTCAACTTGTTATCTGGCTGACAAGTAGCACAACTTTTCTGATTACATTAGAATATGTCACAATGAGGCAAGCATGATTAATGATGAGTGAAAAATACTGTCTGACTGATTTTTTAGTCTGCGGTCCAATGTTCAAAAAAGTTTCGCTTGGATGTAATTATCAGCTTTATTTTGATAATTACTTTAGCTCTGCGTCTTTTTTACACCACTTCCGAGAAGAATCAGTATCAGTAATGAAAAGGAAGTTAGAAATAGTCTGGGAAATCTAAGCGCCTGGATTCCCTGTGAAAGAACCGGAAGTAGTTGCAAAATACAGTAAAAATATGGGCAGTGTTCACAAAAAAAAAAAAACTTTCTTCTCAACTTCTAAGAGATTAAAATGAAGTTAAAGAAGTGAACTTGAGGCACATCCGACTTGAGATCGAAGAAGCACACTCATAACATCTACACTAAATGCAAGAAAGCGAAGAAGGCCATCACAAGAACTTCAGAATGTACAGTCTCCAATGCCTTGAGAAAAGAAGGCATGCTGTTGAAGGGCCTGTGCTAAACCCACAATATAGCCTTAGGAACGAGAACAAGCCGAACCGTCCAGATGCAAGCTTGAAGGATGCAATGGTCATTCAAGGATATTATATATAGAACGTGAGATTCCACTATGCCTCCTCAAAGCAAGAAACTTTTTTTTTAGATTTTATAACAGCAAACTGCTTGGCAGAAAGTGTTACCTTTGTGACGCATTATTTGTAGATTCTTTTTTTGCAGACAACAGTAAAAAAGCTGTAAATAAAAAAAAAGTGGAAACCACGTGACACAAATGCATCTGAGTGTCGCCCACAGTTCTTGTGGCAAAAACAAATAAAAAAGTATTAAAAACCATACATTTTGCTCGCAGGCCCACGAACAAATTCATGCCTCTGAATCAGCCTCGCGTTATTCTCTGGGAACATGCTGGAGCTTTGATGGCGCCCGGCCACAATTTCTCTGCATAAACTGCAAGCCTGCACAGAAAAATAAGAGAAGAAGGAAGTTTCTCTTTCACTTGATAATAAAACAGAAGGCTTGGCAACTGCCACATAGGATGTTGGAAGAACGGAAAAATTCATACAAAAGAATGCAATATCTTTTAGTGAGAACAGTACAGGGTACTCGCAGTAATCACGAATAATGGCACAAATCAAACATAACAGCATGTCATGTTTAGCAGATAACTCGTACAAGAGTCATTATGCAGTGTATTAGGCAATACCTGCTGCTATATTTGATGCAAGTGAACTGCCTTGTACAATAGATTTGTAGAACAATCTATTCCCTTTCGAATCTACTTAAGCCTATCTGCGGTAGTGGCTGTAATATCTTGTCTTGAACTATCCCTTGGGCTTGACGAGAAAACACACCCTGCAAAAAGCAGACACTATAGCACGCGGCATATTTCAACCAAATCTTGCAGTCGTGTGTGGTAGAGAGCATCCCAAAATGGAGCAAAAATACAAAGGCCTGCGCCCACTTTCTTCAGAGCAATCGGTGCCATATGCTTGACGTCAAACAGCAGATAGGAGGCTATTTGCAACTTTCACGACCTATAGGTGGCGCGACTGTTCATCCAACATGGCAGTCATTGAGATGATCGCCCTGAGAGGAACGGTACCAGAAAGTACACCGTTGGCAAAGAGTGCAATTCTCCGCGTTTCGGTGGCCCTTCGATTTATGTTTTTGAGAAAGTAGAGGAGCACCATCTTAAGGTATGTCACCACCTTTTTGTAAATTTTTTTAAACTTTGACCTTTACAATATTATTTTAAAATGGGCTTATAAAGGATCTTTTTAAATGATGTTCATATGCAGAAAAGGGTGAAAAAAATCAGAATTGGATTTGTTATTGACAAAACATTGCCCAAACTTGGCCTTTACGCAAACAGTCATAACTTGAGAACGGAGCGCCGGAATTATAAAGTTTTTGGCACAAAGGTAGCCAACTCATGGTACTGTGCAATGAACTAGGATCTTTGCCATTCGATTATTGGGAATCAAGTTACAGTAAAAATACCAAGGAAAACAAAAAAAATGGTGTTTTTTTCCTGCAATGCTTTAACTAAAGCATTTTTACATAAAAACTTACCAATCGTTTTTATTGAACCTAGTTCATTGCACAGTTCAGTAATAAAGAAACGAACATACAAAGTTTCATTGAAAAAGATTTATTGGACATGAAGTCACAACTGCTGGCGTAACAAAAAAGTGCAAAAAATCAAGTTTTGAGCAAAACGAGTTTAAAGTTTTTCAATGCTTGTACAACAGGATGATGGCGCCCTACACAGTTAGAATCCACCAGGCACATAGGTAGGGCCCTCCTTAGATGCCATAAGCTCTTTTTTAGCTTTTGTTGCTGCCCGTCTTTTCTTCTGGTGTTGTTTTGCTTTGCCAGTCAACCGACGCTGGGCCTTTCTTACACGGTGCTGGTCCCTAGTGTAGCATTCTACGATAGTGTAGTGGCCAGGTTCGATGCCTGCTTCTTTCAAAATAGCCAGTACACTTCTGTTACCATCATTGAAGTGGCACACAGCATCGTATAAACCAAAAAGTAGGATGGGCAGGCTCACGTGAACGTCTTTGGGAACCCGTTGTGCCAAATCATACCGTTGAAGCACTCGTTGGCGTTTTGGGTTTTCCCGTGCAGGCACTTCTTCAAAAGCTCATCCGTGCAAAGGTCAGCGTACATAGGCTTCACTTTGTTAAGTACCTCATTAGATAGGCCTCCCTTGTGCTTGTAGCATCCACTTCCCAGTGCGTTCCGTCGGTTAAAACCGCACCAACTCCCAGGGCCAAGAGGGCACAGACCATGCCTTGGAGTTTCATCTGTGGAACTGCAATGGAACAGGCTCGCTAATGTGGCTTGCTTCATTGCCTGCAAGTCTCCCACATTTGTTCTGATGGAAATATCATAATAGTTCTGCAGCCTGTCAATTAGAACATCTGTTAATTTTCCTTTCCCTCCAAGTCCGCGAACAGTCTTTTTGAGCTTTCGTAGGCGGCATCCTACACGCTTCTGCACGTGCTCGATACACTCAAGTTCGCGCACACTATTTGGCCCATATATGTCCTTTACGGCCACATGGCTCTTGGAGTTGCCATCTCCATAGAAGTCTACATATTTCAAACCACGACTTCTTTCTGCACGCTCAAACATCCGGTAGAGCCCTACTGCCTCCATACCACCAGCACTACCGGTATAGTTGGCTTGGCACTGAGTATGGTTTGCCTTACACTCCAGAAATTCAGCACTTGTGGGGCTCAACTTGCTTTTCGAATGACATGCCCTGCATTTGCTTGACATGCCTTCTACATCAATAATTTTCCCAGTATCAATCGATATCAAAGACACGCAGCCATTCAATGAGGAATGCCCTCGCCATTGCCACGTACCGTCACCTGACACACCACATTCAGCACTTCGCACAACACAACGCACTTCAGTAGCGCATTCATCATTGATTTAGGTGCAACATTCTCCGCAGCTTTACAAAGCTTTGCAGATATCTTTTGGTAGGCAGAATGCCAAGGCGGCGGCATGTTCACGACTTTCGCAAGTGTCACAGCTCCAGAATACCCCTTGCCTAGCTGACGCATTACGTATACCAGACGCAGGTTGTTCTCAATAGAACTTCCTGTCTTCTTTGATGATTCAAATGAGTGTACATATACGCGTGCACCCCACACAACAGCATATGAGAAGGATATTCCATGCTGGAAGCACTCCTCCAGGCTCAGCGAGGTGTTCTTGCATTCCGGGCAGGTGAGCATTGCAAAAACAGATGAAAGGATCGCCATGTCAATAATCCTATTACCCTGCAGTAAAGGGTCTGGCATCGGCACTTCACAGTTGTCGTCCAAGTTCGCAAGCTTCGCACCACTCCCCGATACATCCCCGTCCACATGGCCGACGGTCGGAGCATTCACAGTGTGTCGATTGCCAATGAACTTTTGTTTCAGCCGTCTTTTTACCCTGAACTTTGCCATACCTGCTTACAAAAACGTTCAGCCTATATTTGTACTACTGCTACTAAAGATATCACGTGTAAAAAATACAAACTACGCAGAATTAACAGCAGCAGCATGAAGCGCAAGCAAAGTAAACAACAGAGACTCTCGTAGCTTCACGCGTCCCCCTTACGGATATTTACTGCAACGTTTGAAAAAACAAAGACTTCTAAGTTGTCTTTAAACAAGTTTATAGTTATCAAACCAATACATAACAGAAAAATTACAACATTTGCCACTGATGTTCGCTAACTTATCAGTTTCTATTAGCACACAACACTAGTTTCGGTTTCGCAACCGTTCACCACATGTTCGAAAATTGGCTATAACTTCGGAACTAAATAAGATAGAAACATAATTCTTTCGGCAAAATATTTTTGAATGATTGGCGATTCTTGGAATATGAAAATTAAAAAATGCGTTTTCAAAGGTGGTGACATACCTTAAGTAAATAAATGCAGTGTAGCACGTTCGGCAAACAAACATGCACAAAATTGTAAATAAGGCAGTCTACGATCTTCACATTGCTAGCTGTACGTAATCGCGTGCAATGCCTGTTGTCATGTCGGAAAAATATTATCATGGGAGCCGACCACATAAAGAACATCCTGGATGACGACACGGGCTGTGCAGGCACCGGATGGCTTGACGTGCTGTGCGTTCGCTGTATGAAAGGATAGTCCAGAAACAGGCGTCGTGACTTTTCCGATATGACGGCAAATCCGGGCATCAATCTCTGAAAGGGCAGCGCCGGTGTCGACAAGGGCTAGCGTCCATGTTCCTACTATAGCGACTTCAATAACGTTGCTGGGAGAAATTCGAGGCCTTGTGCATTTCGCCGGAACCGCAGTTCTCGCCTCCTGAACTGCGCCACTTAGTTTTCCTGGAGCACAGGGCTTTACCGTCGGTGCATAGGGGAAAGGGAGCGGTGGCGAGGAGAAGACGAGCGGCGAGAGGAGGGTGGGGTCCGGGAGGTAGCATCAGATTTGTAGTCGCCTGAGTAACTGCGGCGGGGTTGATGCTGTGCATACGTGACTCATAGTAGACGCACACAGTTGAAGATAGGTGGTGCACGAAAGCGACAGTAACGGGCCACATGGCCAACTAGACCCCAATGAAAACAAATGGGACGGCTGTCTGGAGTGCGCCAAGGGTCCTCGGCTCGTGCGTACTGTACGACTGGGCGAGCGGGCGGCGATACTGGCGGGCGAATAGGCGGACTACGAGGGCTGTAACCTTGCATCACAGGCCTGGAAGCGACTGCGGCTTACGTCAGGGGAGCAGCAGTCGGAGCCTGATGGAGCGAAGGCGAGACCTCTTCGGCGACCTGGTCCCAGATGATGTTTTGGAGAGGGGGCGCCAACGGGGAATTCGACTGGTCGTGAACAAGTTGCATCAGCGAAAGCTTGCGAGCGACCTCTTCACGAACGAAATCCTTAATCTGTAGCAGCAGCGATAAGTTGTCAGGAGCAACAGTCAATCCCAACATTGAAGTCGCCTGTGGATGGCAACGGCGCGTGGCTGTGCGTTGTTTGCGCAGCTCATCAAAACTTTGGCAAAGACTCGCAAGTTCAGACACTGTGGACGGGTTCTTTGCCAGCAGCATTTAAAAGGCGTCGTCTTCAATCCCTTTCAAAATATGCCTGATTTTGTCGGCATTGGCCATTGCGACATCAATGCGGTTACACAGGTCGACAACGTCTTCAATGTAGCTGGTGAATGTTTCACCATTCGCGGCCACGCAACCGTTGCTCGGCTCGAAGCTTGCGAACAGCGGGGCCCCAGAATACTTCGGTCACGTGCGTTTTGAAAGCAAGCCACGTCGAGAAGTCACGTTGGTGGTTTCGATGCCACACGCTGGCCACACCACTCAAATAAAATGGCACGTACCTGAACTTCACAGCGTCATCCCAGCGGTTGATCACGCTTACCCATTCGTATTGGTGAAGATTGGTGGGTTGCGTTGACGCGATGGGCCCGGGCAGACCAATGTGGGCACCAGGACAGCAGGTTGTAGCTGCGGTTAATTTGGTGCTTCATCCGGCATTGCAGGTTGTTGCTGCGGTTGATTTGGTGCTTCATCCGGCATTCCAGAGGCTGGCTTGAGTTTCCGGCTGCGAAGTTCTAGGTTGGCACGAACCCAGCAGCTCCAACACTTGTTACGGGGGTTCACTGAGGTTCACAGCGAACGGGAAGATAGCAGTAGCAGCAGGCAAAGCGTAGCCAGGGAACGAACAGTCGAGCGAGCCTGGCGATGGCAATGTGCTTTTGCAAGTGTCCATCTTCTTCCTCACAATATCAATAATTTAAATTCGAATCGAAGCGAATTCCAATACTGTACTATTCACAGGAATATTCTAAGCATTCGAATATTTGCACAGGTTAGAATATTGCCTGCTGGTCATGACACGATTATTATTCAAATACTGTTGCATAATACTCTCTGCCAAACAGTGGCACATACCCACAGGCGGGTATGTGCCGCAGGTGACTGATGGTAATTGTCTACTCAGGACAGCGAGAACACACACGGGTAATAATATGAAAATAAAAATATTAAAAGAAAAAACAGAGGTGTGTAAACATATCAAACGCCAAGTATTTTATGAACAGTATTTGCTATTTGACTCGCTATGAAATTTTTACTATTCGAACTTCTCGAAGACAAATACAGTCAACATCGAATAAACAGTTTGCCTTTCAAACTGTCTATTAGTGTCAGCCCAGCACACTCTAGAATTGTGGCAAAGCTGCCTATCAGGCTCTTCTGCAGTCCCAACTGTATTGAATCAAGATAACACTGGTCCCAACCTTGAGGTAGGAAAGATAGGGGCCCAATTATTGCTGTTTAAGACCCCAAATTTGGGCAACCCTTGGGTGGTGCCAAATATTGTACATAAATACAATTCGTCCTTTGTATTGCCTCCTTTTTCATCAATTTCGTCACAAGAAACACTTTCAAAATATGCCTCAGGAAGGCTCGGCCTTTCAAACTACTTTGGATGCTTAGGTCCAAACAACGAAACGTTCCTTTCCTCAGTAAGGAAGCCTTCATTTTTGTGAGGTCGCCTTATGTCACTCTGAAAGCTTCCTCACTAAGAAGCCCTCGGTGAAGGCTTCCTTGGCGCTTCCTCAGCTTAAGGTTGCTTTGGGCCTACCTTCGTGCGTCCTTAGGTCTGCTCCTTGCCCTGAACGAGCGCTTCGCCTCACAGCTAGCCCACGTGATGTTTTCGTTTTCAAGGCAACCCTCCCACCCCACCCCTGCGGGGAGACGCGAGCGGCGAACGTGCGTGCACGGTGCCAGGCACGACGGCGCGCAGTGTTGCTAGAATGCACCACGTTTTGCGCTCGACTACGGTGGCTTTTCACATTCAGTAATCGTAGTTGGAAGAAAGCGTACACGCGTCTCTATATTAACACTTCAATTTGGAAGTGATGTGGTGACCCAACTTTTTTTTACAGAATAAACGCTCGTGAGCAAAGCTTATATTCGATAATCTCGAACGCAGGAGCACGGCAACCATTCCTCCCGCGAGGACGAGTTAAGGGAGCTTTCAGAGTACGCTTGCTTCCTCCGTCGGTACTTGGTTGCAAGGAGGCCTCACGTAAGGAGAGGACGCGGTCAAAGGAAAGGAACGTTTCGTTGTTTGGGCCCTAGTATCACCTGTAGGCACTTTGCAAACAGGGAGGCAGGCTTCCAAAACAAAACTGCCTATTAGCAAAAAGGCAAAGTGAGATCGGATCAACATACATGACTCCTCGGTCATTATAAGAATGTACTTAGGAATCATGTCCAACTTTTTCTTGAAATTCCATTTCAAGGTATTTGAAAAATATTTTAAAACATTGTATTGCATTGGCACACATGCTTCACTACTGAAATTCACTTTGCACTTTGGATTTTGCTATTCACATAGCTAAAAAAAAAGCATGTGCTTTCAATGCTAAGATACTAAGGAATAAAACAAAGTTGTAAATAACTTTTGCCAACAAACCTCTGCACTTGTAGAACGTCGATCCTTTTAAAGAAACATCCAAATGCCTCTCGATGTAGTACCTTTTGTAGACAACCTTCAAAGCATAGTTCGCAACTGCAACTGTTCGTCACCAGCCAATGAAAAACGTTTGGATATGTCAGGTTCTCGCCCTCAGACAATCTGTGCCTCATTCAAAGCCTCTCCCTCGACAACACTTGTGCAATGAAGACTCCACGAAGATGCTCGTGCAATGAAGACTCCACGAAGACGCCCAAATGCTGCAATCAGCATATGTTGCTCATCGCTGGACAATCGTCGATGGCAGCACAAATGCACACAGGGACTTCATGTAAACCCAGGCAACACTCGGCTTCACATCGACACTGCAGTGGCTCGGAGTTGAGAGTATGTTGAAGTGAACAGATGCACTCTCGCCTTCAATGTGTACTCAAGAGCAGGTTCATTATCGCTGTGTGCCATACTTCTTCAGAACTGGCCATCAGAGGATCGCCAACCAGTTGCGTACACTGCTCGTGCACAGACATAAACAGAACGAAGGCCATCCCATTCTGAACACTTAAAAATTCACCTCCTCCAGCATCACTTCAAGATCGAGTGCACCCAAAAAACAACTGACTACCGCACAGGCACTTTCATGCTACCTAATGCTCTCTACCCACCAGCAACTGTTGTCCAAAAGGTAGAGCTGTATGTCCAACACGCATTCTGTGCTATCCCCCCACGTGTGTAAGAATTTCGCAGGACTTTGCTTTAGGAACTTCATTTGCAAGTCAATGACTTCCGTGCTCATGAAGATGCAGAGACTGCGATCAAAAGTGTCCTCAGAAGGAGCGTCTGCCAGTGAGCATGGCTCAGTTTTGCGCTTCTCTTGCTGAAGGCCTTCTTAGCAGGCGATGCCTACTGATACCCGCTTCTATGCGGAAGCACACCGTGTGCCTTATTCCTGATGGGCACTAGGGGGTGAAGAATAGCCGCTGTCACTTTCTCCTCTTCAACAAATCCTGCACAAAATAAAAAAGGAGTAGAACCGAGCTTCAGTTTTTTGCAGCAGCTTTGGGAACAGAAATTATGCGGTTTTGGAGCAGCTTTGGAGCAGTGAAAAGCGAGTTTCGGAGCAGCTCTGGAGCAACAAAAGGTGAGTTTTGGAGCAGATTCCTTGGACCACAACACTGTTAATTCAAATTTATGCTTTCTGGTTAACACATAACATTTCATTGGGTTTCACTAGGCGCTGATCAAGCTACCAGACTTACTCGAAATTCATATATATTAAAGCTTACATCAAAGGTGAAAGTGCAGCAATTCAAAGAAAAAACATGAACAGCGTTCCGGACAGCTACTAGAACTCAAAGGAAGAAAAAATTAGTGTTAAAATGTTGCAATGTACAAAATGTGATTAAAACACCACATACAACAGGAACAGAAACTCAAGACTAGACATGAGCTACTATGTATTAAAACTCGTCTTCATACTAAAGCCATGGGGCTCTATAAAATTAAATGTAAAAGACTTATCTTCTGGTCATTGAAATGCCACTACCGACATGAGAACCACGGGTAAATTTAGATGCACTCGACGCGCCATTGCTAGGCAATTAAATGAACATTTTTTATTACGATAGGAATTATATGGACACTCAATGGGTTCTCGCCGTCGCCACCACGCTTCGCACTACAAGCTGGTACCATTCCCCGCACATTGTACGTTTGACCCACACTTTAAATTGCACAAGCTGGAGTGATGGGCGCTGCTCAAGCCGAGATTAATGGAGACAGCCAATCTTTGTCGCTCAGAAGGCACACGCTTTAGCATCCCACCGCGTATTGGAACTGCCGTCGAATACTCAAGCAGGAAGGAGACACAGCACCCATCTTGAACGAGCATGAAAAGAAGCTGGGGAAAAAAGGGTCGCTCAAGCAGCAGCCGTGAGCTTTGATTCTAATGAAGAGTGAGGTTACGATAGCTGGCGCACGCAATGTCAGCAAGCATTATCGCACATTGACTCGTACACCGTGTTATGTGGTGCGGTCTTAACAGGAATGAATTGCGTGATAAGAGCATTTCTCCTTGAAGTGGACGTACTTATTCTAATACACCAGCATTTTGTATAGTTGTAAGGGTCGTGATGTCAGATTAAAAAGAGTTAGCTGTCAGCCTTCGTATAACCATGGGGTCGTGAAGTGGACGAAGGCAGCAGTCGCTGTTTTTATGAGTGAACTTTTTATTTGGGCTAACCTGTGCCAGTAAAATGAAACGTCACTCTACAAGCTATACATGCTGCAGACTGATATCACCGACATAGAGCGTCGCCGTCGATAATCTGCCACCAAATAAAGTGCGGCAGCATTTATACATGTGTTATCGAAAATTCCAGCATTATTGCTAGCCGCCATGTAAGTTCCAGAACAAGCTGTAGTGTACCCATCGTGCGCGTAATCTCATCGGACAATTCTAAGATTATCTAGAAAGTCTCAAGTCATTCGGGCGCGGTTTGCGCAAGGCAGTGTTACACGCGTAATGGTTAGAAAGGAGTGTGTGCGGCATCACCATTACAACATTACAAATTGTTGCTGTTGCAGTCATCAGTGAGACTGATTTTTAATTTTTCTTTTAGTTTATATGGCCCACTGTCGCCGAGCAACCACCAAGCACAGCACGCGCTCGGTGGTTGTCTCGGCATTAGTACGGCGAATATTTTTCATAGCCTGTAAAACACTTTCGCTGTTAAAACATACATAGAGTCGCATAGTGAGGTACGCACACAAATGCCACCTTAACAAGAATCATGAATTGCTTTCACGTGGTGCAAGGCTCATGCATTATCCGAAATACGATGCTTGATATGAATGCGGAATTTTTTATAGACATGATTACGCTCTTTGTGTAGCACACACGTGAACTCAGTGAATGATGGAGCTCTCAACTAAATTTGAAGTTGCATGTGCAAATTTCCGTTTAGGCGCCGCTTGGCGCAGCACATCAGATTGGCGCAGCATGGGACAATCGGCGCAGCACTTCTATTCCTGGAGCTGCACTCACATATCCAAGGGAAAAGAAAGCTCACAAAAGAAAACGGTGGTAGCTGTTGCAGTTATTCACCAGTTAAACAGTGCATTTCACACCATTCAGAAGAGCTAGACAGAAGTGGCAGGTGCATACGTGCTACAATTGCTACACGAGCGCAGAGTGGGACGTTGTCACTAAGGCATACCATTACCAGGTTTTCTTAGCCGATGACAGAAAAAGCACTTGCAACGATTTTCACTGAAGCCAAGTCTAGAGTTCGCTACTGTATGGTGTTGGTTAGTGGCGCCCCCATCTAACAGTGAAGGGTTTGTGTGAAGTTGGATCGAGGACCATTGTTGCTTTGGTTGAGCAGCAGCTGACTGTGTTGCTGCGCTGCGGACTCCTCTGGAACTAGGGCTATGGCTTGGTTGCCATCTACGAGAACTAACAATACTTCAGTATGATTCAGTATGAAGCTGTAAGCCTTGGTTAAAGTTGAGACCTGTTGTCTTTGTGCCTCACTTATGATTATCAGGAAAAAGTGATGAAAAATTATTTAGACACAAATTCTAACCTCTAATGCGCGACACCGCGTCCAGTCATCAATCAAGTCAATACTAAAGTCAAAGTACAAATCTCCGCAACGACGCCTACAGAGACGTAGACACTACCAGGGAATGACCACATATACCCATATAGTGAATGGGGGGGGGGGGGGGGTATCGTCACTGTAGCTCAGTAGATAGACCATCGGACACGTTATTCGAAGGTCCCAGCTTCAGATCCTGCTAGCGGCAAGTTATCTGTTCACCCACTTTTTTTGTTCACATTTACATTACAATTATTGCTAACAGCAGCTATACATTGGTTGGCATTGTCTGTTAGTCCTGATAAATATTCTGCATAGCAAACACTAGCCCTTATAATTTCCACTTTTTTTTTCATCCATAGCAAAGGTCTCGTTCTGGCAGACTTGATACCTTCAGGTGGTATGGGAGGAAATATTGGTCAGCTGCCATCTCGTAATACAGTCGACGACCGATTCCCTGGATGCCCAAAATTCCGGACATGGCCAAGCCCGATTTCCTGGACTCATTCCCGACACCATTATGTTCCTCATAAAGTCAATGTATTGAAATGTCCGAAATTCTGGACACTTAAACCCTTTGCCATCCGATTTTCCAGACTTTTCACCGCTAGCCGCGGACTACAAATCGCCACCAAACGCCACCAATTTCATTGTATTAGCCTAACACTTTACTCGGCATTGCAGGTGTGGCCAAGTGCGGCCAGCAGCACCGCGCCTACAGCCCCGTGGCTGCCGCACTCTTGAAACCGCACTTTGCTACAACCTAGCGCATACCAATCTGTTGCCAGCCATAGCCCAGTCAAACCACTGTGTTCGTTCACGTGTTTTTCTGTCAGCTATACGGTAGATTGTGTGCTGCAGCGTGGTATCTTCAGCGTTCACGTTTCCCGAGCGTTCGCATTTGCCTTGAGTTTTTAGCGGTTTGGTGCTGCCTTTTTTCAAGCGAATTCGCCGTTAAAAGCGACCGCACCAACTGCTCTTTCATCTTTGGTCACGTCTTCAAAGCGCACAAATCTACCTCATAAGATTACAATGAAAAAGAAAGCCGCCATCATCAAACAAATTCAAAACAGCCAAGTCACAGGCAGAGGTGGGTAAGGAGTGCAGAATTTCTAAGCAAACTGTTTCGGACTTTATGCAGAACAAGGCAAAGATTTTGGAACTGAGTGCCAAGTCAACCAGGGCTGCAAAGAAGAATCCAGGTCAGGGTGTTTACCCGAAGCTCGAGGAAGTGCTCCTTGTGTGGCTCAATATCACAATCGGCAAGAAAATCCCGGTGTCACGTGACATCCTGAAGCAAACGGCGGAGGTTTTTGGGCGCCAGACGAACGAGAAGGATTTCAAGTTCAGTGATGGATGGCTTTGCAATTGAGGGAGTCACAATGACTTGAAATTCAAGATCTGTAGGGAAAGCGGTACCGTCAACGATTCCGTAGTCTCCAAATATCGGAATGGAAGGCTGCGGTTCTTGCTCCAGTAGTTTTTATCAGACTTTATTTTCAACTGCCACGCAACAGGACTGTTTTAGAAGCTCCTGTCAAAGAAAATGCTTGCATTTGCTGGTGACGCCTGCTACGGCGGAAACAAGAGCAAGAAGTGGCTCCCTGTCTTCGTTCGCAGGAACATGTCAGGCAGCGAGAAGCTTCCGTAGCTTGCGATAGGGAAGTTGGAGCATCAAAGATGTTTCAAGAAGGCAGCAACTCTGCCTGTTCTCTACGAAGCCAACAAGAAGGCAGGGTGACCCAGCAGCTATTCCAAGCGTATGCCCGCAAGCTGGACAGAAGGTTCGAGCAGTAACACCCAAAAGTGCTGCTTTTTGTGAATAAAAAAGTTGTCAACTAAAAATAGTCACTCCTCAGTTGCCACTTCATTGGATGCGACACTGCCTCTGCGCACAACTGCGCGTGGTCACATCAACAACCTAAAGGCTATAAAGATTGAATTTATGCCACCAAGCACCACATCAATCCTGCAGCCGATGGACCAAGGCATGATTTGCAACTTGAAGCATTTTTATAAATCACGCATGCTCAGCTGCTTGTTGCTGTGCTCCGACAGTGGGAAAAGCTACGCTGTTGACCTCAGGTCTGAGCATGACATGCTTGCAGACTCATAAAAGGCGGTTACGTAAGAGACTCTTCGTAACTGTTTTCGCCATGCAGGCTTCACATTCTACGCTCGGTGCTAAGAAAGCTGTCTCACCTAAAAAAGACAGCGTGTGCGATGAACTTCTGTTTGGGGACATTGCCTTCGATGATCTGCATGCTGCTGGCGTTTCAATTCTAGCCGGCATAACCTTTGAGGGCTTCGCCGACACTCAGTAGGACTTCGAACTGAGTGGGGGATTGACGGCTGACGAAATCATTTGTCAAGTAACGGGGGGTTCTGACGACTCTGACACCGAGTTTGAAGAGGCAGCACCTACACAGCCAACGAGCTCGGAGTGGACGCTAGCACTGATGACGCTGTCATCGTTGTACAGTGGCAGCAAGACGTTAACCGAAATCGAGGCAGACATGATTGCGGGCCAGCAGATTGCCCTGCAAAAGATAATCAGAAACGTTTTGGGGGCCAAAGTGTTGACCAATGAGATTACGCGGGCCACATCGAGTTATTTTCACATATCTTTTTTTAACACAAATGGCATTTTTCAAAGCCACCTAAACAACTCATTCGCTGGATTGCAATGAAAATCTTGTACCCCTACCATTGCCTTCTCTGTCAGCGAAAAATACCTGTGAAAAAATAGGCAGATACCACGTACAGAAGGAATCTATGATATGCGAAGAACAAATGAGAAATGTTGATATGTCACTTTAATATCAGCACAACGTTACAAGAAGGAGGTAAATAATGCCGTACATGACTTCGGTGTCATAATTGTGATGTTTGAATGTGTTATTGACCTTTGTCATCTATTCACGTCACGCGATACCAAATTTAGTATATTTGGAGCTAGCAAAACGGTCGCGAGCACGCTATGAGCGTGGTATGTTGTCATGTTCTTACATGACACGCGTGTCAGGATAATTATGTTTGAGCCAGTCTTATATTTCGTCATCCATTGAGGTCACGTAACGCCGAATTCGGTATATGTGGAGCTAGCAAAACGGCCGCAAGCATATCATGAAGGGCCAGACATACTCCAATGTAGCGTTCATGCACGTGAACGCTGAGCACAGCGACGCAATGTTAGCAGAACTCAAGCACTCTATAGTCTGACGCTAGGCGCGACCAGCGTCCGTCGGCGCTTCCCGACGACAAATGGCGCGAAATGCGACATGCTCCATCTCGCGCCAATGCGCTTTCTTTTTTTGTGACGGGGGGATGCTGAATGCGCTGAAACGTGCATGGGTCAAATAAATGCAATGCCGCGTGCGCCTGCGAGTATATGGCAGGACCGGCGCCTGGCGTGGCAATGCCGTCGTGACAATGCCGTCGTGACGCGACGAATTGAACGCCGGCAAGAACGCGCACTGCGTCACGCCGAAATGTATTGGCGCCTTGACTGTGGCATGTACTCGTGTTTTCACATGACGCGCATCTCATGATTATCATCTTTGCACAAGTCACATACCGTCGTCATCCATTGGGGTCACATGATACCAAATTTGGCATATGTGAAGCTAGCGAAACGACTGCGAGCGCATTATCAATGTGGCATGCAGTCATGTTGCTACATGACACGCATGTCGTGATTATCCTGTTTACATGAGTCATTTACCTATGTCGTCCGTTCGCATCACGTAATACCGAGTTTGGTAGTTGTGCAGCTAGCGAACTGGCCGCGAGCGCATCATGAACGTAGCACGTAATCATGTTGTTACATGACACGCATCTCATGTTTATCATGTTTCCACCAGTATCATACCTTCGTCATCTGTTCCCGTCCCGTAATACCAAATTTGGTTTAAGTGATTCTAGCGAAGCGGCTCCCAGCGCGTCATGAGCGTGGCATGTAGTCATGTTGTTACATGACACGCATCTCATGATTATCATGTTTGCATCAGTGACATACCTTCGTCATCCATTTACGAAATGTAATACCAAATTTGGTATATGTGACCCTATCGAAACGGCCATGAGCGCATCATGAGCGTGGCATGTAGTCATGTTGTTACATGACCTGCATGTCATGATTTTCTTGTTAGGGTCTGTCACTTGTGTTCCCCATGCAATCATGCCATACCATACCGCGGGCGAGCGGGCTGGCGGGCAGTCTGGCGGGCAGGCAGGCAGGCAGAAAAACAGACAGAGAGACAGATGCAGACAGAGAGACAGATGCAAACAGATGCAGACAGCGAGACAGATAGTCAGATGCAGACAGAGAGACAGATAGACAGATGCAGACAGAGAGACAGATAGACAGATGCAGACAGATAGACAGATAGACAGATGCAGACAGATAGACAGATGCAGACAGACAGATGCAGACAGATGCAGACAGGGAGACAGATGCAGACAGATAGACAGATGCAGACAGGGAGACAGATGCAGACAGGGAGACAGATGCAGACAGACAGATGCAGACAGACAGATGCAGACAGACAGATGCAGACAGACAGATGCAGACAGACAGATGCAGACAGACAGACAGATGCAGACAGACAGACAGATGCAGACAGACAGACAGATGCAGACAGATACAGACAGATACAGACAGACAGACACAGACAGACAGACAGACAGACAGACAGACAGACAGACAGACAGACAGACAGACAGACAGACAGACAGACAGACAGACAGACAGACAGATACGCTCAAAGTCGCCGAAGTTCGCTAAGAAATGCTTCGCATTTAAAAGGTGCACTTTTTTGTGCATTCGTTTTCCCGGACTGCCACATTTTTTGGATGTCCTCGCAATCCTTTGAGGGTCGGGCAAATCAGTCGTCTACTGTAAGATCTTAAGCTACCTGATGCAAACAGGCAGAAAGAAAAAAATTGGCCCCGTATCTGCATTAAATCTGCAAATGTCGTCGAAAGAAAATAGTCTTGCGTGTGAAGAGAGTGAACAAGACATTTATTTTATGTTCCGCGTAAGAAAATCGCGTGGACGGTATTCTGGAGGCACTGCGTTAGAATGCCTCGAGCGTGCAGCGGAGGCGAACGAGCGCATCAAAGTACGTCACACGTGAGATAAAAGCGCCATCTGGCAGTTGTCTTAGAAAACAAAACGCGTGGCTTTGAAATAGGTGTGTGCGCCCAACTCAGAGGTTATGAGGTGTAGAACGCAAGGCAACGGGTAGATGCAACCACAATTTCGTTTTAGCAAAGCGCTGGCAATAATCACCTTTCCGTGGAAGCGTTGCATGGTCAGTGCAGCGTGATAAGCGCTACGGTCTTTAAAATTACTTATGTATGCCTTTTCTAGTAAGAGACGCACATGCAGAATGTATACGTGTTGTTATGGGACCCCAGACATGCGCAATAATTGCTTTTTAATGGACAATTGCACAAGCATGAACGGTCAATCTTGAGCAACATAGGTGGGCGCTGCGGACGGGGTCGGCAGTTTCAAGTACCCGATGTCGTTAAGAGTGGATAAACAGACAAATGTACAGACATACAGACAGGCAGGCAGACAGGCCAAAATTTTTGCATCAAAGGTCCTTAAGAAAGACTATCATATTTAAAAGAACCGTAGCACATCCACGAAGTGAATGATGATTGATGGTGCAAAGCTTCACAGGCTCGCAGCTCAGTCGTCCATCCGTGTGTCAGTCCACTCTCCTATCAATCTAAACCACATGCAATGTGCGCGTGTAGTTGAGATTGCTTCAGCCACCTAGTGATCACTTCATGTACTGCAACAGTGCAGTGTCATTTAATAAACATTGTGAAAGTAAGAGGTGGCTACAATAATGCAGTACGGAGGAGAACTGAGCCACAGTGCAAGAAGCTTCTACATTCGCAGTCATCAACTACTAGTGGCAATAACCCTACTGGGTATAAGTCTACACACACACCCCATAATGTGGACTAGAGAGCATTACTGCCCCTGTAGCTCGCTAGCTATTAAAGCATCCAACCCATTATTCAAAAACCGCAGGCTGGTTGCCTGCCCATGGCAAGTTATCTTTTCGTAACTTGTCTTCCTTCCCATTTGCATTACATATACTACGTCCTCTATACTTTCCTTGCTATCACTGCCTCTTAGTTCTCAATATTGGTGTGTCTAACAAAGAAAATAAAGCCTTGAATTTTACCAATGTACATGGTATGCAATTTAAATATTATTACACTTAGCTCGTGCCAAGGGTAAGGAAAACCTATTTTTTACGTACCAGTTTGTCAATGCTGAAAATTAAAAATGAAAAATTTTGCAACATCAAAAAACTAGTGCACATGAAAGTTGCCCACATTTTTTTCCTCAGAGAAAAATCGCAGAAGTTAGCAAAAAAGAAAACACTCACTCTTTTGCAAGCAGAGTCAAGTTGTCAATATCTTTGCCATAAGAATATGTTCCGTCTAATCAGAGGGTAGGCTCAAGTGAGGACATACAGGACTTTCGACGTCATCCGACTCATATTTCGAAGCTGATAAGGCATTTCTGAAAGGAAAGAAAAAGAATGTTTCTTTTTCATTTCAACTAAATGAAAGGCTTCGTAGAGAAGAACTCCACTCCAATCACAACCACACATCGTATCCAGGCTAAAATTTGCCTTTGATGGA
Organism: Rhipicephalus microplus; assembly: GCF_043290135.1. Taxonomy (NCBI): domain Eukaryota; kingdom Metazoa; phylum Arthropoda; class Arachnida; order Ixodida; family Ixodidae; genus Rhipicephalus; species Rhipicephalus microplus. The sequence continues at coordinate 5,253,853 of NW_027464590.1, read as the reverse complement.
ATAAACTAAAGAAGGTTCGCTATGGTACAAGGCAGGCAGGTCAAGACTAACTCCTAACAGCACTGAACCGCTAGAAACAAAGCACGCTTTAATGGTCCAGAGTTTATAGTGAGCATATAATAATGTGTCACACATATGCCGAGGAATTACATAAAGTGTTAAGACAAGTGAATTAGTCATGACTATTGCACCCTTCATAATAAGGCAGCGATAACAGACAATAATTCAATTTACAGGAACATGTCACAATTTGAAGGAAGCAACAATCTAGCAATCATGCACCCACATCCAACGGATCCTCAAAAACCTTTGTTTCACATTGCCTCACATTGTTTCACTAGCTAAAGTACATCAGAGATATATGATGAAACAAGCGCCAATAAGTACAAAGACGCAAAAAGGACACAGGATGAGCGCTTTTTGTGGGCGTAAATTCATCATGAACTTACCAACATGCCCAAGTGGCAGTCATTCTAGATACAACTGGATGAACCAGAAAAGTTTTGACAAGTGCCAGTACAGTCAACATCCGATTTCATGGACGCTCGAAATTCTGGACATGCTTGACTTCTTGGACGCATCTGTGGCACCGTCAAGTTCCCCATAAAGTCAGTGTATTTGTCCGAAATTTTGGGTGTTTATAGCTTTTGCCATCTGATTTTCTGGACTTTTTATTGCTAATCGCAGAGTCGCAGTCACTATCGATGCGACCATTTTGGTTTTCGTACTCTCGAAACCGAAAATGCCGCAATCCAGCGTACGCCAATACGTTGCAAGCCGTAGGTTAGTCAAACCTGTGGCCACAGCCACATGGTCAGCATGGTGCTGTGCCTGTGCTCCGAGTGGGAAAAGCTATGCTGTTGAGCTATGGTCTTCTGTAGGCATGTGTGCGGACTCATGGAAGGCTATTATGCATAGAAGGCCGTTACGCAATAGACCTTCTTTAACTGTTTTCACATGAAATACTTGACGCCTATACGGCTGTCTCACATGGAGTAGACAATGTGTGTGAAGAACTTCAACCAGCAGACGTTGCCTTCGACCTACTACATGCTGCCGGTGTTTCTATTCCAGCCAGGATAACCCTAAAGGGCTTTGCCAACGCTGACAAAGACCTCGAGCTGTGTGCGAATTGACCAATAACTAAGCCATTCATCAAGTTATGCAGGAGTCTGACAACCCTGCCATCGGGATCGAAGAGGCACTGTCTACACAGCCAACAAGCTTGGAGTTTCGAGTAATGACACCAAGTACAGGGACAGCACGACTTTAGCTGAAATTGAGGCAGACATCATCGCGGGCAAGTGGAATGCCGTGCAAACAAAAATAAGCTACTTTTTTTCGCCTAAGAGATTACTAATGCAGTGATGCGGCCACATAAAATTTTTTTCTTTCTTACATTATACATATAGTTCTGAAATATTTGTATAATGGAAGAAAGAAGTATAAACGATTCTTTTCAGAGCCACCTAAACGATGCATTTGCTGAATTGCAATGAGAATCCTGTACTTCTGCCATGACCGCCTCTGCCAGCAAAACATACCCATTAAAAAAGTGTTTATACTTGCATTCGTTTTTGCGAACTGCCTGATTTTTTTCACGTTCTCGCGATCTTTTGAGGGTCCGGGAAATCGGACATCCACTGTATTATCCTAATTTTCATTGTTATGATGAGGAGAACAAAAGGCTGGAAGGTGCATCATTGACAAAGCTAAGAAAACTGCATAAAGCTGAAGAATATAGTGGTGTGTAAATTGCTTATGGTCCGCCTTCCAAGGCTCTGAACCCAAGTTAACTAAGGCAAAAAAGTGCTGCGCTTGCTCTGAAGATATTTAACCCCTTCTTGTCGTCAGCTTTGATAACTGAAGATGAAACTTTGCATTTGGTCTTTGGCAATGAAACAGCAAATTTCACTGACTTTAATTGTAAATTAGTCGATCAATGTGAATGTGATAACTCCTAGCACAGGCTGCAGGCTGAAAAATGAGTGGCGAGAGCCAGAGTGCAATAATATCAGCTGCAATGTCTGAACGAGTTTGTTAGCTGGCTTCTTTACTGGAGGGACCAAAATGCGCAAACAGGTGCTCTCACAAAGACACCCACATAGTTTTATGGCAATACTACGTATGTCCTGATTGAAGCGCCTCGATACTCCTCGCAAGAACTCGACTTTGGATGCATCCTCTCAAGTGGCATTCTAATCGACTCACTAGAGGCTCGCTTTAGAAGATACAGGTGAGTGGGTGATTGACACGATTTATCATGTTGATAACTCAAGTGTTCGAAGTTTAGGCTAAGATACGCCTACAAAATGCGTCCAATCCTCAGGAGACACTCGAGGGCAAATGCTGAATTGAACAAGCTACGACAGGACACGGCTGCGCTGGTTTCAAGCAACAACAATGATTATTGATATTGTTACGGGAGGGCACACAGAGAAACGAGGTTACAGCTAAGATATATTTGCACGACGCCAAGCCTAAGCCAAGATGACAAGGCAGAGCGTGCCCCACATCCCAGAATCATGTCGTCTTTCTCACTGTGTCTTGATTCTTCAGTGTGATGTAGTCTTGTAACATGACCCCCGGATGCAGAAGCACCGTCTCGGTGCTTTCTATGATATTTCGGAGTGGTAGAGCTTAAGTCGGGAGCCATGAATAAATTCTGTAGACATTAGAGATGACGACTTCAGCGGGGCTATCTCATAGGTAACGTCGGTCACCTGGCGCAAGACGCGGTAGGGTCCCGAGTACTGGGAAAGCAGCTTCTCAGAGAGACCAACATGCCGAGTCGGTGTCCACAGCAATTCAAGGGAACCCGGGGCAAAGGAGACGTCACGATGATGTGTGTCGTAACGTTCCTTCTATTGCACTTGCGATGCTAAGAGGCGCTTCAGAGCAACTTCTCGTGCTTTGTGAGCTCTGGTGATAGTGTCACGGGCGTATTCAGTCGGCGAATCGACAGCTGTAAGAAAAATGGTGTCGAAAGGTGGAGTTGGGTCGCAACCACATAAGAGATAGAATGGTGAAAACCCAGCCGTATCGTGGCGCGAGGAATTGTATGCAAATGTGATAAATGGCAATGCAACGTCCCAGTCTAGGTGGTCAGAGGAGACGTACATGGAGAGCATGTCAGTTAAAGTCCGGTTGAATAGTTCAGTAAGCCCATTAGTTTGTGGATGGTAGGCCGTCGTAAATTAATGTTTCGTTTCGCAAGAGCGAAGCAGGTCGTCAATAACTCGGGAGAGGAAATAGCGTCCACGATCTGTGAGGAGTTGGCATGGAGCACAATGATGGAGGATGACATCCTACAGAAGAAAATCAGGCACATTTGTGGCACAGCTGGTTGGCAAAGCTTGCGTGATGGCGTACCAGGTTGTATGATTTGTAGCGACAGCTATCCATTTGTTTCCGGAGGTAGACTGATGGAACGGGCCTAGGAGATCAAGACCAACTCGAAAGAAGGGGTCAGTAAGAATATTAAGTGGCTGGAGGAGTCCGGCAGGACTCATAGGGTTTTTTTTTTTTTTTTCGATGTTGGCACTGGTCGCATGGGACGACGTAGCGGTGCACGGAGCAATGAAGCCTGTGCCAGTAAAATCGACGCTGCACGTGGTCGTAAGTCCGAGAGAGACCAAGGTGACCGGCGGTGGGGGCGTCATGGAGCTGGGCGATAACACTCGAACGTAGGTGGGAAGGCACCACAAGGAGCAGTTTGCGCCCATTTATGTTGACATTGTAGCGGTACAAGGTGCCCTCTTTAAATACAAACAGTCGAGTAGACGGATGGGGCGTTGGAGAGTTCAGTTTCTCAATAATATCACACAAGACGGGATCTCGGCGCTGTTCATCATGGATGTTGCTCAAAGCAGAGAGAGAGAGCACACATGGCGGCGCTTCATCTAAAGTCTCAGGAGGGTCCACTGGATGGTGGGACAAGCAGTCAGCGTCATGGTGAAAACGGCCAGATTGGTAAGACACTGAGTAGTCATATTCTTGGAGCCGTAGTGCCCAGCGACCAAGATGCCCAGTGGGGTCCTTTAACGACGAGAGCCAGCAGAGGGCGTGGTGATCAGTTGTGACAGCAGCCAGGTGCAGGTTTCAGAAGGAATGTCTGAACAGGTCATCATCGCCGGTGACTCAAATTTAGTCCGATGCGCAGCGGCAATCAAAGAAAGGGTGAAAGGCGACAAGAGAGTTGCGGTAGGGACGTTCCCAGGACAAACGCTGGGGACAGTAATGAGTCAAGCGGGTGAACAACTCGCAGCTAAAGCTAACAATCGTAACCTCGTAATTGCGGGGGGGGTTAAATGACGTCCTGAAAAAAGAATCGTCAGGACTAGCGACGACCTTGGCGAAAGGGGTGGATGACATGCGCACCGTGTCCCCCCAGGTGCAAATTGTAGTATGCACAGTACCGGAAGTACCAGTACGCAACGTCAACCTGCAAAGAGCGGTTGTCGACGCAAACATAGAGATATGGCGAATTAGTCGAGAGAAGGGTTTCGAGGTAGTGGATTTAAACAGGGAAGTGCACAGGTGGGGTGGATTCCAAAGAGACAAGATTCATTTCGATAAGAGGCTTGGACACGAGGTGGGCTGGCGACTGGAAGGACGCGCAGTAGCTTTTTTGGGGGGCTCACGGGCCCTTCGGAGTCCGGGGTAGCTCGTAACAGGGAAAACAACCAGGAGGACGCTTTGACAGGTAGAATTGCGAAAAACCAGAAAAAAGGTAAAAGAAAAAGGAAAAAGGCGCGTGTTGCAATTAGTTACATAAACATGCAGGGTGGCAGAAAGAAGGCAAAATGGTTAGAGATTGAGGAGCAGTTAAACAAAGAACAGATAGGCGTGTATGCGGTTACAGAAACACACCTTAGAGACTTGGAAGAGCCACCACACATTAAAAATTATGTTTGGGAAGGGTGTAACAGGACCATATCGGAAAGGAAAGGTGGGGGTGTAGGAATGCTAATTCACCGCGGAGCCAAATGGGTTAGAGTGAAACAGACGTGTTCAGAGCACCTCTGGGTTCTGGGCACAGTAGGTGGAAAGGAAACGTGGCTAGGGGTAGCCTACTTGTGGACGGGGAATAACTGCAGAGAAAAGAATCAGGAGATAGTGGATTGCATGAGTGCGGATATTAAGGAATTTGGTAATGGGGCCGAAATCATCCTTCTAGGGGACATGAATGCCCACATACATGACCTTGACGGATATTCAGACACCAATGGGAAGTTATTACTAGATCTTTGCGAGCAACATAGTCTGGAGATAGTTAACACGGGGCCTAAATGTGACGGCCAGATCACATGGGAAGTCGGAAACAAGCAATCAAGTATTGATTATTGTCTCATGACTGAAGGAATTTACCACAAACTGACAGAAATGAGGATAGACGAGGAAGGCATTAACAGCTTGGGTAGTGATCATAAACGAATAACATTACAAATGGGATACGAAACTGAAAATATGAGCATGGAATCAAAGTCTGGCAGCTCGTATTTAAATGACAAATAATAAATATAGCCGCAAGAGTCGAGGAAGAAGTAGGCGAAATACCAGGCAAGGACTGGGAGTATAGTGAGCTGTTACATCTAATGACGAAGGAGATAGGGAAAGAGAAGAAAACTGTTTGCTGGAAAGGAAAAAGGAAGCCAAAAAGTTGGTGGAACAAGGAAATCCGGGAGGCGATCGAGAAGCGACGCGAAGCATCACGGGAGCATAGAAAGGCAAAAAAGGAGAAGCGGCCGCAGGACGAAGTAAAAAAAATATGGGAAATATATTTAGAAAAAAAATCCCATGTACAGAAATTGGTAGAGGCAAAAATTAAAGGTGAAAGTGAACGCTGGACGACAGAGATACACGAAAAAAAGGAGGCCGCGCCTAGGATTTTTTGGAGCCACATAAAGGCGCTAGGTAGGAAGTCTGTCACAATGCAACAACATATTCTAGATGAAGGAGGAAATCAATTGGAAGGGTACGAAGCGCTAGGTTACATCCAAAAGGTAACAGCCGATTCGTTTCAAAAGAGCGTCCAGGGGATCTCCCCGGTGAGTAAAAGTGTGGCAGAGAAAGCAACAGAGGAAGAGCTAGTACTTGATAATTTCAACTGGAAAAAGGCCGAAGGAAAAATTCCAAAGCGCACTGCCGCGGGTTTAGATGGGATTCCCGTTAGCCTCATTAACGAACTAGGACATAACACTAAAGAAGCATTGTTAAAAGCAGTAGAAAAAGCTTAAAGGACGGACAAATACCGGACAGTTGGCGACAAAGTAGAATGAACTTAATCTATAAAGGCAAGGGAGAAAAGGACAAGATTCGCTCGTATAGACCACTAACCATTACATCGGTACTATACAGGTTGGCGATGCAAGCAGTAAAAATGAAAATAGAAACATAGGCCGAACATAACGATATTTTGGGAGAACTTCAGAACGGATTTCGAGTCGACAGGCGGTTAGACGATAACCTGTTTGTTCTCACTCAGTGTATAGAAATATCTAAAATAGAGAATAGGCCCTTGTACGTGGCTTTTCTAGACATCACTGGGGCATACGACAACGTTAATCAGGAAATTTTGTGGGATATATTGAAAGGAATGGGCATGGGCGACGACTGTATACAGCTTTTGAGGGAGATATACCGAGAAAATACAGTTTGCATAGAGTGGGAAGGAATGCGTAGCAAAGAGAACGTTGAGGTTAGCAGGGGTCTGAGACAGGAATGTCATTGGTCCCCGCTGTTATTCATGCTGTACATGGTGAGTATGGAAAAAGCGCTAGAAGGTAGCAACATTGGTTTTAATCTGTCACACAAACAGGGCGGCATGATGATTGAGCAGAAGCTTCCAGGTTTATTTTATGCGGACGATATCGTCTTATTTGCGGACAGTCGAGACGATATACAGCAGCTGGCGAATATATGCGGAAGGGAAGGTGAAGCTCTTGGACTAGGATTCAGTGTAACGAAGTGTGGATTGATGGTATTCAATGATCCCTGTGATCAGACGGTGTCCATACAAGGCCAAGAAATACCGAGGGTAAGTGAATACAAGTACCTTGGAGTATGGGTAAATGAGAGTGATAGATACATGGAGGTACAGGAAAAAGCCTCGGCAGCAAAAGGAAAGAGGAATGCGGCAATAATGAAGCACAGAGCGTTGTGGGGATACAATAGGTATGAGGTGCTTCGAGGTCTGTATGAGGTGCTTCGAGGCTTACTTTTGGGAGCTCAGTGGTGTGCATGAGGGCAGAGGTGCAATCGGGAATGGATGTAAATCAAAGGACTGTGGGACGCCTCGCGTTGGGTGCTCACGGGAAGACGACAAACGAGGCTGTAAAGGGCAATATGGGGTGGGCAGGTTTTGAGGCGAGGGAAGCGCAGAGCAAAATAAGGTTCGAAGAAAGGCTAAGAAATATGAAGGAGAGTAGATGGGCAGAGAAGGTGTTCCGTTATTTGTATAGGAAGAGCGTGGACACACAGTGGAGAAAAAGAACTAGAAGACTCACTAGTAAATATACGGCTGGTATTGTGAGCCATATGTCAACAAAGAGCGTTAAGGGAAAAGTCAGGGAGGCGGAGAGGATTTACTGGATGGCAGCTATGGAGAAAAAACCGGCTTTGAGTAACTACCGAAAGGGCAAAAATGAAATAAGGAGGGAGGCATTTTACGATAATTCAAGGGGAAGCGCTTTACTGTTTGAAGCGAGATCGGGCTGCCTTAGAACGCGTAGTTATAAAGCAAGATTCAGTAAAGAAGAAGAACAATGCACATGCTGCGGGAAAGATAAGGAAACGGCGGAGCATGTTCTGATTGAATGTGGAGATATCCACCCAGGTGTACGTTTGGGCACGAGCCTACAGGAAGCCTTGGGTTTTAGGGACAACAATGGAAAGCTGAACACACCCGCGATTGAAATAAGTAAGAGACGGTTAGAGTATTGGTGGCAGAAAATTAGAGAGAAAGGACAAAAATAAATATTGGAAAAATAAAATATGGACAGTGTGCCGTAAATGGCAGAGAACTTAAGCTGAAAATTTACCTTTTTTTCCATTAGGATAGAATTTATCGAAGTAGAGGCATTAGGCCAACATAAAAAAAAGAAAAAAGGTTTTTTTTTTTTTTTTTTTTTTTTGTCGAGCCTGGTGGCATACTTGTCACCACCCCGTTATAAAGGGGACGCTCATAGCATCCATCCATCCACAGTGAAACGATGACCATGTAAGTAGAACCGAAATTTGCCAACCGCCCAAACTAGAGCAAGGCATTCCCGTTCAGTGATAGAGTAGCTCCGCTCGGCCGCAGAGAGCAGACGGCTGGCACATGAGATAACAAGGGCGCAGCCGCATTGATGCTAGACCAAAACAGCACCGATTCCATGGCTGATGGCATCAGTGCGGACTTCTGTTGGAAAGACATGTCAAAATGGGCCAGAATAGGTGGTGTTGTGAGCAACGCAATGAGATTGGAGAACGCCGAAGCTTGCACAGTGCCCCAAGAGAATGAAACATCCTTCTTCAGCAAGTTCGTAAGAGGTCGGGCCACGTCCGCAAAATTGTTTATAAAATGTCGGAAGTAAGAGCATAGACCTAAAAAGCTTCAGACTTCCTTAGTGCTGGTCAGGACGGGGAAGTTTTGCACAGCTCGAACTTTATCAGGATCAGGGGAAATGCCAGAGGAGTCCACAAGATGGCCTAACATGGTTATTTGCTGGCGTCCGAAGTGGCACTTCGATGAGTTCAGTTGCAGTCCTGCGTTACGAAAAACAGAAAGCATGGAGGAAAGGCGGTCAAGGTATGCTTTAAAGGTCGAGAAAAACAAAATGACGCCGTCGAGGTAACAGACAAATTGACCACTTGAACCCGTGCAAGAGAGTGTCCATCATTCGTTCGAAGGTGGCTGGAGCATTGCATATTCCGAACGGCATGACCTTAAACTAGTAAAGACCATCAGGGGTCACAAAAGCAGTCTTCTTACGATCCATGTCATCGACAGCAATTTGCCAGTACCCTGAGCGAAGGTCGATGGAGGAAAAATACTCAGCACCATGAAGGCAATCCAGGGCGTCGTCAATGCGCGGTAGCAGGTAGACGTCTTTCTTAGTGATCCGGTTCAGATGTCTGTAGCTGACGCAAAATCGCCAGCTGTTGTCCTTTTTCTTTACAAGAACAACCGGGGAAGCCCATGGACTGGAAGATGGCTCAACTATGTCTTTGGCGAGCATCTTCTCGACTTTTTTTTTAATGATCTGACGCTCCGCAGGAGAAACGCGGTACGGTCGTCGATGTACCGGAGATGCATCGCCAATGTTAATACGGTGCTTCACAATGCTGGTTAGACCGAGGGGCAGTCACAGAAGTCGAATACGTCAAAGTACGATTCCAAGACGTGACGGAGCACGTCAGTTTGCTGTGGCAAAAGGTCCACCGCGATCATTTTTTCCACATTAGAAGATGGACTCTCTATCGAAGAACAGGCTTGCGTGCAGTTGCGGCGACGCACATCACTGGGGTATAAAGCTGAGGACGCAATCCTCAGAGGGTGTCAGCATGGCGAGCGCTATTCCATACGAAGCACTTGCGGACACAGAGCAAAGTTCAGCAAAGAGATGCAAGCACGGTTTTCCCGTAACGTAATAATAATGTGCGGAAAAGTAACACTGCGAGTCAGAAGGACGAATGTAATGGGCGTGAGCATGTAGTCTCCATCAGGTACAGGTGGCGACGCTGTTACGGCAATGCAGGTAACTGTGTGCGGTGACACAAACGGACACATTCAGGAGAGTTGAAACGAACTTGGGGCAGACTGGGCGTATCAGGCATACAGGGCAGGTCAAGTTGCACCGTGCTAGCTGAACAGTCAACGAGGGCCGAATGGGCGCACAAAATGTCTAGACCGAAGATAACATCATTGGTGCAGTTGATAAGAACAGTGAAGAGTGGCAGCGATTAGTGGCAGTGCGTCGTTGACTCCGACCTGGGTGAGCGGGTGGAGACATCTGCTGCGATGGTTTAATTATGGTCGATGATGCCGACACCGCGAGACCGTGCACGGATTAGGGCATTGTGAATGAAGTAAGCGGCAAGAGTGATTTGGAGAAATCGAATCGCATGTTTGGAGGAATCGAATCGGAGGAATCATATAGAATCGCACAAGCACCGCATGAAAGGGGGGTCCAATAGACAACTTCCCGGGAGCATGCCGCATACCTGTTTCTATGCTTAACTCTGCATTGAGTTGATGACTGCATTTTTAGGGGGTTTGTAGATTTGGTGAGGCTGATTAATTTGAACAGTGCAGAAAACAGTAAACGAACTCCAACACATTTTCCGTTGAAGCATGCTCCCGGGAAATTGTCTATAGGACCCTTCTTTCATGCGGTGCTTGTTATGTCGGAACGACCGGAAGGTGTCTGAACAACCGACTGAGAGAACACACTAACAATGTTCGAAACGGGAAAGATGGTTTTCTTGCTCAGCACTGCACTGAGTGCAACTGTGTGCCCCTTTTCAAAGACACAGCGACGCTGTACAAGCACAAGGATGAGCGCACCCGAGTCATCGTCGAGGCCGCGCAGATGGCACAACAGGTGTCGTGCATTAGCAAGCCCTCCGTGTCTCTGTCCAAGAAGGAACTATGGTTCCTCAAAGGTTTTGGTGCGCGCAAGTAGTTATATTACCTTTACTTTTCTGTTTTGTTTCCTTATAGACTTTTCTCTGCCTTTTTCTGTCCGAGAAGGAACTAAGGTTTCTTGAAGGTTTTGGTGCGCGCAAGTAGTTACATTACCTTTACTTTTCTGTTTTGTTTCCTTATAGACTTTTCTCTGCCTTTTTCTGTGCTTTCGTTTTTTTGTTGTTTTTTCTCTTACTGATGTTTTGCTCTTTGTGCCATATGGTTTTTGTCACATGGTTACCGTCTCCCCTATATATTTTCGCGCTCTGCGCAATAAAAATTCAGTTGGAAGTTAGCGCTCTTGTCCTTTGTCTTCTTCTTGTCTCTGTGTCATCGTTATGGTATCGTGCTAGCTATCGTTATGCCACGATCCTCGGTGAAGAGCACGCTGCCATTTGAATTAAACTCAAGACCACCCATATCGCTCCTGATCTTCGAAACACGTGCATCACAGACTTTTTAGGGCAAAAAATTTTGTGTTTTTACTCGCAACTTTTTAAAAGCTGTGCTTAATTTACTATGAACTACTGGATACAGCGAATGGATGCCGCGTCAGGCTGAGGTTCGTTATAAGCAGGCTAGACTGTAGTTGAATTTGTTGCGTTTTCCCCATGTTCACATTGCATCATCTTGGGCTGGGACTTCCTCTGAACTCATCATGCCGTCGTTTACTGTGCGCGTGCTGAACTAGAGTTGACGATGTGTGAACTACTTCTGTGTGATGCACCGTCTGAAAGACCCTTTTTTTAGCCGTTATCATCTCGAGTCATCGTAGCCATGGACACTCACATCCCTCCTCTATCTTGTGATCTTGTGCCACTCATCTGTGAAGGTGTGCCCTCTGTCGACGCCCTTTTTATCCCCTCAGACGCCTTCAGCTTTCTCAAAAGCTTCCTTCTCCCATTCGCAGTTGTCACCATAGAAAACTCACATGGCTCCATCTACATAACGAACTCGCTTCCTCACCTAGACATCTAATTCTGTGGCGAAGTCATCGGACACCTTGAGGATATTGATTCTGTTTCCTCCAGTCACCTACCTGATAGCTTGCTATCATCTCACATAAACACCATTACTACTGCCATCATTCCCACTTCATCTCCCGAGGCTTTTTTAGCATCGATTGACCCTGAATTTCCTGCTGCTCAGTGTTCCCGACTTCTGGCTCTACACGATCGCTTGAACATGTAATTTGACCACAGCCAACCTTCTTTGGGTCGCACGTCTACCATTGTTCACCACATCGACACCGGTAGCCATGCACCTTTGCGCAAGCCCCCGTATCGAGTTTCTCATCCTGAACGCTATGTCACTGATGATCAGGTGGTCGATATGCTTCAACGTGGTGTAATAGAACCCTCAAACAGCCCTTGGGCTTCTCCAGTTTATAGGTGTCTCAATAAGACCACACGAAAGGACGTTTATCCGCTGCCCAGAATTGATGACGCCTTCGATTGCCTGCAAGAAGCAGAGTTTTTTTCTTCTTTAGATTTTCGATATGGCTACTGGCAGGTCCCTACGAATGATGCCGACAGCTCAAAAACTGCGTTTGTAATGCCTGACAGATTGTAGAAGTTCAATGATTGATTTGTGGGGTTTAACGTCCCAAAACCACCATTTGATTATGAGAGACGCCGTAGTGGAGGGCTCCGGAAATTTTGACCACCTGGGGTTCTTTAACGTGCACCCAAATCTGAGTACACGGGCCTACAACATTTCCGCCTCCATCGGAAATGCAGCCGCCGCAGCCGGGAATCGAACCCGCGAACTGCGGGTCAGCAGCCGAGTACCTTAGCCACTAGACCACCGCGGCGGGGCTTGTAGAAGTTCAACGTGATGCCGTTCGGCCTGTGTAATGTGCCTGTCAGCTTTGATCGTTTCATGGACAACATCCTCAGAAGCTTTAAATGGAACACATGCTTATGCTATTTGGGTGACGTCATCCTTTTCTCGAATGACAATGACTCCCACCTCAGCTGCCTCGCAAACGTCCTAGCTTGTACAGTAAAACCTCGTTAACTCGGATCTCACAAGACCGGAGAGAATGTTCGAGTTAACTGAATTCGGAATTATCTAACAGACCATGAAAACAAAAAGAAAACGTACACAGCACAGACAAACCTTTATTTCTTAAAAAAGTGCGTTATTTTTGCCTTCCTCGCCGTCGAAATTTCTGACAGAACGATCTTATTTAATCCCATCAGGTGGTGGTGTGCACGTTCACTGTCGCTAGAACAAACTCAGAACTCCTCGAGGATAGCGAGAGCTTCGGGGGACTCCTGCACGGTGAGGCGACGTCGCGTCGGCTCATCACATCTTTTAATATCATAACCTTTCTTTCAACATCATTTGCTGGCTGCTTTGGCCACTTAACTTCTGTGACGGTTGCCATGAAGCGCGACGGCGGCGAGAACGCGCACAAACACAGCCGCAACACGCGAAGTCACAACACAAAGAACCAAGACACTAAGTAGTACACTGCTGTGTCATGGCGCCACCTGTGAGTGGCGCGCGCACTGAGTGCGCTCTAGTGTGTACTCTGTTCAACAGATGTCTGTAACGGCACACACCTGATTGCATGCAGCCAATCGCGTGTGTTCGCGTGTCCGCTGTGTGTCGTTCAATAAACGGCCGCTGGCCGGCTCAGTCTTTGTTGGGTTCCCGCAAGCTCCGGTCAACTCACTTCTACTGCGCGTGTCGAGGGCGTGTGCCGGCGCACGTTGCGCCTCGCGTTCAGTCCTCGGGCCCTCGCTGTCGGACGCCGCTCGCCGACACAACAGAATGGCGATGAGGATGTTCTTCGCCTCGGTTCCTACCACAGCAGAAAGAACCCGTGTCTGACGCGTCTGGCGTCCGCGAGGCCCAGCGCTTTTTGTGTGCAGACTCTGGCAAGCTTTCACCTAGGCCTTCGTCCTTGCTCCGCTTCACACCTCTCTGTACCACCTCTCCTGTCGGCATGGCTCTCTTTGAGCACCTTCTTGTCTTCCTCCAGCTGCCGGGGCCGCACCCGGTTCCGTGGACTCATTGGAAAAAAATGTTTCAGGCCCACCTCGAGGCGGCCGGCGACAGCGACTGGAACGACGCGCGTCGTGCGTCGGCGCTCGTCAGCCTGTTGGGACGGGAAGGACAGCCGAGGTATTTCACGGCAGCCGAACAGGAAGAAGCCCGACACGAAACGAGCAATGCGGCGTCTACTCCAAGCAACGCGGCGCCAACTACGCCGGCGTCTGACCCAAATTCTTCGGCTCCGACCGTTACAAAGTATGACAGTCTCGTCAAGCAGCTCGACCGGCTTTTCGCCGCGTCCACTAATCCGCTAGTTGAACGTCACGAGTTTACTAGTCATCGTCAACTCCCCGGAGAGAGTTTCCTCGACTACGTGACAGTTTCGAAGGAGAAAGCCGTACGATGCAAGTTTGGGCTCACGTACACGGAACGCATCGGCGATCAGATTATTCACGGCTCGTCCAACTTGCGAGTGAGAGAGAAGCTGCTGGCATACGGCGAAGAGTTGTCCTTGGAGAAAGCGGAAGAAGTCGGTCAGACGCTCGAAGCATTGTCCTTGGCGAACCAAGCATTTGCTCCCAGTCAACCTGAACATGTCGAAGCCGTTGGGCAAGGCACCCAATGTGGCGGTGCGAAGGGAAGGAATGGCCGCGCCAGTCAGGGAGGCCGTGACGTCACGTCACCAGGTCCGGGAGGCCAAGATGGCGATTTTCAGCCGCAGTCGTCGCCTGGGTACCGCGCTCCAGTCCCAAATTGGAAGTCTCCAGGCGACTTCCAACCTCAATTGTGCGACCGCTGCGAAAGCAGACGACACCACTCAAATTTTCGAAATTGTCCAGCCCGAAGTCAATGTTGCAATACATGCAACGCTTGGGGACATTTCGTGTCGATGTGCCGCAAGACTGCCCCTGTACAGCACGTCTCTTCGAGGGGAGCTGTCGACATCGTACCGGAGCAGCAGGCCTCCACTCAGTTGAACTGAACTTCAAGCTCATCAGTGTTATCTTCGGATCGTCCTTTGTTGTCCGTGCTCACAGTTAGCACCTCATCCAGAATAGACTTAGTCGTCCACGCTGTGGTCGATAATGTTACCCTGAGACTACTGGTGGATACAGGAGCATCTGTATCCTTGATGACTGCAGAAGACTTCCAGCGTCATTTCAGCAAACAACACAGCCTGTCCAAAGCTGTAGTCGACTTGCGAAACTTCTCCAAGCAGCGCATCGGGGTCCTTGGCTCCTTCCAAGCTCCAGTCAAAGTGTTGCAGCGGTCTTGCTCCGTGGTCTTCTATGTCACCGATAAGGGCACATCGCTTTTGGGCCTTGACGCGATTAAGCGACTGGGCAACCAGATTGACGGCGCGTGGTTCACTTGTCGACACGCATCATGTGAAGTGCAGTGTCCCTCCAATGTGCCTTCGGGCTTCGAGCAGCTCTTCAGCGACGAGTTGGGTCTCGTCAAGGTTTTCATTCATCGCATTGAACGGCGGCCAGGTGTGACTCCAGTTACACCCAATCTGAGACGTCTCCCTCTGGCTCTTCGCGATCAGGTGGCGACCGAGTTGCGACAACTCGATGACTCGGATGTCATCGAACGCTTCCGAGTGTATCTCGCCGCTCGTCGTCGTCCGAAAGAAAAATGGAAGCATCCGGCTATGTGTAGATCTCAGGGAACCGAATAAGGCAATTATCATCGATGGGTATCCTTTGCCGCGCGTTGAAGAGTTGTTGCAGATGTTTCATGGAGCCACTTGTTTTTCTAAGCTAGACTTAGCGTCAGCTTATCACCAGCTTTTGTTAGAGGAGAGCAGTAGGGACTTAACGACGTTCATCACTCATGATGGCTTGTTCAGGTTTAAGCGTGTCTGTTTCTGTCTGGCGTCCGCGCCTGCAGTTCTTCAAAAAATGATGTCCCAGATTTCAAAAGATTGCAAGAATGTAATTTTCTATCTGGATGATGTCCTTGTGTGGGGTAAGACTCAGTCTGAGCATGACGCGAGCCTAATTGAAGTCTTGACTTGCATAGCCAACAGTGGCATGAAGTTGAATGATAAATGTCTTTTTTCTGTGAAAGAACTTAGCTTCTTGGGACACCGGATTTCAGCTGATGGCATATCGCCGTTAGAAAGTAAAGTAAAGGCTATAGTAAATGCCCCAGCTCCTACAGACATTAAGTCTTTACAGTCATTTTTAGGTCTGGCAGGATACTATGCCAAGTTCATTGATCACTATGCACACCTAGTTGAACCGCTTTGTCTCATGCTCAGGCAGGACCAAAAGTTTTGCTGGTCGGAGGATGCCCAACGCAGTTTTAACCAGTTGAAAACGCGCCTGACTTGTTCGCCTGTCATTAAGATGTTTAATCCTGAGCTACCTGTGGTGGTTACAACCGATGGATCTGATGTGGGCATCGGGGCTGTGTTACAGCAGCGGTATGGTCCTAAGCTTGAAACAGTAGCCTTTGCGTCGAGAACCTTGTCAGATACTGAAAGAAAGTACTCTGTGGGTAAACGCAAAGCGCTTGCCTGTCTATTTGCGTGTGAAAGGTGGCATATTTACCTCTGGGGTAGACGTTTCACCCTTAGAACCGACCATCAGGCTGTAGTTGCTTTGTTAGCCGCAGGTGATGCAGGCCGACGGCCTTTAAGGATTTTGCGGTGGTCAGCTAGACTTTTGTATTACAACTTTGACATAGAATATTGCAAGGACTCAGAAAATGTGGTCGCTGATGCCCTGTCTAGGCTGCAAATTCAGACCTGCCCAGAACTTAGCCAGGATGAAGAAATAGTGTCTTTAGTGACATCTGTAGTTGACAAAGAAACCGTCCAACTTGCAACGAATGCAGATGTGACGTTGCAAAAAGTCTGTGAATGTTTATCCAAGGGCTGGCCTTTTAAGAAGCATATAAACAATGAGTTAATGGCTTGCTTTCATGTTAGGAATGAACTCTCTTGTGTTGACGGATTACTCATGCGTGACCGTGTAGTCATTCCTAGTGTTCTGGTACCTACTTTCCTCCAATTAGCACATGAAAATCATCAAGGGATAGTACGTACTAAGCAACTTCTGCGTGAAAGATATTGGTGGCCCCAAATAGATCGTTCTGTAGAAGAACATGTCAAGCATTGTCACATCTGTCAGCTGACAGACAAGTCGGCCAAGTCGCGTGTAGCCCCGTTGCAGCCCGTTGAATGACCTGAAGGGCCGTGGCAAAAGTTGGGTATGGACATTGTCGGCCCATTAAATGCATCTTTTCCCAGGTATCTTGCTACCTTAGTCGACTACTATTCAAAATGGCCTGAAGTTCTTGGCACGAATTTTATCTCCACAGAGGATGTCATTAAGCTGTTCGAATCGTCGTTTAGCCGGGAAGGGCTACCAGAGTTCTTAGTAACTGACAATGGTCCACAATTTGTCTGTACAATTTCAGGAATATCTAAAGGACAGAGTTTTTAGTAACTGACAATGGTCCACAATTTCTCTCTGTACAATTTCAGGAATATCTAAAGGAACAGGGCATCCATCATATATTTTCGTCCAATTATTCAAATAGAACGCCTTAACAGGGTTCTTAAGGAACATTTGCAGGTAGCCAGACTTGAAGCTAAAGATGCCTCGAGGAGCATCACACAATTTTTGAGTTCGTATAGGGTCACACCACATGCGGTGACTGGCCTGTCTCCAGCTTTTTTGCTGCACGGTCGACAACCTCGTTTCAAAGTAGACATTAGCAACTTTAGGATTTGTCCTAAAGTATCGGAGTCGCCCAATGGGTTGCCTCATGTCCGGAATCAGGTTGCAGCGAAACAGAATAAGAGCAAAGGGTATTTTGACAAAAGGAAAGGTGCGCAGCAAACCCGCATAATGGTCGGCGATTTGGTTAAAGTAAGACTCCATAGGAAAGGCTTTTTCAAGTATAGTAGGCCTCTTACAGTGAAGGCTCAGTTTGCGCCGTCCCCTTTTCTCTTCAGTGACGGAAAAGTGTGGAATGCATCCAAGTTAACAGTAGTTCCTAGGAATTCTTTCCAGAATGCCGCCCTTTCTACTACACCCAAAAAACTTGTTTACTCTTATTCCAGTTTAGATCTTTGTGGCAGTCAGTCCCCTGGGGCACCTACGTTGCAGGGCTCCACCCCCAGTTTCTCCATCCATACGAGTGCTAGTGGAGTAGCCCTCTGCGCTATTCTTGCCCAGCGTAATTCTGGTTTCGATGAGTATGTTGTATCCTATGCTAGTCGCACCCTCACTATAGTGGAAAAGAACTACTCAGTCATGGAAAAGAATGGGTTGCCGTAGTTTGGGCAATCACGAAATTCCGACCTTATGTATATGGCCGCCCATTCGACGTTGAGACTGATCACCACGCATTGTGCTGATTGTCGTTATTAAAAGATCCATGCGGTCACCTAGCTCGCAGGACGCTACATCTTAAGATTACGACATCCGTGTAGTCTATTGGTCAGGCTGCAAGCATTTGGACACCACTGCTCTTTCTCGCTCACCACTTCCCCACAATTATGTTACAGCAAATGTTTCCAGCTGCAAAGCTTTTCACTTCAGCATGCAGACATGTCCTCTGAGCAACATGAGGATCCACGGATAGCGTCTCTCCTAGAGTACCTGTCTCAGATGTCTCCACGTACTAACAATCACTCACTTCGACGACTTGCCGGCCATTTCACTATCCGTGATGGCCTTCTGCACCGAGCAAACTACTTATCTGATGAGCGCAAATGGTTGCTAGTAATTCTTCACCGCCTATGTTCTGACGTCTGTGCTTCCTTCCACGCGGATCCGCAATGCGCCCACGCTAGTGTGGTGAAGACGTATGCTCACCTAAGAATTCAATACTACTGGCGCGAAATGTACCGCGTTGTTCAGCAGTACGTCTGTTCATGTTCCTCATGCCAACCCCGGAAGAGCTCTTCTCGCACAACCACAGGGTCACTCCATCCACTGCCTTGTCTTTCTCAGCCTTGCGACTGCATCAGAATCTGCTTGTACGGTCGCCTATCATACACAGCAAATAGAAACCGCTGGGTCATCGTAGCTGCGGACCATCTTATGCGCTACACTGAAACTTCACGGCTTCCCAAGGCCACTGGTTGTGAAGTCTGCTTGTTCATTCTGGGCAACCTCATCCTTCCTCATGGTGCACCCCGCGAGCTTCTCAGTGACTGCGGGCATTCCTTCTTCATGAAGCTGTAGAAGCCCTCCTGCGCGAATGCAGCATCGTGCATCGGAACACTACCGCATATCACCCCCAAACCAACTGGACGACCGATTGATTTATTCGCACGCTAGGCGACATTCTCTCCATGTATGTTTCCGATGACCACACGAATTGGAACCACATACTGCCATTCGTCACCTATGCTTACAACAGTGCCATTCAATCTTCAACTGGATTCTCCCCGTTCTTCCTTCTTTATGGTCGGGAGCCTTCCCTGTTCTTTGACACTATCCTTCTGTACAACCCAGACCCTTCAGAAACTAGGACTTTGGAGAAAGCCGCCACTAATGACAAAGAATGTCGGCAGCTGGCACGTTCGCTTACCACACACGATCAGGCTCGCCACAAGCACGCTCCTGAATGACGCTCATCCCCATCGTCATACGCCCCTGGAACAATCGTGTGACTGTGTGCTATTGTCTGGAACTGACCTTTCCTCTAAGTTCATAGCCAAGTACAACGGACCATACTAGGCCTGCGCCAGACATCGCCAGTAAACTAAATTGTTGAGCATATTCAGCCAACTACAGTTAAACCTGCTTATAACGAACCTCCATATAAAAGATTCCTGGATATAACGAAGTTTTCATATTCCCTGCGGTCGCTTCATAGGAGCACATCTATTTGCGACCTCTATGTAACAAAGTAACTGTGCGAGACAACCTTGATATAATGAATTTTCCCCATGGACAATCTTGGAATTTTGATGCGCATTGTGGCATTTGGGTACGAGCATACATCTTCCGCCGCTGCCCCGCCGCCGTCAAAGCGCGAAGCGGTGGTGGCAGGCACGCGTAAGACGGGCAGGAGGGCCTGCACCTTACGAGCCGTCAGTGCCCCCTTCTCGCCGCCGCGGTCGCATGCGCGAGTGTGCCCCCTCCCTTTTCAAACCAAAATAAAAAAAACTACTTTTCGCGCATTGCCAGTGCCGCGCTTTCATTTAGCGTCACATATGTGGGGCTGCGCTGCATATGAAGGGCGCTTTTTTTTTTTAATAGCGATAGGCAGTTTCGGCTGGGTTTCTGCCGCCTACAACACACACACACACACACACACACACACACACATACACACACACACACACATGGTGGTTTAAACAACAAAAATACAAGGCAGTGCATCGCTACTGTCATCAGTAACGAGCAATCTACAGATGCTTGTGCACGAGCAGTTATCCTTCGATGGGGAGAATCGCGAGCCTTCCACTTTGACTGGAACGATTGCGTTTGCTCTTTTCACACAGTCCCTTCGCATTGAAACCGCACTGATACTCCGCGAGATAGCAAGCGCATCAGCGATTGTGACCGCCCTTAAAATCCAAGTTCATTACTCGAGCGATTTCCCCCCCCCCTCCCAACGTTGTTTCATGCTCGTTCAAGACAGGTAGTTTACT
Source organism: Rhipicephalus microplus (assembly GCF_043290135.1). Taxonomy (NCBI): domain Eukaryota; kingdom Metazoa; phylum Arthropoda; class Arachnida; order Ixodida; family Ixodidae; genus Rhipicephalus; species Rhipicephalus microplus. The sequence continues at coordinate 5,233,550 of NW_027464590.1, read as the reverse complement.
TTCTGTTTAGGCATTCGATCGCAGTTCTAACACACGGGCGATGTTATGCACTTTCCAGGCGAAAGTGATGGGCTAACTCATGTGATCTCTGCTTTAGCAGCGTTCGCACGCTTTTACCCACTTGTCAAAGTTACAATGTGCGGAGGCATGCTGTCGATTTGGACTTGTTGCCAATTAGGACTTGTTGCTGAACATGGCGGCCACAGCAAGAACCTGCCGAGAGTGTCCATATAATTGCTATAACAATCGTAATGCAGTTATTTACTGTAAATGAGTGTTTGGGGTTAGCTCTGCCTTCAGTCCCCTTTTTGTTTATATTTTCCCATTTATTTTACAAATTTTTGTACCGAACTTACATATAACGAATTTTTCTGGGAATTTATCAATTTTGTTATATGCAGGTTTACCTGTATAGATTAACAGCACCACAGGCGTGAAGCTGTGCACGAAACTGTGCTGTCCTGCTTGTGCCAGGATGGCTCGTTTTCTGGCAAAACTGTGCCTGGATGGCTCCTTTTTCACTGGGGAGTCATTGTAGTCACAAATATTGGCATAGCTAGAGCAACGACGAAGAGGACATTTGTTGTGGCTTGGGCTCGTGCTGCTACTGATGCTAAAACGACTGGCTGCTGTCTCGCTGCTGTTCGGCACATTAAACGGTTGCCTTACCTGGGCCTCTAAATGTATTCTTATTCTTCATTGTTCATTAGATAACTATGAAACAACATCCTGCTAGCGCTTCATCAACCTAGCCAAAATAAAGGCTTTCATAATGTGACGTACCTCAGAATATGCTTTGAACGTTCTTTTTTTTTCTGCAGTTTTCACCATCAAAGTAATGAAAAAAAATATCTCAGGAAAATTTGAAAAACAAGATTCTCAGTTTGCGTTCACACTTTTCTATTAGAATTTGCTTCACACCCGAAATTTCCGTATTCGCACATCTCTGTTTATTACAAAATGTGGTAGGTAATACACGTCGCTATATTTACCGCAAGTCGACTGCCTTGTGCAACACATTTATACAATCAATGCCTCCTACAAAAACTATGCTGGAACATCAGCCGCGAACGTGCTGCCCTACCCTCAAACTTTACCCTCTTCCTTGGGTACGTAAGCGAGCATCTCCGACGGTCACCCCCTGCGAACTCATAAATGCTCTTACAGTCGCCTCTGAGCAGCCGTGATGTCACGTGACAGAGCAGTATGGTAATGTCACGTGACAGAGCAGTATGGTAATGTCACGTGACAGAGCAGTATGGTAATGTCACGTGACTGAGCAGTACGGTAATGTCACGTGACTGAGCAGTACGGTAATGTCACGTGACTGAGCAGTACGGTAATGTCACGTGACTGAGCAGTACGGTAATGTCACGTGACTGAGCAGTACGGTAATGTCACGTGACTGAGCAGTACGGTAATGTCACGTGACTGAGCAGTACGGTAATGTCACGTGACTGAGCAGTACGGTAATGTCACGTGACTGAGCAGTACGGTAATGTCACGTGACTGAGCAGTACGGAGGTGAGCGGTCTCGCGCGACGGCAGGTCGCAACAAGCGGCAGAAAGCATGGCCTCCGAGGTTAGGTGCTGACAGGAGGCTCCCAATTGTAAAGAGAGACACGTTCCAGGCATAGTTCTTTTAGGAGGCGTTGATACAATATTCCATTCCCTTTCTTTTCCACTAAAGCACACCTGCGAGCTGCAATATGGAAGGGATGAAACTACCCTTTTGGGTTGGTTAGAAAACAAATCTTGCAGAAAGACGGTGTGCAGAGCTTAGATAGATGCTGCTCATAGCAAATGTTGGTAATAATTTTCCTTTTCCAACATGGTACAGCGCTATACAGGACAAAGAAGCAAGGACAGGCAAGATCTTTTTTTTCTGTTGTCGTTTCTTCACCCTATAACTACCAAGGTGCTGTTTGAATGCTCGTCTCACAACTGAATTGATTGCCTGACTACCAGACCACGGCAGTAGGGTAGCAGTGAAAAGATAATTGTGGATATGCATGTCAATCAATGGTTCACAGTTTTGCCAGCACAAAAGTCCCTTGTTCTGCAGTCACAGGTGAAAAAGGTAGTGTTTAAGACCCTGTTTTCGAAGTCAATGGGGTTTCCAAGAGAAGGGTGTTTGTTTGAAGCAGCTAAACAATGCCCAATTGGCTTCACCTCATTTCAGCTTTAAAACTGAGTGAAAGAATTCTTTTAGCACTTTTAGTAGAAAAAGAAGACCTTGGAATCTTGCAGTGAATACTACAGATATTAACATGGCCCTTAATAGATGCCAATGACCAACACTCAAATACTCAACTTATTATGCCAATGAGGTGCTCTTTCTTATCCATCATCTTTTTTCTAAACATTTCATAACAATTGCCGACACACCATAATCTTTTTAATCAAGTACCCTTGCAAAAGCATGGGTACACTTGTGAGAAGATCACTTACAAAAGTATTCCCCAAATTTGAAAAATAAAGAAAAAGGACAAGCTTGCAATGCTAAGATAATGAGAAATGAAAGAAGCAGCAAATAAGTTTTGCCAACAAACCTCTGCAGACGTAGAAAAAAGATTTCTTTGGGAGGCTCATCAAAACACTGCCCAGCATGGTCAGCTTGACTCCGTCGTCGAGAGCGCAGAAATACTGAAAGCAACACAAAAAATCATGGAATGCCTTACATTAAACTTGAGGAGGCTCACTTCATGCAAGAAGCATGTAATAGGATTTTTGACAGTAACAGTTCACCAGGTGTAAACCAGATCCTCCCTATATGATCAGAATGAACACAGCCTACACACAAAAGCATTAACAACAAAAGAACATGATTAGACAGAATAGGTTGCTTTTCATTATGAAAGTCTGACAATTAAGTATCTGGGGTTTCACATTCAAAAGTCACCATATAATTAGGAGCGATGCTGCAGTGGAGAGCAGGGCATAGCCATGAGGTACACACTGGGCCCGTGCCACATCCCCCTCCCCCGAAATGTTTTTTCGCCATGGTATAGAGCGCGAAGATTAACTATTTCAAAGGGGTAACTCTCCCAAAATCAAGGATGTGCCTTCCCGAAAAAAGTTCTGGCTATTGTACCCATGGTGGAGAGATTTTGAAATTTCGACCACACGGTGTTCTTTGACATGCTGATGCAGGCACCATAGCCTCCACTGAAGCAAGAATGTTGCCAACCCACAACCTTCAGGTTAGCAGCCAAGCAGTTTAACTTCCGGTCCACTGTAACAGATAAGTACTGTGCACAAGTGTAATGTAATGTTTACTGACCTATGCCTCAGGCACCCCCAACTCAGTCAGTATGATTCACAGAGTTCGTACAGGTTTCCGAAGCGAAAATGCAAGGATATTATAGGACTACCCAGGACATGTCACAGGTTCTTCAAGGACTAAAATTAGCACAAAATATTGAAATATATTTACTTCAAAATTTTCAAAATTTACTCATTTTTATTGCACTTATATAGTAGACACATATTGCAATTATAACGAACATATCTAGTTTGCACTATAGCTCCCTATATTTTTCACCAGCTTCACCGCACCCACAATAGGGAAGGAGCCAGCACTGAAGAGCATTACAAGTCTCTCACTTCGTTTGTTCGTGGTTTGATGCGGTAAAACTATTCACCATGCAGTTTTGGTTAGTGAAACCATATTAACTCAGGCCAAATTGCTGTTTTGGAAATGGGCAGTTTGGTCAGGTCGATGTCGATCCTTACGTGCCAGGTTCAAGGATTCTGAATCGGAGATTTCCGGAAGAGAAAGTAAAGGGGGTGTCCACTGATCTATTTCTCCCCCTTTCTTTCTTCCTCAAAAAGAAAAATGGGGGTGAATATACTTGTATCTTTCAAAACTTCGTGTCTTGATAACACCTAGCGAAATCTATTTCTGTCAAAAGAATGTGCATATGTTTTCCTGAGACCCAAGTGAATGAGCCGGCTGCCGGGAAAGTGCAGGTTGAAGCTTCGCATAAGGTCAACTGAAAACTTAATGCCAAAGTATAGCCAATGTACCCAGATTGAAAGGAACAACATTACTAGATTCTTCGGACAGGTACGCCAAAATGCCTTTAGCGTTTCTTTTTACATCTTTATCAGCTCTACCACTGCGTTAGCCGCGTGCCTTCGGCTAATAATCATTTCAGCACAACTGCGGATTTGCACTCATCGGCTGCGGAAAACGATAGTTCGGTTTTCATTCTGCGTGCGCTGGCTGATCACGTGCCTTCAAAACCATGTCATTTTTTACAATATATGACCGCATCTGTCATGATTTTCTCCGAAGCATTTGTGGAAAGCAACGCTGCTTCAAATGATGCACTGAACGCACGTGCAGTTTCAAAGTTCTGTCAGTTACGTTGTCACCACAAATGATCATATCAAGAGCGACCGCGGTTCTATCCACACCGGTTGTAACAAACGATAACCGCAGTTGTGTCAGTGCGTGCACTGGCCGCACACGTCCTTCCACGGCTTCGAGCACGCTGCTCTCGGCCTTTTTCCCACGGTTTCAGACTAAAGTTCATACGACTCGTTGCGGTGAAGAAAAGTGCTTGTAGCATCTGAATTGTGGCCCAATAAATGTTTGGATGAGCACCTCTTAAATTTTTTACAATAAAATGCAGATTGGGCTGCCTTTCTGTCAATGCGGCCACATCCCACAAAAAAATTTCAGTTTCCAGGAGATTTTCCTGACAACCGTGTAAAGGTAAGAACTGGTCGAAATTTGAGAGACTTGGCAGGTATGCCAATCTACCACATAAATAAAGCCACAATGTCGATTGGGAGTGCTAAGGTAATTCAAAGATTTTCAAGGACGAGAAAAAAAGACTTCCAAGGGCTTTGAAAATGCATTTTTCAAATTAAAGGGTTTTCAAGAACCTGTACGTACCCTAGCTTCAGAAAAAAACATTTTCTTGACTGCAAAAATGATTCACAATTAGCAGGGTTGTCATTCTACACCTGATAAGAGCAGCACAACAGAAGAACTTTTCCTGAAAACGCAGCACCACATGATAAAACAAAGTTTGTCAATAACAATATCAAAGGAACTGCACTGGAGCGCTTATTTTGAGCCAATTGGTACATAATCGACGAAGTGACAAACAGCATGAAACATGGGGTAGTGAAAGAGACAGACCGAGTACCGACTTACAATCAAGAAAGGTTTCATTCCATACACAGGGGTATACATAGCACAAGCAATGTGAAAGGAGAGACAAGACATGGAACTTTTGTTCATGAAATCTTTGTATGCATCTGAAAAATTGTCAAGAAGCATTCATATACTTCACAAATGCCCAATTCCCTGGTGAGGAGCACTGACGAAGGCACAGTCACGCACCGATATCGCCTTTCTTGTCAATGCAAAATGCCTTTTGGAATTCGTGTGCTGTTTTTTTTTTTTCTTCACTGGATGATATTAAGTTACACAAGCAGTACTCACCATGTCATGTTCGTTGTTGGCAGACAGCTGCTTCTCGCTCCTCGGGCCAAAATTCATGACGCCCATGGCAGTCCTGCCCATGGAGATGGACGGATGGATGGATATGACTGTACCTTTTAGATTGGGCGGTGGCTAGCGCCACCAAGCCGTAATACTTAATGAACCAAAAACTAGATTTATTTTTTTTTCTTTAAAAAGTGAGTTTGAGGATTCGTACTTTGCAGTGAAGGGTTTAATTTTCACGCGTGCCTTGATTTTAGCCATCAATCAGATAACCTCCTTCTAGTTAATTCTACCCGCTTAAAGTCTATTTTGCCATCACTGATAGAACATTGTCAAGTGTTCGGCAGTTTCTCCTTCCTCTCCACACGCACTGCATACCGTGTCTACCCCTTCGTATTCGGCCCGATATGTCTTTGTTCGCAATACTCCCGTCCTGGCCTCAAACAGTAGAGAACTACCCCGAGTATTATCATATATCCTTTCCTTGGCTATTTCCTGCTTAAAAGTTCGATAGATCTCTAGTGCGGACTTCTTAGAAGTAGTGTGCAAAAGTAGTGTCTTAGAAGTAGTGTCCAAAAGTGACACCTGTTTCTCCATGACCGTCCTCAGTGGGCATTTTCGTGAAGATTACGTCTTCCTCCCTCACCAGAGGTTCTGTAAAAAAACAGGACGCACACATGTTACACCTCACAAAGGAAGCAGTGGCTGCTTATCATTCATTTCTCAGCTTAACAGCGGGATTTCTCGCCATTTACAAGAAACGCTGGACCAAAATAGCAGGAGCATATATGCTATATGCTACAACTGCTCAATGAAAGGCATGCTACTAAAGAATATCTTGTTTTCTTAGTTGATCGCAAAGAAAGTATTCAAGACTATTTTGAGCGAAGGCAGGATGCTACATTTGCTTGAAGGTGAGTGGTGGCGTCTTGACCCAGGCGCCACATCTCATATTCATGACAAGGCAGTAAAAAGAATTTGGACACTGATTCCAGCACCTATTCTGTTGTGAAACTGTATGCTGTCACCTTTCAAGTAAGTGTTGCTAGGTTTCCTAAAAGGGGCTTTGAGCCGCCGACAAACACTTACTTATCAAACGAAGCATGATGTGGAGAGCATACCTTCAGAATACACTAGACATATATTATTGCACAAAATAGTAACTATACAACAAAGCACGGAGAAGCAACGACAGGAAAAAGTGTCTTTCTTGTTTCTTTGCCATTTGTTGTGCCATTAACGCTTCACATTGTGAGGGTGGCCAAGAGAGGGCGTTACGTGACGGCGTCATCATCGGGACTTGGCCGAGAGGGCACTACGTGACTGCGTCATCATCATCATTGGGACTGGAGTGGTGGGGGTTGCGTGTGTGGGGAAGGGAGAGTTCGGGCTGGTTGGAAGGAGTGGCGGTGGTCTGTACTGGAGGCGACGCCAAGCCCGCTCCATTAGGCCGTCGGCTGCCTTCACCAACTCGGCGAGGTCGTTGTAGGCATGCCCCTCCGCCAAATCTTGCAACTGAGGGTGCATCTGCCTCAGTACGCGCTGCACCTTCTCGGCTTCGGAGACTTCTTCCCCGATGCGGTCGTAAAAAGTAGCGATGGCATATATAAACTCTTTCAAATTTTCTTCCGAGTGCTGCGTGCGCTGTTCGAGCTCCGCCTTCAGGCGACGCTTCGCGTCAATCGACGAGAACTCGGAGCGGAAGGCGGCGGTGAATTGCTCCCACGAGTCGAACCCGCGCACGAACCGCCGCCACAACTTCGCGCCACCCTCGAGGGCAGCCGGTACCACGTGTGTCAGTCGCTTATCGGCGGCGACCTCCGTCACGAGGCAGAAGTTCTCCAAACGTTCAAGAAACTCCTCCGGCGACTGCAAGTCTCTAGCACCGGAGTAGCGGGGGAGGTGCGCAGCAGCGAGCCGAGGCGCAGAGTCGTCGGTGGCCCGAGGGACCGCGCCAGTGTTAGCGGCCCCAGTCCATGCTCCCACGTGCGGAGCCGTGGGCAGCGGCGTCGCCATCACTCGATCGCGCACGACCGCCGCGATTCGTTCGCGCTCCATGGCGGAGCCGTCGGTGCCCAGCAACAGCTCTTCAACGAGACCTTGGAGCCTAGGCATGTCGTCCGGTGCTGTTGTCGGGCCTGAAGCCATCCCGGACGAGCCCCCACTTGTCACGCGCTAACCCTAAATCGCCCACCACACACCGCTACGTCTTGCCACTCCTTCCAACCAGCCCGAACTCTCCCTTCCCCACACACGCAACCCCCACCACTCCAGTCCCAATGGTGATGATGACGCAGTCACGTAGTGCCCTCTCTCGGCCAAGTCCCGATGATGATGACGCCGTCACGTAACGCCCTCTCTCGGCCACCCTCACAGGTATCGGGCAACCTTCGAGTTTATGAGAATGCCCTTTGGAGTTGCCGGAGGTCCTGCCACGTTTCAGACCCTGATGGACCGACTACTGGAGGGAATTAATCACCAGTTTGCCATGGCGTTTCTTGATGATGTCCTGGTGTATTCGGAGACCCTAGAGGATCATCTTGAGCATGTTCGGGAGGTTTTGAAGCGGATATGTTCGGCACAGCTGACCATTAACCCAGAGAAGGTGCACGTGTGCTGTCAATACCTTAAGTTCCTTGGCCATGAAATATCGCCCGGGCAGTGTAGGCCGGACAAGGAAAAAGTGCGAGCGGTGCTGGACTATCCTCAACCAACAACACTCAAACAGCTGCAGGCCTTCCTGGGACTAGCAGGCTATTACAGAGGGTTCATACCTCAGTTTTCTATCACTGCACGTCCACTCACAGAACTCCTTAAAAAGCAATGTTGGCGGTGGGAGCTGCAGCAAGAGGAAGCCTTTAGAGCACTTAAGCAGTCCCTGGCCGACGATGTTGTTGTAAACTTGCCGGACCTCAACAGACCATTCGTGGTGGAAACAGACGCCAGTGGAGTCGGCATTGCAGCGGTGCTTCTGCAGGCAGCCGAGAGTGATGCTCAACTGTGTCCAATAAGCTTCATTAGCAGGGTACTCACTGAGGCAGAGCAGCGCTATACAGTGCAAGAATGGGAGTGTCTGGCTGTGGTGTGGGCAGTGGACAAGTTCCGACCATACCTTGAGTTCACCGAGTTTGAGGTACACTGTGATCACTCCTCACTATCCTGGATGTTCACCACAGACCAGGCCTCACCACGTGTAAAGCGTTGGGTTTTGCGGCTGCAAGGTTTCAACTGCAGAATCAAGCACAGGCAGGGTCTTGCAAATGTGCCAGCCGACGCCTTGAGCAGAGCTCCCCTTCAGCACCAGGAAGTTCCAAGCCCGAGTCTACACGAGACGCTGTTCCCTATGGCTGTTCCAGAGCCCAGCCCACAAATCAGCTTTGAGGCAGCTGCTGTAGCATCTGAAGTGGACGACACTACTGTCTTGAATGATGCAGGGCTTCTCGCCCAGGAACAAGGGCAGGACCCCATACTGTCAAAACTACGAACTGTGATGAAGGGAGGAAAGCTTCCGCCCACTAACAGTGATCAACCCTTGATAAAAGACCTGGCGGAGACGACCGAGATGGAAGAGAGTGGGTTGCTTGTACAGCACCGAGGGAACAGGAAAGTACCTTGGCTACCGAACCATCTCTGCAACTTGGTCCTGCGACTGTCCCATGACCACCCGATTAGTGGCCACTCCGGCTTTTTTAAGACCCTCAAACGCGTTTCTCAGAATTTCGTGTGGCTGGGTATGCGCTCGGACATATCCAAGTATGTGCGATGCTGCCAGGTTTGTCAGCGCACCAAAGCCCACCGGCAGAAGCCAGAAGGGCTGATGAGCAGTCAATGGGCCACTGCCCCTATGGAACAGCTCAGCGTGGACATAATTGGGCCCTTGCCTATGACACCTCGATGCCACAAGTACCTTCTCGTGGTGATTGACAAGTTCACCAAGTTCATTGAACTTTTTCCATTGCGGGCAACAAACAGCAAAAGTGTGGTGGCCTGCATGATCCAGATTTTTGCAGACATGGCACACCTGTCTCCATTTCAAGTGATAATGGAAAGTCGTTTGTAAGCAGGTTGTGGAAGGGCCTCCTTGAGCATTGGGGCATACAAGACCGACACACTGTTCCGTACCGCCCTGCCGGGCAAATGGTGGAGCGCCACAACGGCATTATCAAGCAGTGCCTTAGGGCTTATTGTTCCAACCACAAAGACTGGGACCAGCACATCCCTGAAATCGCCCTGGCCATGCGCACGGCTGAAAGCGTTGTCACGGGCTACACGCCTGCCTTCCTCTGTTATGGCCGGGAGCTGAGAACCCCATGGACACAGGCTGAGGCCAAAGACGACGCGGAGCCTCCTGCGACAGCATACCGTGCATTTGCTACTGAGGTCTCCAAGTGTCTGCAGGAGGTGCTTGACTTCTCCAGGACACACCAAAACCACATGTGGCGCGCTCAGAAGACTCGCTACGACCAGCACAGGCGGCCACTGACGATACAGGAGGGTGATCTTGTTCTGCTCGAAAGCCACTCCCTCAGCGATGCCACCAAGGGCTTCTCCTCGAAGCTTGCACCCCGGCGTTCCGGTCCCTTTCGGGCAGTGAGACGTGTGGGACAGAATGACTGTTCTAGTGGACTTCAAAACGGGTTGTCGCCACGGTGTGAGACACGCAGATCAGCTGACACTGTACCATGACGCTGCAGGCAATGTGTAGTGGTGGCTTCACATTTTGAGGGGGGGGAGACCTGTGAGGGGGGGGAGACCTGTGAGGGTGGCCGAGAGAGGGTGTTACGTAACGACGTCATCATCACCGGGACTTGGCCGAGAGAGGGCACTACGTGACTGCGTCATCATCATCATTGGGACTGGAGTGGTGGGGGTTGCGTGGGTGGGGAAGGGAGAGTTCGGGCTGGTTGGAAGGAGTGGCAAGACGTAGCGGTGTGTGGTGGGCGATTTAGGGTTAGCGCGTGACAACATAACACTCTGACGTGGTCATCACAGCAACAAAGACTTCAGTCAGTCCGTTGAAGACGCAACTCGTTATTTCAGCAAACTTTCGCCTAGAAAAGACAAGTCAAACTGCAAGCGATTTTCAAGGCATCTATAGGGTCCTACATAGCTTCTACTCAATGAAAATTAAGAATGTCATAAACCAAGCATACAAAGCTTTAGAAAATTTCATTGAGCTTGTGTCACCAATATACAATAAATGAATAAGTGAATGAAATTATTTGAATTTATGTCACACTCAAAGATTTCGGTGCGACATTCAAAAATGAAACTTCAACCTTTATTTTCCCTGTTAATATTGGATTTATGACAGAGAAACTTATGGCATCAGAGTTCTCAAAAAGCAGTTTATCAATATATCTGAAGTCATTGTTTCTCTTCAACTACTTTATAAACTCTGCAATTATTTTCACGTCTGCTTGCTAAAATAAATACAGGTTTATCATGAGACTCAAGCAGTAGCAGAAAGAAGTAGGTAAATACCAGTTTGCTTTGCATAACTTCTTTCATTTTTGTGGTGTTTCGGTTTAGTTTTCATGGTTGCCAGATTCGGTTTCATGTAAAGCCTCTCAGGGGGTGCTACCATGTGTACATAGGCGCGGCATTGTACATAATAAAGTAGTTCTTGCTTGGCTACCAGCTGCTGCGTACCTCGTGTCGGCCAGCGCTTCAGCGCCGTGCCCACTGTGTTCTTCGTGCGGCACGTTCGCCGCATGATACATTTTGGCGACAAGGATCATCAATCCACGTGCATCAGGCGTCAAGGTGGGCATTCAGCCTTTTTCATCATGCTGTCGACTCAGCACCCGTGCAAGCTGTCCCACCACTACTGTATTTCCTGCTTACATTCTCACTTTTTGACACTTCGTGCCACTCCAGTCACGAGGCCTACCTATGTGCGCGTCTCTCCTGAACTGCCGTCTCGATGCTCTCTTCGGCAAGCATGTACGCTGCGATACCTCCATCCGAGCTCCTGCAGTGCCTCCTATTTCATGGCGACAGTGGGGTACGGTTCTTCAAATTTACATTGATGCTGCTGCTAGGGATGCCATCCCGGAGAACAAGAAGGCGCTGCTCCTGCACGCCTTGGGCGTCGAGGGACTTAACACTTACCTGCAGGCCACCGAAGATGAGCTGGGAGCCGTCCGGCCAACTCAGGAGACGTGTTCGAATGTGTACGACGCAGCCCTTGTGCTGCTTAATGAAATCTTTGACCCTCCATCGGACGCGCCGTGTTTGCGCGCCTACTTCAAAGCCCTGCGTCAGGGCTCGGACCAGCCGGCGGTAAAATTTATACAGGAGGTGTGCCGAGTAGCCAAGCTTTGTGATTTCGGCGCGTCGGGCGACATCCTCGCTTTCGACCAGATCGTCTCTGGCATCACGTCGCCGCACCTACAAAGAACTTTCTTCAAGATGGGCAAGGACTTCTCCGTACAGAAGGCGCTCGACGTAGCAAGAAAGAAGGAGCGCGTCGACTGCGCGTTGCCAGTTATCTGGAGCGCAAGTTGACGCAGTGTCGTCACGCCCTATTCAAGATGCCAGACCAAATGGGGGCAGTCCTCCCCAAGGTCCGGTGCAAGATGGTGCCGACAGGACTTCTCCTGTGTGCACATCCTCGCCCTGCGCTGCTGCGGACACGCCCTCTCTAGCTTCGCCACCAGCACGCGCGGATGCCTGCCACCGCTGCAGGTAAACGCAGCATTGGGCGAACTTTGCCGCATGCCCTGCCAGGAGCCCAAGGTATTCGCGGTGCAGACGTCGAGGACACTTCGTGCGGGTCTGCCGCACTACTAAGGACTCGACCGGTCATCAAGGCACATCGACGGTGACCAATATAGTTGCTGTCCTGCAAGTGGACGAAACGGTCACCACTGTTGGACTTCTCCATCTAACCGTATAGATCAATGGTTCTGCAGCTCGCTCCTGGAAATAGATGTCATGTCATCTGAGCTCTGAAAATAATCATCAGAGGCGAGACCCTCACTTGTTCTCTCGTTGACTCCTCGGCGGTTCCGGCGAATGCGTCACCGGTGTATCACCCCCTGTTTTCGTCGGACATGGGCAGGGTCCTGAATTACATTCAGCGTGTCAAGTATCGACCTGGTCTGCAGCCAGTGGCGGCCAAACTGCGTCGTCTTCCCTTCTTGCCGAGGTAACAAGTCGCGGATGAGCTGTAACGACTAGAGTTGAGTGTCATCATTGAGAGGGTGGATGCTTTGGACTGGGTGTCTCCCTTGGTCGTCGTCCTCAAGAAGGACAATTCCATCCGACTGTGCGTCAATCTCCATGAGCCGAACAAAGCCACTGTGGTGGACGGGTTCCCTCTACCCCACATCGAGGAACTCTTACAACAGTTCACAGTATTGCATCCGCATACCATCAGGTTGAGTTAGCGAAGGAGAGTCGTGACCATACTACTTTTCTAACTCATCAAGGGCTTTACAGATTTCGCAGAGTGTGCTTCGAACTGGCATCTGGGCCAGCTATTTTCCAAAAAATTATGAGCGATGTACTGAGAGGTGCCCAGGTGTTGTCTGTTACTTAGACAACATTTTAGTTTGGGGCGGTAATTGGGAAGGGCACGATGTGCACTTGAAAGGTGCCTTGTCTAAAATAGATCCCTGTGGCATGAAGCTTAATGACAAGTGTGTATTTGCTGCTACTGAAATTGCATTCTTAAGTCATAACATAAGTACTCGCGGGTTATCGCCGGTTGAGTCTAAGGTCGCTGCCATACTTGATACCCCTGTTCCCACTGATGTTAAAAATCTCCAATCCTTGGCATTGGTTGGATATTACGCAAAGTTTCTACCACATTATGATGATGTTGTTGAGCCTCTGCACCGCATGCTCCAGCAAGGTCTGAGTTTTAACTGGTCTGCTGAGGTCAATGCCAGTTTCAACCAGATTAAAAAACTCTTGCTGACCGCCCGGTCATAAATATTTTTGATAATCTTTCGGTGGTGGTTCCAATGTCGGCATCCAATGTCGGCATCAAAGCAGTGCTCCAACAACAAAGAGGAGATCAGCTGCTAGCTGTTGCTTTTGCATCTAGAACATTGTCCTCGGCGGAACGCCAGTATTCAGCAGGAGAGCATGAAGCTCTTGCTTGTCTGCGGTAGAAAAATGACATGTGTATCTTTGGGGTTGGCATTTTACAATAAGAACTGACCACCAGGCTTTAGCTACAAGTGTTGAAGATTGGGCGACTTGGTTCGTCGTACTTGAACTGATATAGCGCATTACGGGGAAGAAGAAACGGCCGAGCAGACCGACACAAGACGACGGAGCGCTAACTTCCAACTGAGCTTTATTGTCAAACTGCGTCAAATATGTAGACCGGCGCAAGCATACAAAACCACCCTAACGCAACGACAAGATAACACACAACATCGCACCCTCACATATCACAGATTCATAGGCGGTTAATCTGATTAAGGAAGGCCACTTCATGTTCAGATAAAACCAAAGAAGGGGCGCTAATACACGTGCTGCCAGCTCTTGCTATACAATGCGCTTCTATAATTTCTCGAGTCAATTGTGACGGGTGCTATTTTACCACTTCACATTGATCAAACATGGGGGTACATCCACAATCGCGGCAGTGTTTTCCAATGTGGCCCTGGATTGCTTTGTGAACACTATACAGGTGCTCTTTTATTGACCGCTTTTATTGACTCGTGAGTTGCCAGTTGCCAATAGCTTACGCTTTTTAGATTTGAATTTAATTTTTTCACCTGACCATGCGTGCTGGCTATTTGAACCTAGAAATGGAAAACCCCTTTTACCCTATGACTCTTCCCATTCCAAGTTAGTTAAGCGCAGCATCACAAATCTTTCTCTCATCAATCCTCTTAGGAAATCGTGTCATGTCATGCAGCGCAGCTTTGCAGCTCAAGTTGAAAGGCTTTTGAGTGCTGGGTACCCAGCTATCCTACTGGCATCTATAGCTGAAAAGCTATTAAAACAGAAAAAGAAAGGCTACAACTCCGAGGCTCAGCCGGAATCTAACGACCGAAAAAGACCCGTAGTTTTACCCTACGTGCATGACATTTCCCACCGGCTAAAAAAGATAGAGGAGAAATGCAGCGTCAAAGTGGTGTTTTCAGCGCCGGATAAGTTACAGCGGCTTTGCAAAGCATTCAACCCTCTCAAATCACGTACCACTGGTTGCGCAACTAAGCACAAAACTCTGTGCCGTGTGTAGCGGGGGTTGTTTACATGATTCCATTCTCATGTGGTATGTGGTATTTCAGCCAAACGGGGCGATGCCTTAATGAAAGGCTAAAAGAGCACCATTATAATGTTCACAAAGCAATCCAGGACCACATTGGAATTCACTGCCGCGATTGTGGATGTACCCCCATGTTTGATCAATGTGAAGTGGTAAAAAAGAGCTGGCAGCACGTGTATTAGCGCCCCTTCTTTGGTTTTATCTGAACATGAAGTGGCCTACCTTAATCAGGATAACCGCCTATGAACCTGTGATATGTGAGGGTGCGATGTTGTGTGTTATCTTGTCGTTGCGTTAGGGTGGTTTTGTATGCTTGCGCGGGTCTACATATTTGATGCAGTTTGACGATAAAGCTCAGTTAGCGCTCTGTCCTCTTGTGTCGGTCTGCTCGGCCGTTTCTTCTTCCCCGTAATGCGCTATACCAGTTCAAGTACAAGCTTTAACTACTTTGTTGTCAGCTGGCGCGGGGCGGGGCGAAGCCCCTTGCAAACTTCGTGATAGTGCGCTTGGCTGTTATAACTTTTCTGTACAATATCGCAAAGGTGCCGATAATTCGTAGCGGACGCATTATTTCGGCTGCCAGTCCAGCTTCCACCAGCACAGGCGCTAGAAGAAGATAATTTCTTTAGTTGCTGCATGCTTAAATAAGGAAGAATTACAGACAGCCACTGCTAATGATGGTACCTTACAGCAGCTTATTCAATACATTGCTGAAGGTAGGCCTCTAAAGAAGCATTTGACTTCAGTACTTGTACCTTACTTTGCAGTGAAAGACGAACTGTCTTATGCAGATGAGCTTATTTTTCATGGGGAATATGTTACAGTTCCAGAAACTTGCCGGGGGCAATTGATTCAGTTAGCCCATGAGAATCATCCAGGCATGATTCGTACAAAGCAGCTGCTTCGTGACAGGTATTGGTGACTGTGCATTGACAAACAAGTGAAAGGTTTGGTTCGGAACAGTTGCATCTGTCAAGCTGCCGACAAATCGGCGAAACCTGTCCTTGCACCGCTACAACCAGTTCTTTTTCCTGAGAAACCGTGGGAGAAGTTACGCATGGACATTATTGGTCCTCTTTCAAATGTTCCCTTAGATTGTAGCTTTGCAGTCACTTTGACTATTACTCCAAATGGCCTGAGGTTTGTTTTGTTTGAGACGTTACATCTGATGCAGTCATCACCTTCTTAACTTCAGTCTTCTGCCGTGAAGGGTTTTTAGCATGCTTATTAACAGACCACGACCCCAGTTTAGGTCTCGTCAGTTTGAAAATTTTCTTTACGAACGAGGTATTCAACACCTCTGTTCTTCCAACTACTATTCTGAAGCCAATGGGCAGGTCGAGCAGTTCAACAGGGCCCTGAAAAAGTACATTCAACTAGCCCAACTAAAACACCGTCCTCTAAAGAAAGCGACTACGGAGTACTTTGGTAGTTACCATTTTTCTGCTCAGGCAACTACGGTATTGTCCTCCGCGATGTTGCTTCATAAGCATCAACTTCGCACAGCGGTTGACATAACTGATCTGTTGTTGCCTTCTACTTTGAAGTCATTTTCGGACAATACCATAAGGACAAGAGTTTTTCATGGGCAGAAGTGCATGAAGAATTGTGTCGATCATAAGCGAGGAGCCAAACCTTCGGTCATTTAGGTTGGCCGAAGAGTCAAAGTATGTGTTCCAGAGAAACAACACAAGTATAAAGGTCCGTTTACTGTTATGTCGGCAGTAGGATCCTAGACATTTGGACGCAGTGATGGATCGATTTGTAATGCTTCTGAACTTGTGATTGTCCATTCCGAATGGGAACCACTTACACTCTTGCACCCTTCAATACCTTTGCAAAACCAGTGGCAATACTCTGCCTTGGTTCCACAATGGGCTCCTATCCCTATTCCTGCAGCATCACCATCTTTCCCTGGGGGAAATGGTATTCAAGCAACGGTTTCAGATCCGGCTGTGGTGCCCAGCCACCATCAAGTTTTACCGTGCACCGAGCATGCTTCAGAGTCCTTGGACTCGGGCTTTGTATCAATACTTGACAGACGAGCCCAGTCCCCATGCCAGTATCCTTCCTAACACTAATGAACATTCTTCCAAACCTTCAGGCTTCCATGTTTCGCATCCGGGTTCTCCGTCCCCAGCTACAGCTGAGGGATGCTTAAGCGAGTTGTCTGAATACTCAATGCTCTCAGCTGTGCCTGAGCAGCGCGTAAGCAAGCCAGTAGGCTCATCTTTACATACCGAACTTCCTGCTTTGCAAGGGAGCACTTCAGAGCGCAACGAGCTTCAGCGTTCTAAGCGTTCGCGTAAGAAACCATCCAGGTTTACAGACTTTGTGGCACAAATTCTATTTTCTTACTCGTACGTTGAAATCTGTAACATACATGTTCATTGTTGTGTGGAAGCTGTGCATTGTTTATTGTATAAAGGTATAAAGGATACACTTTCATGCTGTGATTTTTGTTGTATATTGTCTGCATAAGTGCTTTCAGCCATGGTGCGCTGTGTACAGAGTTATGTTTTTTCTCCTTCTCATGCCGCTTCTCTGTTATTCAATTAGTTACTTTACGACAAAAGGAGTGGGAATGTTAAGGTTTGAAATACAGAAGTTCTGTGTCATTACATTCTTCTAAAATTGTATAAGGTCATAAAAGTTACTCAGGTTTTGTTAATCATTGTATAAGGATCTTAGAGCCACATGTCCTTTTCTTTCTAGGGGAATTATGTGGTGTTTCGGTTTAGTTTTCATGGTTGCCAGATTCGGTTTCATGTGAAGTGTTTTCGCCCTCAGGGGCACTACCCTGTGTATATATGCGCGGCATTGTAGATTATAAAGAAGTTCCTGCTTGGCTACTGGCTGCTGCGTACCTCATGTCGGCCGGCGCTTCAGCGCTGTGCCCAGTGTTCTCTGCGCGGCGTGTTCGCCACACAATACTACAATTTTCTTTATATTTCTTGAAAAGCACCACCTTCTCAGGCCGCCGGGTTTTCACAGTAAACATGACGTTCGACTGTGACGAGTGATTAGTGCGCGGCCGCAAACGCACTTTTTGGTTCTCCACAAAAAATATACTCATATAATATGAGATCATAAAATGGACACTGAACAACTGAAATGTCTGTCCCCATTCACATTGTTCGTGTATGTGCATTTCTAGACGGGTTGAGGTTGCGGGCAAGCCGAACCCAAATGAGTAGCAGGCTGTGTGCTACTTAAGGAGCAAGACAAATGTGTGGAAGCTCGGTCTGTATAGCCTTGGCTCTAGTGCCACAATGAGTTGGCGTAATGCGTAGTGTATCTGCCTCATTATAGGGCATAAATTATTATGATACCTAAGTGTGCCCTGGTCATATAAGTCATAAGTTAGAGGTAATTCGGCAGCTACGAAAAAAGCCACTGAAGTAGGAAAAACTGCCATCACTCACGTTCCAGCAACCGCATCATTGCTGCACTGCCCGCTGGCTTGAAGCTCTTGCCGAGCGGGCAATCGAACCCTGCAAGAAAGACCACTTGTTAGAATTAAGTGCTTCTCGGAAGAGCCCAAGAAGACCCTCTTGCAACTACACTCAAACCTCGTTATAACATAACGAGATAAAACGAAATAATGGATACAAACAACAAAGTAAATGAAGTTCCCCTTGAAAGCTCCATTGAGAACCATGCATTTTAAACCACTTTGCAATCAAGTAAAACTGACCAGTAAATGAATATAACGAACTAAATTAGTCTACAAAAAACTGACCATTGTGTGTTAAGTATATCATTTTCTGCAGAGTTTGACGCTCGTTCGGCGCGGCTCTTTTAAGGCTCCCTTTTAAGGCTCCCTCACCAACCTAACAGTCACGCCACGCGCGGCCGAGAGAGTTGTCCTTTTCACACAGCCAGTAGATAGGATTGAGGAAGCGCTCAGCGAGTCACATGACTTAGAAGCAGCGCCGCGGTGCAAAGCGATTTCCCTCTCACTTAAGAACACACGATGGGGAAGCTTCAGAAGACACAATCATTCATAAATCAGAGGACATCCGTCATTAATTGAAGCAATCTGTGATGCGTGTCCGCACACGTTTGGCTTGCAGCGAATCAATCCATTACGCACGCAGTTTGCAAAGCATGGTAGCGCGCACCTAAATCTAGCACCAACACTCTCTAAAAATGACGGCAACAACTGCGTCTTCGCTGCTACCCTCTGCACCAAGAAGGAGCGTATGCAGATAGAAGCAGATCAGCATTAGAGAGAAAGTCAACACTCCACGACAGCTTTCTTTTCTTTCTTTTTTCTTCTCTCTCCGCGCACAGCCTTGAAAGGAGAAGAGTCTCTACGTGCAGAGACGAAAAAGGCAGAAGCGTGGCACAGGCACCGCCGCGGGATTGGGCATGGTGCTGAGAACATTTTAGGAGCGCGGTATGCTGAAATTACAGTGCGTTTTGTCCAATTGGAATACATATAGCATTGACGGGACCACAGCGCGTGTTCGAATTAAGCGAGATCGAATAATGAGATTCGACTGTGTTTATTTTCCGTCGCACGCGTGGTCGTGTAGTGGTACATCGGGCCACGAGGCAGTTTCCTTCTTTGCATGCTTATAGGTGTGCGCCCATCCGAGCAAACATTGCCACAAGCTGTTATAATCGATATAACGAAATAATGAATACAGTGAAATCTCGGTAGAACAAACCCCACACTAACAAACTTTTCAGATTAACAAACTTTTAAAAATCTTGCGCTGACTGCTAATAGTTTCAATGTAAAACTATTTCACTAAGACATACTACAGAATACCGAACCCATGGAGCCATAATTTAGTTCCACGTTATATTAACAACGCCTCAGTACTACGAACTTATGTACTGAAATCCGTCGCGACCACTGGAGGGATACGCAAGCAGACGACAAAGCGAACGATCGCCCTGCTTTTCGCAAGACGCGCGACGGTGTGCAGGGAAAAAAAAAAAAGGTGACTTTCCTTTCTTTCTTTCCTTCCTTCCTTTTGTTGAAACGTCGACGCTGCAGATTTACAAGTGAGCACAGAGGCGAGGACAACACGGGAGGGCAAGGTCAGCGAAACAGAGTGAGAGATGCGGAGCAGGAAGCATGAGCGCAGAAAACCTGAGACAGCGGGAAAGCAGAAAATGAAACGCGAGAAATTTCCTTTTTTTTAGCACCTTTTTTTTTTTTTCTTCGAAAGAGGCGATGACAGCCGTGACGCTTCAGGTTTTTCTTTGGAGGCCTTATTTTTCAGTTGTGTTCATCTCTTTTTGGTGATTACTTATCGAGTTCGCAAAGCAAGCCTGCGTTCGCTCTGCGGTGATACTACAAATGAGTTCATCTCTTCTTGCGATGAAGAAGCGGATGCAGTTTTCGCTAAGCGAGACAATGAATATTCTTCAGCAACAGGAAGGCAAAAAGTAGGCTGTTGTGACCAAAGAACCGAATTGCACCACAGGAATGTGGATGAGCTTGAGGCCTTCGCGCTGCAAAATTTATGCTGCTCGCGTCAAAAAAAAAAAAAAATCACAAACTTTTTTGAAGTAAACGTGCATTTTTTGGTGTTTCCTTGTCCATTTTTTTTTTCTCGTGAAAAACAAGTTCAAGGACCCACCGCTGTAAAGGTAAGTCATTCTGGTCGGTGAAAAATAAGTATTTATGATTAATTTTCGAGCTTTCACTATAACGACCTTTCAAAATAACGAACAGATTTCCGCAGTCCCCTGAAGTTCGTCATACCGAAATTTCACTGTATAACGAAATAAGTGCGGCTCCCTTTCAACTTGCTGACCTGTAGGTCGGGGGATCGAATTCCGGCTGCGGCGGCTGCATTTCCGATGGAAGCGGAAATGCTGTAGGCCCGTGTGCTCAGATCTGGGTGCAGGTTGAAGAACCCCAGGTGGTCGAAATTTCCGGAGCCCACCACTACGGCGTCTCTCATAATCATATGGTGGTTTTGGGATGTTAAACCCCACATATCAATCAATAAATCATCAATCCCCTTCAACTTCGTGAATTACAGTGACTTGAATTACACGCAGTGAATTACAGTGAATTACAGTGAATTACAGCGACGCAGTGAATTACAGAAACACAGTTCATGCAATGAGATATGCTATTAGTGAAAGTGCAGCATTTTCATATGCGAATACAATCCAAATTTGGCTCTAATTTAGATGTAGAAAAAGGCAATACTCAATGCAGTAGCTATATAATTAGGGTCAGCGAGTATGTAGCAAAAGGTAGAGTAACAACGCAAGCAGAATTGCTCTTTCATGATCACTTATATTCATTTATACAGACAACAGTAGAATTTATTTCATTAACACACAATCAGTATGCAAACAAAATCCACAGACTGGATAAAATAATTGGAGTATTGGATATAAAATACAAAAGAAGCACAATGGGTTACCCGACGACTCCATCCTCCCGAATGCAGGAGGTGAAAGAGCATCATGATCGTGTGCAGCACACCACCGCCATTTTTATAGTTTTCTTTGCATTTTGCTTTGCTGCGTTTTTGAAGCGAACTGGGTGAAAACTCGTATTCACAGGTCATGTTCACAATGGCATAAGTGCGAGGGCCTATCACCCTTGCTTCAAACTCCAGTCGCAGTAATGATAAGGAAAGCACACGCGCTAAGTACAGTCTGCACTTTTTGTAGACAGCGGCATATGGTGCTGAATATAGTCTGCAGCTGTTTCCAACTATCATAAAGCTTCTATTGTGGCAGCTTTATCTTTTAGGGGCGAAACTCCTAAGGGCCCAGCTTTGCAGCCATCTGGGCCAGTCAGTCACTGGGAGATTCGTGGGTGACTAACAAAAAAATGTACAACAATGAACTAACAGCAATCATTATTGTGACAAAACAATATAAAACACCTAGAAGTACTACAAAGCCTTCAAACTAGTCGGCGACTTCAACGTAGACATTATGGACCATAGAACAGAGCTGTGTCGTAGACTATGTCACTTAACTTACATTGCAGTAAAATTTCGTTAACAGGATGTTCACAGCAATGGCAGAAAACTGAATCAAACCAACTTCCAACTAAGAAAAATGCATTATAAAGTACACTTTCATTAATTGATTCATGAAACTTTATTGGTGTGCTGAAGCCAAGTCTTTACAGACCGAGGCGGGCCACATCCACGTCGGTACTGTCAGGCCAAGCTGACAGTACCGGGCATTATGGCTCAGCCTGACATCATGGACTATCATGGATCTTCTGGACTGCCCATAGTTGATCTTGATAACACGCGCTTTGTACCATCTTCTGCCAGTAAAACCAATGTTCTTCGGGGTCGGCAAGAGTCGCGGGACAGCCCACCAGCATGTGTCTAATTCTAATCATGCCATCGTACGTATCACACGTATCACACGTATCACACTCGCCTAGAATTTCACTATCAGGGTGAATTTTATTTAGAAAATACGTAGTTGGTCAAGTTCTCGTTTTGCAGTAAATGTAGCGTGACTGCGTGAGCCCTTTTCAACATTATGTGTGGCAGTGGGAATCGCCTATGCTCAAAGTAATAATATTTTGTGATGTCGTATGTGATTAAATGATCTTTATGATCCCCGGAATAGCGGTAGGCGTCGGGTTGGGTCTCACCAGCACTGGAGTCCTCGTACCACGTTATTCGCACCCCTCGTGGAGCTTGACCTGGGTCTCGTCCTTTTGTCCCATATGCGCAAGAAATCATCGGATGTCAGCATTGATAGCCTTGACTTCATCAAAGTGCTTGATTGGGCTGGTTGGTGCTCTATTCTCGACTCTTCTATCCAGTCCTGTCGTTTGCGCTGTTAAGCACTTTCTTCGTCAGCATCGACTTCGTTCATAAGTTTAACCACAGTCCTTAAAACCTGGCCCCTGTCAAAGCTCGTAATTGCTACATTGGAGTCTCTATAATTTGTATTTCTTCTAACCTGACAGTCCTCCAAGAAAATAGACTGCCATCGTCTCTTGTGAACCTGGCTGCGCCTAGCAAGTTTTCCAGCACTACACACGTTGAAGTGCTTCTTCAGCATCGTCTTCAACAAAACATAAAAGCTGCTGCGCAAGAACAAAACCTGCAACAACATCTCTAGTCTTCGGTGGCAGTTCGTTTCTATATCATCATCTCCTAGCCGAACCGTCTGCACAATTCTTCTGTTCATTAGTGGACTGCATGCATGGACAACAGATTTTTCAGAGCAGACGTCACTAAGAACGGCCCCAAAACTACCGTGATTGCGTTCACGTGTTTGCACTAGATGAAATTCGAGAGCTAGTTAGGCTTACTGCCATACCTTCGCGCGATGTATTCCTTGTCAGTGCCTGTTGATTCATCATCACCGTGCTGCAAAGCCGCTACCTCTACACATAATAAATTGATGGGCTTTTAGCATGCCTGTCAGGCACTTCAGATGCAATTGAACATTTTGGCCCCCGTCGCTTCCGAGAAGTCGGCAGTAGAGCCAGCAGTTTTCACAATGCTTTCCTAGTTTTTGTTTGCTGCACAGTCAGGTATGTTGGGCAGCCCCGGTAAAACTGCAGGTACAGCCACCTGAGTGAGAACACGTTTTTTTTTGGTGTGTGCAACAGGACGTTTCTCTTGTATTTTGAATGATATGTGGTAGAGATTGCTTCTTCCAGGAACTGCTTCGCGCATGTATGGTCAGCAGGCTGAAGCTTCCGTCAGCTTTCGCAATCACCCACCGCCCGTTATCCTAGCGTTCTGGTTTACACGGAGCCTTGAAATGCGACACACGCTCCGTACAAGTTCGATACCCCGACTTACAATTCAGGAAGAAACACCACTTGCCCCTTTCAAGGCGCAGCCAGTGACAAGGCCACTGATGTGTACTAGGAGTCATAAGCCGCGTCGAAGTACACATGCACTAAAACACAGGCAGGGCTTACGGGCACAGGAAAATGTGTGACCAGATCCCCAAATCCCATGCCTGCAAACCTTTCAGGAATATGTTCTTTCGCGCTCAAATACCTGGCGCCCCATACAGTAGCATCATCTCAACTCGCGTGACAGGAACTACTCGTACCTGAAGGTCATCGGCAAACACAATCTGCCTTTGCTCCCTTCTTGCGCGGAGTAGCAATTGTCGACACCTTGCTTATTCTTACACCGTGATCATGGCTCACATCATATAGCTAAGAAGACATGCCCTGGCGGTGCCCAATCTTACCCTGTAGTAATGTCACCAAGCTGTCCAAAAGGGAGTTTTTGCAAAGGCCACATGGAACATACCAGCAGACTGTACATACAGGTTTGCAGTTGAAACAGGCAAGGGACAATTATTTTTCTTGCAGGCAACAACTTTTTGTCAACTTCATCACAATTGACTGTGTAATATTCATGTGTTGAATGAATCAGTGATGTTGCAGCACCTGAACTGACTTTCTGAAGTTCCCTTATGCATTGCATTTACAATAAAATATTGTGAGCCACCGGTTTATTCGGCCAGGCTCGAGCTCAATCACGCCGGTGATGATATTCTTAGATGAAGAAGATGTACAGGTGATGATGATTACAAAGAGAATAAAGAGTCATTCGCTTGTCGCGCTCACACTAATTCCCCCGCGCGGTGAAAGCGGCCGCCTGGTCGCTTGAGAGTATTATGAAATGCGTCGCGCATAAGGCTTCAAACGAGATACGTTCACTATCTCTGTTCCTCGGCAACGATGATCAGGACTCGCGCCAAGAGGAGAAACGCGGTAATTGACAGGAGATGTCTGTTCGACCACCGTGTATGGCCCAATGAAGCGACTGATGAATTTGTCGCATAGGCCGGGGACGCGTAGTGGAGTCCATAGAAGAACTTCGTCACCAGGGGAAAAACTCACAACACGGCGAGACGAGTCGTAGCGAGATTTTCGAGTGTCTTGAGAGAGGCCGATGATAATACGGGCCTGGTGACGGCAGTGTGCGAGACGAGATAGGAATTCTTCAGAGAAAGGAGCCGTCGAGGGTGCAGGGGCGGAAAGGAAAGAGACATCCAGAGCGAAACTCGGCGAGCGACCATGGACGAGAAAAAATGGAGAAAAGCCGGTAGTGCGTTGAGCAGCCGTATTATAGGCGACTGTCACGAAGGGTAGAATTGCATCCCAGTTCGTGTGGTTGGGGTGAATGTACATGGCGATCATGTCCCAATAGGGTCCGATGAAACCGTTCAGTCAATCCGTTGGTCTGCGGGTGGTAGCTAGAAGTGGTCTCGTGAACAGTGTTCGAGGCACGCAAAACTTGCTCGACAATGGAAGATAGGAAGACTTTGCCACGATCACTGAGGAGAATGCGTGGAGCTCCATGACGCAAAAAGATGTGGCGAAGAAAGAAATCGGCGATCTCAGTGGCAGTCTCAGATGGTATATAAGCAGTTTCTGCGTAGCGGGTAAGGTGGTCGACTGCCGTGACAATCCAGCGATTCCCATTGAATGATATAGGAAGAGGGCCATACAAGTCGATTCCAACGACTTCAAAAGGTGAGGCGGGACAAGGAAGAGGTTGCATTTAAGCCAGCCGGAGCAGTTGTCGGTCGTTTTCGCCGTTGGCAATGGACACAGGAGGCGACGTACTTAGCGACGGCTGAAGAGAGGCCAGGCCAAAAACAACGACTTCGTATTTTGTCGTAAGTCTTGTGGTAGCCTAGATGAGCAGCGGTTGGATCATCATGAAAGGCTTCCAGAACTTCACGTTGCAGAGAACGTGGGATGACGGGTACCCACTTGTTGCCATCGATGTGGTAAACGTAGCGACATAAAGCATCACCGACAAGCTTAAATTGTTCAAGTTGTCGACGGAGTCTGGCGTTTGGAGGAGTAGTAGAGCCGGTCAAGCGGTCAACAATGGTGCGGCAGTATGGGTCGACACGTTGTTGTGAAACAAGGACGGATAGGGTGGCAGGTGATGAACTTGGCGCTGCGATTGGAGAGGTGCTGTTGTTTTGGAGTATCGATGGTGAATTGCTTCCGCTGGGCAAAGGACAGCGCGATAGAGCATCAGCATCTTGATGCTTCTTCCCAGATCTGTAGGCGACATCGAAATCATACTCCTGTAAGCGAAGCGCCCAGCGACCAAGGCGACCCAATAAGTTTTTCAGCGATGAAAGCCAGCATAGGGCATTATGGTCAGTCACGACGGTAAAATGACGGCCGTGAAGATATGGTCGGAATCTATGCACTGCCCAAACAACAGCAAGGCACTCCTGCTCTGTGATAGTGTAGTTCTTTTCTGGAGCGGTAAGAGCACGACTTGCGTAAGCAACGACGCGTCCGCGTGAGTTTTTGTCACGCTGCAAGAGTACCGCACCGAGACCATGACTACTTGCGTCGGTGTGAAGGATGGTGGGTGCGGTGGAATCGAAGTGGCACAGTACCGGATCCGACGTGAGGGCTTGCTTCAATGCCGTGAAAGCGCTTTCGCAGTCTTCGGACAAAATGAAGGGGACGTTCTTTGCGAGGAGTTGATGGAGCGGAGACGCAAGTTCCGCGAAACCACGTATGAAGCGCCGGAAGTAAGAAGATAACCCAAGAAAGCTGCGCAGGTCCTTCTGACGTAGTGGACGAGGAAAATCGAGGACAGCGGCAAGCTTCTCGGGGTCGGGCCGAATTCCTTCTTTGCTGACAAGGTGGCCGAGAACCTTGATTGTCTTGCTAGCAAAGGTACATTTCTTGGTGTTAAGCTGTAGACCAGCTTTTGCAAGGCATGTGAGGACTTCGTCAAGACGTTGTAGATGCTGCGAGAACGTGGATGAAAACACTACTATGTCATCGAGATAGCACAGACATGTTTTCCATTTCAAACCACGCAATACGCCGTCTATCATGCGTTCGAAGGTGGCGGGCGCATTACAGAGTCCAAAAGGCATCACATTGAACTCATACAACCCATCTGGCGTTGAAAAGGCGGTCTTCTCTTTATCAGACTCCGACATTGGTGTCTGCCAGTAGCCTGACCTAAGGTCGAAGCTGGAAAAATACTCTGCGCCCTGTAATGAATCCAGTGCATCGTCGATCCGAGGGAGGGGATAAACATCCTTGCGCGTTATTTTGTTTAGCGCACGGTAATCGACGCAGAAACGCACTGTCCCATCTTTCTTTTGAACGAGAACAACAGGGGATGACCAGAGACTCGAGGAAGGACGTATGATGTTACGTCGTAGCATGTCTGAGACGTTTTCCCTCGATGATCTTGCGTTCTGCCTGAGACACGCGATATGGACGCCGATGTACAATACGAGAGCCGTCAGTCTGGATGCTGTGAGTAGCGGTGGTAGTCATGCTGAGGGCGGGCGAATTCACGTCAAATAGAGAACGGTGTCTATTTAACAGGGCGAGCAAATCTTCAGTTTGATCAGGTGTTAAGTCATTGCTTATTGTCGCCGACACAGGTGTGGCAGAGGCATTGAATGGCAATGATTGCGACTTCGGAACATCGTTGTGGTTGTTGTTCGGAAGAGTAACAATCGCAACAGGCTCACTGTCGACCGCGCAAGATACTGTTGAGCCAAAGGGGAGCAGTACACACTCTGACGTTTGATTTATGGCGGTTAGGTACGTACACCCATCGAAGAAGCGAATAAGCTCCGGTGTGATCATAATGCCTCTACGTAGGGTATGACCGTAAGGGAGAATTAGTACGTCGCCATCCACAATGTCGGTGCAATTAACACTTTTAATTTCTTCGATGTATGGCCGAAGTACGTAATCTGACGTGGTGACAAGTCCGATGCGTCCACCTTGTTCAAGCGGAGAAGAGTCAGTGGCGTTTAGATGCAGGAGGCGCTGATCACATGATATGAAAGCGGACGCAGAAGACAAGAAATCCCACCCAAGAATGAGAGCGTGGGTGCACTCACGAAATACCGCGAAAACAATGTGATGACGAATGCCTTCTATGCAGACACGAACGATACACTGTGCAAGTGAACGAATGAGAGCGTTGGTCGCCGCACGTAGAGGTGGGCCGCCATAAGGTGTGGCGACTTTTCGAAGGCGGGAACAAAAATCAGCACGAATATGTAATCGAAACGGCAGCGCCAGTGTCTACAAGAGCCTCAACACGTACACCTTCTACGCTGAGGTGCGTAGTAAGGTGGTGCACGCACTGGCGGTGATTACGAAGCCACAGGCGTATGGTCTGCTGTTGTAGGCACAGAAACGGTGGGTGCGGCAGAGAGCGCGGCAACTTCGGCGTACGTGCGCGTCTGGCGCACGCAGGGACTGTTGGAACACGTCACATGCGATGCGGAGGCGATCTCTTGTTTAATCAGGTCTCGCAAGCTATCTTTTTCAGGAGGTGAAGTAACTTCCGCAGCACAGGAAGAGCAGCGCCCGTGCAGCTCTTCACGAACGATGTCGCGAATAAGCGCACGCAAGTTGAGGGGTGCAGGCAAAGGAACGTCGGTGGCATCGTAGCAAAGGAGAAGAGACTGAAGCTTGTCAAGTCGCTGACAGATGGTTATCACGTCCTGGGTGGTGGCAGGATTTTGCGTGGCGAGGGCGTGAAAGGCGACGGTGTTAATGCCTTTAATAATGTGGCGTATTTGGTCGTTTTGAGACATGCCGGTGTTAACGCGCTTGCACAGTGCAAGGACATCCTCAATATAAGAGGTGTAAGATTCACCCGGCAGTTGCGTGCGTTGAGCGAGTTTCTTCTTTGCTGCCTCAGTGCGAACTGCAGGGGCACCAAATACCCGACGAATTTGCTGCTCGAAAGTGTCCCAGTTGGGAAGATCTGGGTGGTGGTTCCAGAACCAAGTTTTCGCAACATCGGACAAGTAAAATGGGACGCTGCGCAACTTGTGTGGATTGTCCCACCTGTTCAAATCGCTGACGAGGTCGTAGTTCTTGATCCAGTCTTCGACATCATCGCCTCGGATACCGGAAAACACAGGTGGATCACGCAGGCGAGTGTTGTTGGACGGAGCGGGTGGCGGTGGCTGCAGTAGGACGGCGACGTTGGATGGGCCAGGGTTTTCTTGGGCCGCCATGGCAGGGGGTTGTACGCGACGACCCGAGCGGAGCTCCAGTGAGAACGGGCGAGAGGACTTGAGGGAACGAAAAGCACAGTCCACCACTTGTGAGGAACGGGTTTATTCGGCCAGGCTCGAGCTGAATGACGCCGGTGATGATATTCTTAGATGAAGAAGATGTACAGGTGATGATGATTACAAAGAGAATAAAGAGTCATTCCCTTGTCGCGCTCACAATATTTACATAAACAAATAAGGTTATTATAACACTTACATGTCTGTGTAGAGGAGTCCTTCACTTCATGGCGCTGAAGGCCTCCTATAACGATACACAAAAGAAAAAAAGAATTTGAGTACATCTATTTGTTCAAATATATCTAGCATATTATTACCACACACGTAATTTAGGTATGTGCATCTGTGCAGCAGGGAACAGGAAGGTGACAGAAGAAGAGCATGTTCAGTTATTGGCAAAGGTATCCGGTGCACATTCATTCTACACCTTCAAGCCGATTGTTACGTCGCCTCTGAATAAAATAAACCCTTCTTTTGGACATAATTGACTAGTGGAGGTGCTGTGTACAAAACATACGTACCACAGAGCCACAGCTGTTTGAACTTCACCGGAGCCGTCGTCTTGCTGGTCTGCCATTGACAACAGTCGTCATGGCCTAGTGCAAGGGTCAAGAATCAACCGCCTCAACTATGCACAGGTCTACGCCGACTAGGCCTTACTACACGGCGGCATTAGCTTCTTTGCAACAATCAGTATGTATGAAAGACATCAACAAAACTAAAACTCCGTGGCCACGTCATGACTCATTTGCGTCCAAGCAGAATTTCGGCCAGCGCATTCAGCTCGGCCCTGCCACTCAGAGGCGGGCAGCCCCAATTCAGCAAGCTGATCGCCGACCCTTCACAACTGAGCGATCTGCGCATTGGTTCGGCGAGTGTGCTTTACTAGTCTGCTACAACTGCGGCTTTTAAGTCCACACTACCAGGTATTGCAACTACCGGCAGCTACCGAGGTACGACCAATTGCCGAGATATAACCGGTCTAACATTACACGAGCACAGGCATTCCCAGGAAGTGCATCGAACGAGACCCCAGGACCCCTACGAAACCAATCTCTGGCTTCTGACCGCAGTGTGACACCACCTCCTACCCCGCGCATCAACGGATCACCGTCTCCTCGGCGCACCCACTTCTGGCCTTCTCCGGAAAACTAGTCCGAGTGGCCGTTGAAGGTGATCTCTCTGGACAGTCTTCGATTCCAACAGAAATATCCTCTTTAGCTTCCATGTTTAAAAATAAGGTTTATGTGCTTATCGATGGTGTACCAACAATAGCCTTAGTGGACACAGGTGCTATCGGGTCAGTGATGAGTCTCGTGTTCACCTGCCTCCTTGAACAAAAAGTCATGTTTCGTTAAGACCGTGCTGATACGTTTTGTGGAATGAGTGGGAATGTGTTACAACCTGTTGGTGCGTGCACTATGACTGTTACTTTGGCGTATTAGAAATTTGTTGCAGAGTCTGCTGTTTTCCCTTGTATTACGCATGAAGTCATTCTGGACTGGATTTTCTGAAGATATGTGGTGTCACTGTCGATTCCCACGCAGGACAAATTACAGTAGACTTGTATGTCCCAGTTGCATTCATGAAGATTCCGCACTGTCAGGAAAGTGTCCTTTGCTTGTTCGTAGACACAACTGTGCCGCCATTGTCAGCAAATGTCTCCCTGTTGCCTGTTCCCCTGCAAGTGAGGAAACGTTTGACGCAACCATGGAGCCCATTCATCTCAGTTGCATAAATGAAACGTAGTGTTTAACGTCCTAAAACCACCATATGATTATGAAAGACGCTGTAGTAGAGGACTACGGAAATTTCGGCTACCTGGGGTTCTTTAACATGCGCCCAAATCTAAGCACACGGGCCTTTAACAATTTCACCTCCATCGAAAATGCAGTCACCGCAGCTGGGATTCGATCTCACGACCTGTGGGTCAGCAGCCGAGTACCTTAGCCACTATACCACCGCGGCAGGGCTCTCAGTTGCACAAAGCAGACTGTTTCAATTATCTACTGCATGCTATCCAATGCGCAAGTGCGTACTGGTTTATGGGTGATCAACTGCTCTGATGAACCGACAGTGCTGCCGGAGGGTCCGAAACTTCCAGAGATTGATGAACATCAGGTATTCTCCTTTGGCATCCTTTCAGAGAGCAGTTGATTTCCCAGATTAGACCCATTGCCATAATCTGCACGCCAGGGACAGCATTATGGCTATGATCGATAAGCCACTGAGCACCAACGAGCGTAATGAACTGGGGAGTATTCTGCGCAAACACGCCGGTCTCTTCGATTTCGCACAGCTACACACTCCACCGTCATTCCCTGCTTCTCGTATGAAGCACCGCATCGACAAGACATCGCTGACAGAAACTATAACGTGTATTGCCTTCGGAACATGCAGTGATCAATGAATAGGTTTGTGAGACGCTCAAGAAAGATGTAATTCAAGAATCATGTAGTTCGTGGGTCGCTCCAGTAAGTCTAGTGAGGAAGAAGGATGGGAAATGGCGATATTACGTTGACTACCGTCATTTTGACGCCATCATCACAAAAAAAAAAAAAGACATATACTTAGTCCCGCGAATTGACACTATTGACTGTCTTTCATCGAGCTCTTACTTTTTGATACCGGCAGATTACAATGCACTAAGAAAACAAGTAGAAAACGGCATTTGCCACACCAGATGGACTTTTTGAATTTAATGCGATGCCATTCGGTTTATGCAACATGCCTGCAACTTTTGAGCGCTTCATGGACAACATTCTACGTGGATTGAAGTGGCAAGTGGGTATGTGTTACTAAGACCATTTAATTTTCAAGTGCACCTTTTGTGAGGATAACACATGCTTCGGTCTCGTGTTTGACTGCCTAAGCAAAGCAGGCTTGGTGCTCAACTCAAAGAAATATCGTTTTGAGAGCGCCAAAGACTCGTCCTTGGATGATTTGTGGACAAAAAAGGCATACGACTGGATCCCGTGAAGACTGCCGCAGTGGAGGCGTTCAAGGAACCTCACTTGATGTAAGAACTGCACAGCTTTTTGGAGCTTTGTTCACACTTCCTTCGATTCATTCCCAGTTTTACAATATTGCGTACCTGCTCACGTGCCTGCTTCAGAAAGGGCCGCAGTTTGACTGGATCCCTGAATGTGAGTCTGCTTTATCCGAGTTGAAGTTTCTTTTGACGTCTCATCCAAATCTTCCACACCTCAATCCTCTGGCTACCAAGGAACTTCACACAGACGCTAGCAGTATTGATGTAGGTGCTGTCCTGATTGAACACTTGGATAACAAAGAACATGTCGTAGCGTATGCAAGTCCCTCGCTAAGCAAGTCCGAGCGTAACTACACCATCACAGGGCAAATGCCTCGCAGTGCAGCACTTCCAGTCCTACCTCTACGGATGCTTCTTTACCATTGTGACAGACCATCATTCTCTCTGCTGATTGGTCAATCTGCGTGACCCATCTAGTCAGCTTGTGCGTTGGGCACTTCGTCTACAAGAATACGACTTCATGGTTTCCCATAAAAGCGGTCGATGTCACGCTGACGCAGATTGTCTTCCGCGACCACCATTTCCAACAACGGAATGTGAAACGGACAACTTCGACAACTACATCGTATCACTGAACCAACTGTTTCCCGATACCAAGACCTTTAGGAATAAGATAAGTTTTGCAATAATTTTGCTGTCTGCTTTGCTGAAATATATACAGCTTTAATTATTATGAGACTCAAGCACTTGTGGAAAGTAGTTGGTAAAAACCAGTTATTGTTCACTTTGCATAAATTCCTTCGTTTTTTTTTTATATTATTGCGATAGCAATTATATGGACACTTTGGGCTGGATTTTTCCGCCGGCGTTGGCGTTGCCGTCACTCACCATATATGTACAAGTATCTATATATATGAAGATGCAAGAAAGAAAAAAATCCAAAAAAAGACAAGGCGCGCGGAATCGAACTTGGGTCCTCTGCATCACGAGTGCGAGGCGCTAATCACTGAGCCACAGAGGAGCACGTCCTTCAACATTCAAACAACACTATCTATATCTACCACTTACCACTACTGATGGGCATCCCGTGGGAAATTATCGTGTCTTCAGCATTGCTAGCAAGATGGTGCAATGAGCGCACATCGCCACATCGCGCGGTGGCGCACGCTCTCATCTTTTTTGCGTACTTCGCCACGCTTAGAGAAGGGGAGCAATGATGCCCCCTCGTGCGCCCTTATTTCGCAGTGGGGAGAATCGTATGCCTTGGCTGGCCTTGGGCTTTACCTAAAAGGATTTTGTTGTAATTACCGGGTGCACCAAGGTCACTACAATCATTCCGAATCTCAGTTTTCGAAAAGCGCACACTCTGCAGACACAGCGAAGTAACAACTGAGATGCCTGTTTGCGTGCATCTGTACCTGTGAGTAGGTTTTTTGCGTAATTTGCGCGGGAGAAAAGTGGGGCACAATTTGATCTGCATTCTATTCTGTGCGTGACCTTTCAAATTGTTGCTATCACGTTCATTGCTTTGCCTTTGCGGCAAAGCTGCGACGATCTTCTTGGAAAGCACCACCTTTTTAGTGCGACAATTTTTCACAGGAACATGACGTTCTTGCGATGACTGGTTAGCGAACGGCCACCAACGCGCTGTTTGGTTCTCCGCAAAAAATATTCTCGTAATATAATATTATAAGATGAACACTGAACAACTGAAATGTCACTCCCGATTCACATTGTTTGCGTATGTGCATTTCTAGATGCATTGACGATGTGGGCGAGCCAAACCCGATTTAGCAGCAGAATGTGTGCTACTTATACAGCAAGAGGAATGTGCAGAAGCTTCAGACTCGCCTTATCCATACCTCTCACTGTAAATATATTAGAAAATGTTTTTCACTACCACCACCGTCTGTGTAGCCTTTTCTAGTACCCGGATGAGTTAGCATCATGCCTAGTGTATCCGCATTATTATAGGGCATGAAATATAGCGATATACAAGTGTCTCCTCGCCAGATAAGTCACAATTGTCTAGTACTAAGAAATTCGGCAGCTACGAGAAATGCCCCTAAAATAGGAGAAACTTCCATCACTCACGTTCTCGCAAGCGCATCTTTGTGTCCATGCCTGGCAAGAGAGTAAACGTTGGAGACAGTCCAGCAGACACTGCAAGAAAGACCACTTGTTAGAAATAGTGCTTTTCTGAAGAGCCCACGAGGACTTTCGTACAAGTAATTAACACAGTGAGTTACGAAAATACACTTCATGTAACCAAATGTGCTATTAGTAAATGGTGCAGTATTTCCATCTGCGTATACAAATCAAATAAAGCTCTATTTAGGTGTAGAAAAAGGCAATACTCAATGCAGTAGGTAAATAATTAGGGTCAGCGAGTATGTAGCAAAAGGTAAAGTACCAACGCAAGCAGAGTAACGATGCAAGCACGACTGATTAAGGGGGGTGGGGGGTGCTTTCCTTTTTCCGAGTGTAACTATCCACTTCTTTCCCATCGGGTACTTGGAATAGTAGTGAAAGTTAACGACCTTTTTACGGGTGCGTGATCATATAGAGGCACAGAGCAGTACTTCACCATTGCGCAGCACTTGCCGCGGAGACAAGCGGCCGCAGTTTTAAGAATCAAAATGCTATGCTTTTAAAATGAGCGTTAAAAGCAGACACCCAAGGTTATTATGAAAGCATCAATAGCCACCACACACAATATAACCAAGACACCCATGGTTATTATGAAAGCGTCAATAACCACCACACACAATTTAACCAATTGAACTACTACTTTGTTGAGTTTTACCACGACTGTGGTTCCTACACTGCGCCGCGCCTCAAAAGTGCACAAAACCTCGAAGTGACATCATACAAGCCCGATTCGCAGCTCCGCCATAGATCGCACATCAGGCCAATAGTCCTCGCAGTCCTCCTGCACCAAGCTCATAACGTCACTAGCAGAGGCATTTTCCCCAATTTTGCTTATGACAACCCCTTCAAAAGCAGCAAGCCCAATATGTTCTTGCTACCTTGTTTCGGGTGTCACCTGATTGTTATCTACAATGCAAAAAGTTTGGTTTTGCCATGGTCCTTTTTCCAGACACCGCATCGTATCATGCCTGTGACGATGACATTTCTAAAAATGTTTGAACTTTGGATCGGCAGCTGACAGCTGTGTGGCCCATTTTGTTGCACACGGTGCATTTTGCAATAACAGGTTGCATATCACCGAGAAAGCTTTGCTTCTCAGTACCAGGCACTTTCGCATGCTTATGAAAATAGAAGAAGTTTTAAAGACGATAGCCTTTCTTGGGGGCTTTCGACCCAAAAATTTTGGTCTGTCTGTGTCTGTACATTTGTCTGTTTGTCCACTCTTAACGGCACCGGTACTTGAAACAGCCGACTCCATCCACAGCGCCCACCAATGCTGCTCAAGGTTTAGCGTTTATACTTGTGCAATTGTCAATTAATAAGCAACTATTGTGCAAGTTTGGGGCACCATAACACGTATATATTCTGCATGTACATCCTTTACTGGCATGTACATCTTTTACTAGAAAAGGCATACATAAGCAATTTTTAGAACCGTAGCACTTATCACGCAGCGCTGACCATGCAACGCTTGCACGGAACGGGGAGTTTCTAACGCTTTGCTAAGACGCGATGGTGGTGGCACCAACCCGTTGCCTTGCGTTCTAAACCTTATCACCTCTGCGACGGGCACACACACCCGTCTCGGAGTCACGCGCTTTTTTTTTTAAGAACGCTGCCAGGTGGCACTCATGTCTCACATGTGACTTGACTTGATCCACTCGATCGCCTCCGCTGCACACTCCAGGCACTCTAACGCAGTGCCTCCAGAATATCATCCACCGATTTTTTTACGGAGAACATAAAATAAATTGTTCACTCTCTCCACACGCAAGACTATAGTCTTTCGACCACATTTGCAGATTACATGCAAATACGGGGCCAAGTTTTTCTGGTGCTGAACGTCTATAAATTCATCAGCTGCTTAGGTAGAGGTACCCAAGGTGGAGCATTTCCCTTTGCGGAAGCAAGTGACCAACTTCTTATACAATTGGACAAAAAATGCTCCTTGACGATCAACTAAACTAGACTATCGAAAGTACGGGGTCTCCGAGAGATCAATCCACCTATCAAAATGTCCTTTAATTCTAGCTACAAACTGTGTAGCTGTCTCTCCGTTCTATGGTTTTGACGCTCGGAAACGCTCACGATACTCTTCTGCCATGAGACGAAAATGCCGCAGAGGAGCTATCTTTACATGAGTATAATCTAGGCAGTAGTCAGAAGACAGTCTTCCATACACTTTCAGAGCTTCTCCTGTGAGGCACATGCTCATGGCGATTGCCCATTGTAATTTGTCCCAGCCTCGGCTTGTCCTCACGCATTCGAACCTCTTGAGGTACGCGTCAAAGTCGTCTCGGGCAATCTCAAACTGCAGGAGAAATTTTCGAAGATTTATGGAAGGGTAGCGCACTGCTTGTACTTCAGGTCATTCTCCCGGTGGCGTTCGGTACGCTGGTGCTGCATCTAGCTCGGCAAGCCTTATGCGTAGCGGAAGGCTGCGTTCCTCTGCTTTGGCTAGAGCTTGCTCCGAGGCCACACGTTTGCCGGTATTTTTTCTCGCTCAACAGCCATCAGGTCGTGTTCTTTCGCCGCTTCATGCCGAGCCGCTCTATCATCTCGCTGACGATTTTCCTGCAGTCTCCTCCACCCTCTCAACTCTGCCTCTGACAAGCTCACTCGCTCCCCAGTTCCCTTAATTTCTGCATTTCCATAGCATCTACAATGTGTCTGTGCCACAGAGAACAAGGTCGTCCTGTCCCCTGGATGCCAAAATGTCACGGTGTATTAGCTTCACCGTACGAGGTTCAAGAAATAAGGACAAAGCGGGCGTTTTAAGTAGCACCCACACATCCAAACATTTAATCTATAGAAGATCAACTCTGCTGAGAGTCAAACGGTGAGTCGTGAACGGTTGTCGTCGGGACCCCTCGTGACGACTCACGTACAGGTGAACTCTGGGGCGGCCCGTGGACTTCTTGATAATTCAGAGCCACAAACTCTGAGGCACTAGGCGTCGGCAGGAACAGGGATTTGTTCTTCGCATCGCTGCCTCTTCCACCGAACGCTACGGTAATTGCTCGAATCTAACGCGCACCTTTTTTTCCAGTTAAGCGAGTTCTTAAGTCGCATGCACGTTAGAATCGAGTACAAACAAAAAAATTGCGGTCAATCTATTGCCACCGGCAAATCCAAAATGGCCGCCCCCTACGTGCGTCGGCATGGCGCGTCGGCCATTTCTGCCTACGTGTTTCCCATGTGCGGCACTTCGTACGTGTGCTGAGGAGCTCGTCATCTAGTACTGCATTAGCATCGACGGCGTGGAAGGGCCAACTCTAAAAACTCGAGCGCGCCACGATGCCGCTTTTAAAAGAAAAGTCATCGCGTGTGCAGAAACGGACGAAAATCGGGCCGCATCGCGGTCGCTCGGAGTTCCCGAAACGTGCATGCGGGACCGGCGGAAACAAAAGCAGAAGATTGTCGACAGCAAAGCTTCACGCAAAGGCTTCAGTGGACCGCAGCAGGGTCGGTTTCGGCAAATAAAGAGCTGCTCGGCGAGTATGTGCTTGAGCAGCGAGCGGCACAGCGGCCCGTGACAGAACTGCTCCAAGTGCGGGCTATGCAATTAGTCTTGGAAAAAGGTCTAATGCGGAGCCAGTTTAAAGCGAGCAGGTGCTGGCTAACAAACTTTATGAAGAGGAAAGGCTTTTCCCTCCGAAGGGGAACATGCATATGCGAAAAGTTTTGTGGTGGAGTACGATGAAAAGCTTCACAGTTTTCAGAGGTTCGTTCTAAACTTGCGGCGCAACAACGGCTACCTGCTTGGGCAAATCGGGAATGCCGATCAGACGCCTCTTTACTTCGACATGCCCGGCACCACAACTGTCAAGAAGAATGGGGCGAAGCAAGTTCGCGTGCTGACATCGGTTCACGGTAAAACTGCAGGGACGGCAATGCTCTGTTACACGTCAGATGAGCACAAGCTTCGCCCGTACCTCATATTTAAATCGAAGACGCTCCCGAAAGGGGTCGTTTTTTTGAGTGGTGTGATCGTGCGGGCCAGCGAGAAAAATGGGTGCGCGTTGAAATCGATGTCCTCTGTTTTTTTGTTGTTTTTTTTTTTCGTGGTGGAAATCGGGTGCGCGTTACAATCGAGGGCGCGGTAGAATCGAGTAAATACGGTACTTGCACCATGCGCTGCCCTTCCACTCCTGCCTTTTTATTCTCGGTGCTCCTGCCACGAGAGTTTTCCGCGTCTTTCATGTTTTTCTTTTCTTTTTGTAGTCTGTGTCACAGTGACTCAACAGCATTGTCGTCTATGTCGCTATCACTTCGCCGAAGTCTTTACACTCAAAACATGATACATCTACTGTGTCACAGTCTTTGCAAATCAGCAGATTGAATGCATCATCGACGATGTTTTTTAATATGTGCGCTACCTTCTCAAACTCCCCCATGCCATCGTACGCTTTGCGGCAAAGGGCGAACACATCCTGTATGTAAGACAGCTACGACTCCAATGACGTTTGAGTGCGAGATTCAAGCTCCTTTTTGGTCACTGCCTCCATGCCAGTAGATTTGCCAAACAGTGCATGCATCTTTTTTTTTTTGCACGCTTTCCAGCTGCCAATTAACGCTTCGTGATTCTCAAACCACACTTTGGCTGTTCTCTTCAGATAGAATGATATGTTCACCAACATGAGTGTTTCGTCCCAACGATAATTCTTGCTTGTTTTGTTTGCTCATACACCGGCAACCATTCTTGAATGTCGACATTGTAGGTCCCGCAGAACACGCCAGGGTTTTTGAGCTGGGGCAGAGCAACTATCGTCGTTGCCATTGCAGCTGTGGAAGCGGGACTCTGTTGTGCCATCATTGAATAAACTAAGCTTCGGCCGCTGTGTAGCTTCGTTATACTGTCTTCGTACCCAGCACCTCCACCAGAATGTCCTGGGTTGCGAGTAAGCAAAAGAAATGTATTTACATATTGTACACAGAGTACACAGAGTCCTTCAGCCAAGATGGCAGACTGGCAACAACAACATGAGTCCTTTCCATCAAAGTCGTCAAAGTCGTCCTTAGCCCTAACTCCGCCAACAGCGAGACTGCAGGCAGGACCGACGAGCTAGCGCACTTGTGGCGATGTGCTTCTTCGCAAGCAACGAAGCGGTAAGGGACGGCACGATCAGATTACTACGAGTGGGCGCGTGGTCTACGAGCGCGGCGTGTCATCGGAGTTGGCTTTAGCCCTAGCTCTACTGACAGCGAGACTGCGGGCAGAAACGACGCGCTAGCGCACTCTTGGCGACCGTGCTTCTTCGCAAGGAATGAAGCACATCACTCACTACCTCCTCTGAACCACGTTTGGGCATTTTACGCATCGACAACAGACCACACAGTGAAGCTCGTCACACCCCCCCCCCCCCCCCTCAAAGCCAAGGATTGCTCGGAACAGCGGCTAGCAGTTTCGCGCATCGTCACTCGAAAATGCGATGCCAAGCGCAGTGTGCGCCGTGTTTGTGTCATCGTAGTTACACATTTTGGGCATCGTCACCGAACGCCGCCGGCAAGTGCATTACGCGCCGGCTGCACTGTCCACGCGGCCACGCACTCCACCGTCATATGGAGTGCTGTCAATAAGCTTTTGTGATGCGATTTAGACGTGCTTGGAGCCGTGCTTGATATCGCCACGAAGTGTATGAATGTTCGAAGGCAATGAAAGCCCCATAGATTAGAGTTTCCACGACCGGCTGTATGATGATGCGCTTTACTGCTAGAGTGGCAAAAGAGCATGTGTCAATCAGGGGCACAAATTTTTATATGCCCGTTTCGCTTCATTAATTATACTGCTAAAACTTCCTGTGCCACAAGTCTTCTGCCTATAACTTTGTTATTTGGAAAGAAGGCATCGGGCGTCATGGTGTGATACAGTTTTCTGATGCAACAAACCTTTTTCCAAATAAAGCAATGCTCAGTGATTATTTGTAATCAAGTACTCAATTACACTAATTACAACTTCAGCACAAAAAATATGTGTAATCATTTCAGTATATGGTCTTATTCAATTACGACCTTTCTGTTATGCCTATCACACCACTCCTTCATACAGAGAACTTGGTTTGAAATCCATGCTTGTTCTTTGTAAATCATGAAAAGGAGGTTATGGGAAAAAAAAAACAACCAAGGAACACTGGTCAGAGACCAGATGCCCGAGAAGTCAAATATCACAAGACAAACCTGAGATCACAATTTTTAGGTGTCAGACGTAAAGAAAAGTTGAAACTTTAAACGCAGTTTTCTCAATACTGCTTTTTTTTTTTTTAACAATATGCTCATCTCCTCCATGAAGTTCAATGAAGAAATAATTTGTCTCTCATAAAGTGTTTGTGGTATCGCCTCAAAATTTTTATGGAAGGATTGTGAAGTCATTTTTAGTGCCTGGGCCAATTTTCATCAATATCCAACGAGAAACAAGAAAGTTCATCGAAAAAAAGCCTGTCGACGCTTTTTCTCACAAGTGTGTTTTGGACATTATGCATTGCTCGTGAAAAGTGTAGCACGGGAATGCCTGGACAAATTTTGATGCAGTTTTTTTTTTTTTTCGGAATTCCGAAACATTTCTTGAGGGTTTGACAATCTTATAATTCTTGTTTATGGCTGCCTGGACAAATTTTGATGCAGTTTTTTTTTTCGGAATCCCAAAACATTTTTTGAGGGTTTGACAATCTTATAATTCTTGTTTATGGCTCAGTTTTTTGTTGTTGTTTTTTTCTAGAAGATGGCTTGTACGTGACACTGTTTCTGACAATGTGTGTAGGCAGCCGTGATCTCTATAAAAAAAAAGAGAAGTGATAAAAATATTCTGCGGTTCTCATACCGAATAGTCTTCTTCTGAGTAAAGATCAGCACCATTTGCAGCTTTTTGGTATGTTTTGTTACAGCGCTAGGCTTTCCACGAACATACCACATAAGCCAAACCACGTAGCATGATGCAACTTGGGAACTACCGGTACTCAAAGTATCATGATGAAACTGCATATTTCTTTATTCAAGACACTTATGAGAATGCATGCGAAATTTCATTGCTCTAGGTCAACAAACGAAAAAAGTTTTTTTCATCGCCACCTACCCCTTAATAAACAGTGCTGTGTTGTCAGCACCATGGTGGGATGTGGGCCTGCAATGTTGCAAGACGGTGACGACGAAGCACTAAAGACATCTAAAAACCGAGAAAATCTGGCTTGACGACATAAAGCATGGCAAACTAATAATCACACGAATATAGTGAACATAAAAGAGAAGGAAAAAAACATGGCTTCATCAGAGAAATTGTATGAAGACCGATTTCTGTTCACTGGTTATTCTACAACAATTAATATTTTTTTGGTCCAAGTAGGCATAGATGAGCCAGCTCAAAAAGTGGCATCTGAATTTGAAACAAGAAAGTACAGTCAACTTCTCTTAAATGAAACTCGAAGGGGATCCATACAACTGTTCCATTTATAAGCATACAACTGTTCCATTTATCAGAAGTTTCATTTAAGCAAAGTACACTTATTTAGTAAACCCTTTTTTAGTAAACCAAGACCTTTATTCCAATTGCACAAACCTCACCTTACTCATGAGGATGAGTAGGAGAAAAAAAAAAAGGGAGTGAAGAGTGCTTTGTTTGGCAAGATTTAGTTGTTTTTTCACAAGGTATGCACCTATGTCTGACAAACTAGCTAGAATTCTGGACAAGTCTCATTCTCAAAGTAGCGCTGCAAAAGTTCAGCAGCCTCTCTAGCTGATCGGTCTGGTGGCACCACTGAACTGGCAGTACTGTCATCACATTCAACACTGGAAGATTGATCCTCATCTTGCACTTCGGCAATCATTTACTTGACAGTCTCTTCAACATTTTCATCCATTGATTCGTAGTCCTGCAGAGTGAAAGGGGCAGAGGGTACGACCTGACTGAATACTGTCTTAATGTCGGCATTAGCAGGGCTTTCTTCTTCATCAGCTACTGCTTTCTTGCACTTGAAAGCCAGCATGGTGAAAGCATCTATGTATTGTTGTTGCCTTCACTTGCTCCCAGGCACAAGCCAAAATGTGGATGGCTGCCAATAAATCTAACCTGTATCATTTCTCGCTGCCTGCTCTCAGCAGCATATGATGGAGTAATTTTCTGTGGCAATGAACTTTAATGTTCTGAATAATCCCTTGATCTGTTGGCTGGATCAATGCCATTGAATTGGCTGGCAAGAACTCCAGAGTGATGGCTTGGAGTACTTGAACCTGACCGTGGGCTGAGCAATTGTCCACGATGAAGACAACCTTTTTGCCTTGCCTCGTAAATCTAGCGTCTTCCTCCCGAAGCCAGTTTTCCAATATGGCCATGGTCATCCACGCTTTTCCGTTCCCATGTTACATAACGGGAAGGTGTCGAACCAACATCACCTAGACTATTCACAAGGCCCATTCATACCCCTCTCTCCAGACGGCATACGTCACGCTAGTTGTCCGATGTTATGACCGGCACAGCAAGGAGGTGGCTTGCAAGGGACGCTCATCGGCGTAACGGTCAAACGCTGTCCGCGTCCGGCAGGAACGCGGGAGGCGTCTGTGTGCGCCGCAGGAAATGCACATCAGCGTCGCTGGGACACACAGTCGGTGTCTAGCGCGTGCACGGACGGCTATAAAAGGAGCGTGTCGGGAGTGCGCTGTGCTCTCTCTCTGGACTTCGCTGGCCCGCTCGTCTCGAGTGCGCTCAGGGCCCTTGTGATGAAAAGGCGCGTCTGAACGCTCACGTTGCAATGTACTTCTCTTGCAAATATGTAAATTAAACGCATCTTCTACTTGTTCGTGAGACGCGTCGCAAAAGTCGTCCTTCGCCGGATCCTGGGTGGCAGCCTCAACGTCTCCCCGGACATATCACCGACTGTCCAGTGGCCGAGGACGTGTCGCTCAGGTTGTGGTGTTGGTCACCCCGCGCACTTTTTTACCCCGAACGGCGGACAAGCCACGACAGGTTTGCCTTTCATCGCTACCTGCTTCGCTGGTTAGACTGCGTTAGGCTTGGTACTGCATTGCACTGCTCCGAGTCTTCGTCCGTTCCCACGTGTCCTATTTTATTGGTGTTGTATTTGTGAGTATGTGATTACACATCGATCAGTGCGTAATGGGACGTTGTCGTGTTCCCGGGTGCCGCGGCAATTATGACAGTGCTCCCAAAGTGCGTGTTTTCGCATTCCCCAAGGATGAAGCTCGGAAGAAGCCTTGGATAAAAGCCATTCCGCGAAAGGATTTCACACGAAGCATACACTCCAAGGTGAGAAACTGCTGAAGTTGGTTGTCTTACCGGCTCTATCGCATTACTGGCGTTCTGGCTCTGTTACTGTTGAACCGAGCGACTATCGTGAGTGGTGATGATAGTCTTGTCGCGCTTCAGGTAGGGCAGTGCGGTAAAATAGAAAAGAAATACTCAGGCTCGTGTCAAAGTTCCCATTAGCCCGTTTCGTATGAAAGTAATGAAGTCACTGTTATGCTTGGCGCAGGTCTGTGAACTCCACTTCCTCGAGGCTGACTTCATCACAAAGCTGTCACATTTCAACGCAGCGTTGGGACAAACATTGACAGTCGACAGCGAGAGGGTGCGCCTAGTGTGAGATGCTATACCCTCGGTGTTTCCGAACTAACCGTCCTACCTGAGCACGAATCGCAATCGCCGAGAATCTCCCGTCTCGAAACGAGCTCGAATGGAAGACGAGGTCTTGAGCAAAGCGATTAAGAACTCTATATGCGCAAAAAAAAGCGAAGAGGAGAGAAATGCTGTGTCCTCTTTCGAACACTTAAGAGGCAAGCTTTCTGCTGTATGCAGTAATGATTTCTGGACCATCAAGGCAAACGATCGTTGGTGATGTTTCTCCGCATCGAAGATAATCCTTCACCACACGTGAGGTTTTCCGTCACTGTGCTTGCTGATCTCTCACTTGCAGTCTCAGCAGGTATGATAGAGCTGGTTTCATTACCTTGCGGAGGCGCAGTTCCAGACGCAGTGCGCGACATCATGACGTTACCGCACTGCTCCAGCAGCTGGAAAACCACATGACTGAGACGCCTGAAGTTGCAAGTTCGTCGAAAACAGCGTCAGTGTTGCAGCATATCGGCTCCTTATTGAATGAACTGTCCAAAGACAGTGACACGACCGAAGAACACAGTGCTTCGTTTCGTTTGCTAAATGAGCAAATAGCTCTCGCACTCGCTGCCCCCATTCGTCGCTACAGTGCTGAAACATTAGTGTTTTCTAGCATTCTGCACTCCATATCTCCGCATGCCTATAACTTTGCCAGATCAGCGTCGAAATTGACTTTACCCCATCCTTCAACCCTGCGCCGCGTTTGTTCCAAGTATGGAGGCGATCCACTGAAGGAGCAAAACGAAGCGAACTTCCTCTCCTACATTCGAGAAAGAGTGAAGTGCATGCAGCCGAACGAAAAGACCGTGACGCTAATGGTTGATGAAATTCATATCAAGCCATACTTCGATTATAGAGGGGGCAGCATAGTTGGATCTGCAGCCAATTCTCAAGAGACAGCCACAACCGCTCATGTTTTCATGCTTCAGTCGCTCTTGTCATCAAACAAAGATGTGCTTCACATTTTTCCTGTTGCTAAAATGACCGCCGAAATTCTACATGAGTTCTGCAAGAAAGTAATTTTAGAAGTGGAATCTATGGGCCTCAGCGTCATTGCTGTAATTACCGACAGCAATTCCCACAACCGGAAAATGACGTTTTTCTCAGAGAAACAGGAAGTGCGCATTGTATATCCTCATCCAGCCGACAACAATCGGCCTCTGTTTTATGTCGTAGACCCTGTGCACATACTGAAATACATCAGGAACAACTGGATGAATAAAAAAAAACGAAGGAATATGCTTTTAGTTT
Source organism: Rhipicephalus microplus (assembly GCF_043290135.1). NCBI lineage: Eukaryota > Metazoa > Arthropoda > Arachnida > Ixodida > Ixodidae > Rhipicephalus > Rhipicephalus microplus. The sequence goes on along the minus strand of NW_027464590.1, from coordinate 5,188,801 downwards.
CCTGAAGTGAACCTGTCAGGAATATTGCCCGACGGGCTGCCCAGAATGAAACCAGCATCATTTGAAGTCGTACGGCAGCTGTATGCACTGGAGCAGACATCGCTTCTCAAGCTTGGCTACAAGCTGAATTCCAAGGCAATCAATCCAACACCTATGGAGAGACAAAATGTAAAGTTGGTGTTAAATGTCATTAATCCGTTTGTATCAAACGCACTTGAGACGCGTGGCGATGCCCTTAAAACAACATGTGCCAGTTCAACAGCTCTCTTCATAAACATCATATCGACGTGGTGGAAAATCGTCAACGTGAAGACCCCTTCGAAAGGTCGCCGACTGAACGACACCCTTCAAAATCCAGTGAATTCTACGGTGGATCAACAGCTGGTTTTCTTTAGTGGCATGGTAGACTGGCTAGATGCTTGGAGCAGCGTCAACATGAGCCGTGGCTGCTTGACAAGGGAAACACATTCTGCGTTGAGACTCACTTGCTAGTCCCTTGTTGAGCTGTCGCGGTACTGTTTAGAAGAACTGAAGTTCAAGTATGTCTTGCTGGGAAAATTTCAAACTGACACTCTTGAAGATCGCTTCGGTCGCTACCGTCAGCTTGCTGGTGCACAATATCATGTTTCCCTGAGGCAGCTTCTGGAGTCTGAAAAGAAAATTCGTCTGCAAAAGCTGCTGATGCTTCAGCAGCCAGACATCAGCAGCAAAAGTGACACAGAAGTATCGCAACATAACTTCTCTGTTCACATCTCAAATGATGAAATTTCCAACCCAAAGCATGACATGGAGGTCGTTGCTTATATCGCTGGATATTGTGCTCATTCAGCTCTGAAGAAGCTGTCATGCTCATTTTACAGCAGCGTGCTCGTCCTGGAGAACAGGAACATAGATGTGGAAGGTAACACAATGATTGACAACTTGTCAAGAGGAAGCTTAAAGTTTCCGCAGCCATGTACTGTGCACATGGTGCTGGTGACAACGCTTGTTGTCGAAAAGCTCACCAAGGGAGAAAATGCAAAAGCGTTCCTCGCGTCGAACAACCAACGTGGCATTGTAAGCTCCATTACCACATCACTGCTAGGAGGTGTTGAGCTAGAGACTTGTGAAAATGGCCATACCTCTGAGACTATCGTGCGGCATGTAGTGCGTGTTGCAACAAATGTCGCTCTGAACAACTTTTGTAGACTTCGAAATGACACCATCCAAAGCACCGCACAAAAAAAAAGGCAGCTGACAGAAAAATCAAAACATTGAACAAGAAATGAGGTAGGATGGTTTTAGCTTTTCGTCCTAATAAAACCACTTCTACAAATGCATTTCTGACTATTACAGATTGATCACTAAAGTGTAAAGGCAGGCGTAAACAATTGCAGACCGCCCAGGAACAAAAAAAGAACAAAAAAAAGAAACACCGGCTTTCAATAAGTGCCCACAGCAGATATAACGAGAACGAGCGCCGACGACGGCCGGGGTGCAGGTGGGCAACTAGCGTGACGTCACGCTCTCCCTGGAGGGGCCTTGTCAATATTCTAGGTGGTGTTGGTCGAACGCCATTGAAACAACGTGGGTGCCTTGATTTTCCTATTACCGACGGCTTCAATTTCTCATCTCCTGCCATGTTTGCACCCACCAGCACAATGATGCGATTTTTACTGCCTTTTCCTTCACTACAGGCTTCGCCTTTGAAGGTGAGCGTCTTTGATGGAAGCGCCTTATAAAAAAGACCCATCTCGTTGACGATGAAGACGTCTCGTGGATCAAAGCTCACCGAAATTTCCTTAAACTGCCCCTGTTGCCAGTTGGTGCAAATGTCCCTGTTGACTGCACCACTCTCACCCGAGATTGCTTTGAAGACTAGGCCATGGCGTGTTTTGAAGCGGCTGAGCCATGGCGATCTCTCGAGCTTTCTGCTCAAGAATTGCCTCGCTTATGGGCAAATTAGAAGTCCGTGCACGCTTGAACGACAGAAAAAGAACTTTTCTAGATGTTTATAAGGCGTCGTTCGCATTCGTTTAGATGTAAAGGTACCGTCCTTAACAGTGCCTTCAATCTTTTTCTGTTTTTCCAGATCCGTGACAGCGTCGATTTTGGGATGTATTTTTTTGCCACCTCCATCTTGGGCAGGCCGCTTCGATCGAGCTCTTGAAGAATTTGTAGCTTTTTATCAAGCGGGTGTGTATGGTGCGGCCACTTCCTTTCGATCAGACTGAATTAACACAGTGATCCACCGCAACTTGCCGACTTTGCTCCTACAGCCACAAGCGAGAATGGATACTGGATTGGCTTGTCTCGATCTCGAGGTGTTGCCATGGTTGTGAGACTACCTGTGGCATGAGGGAGTCTATGCTGTGTTTAGAGTTTGTGCCGTTTAACCGTAGGTGACCAATAAGCACTGTTTCGATTAACCGATGAATTTTACTGTGCAACACATAGAAATCCAGCAATATGAGCCCGTTTAGTTCCGTTAATGAGGCATTTTTGTTTAAGCGAGTTTCGTTTATTGGCAGTCCAATGTACTTTTTTTGCATGATGAGGAACTGAGTCGCTAGCTCATAGGCCCACGCTATCAGTGTTGTTTTGAGAAGCGTCCTGCTCTTAGCGTGGAGGGACCTGAAACTGTTGAACTTTAAGCGCTGCCTTTTGCATGCGTCCCTGTTGATTCATCATTGCCATGCTGTGAAGTCGCTGTCTCTAAGCACAATAAATTTGCCGAACTTTACGCGGTCGTGTCAGGCATTTCAGATGCAATTGAACTTTTGGCCCCCGTCGCTTCAGAGAAGTCAGCAGTAGAGCCAGCCATTTTCACAGAGCTTTTCTTGTTTTCTTGTTTTTTGCTGCACCGTCAGGCACTTTCGGTATTTCTCAAACTTGTCCGCCACCTATTATGTCGCTCTGGTTTACGCGGAGCCTTGAAATGCGACACATGCTCCATACAATTCTGATACACCAACTTGCTATTCGAGACGAAACATCACTCGCCCTTTTCAAAGCGCAGCCAAAGACAAGGCCGCTGATGCATATATGTCGCGTCGAGGTATACGTGCACTGAATTACAAAGCGCGAATCAGCTAAACAAATAAAATACACAGGCAGGGTTCACAATCACAGGGCAACGTGTTACTAAATCACGAAATCCCATGCCCACAAACCTTTGAGAAAGATGTTCTTTGGCATGCAAATAGCTGCCGTCCCATTCAGTAGCGCCATCTCAACTCGCGTGACGGGGACTCGCTCGCTAAATTCCATGCCGACCGGTTGTGCCCTCGCGATCTCCGACGTCAGCGTAGCTCTGGCCTGGGCTGGCCCTACGTCAGCTCCTGACACCGACCTTCGACAACAGTGCAGCTCTGACCTACCAAACTTGCCCTACGCCATCTCCCGACGCCGACAAGAGCTCTCGCAAGTGGCGCCCTGTCCTCGGACTCCTGTGACCGTGTTTCCATCTTTCCTATCTCTCCTATCCCCTCGATTTGTCCTCACTCACTGGCCTAGCGCATCATTTTATCTCTCTATACCCTTAATCCTATTCTTTTATTCTTTCCTCACCCCCATTCCTTGTGAGCTACTGTTGAGGTGTCGCTCTCTGAAGCTGACAGTTACGGGGCTCACTTTTCTCTTCCTTTCTCTCTAAGAACCACTTGGTAGTCGCATGATGGAAACTACTCGTAGCTGAAGGAAATCGGCGTACGCAATCTGCCCCCACCCTCCCCTTGTGCGGAGCAGCGAGTGTCAGCACCTAACATATTCTTACACCATGATCATGGCCTGTATCATACAGCTAAGAACACAAGCCCTGGTGGTGCCTTAGTGTGTTGAACACAAGCCCTGGTGTGTTGAAGTCACCAAGCTGTCCAAATGGAAGGGTGCTATTACCAGCTCCAGACTCAAAGAGTTATGGGCAGTCCAACGGGCCCCCGATGCAACAGACTTGGAATTTTTGTTCTGACGTGGCAGCGGCCTGCATCCATCCATCCAGTAATGGACAGGTGGCAAGATCAGACCAATTTCTGTAGCACCAACCCATTCAGGGTGATAGTTTTTGTAAAGGCCACATGTAACATACCAACAGACTGCATATACCACAGCTCACCTAAACAGCTTTGCCATTGAAACAGGCAAAGGACAATCATTTATTTATTCTTGCAGGCAACAACTTTTTGTCAACTCCATCACAACTGACTGTGTAATATTTATGTGTCACATGCAACGGTGATGCCGCACCATTTGAAATGACTTTTTAAAATTCTCTTATGCATTATATCTATAATAAAATATTTACTTAAACAAATGAGATTAATATAACGCTTACATGTCTGTGTAGAGGACTCCTTCAATTGACGGGGCTGAAGGCCTCCTAGAAAAATACAGACAAAATGAAAAAATTACACCAAGTCTATTCATTCAAATATATCTAGCATATTTCACTGTGCACAGGACTTTTCTCAACATTTTCCCTGTTGCGTGTTAAGTGCTCAAACAGTCATGCACTTCTGCAAGACCAGTAGGTCTATGTTTCACTCGAGAGTAAAATAAACTGAGATAAAGGGAAATTGTAGAAAGATATACAATCTTGTTATAAGAACGAAGCGGCTGTGGTCTCTATTGCCAGCTACTTGCTGTTTTAAGTGGTGTGGCGACCATGGAGATGGCCTCAATTCATTTCTTGTGCCCACCAAAATGGTACAATTAATACTGAAGGGGCATGAGATCACCTATTATTATTATTATTATTATTATTATTATTATTATTATTATTATTATTATTATTATTATTATTATTATTATTATTATTATTATTATTATTATTATTATTACAACTTCATTGCAGAGAAACGAGTTTTATGTAACTGTCTTTGGCATGTGTCCGGAAAGCAAAATTTGTTACTGTTGACACTTGACACACAAAATTTTCAGAGAATATTCAGCTTTGTATACTGATTTCAAACACGTAATTGTATTTTTTTTACACCAGTCCAAGAAAAAAGTTACAATAATTCTTATTTTATGAATTCGGGATGCGACTTGCTTAAAAAGTATTGCATTCGAATAGCTCACGTTCAGCAGGCATGTTCCTGAATGTTCAAACAGTGCAAATATGAAATTTACTGCTTGTCTCTGAATTTGAGCCAAAGTTATTAAGTCTTCTTTTCGCAGTCTCTTAGCTGTGAATTTTTGTTGCTGATTTCTAGAAGATTTCATAATGTTCCGTCCTAAAATACTTTATCATCATTTTTTTCCCACTTGCTGATCCTATAGCATTCAAGGAAGAAAAAAAGACAATGAATGAGTATTGGCGACAAAGTGTTCATTCCAGAATTTAAACCTTGTAAAAATCTTTATTTGAGAAAAACGCATATAACTCAAACTTGCGAAAATAAATATGCCGCCACAAAACTTATAATTAGGATCTTCAGAAAGTCCCAGGAGAGTAATCTGAACCAAGCTCATGCTCGTGCTTCTTCATTGTGGCTGCCTAGAATGCCACTGAAGAACTTTCACTTCGCGCTAGATGCACGGCGGTAGTAATCTTTTTGCCAGTCCGCTGGCTGCTTTGGCTTGTTGGCTCTTACTGCAGTTCACGCAAAATAAGTGAACTAGACTCCTTGTTTCCCAGATAGAAATGCATACAAGCTAGCATCTACCACGGCAGTCTCAACAGCACATTCTTGTCGTTTTGTGACAGGCTCCATATAACAGAGTGCAATGCCTCATTTTTTTGCATTCTGTGTTTTTTCTCTCGCACATCTTCGCATGAGCTTCTTGTCAGACAAACTCTCATACACAAGGTCCAGCGCATGGCTGACAGCCTCTGGCGAGTTGTACTTGCTTTTTGGCATGGGCCCATTTTTTTCCATGGCTGCATTGTGCATGCACCATGACTCGGGGCCCTGTGGACAATAGCTGTGGTTAGGCTGCTCGCTAGTGGACGTCACATGGTAATATATAGCCCACACAGCCTTGTGCATCTTGTCCACATTCCAAGAATGGGATTTGAGAGCACAGTCATAGTAACTTGTCAATCTTGTTATAAGGTCACCCGTGAGATAACCCTTGCCACTCATGCGCTCGCCGGCGTCTCTTTTGTGCTTCTGCACAAAATTTCCAACTGTAGTCCCCATTTTCTTCTGCACACGGTTCGCACAATCTTGTTTCTGAACATTAATGAAGCCATACACTTTGGCTTCGTTGACAGCAAGCACTCTATTACCGGCTGTCACCACCACAAAGCAAGGTTAGACTATGAAGCGAAAGTGAGTGCTGAAATAAAATTGTTGCTGCCTCTACGTCCATTTGGCCAGCTTTGCATGAGGTGTTTTTCTGACATGAATACTTAGATTTCCGCTCGGCATACTCTGGGCTGTCGGGTTTTGGGCCACGTTCGCAGCAGAGGGAAAAATTAGACAGCACTACATAGTCAAGCACATATCTTGAAAAAACTTCTGCTACAGAGGCCACTCCAATGTGTGAGGTGTGTCCTCTTGTGTGCCAGCTTTCATAAAAAGAGTGCAATATTTTCAGGGTTGCCGAAATTAAGGTCCTTGTAGACACTCATCACTGTTGCGGCACAACTAGTCATATGAGTCGGCACAAGCTCTCGTTGCTACTGGCTGGAGCTTTGTTTTTAGGAACTGCTGGTAATCTTCATGCGTAGACCTACCAGCAGTACCAACTGCGGGGAAGTGGGTTCTAACAGAGATCGTATGAAGACCTACCAGCATGAAGTATGAAGACCTTCGTGTGAAACGGCCATAGCGGTAAAGATGTCGTTCAGTGTCATCAACTCAATTCCTGTGCTCTGCACAGCAGGTGCCAGGCGAACGTTGATCTCAAACAGGTTGCAGTTATTGTTACAGCCAACACGTCGTGAACTCAATTTTGAACCAACTTCCCCGCAGTTTCTCACGAACTCCATTTTGAACGAACTTCCTGGCAGTTTCTGCAGCGAAGCTATAGCTTCACGGCGACACCGTACTCACTTGAGTCACATTCAATAGTCAGCTGTCCCCGGCACACTCGACAAGAAGAACATTTCTGAAATAAGCTGTTTACCAAGTCCAGGTCAACAGTTGTTTACCTCGTGCCGACGAACTTTCGATGCCGCGCTCACTCAGAGAACACTCAATTCGCGATCAGCTGCCGAGACCGAAGAAAGTTTTGCTGCTTTCTGTTGTGCACAACACTTAATGATATTCAGGTTAGGTTAGGTTAATTTGGTTTTTATTGCGCAAAAGCAGCTAAAGCTATGCTGCGCCAGACACAAGACTTTCAGGAATGGACACAGAAAAGATGATATTTTAAAGCTTATTTACCAGGTTACATTCTTTCAGAAAGTGGCATAGATGTGTTCAGGCGACGACCTTATTCTTAAAACATATGATAAGGTTAGTATTGCTCTTCGATCACATAGAGGGGGCTCATTGCATTCTACGTATTGACTTTGCACAGGTGATGTTCTGTAAGCACCACTTGACAGACGGAGACCGAGGTTGTGTATAGAGTAAAGACGGCGGATGTTACGTCGCCTCTGAATAAAATAAACCCTTCTTTTGGACATAATTGAGTAGTGGAGGTGCTGGGTACAAAACATACGTACCACAGAGCCACAGCTGTTTGAAATTAACCGGAGCCGTCGTCTTGCTGGTCTGCCATTGACAACAGTCGTCATGGCCTAGTGCAAGGGTCAAGAATCAACCGCCTCAACTATGCACAGGTCTACGCCGACTAGGCCTTACTACACGGCGGCATTAGCTTCTTTGCAACAATCAGTATGTATGAAAGACATCAACAAAACTAAAACTCCGTGGCCACGTCATGACTCATTTGCGTCCAAGCAGAATTTCGGCCAACGCATTCAGCTCGGCCCTGCCACTCAGAGGCGGGCAGCCCCAATTCAGCAAGCTGATCGCCGACCCTTCACAACTGAGCGGTCTGCGCATTGGTTCGGCGAGTGTGCTTTACTAGTCTGCTACAACTGTGGCTTTTAAGTCCACACTACCAGGTATTGCAACTACCGGCAGCTACCGAGGTACGACCAATTGCCGAGATATAACCGGTCTAACATTACACGAGCACAGGCATTCCCAGGAAGTGCATCGAACGAGACCCCAGGACCCCTACGAAACCAATCTCTGGCTTCTGACCGCAGTGTGACACCACCTCCTACCCCGCGCATCAACGGATCACCGTCTCCTCGGCGCACCCACTTCTGGCCTTCTCCGGAAAACTAGTCCGAGTGGCCGTTGAAGGTGATCTCTCTGGACAGTCTTCGATTCCAACAGAAATATCCTCTTTAGCTTCCATGTTTAAAAATAAGGTTTATGTGCTTATCGATGGTGTACCAACAATAGCCTTAGTGGACACAGGTGCTATCGGGTCAGTGATGAGTCTCGTGTTCACCTGCCTCCTTGAACAAAAAGTCATGTTTCGTTAAGACCGTGCTGATACGTTTTGTGGAATGAGTGGGAATGTGTTACAACCTGTTGGTGCGTGCACTATGACTGTTACTTTGGCGTATTAGAAATTTGTTGCAGAGTCTGCTGTTTTCCCTTGTATTACGCATGAAGTCATTCTGGACTGGATTTTCTGAAGATATGTGGTGTCACTGTCGATTCCCACGCAGAACAAATTACAGTAGACTTGTATGTCCCAGTTGCATTCATGAAGATTCCGCACTGTCAGGAAAGTGTCCTTTGCTTCTTCGTAGACACAACTGTGCCGCCATTGTCAGCAAATGTGTCCCTGTTGCCTGTTCCCCTGCAAGTGAGGAAACGTTTGACGCAACCATGGAGCCCATTCATCTCAGTTGCATAAATGAAACGTAGTGTTTAACGTCCTAAAACCACCATATGATTATGAAAGACGCTGTAGTAGAGGACTACGGAAATTTCGGCTACCTGGGGTTCTTTAACATGCGCCCAAATCTAAGCACACGGGCCTTTAACAATTTCACCTCCATCGAAAATGCAGTCACCGCAGCTGGGATTCGATCTCACGACCTGTGGGTCAGCAGCCGAGTACCTTAGCCACTATACCACCGCGGCAGGGCTCTCAGTTGCACAAAGCAGACTGTTTCAATTATCTACTGCATGCTATCCAATGCGCAAGTGCGTACTGGTTTATGGGTGATCAACTGCTCTGATGAACCGACAGTGCTGCCGGAGGGTCTGAAACTTCCAGAGATTGATGAACATCAGGTATTCTCCTTTGGCATCCTTTCAGAGAGCAGTTGATTTCCCAGATTAGACCCATTGCCATAATCTGCACGCCAGGGACACCATTATGGCTATGATCGATAAGCCACTGAGCACCAACGAGCGTAATGAACTGGGGAGTATTCTGCGCAAACACGCCGGTCTCTTCGATTTCGCACAGCTACACACTCCACCGTCATTCCCTGCTTCTCGTATGAAGCACCGCATCGACAAGACATCGCTGACAGAAACTATAACGTGTATTGCCTTCGGAACATGCAGTGATCAATGAATAGGTTTGTGAGACGCTCAAGAAAGATGTAATTCAAGAATCATGTTGTTCGTGGGTCGCTCCAGTAAGTCTAGTGAGGAAGAAGGATGGGAAATGGCGATATTACGTTGACTACCGTCATTTTGACGCCATCACCAAAAAAAAAAAAAAAAAAAGACATATACTTAGTCCCGCGAATTGACACTATTGACTGTCTTTCATCGAGCTCTTACTTTTTGATACCGGCAGATTACAATGCACTAAGAAAACAAGTAGAAAACGGCATTTGCCACACCAGATGGACTTTTTGAATTTAATGCGATGCCATTCGGGTTATGCAACATGCCTGCAACTTTTGAGCGCTTCATGGACAACATTCTACGTGGATTGAAGTGGCAAGTGGGTATGTGTTACTAAGACCATTTAATTTTCAAGTGCACCTTTTGTGAGGATAACACATGCTTCGGTCTCGTGTTTGACTGCCTAAGCAAAGCAGGCTTGGTGCTCAACTCAAAGAAATATCGTTTTGAGAGCGCCAAAGACTCGTCCTTGGATGATTTGTGGACAAAAAAGGCATACGACTGGATCCCGTGAAGACTGCCGCAGTGGAGTCGTTCAAGGAACCTCACTTGATGTAAGAACTGCACAGCTTTTTGGAGCTTTGTTCACACTTCCTTCGATTCATTCCCAGTTTTACAATATTGCGTACCTGCTCACGTGCCTGCTTCAGAAAGGGCCGCAGTTTGACTGGATCCCTGAATGTGAGTCTGCTTTATCCGAGTTGAAGTTTCTTTTGACGTCTCATCCAAATCTTCCACACCTCAATCCTCTGGCTACCAAGGAACTTCACACAGACGCTAGCAGTATTGATGTAGGTGCTGTCCTGATTGAACACTTGGATAACAAAGAACAGGTCGTAGCGTATGCAAGTCCCTCGCTAAGCAAGTCCGAGCGTAACTACACCATCACAGGGCAAATGCCTCGCAGTGCAGCACTTCCAGTCCTACCTCTACGGATGCTTCTTTACCATTGTGACAGACCATCATTCTCTATGCTGGTTGGTCAATCTGCGTGACCCATCTAGTCGGCTTGTGCGTTGGGCACTTCGTCTACAAGAATACGACTTCATGGTTTCCCATAAAAGCGGTCGATGTCACGCTGACGCAGATTGTCTTCCGCGACCACCATTTCCAACAACGGAATGTGAAACGGACAACTTCGACAACTACATCGTATCACTGAACCAACTGTTTCCCGATACCAAGACCTTTAGGAATAAGATAAGTTTTGCAATAATTTTGCTGTCTGCTTTGCTGAAATATATACAGCTTTAATTATTATGAGACTCAAGCACTTGTGGAAAGTAGTTGGTAAAAACCAGTTATTGTTCACTTTGCATAAATTCCTTCGTTTTTTTTTATATTATTGCGATAGCAATTATATGGACACTTTGGGCTGGATTTTTCCGCCGGCGTTGGCGTTGCCGTCACTCACCATATATGTACAAGTATCTATATATATGAAGATGCAAGAAAGAAAAAAATCCAAAAAAAGACAAGGCGCGCGGAATCGAACTTGGGTCCTCTGCATCACGAGTGCGAGGCGCTAATCACTGAGCCACAGAGGAGCACGTCCTTCAACATTCAAACAACACTATCTATATCTACCACTTACCACTACTGATGGGCATCTTGTGGGAAATTATCGTGTCTTCAGCATTGCTAGCAAGATGGCGCAATGAGCGCACATCGCCACATCGCGCGGTGGCGCACGCTCTCATCTTTTTTGCGTACTTCGCCACGCTTAGAGAAGGGGAGCAATGATGCCCCCTCGTGCGCCCTTATTTCGCAGTGGGGAGAATCGTATGCCTTGGCTGGCCTTGGGCTTTACCTAAAAGGATTTTGTTGTAATTACCGGGTGCACCAAGGTCACTACAATCATTCCGAATCTCAGTTTTCGAAAAGCGCACACTCTGCAGACACAGCGAAGTAACAACTGAGATGCCTGTTTGCGTGCATCTGTACCTGTGAGTAGGTTTTTTGCGTAATTTGCGCGGGAGAAAAGTGGGGCACAATTTGATCTGCATTCTATTCTGTGCGTGACCTTTCAAATTGTTGCTATCACGTTCATTGCTTTGCCTTTGCGGCAAAGCTGCGACGATCTTCTTGGAAAGCACCACCTTTTTAGTGCGACAATTTTTCACAGGAACATGACGTTCTTGCGATGACTGGTTAGCGAACGGCCAGCAACGCGCTGTTTGGTTCTCCGCAAAAAATATTCTCGTAATATAATATTATAAGATGAACACTGAACAACTGAAATGTCACTCCCGATTCACATTGTTTGCGTATGTGCATTTCTAGATGCATTGACGATGTGGGCGAGCCAAACCCGATTTAGCAGCAGAATGTGTGCTACTTATACAGCAAGAGGAATGTGCAGAAGCTTCAGACTCGCCTTATCCATACCTCTCACTGTAAATATATTAGAAAATGTTTTTCACTACCACCACCGTCTGTGTAGCCTTTTCTAGTACCCGGATGAGTTAGCATCATGCCTAGTGTATCCGCATTATTATAGGGCATGAAATATAGCGATATACAAGTGTCTCCTCGCCAGATAAGTCACAATTGTCTAGTACTAAGAAATTCGGCAGCTACGAGAAATGCCCCTAAAATAGGAGAAACTTCCATCACTCACGTTCTCGCAAGCGCATCTTTGTGTCCATGCCTGGCAAGAGAGTAAACGTTGGAGACAGTCCAGCAGACACTGCAAGAAAGACCACTTGTTAGAAATAGTGCTTTTCTGAAGAGCCCACGAGGACTTTCGTACAAGTAATTAACACAGTGAGTTACGAAAATACACTTCATGTAACCAAATGTGCTATTAGTAAATGGTGCAGTATTTCCATCTGCGTATACAAATCAAATAAAGCTCTATTTAGGTGTAGAAAAAGGCAATACTCAATGCAGTAGGTAAATAATTAGGGTCAGCGAGTATGTAGCAAAAGGTAAAGTACCAACGCAAGCAGAGTAACGATGCAAGCACGACTGATTAAGGGGGGTGGGGGGTGCTTTCCTTTTTCCGAGTGTAACTATCCACTTCTTTCCCATCGGGTACTTGGAATAGTAGTGAAAGTTAACGACCTTTTTACGGGTGCGTGATCATATAGAGGCACAGAGCAGTACTTCACCATTGCGCAGCACTTGCCGCGGAGACAAGCGGCCGCAGTTTTAAGAATCAAAATGCTATGCTTTTAAAATGAGCGTTAAAAGCAGACACCCAAGGTTATTATGAAAGCATCAATAGCCACCACACACAATATAACCAAGACACCCATGGTTATTATGAAAGCGTCAATAACCACCACACACAATTTAACCAATTGAACTACTACTTTGTTGAGTTTTACCACGACTGTGGTTCCTACACTGCGCCGCGCCTCAAAAGTGCACAAAACCTCGAAGTGACATCATACAAGCCCGATTCGCAGCTCCGCCATAGATCGCACATCAGGCCAATAGTCCTCGCAGTCCTCCTGCACCAAGCTCATAACGTCACTAGCAGAGGCATTTTCCCCAATTTTGCTTATGACAACCCCTTCAAAAGCAGCAAGCCCAATATGTTCTTGCTACCTTGTTTCGGGTGTCACCTGATTGTTATCTACAATGCAAAAAGTTTGGTTTTGCCATGGTCCTTTTTCCAGACACCGCATCGTATCATGCCTGTGACGATGACATTTCTAAAAATGTTTGAACTTTGGATCGGCAGCTGACAGCTGTGTGGCCCATTTTGTTGCACACGGTGCATTTTGCAATAACAGGTTGCATATCACCGAGAAAGCTTTGCTTCTCAGTACCAGGCACTTTCGCATGCTTATGAAAATAGAAGAAGTTTTAAAGACGATAGCCTTTCTTGGGGGCTTTCGACCCAAAAATTTTGGTCTGTCTGTGTCTGTACATTTGTCTGTTTGTCCACTCTTAACGGCACCGGTACTTGAAACAGCCGACTCCATCCACAGCGCCCACCAATGCTGCTCAAGGTTTAGCGTTTATACTTGTGCAATTGTCAATTAATAAGCAACTATTGTGCAAGTTTGGGGCACCATAACACGTATATATTCTGCATGTACATCCTTTACTGGCATGTACATCTTTTACTAGAAAAGGCATACATAAGCAATTTTTAGAACCGTAGCACTTATCACGCAGCGCTGACCATGCAACGCTTGCACGGAACGGGGAGTTTCTAACGCTTTGCTAAGACGCGATGGTGGTGGCACCAACCCGTTGCCTTGCGTTCTAAACCTTATCACCTCTGCGACGGGCACACACACCCGTCTCGGAGTCACGCGCTTTTTTTTTTAAGAACGCTGCCAGGTGGCACTCATGTCTCACATGTGACTTGACTTAATCCACTCGATCGCCTCCGCTGCACACTCCAGGCACTCTAACGCAGTGCCTCCAGAATATCATCCACCGATTTTTTTACGGAGAACATAAAATAAATTGTTCACTCTCTCCACACGCAAGACTATAGTCTTTCGACCACATTTGCAGATTACATGCAAATACGGGGCCAAGTTTTTCTGGTGCTGAACGTCTATAAATTCATCAGCTGCTTAGGTAGAGGTACCCAAGGTGGAGCATTTCCCTTTGCGGAAGCAAGTGACCAACTTCTTATACAATTGGACAAAAAATGCTCCTTGACGATCAACTAAACTAGACTATCGAAAGTACGGGGTCTCCGAGAGATCAATCCACCTATCAAAATGTCCTTTAATTCTAGCTACAAACTGTGTAGCTGTCTCTCCGTTCTATGGTTTTGACGCTCGGAAACGCTCACGATACTCTTCTGCCATGAGACGAAAATGCCGCAGAGGAGCTATCTTTACATGAGTATAATCTAGGCAGTAGTCAGAAGACAGTCTTCCATACACTTTCAGAGCTTCTCCTGTGAGGCACATGCTCATGGCGATTGCCCATTGTAATTTGTCCCAGCCTCGGCTTGTCCTCACGCATTCGAACCTCTTGAGGTACGCGTCAAAGTCGTCTCGGGCAATCTCAAACTGCAGGAGAAATTTTCGAAGATTTATGGAAGGGTAGCGCACTGCTTGTACTTCAGGTCATTCTCCCGGTGGCGTTCGGTACGCTGGTGCTGCATCTAGCTCGGCAAGCCTTATGCGTAGCGGAAGGCTGCGTTCCTCTGCTTTGGCTAGAGCTTGCTCCGAGGCCACACGTTTGCCGGTATTTTTTCTCGCTCAACAGCCATCAGGTCGTGTTCTTTCGCCGCTTCATGCCGAGCCGCTCTATCATCTCGCTGACGATTTTCCTGCAGTCTCCTCCACCCTCTCAACTCTGCCTCTGACAAGCTCACTCGCTCCCCAGTTCCCTTAATTTCTGCATTTCCATAGCATCTACAATGTGTCTGTGCCACAGAGAACAAGGTCGTCCTGTCCCCTGGATGCCAAAATGTCACGGTGTATTAGCTTCACCGTACGAGGTTCAAGAAATAAGGACAAAGCGGGCGTTTTAAGTAGCACCCACACATCCAAACATTTAATCTATAGAAGATCAACTCTGCTGAGAGTCAAACGGTGAGTCGTGAACGGTTGTCGTCGGGACCCCTCGTGACGACTCACGTACAGGTGAACTCTGGGGCGGCCCGTGGACTTCTTGATAATTCAGAGCCACAAACTCTGAGGCACTAGGCGTCGGCAGGAACAGGGATTTGTTCTTCGCATCGCTGCCTCTTCCACCGAACGCTACGGTAATTGCTCGAATCTAACGCGCACCTTTTTTTCCAGTTAAGCGAGTTCTTAAGTCGCATGCACGTTAGAATCGAGTACAAACAAAAAAATTGCGGTCAATCTATTGCCACCGGCAAATCCAAAATGGCCGCCCCCTACGTGCGTCGGCATGGCGCGTCGGCCATTTCTGCCTACGTGTTTCCCATGTGCGGCACTTCGTACGTGTGCTGAGGAGCTCGTCATCTAGTACTGCATTAGCATCGACGGCGTGGAAGGGCCAACTCTAAAAACTCGAGCGCGCCACGATGCCGCTTTTAAAAGAAAAGTCATCGCGTGTGCAGAAACGGACGAAAATCGGGCCGCATCGCGGTCGCTCGGAGTTCCCGAAACGTGCATGCGGGACCGGCGGAAACAAAAGCAGAAGATTGTCGACAGCAAAGCTTCACGCAAAGGCTTCAGTGGACCGCAGCAGGGTCGGTTTCGGCAAATAAAGAGCTGCTCGGCGAGTATGTGCTTGAGCAGCGAGCGGCACAGCGGCCCGTGACAGAACTGCTCCAAGTGCGGGCTATGCAATTAGTCTTGGAAAAAGGTCTAATGCGGAGCCAGTTTAAAGCGAGCAGGTGCTGGCTAACAAACTTTATGAAGAGGAAAGGCTTTTCCCTCCGAAGGGGAACATGCATATGCGAAAAGTTTTGTGGTGGAGTACGATGAAAAGCTTCACAGTTTTCAGAGGTTCGTTCTAAACTTGCGGCGCAACAACGGCTACCTGCTTGGGCAAATCGGGAATGCCGATCAGACGCCTCTTTACTTCGACATGCCCGGCACCACAACTGTCAAGAAGAATGGGGCGAAGCAAGTTCGCGTGCTGACATCGGTTCACGGTAAAACTGCAGGGACGGCAATGCTCTGTTACACGTCAGATGAGCACAAGCTTCGCCCGTACCTCATATTTAAATCGAAGACGCTCCCGAAAGGGGTCGTTTTTTTGAGTGGTGTGATCGTGCGGGCCAGCGAGAAAAATGGGTGCGCGTTGAAATCGATGTCCTCTGTTTTTTTGTTGTTTTTTTTTTTCGTGGTGGAAATCGGGTGCGCGTTACAATCGAGGGCGCGGTAGAATCGAGTAAATACGGTACTTGCACCATGCGCTGCCCTTCCACTCCTGCCTTTTTATTCTCGGTGCTCCTGCCACGAGAGTTTTCCGCGTCTTTCATGTTTTTCTTTTCTTTTTGTAGTCTGTGTCACAGTGACTCAACAGCATTGTCGTCTATGTCGCTATCACTTCGCCGAAGTCTTTACACTCAAAACATGATACATCTACTGTGTCACAGTCTTTGCAAATCAGCAGATTGAATGCATCATCGACGATGTTTTTTAATATGTGCGCTACCTTCTCAAACTCCCCCATGCCATCGTACGCTTTGCGGCAAAGGGCGAACACATCCTGTATGTAAGACAGCTACGACTCCAATGACGTTTGAGTGCGAGATTCAAGCTCCTTTTTGGTCACTGCCTCCATGCCAGTAGATTTGCCAAACAGTGCATGCATCTTTTTTTTTTTGCACGCTTTCCAGCTGCCAATTAACGCTTCGTGATTCTCAAACCACACTTTGGCTGTTCTCTTCAGATAGAATGATATGTTCACCAACATGAGTGTTTCGTCCCAACGATAATTCTTGCTTGTTTTGTTTGCTCATACACCGGCAACCATTCTTGAATGTCGACATTGTAGGTCCCGCAGAACACGCCAGGGTTTTTGAGCTGGGGCAGAGCAACTATCGTCGTTGCCATTGCAGCTGTGGAAGCGGGACTCTGTTGTGCCATCATTGAATAAACTAAGCTTCGGCCGCTGTGTAGCTTCGTTATACTGTCTTCGTACCCAGCACCTCCACCAGAATGTCCTGGGTTGCGAGTAAGCAAAAGAAATGTATTTACATATTGTACACAGAGTACACAGAGTCCTTCAGCCAAGATGGCAGACTGGCAACAACAACATGAGTCCTTTCCATCAAAGTCGTCAAAGTCGTCCTTAGCCCTAACTCCGCCAACAGCGAGACTGCAGGCAGGACCGACGAGCTAGCGCACTTGTGGCGATGTGCTTCTTCGCAAGCAACGAAGCGGTAAGGGACGGCACGATCAGATTACTACGAGTGGGCGCGTGGTCTACGAGCGCGGCGTGTCATCGGAGTTGGCTTTAGCCCTAGCTCTACTGACAGCGAGACTGCGGGCAGAAACGACGCGCTAGCGCACTCTTGGCGACCGTGCTTCTTCGCAAGGAATGAAGCACATCACTCACTACCTCCTCTGAACCACGTTTGGGCATTTTACGCATCGACAACAGACCACACAGTGAAGCTCGTCACACCCCCCCCCCCCCCCCTCAAAGCCAAGGATTGCTCGGAACAGCGGCTAGCAGTTTCGCGCATCGTCACTCGAAAATGCGATGCCAAGCGCAGTGTGCGCCGTGTTTGTGTCATCGTAGTTACACATTTTGGGCATCGTCACCGAACGCCGCCGGCAAGTGCATTACGCGCCGGCTGCACTGTCCACGCGGCCACGCACTCCACCGTCATATGGAGTGCTGTCAATAAGCTTTTGTGATGCGATTTAGACGTGCTTGGAGCCGTGCTTGATATCGCCACGAAGTGTATGAATGTTCGAAGGCAATGAAAGCCCCATAGATTAGAGTTTCCACGACCGGCTGTATGATGATGCGCTTTACTGCTAGAGTGGCAAAAGAGCATGTGTCAATCAGGGGCACAAATTTTTATATGCCCGTTTCGCTTCATTAATTATACTGCTAAAACTTCCTGTGCCACAAGTCTTCTGCCTATAACTTTGTTATTTGGAAAGAAGGCATCGGGCGTCATGGTGTGATACAGTTTTCTGATGCAACAAACCTTTTTCCAAATAAAGCAATGCTCAGTGATTATTTGTAATCAAGTACTCAATTACACTAATTACAACTTCAGCACAAAAAATATGTGTAATCATTTCAGTATATGGTCTTATTCAATTACGACCTTTCTGTTATGCCTATCACACCACTCCTTCATACAGAGAACTTGGTTTGAAATCCATGCTTGTTCTTTGTAAATCATGAAAAGGAGGTTATGGGAAAAAAAAAACAACCAAGGAACACTGGTCAGAGACCAGATGCCCGAGAAGTCAAATATCACAAGACAAACCTGAGATCACAATTTTTAGGTGTCAGACGTAAAGAAAAGTTGAAACTTTAAACGCAGTTTTCTCAATACTGCTTTTTTTTTTTTTAACAATATGCTCATCTCCTCCATGAAGTTCAATGAAGAAATAATTTGTCTCTCATAAAGTGTTTGTGGTATCGCCTCAAAATTTTTATGGAAGGATTGTGAAGTCATTTTTAGTGCCTGGGCCAATTTTCATCAATATCCAACGAGAAACAAGAAAGTTCATCGAAAAAAAGCCTGTCGACGCTTTTTCTCACAAGTGTGTTTTGGACATTATGCATTGCTCGTGAAAAGTGTAGCACGGGAATGCCTGGACAAATTTTGATGCAGTTTTTTTTTTTTTTCGGAATTCCGAAACATTTCTTGAGGGTTTGACAATCTTATAATTCTTGTTTATGGCTGCCTGGACAAATTTTGATGCAGTTTTTTTTTTCGGAATCCCAAAACATTTTTTGAGGGTTTGACAATCTTATAATTCTTGTTTATGGCTCAGTTTTTTGTTGTTGTTTTTTTCTAGAAGATGGCTTGTACGTGACACTGTTTCTGACAATGTGTGTAGGCAGCCGTGATCTCTATAAAAAAAAAGAGAAGTGATAAAAATATTCTGCGGTTCTCATACCGAATAGTCTTCTTCTGAGTAAAGATCAGCACCATTTGCAGCTTTTTGGTATGTTTTGTTACAGCGCTAGGCTTTCCACGAACATACCACATAAGCCAAACCACGTAGCATGATGCAACTTGGGAACTACCGGTACTCAAAGTATCATGATGAAACTGCATATTTCTTTATTCAAGACACTTATGAGAATGCATGCGAAATTTCATTGCTCTAGGTCAACAAACGAAAAAAGTTTTTTTCATCGCCACCTACCCCTTAATAAACAGTGCTGTGTTGTCAGCACCATGGTGGGATGTGGGCCTGCAATGTTGCAAGACGGTGACGACGAAGCACTAAAGACATCTAAAAACCGAGAAAATCTGGCTTGACGACATAAAGCATGGCAAACTAATAATCACACGAATATAGTGAACATAAAAGAGAAGGAAAAAAACATGGCTTCATCAGAGAAATTGTATGAAGACCGATTTCTGTTCACTGGTTATTCTACAACAATTAATATTTTTTTGGTCCAAGTAGGCATAGATGAGCCAGCTCAAAAAGTGGCATCTGAATTTGAAACAAGAAAGTACAGTCAACTTCTCTTAAATGAAACTCGAAGGGGATCCATACAACTGTTCCATTTATAAGCATACAACTGTTCCATTTATCAGAAGTTTCATTTAAGCAAAGTACACTTATTTAGTAAACCCTTTTTTAGTAAACCAAGACCTTTATTCCAATTGCACAAACCTCACCTTACTCATGAGGATGAGTAGGAGAAAAAAAAAAAGGGAGTGAAGAGTGCTTTGTTTGGCAAGATTTAGTTGTTTTTTCACAAGGTATGCACCTATGTCTGACAAACTAGCTAGAATTCTGGACAAGTCTCATTCTCAAAGTAGCGCTGCAAAAGTTCAGCAGCCTCTCTAGCTGATCGGTCTGGTGGCACCACTGAACTGGCAGTACTGTCATCACATTCAACACTGGAAGATTGATCCTCATCTTGCACTTCGGCAATCATTTACTTGACAGTCTCTTCAACATTTTCATCCATTGATTCGTAGTCCTGCAGAGTGAAAGGGGCAGAGGGTACGACCTGACTGAATACTGTCTTAATGTCGGCATTAGCAGGGCTTTCTTCTTCATCAGCTACTGCTTTCTTGCACTTGAAAGCCAGCATGGTGAAAGCATCTATGTATTGTTGTTGCCTTCACTTGCTCCCAGGCACAAGCCAAAATGTGGATGGCTGCCAATAAATCTAACCTGTATCATTTCTCGCTGCCTGCTCTCAGCAGCATATGATGGAGTAATTTTCTGTGGCAATGAACTTTAATGTTCTGAATAATCCCTTGATCTGTTGGCTGGATCAATGCCATTGAATTGGCTGGCAAGAACTCCAGAGTGATGGCTTGGAGTACTTGAACCTGACCGTGGGCTGAGCAATTGTCCACGATGAAGACAACCTTTTTGCCTTGCCTCGTAAATCTAGCGTCTTCCTCCCGAAGCCAGTTTTCCAATATGGCCATGGTCATCCACGCTTTTCCGTTCCCATGTTACATAACGGGAAGGTGTCGAACCAACATCACCTAGACTATTCACAAGGCCCATTCATACCCCTCTCTCCAGACGGCATACGTCACGCTAGTTGTCCGATGTTATGACCGGCACAGCAAGGAGGTGGCTTGCAAGGGACGCTCATCGGCGTAACGGTCAAACGCTGTCCGCGTCCGGCAGGAACGCGGGAGGCGTCTGTGTGCGCCGCAGGAAATGCACATCAGCGTCGCTGGGACACACAGTCGGTGTCTAGCGCGTGCACGGACGGCTATAAAAGGAGCGTGTCGGGAGTGCGCTGTGCTCTCTCTCTGGACTTCGCTGGCCCGCTCGTCTCGAGTGCGCTCAGGGCCCTTGTGATGAAAAGGCGCGTCTGAACGCTCACGTTGCAATGTACTTCTCTTGCAAATATGTAAATTAAACGCATCTTCTACTTGTTCGTGAGACGCGTCGCAAAAGTCGTCCTTCGCCGGATCCTGGGTGGCAGCCTCAACGTCTCCCCGGACATATCACCGACTGTCCAGTGGCCGAGGACGTGTCGCTCAGGTTGTGGTGTTGGTCACCCCGCGCACTTTTTTACCCCGAACGGCGGACAAGCCACGACAGGTTTGCCTTTCATCGCTACCTGCTTCGCTGGTTAGACTGCGTTAGGCTTGGTACTGCATTGCACTGCTCCGAGTCTTCGTCCGTTCCCACGTGTCCTATTTTATTGGTGTTGTATTTGTGAGTATGTGATTACACATCGATCAGTGCGTAATGGGACGTTGTCGTGTTCCCGGGTGCCGCGGCAATTATGACAGTGCTCCCAAAGTGCGTGTTTTCGCATTCCCCAAGGATGAAGCTCGGAAGAAGCCTTGGATAAAAGCCATTCCGCGAAAGGATTTCACACGAAGCATACACTCCAAGGTGAGAAACTGCTGAAGTTGGTTGTCTTACCGGCTCTATCGCATTACTGGCGTTCTGGCTCTGTTACTGTTGAACCGAGCGACTATCGTGAGTGGTGATGATAGTCTTGTCGCGCTTCAGGTAGGGCAGTGCGGTAAAATAGAAAAGAAATACTCAGGCTCGTGTCAAAGTTCCCATTAGCCCGTTTCGTATGAAAGTAATGAAGTCACTGTTATGCTTGGCGCAGGTCTGTGAACTCCACTTCCTCGAGGCTGACTTCATCACAAAGCTGTCACATTTCAACGCAGCGTTGGGACAAACATTGACAGTCGACAGCGAGAGGGTGCGCCTAGTGTGAGATGCTATACCCTCGGTGTTTCCGAACTAACCGTCCTACCTGAGCACGAATCGCAATCGCCGAGAATCTCCCGTCTCGAAACGAGCTCGAATGGAAGACGAGGTCTTGAGCAAAGCGATTAAGAACTCTATATGCGCAAAAAAAAGCGAAGAGGAGAGAAATGCTGTGTCCTCTTTCGAACACTTAAGAGGCAAGCTTTCTGCTGTATGCAGTAATGATTTCTGGACCATCAAGGCAAACGATCGTTGGTGATGTTTCTCCGCATCGAAGATAATCCTTCACCACACGTGAGGTTTTCCGTCACTGTGCTTGCTGATCTCTCACTTGCAGTCTCAGCAGGTATGATAGAGCTGGTTTCATTACCTTGCGGAGGCGCAGTTCCAGACGCAGTGCGCGACATCATGACGTTACCGCACTGCTCCAGCAGCTGGAAAACCACATGACTGAGACGCCTGAAGTTGCAAGTTCGTCGAAAACAGCGTCAGTGTTGCAGCATATCGGCTCCTTATTGAATGAACTGTCCAAAGACAGTGACACGACCGAAGAACACAGTGCTTCGTTTCGTTTGCTAAATGAGCAAATAGCTCTCGCACTCGCTGCCCCCATTCGTCGCTACAGTGCTGAAACATTAGTGTTTTCTAGCATTCTGCACTCCATATCTCCGCATGCCTATAACTTTGCCAGATCAGCGTCGAAATTGACTTTACCCCATCCTTCAACCCTGCGCCGCGTTTGTTCCAAGTATGGAGGCGATCCACTGAAGGAGCAAAACGAAGCGAACTTCCTCTCCTACATTCGAGAAAGAGTGAAGTGCATGCAGCCGAACGAAAAGACCGTGACGCTAATGGTTGATGAAATTCATATCAAGCCATACTTCGATTATAGAGGGGGCAGCATAGTTGGATCTGCAGCCAATTCTCAAGAGACAGCCACAACCGCTCATGTTTTCATGCTTCAGTCGCTCTTGTCATCAAACAAAGATGTGCTTCACATTTTTCCTGTTGCTAAAATGACCGCCGA
The DNA here is from genome assembly GCF_043290135.1 of Rhipicephalus microplus. NCBI lineage: Eukaryota > Metazoa > Arthropoda > Arachnida > Ixodida > Ixodidae > Rhipicephalus > Rhipicephalus microplus. The sequence continues at coordinate 5,165,969 of NW_027464590.1, read as the reverse complement.
AATTCTACATGAGTTCTGCAAGAAAGTAATTTTAGAAGTGGAATCTATGGGCCTCAGCGTCATTGCTGTAATTACCGACAGCAATTCCCACAACCGGAAAATGACGTTTTTCTCAGAGAAACAGGAAGTGCGCATTGTATATCCTCATCCAGCCGACAACAATCGGCCTCTGTTTTATGTCGTAGACCCTGTGCACATACTGAAATACATCAGGAACAACTGGATGAATAAAAAAAAACGAAGGAATATGCTTTTAGTTTCCTGAAGTGAACCTGTCAGGAATATTGCCCGACGGGCTGCCCAGAATGAAACCAGCATCATTTGAAGTCGTACGGCAGCTGTATGCACTGGAGCAGACATCGCTTCTCAAGCTTGGCTACAAGCTGAATTCCAAGGCAATCAATCCAACACCTATGGAGAGACAAAATGTAAAGTTGGTGTTAAATGTCATTAATCCGTTTGTATCAAACGCACTTGAGACGCGTGGCGATGCCCTTAAAACAACATGTGCCAGTTCAACAGCTCTCTTCATAAACATCATATCGACGTGGTGGAAAATCGTCAACGTGAAGACCCCTTCGAAAGGTCGCCGACTGAACGACACCCTTCAAAATCCAGTGAATTCTACGGTGGATCAACAGCTGGTTTTCTTTAGTGGCATGGTAGACTGGCTAGATGCTTGGAGCAGCGTCAACATGAGCCGTGGCTGCTTGACAAGGGAAACACATTCTGCGTTGAGACTCACTTGCTAGTCCCTTGTTGAGCTGTCGCGGTACTGTTTAGAAGAACTGAAGTTCAAGTATGTCTTGCTGGGAAAATTTCAAACTGACACTCTTGAAGATCGCTTCGGTCGCTACCGTCAGCTTGCTGGTGCACAATATCATGTTTCCCTGAGGCAGCTTCTGGAGTCTGAAAAGAAAATTCGTCTGCAAAAGCTGCTGATGCTTCAGCAGCCAGACATCAGCAGCAAAAGTGACACAGAAGTATCGCAACATAACTTCTCTGTTCACATCTCAAATGATGAAATTTCCAACCCAAAGCATGACATGGAGGTCGTTGCTTATATCGCTGGATATTGTGCTCATTCAGCTCTGAAGAAGCTGTCATGCTCATTTTACAGCAGCGTGCTCGTCCTGGAGAACAGGAACATAGATGTGGAAGGTAACACAATGATTGACAACTTGTCAAGAGGAAGCTTAAAGTTTCCGCAGCCATGTACTGTGCACATGGTGCTGGTGACAACGCTTGTTGTCGAAAAGCTCACCAAGGGAGAAAATGCAAAAGCGTTCCTCGCGTCGAACAACCAACGTGGCATTGTAAGCTCCATTACCACATCACTGCTAGGAGGTGTTGAGCTAGAGACTTGTGAAAATGGCCATACCTCTGAGACTATCGTGCGGCATGTAGTGCGTGTTGCAACAAATGTCGCTCTGAACAACTTTTGTAGACTTCGAAATGACACCATCCAAAGCACCGCACAAAAAAAAAGGCAGCTGACAGAAAAATCAAAACATTGAACAAGAAATGAGGTAGGATGGTTTTAGCTTTTCGTCCTAATAAAACCACTTCTACAAATGCATTTCTGACTATTACAGATTGATCACTAAAGTGTAAAGGCAGGCGTAAACAATTGCAGACCGCCCAGGAACAAAAAAAGAACAAAAAAAAGAAACACCGGCTTTCAATAAGTGCCCACAGCAGATATAACGAGAACGAGCGCCGACGACGGCCGGGGTGCAGGTGGGCAACTAGCGTGACGTCACGCTCTCCCTGGAGGGGCCTTGTCAATATTCTAGGTGGTGTTGGTCGAACGCCATTGAAACAACGTGGGTGCCTTGATTTTCCTATTACCGACGGCTTCAATTTCTCATCTCCTGCCATGTTTGCACCCACCAGCACAATGATGCGATTTTTACTGCCTTTTCCTTCACTACAGGCTTCGCCTTTGAAGGTGAGCGTCTTTGATGGAAGCGCCTTATAAAAAAGACCCATCTCGTTGACGATGAAGACGTCTCGTGGATCAAAGCTCACCGAAATTTCCTTAAACTGCCCCTGTTGCCAGTTGGTGCAAATGTCCCTGTTGACTGCACCACTCTCACCCGAGATTGCTTTGAAGACTAGGCCATGGCGTGTTTTGAAGCGGCTGAGCCATGGCGATCTCTCGAGCTTTCTGCTCAAGAATTGCCTCGCTTATGGGCAAATTAGAAGTCCGTGCACGCTTGAACGACAGAAAAAGAACTTTTCTAGATGTTTATAAGGCGTCGTTCGCATTCGTTTAGATGTAAAGGTACCGTCCTTAACAGTGCCTTCAATCTTTTTCTGTTTTTCCAGATCCGTGACAGCGTCGATTTTGGGATGTATTTTTTTGCCACCTCCATCTTGGGCAGGCCGCTTCGATCGAGCTCTTGAAGAATTTGTAGCTTTTTATCAAGCGGGTGTGTATGGTGCGGCCACTTCCTTTCGATCAGACTGAATTAACACAGTGATCCACCGCAACTTGCCGACTTTGCTCCTACAGCCACAAGCGAGAATGGATACTGGATTGGCTTGTCTCGATCTCGAGGTGTTGCCATGGTTGTGAGACTACCTGTGGCATGAGGGAGTCTATGCTGTGTTTAGAGTTTGTGCCGTTTAACCGTAGGTGACCAATAAGCACTGTTTCGATTAACCGATGAATTTTACTGTGCAACACATAGAAATCCAGCAATATGAGCCCGTTTAGTTCCGTTAATGAGGCATTTTTGTTTAAGCGAGTTTCGTTTATTGGCAGTCCAATGTACTTTTTTTGCATGATGAGGAACTGAGTCGCTAGCTCATAGGCCCACGCTATCAGTGTTGTTTTGAGAAGCGTCCTGCTCTTAGCGTGGAGGGACCTGAAACTGTTGAACTTTAAGCGCTGCCTTTTGCATGCGTCCCTGTTGATTCATCATTGCCATGCTGTGAAGTCGCTGTCTCTAAGCACAATAAATTTGCCGAACTTTACGCGGTCGTGTCAGGCATTTCAGATGCAATTGAACTTTTGGCCCCCGTCGCTTCAGAGAAGTCAGCAGTAGAGCCAGCCATTTTCACAGAGCTTTTCTTGTTTTCTTGTTTTTTGCTGCACCGTCAGGCACTTTCGGTATTTCTCAAACTTGTCCGCCACCTATTATGTCGCTCTGGTTTACGCGGAGCCTTGAAATGCGACACATGCTCCATACAATTCTGATACACCAACTTGCTATTCGAGACGAAACATCACTCGCCCTTTTCAAAGCGCAGCCAAAGACAAGGCCGCTGATGCATATATGTCGCGTCGAGGTATACGTGCACTGAATTACAAAGCGCGAATCAGCTAAACAAATAAAATACACAGGCAGGGTTCACAATCACAGGGCAACGTGTTACTAAATCACGAAATCCCATGCCCACAAACCTTTGAGAAAGATGTTCTTTGGCATGCAAATAGCTGCCGTCCCATTCAGTAGCGCCATCTCAACTCGCGTGACGGGGACTCGCTCGCTAAATTCCATGCCGACCGGTTGTGCCCTCGCGATCTCCGACGTCAGCGTAGCTCTGGCCTGGGCTGGCCCTACGTCAGCTCCTGACACCGACCTTCGACAACAGTGCAGCTCTGACCTACCAAACTTGCCCTACGCCATCTCCCGACGCCGACAAGAGCTCTCGCAAGTGGCGCCCTGTCCTCGGACTCCTGTGACCGTGTTTCCATCTTTCCTATCTCTCCTATCCCCTCGATTTGTCCTCACTCACTGGCCTAGCGCATCATTTTATCTCTCTATACCCTTAATCCTATTCTTTTATTCTTTCCTCACCCCCATTCCTTGTGAGCTACTGTTGAGGTGTCGCTCTCTGAAGCTGACAGTTACGGGGCTCACTTTTCTCTTCCTTTCTCTCTAAGAACCACTTGGTAGTCGCATGATGGAAACTACTCGTAGCTGAAGGAAATCGGCGTACGCAATCTGCCCCCACCCTCCCCTTGTGCGGAGCAGCGAGTGTCAGCACCTAACATATTCTTACACCATGATCATGGCCTGTATCATACAGCTAAGAACACAAGCCCTGGTGGTGCCTTAGTGTGTTGAACACAAGCCCTGGTGTGTTGAAGTCACCAAGCTGTCCAAATGGAAGGGTGCTATTACCAGCTCCAGACTCAAAGAGTTATGGGCAGTCCAACGGGCCCCCGATGCAACAGACTTGGAATTTTTGTTCTGACGTGGCAGCGGCCTGCATCCATCCATCCAGTAATGGACAGGTGGCAAGATCAGACCAATTTCTGTAGCACCAACCCATTCAGGGTGATAGTTTTTGTAAAGGCCACATGTAACATACCAACAGACTGCATATACCACAGCTCACCTAAACAGCTTTGCCATTGAAACAGGCAAAGGACAATCATTTATTTATTCTTGCAGGCAACAACTTTTTGTCAACTCCATCACAACTGACTGTGTAATATTTATGTGTCACATGCAACGGTGATGCCGCACCATTTGAAATGACTTTTTAAAATTCTCTTATGCATTATATCTATAATAAAATATTTACTTAAACAAATGAGATTAATATAACGCTTACATGTCTGTGTAGAGGACTCCTTCAATTGACGGGGCTGAAGGCCTCCTAGAAAAATACAGACAAAATGAAAAAATTACACCAAGTCTATTCATTCAAATATATCTAGCATATTTCACTGTGCACAGGACTTTTCTCAACATTTTCCCTGTTGCGTGTTAAGTGCTCAAACAGTCATGCACTTCTGCAAGACCAGTAGGTCTATGTTTCACTCGAGAGTAAAATAAACTGAGATAAAGGGAAATTGTAGAAAGATATACAATCTTGTTATAAGAACGAAGCGGCTGTGGTCTCTATTGCCAGCTACTTGCTGTTTTAAGTGGTGTGGCGACCATGGAGATGGCCTCAATTCATTTCTTGTGCCCACCAAAATGGTACAATTAATACTGAAGGGGCATGAGATCACCTATTATTATTATTATTATTATTATTATTATTATTATTATTATTATTATTATTATTATTATTATTATTATTATTATTATTATTATTATTATTATTATTATTACAACTTCATTGCAGAGAAACGAGTTTTATGTAACTGTCTTTGGCATGTGTCCGGAAAGCAAAATTTGTTACTGTTGACACTTGACACACAAAATTTTCAGAGAATATTCAGCTTTGTATACTGATTTCAAACACGTAATTGTATTTTTTTTACACCAGTCCAAGAAAAAAGTTACAATAATTCTTATTTTATGAATTCGGGATGCGACTTGCTTAAAAAGTATTGCATTCGAATAGCTCACGTTCAGCAGGCATGTTCCTGAATGTTCAAACAGTGCAAATATGAAATTTACTGCTTGTCTCTGAATTTGAGCCAAAGTTATTAAGTCTTCTTTTCGCAGTCTCTTAGCTGTGAATTTTTGTTGCTGATTTCTAGAAGATTTCATAATGTTCCGTCCTAAAATACTTTATCATCATTTTTTTCCCACTTGCTGATCCTATAGCATTCAAGGAAGAAAAAAAGACAATGAATGAGTATTGGCGACAAAGTGTTCATTCCAGAATTTAAACCTTGTAAAAATCTTTATTTGAGAAAAACGCATATAACTCAAACTTGCGAAAATAAATATGCCGCCACAAAACTTATAATTAGGATCTTCAGAAAGTCCCAGGAGAGTAATCTGAACCAAGCTCATGCTCGTGCTTCTTCATTGTGGCTGCCTAGAATGCCACTGAAGAACTTTCACTTCGCGCTAGATGCACGGCGGTAGTAATCTTTTTGCCAGTCCGCTGGCTGCTTTGGCTTGTTGGCTCTTACTGCAGTTCACGCAAAATAAGTGAACTAGACTCCTTGTTTCCCAGATAGAAATGCATACAAGCTAGCATCTACCACGGCAGTCTCAACAGCACATTCTTGTCGTTTTGTGACAGGCTCCATATAACAGAGTGCAATGCCTCATTTTTTTGCATTCTGTGTTTTTTCTCTCGCACATCTTCGCATGAGCTTCTTGTCAGACAAACTCTCATACACAAGGTCCAGCGCATGGCTGACAGCCTCTGGCGAGTTGTACTTGCTTTTTGGCATGGGCCCATTTTTTTCCATGGCTGCATTGTGCATGCACCATGACTCGGGGCCCTGTGGACAATAGCTGTGGTTAGGCTGCTCGCTAGTGGACGTCACATGGTAATATATAGCCCACACAGCCTTGTGCATCTTGTCCACATTCCAAGAATGGGATTTGAGAGCACAGTCATAGTAACTTGTCAATCTTGTTATAAGGTCACCCGTGAGATAACCCTTGCCACTCATGCGCTCGCCGGCGTCTCTTTTGTGCTTCTGCACAAAATTTCCAACTGTAGTCCCCATTTTCTTCTGCACACGGTTCGCACAATCTTGTTTCTGAACATTAATGAAGCCATACACTTTGGCTTCGTTGACAGCAAGCACTCTATTACCGGCTGTCACCACCACAAAGCAAGGTTAGACTATGAAGCGAAAGTGAGTGCTGAAATAAAATTGTTGCTGCCTCTACGTCCATTTGGCCAGCTTTGCATGAGGTGTTTTTCTGACATGAATACTTAGATTTCCGCTCGGCATACTCTGGGCTGTCGGGTTTTGGGCCACGTTCGCAGCAGAGGGAAAAATTAGACAGCACTACATAGTCAAGCACATATCTTGAAAAAACTTCTGCTACAGAGGCCACTCCAATGTGTGAGGTGTGTCCTCTTGTGTGCCAGCTTTCATAAAAAGAGTGCAATATTTTCAGGGTTGCCGAAATTAAGGTCCTTGTAGACACTCATCACTGTTGCGGCACAACTAGTCATATGAGTCGGCACAAGCTCTCGTTGCTACTGGCTGGAGCTTTGTTTTTAGGAACTGCTGGTAATCTTCATGCGTAGACCTACCAGCAGTACCAACTGCGGGGAAGTGGGTTCTAACAGAGATCGTATGAAGACCTACCAGCATGAAGTATGAAGACCTTCGTGTGAAACGGCCATAGCGGTAAAGATGTCGTTCAGTGTCATCAACTCAATTCCTGTGCTCTGCACAGCAGGTGCCAGGCGAACGTTGATCTCAAACAGGTTGCAGTTATTGTTACAGCCAACACGTCGTGAACTCAATTTTGAACCAACTTCCCCGCAGTTTCTCACGAACTCCATTTTGAACGAACTTCCTGGCAGTTTCTGCAGCGAAGCTATAGCTTCACGGCGACACCGTACTCACTTGAGTCACATTCAATAGTCAGCTGTCCCCGGCACACTCGACAAGAAGAACATTTCTGAAATAAGCTGTTTACCAAGTCCAGGTCAACAGTTGTTTACCTCGTGCCGACGAACTTTCGATGCCGCGCTCACTCAGAGAACACTCAATTCGCGATCAGCTGCCGAGACCGAAGAAAGTTTTGCTGCTTTCTGTTGTGCACAACACTTAATGATATTCAGGTTAGGTTAGGTTAATTTGGTTTTTATTGCGCAAAAGCAGCTAAAGCTATGCTGCGCCAGACACAAGACTTTCAGGAATGGACACAGAAAAGATGATATTTTAAAGCTTATTTACCAGGTTACATTCTTTCAGAAAGTGGCATAGATGTGTTCAGGCGACGACCTTATTCTTAAAACATATGATAAGGTTAGTATTGCTCTTCGATCACATAGAGGGGGCTCATTGCATTCTACGTATTGACTTTGCACAGGTGATGTTCTGTAAGCACCACTTGACAGACGGAGACCGAGGTTGTGTATAGAGTAAAGACGGCGGATGTTACGTCGCCTCTGAATAAAATAAACCCTTCTTTTGGACATAATTGAGTAGTGGAGGTGCTGGGTACAAAACATACGTACCACAGAGCCACAGCTGTTTGAAATTAACCGGAGCCGTCGTCTTGCTGGTCTGCCATTGACAACAGTCGTCATGGCCTAGTGCAAGGGTCAAGAATCAACCGCCTCAACTATGCACAGGTCTACGCCGACTAGGCCTTACTACACGGCGGCATTAGCTTCTTTGCAACAATCAGTATGTATGAAAGACATCAACAAAACTAAAACTCCGTGGCCACGTCATGACTCATTTGCGTCCAAGCAGAATTTCGGCCAACGCATTCAGCTCGGCCCTGCCACTCAGAGGCGGGCAGCCCCAATTCAGCAAGCTGATCGCCGACCCTTCACAACTGAGCGGTCTGCGCATTGGTTCGGCGAGTGTGCTTTACTAGTCTGCTACAACTGTGGCTTTTAAGTCCACACTACCAGGTATTGCAACTACCGGCAGCTACCGAGGTACGACCAATTGCCGAGATATAACCGGTCTAACATTACACGAGCACAGGCATTCCCAGGAAGTGCATCGAACGAGACCCCAGGACCCCTACGAAACCAATCTCTGGCTTCTGACCGCAGTGTGACACCACCTCCTACCCCGCGCATCAACGGATCACCGTCTCCTCGGCGCACCCACTTCTGGCCTTCTCCGGAAAACTAGTCCGAGTGGCCGTTGAAGGTGATCTCTCTGGACAGTCTTCGATTCCAACAGAAATATCCTCTTTAGCTTCCATGTTTAAAAATAAGGTTTATGTGCTTATCGATGGTGTACCAACAATAGCCTTAGTGGACACAGGTGCTATCGGGTCAGTGATGAGTCTCGTGTTCACCTGCCTCCTTGAACAAAAAGTCATGTTTCGTTAAGACCGTGCTGATACGTTTTGTGGAATGAGTGGGAATGTGTTACAACCTGTTGGTGCGTGCACTATGACTGTTACTTTGGCGTATTAGAAATTTGTTGCAGAGTCTGCTGTTTTCCCTTGTATTACGCATGAAGTCATTCTGGACTGGATTTTCTGAAGATATGTGGTGTCACTGTCGATTCCCACGCAGAACAAATTACAGTAGACTTGTATGTCCCAGTTGCATTCATGAAGATTCCGCACTGTCAGGAAAGTGTCCTTTGCTTCTTCGTAGACACAACTGTGCCGCCATTGTCAGCAAATGTGTCCCTGTTGCCTGTTCCCCTGCAAGTGAGGAAACGTTTGACGCAACCATGGAGCCCATTCATCTCAGTTGCATAAATGAAACGTAGTGTTTAACGTCCTAAAACCACCATATGATTATGAAAGACGCTGTAGTAGAGGACTACGGAAATTTCGGCTACCTGGGGTTCTTTAACATGCGCCCAAATCTAAGCACACGGGCCTTTAACAATTTCACCTCCATCGAAAATGCAGTCACCGCAGCTGGGATTCGATCTCACGACCTGTGGGTCAGCAGCCGAGTACCTTAGCCACTATACCACCGCGGCAGGGCTCTCAGTTGCACAAAGCAGACTGTTTCAATTATCTACTGCATGCTATCCAATGCGCAAGTGCGTACTGGTTTATGGGTGATCAACTGCTCTGATGAACCGACAGTGCTGCCGGAGGGTCTGAAACTTCCAGAGATTGATGAACATCAGGTATTCTCCTTTGGCATCCTTTCAGAGAGCAGTTGATTTCCCAGATTAGACCCATTGCCATAATCTGCACGCCAGGGACACCATTATGGCTATGATCGATAAGCCACTGAGCACCAACGAGCGTAATGAACTGGGGAGTATTCTGCGCAAACACGCCGGTCTCTTCGATTTCGCACAGCTACACACTCCACCGTCATTCCCTGCTTCTCGTATGAAGCACCGCATCGACAAGACATCGCTGACAGAAACTATAACGTGTATTGCCTTCGGAACATGCAGTGATCAATGAATAGGTTTGTGAGACGCTCAAGAAAGATGTAATTCAAGAATCATGTTGTTCGTGGGTCGCTCCAGTAAGTCTAGTGAGGAAGAAGGATGGGAAATGGCGATATTACGTTGACTACCGTCATTTTGACGCCATCACCAAAAAAAAAAAAAAAAAAAAGACATATACTTAGTCCCGCGAATTGACACTATTGACTGTCTTTCATCGAGCTCTTACTTTTTGATACCGGCAGATTACAATGCACTAAGAAAACAAGTAGAAAACGGCATTTGCCACACCAGATGGACTTTTTGAATTTAATGCGATGCCATTCGGGTTATGCAACATGCCTGCAACTTTTGAGCGCTTCATGGACAACATTCTACGTGGATTGAAGTGGCAAGTGGGTATGTGTTACTAAGACCATTTAATTTTCAAGTGCACCTTTTGTGAGGATAACACATGCTTCGGTCTCGTGTTTGACTGCCTAAGCAAAGCAGGCTTGGTGCTCAACTCAAAGAAATATCGTTTTGAGAGCGCCAAAGACTCGTCCTTGGATGATTTGTGGACAAAAAAGGCATACGACTGGATCCCGTGAAGACTGCCGCAGTGGAGTCGTTCAAGGAACCTCACTTGATGTAAGAACTGCACAGCTTTTTGGAGCTTTGTTCACACTTCCTTCGATTCATTCCCAGTTTTACAATATTGCGTACCTGCTCACGTGCCTGCTTCAGAAAGGGCCGCAGTTTGACTGGATCCCTGAATGTGAGTCTGCTTTATCCGAGTTGAAGTTTCTTTTGACGTCTCATCCAAATCTTCCACACCTCAATCCTCTGGCTACCAAGGAACTTCACACAGACGCTAGCAGTATTGATGTAGGTGCTGTCCTGATTGAACACTTGGATAACAAAGAACAGGTCGTAGCGTATGCAAGTCCCTCGCTAAGCAAGTCCGAGCGTAACTACACCATCACAGGGCAAATGCCTCGCAGTGCAGCACTTCCAGTCCTACCTCTACGGATGCTTCTTTACCATTGTGACAGACCATCATTCTCTATGCTGGTTGGTCAATCTGCGTGACCCATCTAGTCGGCTTGTGCGTTGGGCACTTCGTCTACAAGAATACGACTTCATGGTTTCCCATAAAAGCGGTCGATGTCACGCTGACGCAGATTGTCTTCCGCGACCACCATTTCCAACAACGGAATGTGAAACGGACAACTTCGACAACTACATCGTATCACTGAACCAACTGTTTCCCGATACCAAGACCTTTAGGAATAAGATAAGTTTTGCAATAATTTTGCTGTCTGCTTTGCTGAAATATATACAGCTTTAATTATTATGAGACTCAAGCACTTGTGGAAAGTAGTTGGTAAAAACCAGTTATTGTTCACTTTGCATAAATTCCTTCGTTTTTTTTTATATTATTGCGATAGCAATTATATGGACACTTTGGGCTGGATTTTTCCGCCGGCGTTGGCGTTGCCGTCACTCACCATATATGTACAAGTATCTATATATATGAAGATGCAAGAAAGAAAAAAATCCAAAAAAAGACAAGGCGCGCGGAATCGAACTTGGGTCCTCTGCATCACGAGTGCGAGGCGCTAATCACTGAGCCACAGAGGAGCACGTCCTTCAACATTCAAACAACACTATCTATATCTACCACTTACCACTACTGATGGGCATCTTGTGGGAAATTATCGTGTCTTCAGCATTGCTAGCAAGATGGCGCAATGAGCGCACATCGCCACATCGCGCGGTGGCGCACGCTCTCATCTTTTTTGCGTACTTCGCCACGCTTAGAGAAGGGGAGCAATGATGCCCCCTCGTGCGCCCTTATTTCGCAGTGGGGAGAATCGTATGCCTTGGCTGGCCTTGGGCTTTACCTAAAAGGATTTTGTTGTAATTACCGGGTGCACCAAGGTCACTACAATCATTCCGAATCTCAGTTTTCGAAAAGCGCACACTCTGCAGACACAGCGAAGTAACAACTGAGATGCCTGTTTGCGTGCATCTGTACCTGTGAGTAGGTTTTTTGCGTAATTTGCGCGGGAGAAAAGTGGGGCACAATTTGATCTGCATTCTATTCTGTGCGTGACCTTTCAAATTGTTGCTATCACGTTCATTGCTTTGCCTTTGCGGCAAAGCTGCGACGATCTTCTTGGAAAGCACCACCTTTTTAGTGCGACAATTTTTCACAGGAACATGACGTTCTTGCGATGACTGGTTAGCGAACGGCCAGCAACGCGCTGTTTGGTTCTCCGCAAAAAATATTCTCGTAATATAATATTATAAGATGAACACTGAACAACTGAAATGTCACTCCCGATTCACATTGTTTGCGTATGTGCATTTCTAGATGCATTGACGATGTGGGCGAGCCAAACCCGATTTAGCAGCAGAATGTGTGCTACTTATACAGCAAGAGGAATGTGCAGAAGCTTCAGACTCGCCTTATCCATACCTCTCACTGTAAATATATTAGAAAATGTTTTTCACTACCACCACCGTCTGTGTAGCCTTTTCTAGTACCCGGATGAGTTAGCATCATGCCTAGTGTATCCGCATTATTATAGGGCATGAAATATAGCGATATACAAGTGTCTCCTCGCCAGATAAGTCACACTTGTCTAGTACTAAGAAATTCGGCAGCTACGAGAAATGCCCCTAAAATAGGAGAAACTGCCATCACTCACGTTCTCGCAAGCGCATCTTTGTGTCCATGCCTGGCAAGAGAGTAAACGTTGGAGACAGTCCAGCAGACACTGCAAGAAAGACCACTTGTTAGAAATAGTGCTTTTCTGAAGAGCCCACGAGGACTTTCGTACAAGTAATTAACACAGTGAGTTACGAAAATACACTTCATGTAACCAAATGTGCTATTAGTAAATGGTGCAGTATTTCCATCTGCATATACAAATCAAATAAAGCTCTATTTAGGTGTAGAAAAAGGCAATACTCAATGCAGTAGGTAAATAATTAGGGTCAGCGAGTATGTAGCAAAAGGTAAAGTACCAACGCAAGCAGAGTAACGATGCAAGCACGACTGATTAAGGGGGGTGGGGGGTGCTTTCCCTTTTCCGAGTGTAACTATCCACTTCTTTCCCATCGGGTACTTGGAATAGTAGTGAAAGTTAACGACCTTTTTACGGGTGCGTGATCATATAGAGGCACAGAGCAGTACTTCACCATTGCGCAGCACTTGCCGCGGAGACAAGCGGCCGCAGTTTTAAGAATCAAAATGCTATGCTTTTAAAATGAGCGTTAAAAGCAGACACCCAAGGTTATTATGAAAGCATCAATAGCCACCACACACAATATAACCAAGACACCCATGGTTATTATGAAAGCGTCAATAACCACCACACACAATTTAACCAATTGAACTACTACTTTGTTGAGTTTTACCACGACTGTGGTTCCTACACTGCGCCGCGCCTCAAAAGTGCACAAAACCTCGAAGTGACATCATACAAGCCCGATTCGAAGCTCCGCCATAGATCGCACACCAGGCCAATAGTCCTCGCAGTCCTCCTGCACCAAGCTCATAACGTCACTAGCAGAGGCATTTTCCCCAATTTTGCTTATGACAACCCCTTCAAAAGCAGCAAGCCCAATATGTTCTTGCTACCTTGTTTCGGGTGTCACCTGATTGTTATCTACAATGCAAAAAGTTTGGTTTTGCCATGGTCCTTTTTCCAGACACCACATCGTATCATGCCTGTGACGATGACATTTCGAAAAATGTTTGAACTTTGGATCGGCAGCTGACAGCTGTGTGGCCCATTCTGTTGCACACGGTGCATTTTGCAATAACAGGTTGCATATCACCGAGAAAGCTTTGCTTCTCAGTACCGGGCACTTTCGCATGCTTATGAAAATAGAAGAAGTTTTAAAGACGATAGCCTTTCTTGGGGGCTTTCGACCCAAAAATTTTGGTCTGTCTGTGTCTGTACATTTGTCTGTTTGTCCACTCTTAACGGCACCGGTACTTGAAACAGCCGACTCCATCCACAGCGCCCACCAATGCTGCTCAAGGTTTAGCGTTTATACTTGTGCAATTGTCAATTAATAAGCAACTATTGTGCAAGTTTGGGGCACCATAACACGTATATATTCTGCATGTACATCCTTTACTGGCATGTACATCTTTTACTAGAAAAGGCATACATAAGCAATTTTCAGAACCGTAGCACTTATCACGCAGCGCTGACCATGCAACGCTTGCACGGAACGGGGAGTTTCTAACGCTTTGCTAAGACGCGATGGTGGTGGCACCAACCCGTTGCCTTGCCTTCTAAACCTTATCACCTCTGCGACGGGCGCACACACCCGTCTCGGAGTCACGCGCTTTTTTTTTAAGAACGCTGCCAGGTGGCGCTCATGTCTCACATGTGACTTGACTTGATGCACTCGATCGCCTCCGCTGCACGCTCCAGGCACTCTAACGCAGTGCCTCCAGAATACCATCCACCGATTTTTTTACGGAGAACATAAAATAAATTGTTCACTCTCTCCACACGCAAGACTATAGTCTTTCGACCACATTTGCAGATTACATGCATATACGGGGCCAAGTTTTTCTGGTGCTGAACGTCTATAAATTCATCAGCTGCTTAGGTAGAGGTACCCAAGGTGGAGCATTTCCCTTTGCGGAAGCAAGTGACCAACTTCTTATACAATTGGACAAAAAATGCTCCTTGACGATCAACTAAACTAGACTATCGAAAGTACGGGGTCTCCGAGAGATCAATCCACCTATCAAAATGTCCTTTAATTCTAGCTACAAACTGTGTAGCTGTCTCTCCGTTCTATGGTTTTGACGCTCGGAAACGCTCACGATACTCTTCTGCCATGAGACGAAAATGCCGCAGAGGAGCTATCTTTACATGAGTATAATCTAGGCAGTAGTCAGAAGACAGTCTTCCATACACTTTCAGAGCTTCTCCTGTGAGGCACATGCTCAAGGCGATTGCCCATTGTAATTTGTCCCAGCCTCGGCTTGTCCTCACGCATTCGAACCTCTTGAGGTACGCGTCAAAGTCGTCTCGGGCAATCTCAAACTGCAGGAGAAATTTTCGAAGATTTATGGAAGGGTAGTGCACTGCTTGTACTTCAGGTCATTCTCCCGGTGGCGTTCGGTACGCTGGTGCTGCATCTAGCTCGGCAAGCCTTATGCGTAGCGGAAGGCTGCGTTCCTCTGCTTTGGCTAGAGCTTGCTCTGAGGCCACACGTTTGCCGGTATTTTTTCTCGCTCAACAGCCATCAGGTCGTGTTCTTTCGCCGCTTCATGCTGAGCCGCTCTATCATCTCGCTGACGATTTTCCTGCAGTCTCCTCCACCCTCTCAACTCTGCCTCTGACAAGCTCACTCGCTCCCCAGTTCCCTTAATTTCTGCATTTCCATAGCATCTACAATGTGTCTGTGCCACAGAGAACAAGTTCGTCCTGTCCCCTGGATGCCAAAATGTCACGGTGTATTAGCTTCACCGCACGAGGTTCAAGAAATAAGGACAAAGCGGGCGTTTTAAGTAGCACCCACACATCCAAACATTTAATCTATAGAAGATCAACTCTGCTGAGAGTCAAACGGTGAGTCGTGAACGGTTGTCGTCGGGACCCCTCGTGACGACTCACGTACAGGTGAACTCTGGGGCGGCCCGTGGACTTCTTGATAATTCAGAGCCACAAACTCTGAGGCACTAGGCGTCGGCAGGAACAGGGATTTGTTCTTCGCATCGCTGCCTCTTCCACCGAACGCTACGGTAATTGCTCGAATCTAACGCGCACCTTTTTTCCGGTTAAGCGAGTTCTTAAGTCGCATGCACGTTAGAATCGAGTACAAACAAAAAAATTGCGGTCAATCTATTGCCATCGGCAAATCCAAAATGGCCGCCCCCTACGTGCGTCGGCATGGCGCGTCGGCCATTTCTGCCTACGTGTTTCCCATGCGCGGCACTTCGTACGTGTGCTGAGGAGCTCGTCATCTAGTACTGCATTAGCATCGACGGCGTGGAAGGGCCAACTCTAAAAACTCGAGCGCGCCACGATGCCGCTTTTAAAAGAAAAGTCATCGCGTGTGCAGAAACGGACGAAAATCGGGCCGCATCGCGGTCGCTCGGAGTTCCCGAAACGTGCATGCGGGACCGGCGGAAACAAAAGCAGAAGATTGTCGACAGCAAAGCTTCACGCAAAGGCTTCAGTGGACCACAGCAGGGTCGGTTTCGGCAAATAAAGAGCTGCTCGGCGAGTATGTGCTTGAGCAGCGAGCGGCACAGCGGCCCGTGACGACAGAACTGCTCCAAGTGCGGGCTATGCAATTAGTCTTGGAAAAAGGTCTAATGCGGAGCCAGTTTAAAGCGAGCAGGTGCTGGCTAACAAACTTTATGAAGAGGAAAGGCTTTTCCCTCCGAAGGGGAACATGCATATGCGAAAAGTTTTGTGGTGGAGTACGATGAAAAGCTTCACAGTTTTCAGAGGTTCGTTCTAAACTTGCGGCGCAACAACGGCTACCTGCTTGGGCAAATCGGGAATGCCGATCAGACGCCTCTTTACTTCGACATGCCCGGCACCACAACTGTCAAGAAGAATGGGGCGAAGCAAGTTCGCGTGCTGACATCGGTCCACGGTAAAACTGCAGGGACGGCAATGCTCTGTTACACGTCAGATGAGCACAAGCTTCGCCCGTACCTCATATTTAAATCGAAGACGCTCCCGAAAGGAGTCGTTTTTTTGAGTGGTGTGATCGTGCGGGCCAGCGAGAAAAATGGGTGCGCTTTGAAATCGATGTCCTCTGTTTTTTTGTTGTTTTTTTTTCGTGGTGGAAATCGGGTGCGCGTTACAATCGAGGGCGCGGTAGAATCGAGTAAATACGGTACTTGCACCATGCGCTGCCCTTCCACTCCTGCTTTTTTACTCTCGGTGCTCCTGCCACGAGAGTTTTCCGCGTCTTTCATGTTTTTCTTTTCTTTTTGTAGTCTGTGTCACAGTGACTCAACAGCATTGTCGTCTATGTCGCTATCACTTCGCCGAAGTCTTTACACTCAAAACATGATACATCTACTGTGTCACAGTCTTTGCAAATCAGCAGATTGAATGCATCATCGACGATGTTTTTTAATATGTGCGCGACCTTCTCAAACTCCCCCATGCCATCGTATGCTTTGCGGCAAAGGGCGAGCACATCCTGTATGTAAGACAGCTACGACTCCAATGACGTTTGAGTGCGAGATTCAAGCTCCTTTTTGGTCACTGCCTTCATGCCAGTAGATTTGCCAAACAGTGCATTCTTTTTTTTTTGCACGCTTTCCAGCTGCCAATTAACGCTTCGTGATTCTCAAACCACACTTTGGCTGTTCTCTTCAGATAGAATGATATGTTCACCAACATGAGTGTTTCGTCCCAACGATAATTCTTGCTTGTTTTGTTTGCTCATACACCGGCAACCATTCTTGAATGTCGACATTGTAGGTCCCGCAGAACACGCCAGGGTTTTTGAGCTGGGGCAGAGCAACTATCGTCGTTGCCATTGCAGCTGTGGAAGCGGGACTCTGTTGTGCCATCATTGAATAAACTAAGCTTCGGCCGCTGTGTAGCTTCGTTATACTGTCTTCGTACCCAGCACCTCCACCAGAATGTCCTGGGTTGCGAGTAAGCAAAAGAAATGAATTTACATATTGTACACAGAGTACACAGAGTCCTTCAGCCAAGATGGCAGACTGGCAACAACAACATGAGTCCTTTCCATCAAAGTCGTCAAAGTCGTACTTAGCCCTAACTCCGCCAACAGCGAGACTGCAGGCAGGACCGACGAGCTAGCGCACTTGTGGCGATGTGCTTCTTCGCAAGCAACGAAGCGGTAAGGGACGGCACGATCAGATTACTACGAGTGGGCGCGTGGTCTACGAGTGCGGCGTGTCATCGGAGTTGGCTTTAGCCCTAGCTCTGCTGACAGCGAGACTGCGGGCAGGAACGACGCGCTAGCGCACTCTTGGCGACCGTGCTTCTTTGCAAGGAATGAAGCACATCACTCACTACCTCCTCTGAACCACGTTTGGGCATTTTACGCATCGACAACAGACCACACAGTGAAGCTCGTCACCCCCCCCCCCCCCCTTCAAAGCCAAGGATTGCTCAGAACAGCAGCTAGCAGTTTCGCGCATCGTCACTCGAAAATGCGATGCCAAGCGCAGTGTGCGCCGTGTTTGTGTCATCGTAGTTACACATTTTGGGCATCGTCACCGAACGCCGCCGGCAAGTGCATTACGCGCCGGCTGCACTGTCCACGCGGCCACGCACTCCACCGTCATATGGAGTGCTGTCAATAAGCTTTTGTGATGCGATTTAGACGTGCTTGGAGCCGTGCTTGATATCGCCACGAAGTGTATGAATGTTCGAAGGCAATGAAAGCCCCATAGATTAGAGTTTCCACGACCGGCTGTATGATGATGCGCTTTACTGCTAGAGTGGCAAAAGAGCATGTGTCAATCAGGGGCACAAATTTTTATATGCCCGTTTCGCTTCATTAATTATACTGCTAAAACTTCCTGTGCCACAAGTCTTCTGCCTATAACTTTGTTATTTGGAAAGAAGGCATCGGGCGTCATGGTGTGATACAGTTTTCTGATGCAACAAACCTTTTTCCAAATAAAGCAATGCTCAGTGATTATTTGTAATCAAGTACTCAATTACACTAATTACAACTTCAGCACAAAAAATATGTGTAATCATTTCAGTATATGGTCTTATTCAATTACGACCTTTTTGTTATGCCTATCACACCACTCCTTCATACAGAGAACTTGGTTTGAAATCCATGCTTGTTCTTTGTAAATCATGAAAAGGAGGTTATGGGAAAAAAAAACCAACCAAGGAACACTGGTCAGAGACCAGATGCCCGAGAAGTCAAATATCACAAGACAAACCTGAGATCACAATTTTTAGGTGTCAGACGTAAAGAAAAGTTGAAACTTTAAACGCAGTTTTCTCAATACTGCTTTTTTTTTTTTTTAACAATATGCTCATCTCCTCCATGAAGTTCAATGAAGAAATAATTTGTCTCTCATAAAGTGTTTGTGGTATCGCCTCAAAATTTTCATGGAAGGATTGTTAGGTCATTTTTAGTGCCTGGGCCAATTTTCATCAATATCCAACGAGAAACAAGAAAGTTCATCGAAAAAAAGCCTGTCGACGCTTTTTCTCACAAGTGTGTTTTGGACATTATGCATTGCTCGTGAAAAGTGTAGCACGGGAATGCCTGGACAAATTTTGATGCAGTTTTTTTTTTTTTTTCGGAATCCCAAAACATTTCTTGAGGGTTTGACAATCTTATAATTCTTGTTTATGGCTGCCTGGACAAATTTTGATGCAGTTTTTTTTTTTCGGAATCCCAAAACATTTTTTGAGGGTTTGACAATCTTATAATTCTTGTTTATGGCTCAGTTTTTTGTTGTTTTTTTCTAGAAGATGGCTTGTACGTGACACTGTTTCTGACAATGTGTGTAGGCAGCCGTGATCTCTATAAAAAAAAAAGAGAAGTGATAAAAATATTCTGGGGTTCTCATACCCAATAGTCTTCTTCTGAGTAAAGATCAGCACCATTTGCAGCTTTCTGGTATGTTTTGTTACAGCGCTAGGCTTTCCACGAACATACCACATAAGCCAAACCACGTAGCATGATGCAACTTGGGAACTACTCAAAGTATCATTATGAAACTGCATATTTCTTTATTCAAGACACTTATGAGAATGCATGCGAAATTTCATTGCTCTAGGTCAACAAACGAAAAAAGTTTTTTTCATCGCCACCTACCCCTTAATAAACAGTGCTGTGTTGTCAGCACCATGGTGGGATGTGGGCCTGCAATGTTGCAAGACGGTGACGACGAAGCACTAAAGACATCTAAAAACCGAGAAAATCTGGCTTGACGACATAAAGCATGTCAAACTAATAATGACACGAATATAGTGAACATAAAAGAGAAGGGAAAAAACATGGCTTCATCAGAGAAATAGTATGAAGACCGATTTCTGTTCACTGGTTATTCTACAACAATTAATATTTTTTTGGTCCAAGTAGGCATAGATGAGCCAGCTCAAAAAGTGGCATCTGAATTTGAAACAAGAAAGTACAGTCAACTTCTCTTAAATGAAACTCGAAGGGGATCCATACAACTGTTCCATTTATAAGCATACAACTGTTCCATTTATCAGAAGTTTCATTTAAGCAAAGTACACTTATTTAGTAAACCCTTTTTTAGTAAACCAAGACCTTTATTCCAATTGCACAAACCTCACCTTACTCATGAGGATGAGTAGGAGAAAAAAAAAAAGGGAGTGAAGAGTGCTTTGTTTGGCAAGATTGAGTTGTTTTTTCACAAGGTATGCACCTATGTCTCACAAACTAGCTAGAATTCTGGACAAGTCTCATTCTCAAAGTAGCGCTGCAAAAGTTCAGCAGCCTCTCTAGCTGATCGGTCTGGTGGCACCACTGAACTGGCAGTACTGTCATCACATTCAACACTGGAAGATTGATCCTCATCTTGCACTTCGGCAATCATTTACTTGACAGTCTCTTCAACATTTTCATCCATTGATTCGTAGTCCTGCAGAGTGAAAGGGGCAGAGGGTACGACCTGACTGAATACTGTCTTAATGTCGGCATTAGCAGGGCTTTCTTCTTCATCAGCTACTGCTTTCTTGCACTTGAAAGCCAGCATGGTGAAAGCATCTATGTATTGTTGTTGCCTTCACTTGCTCCCAGGCACAAGCCAAAATGTGGATGGCTGCCAATAAATCTAACCTGTAGCATTTCTCGCTGCCTGCTCTCAGCAGCATATGATGGGGTAATTTTCTGTGGCAATGAACTTTAATGTTCTGAATAATCCCTTGATCTGTTGGCTGGATCAATGCCATTGAATTGGCTGGCAAGAACTCCAGAGTGATGGCTTGGAGTACTTGAACCTGACCGTGGGCTGAGCAATTGTCCACGATGAAGACAACCTTTTTGCCTTGCCTCGTAAATCTAGCGTCTTCCTCCCGAAGCCAGTTTTCCAATATGGCCATGGTCATCCACGCTTTTCCGTTCCCATGTTACATAACGGGAAGGTGTCGAACCAACATCACCTAGACTATTCACAAGGCCCATTCATACCCCTCTCTCCAGACGGCATACGTCACGCTAGTTGTCCGATGTTATGACCGGCACAGCAAGGAGGTGGCTTGCAAGGGACGCTCATCGGCGTAACGGTCAAACGCTGTCCGCGTCCGGCAGGAACGCGGGAGGCGTCTGTGTGCGCCGCAGGAAATGCACATCAGCGTCGCTGGGACACACAGTCGGTGTCTAGCGCGTGCACGGACGGCTATAAAAGGAGAGTGTCGGGAGTGCGCTGTGCTCTCTCTCTGGACTTCGCTGGCCCGCTCGTCTCGAGTGCGCTCAGGGCCCTTGTGATGAAAAGGCGCGTCTGAACGCTCTCGTTGCAATGTACTTCTCTTGCAAATATGTAAATTAAACGCATCTTCTACTTGTTCGTGAGATGCGTCGCAAAAGTCGTCCTTCGCCGGATCCTGGGTGGCAGCCTCAACGTCTCCCCGGACATATCACCGACTGTCGAGTGGCCGAGGACGTGTCGCTCAGGTTGTGGTGTTGGTCACCCCGCGCACTTTTTTACCCCGAACGGCGGACAAGCCACGACAGGTTTGCCTTTCATCGCTACCTGCTTCGCTGGTTAGACTGCGTTAGGCTTGGTGCTGCATCGCACTGCTCCGAGTCTTCGTTCGTTCCCACGTGTCCTATTTTATTGGTGTTGTATTTGTGAGTATGTGATTACACATCGATCAGAGCGTAATGGGACGTTGTTGTGTTCCCGGGTGCCGCGGCAATTATGACAGTGCTCCCAAAGTGCGTGTTTTCGCATTCCCCAAGGATGAAGCTCGGAAGAAGTCTTGGATAAAAGCCATTCCGCGAAAGGATTTCACACCAAGCATACACTCCAAGGTGAGAAACCGCTGAAGTTTGTTGTCTTACCGGCTCTATCGCATTACTGGCGTTCTGGCTCTGTTACTGTTGAACCGAGCGACTATCGTGAGTGGTGATGATAGTTTTGTCGCGCTTCAGGTAGGGCAGTGCGGTAAAATAGAAAAGAAATACTCAGGCTCGTGTCAAAGTTCCCATTAGCCCGTTTCGTATGAAAGTAATGAAGTCACTGTTATGCTTGGCGCAGGTCTGTGAACTCCACTTCCTCGAGGCTGACTTCATCACAAAGCTGTCACATTTCAACGCAGCGTTGGGACAAACATTGACAGTCGACAGCGAGAGGGTGCGCCTAGTGTGAGATGCTATACCCTCGGTGTTTCCGAACTGTCCGTCCTACCTGAGCACGAATCGCAATCGCCGAGAATCTCCCGTCTCGAAACGAGCTCGAATGGAAGACGAGGTCTTGAGCAAAGCGATTAAGAACTCTATATGCGCAAAAAAAAGCTAAGAGGAGAGAAATGCTGTGTCCTCTTTCGAACACTTAAGAGGCAAGCTTTCTGCTGTATGCAGTAATGATTTCTCGACCATCAAGGCAAACGATCGTTGGTGATGTTTCTCCGCATCGAAGATAATCCTTCACCACATGTGAGGTTTTCCGTCACTGTGCTTGCTGATCTCTCACTTGCAGTCTCAGCAGGTATGATAGAGCTGGTTTCATTACCCTGCGGAGGCGCAGTTCCAGACGCAGTGCGCGACATCATGACGTTACCGCACTGCTCCAGCAGCTGGAAAACCACATGACTGAGACGCCTGAAGTTGCAAGTTCGTCGAAAACAGCGTCAGTGTTGCAGCATATCGGCTCCTTATTGAATGAACTGTCCAAAGACAGTGACACGACCGAAGAACACAGTGCTTCGTTTCGTTTGCTAAGTGAGCAAATAGCTCTCGCACTCGCTGCCCCCATTCGTCGCTACAGTGCTGAAACATTAGTGTTTTCTAGCATTCTGCACTCCATATCTCCGCACGCCTATAACTTTGCCAGATCAGCGTCGAAATTGACTTTACCCCATCCTTCAACCCTGCGCCGCGTTTGTTCCAAGTATGGAGGCGATCCACTGAAGGAGCAAAACGAAGCGAACTTCCTCTCCTACATTCGAGAAAGAGTGAAGTGCATGCAGCCGAACGAAAAGACCGTGACGCTAATGGTTGATGAAATTCATATCAAGCCATACTTCGATTATAGAGGGGGCAGCATAGTTGGATCTGCAGCCAATTCTCAAGAGGCAGCCACAACCGCTCATGTTTTCATGCTTCAGTCGCTCTTGTCATCAAACAAAGATGTGCTTCACATTTTTCCTGTTGCTAAAATGACCGCCGAAATTCTACATGAGTTCTGCAAGAAAGTAATTTTAGAAGTGGAATCTATGGGCCTCAGCGTCATTGCTGTAATTACCCACAACAATTCCCACAACCGGAAAATGAAGTTTTTCTCAGAGAAACAGGAAGTGCGCATTGTATATCCTCATCCAGCCGACAACAATCGGCCTCTGTTTTATGTCGTAGACCCTGTGCACATACTGAAATACATCAGGAACAACTGGATGAATAAAAAAAAACGAAGGAATATGCTTTTAGTTTCCTGAAGTGAACCTGTCAGGAATATTGCCCGACGGGCTGCCCAGAATGAAACCAGCATCATTTGAAGTCGTACGGCAGCTGTATGCACTGGAGCAGACATCGCTTCTCGAGCTTGGCTACAAGCTGAATTCCAAGGCAATCAATCCAACACCTATGGAGAGACAAAATGTAAAGTTGGTGTTAAATGTCATTAATCCGTTTGTATCAAACGCACTTGAGACGCGTGGCGATGCCCTTAAAACAACATGTGCCAGTTCAACAGCTCTCTTCATAAACATCATATCGACGTGGTGGAAAATCGTCAACGTGAAGACCCCTTCGAAAGGTCGCCGACTGAACGACACCCTTCAAAATCCAGTGAATTCTACGGTGGATCAACAGCTGGTTTTCTTTAGTGGCATGGTAGACTGGCTAGATGCTTGGAGCAGCGTCAACATGAGCCGTGGCTGCTTGACAAGGGAAACACATTTGCTAGTCCCTTGTTGAGCTGTCGCGGTACTGTTTAGAAGAACTGAAGTTCAAGTATGTCTTGCTGAGAAAATTTCAAACTGACACTCTTGAAGATCGCTTCGGTCGCTACCGTCAGCTTGCTGGTGCACAATATCATGTTTTCCTGAGGCAGCTTCTGGAGTCTGAAAAGAAAATTCGTCTGCAAAAGCTGCTGATGCTTCAGCAGCCAGACATCAGCAGCAAAAGTGACACAGAAGTATCGCAACATAACTTCTCTGTTCACATCTCAAATGATGAAATTTCCAACCCAAAGCATGACATGGAGGTCGTTGCTTATATCGCTGGATATTGTGCTCATTCAGCTCTGAAGAAGCTGTCATGCTCATTTTACAGCAGCGTGCTCGTCCTGGAGAACAGGAACATAGATGTGGAAGGTAACACAATGATTGACAACTTGTCAAGAGGAAGCTTAAAGTTTCCGCAGCCATGTACTGTGCACATGGTGCTGGTGACAACGCTTGTTGTCGAAAAGCTCACCAAGGGAGAAAATGCAAAGGCGTTCCTCGCGTCGAACAACCAACGTGGCATTGTAAGCTCCATTACCACATCACTGCTAGGAGATGAGCTAGAGACTTGTGAAAATGGCCATACCTCCGAGACTATCGTGCGGCATGTAGTGCGTGTTGCAACAAATGTCGCTCTGAACAACTTTTGTAGACTTCGAAATGACACCATCCAAAGCACCGCACAAAAAAAAAGGCAGCTGACAGAAAAATCAAAACATTGAACAAGAAATGACGTAGGATGGTTTTAGCTTTTCGTCCTAATAAAACCACTTCTACAAATGCATTTCTGACTATTACAGATTGATCACTAAAGTGTAAAGGCAGGCGTAAACGAATGCAGACCGCCCAGGAACAAAAAAGAACAAAAAAAAGAAACACCGGCTTTCAATAAGTGCCCACAGCAGATATAACGAGAACGAGTGCCGACGACGGCCGGGGTGCAGGTGGGCAACTAGCGTGACGTCACGCTCTCCCTGGAGGGGCCTTGTCAATATTCTAGGTGGTGTTGGTCGAACGCCATTGAAACAACGTGGGTGCCTTGATTTTCCTATTACCGACGGCTTCAATTTCTCATCTCCTGCCATGTTTGCACCCACCAGCACAATGATGCGATTTTTACTGCCTTTTCCTTCACTACAGGCTTCGCCTTTGAAGGTGAGCGTCTTTGATGGAAGCGCCTTATAAAAAAGACCCATCTCGTTGACGATGAAGACGTCTCGTGGATCAAAGCTCACCGAAATTTCCTTAAACTGCCCCTGTTGCCAGTTGGTGCAAATGTCCCTGTTGACTGCACCACTCTCACCCGAGATTGCTTTGAAGACTAGGCCATGGCGTGTTTTGAAGCGGCTGAGCCATGGCGATCTCTCGAGCTTTCTGCTCAAGAATTGCCTCGCTTATGGGCAAATTAGAAGTCCGTGCACGCTTGAACGACAGAAAAAGAACTTTTCTAGATGTTTATAAGGCGTCGTTCGCATTCGTTTAGATGTAAAGGTACCGTCCTTAACAGTGCCTTCAATCTTTTTCTGTTTTTCCAGATCCGCGACAGCGTCGATTTTGGGATGTATTTTTTTGCCACCTCCATCTTGGGCAGGCCGCTTCGATCGAGCTCTTGAAGAATTTGTAGCTTTTTATCAAGCGGGTGTGTATGGTGCGGCCACTTCCTTTCGATCAGACTGAATTAACACAGTGATCCACCGCAACTTGCCGACTTTGCTCCTACAGCCACAAGCGAGAATGGATACTGGATTGGCTTGTCTCGATCTCGAGGTGTTGCCATGGTTGTGAGACTACCTGTGGCATGAGGGAGTCTATGCTGTGTTTAGAGTTTGTGCCGTTTAACCGTAGGTGACCAATAAGCACTGTTTCGATTAACCGATGAATTTTACTGTGCAACACATAGAAATCCAGCAATATGAGCCCGTTTAGTTCCGTTAATGAGGCATTTTTGTTTAAGCGAGTTTCGTTTATTGGCAGTCCAATGTACTTTTTTTGCATGATGAGGAACTGAGTCGCTAGCTCATAGGCCCACGCTATCAGTGTTGTTTTGAGAAGCGTCCTGCTCTTAGCGTGGAGGGACCTGAAACTGTTGAACTTTAAGCGCTGCCTTTTGCATGCGTCCCTGTTGATTCATCATTGCCATGCTGTGAAGTCGCTGTCTCTAAGCACAATAAACTTGCCGAACTTTACGCGGTCGTGTCAGGCATTTCAGATGCAATTGAACTTTTGGCCCCCGTCGCTTCAGAGAAGTCAGCAGTAGAGCCAGCCATTTTCACAGAGCTTTTCTTGTTTTCTTGTTTTTTGCTGCACCGTCAGGCACTTTCGGTATTTCTCAAACTTGTCCGCCACCTATTATGTCGCTCTGGTTTACGCGGAGCCTTGAAATGCGACACATGCTCCATACAATTCTGATACACCAACTTGCTATTCGAGACGAAACATCACTCGCCCTTTTCAAAGCGCAGCCAAAGACAAGGCCGCTGATGCATATATGTCGCGTCGAGGTATACGTGCACTGAATTACAAAGCGCGAATCAGCTAAACAAATAAAATACACAGGCAGGGTTCACAATCACAGGGCAACGTGTTACTAAATCACGAAATCCCATGCCCACAAACCTTTGAGAAAGATGTTCTTTGGCATGCAAATAGCTGCCGTCCCATTCAGTAGCGCCATCTCAACTCGCGTGACGGGGACTCGCTCGCTAAATTCCATGCCGACCGGTTGTGCCCTCGCGATCTCCGACGTCAGCGTAGCTCTGGCCTGGGCTGGCCCTACGTCAGCTCCTGACACCGACCTTCGACAACAGTGCAGCTCTGACCTACCAAACTTGCCCTACGCCATCTCCCGACGCCGACAAGAGCTCTCGCAAGTGGCGCCCTGTCCTCGGACTCCTGTGACCGTGTTTCCATCTTTCCTATCTCTCCTATCCCCTCGATTTGTCCTCACTCACTGGCCTAGCGCATCATTTTATCTCTCTATACCCTTAATCCTATTCTTTTAATCTTTCCTCACCCCCATTCCTTGTGAGCTACTGTTGAGGTGTCGCTCTCTGAAGCTGACAGTTACGGGGCTCACTTTTCTCTTCCTTTCTCTCTAAGAACCACTTGGTAGTCGCATGATGGAAACTACTCGTAGCTGAAGGTCATCGGCGTACGCAATCTGCCCCCACCCTCCCCTTGTGCGGAGCAGCGAGTGTCAGCACCTAACATATTCTTACACCATGATCATGGCCTGTATCATACAGCTAAGAACACAAGCCCTGGTGGTGCCTTAGTGTGTTGAACACAAGCCCTGGTGTGTTGAAGTCACCAAGCTGTCCAAATGGAAGGGTGCTATTACCAGCTCCAGACTCAAAGAGTTATGGGCAGTCCAACGGGCCCCCGATGCAACAGACTTGGAATTTTTGTTCTGACGTGGCAGCGGCCTGCATCCATCCATCCAGTAATGGACAGGTGGCAAGATCAGACCAATTTCTGTAGCACCAACCCATTCAGGGTGATAGTTTTTGTAAAGGCCACATGTAACATACCAACAGACTGCATATACCACAGCTCACCTAAACAGCTTTGCCATTGAAACAGGCAAAGGACAATCATTTATTTATTCTTGCAGGCAACAACTTTTTGTCAACTCCATCACAACTGACTGTGTAATATTTATGCGTCACATGCAACGGTGATGCCGCACCATTTGAAATGACTTTTTAAAATTCTCTTATGCATTATATCTATAATAAAATATTTACTTAAACAAATGAGATTAATATAACGCTTACATGTCTGTGTAGAGGACTCCTTCAATTGACGGGGCTGAAGGCCTCCTAGAAAAATACAGACAAAATGAAAAAATTACACCAAGTCTATTCATTCAAATATATCTAGCATATTTCACTGTGCACAGGACTTTTCTCAACATTTTCCCTGTTGCGTGTTAAGTGCTCAAACAGTCATGCACTTCTGCAAGACCAGTAGGTCTATGTTTCACTCGAGAGTAAAATAAACTGAGATAAAGGGAAATTGTAGAAAGATATACAATCTTGTTATAAGAACGAAGCGGCTGTGGTCTCTATTGCCAGCTACTTGCTGTTTTAAGTGGTGTGGCGACCATGGAGATGGCCTCAATTCATTTCTTGTGCCCACCAAAATGGTACAATTAATACTGAAGGGGCATGAGATCACCTATTATTATTATTATTATTATTATTATTATTATTATTATTATTATTATTATTATTATTATTATTATAACAACTTCATTGCAGAGAAACGAGTTTTATGTAACTGTCTTTGGCATGTGTCCGGAAAGCAAAATTTGTTACTGTTGACACTTGACACACAAAATTTTCAGAGAATATTCAGCTTTGTATACTGATTTCAAACACGTAATTGCATTTTTTTTACACCAGTCCAAGAAAAAAGTTACAACAATTCTTATTTTATGAATTCGGGATGCGACTTGCTTAAAACGTATTGCATTCGAATAGCTCACGTTCAGCAGGCATGTTCCTGAATGTTCAAACAGTGCAAATATGAAATTTACTGCTTGTCTCTGAATTTGAGCCAAAGTTATTAAGTCTTCTTTTCGCAGTCTCTTAGCTGTGAATTTTTGTTGCTGATTTCTAGAAGATTTCATAATGTTCCGTCCTAAAATACTTTATCATCATTTTTTTCTCACTTGCTGATCCTATAGCATTCAAGGAAGAAAAAAAGACAATGAATGAGTATTGGCGACAAAGTGTTCATTCCAGAATTTAAACCTTGTAAAAATCTTTATTTGACAAAAACGCATATAACTAAAACTTGCGAAAATAAATATGCCGCCACAAAACTTATAATTAGGATCTTCAGAAAGTCCCAGGAGAGTAATCTGAACCAAGCTCATGCTCGTGCTTCTTCATTGTGGCTGCCTAGAATGCCACTGAAGAACTTTCACTTCGCGCTAGATGCACGGCGGTAGTAATCTTTTTGCCAGTCCGCTGGCTGCTTTGGCTTGTTGGCTCTTACTGCAGTTCACGCAAAATAAGTGAACTAGACTCCTTGTTTCCCAGATAGAAATGCATACAAGCTAGCATCTGCCACGGCAGTCTCAACAGCACATTCTTGTCGTTTTGTGACAGGCTCCATATAACAGAGTGCAATGCCTCATTTTTTTGCATTCTGTGTTTTTTCTCTCGCACATCTTCGCATGAGCTTCTTGTCAGACAAGCTCTCATACACAAGGTCCAGCGCATGGCTGACAGCCTCTGGCGAGTTGTACTTGCTTTTTGGCATGGGCCCATTCTTTTCCATGGCTGCATTGTGCATGCACCATGACTTGGGGCCCTGTGGACAATAGCTGTGGTTAGGCTGCTCGCTAGTGGACGTCACATGGTAATATATAGCCCACACAGCCTTGTGCATCTTGTCCACATTCCCAGAATGGGATTTGAGAGCACAGTCATAGTAACTTGTCAATCTTGTTATAAGGTCACCCGTGAGATAACCCTTGCCACTCATGCGCTCGCCGGCGTCTCTTTTGTGCTTCTGCACAAAATTTCCAACTGTAGTCCCCATTTTCTTCTGCACACGGTTCGCACAATCTTGTTTCTGAACATTAATGAAGCCATACACTTTGGCTTCGTTGACAGCAAGCACTCTATTACCGGCTGTCACCATCACAAAGCAAGGTTAGACTATGAAGCGAAAGTGAGTGCTGAAATAAAATTGTTGCTGCCTCTACGTCCATTTGGCCAGCTTTGCATGAGGTGTTTTTCTGACATGAATACTTAGATTTCCGCTCGGCATACTCTGGGCTGTCGGGTTTTGGGCCACGTTCGCAGCAGAGGGAAAAATTAGACAGCACTACATAGTCAAGCACATATCTTGAAAAAACTTCTGCTACAGAGGCCACTCCAATGTGTGAGGTGTGTCCTCTTGTGTGCCAGCTTTCATAAAAAGAGTGCAATATTTTCAGGGTTGCCGAAATTAAGGTCCTTGTAGACACTCATCACTGTTGCGGCACAACTAGTCGTATGAGTCGGCACAAGCTCTCGTTGCTACTGGCTGGAGCTTTGTTTTTAGGAACTGCTGGTAATCTTCATGCGTAGACCTACCAGCAGTACCAACTGCGGGGAAGTGGGTTCAAACAGAGATCGTATGAAGACCTACCAGCATGAAGTATGAAGACCTTGGTGTGAAACGGCCATAGCGGTAAAGATGTCGTTCAGTGTCATCAACTCAATTCCTGTGCTCTGCACAGCAGGTGCCAGGCGAACGTTGATCTCAAACAGGTTGCAGTTATTGTTACAGCCAACACGTCGTGAACTCAATTTTGAACCAACTTCCCCGCAGTTTCTCACGAACTCCATTTTGAACGAACTTCCTGGCAGTTTCTGCAGCGAAGCTATAGCTTCACGGCGACACCGTACTCACTTGAGTCACATTCAATAGTCAGCTGTCCCCGGCACACTCGACAAGAAGAACATTTCTGAAATAAGCTATTTACCAAGTCCAGGTCAACAGTTGTTTACCTCGTGCCGACGAACTTTCGATGCCGCGCTCACTCAGAGAACACTCAATTCACGATCAGCTGCCGAGACCGAAGAAAGTTTTGCTGCTTTCTGTTGTGCACAACACTTAATGATATTCAGGTTAGGTTAGGTTAATTTGGTTTTTATTGCGCAAAAGCAGCTAAAGCTATGCTGCGCCAGACACAAGACTTTCAGGAATGGACACAGAAAAGATGATATTTTAAAGCTTATTTACCAGGTTACATTCTTTCAGAAAGTGGCATAGATGTGTTCAGGCGACGACCTTATTCTTAAAACATATGATAAGGTTAGTATTGCTCTTCGATCACATAGAGGGGGCTCATTGCATTCTACGTATTGACTTTGCACAGGTGATGTTCTGTAACCACCACTTGACAGACGGAGACCGAGGTTGTGTATAGAGTCAAGACGGCGGATGTTACGTCGCCTCTGAATAAAATAAACCCTTCTTTTGGACATAATTGAGTAGTGGAGGTGCTGGGTACAAAACATACGTACCACAGAGCCACAGCTGTTTGAACTTAACCGGAGCCGTCGTCTTGCTGGTCTGCCGTTGACAACAGTCGTCATGGCCTAGTGCAAGGGTCAAGAATCAACCGCCTCAACTATGCACAGGTTTACGCCGACTAGGCCTTACTACACGGCGGCATTAGCTTCTTTGCAACAATAAGTATGTATGAAAGACATCAACAAAACTAAAACTCCGTGGCCACGTCATGACTCATTTGCGTCCAAGCAGAATTTCGGCCAACGCATTCAGCTCGGCCCTGCCACTCAGAGGCGGGCAGCCCCAATTCAGCAAGCTGATCGCCGACCCTTCACAACTGAGCGGTCTGCGCATTGGTTCGGCGAGTGTGCTTTACTAGTCTGCTACAACTGTGGCTTTTAAGTCCACACTACCAGGTATTGCAACTACCGGCAGCTACCGAGGTACGACCAATTGCCGAGATATAACCGGTCTAACATTACACGAGCACAGGCATTCCCAGGAAGTGCATCGAACGAGACCCCAGGACCCCTACGAAACCAATCTCTGGCTTCTGACCGCAGTGTGACACCACCTCCTACCCCGCGCATCAACGGATCACCGTCTCCCCGGCGCACCCACTTCTGGCCTTCTCCGGAAAACTAGTCCGAGTGGCCGTTGAAGGTGATCTCTCTGGACAGTCTTCGATTCCAACAGAAATATCCTCTTTAGCTTCCATGTTTAAAAATAAGGTTTATGTGCTTATCGATGGTGTACCAACAATAGCCTTAGTGGACACAGGTGCTATCGGGTCAGTGATGAGTCTCGTGTTCACCTGCCTCCTTGAACAAAAAGTCATGTTTCGTTAAGACCGTGCTGATACGTTTTGTGGAATGAGTGGGAATGTGTTACAACCTGTTGGTGGGTGCACTATGACTGTTACTTTGGCGTATTAGAAATTTGTTGCAGAGTCTGCTGTTTTCCCTTGTATTACGCATGAAGTCATTCTGGACTGGATTTTCTGAAGATATGTGGTGTCACTGTCGATTCCCACGCAGGACAAATTACAGTAGACTTGTATGTCCCAGTTGCATTCATGAAGATTCCGCACTGTCAGGAAAGTGTCCTTTGCTTCTTCGTAGACACAACTGTGCCGCCATTGTCAGCAAATGTGTCCCTGTTGCCTGTTCCCCTGCAAGTGAGGAAACGTTTGACGCAACCATGGAGCCCATTCATCTCAGTTGCATAAATGAAACGTAGTGTTTAACGTCCTAAAACCACCATATGATTATGAAAGACGCTGTAGTAGAGGACTACGGAAATTTCGGCTACCTGGGGTTCTTTAACATGCGCCCAAATCTAAGCACACGGGCCTTTAACAATTTCACCTCCATCGAAAATGCAGTCACCGCAGCTGGGATTCGATCTCACGACCTGTGGGTCAGCAGCCGAGTACCTTAGCCACTATACCACCGCGGCAGGGCTCTCAGTTGCACAAAGCAGACTGTTTCAATTATCTACTGCATGCTATCCAATATGCAAGTGCGTACTGGTTTATGGGTGATCAACTGCTCTGATGAACCGACAGTGCTGCCGGAGGGTCCGAAACTTCCAGAGATTGATGAACATCAGGTATTCTCCTTTGGCATCCTTTCAGAGAGCAGTTGATTTCCCAGATTAGACCCATTGCCATAATCTGCACGCCAGGGACACCATTATGGCTATGATCGATAAGCCACTGAGCACCAACGAGCGTAATGAACTGGGGAGTATTCTGCGCAAACACGCCGGTCTCTTCGATTTCGCACAGCTACACACTCCACCGTCATTCCCTGCTTCTCGTATGAAGCACCGCATCGACAAGACATCGCTGACAGAAACTATAACGTGTATTGCCTTCGGAACATGCAGTGATCAATGAATAGGTTTGTGAGACGCTCAAGAAAGATGTAATTCAAGAATCATGTTGTTCGTGGGTCGCTCCAGTAAGTCTAGTGAGGAAGAAGGATGGGAAATGGCGATATTACGTTGACTACCGTCATTTTGACGCCATCACCAAAAAAAAAAAAAAAAAAAAGACATATACTTAGTCCCGCGAATTGACACTATTGACTGTCTTTCATCGAGCTCTTACTTTTTGATACCGGCCGATTACAATGCACTAAGAAAACAAGTAGAAAACGGCATTTGCCACACCAGATGGACTTTTTGAATTTAATGCGATGCCATTCA
The DNA here is from genome assembly GCF_043290135.1 of Rhipicephalus microplus. Lineage (NCBI taxonomy): Eukaryota > Metazoa > Arthropoda > Arachnida > Ixodida > Ixodidae > Rhipicephalus > Rhipicephalus microplus. Next base: position 5,132,885 of record NW_027464590.1, on the reverse strand, counting down.
GGTTATGCAACATGCCTGCAACTTTTGAGCGCTTCATGGACAACATTCTACGTGGATTGAAGTGGCAAGTGGGTATGTGTTACTAAGACCATTTAATTTTCAAGTGCACCTTTTGTGAGGATAACACATGCTTCGGTCTCGTGTTTGACTGCCTAAGCAAAGCAGGCTTGGTGCTCAACTCAAAGAAATATCATTTTGAGAGCGCCAAAGACTCGTCCTTGGATGATTTGTGGACAAAAAAGGCATACGACTGGATCCCGTGAAGACTGCCGCAGTGGAGGCGTTCAAGGAACCTCACTTGATGTAAGAACTGCACAGCTTTTTGGAGCTTTGTTCACACTTCCTTCGATTCATTCCCAGTTTTACAATATTGCGTACCTGCTCACGTGCCTGCTTCAGAAAGGGCCGCAGTTTGACTGGATCCCTGAATGTGAGTCTGCTTTATCCGAGTTGAAGTTTCTTTTGACGTCTCATCCAAATTTTCCACACCTCAATCCTCTGGCTACCAAGGAACTTCACACAGACGCTAGCAGTATTGATGTAGGTGCTGTCCTGATTGAACACTTGGATAACAAAGAACAGGTCGTAGCGTATGCAAGTCCCTCGCTAAGCAAGTCCCAACGTAACTACACCATCACAGGGCAAATGCCTCGCAGTGCAGCACTTCCAGTCCTACCTCTACGGATGCTTCTTTACCATTGTGACAGACCATCATTCTCTCTGCTGGTTGGTCAATCTGCGTGACCCATCTAGTCGGCTTGTGCGTTGGGCACTTCGTCTACAAGAATACGACTTCATGGTTTCCCATAAAAGCGGTCGATGTCACGCTGACGCAGATTGTCTTCCGCGACCACCATTTCCAACAACGGAATGTGAAACGGACAACTTCGACAACTACATCGTATCACTGAACCAACTGTTTCCCGATACCAAGACCTTTAGGAATCAGATAAGTTTTGCAATAATTTTGCTGTCTGCTTTGCTGAAATATATACAGCTTTAATTATTATGAGACTCAAGCACTTGTGGAAAGTAGTTGGTAAAAACCAGTTATTGTTCACTTTGCATAAATTCCTTCGTTTTTTTTTATATTATTGCGATAGCAATTATATGGACACTTTGGGCTGGATTTTTCCGCCGGCGTTGGCGTTGCCGTCACTCACCATATATGTATAAGTATCTATATATATGAAGATGCAAGAAAGAAAAAAATCCAAAAAAAGACAAGGCGCGCGGAATCGAACTTGGGTCCTCTGCATCACGAGTGCGAGGCGCTAATCACTGAGCCACAGAGGAGCACGTCCTTCAACATTCAAACAACACTATCTATATCTACCACTTATCACTACTGATGGGCATCCCGTGGGAAATTATCGTGTCTTCAGCATTGCTAGCAAGATGGCGCAATGAGCGCACATCGCCACATCGCGCGGTGGCGCACGCTCTCATCTTTTTTGCGTACTTCGCCACGCTTAGAGAAGGGGAGCAATGATGCCCCCTCGTGCGCCCTTATTTCGCAGTGGGGAGAATCGTATGCCTTGGCTGGCCTTGGGCTTTAACCTAAAAGGATTTTGTTGTAATTACCGGGTGCACCAAGGTCACTACAATCATTCCGAATCTCAGTTTTCGAAAAGCGCACACTCTGCAGACACAGCGAAGTAACAACTGAGATGCCTGTTTGCGTGCATCTGTACCTGTGAGTAGGTTTTTTGCGTAATTTGCGCGGGAGAAAAGTGGGGCACAATTTGATCTGCATTCTATTCTGTGCGTGACCTTTCAAATTGTTGCTATCACGTTCATTGCTTTGCCTTTGCAGCAAAGCTGCGACGATCTTCTTGGAAAGCACCACCTTTTTAGTGCGACAATTTTTCACAGGAACATGACGTTCTTGCGATGACTGGTTAGCGAACGGCCACCAACGCGCTGTTTGGTTCTCCGCAAAAAATATTCTCGTAATATAATATTATAAGATGAACACTGAACAACTGAAATGTCACTCCCGATTCACATTGTTTGCGTATGTGCATTTCTAGATGCATTGACGATGTGGGCGAGCCAAACCCGATTTAGCAGCAGAATGTGTGCTACTTATACAGCAAGAGGAATGTGCAGAAGCTTCAGACTCGCCTTATCCATACCTCTCACTGTAAATATATTAGAAAATGTTTTTCACTACCACCACCGTCTGTGTAGCCTTTTCTAGTACCCGGATGAGTTAGCATCATGCCTAGTGTATCCGCATTATTATAGGGCATGAAATATAGCGATATACAAGTGTCTCCTCGCCAGATAAGTCACACTTGTCTAGTACTAAGAAATTCGGCAGCTACGAGAAATGCCCCTAAAATAGGAGAAACTGCCATCACTCACGTTCTCGCAAGCGCATCTTTGTGTCCATGCCTGGCAAGAGAGTAAACGTTGTAGACAGTCCAGCAGACACTGCAAGAAAGACCACTTGTTAGAAATAGTGCTTTTCTGAAGAGCCCACGAGGACTTTTGTACAAGTAATTAACACAGTGAATTACGAAAATACACTTCATGTAACCAAATGTGCTATTAAAAAATGGTGCAGTATTTCCATCTGCGTATACAAATCAAATAAAGCTCTATTTAGGTGTAGAAAAAGGCAATACTCAATGCAGTAGGTAAATAATTAGGGTCAACGAGTATGTAGCAAAAGGTAAAGTACCAACGCAAGCAGAGTAACGATGCAAGCACGACTGATTAAGGGGGGTGGGGGGTGCTTTCCCTTTTCTGAGTAACTATCCACTTCTTTCCCATCGGGTACTTGGAATAGTAGTGAAAGTTAACGTCCTTTTTACGGGTGCGTGATCATATAGAGGCACAGAGCAGTACTTCACCATTGCGCAGCACTTGCCGCGGAGACAAGCGGCCGCAGTTTTAAGAATCAAAATGCTATGCTCTTAAAATGAGCGTTAAAAGCAGACACCCAAGGTTATTATGAAAGCATCAATAGCCACCACACACAATATAACCAAGACACCCATGGTTATTATGAAAGCGTCAATAACCACCACACACAATTTAATCAATTGAACTACTACTTTGTTGAGTTTTACCGCGACTGTGGTTCCTACACTGCGCCGCGCCTCAAAAGTGCACAAAACCTCGAAGTGACATCATACAAGCCCGATTCGCAGCTCCGCCATAGATCGCACACCAGGCCAATAGTCCTCGCAGTCCTCCTGCACCAAGCTCATAACGTCACTAGCAGAGGCATTTTCCCCAATTTTGCTTATGACAACCCCTTCAAAAGCAGCAAGCCCAATATGTTCTTGCTACCTTGTTTCGGGTGTCACCTGATTGTTATCTATAATGCAAAAAGTTTGGTTTTGCCATGGTCCTTTTTCCAAACACCGCATCGTATCATGCCTGTGACGATGACATTTCTAAAAATGTTTGAACTTTGGATCGGCAGCTGACAGCTGTGTGGCCCATTCTGTTGCACACGGTGCATTTTGCAATAACAGGTTGCATATCACCGAGAAAGCTTTGCTTCTCAGTACCGGGCACTTTCGCATGCTTATGAAAATAGAAGAAGTTTTAAAGACGATAGCCTTTCTTGGGGGCTTTCGACCCAAAAATTTTGGTCTGTCTGTGTCTGTACATTTGTCTGTTTGTCCACTCTTAACAGCACCGGTACTTGAAACAGCCGACTCCATCCACAGCGCCCACCAATGCTGCTCAAGGTTTAGCGTTTATACTTGTGCAATTGTCAATTAATAAGCAACTATTGTGCAAGTTTGGGGCACCATAACACGTATATATTCTGCATGTACATCCTTTACTGGCATGTACATCTTTTACTAGAAAAGGCATACATAAGCAATTTTTAGAACCGTAGCACTTATCACGCAGCGCTGACCATGCAACGCTTGCACGGAACGGGGAGTTTCTAACGCTTTGCTAAGACGCGATGGTGGTGGCACCAATCCGTTGCTTTGCGTTCTAAACCTTATCACCTCTGCGACGGGCGCAAACACCCGTCTCGGAGTCACGCGCTTTTTTTTTAAGAACGCTGCCAGGTGGCGCTCATGTCTCACATGTGACTTGACTTGATGCACTCGATCGCCTCCGCTGCACGCTCCAGGCACTCTAACGCAGTGCCTCCAGAATACCATCCACCGATTTTTTTACGGAGAACATAAAATAAATTGTTCACTCTCTCCATACGCAAGACTATAGTCTTTCGACCACATTTGCAGATTACATGCATATACGGGGCCAAGTTTTTCTGGGGCTGAACGTCTATAAATTCATCAGCTGCTTAGGTAGAGGTACCCAAGGTGGAGCATTTCCCTTTGCGGAAGCAAGTGACCAACTTCTTATACAATTGGACAAAAAATGCTCCTTGACGATCAACTAAACTAGACTATCGAAAGTACGGGGTCTCCGAGAGATCAATCCACCTATCAAAATGTCCTTTAATTCTAGCTACAAACTGTGTAGCTGTCTCTCGGTTCTATGGTTTTGACGCTCGGAAACGCTCACGATACTCTTCTGCCATGAGACGAAAATGCCGCAGAGGAGCTATCTTTACATGAGTATAATCTAGGCAGTAGTCAGAAGACAGTCTTTCATACACTTTCAGAGCTTCTCCTGTGAGGCACATGCTCAAGGCGATTGCCCATTGTAATTTGTCCCAGCCTCGGCTTGTCCTCACGCATTCGAACCTCTTGAGGTACGGGTCAAAGTCGTCTCGGGCAATCTCAAACTGCAGGAGAAATTTTCGAAGATTTATGGAAGGGTAGCGCACTGCTTGTACTTCAGGTCATTCTCCCGGTGGCGTTCGGTACGCTGGTGCTGCATCTAGCTCGGCAAGCCTTATGCCTAGCGGAAGGCTGCGTTCCTCTGCTTTGGCTAGAGCTTGCTCCGAGGCCACACGTTTGCCGGTATTTTTTCTCGCTCAACAGCCATCAGGTCGTGTTCTTTCGCCGCTTCATGCTGAGCCGCTCTATCATCTCGCTGACGATTTTCCTGCAGTCTCCTCCACCCTCTCAACTCTGCCTCTGACAAGCTCACTCGCTCCCCAGTTCCCTTAATTTCTGCATTTCCATAGCATCTACAATGTGTCTGTGCCACAGAGAACAAGTTCGTCCTGTCCCCTGGATGCCAAAATGTCACGGTGTATTAGCTTCACCGTACGAGGTTCAAGAAATAAGGACAAAGCGGGCGTTTTAAGTAGCACCCACACATCCAAACATTTAATCTATAGAAGATCAACTCTGCTGAGAGTCAAACGGTGAGTCGTGAACGGTTGTCGTCGGGACCCCTCGTGACGACTCACGTACAGGTGAACTCTGGGGCGGCCCGTGGACTTCTTGATAATTCAGAGCCACAAACTCTGAGGCACTAGGCGTCGGCAGGAACAGGGATTTGTTCTTCGCATCGCTGCCTCTTCCACCGAACGCTACGGTAATTGCTCGAATCTAACGCGCACCTTTTTTCCGGTTAAGCGAGTTCTTAAGTCGCATGCACGTTAGAATCGAGTACAAACAAAAAAATTTCGGTCAATCTATTGCCATTGGCAAATCCAAAATGGCCGCCCCCTACGTGCGTCGGCATGGCGCGTCGGCCATTTCTGCCTACGTGTTTCCCATGTGCGGCACTTCGTACGTGTGCTGAGGAGCTCGTCATCTAGTACTGCATTAGCATCGACGGCGTGGAAGGGCCAACTCTAAAAACTCGAGCGCACCACGATGCCGCTTTTAAAAGAAAAGTCATCGCGTGTGCAGAAACGGACGAAAATCGGGCCGCATCGCGGTCGATCGGAGTTCCCGAAACGTGCATGCGGGACCGGCGGAAACAAAAGCAGAAGATTGTCGACAGCAAAGCTTCACGCAAAGGCTTCAGTGGACCACAGCAGGGTCGGTTTCGGCAAATAAAGAGCTGCTCGGCGAGTATGTGCTTGAGCAGCGAGCGGCACAGCGGCCCGTGACGACAGAACTGCTCCAAGTGCGGGCTATGCAATTAGTCTTGGAAAAAGGTCTAATCCGGAGCCAGTTTAAAGCGAGCAGGTGCTGGCTAACAAACTTTATGAAGAGGAAAGGCTTTTCCCTCCGAAGGGGAACATGCATATGCGAAAAGTTTTGTGGTGGAGTACGATGAAAAGCTTCACAGTTTTCAGAGGTTCGTTCTAAACTTGCGGCGCAACAACGGCTACCTGCTTGGGCAAATCGGGAATGCCGATCAGACGCCTCTTTACTTCGACAAGCCCGGCACCACAACTGTCAAGAAGAATGGGGCGAAGCAAGTTCGCGTGCTGACATCGGTCCACGGTAAAACTGCAGGGACGGCAATGCTCTGTTACACGTCAGATGAGCACAAGCTTCGCCCGTACCTCATATTTAAATCGAAGACGCTCCCGAAAGGAGTCGTTTTTTTGAGTGGTGTGATCGTGCGGGCCAGCGAGAAAAATGGGTGCGCGTAGAAATCGATGTCCTCTGTTTTTTTGTTTTTTTTTTTTCGTGGTGGAAATCGGGTGCGCGTTACAATCGAGGGCGCAGTAGAATCGAGTAAATACGGTACTTGCACCATGCGCTGCCCTTCCACTCCTGCCTTTTTATTCTCGGTGCTCCTGCCACGAGAGTTTTCCGCGTCTTTCATGTTTTTCTTTTCTTTTTGTAGTCTGTGTCACAGTGACTCAACAGCATTGTCGTCTATGTCGCTATCACTTCGCCGAAGTCTTTACACTCAAAACATGATACATCTACTGTGTCACAGTCTTTGCAAATCAGCAGATTGAATGCATCATCGACGATGTTTTTTAATATGTGCGCGACCTTCTCAAACTCCCCCATGCCATCGTATGCTTTGCGGCAAAGGGCGAGCACATCCTGTATGTAAGACAGCTACGACTCCAATGACGTTTGAGTGCGAGATTCAAGCTCCTTTTTGGTCACTGCCTTCATGCCAGTAGATTTGCCAAACAGTGCATGCATCTTTTTTTTTTGCACGCTTTCCAGCTGCCAATTAACGCTTTGTGATTCTCAAACCACACTTTGGCTGTTCTCTTCAGATAGAATGATATGTTCACCAACATGAGTGTTTCGTCCCAACGATAATTCTTGCTTGTTTTGTTTGCTCATACACCGGCAACCATTCTTGAATGTCGACATTGTAGGTCCTGCAGAACACGCCAGGGTTTTTGAGCTGGGGCAGAGCAACTATCGTCGTTGCCATTGCAGCTGTGGAAGCGGGACTCTGTTGTGCCATCATTGAATAAACTAAGCTTCGGCCGCTGTGTAGCTTCGTTATACTGTCTTCGTACCCAGCACCTCCACCAGAATGTCCTGGGTTGCGAGTAAACAAAAGAAATGTATTTACATATTGTACACAGAGTACACAGAGTCCTTCAGCCAAGATGGCAGACTGGCAACAACAACATGAGTCCTTTCCATCAAAGTCGTCAAAGTCGTCCTTAGCCCTAACTCCGCCAACAGCGAGACTGCAGGCAGGACCGACGAGCTAGCGCACTTGTGGCGATGTGCTTCTTCGACGGCAACGAAGCGGTAAGGGACGGCCTGATCAGATTACTACGAGTGGGCGCGTGGTCTACGAGCGCGGCGTGTCATCGGAGTTGGCTTTAGCCCTAGCTCTGCTGACAGCGAGACTGCGGGCAGGAACGACGCGCTAGCGCACTCTTGGCGACCGTGCTTCTTCGCAAGGAATGAAGCACATCACTCACTACCTCCTCTGAACCACGTTTGGGCATTTTACGCATCGACAACAGACCACACAGTGAAGCTCGTCACCCCCCCCCCCCCCCTTCAAAGCCAAAGATTGCTCGGAACAGCGGCTAGCAGTTTCGCGCATCGTCACTCGAAAATGCGATGCCAAGCGCAGTGTGCGCCGTGTTTTTGTCATCGTAGTTACACATTTTGGGCATCGTCACCGAACGCCGCCGGCAAGTGCATTACGCGCCGGCTGCACTGTCCTCGCGGCCACGCACTCCACCGTCATATGGAGTGCTGTCAATAAGCTTTTGTGATGCGATTTAGACGTGCTTGGAGCGGTGCTTGATATCGCCACGAAGTGTATGAATGTTCGAAGGCAATGAAAGCCCCATAGATTAGAGTTTCCACGACCGGCTGTATGATGATGCGCTTTACTGCTAGAGTGGCAAAAGAGCATGTGTCAATCAGGGGCACAAATTTTTATATGCCCGTTTCGCTTCATTAATTATACTGCTAAAAATTCCTGTGCCACAAGTCTTCTGCCTATAACTTTGTTATTTGGAAAGAAGGCATCGGGCGTCATGGTGTGATCCAGTTTTCTGATGCAACAAACCTTTTTCCAAATAAAGCAATGCTCAGTGATTATTTGTAATCAAGTACTCAATTACACTAATTACAACTTCAGCACAAAAAATATGTGTAATCATTTCAGTATATGGTCTTATTCAATTACGACCTTTCTGTTATGCCTATCACACCACTCCTTCATACAGAGAACTTGGTTTGAAATCCATGCTTGTTCTTTGTAAATCATGAAAAGGAGGTTATGGGAAAAAAAAAACAACCAAGGAACACTGGTCAGAGACCAGATACCTGAAAAGTCAAATATCACAAGACAAACCTAAGATCACAATCTTAAGGTGTTTTAGAGACGTAAAAAAAAGTTGAAACTTTAAATGCAGTTTTCTCAATACTGTTTTTTTTGGCATTACACTCAGATCGTGGAGCAGATATCTGGGCAACCACTGTACGGATTTTGATTCCGTTTATTTTTGTAATGCTCCTTGAACTGTGCTTCAGGGGGCTGCGATCCTAGTTTTTCATTGTACTTCTTAAAGAATTTTTTATAGAGTTTCTTGTTTGTAGTGCAAGTGTGCTCATTGCAGTGTCGCTGGAGAAAACATAAACTACAAGTTTTAGTGTTGCAAATAAGTTATTTTGAGAACGCAGCCCCCTTCAACATACATTTGGCAGTGGATACAGCAATTACCAACTATTTTTGTCATTTTATAAATCCTCCAGCCCCTCCACAAGGTTCAATTGAAAAATAATTTGTCTCTCATTAAGTATTTGTGCTATCGCCTCGAAATTTTTTTGGATGCATGGTGAGGCCATTCTTAGTGTCTGTGCCGATTTTCATCATCATCCGACCAGAAACAAGAAAGTTCGTTCTCAGAGGCACGTCCCCCCTTAACCGTTATTACACCTTTGTTGTTCTTATTCATTAAATGAAGGAGAGTGGTATGACGCTGATGTTGGCTTGTGCCCCACTACTGATTGAAGGTAATGTTGCTTCCATCACATCTATTCGAGTCAAGGAAAGCATCAAGTCAAGCGAAAGCCAAGTAAAGACTCCCTTGTTTGAGTGAATTTCGAATGCACGATCCAGTGCCTAGACATACAGGGTGGCCAGCGAACGGTTTTGCAGGGCAAGCGGTCCATTTTTTACTAGCCGACACTGCCTGCGTTGGCCTTGTGAGAGGAGAAAAGGGGAAAGAAGCGAGTTTTGCGGAAGTCTTCCTGGGCCGGCACAAATTGTGTGCATGCGGCACGACACGCGAGCATGCGCAGTGGGGGTGTGGACGGTGCAGTTGCCAAAGCGCGACATTGTGTAATTAAGAAATGATCCGCATTTAAAACTAAGCTTTAGGCAGCGACACTCAGCCTTGCCCAAAAAACTGGTACAGACTAATTGTATGTTGCTAATTGTATGTAGGCTAATTGTATGTTGTTCAGCAGCGTTGGCGGCCACCCACCACGGAGCCCAACGAGGGGACGCTACAAGTTTGCGGATGCTGAAACCTGCAGACGCCAGCCGTACAACGCCACTATAACCCAATGCGCCTAGACCAAGGTAGGCTATTTGCACAGGGTTAACCCTAGCCGCCAGGAAGTTTGGAAGTAAGCGGAAGAGAGTAGAAGACAGGACAGATAAACAGTAAGAGATAAAGACGAAGATGTAGGGAGAAATAGATAGGAAAAGGCGACTGCCAATTTTTCCTGGGTGGGCCAGCCCAGAGGTGCCGTCTACGTGAAGCCGGGGCCAAAGGGGTGTGTTGCCTCTGCCGGGGGGCCTTAAAGGTCCAATCACCCAGCGTCGGCTCAACCCCCAGGATCCCCTTTTCCCCGGACACGGCAAAGCCACGCACGGCTAGGCGTGGGAGGGAGCCGAAACCCCCCCGTTAGCTCGGGTCCGTGGTGTCACTACACACCAAACACTTACTTGCGCAGGCGCCCCTGCGGGCAACGATATTCAGTCAGCTGTGGTAAAAAAATATAGCATCTATCCTTACACGGTCCGCTCGATCACGCATACCTGCAGTAAGGGAGGCAGCGGCTGCAATCGCCGTCACGCTTTCTGCGGTTGCGAGGTCTTTCGCAGCAACAGCGTTGTCCGAAGTCAGAGTCACAAGGGGCGACATTGTTTCCTGGCTGATCATTGAAGTATTATAGTTGAGCCCGCTTATAACGAAACTAAGCATGACGCGGCATCCGTTTGTTGTATCCCTAAGTTTGTAGTAAATGAAACCCAGCTTTTAAAAAACGTTGCGAGTGAAAACACAAACGTTTTTTGGCTGAAAAAGTTCGTGATGCACGTGTTTCGAAGAGCAGAAGTGATAAGGACTGTCTCGAATTCATTCAAAATGGCAGTGTGCTCGTTCACTGAGGTCCGTGCCATAAGCTGCACGAGGCCCTGGCTCCAAAGTTGCGTGTTCTCACAATCCGATTCCTCCAAATCCCTCTCTCCACGTACTTCATTCACGATGCCCCAATCCATGCACGGTTCCGCAGTGTCGGCATCATCATCGGCCGTAATTAAACAATCGCAACAGATGTCCAACCCGCTCTCCAAGGTCGGAGTCGACGACGCACTGCCACAAATCGCCGCCGTATTTTGGAAGTTTCAGACTCGGCATCGGGCCCAATGTCGACGAAATCGGCCTCGCAAAAAAAGTTTTGCGCGCATGTAGTCGTCACCGCCGCACACGAAATGTTCACCATCTTCACAGCTGAATACCGAGACTCCCGAAACGACAAGTTGGCTGCTAGGTGGTCAACAGCTATGAGCAAACACTCCGCAACGTGGCACCTAACGCGCGGATAACGCTCAAGCCAAGTAGTCACACTTTTGACGTTTTGTTGAGCGGCAGAAAAAAGCGTGCTAGTGCTCCCAACGGCCATCATGACCACACACGCCCGACACACATGACGAAACGCGTGGAACCGCTCTGGGCTCGTTTCTAGTCAGAAAACGAAACTGATTCAAGCCAGTGTGGCAGGCGTCGCGGAGCGGCGGGAGGAGACGGGCAAAGGGGTTGTGTTCAAGAGAAAAGAGGAGAGCAGACTTGTGAGAGAAGGGCAAGAAGTTGCGATAAAGAGAGAGGAGGATGCGGCGGGAGGGTGACCTTGAAAATCAAAACACACGAGAAGGAGGCAGGTTGGGTAGCTTGCTTGAAAGGTCCGCGAAACTCGCACGTAGAAAAACTTGGAAAAAGTGCCTGCGCGTGCAGAAGTTAAAATAAAGCATGGCCACCTGGATTGTGGTGCTCAGCAGTGTTCGAAGAATCGGCGGTCGTGCGTGGCCTCAAGAACTTCAATATTTCGCGATTTGCTCCGCACAAATTAACAGCAGTTTTCGCGCTTCCACACGCGAACGGAAGGCATGCTGAGTCGAGTGCGAAGTGAGGGAGAACAAGTCCTGAACACGAAACGAATCGCAAATTTGCTGTAACCGATCAGCGCCACTGATCTTGTTCCTAGTGGTACTTCAAACACTTTGTGGATGAAACCTTATCGAATTTTCTATCCACCCACAACGTGGCCTTAAGGGGACAGGTGCAGTAGTGTGTGTGCCTTTTGTACCGATGAACCGGCTTTCAACCACGGAGCCATTACGATATTCACATATTCTGACGCCCATTGGCAATGGACGCTTGTATGATGCATTATTACTGCAATATTTCATGTTGCATTGTGAAGCATGTATACAGGATGCGTGTGTTTCTGAAGTACAAAAGCTGCTTTCACTGCATTTCCAAGCAGAGGAAGTTCTTTTCAATGTTTTAACAAGCTAACGTATGGCCGTGTGGCAGAACATCCGCTTGCCACGCAAACGACTCGGGTTGAATCCCCAGTTTAGCCCAAACAACCCTGGTTCGGTCTCCACTCTGCTCCAAAACTTTTTATCTTCATTTTTTTATTTGCATTGTTGTGGATTTTTCGGTCAGGCATAAGATTTTTCGCTCACAACCAATGACGCTGACACATATGCCAGAATTTCTGCAAAACAAGCTCTTTAACGCTGTCACGTTAAAATGTGTTCTGTCAAGTAGGAGCTTTGCTTGCCAAGAGATAAGCAGTGAAACACGATTCCCAGTACAAAACCATTATTAGAGGCAGTTGTTCTATTTCAGCAGTATTACAATTTGAAGAATTTCATTTAATGAGAGTCTACTGTATATCTCCATGCGTAGAAAACATTTTTCATCTCTCAGCTCACCCATTGGCTGTTGCTCCCTCTTTATTTTCTTGTGATGTTCCTTTCTGTTCTGTCACACAACACACACAAAATAGCACCCGAACTAGCTAGACCAACTTGGTTTCAAAGAGCACGACTTGTGAAAAAAAAATGCACACCTCTGGTGTCCGTTGCAGCAAGTTTCCTGCAAGATAGCGTGGGAGAGAGCTCCTCTTGCAGGGTTGCACGACTGGCCTCGTCCAGCTCAGAAACGGCTTGATGGGGAGGTGTCCTACGGAGGAACCTCGAGCACTCTGAAGGTCCCGCCTGGTCGCCTATGTGGCTTGGCCTGCGGCCGAGGTAACCCTGCGGCACGGGTGCACCTTCGTAGCCCAGGCTGCAGCTGGGGGAACTGCCACCAGTGGTTGACAGTGAGGGACCTAATAAACCGTTGGTGTCTGCATGCAAAGGGTGGAATGAAGCGTTTGATGTATGCAGTCTTATCAATGCGGCCACTGCAATTTTACATACATGAAGTATAAAAACAAGCTGCTCAATAAGTTGCCCTTTTGTAGTGTTGTCTGGTTTTCGTGTTGTATCTCGATATTGACATAACGGTGGCGACGAGTGAACCACGCAAACATGAGTGCTGGGCAGCCCCCCCAAATTAGGAGGTGCGGATGGTATCTGGCCAACGTATCGTGTTCGCCTGGAGGTTTACTTTGAAAGGCATAACATCACAGATACTGTCGAGCCCACATATAACGGCCCCACTTAAAACAAACTTTTGCTTAAAACAAACAATATCCGCGTGACCGTAAAAATATACATTGGTTCAATGGCACAAAATCGCACTTACAACGAACGTCTCCCAGCGCCACTGATCGGTTACAGCGAACGGAGTCAGCGGTGTGCCGACTTCCCAAGAAACCAATTTAAACCAACGATCAGGCATCGGCGACGTGCCCATACATTCTTATTGTGAAACGCCGATTCTGCCTCTGCGCCCCTCTAGTTGCTGCTCTCCCCAACCGCTTTTTGTTACGCACCCCTCCGTCCTTTGTCCCCCCACTACTTTGAGCACCCTGCATCGCCGGACGAGGCCTGTGTTTTCACACTGCCACCAATCTTGGGAAGACCAGTCCGCCACGTACCCCATTTTTGATGGCTGGTACTGTCGTTGACATTGCCGGCCTGGAGTGACCAGACCATTTGCCGAAATTGTCGGCTACTGACTGTATCCGATAGTCTGCGTCTAGTGCACGTGCGTACGCTACCCCACAGATTCTGACAATTTGCTATCCGTTCCGTGTTTAGGATTTGTCCTCGCTCCCTTCACACTCGACTCGGCATTCCCTTCGCACGCGAGCGGAAGCGCAAAAATGGCTGTCCATTTGTGCGAAATGAATCGAAAAATATCGAAGATCGTGAGGCTACGCAAACCCGCCGGCGCAACAAGACGATTTTTTTTATCACAGCCGCCGATTCTTTGAACGCCACCGCGCGCACCGAACGTGCCGACCATGCTTTGACGGCTGCGCACACTGGCACTCTTTTAAAGTTTTTCTACAGGCGAGTTTCGCGGACCTTTCAAGCGAACTACCCAACCTGCCTCCTTCCCGTGTCTTGGTTTTCAAGGTCGCCCGCCCGCCGCATCCTCCTCTCTCTTTATCGCACGGAGGAAGGAATTTTCATTCCCCCGTGCTTAATCGCAACTCCTTGCCCTTCTCTCGCAAGTCTGCTCTCCTCTCTTGATCACAACCCCTTCACCTGTCTCCACTGCTCTGCGACGCCCGCCACGCTGGCTCGAATTAGTTTCGTTTTCCGAATGGAAACGCGCCCAGAGCTGTTCCACGCGTGTGCGCGTCTTGCTCGCTCTTGGTGTGTGTGTGTGTGTGTGTGTGTGTGTGTGTGTGTGTGTGTGTGTGTGTGGTCATGATGGCCGGCGGGAGGACTAGCACACTTTTTCGTGCCGCTCAACAAAACGTCCAAAGTATGACCGCTAAGCTAGAGCGTAATCCGCGTGTTAGGTGCCGCGTTGCGAAGCGCTTGCTCATAGCTGTTGACCACCTGGCAGCCAACTTGCCGCTTCAAGAGTCCCGGTATTCAGCTGTGGAGATGGTGAATATTTAGTGCGGCTACATGTGCGCGTAACTATTTTCGCGAAGCCGACTTCGTCGATTGTCAGGCCCGATGCCAAGCCTGAAGCTTCCGAACAGGAGCACTACGGCGGCGATTTGTGGCAGCGCGTCGTCGACTCCGACCTGGGAGAGCTGATGGGACATGTGTTATAATGATTTGATTTCGGCCGATGATGATGCTGACACTGCGGAACTGTGCTCGAATTGGGGCATTGTGAATGAAGCACGTGGCGAGAGCGATTTGGAGGAATCGGATTGCGAGAACGACGAAGCTTTGAAGCCAGCGCCTCATGCAGCTTATGCCACGAGCACAGAGATAGTGCACGTATCTCATTTAAAGCATTATGCGCGATGCATTTCATAATACTGTCAAGCGACCAGGCAGCCGCTTTCACCGAGCGGGGGAATTAGTGTGAGCGCGACAAGCGAATGACTCTTTATTCTCTTTGTAATCATCACCGCCTGTACATCTTCTTCGTCTAAGAATATCATCACCAGCGTGATTTAGCTCGAGCCTGGCCGAATAAACCGGTTCCTCACAATATTACTAAGTATTACGAAATTGGAATTTGACGATTGTTCAGCTGTGAAGGGACTAACTTTCACTTAGAAACAGGCTGTATTTCAGCTTGTTCGAGCTGCAATAAAGCCTGCAGCTGACAATATGCAGCTCGAGTCAGGCTTATTGTCTGCTTTGTTGCTTGGAGGTGTGCTCCATGTCGGCGAGTTACAAATCTGCTCATTGGTACCACTGTAACTCGTGTTACTAACTTATATTACTAAGTATTACAAAATTGGAATGTGACGATTGTTCAGCTGTGCAGGGACTAACTTTCAGTTAGAAACAGGCCGTATTTCAGCTGGTTCAAGCTGCAATAAAGCCTGCAGCTGACAATATGCAGCTCGAATTAGGCTTATTGCCTGCTTTGTTGCTTGGAGGTGTGCTTCATGTCGGCGAGTTACAAGTTGGCCGACAGCCTGCAACACTGCGCTGGAACCACCAGCTACTGGTTCCATCAGCTGCTGGTTCTATCAGCTGCTGGTTTCAACACCTGCTGGAACCACCAGGTACTGGTTCCATCAGCTGCTGGTTTCAACACCCACTGCAACCACCAGCTACTGGTTCCGTCACCTGCTGGTTCCATTACCTCCTGGGAATGTTCTAATAGACCAGCACTGCTGGCAGCAATAGCCAATCAGCAGGAAAGTTTCACCTGTGTCCTGATGGTATGTGAAGCTCTGCAGGTGGTAACTGTCCAGAAGCTTCCACCAACCTTTACAGCAGAAATATTTGCATCACCGTACGAGATGCTTGCTGCGATTTCTAACCAAAATACCGTATATACTCGTGTAAGGGCCGCCCTCGTGTAAGGGCCGCACCCCAACTTTGAAAGCGGATATTTCGAAAAAAAAAAACAAAAGTTCAAAATGTCCCGCCAGAAAAGTGTAGTTAGTTCATTTACAGCCAGATGGCGCTGCACGCTTTTCCGCTTTTATTCTACTTCCGCCGACGCGCCGACCACGCTGTTGACAGCGCGCCGCCATATTTGCCTTGTGCGGCCTCTTTGTTGGCATCGTTCCTAGCATCGTGTCGATACGTTGGCAGCGCGACTTCAGATCGGTGTCGTCGGTGTCACTTTGTTGGTTGTAGTGAACCCTGCAGAAGCCAGCGCACGTGACGGACGATGGGCCGGCATCTGAGATCATTCACTGCAGCATTTAAGCTGCAAGTGATTGACTATGCCGAGGAGCACGGGAAGCGGGAAGCTGGACGAAAGTACGACGTCGATGAGAAGCGCGTGCGTTACTGGATGAATCAGAAAGATGCCCTCGCCGCTACTAACAGGAGCCGAAAGGCGTTTCGCGGGAAAAAGTGCAAGTACCCGCAACTCGAAAGCGAGCTCGTCAACTACGTCGTCGACACACGAAGGGACGGCTACGCCGTATCGACTGACATGATACGCGTCAAAGCCCTCAGCATCGCTCGCCACATGGAAATACCCCCGGCACAATTCAAGGCAAGTCGGGGCTGGGCTACGCGGTTTATGAACCGTAACCAGCTTTCTATTCGGCGCCGAACGACGATTTGCCAAAAACTGCCGCGCGAGTACGAAGACCACGTCATTAAGTTTCATCGCTTCGTGAATGCTCTCAGGAGGGAGCATGAATACGACCTGTCCCAAATTGGGAATGCGGACCAGACACCTGTGTGGTTCGATGCACCGGAAAGCACCACAGTGGATTTAAAAGGTGCGAAAAGTGTGTCTGTGCGCACGACTGGTGCAGAACGCCAAAGGTGCACTGTGATGTTGTGCATCACGGCAGACGGCTTCCGCCGTACGTCGTATTTAAAAGGAAGACTCTCCCAAAAGAGAAGTTCCCTCAGGGAATCGTCGTACGTGCGCAAGAGAAGGGCTGGATGTCCGAGGAACTGGTCGTTGACTGGATTAAGACCGTCTGGGCAAACAGACCTGGAGGGCTGTTACAACGGAAAGCCCTCCTTGTTTTGGACAGCTTTAGGGGCCACTTGACCGACCGCGTCAAGAACCGAGTTGCCGCAACTCGTACGGACTTGGCCGTCATTCCCGGTGGCCTGACGAGTGTGCTGCAGCCGCTCGACGTATGCGTCAACAGACCATTCAAAGTGGAATTTCGCCGATGTTACTCTGAATGGATGGCTGGAGGCGTCCACGAGAAGACCCCTACAGGACGGCTGAAGCGGGCGTCGCTCCAACAGGTGTGTGAATGGATTTTGAATGCGTGGCGTGCCATGTCAGTAGAAGTAGTTGCTAAAAGCTTCAAGGTAACGGGAATTTCGAACTCCATGAACGGCACCGAAGATGACCGTCTCTGGGAAGACGCGGACGCCGAGGCGAGCTCCTCCGAGAACGAGGACAGCGAAATGGAATCCGAATAAAAACATTTCTGGCATGTCATTTGTGACTCTTGCACTCTGCTACTGTTGCATAAACAGTACAGACCTTTGGCCTGTACTGCCTGTACTAAATCGGCCTGATTCGTGTAAGGGCCGCACCTAGCAAAATTTTCGAAAAAAAAGTGCGGCCCTTACACGAGTATATACGGTACAGCTGCTTGCACTAGTTCTGAAAAAGCTTGACAAGTTTTTAGAGCACGAAATTTGATGACATCAGAGCGAAAGCTCATTTATTTAAATTCAAAACGTGCTTCAGTGTTCCTCAAAAGCGAGCAGCCATTCTGATGACTTGCAGTGCAAAACATTTCAGCCGGTCATCGCTAGGAACATGGTTGACCAGAACGAATGTTATACGAAAGATGTCCTCTCACCATGAGGCGGTCCCTGGCTGCGACGCTGGCCAGGACTGGCTGCCTCGGGATCCTCGACGGGCTTGGCCTGCTCGGGGGGGCTCTCCAGGCGCCCCCTCTTGCCACTGCTGTTCTCCTCACCGCTCGAGCCGCTGAGGCCCACCGCTGGGGCTGTGCTGTGGGAAATGAATGTGCACGTTTTTCTTTTTCTGCTTAACTCCGCTCGAGCAAGTGAAACTGCAATGGCAGAATTTTGCTCTTTATAAACAGGCTCTCTCTCTTGCACTGGGTTTACTTAGCGATAAAAGATAACAAGTTTAAGGTCCGACCCAGGTAAATGACCAGCTTTAGAAAAGTACAGACGTAACATTTTCTGGAAGGAGCAAGTTTAGCACAATTATGCTAGCATGGTTACCATGGTAGATAAGTTCCTACCACACAGACTAAAACAGCATCGACATAAAAATGCCGAATGTTTTTCGATTTGAAAGCAAGGATTGCGTCAGCTGCCCACTGCTGATGCAGAGTGCAAATGACTTCATTGCGATGGCAGTCCTCTCGTGAGAATCG
The DNA here is from genome assembly GCF_043290135.1 of Rhipicephalus microplus. NCBI lineage: Eukaryota > Metazoa > Arthropoda > Arachnida > Ixodida > Ixodidae > Rhipicephalus > Rhipicephalus microplus. The sequence continues at coordinate 5,114,454 of NW_027464590.1, read as the reverse complement.
ATCTACTCAAATGGGAGGCTACCCGGGATACCTAACTTCTACGAGCTAAGCTCCCTAAGGCGTGGATCTGTCCATTCCTTGTATGTACCTTACCGCATATAGTTTCACCTTTGCAAACTGCCCACTACTTCGTACTTGCAAAGATCCCACAATACCCCATCACCAATCGACCACTTTATCAACCATGAAGCCGTTATAATGAAGGCGGAACAAAAGCGACATATAGCTACCACTTACAAATATTAAAATTATTTGTATAAACATATACAGTGTTTATCACGTCTTTTATGATGTAGTGGGCGATATTGGCGGATGGTTCATGGTTTAGCGAAGAAACCCTCCAGTACTTCACCCCACTCATCATTCACTCCTTGGATATGCGGCGATTTTTTTATTTGCTAAGATATCTTTATAAAGATTTTGGGGTATGTTCATACATTAACACTAAAGAAAGTGCACCTTTTCATAAAATTCTGTTCATTGGTTGTAGAGTTACTGAAGTCTAGCCCAATGGTTCACAAGTGTGCCTGATAAAAAGCCGGCACAAATCCCTTAATGTAACAGCTTGCAAACTGGGCTAGATTCACAATGATAGGGCTACTTTCACAAAACTGGGCAAGTTTTGTGCTTTTTTACAATAAAACGTGACTGCAGATGCACTGCCATGGTCATATATAAGAACACAGCAATGTGCAACTTTAATATTGCTAACATCACACTGTGGTCCCAAACTCTAGACTCTAAAACACGGACACAAGCAGAGAAATCAGTAAAGTCTATGTTGCACAAAAAATTAGGACGACTGTGGCTCGCCGTATACCTGAGCTCCGATTGCAAAAAAAAAAAGACTCTGTGAAAAGCTTTTTATCAGTGTTCCTCAGCAATCAAGCTAACACTGAAGAGACTCCTTGCAGCAGGAATTCTGTCGAGGAGAACATGCCACTCATCATTGCTGATGACTAATGCGCATGTCTCAAACCCAACAACACCTCGCCCCCACTATACAGTAAAAAAGCTTTTATGTAGACAGGGCCACACACAACCTCGTGCCCACGAGTTGCCATTGATGGATTCATTAAGAGCGTGCTGTGGTGCTTTCCTAATTTGTATCTGCCAGCCCTATGATCACCTTTCCATTCAATCAGTGGGAATCCCAAAATGTGCTCACGGTGAGAAATACTGTCTTGGCACTGACTGGGCAGGTGGAGTTGCCTGTAGGGTGAACAGGTTCACGACACTACCCTGAATAGCAAGCCATCTGGAAGAGCCTGGCCTTCCAGATGAGGCGCACGAGCCAGGCGAGGCATTCCTGTGCATGCATGATGGGCTGCAGAGGGCCAATTGCGTGACAGGACCGTCAAAACAACCTTTCTAAATAAAAACACTGCGAACTATGAGAGCACTAAGTTCACTGTTTCTTATACTGCACAAACCAACACATACCGTACCATTTCCAATTATTAACAATACGGAATGGCGATAAAGTGGTCAAAAAGTCAGCACAGGCTATTAGTTGCTATAAGTGGCTGGCCAGTGAAGAAAGGGCTCATTTCTTTCTGGAACTACATTCCTTCCATGCCAATAGCAGAAATGCCATAATGCAAGCCATCACACAGGATGAACATGCCTCTCAAGAACTCACGGTCAGGACAAGCTGGCAGGCAGCCTTACGATCCTTCCTCCAGAACGAACTCCCACCAAATGTATTCGTTTAGATCACTACTTATGGATACCATAATCTCGCTACATTAGTAGGGCAACTTCCAGACCCACGTTGAGGCTTCAGTACCTTTATGCTCACATACTTCCCAGGGTTGGCCTGTAACTTATCGGCCCACAGTGGACCACGCCGAATGACATCAGGAATGTAGGGCCAACCTGGAATCCCTCCAAATAGCCTGACAGGAGCTTCGTTAACTGCCTGAAGCTCTCTCTGAAAACCAATCGCACTCTTTAGGGAAGCACAAACACACTCCCTGCCGAATTAATTTACATTGCACAAAATACAACAAACTCCAAATAGACCTCATCGCCAAGCGTACGGTTCCATACCAACTGGCACTGTCCCAGAGCCAATGATCCACAACGTCAATCACTCCAGTCTAACATACATGGGAGGCCTCGGTTAAGAATCTGGGCTCCAAATAGACCTCATCGCCAAGCGTACGGTTCCATACCAACTCTAACTGGCACTGCCCCAGAGCCAATATTCCACAACGTCAATCACTCCAGTCTAACATACATGGGAGGCCTCGGTTGAGAATCTGGGCGAAAAAATCCTCTTTGACCATATACTAACCATCTAAGGGGAGGTCAGTAAAGCCTCACTCTAGACGTGTGGCGGGTTGGGCTGATTGGTATGACATGACGATAGTTATAGCGCGAGAACAGAACGACGGCAAATAGTCTACTTCTTGTCCCTTTGTCATTTTCCCGTTGCCACGCTATAACTATCCTCACTCTAGAACTCAAACCCAAACAAGGCTTTCAAAATATGTTTTTTCTGTCTCTCCACAAAAATCTGAAAATAATGAAGCCAGATATGGTATAGGGCACATTAATTGTACAGTCTAAATGTTGTTTCGCAATTGGGATATGAGTGTGCGGAAAGTAAAGTAGAGGAGAACATCAGTGACCATGCAACCATTGGCCTCGACAAACACTACCAGGCTTGCATGAACATAAATGCCATATAAAGTGGACAATTACAATCATGGCCAGCGCTTGTATTTTACCACACCGACTAAACTTTGGAATTGGGGCATGCACAAAATGGTTGACTTTCTAGCACGGGCGCTTAAATGAATGATAAAATGAAGGTTAATATGGTCGTACAAACCAGCTGGGATTTTCATTTTTGAGCACTTTACAGCTGCGAAAATTTCCATCTCAGAGCAGATTAGAGCAGCTAATTTTGCATCTGGAAGCACATTAAAGCAGCCAACTTCACATCCTCATCAATATGACATACATGAAACTGGCTGCAAGTGCGAAGTCTCTTCCATGGACTTCCCCAAATAATGGTCTTTAGATTATCATACCTGAACACCCGAACCTGTAGATAGGCGGCCAAAACTGCACAAGCATTTTTCTGTCTCTCTCTACTTTCCCATCTCTCTCACTGCAAAAATGCATGCTCACGACAGGGCACAAACTATTTTCTGTGTCAGAGGCATGCGAAGGCCTGTCCTGTAAACAGTGCCCTTTGTTGGAGTCATCATATCTACGCTGCAACACATGCTTTGTTTTAGAAAGTTTACGTTTCACCATTTATCCATCCTGTATTCCCTTGCGATGAGAGACAATATTTGTACGTACGGCAAAATTCTAACTCGCTGTTGTAAAACTTGCCAAGAAAAACGAGAACCGCACTTCCACCAAGCCCTTCATCATGAAGTTCTTAAGCGGCCCTGCAACACTTTTGGAGCATGGTCAGAAAAAGCTGCCAATTGGAAGTAGAGGCTTCCAAAAACACGCGAGCCAAATGTTCTAGCCCATCACGCGGCCTACAATTCTCAATTAATTAAAAAAGTCAGTTAAAAATTGCTTTCTCTTCCTTCGGCAAATTATGAAAGACGCTCGAAAATCACACATGGCAAGCCTATTTATTAGCCGTTGGCTGATTTGAACATGGCACACTCGGTCGTTATAGAGGTCGCAAACGGCCACGACTTGTCCACGGGTGCGCGCATGATCTCATTGAAAAACCCACAAAAAAAATTAAAAAGTGCTCAAAGTCACGAAGCGCGCGTGACATACTTTGTTTGCCGCTCACATTTTTGCGGCATTGAATTTCTGAGGCAATGAGCTCTTCCAGTGAATTAATTTCATGATGACTCAAAAAAGTGTTTCAGGGCCCCTCAAAAGAGTGATTTTGCATACGAGAGAAAGCAGAAGAATGAGTGCTTGCTAATACAAGTTTCCTACAACTAGACCTTTTCAACTATATGTGAAAGCTTAGGTCCTCTTGTGTCGCTGTGTCATTGGACCTGCTTTTTCCTAGCATTGTCAAGAAGAGCTTAAAAACAATGGGGCACACAAACATGTCTTACCAAACCAATAACGATGCACTTTGCACAGGCAGCTACAGCTGCCACGACGATTTTCAAAAAGGACCTTTGTCAGTGATTCAAACTAGGCCGTGCATAAGCAGGATTTCACTGGTTAAAGTACGATTTATTTTAGATAAATTAAGAAGTACACTTTGTATAGCTCCAAATTCATTTTTATAAAGTATGTAACAGGTGCGGTAGGACAAAAAATGATTGTGAATTATTTCGAATGCATGTGCAAAGTCAGCGTAATTTTCACACCCCCTTATAGAAGGTCTAAAATTGCAAAAACAGTATGCAAATAAGTACAATGATTAACCTGTTTCTACTGACAATAAACATTAGGCTGACTTTAGCACTAATCGCACTGCGCCTTCCTCGTTCAGCCAGCACTATTGACAGCTTCGCATTCAGTCAGTGTGAGGTCAAAATATGCCTACGTGGAGCAAGCAGAGCTCAGCATGCCCGACGAGGGTCTTGGGCCAAACACCGCAAGACGCTTCCGAAGCCTTGCGAGTTTTTCACGCCACAGCCGCCATGCGAGTGCGTCACGCCGCTGCCGCCGTGAGGGTGATCTACGCCGCAGAAAGACAATCGGATGACAAGGTTGTCAACCAATCTTCTCAAACAAAAGCCTTGCAGACTACATGACACTAACATAGCGAAATGGTTTATTCTATTTAGCAATCAGTACATTACCACTCCTGATAAGAAACAGTATGGTACAGTATTAAAGTAGTCAAAAAGTTAGCACATGCTAAAACACAGCTGAATCGTATTGAAAGAAGGGATTTGTGAGGGTTCATTTTTACTTTACCCAACCATTCTGAAAGCAAGCAAATCTCAGAGCAATAGAAGGTACAGAGAATGTTAACTGTACTGTGTAATGTTAAGTGTACTATGTTGACTGTACAGAGCTAGATAACATTCAGCATAACGAAACCAGATTTCTGTTCCTTCTACATACCTTCCCGCTCTCTCTTCTATTACACAGCTTGGCAAAAGCGATCCCTGCGCCACAGGTTTTATTTCTCTTCAAAAAGAATTGAAAGCAAATTTTTGTACATTAAATACTATGATTATACACTAAATCTCGTGAAAATAATTATGGACAAACAATTATAAAGAAAAGAAGCTTGATGAATTATTTGAAAATGCGTGGGAAAGTTCTCTCCTCGTGGTACTGTCAGCTCTAAAAAGGTGAGTATGAAGTAAGAAATGTTTCAATTGACATCAGCAAGCAGGTGGCGTGCAAGCACAGCAGGCCATTCATTACATTGCATGGCCACAAAAAGCCTTGATCGCCACGACAGATTTCATGTAGTCTATGCCCATGCTCCTTTCGTATGCTGTCTGCAAGCCGCTAATAGTGTCCAGTGTGTTTCTTTTTTCCTGCTGATATACTGTCAGACACCAGCTGCTTGACCTTACACCTGTGTCCCTACATTCGCGAAATAGAAAGTGTCGGGGTACCAGCACACTCTGGAGACTACTCGCCTGAATGCTCGAGTTTTTTTTTGTCAATCGGACAGGTGAGCCATTCATTTCAGGGAGGCTTGCAAGAGATTAGCTGGTCTGTTTTCACGACATCCCCAATCATCATAAACTAGAGTGGAGGGCTTACTTCCCCCCTGCACAAGTAAGTCAACCAAGGCACAGGAATGCATCGGAAGAAAACTGCAGATGCAATTTTTCCAGCCCATATGTGCTGAGCAACATATCACCGGAAGATATTAAGCCAAATGCAAATGGTGCCACGGCCGGATACTATGCGTGATTGTTTCCCCGGGCAGTGGGAAGTTGTTGACCAGCTCAGATCCAGTAAGACATGGGTCGTGGAATGGGCAACACAGGTTGCCATGAACAACATGGAATCATCTGCACCTACCTTCTAATGAAAATTTTCCGTCGAGCCTTACTTACACCAGCAGACCACTACGACACTAAAAGCAGCTGTTGTGGTACAAGTATAGCTTTGAACCACTTTCCTATATTCGAGCCACCCATGCACGCAAAGCCGCTCGTGGTCGCCTTCTGGCCTCCCAAGAAAACCAACAGCGTCGATAAGATCAAGGACACCGCTATGTGCACTTTTCGCCCGGTTCGTTGGTTCTGCTCTGGTCTCCCACCGGGCAGGTTGGCCTGTAAAACTGCTCCCTCAGTACACAGGACCATACAAAGTGCTTCGTGAGGTGACTCCCGTCACTTATGAAATCGCTCCTGCTGCCTCGTTTTCATCCACCCCTCGAAACAGCGAAATCATACATGTCACACATCTGAAGCAGTACCACTCTCCCACTGACGTCCAGATGCGCCGGTACGGCACCTTTACCGACGGTAGTTCTACATGTAGGCTGCCACTGTGCAAATTGTCAATGCACGTATGCATCCGACGAATGAAGGTCGCTTGCTGCTCGAGCGACGAGCCAGACTGGCCAGTGCTGCAACCACTCTTGCAAATATATTTTGCAAATATTGTGGGCATTTACAACACACTTCTTCATTACCTTTACATAACCATCATCACATGGTGTTCCTCATCTTCATCGTTGGTGCATATAACCTTTGAGTCTGTTCTGTGCCTCGATGTGACAGTTTTTGGCCACGTCTACCAGGCCTAAAAAGGCGTGTAAAGGACTACATCTCAAGTGATGGAGGTTACTCCTCGATTCCCTGTCCCCGCTCACCCGCTTTACTTCTTGGAGCTTCACTCAAGTAGTCGTTTGGGCTACGTGCCCACCAGCACGCCACAGGACGAACCCTCAGGTGCTTCTCCCTTTAACCCTCGGGCTACGACTGCCACAGCTACTCACTCTTGAATCGTCAGTGGACCCCCTTGCGAGCCCCCTCTGTTTTCTGGACTCTGAAATGAGGACACGGACTGGCTACACCAATATGACATAGTGAATGCAGCGAACTGTTGGGTCGATCCACACAATCTCCGCCACATCTCCTTTTTATCTTACTGGCATGACGAAGACTTGGTTTTTTAATTACCAGATCGACTTTCTCGACTGGGACGTCTTCAAAGAACATCTGCGACAAGACTTTGCTAGTCCAGCAGTTCGAGCCAGCCTGGCAAAGAGAACTCTTGATGGTCGCAAACAACTACGCGAGTCTTATACCGCATATATCGAGGATGTTCTCTCTCTTTGTCAACGTGTCAACACCTTCATGACCGAGACAAAGTGCACCATCTGCTCAAAGGCATAGGTTCTGTTGCCTTCAATGCTTTGGTCGCAAACGACCCAACTACCGTTGCTTGATTGATGTTTTATTTTATTTATTACATACTGCCAATACCTTTAGGAATTATTGCAGGAAGGACACAAACTATAAACAAATAAGGAAAAAAGACAAAAGAAAAAACACTGCGAAATAACTTTTTTTTTCTTTTTTTCCCTTTTTTTGTACTGAATGGCAAAGTTAAGATAAACAGGAAAATGCACATCAGCTAAACATTTATACACAACTGTGAAATCTGTTTAGTGCTGACACATATCATTATACTTGCGATTATACAATCATAATTACACATTAGTACGTAAGCTTTACAAAAAATACGAAAAAAAAAATACATTCTATGCACAGGTAGTGGAATGTAGGTAGCAGAATAAATACCAATAGTAGTATACATCGCTAAGGAAAAAGGCAAAAAATTTGTAGTTTTATGTTTGTGCATCATGTAAGTAACATTCAAGTAGTGATAAAAAGGTAGTTAGTGAGGTGGTATTGGTAATAGTAGAAGGTAAGTCATTCACTGTCATATGGCTAGTGGAAAGAAAGTATTTAAAGCAATTTGTATGAAAGCGATATTCATTTAGGGTGTATGAGTGCTTTAGTAGAGTTATTCTTGTGTCAGAAATAGAGATATACCGTATTTACTCGCATAATCCTCGCACTCGCATAATTCTCGCAACCCCCCCACATCGCCCTAGAAAAATACGAAAAAATTTTTTCCTCGAGTAATTATCGCACCCCCGAAAACTGCCGCAATAATGTCTGCTCGTTCCAGCCACTGATGATGATAGCGCGCGCCATTTGGCGCCATCTCTTAAGCATCAAGCGTACTATTGCACGGAGATTCAAACCAATCCAAGCCAAACCGAAGTGGCCAGTGCGCGTTGCGGCGTGTTTTGTATGTTGCGTCGGTTATCTTGGCACGTTATGGGGAGATACTGAAGCCACACGGCTGCTTCAAGTTGCAAGTGATAGATCATACGCTAAACAACGGCAACAGGGCCGCCGGTAGGCCTTTCGGAGCCTACGAGTTTTGTGTTCGCTACTGGTGACGGCAGCTGAAAGCCACCAAGACGCGTTGGGCCTGCCGTGTGCCTAAAACTGGGTTTGATGGTAAATTAGAAGTGTGGCAGCCTGGGCTAGTTGGTATGGCATGACGATAGTTATAGCGCGAGAACAGAACGACGACGCAGAGACAAGAAGGACACGAGCGCTAACTTCCAACTGAGTTTATTGCGCAGAGCACGAAAATATATAGAGGAGACAGTAACCATGTGATAAAAACCATATGGCACAAAGAGCAGAACATGAATAAGAAAAAAACCAAAAACAAACAACACAAAAACAAAGGCACTGAAAAACAGCAAAGAAAAATCTAGAAGAAAACGAAACAGAAAGGTAAAGATAATATAACTACCTGCCCGCACCGAAACCTTCGAGGAACCTGCGTTCCTTCTCGGACAAAGCCACGGAAGCCTTTCTAACACAAGGCACCTGTTCGCGTGCCATCTGCGCGGCCTCGACAATGACTCGGGTGCTTTCATCTCTGTGGTTGTACAGCGTCGCTGTGTCCCTCTACCTCTAGTCAGTGATCTTCTATTGGTAAAAATGGGCAAAAAACTGCAGCAAAAGTTAGAAGGCTCGCATGTCGTCAAAATATTCAGATACGTGGATGATTTCTTGGTTCTTGTAAATTGTAATTCTTCTATGTTTCACTCGTTTGCGACTCAAACTATAGGTGTGTTCGAAGATTGTTTAAAGCCTCTTGTGTTGACACATGAAATACCCGATAATGACAAGTTACGCTTTTTGGATTTAAATCTGGTTTTTAGCTCACAGCACATTTGTTGGTGTTATGAACCACGTGCGCAGAAACCTCTACTTCCCTTTTCTTCCGCTCACAGTAAGATAGTTAAGCGAGGCATAGCACGAACCTGCCTTGAGAATGCTTTAAATAGGTCGTGCGCCCACAATATCTCTGCGAGCTTCAAAGCTCAAGTTTCCCGGCTTAAGGCTTCAGGTTTCCCCGAGGCGTTTATCGCGTCTGTTGCAGAGACGATCCTGCGAACTTATTAAGGCAGAACAGAGGAAGCGACGGAATCTGCGCAACACGGATACGAAACATGAAAGGATAGCCGTGATTCCATACATACACCAGATAACACACAGCCTCAAAAAAATTGGAAAAAGAGTTGGAGTTCGTGTCCTGTTCTCGGCACCATTCAAAATATTCAGCCTCACCAAATCTACAAAGCCCCTGAAAACGCAGTCATCAACGGAATGCAGAGTTCAACATCGAAAAACAGGTATGCGGCCTGCTCCTGGGAAGTTGTCCATAGGACCCCCCTTTCATGTGGTGCTTGTTATGTCGGAACGACCGGAAGGTGTCTGAACGATCCGCTGAGAGAACACGCGAACAGTGTTAGAAACAGGAAAGATGGTTTTCTTGCCCAGCACGGCACTGAGTGCAATTGTGTTCTCCTCTTCAAGGACCCAGCGACGCTGTACAAACAGAGACGAAAGCACCCGAGTCATTGTCGAGGCCGCGCAGATGGCACGCGAACAGGTGCCTTATATTAGCAAGCCCTTCGTAGCTTTGTCCGAGAAGGAACTCAGGTTCCTCGAAGGTTTCGGTGCGGGCAGGTAGTTATATTATCTTTACCTTTCTGTTTCGTTTTCTTCTAGATTTTTCCTTGCTGTTTTTCAGTGCTTTTTTTTTTTTAACTGATGTTCTGCTCTTTGTGCCATACGGTTTTTATCACATGGTTACTGTCTCCTCTATATATTTTCGTGCTCTGCGCAATAAACTCAGTTGGAAGTTAGCGCTCGTGTCTTTCGTGTCCTTGTTTCTGTGTCGTCGTTTTGTTCTCGCGCTATAACTATCGTCATTGATGGTAAACTTTATTTCTTCAGAAGAAAACTTTTCAGAAGTATGCTTCAGCCTCGAGAGACTGTGGTTTCATTTTCAAACTATGAAAACACACCGTTTGGTGTAGAATAGTGGAAATAGAGCAGGCTGTAGCACTATCGATCATTCAGCACAGCTGTCACATCACTGCCTTCTGTCACAGCCCTTGCGCTAGATGGCAAATGAGCTGTAGCACTTGACGCATTATCGATAACAGATTTCTATAAAGAAAAACTATAGAATACCATTGAATGTTCAGGTATCTCTAGCAAACACATGAAAAGTGAAGCAACATCACTGCAAAATAAAATAATTTAAAAACAATATGAAAGAATACATACGGAGAGTCCTGTACAGATGACTCTGGGCTGTAAAGGCGACGCCCACACCAGCGCGACGACGGCCGCCCTAAGAAAAAGTAAGACCGCAAGTTCAAGATGCTAAGCTGCACTGAATGACGAGAATGCTTTGACGACATGTAAAAAAAAAATGTATTACATGATGTTCAAGCAGCCCACTTTTCTATTGTTTGAAGAGGTCAATTTCTTCGTTATTATACAGGCGACAACTTAGGTGCATTAAAGTTGCTGACCACAGGTGCCCTGTCTCTGCCTTGCTATTCCAGGAGAGAGCGAACAAAAAAAGGCAAGAAAGAAAAAAGGTCGTGAGTGTGTTCTACACTAGACTGTACAGACACAAGCAACACTGTAGTGTAGACCACAAATCATGCTGGTAATTGTCTACAGACATAACTTACAGCTACTAATGCACCATTCTAAAAAAATTATCAGTGAATTAACAAGGCACAAATACAGCCATAGTCTTCATGAGGCAAGCCGTCCTCATCGAAGTTGCTAGTTGCACCCGGACCACTGGTGGCACAGTGTTCTTTGCACGGCAGCCATTACGCTTAAGAAGGATCTGTAGTAATACTGATTGTTGGCCTAGTTGGTATTTACTTAATGGCATGATTTGGCCGCAAAAGAGACACACACAAGAAAAGGAACACTCAAACGACAAGCACAGGCGGCTAGTTGCAACAATGGAACTGACAATGATGTCGACGCTTGATAGGAAGTCCGGAGAAGACACACACGAAGAGAGGCCAGTTGCACTAGAAATATATTGTAATAATACTGATTGTTGGCCTAGTTGGTATTTACTTAATGGCATGATTTGGCCGCAAAAGAGACACACACAAGAAAAGGAACACTCAAACGACAAGCACAGGCGGCTAGTTGCAACAATGGAACTGACAATGATGTCGACGCTTGATAGGAAGTCCGGAGAAGACACACACGAAGAGAGGCCAGTTGCACTAGAAATATATTGTAATAATACTGATTGTTGGCCTAGTTGGTATTTACTTAATGGCATGATTTGGCCGCAAAAGAGACACACACAAGAAAAGGAACACTCAAACGACAAGCACAGGCGGCTAGTTGCAACAATGGAACTGACAATGATGTCGACGCTTGATAGGAAGTCCGGAGAAGACACACACGAAGAGAGGCCAGTTGCACTAGAAATATATTGTAATAATACTGATTGTTGGCCTAGTTGGTATTTACTTAATGGCATGATTTGGCCGCAAAAGAGACACACACAAGAAAAGGAACACTCAAACGACAAGCACAGGCGGCTAGTTGCAACAATGGAACTGACAATGATGTCGACGCTTGATAGGAAGTCCGGAGAAGACACACACGAAGAGAGGCCAGTTGCACTAGAAATATATTGTAATAATACTGATTGTTGGCCTAGTTGGTATTTACTTAATGGCATGATTTGGCCGCAAAAGAGACACACACAAGAAAAGGAACACTCAAACGACAAGCACAGGCGGCTAGTTGCAACAATGGAACTGACAATGATGTCGACGCTTGATAGGAAGTCCGGAGAAGACACACACGAAGAGAGGCCAGTTGCACTAGAAATATATTGTAATAATACTGATTGTTGGCCTAGTTGGTATTTACTTAATGGCATGATTTGGCCGCAAAAGAGACACACACAAGAAAAGGAACACTCAAACGACAAGCACAGGCGGCTAGTTGCAACAATGGAACTGACAATGATGTCGACGCTTGATAGGAAGTCCGGAGAAGACACACACGAAGAGAGGCCAGTTGCACTAGAAATATATTGTAATAATACTGATTGTTGGCCTAGTTGGTATTTACTTAATGGCATGATTTGGCCGCAAAAGAGACACACACAAGAAAAGGAACACTCAAACGACAAGCACAGGCGGCTAGTTGCAACAATGGAACTGACAATGATGTCGACGCTTGATAGGAAGTCCGGAGAAGACACACACGAAGAGAGGCCAGTTGCACTAGAAATATATTGTAATAATACTGATTGTTGGCCTAGTTGGTATTTACTTAATGGCATGATTTGGCCGCAAAAGAGACACACACAAGAAAAGGAACACTCAAACGACAAGCACAGGCGGCTAGTTGCAACAATGGAACTGACAATGATGTCGACGCTTGATAGGAAGTCCGGAGAAGACACACACGAAGAGAGGCCAGTTGCACTAGAAATATATTGTAATAATACTGATTGTTGGCCTAGTTGGTATTTACTTAATGGCATGATTTGGCCGCAAAAGAGACACACACAAGAAAAGGAACACTCAAACGACAAGCACAGGCGGCTAGTTGCAACAATGGAACTGACAATGATGTCGACGCTTGATAGGAAGTCCGGAGAAGACACACACGAAGAGAGGCCAGTTGCACTAGAAATATATTGTAATAATACTGATTGTTGGCCTAGTTGGTATTTACTTAATGGCATGATTTGGCCGCAAAAGAGACACACACAAGAAAAGGAACACTCAAACGACAAGCACAGGCGGCTAGTTGCAACAATGGAACTGACAATGATGTCGACGCTTGATAGGAAGTCCGGAGAAGACACACACGAAGAGAGGCCAGTTGCACTAGAAATATATTGTAATAATACTGATTGTTGGCCTAGTTGGTATTTACTTAATGGCATGATTTGGCCGCAAAAGAGACACACACAAGAAAAGGAACACTCAAACGACAAGCACAGGCGGCTAGTTGCAACAATGGAACTGACAATGATGTCGACGCTTGATAGGAAGTCCGGAGAAGACACACACGAAGAGAGGCCAGTTGCACTAGAAATATATTGTAATAATACTGATTGTTGGCCTAGTTGGTATTTACTTAATGGCATGATTTGGCCGCAAATCATGCCATTAAGTAAATACCAACTAGGCCAACAATCAGTATTATTACAATATATTTCTAGTGCAACTGGCCTCTCTTCGTGTGTGTCTTCTCCGGACTTCCTATCAAGCGTCGACATCATTGTCAGTTCCATTGTTGCAACTAGCCGCCTGTGCTTGTCGTTTGAGTGTTCCTTTTCTTGTGTGTGTCTCTTTTGCGGCCAAATCATGCCATTAAGTAAATACCAACTAGGCCAACAATCAGTATTATTACAATATATTTCTAGTGCAACTGGCCTCTCTTCGTGTGTGTCTTCTCCGGACTTCCTATCAAGCGTCGACATCATTGTCAGTTCCATTGTTGCAACTAGCCGCCTGTGCTTGTCGTTTGAGTGTTCCTTTTCTTGTGTGTGTCTCTTTTGCGGCCAAATCATGCCATTAAGTAAATACCAACTAGGCCAACAATCAGTATTATTACAATATATTTCTAGTGCAACTGGCCTCTCTTCGTGTGTGTCTTCTCCGGACTTCCTATCAAGCGTCGACATCATTGTCAGTTCCATTGTTGCAACTAGCCGCCTGTGCTTGTCGTTTGAGTGTTCCTTTTCTTGTGTGTGTCTCTTTTGCGGCCAAATCATGCCATTAAGTAAATACCAACTAGGCCAACAATCAGTATTATTACAATATATTTCTAGTGCAACTGGCCTCTCTTCGTGTGTGTCTTCTCCGGACTTCCTATCAAGCGTCGACATCATTGTCAGTTCCATTGTTGCAACTAGCCGCCTGTGCTTGTCGTTTGAGTGTTCCTTTTCTTGTGTGTGTCTCTTTTGCGGCCAAATCATGCCATTAAGTAAATACCAACTAGGCCAACAATCAGTATTATTACAATATATTTCTAGTGCAACTGGCCTCTCTTCGTGTGTGTCTTCTCCGGACTTCCTATCAAGCGTCGACATCATTGTCAGTTCCATTGTTGCAACTAGCCGCCTGTGCTTGTCGTTTGAGTGTTCCTTTTCTTGTGTGTGTCTCTTTTGCGGCCAAATCATGCCATTAAGTAAATACCAACTAGGCCAACAATCAGTATTATTACAATATATTTCTAGTGCAACTGGCCTCTCTTCGTGTGTGTCTTCTCCGGACTTCCTATCAAGCGTCGACATCATTGTCAGTTCCATTGTTGCAACTAGCCGCCTGTGCTTGTCGTTTGAGTGTTCCTTTTCTTGTGTGTGTCTCTTTTGCGGCCAAATCATGCCATTAAGTAAATACCAACTAGGCCAACAATCAGTATTATTACAATATATTTCTAGTGCAACTGGCCTCTCTTCGTGTGTGTCTTCTCCGGACTTCCTATCAAGCGTCGACATCATTGTCAGTTCCATTGTTGCAACTAGCCGCCTGTGCTTGTCGTTTGAGTGTTCCTTTTCTTGTGTGTGTCTCTTTTGCGGCCAAATCATGCCATTAAGTAAATACCAACTAGGCCAACAATCAGTATTATTACAATATATTTCTAGTGCAACTGGCCTCTCTTCGTGTGTGTCTTCTCCGGACTTCCTATCAAGCGTCGACATCATTGTCAGTTCCATTGTTGCAACTAGCCGCCTGTGCTTGTCGTTTGAGTGTTCCTTTTCTTGTGTGTGTCTCTTTTGCGGCCAAATCATGCCATTAAGTAAATACCAACTAGGCCAACAATCAGTATTATTACAATATATTTCTAGTGCAACTGGCCTCTCTTCGTGTGTGTCTTCTCCGGACTTCCTATCAAGCGTCGACATCATTGTCAGTTCCATTGTTGCAACTAGCCGCCTGTGCTTGTCGTTTGAGTGTTCCTTTTCTTGTGTGTGTCTCTTTTGCGGCCAAATCATGCCATTAAGTAAATACCAACTAGGCCAACAATCAGTATTATTACAATATATTTCTAGTGCAACTGGCCTCTCTTCGTGTGTGTCTTCTCCGGACTTCCTATCAAGCGTCGACATCATTGTCAGTTCCATTGTTGCAACTAGCCGCCTGTGCTTGTCGTTTGAGTGTTCCTTTTCTTGTGTGTGTCTCTTTTGCGGCCAAATCATGCCATTAAGTAAATACCAACTAGGCCAACAATCAGTATTATTACAATATATTTCTAGTGCAACTGGCCTCTCTTCGTGTGTGTCTTCTCCGGACTTCCTATCAAGCGTCGACATCATTGTCAGTTCCATTGTTGCAACTAGCCGCCTGTGCTTGTCGTTTGAGTGTTCCTTTTCTTGTGTGTGTCTCTTTTGCGGCCAAATCATGCCATTAAGTAAATACCAACTAGGCCAACAATCAGTATTATTACAATATATTTCTAGTGCAACTGGCCTCTCTTCGTGTGTGTCTTCTCCGGACTTCCTATCAAGCGTCGACATCATTGTCAGTTCCATTGTTGCAACTAGCCGCCTGTGCTTGTCGTTTGAGTGTTCCTTTTCTTGTGTGTGTCTCTTTTGCGGCCAAATCATGCCATTAAGTAAATACCAACTAGGCCAACAATCAGTATTATTACAATATATTTCTAGTGCAACTGGCCTCTCTTCGTGTGTGTCTTCTCCGGACTTCCTATCAAGCGTCGACATCATTGTCAGTTCCATTGTTGCAACTAGCCGCCTGTGCTTGTCGTTTGAGTGTTCCTTTTCTTGTGTGTGTCTCTTTTGCGGCCAAATCATGCCATTAAGTAAATACCAACTAGGCCAACAATCAGTATTATTACAATATATTTCTAGTGCAACTGGCCTCTCTTCGTGTGTGTCTTCTCCGGACTTCCTATCAAGCGTCGACATCATTGTCAGTTCCATTGTTGCAACTAGCCGCCTGTGCTTGTCGTTTGAGTGTTCCTTTTCTTGTGTGTGTCTCTTTTGCGGCCAAATCATGCCATTAAGTAAATACCAACTAGGCCAACAATCAGTATTATTACAATATATTTCTAGTGCAACTGGCCTCTCTTCGTGTGTGTCTTCTCCGGACTTCCTATCAAGCGTCGACATCATTGTCAGTTCCATTGTTGCAACTAGCCGCCTGTGCTTGTCGTTTGAGTGTTCCTTTTCTTGTGTGTGTCTCTTTTGCGGCCAAATCATGCCATTAAGTAAATACCAACTAGGCCAACAATCAGTATTATTACAATATATTTCTAGTGCAACTGGCCTCTCTTCGTGTGTGTCTTCTCCGGACTTCCTATCAAGCGTCGACATCATTGTCAGTTCCATTGTTGCAACTAGCCGCCTGTGCTTGTCGTTTGAGTGTTCCTTTTCTTGTGTGTGTCTCTTTTGCGGCCAAATCATGCCATTAAGTAAATACCAACTAGGCCAACAATCAGTATTATTACAATATATTTCTAGTGCAACTGGCCTCTCTTCGTGTGTGTCTTCTCCGGACTTCCTATCAAGCGTCGACATCATTGTCAGTTCCATTGTTGCAACTAGCCGCCTGTGCTTGTCGTTTGAGTGTTCCTTTTCTTGTGTGTGTCTCTTTTGCGGCCAAATCATGCCATTAAGGATCTGTAGCAATGGTGAATACAGAGTGAAATTTCAATGCAACAAATCTCAAAGAACCGCCAAATATTATCCTTTATTGTGAAGTTTTTTTTAATGAAAGTAATAAAACTTTGCACAAAAATAGTAAAGATTAACACATGAGCCGCATACCCATGCTGTGTATACATTATCGAGCAACCACATTATGCTCAAATAAGTGCGAAAAAACAAACTCGAAGTAATACAGAACCAGTGCACGTTTATTTGAAAAAGAGGGCAGTCTATCTTGATGTGAGCAGCTCGACTGCTGGAAAATAAACTATTACGGTAAGCAGGCGCGTCCTTCTTACACACTGCGAAATGTTAGCAGTTAATACGAATGCTTCACGTTGGTTTGCGTACACTGTTTCAACGTCGTCTTTACTCTCGTCGTAGTGTCCTTACCACAATGGATGATACGGATCTTATCGGTCATTAGCCAAGTTCACATGCACGCTTTGTTGAAGCACTGTAGGTTGTGTGAACGTTGATACAGCATGAACGAGTTATCAGAGACTTCAACCAATAGGTCTCTCGTATTGCGTTTTTAACCGTCTAAGCATTACTCTCGTGCTGTTTCCGTAACTCATCTTGAATGTTCAACCACCAACAAAAAGGCTAGAAACCAGCCCACATGTCAAGCTGCCTGACAAAAGCAAGGATGACGGGGCAAAGCCTAACTTGAAAAGCAAGTTCCAGACGATGATGATGACAACAGGGCTATCGCACAATTGAATAGTGCAGGCAAAGAGAAATATGTCAGCATTCTCATCATGACGAGAGTGGCAGCCACGGGACTGGGCATAATGTTTACAGCCGTGAATAGCTTCTTAAAGTCGTCATTCATTATTTTGGAGTGTTCTGAAAATGTAAGGGAGATAAAATTCGATGAATTATTCTGAAACATGCAATATTCTGAAATTTGTAGTAGTGAAACATTTTTACAATTAACCAATGAACATTTGGAGGGGAATTTTCGAAAAAAACCATTATATTGAGGATTGCTACAACGAGATTCGACTGCATAGTGTAGTACTTTCGGAGAAGTGCTAAAGGTTGATAATTTGAACAACCATGAAAAAAAGAAGATTCAAATGAACAATCCACAAAATGAAAGTAAGCTCATGCTATGCAGACAAATAACAAAGAAGTAAGGTAGATCCCCACCAAGGAGCCTTTGCAACAAGGTAATCAAGCCTGCCTCCCAACACACAAACAGCAGTATAATAAAAATTCAAAAGCTCAGTTATTACGAAGTTTTATAAGATGTCCATGGGCAATACAGTAATTTGACAATGAAAAGTGGCAAAGGACTTCATACTTTAGCCAACAGATGATTCATTGGCACAGTCATTTCCCTTCTTCCTTGTATAATGTGTTTTGCAAATTTTACTTGCTCTATTATCGCAGCAGCAGCGCAATATCTTCTTATTTTCCAGCATTGGTTTACACTTGCACTCTGAGCACTGGGTGGGTAGGTGCCCATTTGTATGCATTTCTTTTACTGAGAAATCATGTTCACACGTGCACATGTTGGCACATCTTTCCATTTGTGCCACACAACTTTAGCCACATGACAAATGTATTTCATATACCCCTTTAGCACTGCATTCTGCATATGATTTCGTGTAGTGCTTCTTGCACCCTGTTTTCGTGGCCACCTATGAACGTGCACAAGACTGCAAGCTCCTTAAGCATCAAAAACTTCACCTCAACTCCATGTCGTTTCCCAACCTTCTTGTGGTGGTACAGCATTGTATACACATGGGCCATAACTATATATGTCTTATCGACCTTCACCCTTCGAGAAGGAACATTAGAGTTTCTGGCCTTCGACAAAGCCCCTGCACCCTCGTAGCACAAGCACAGCCAAACTTTTTGAACTGGGCATGCGCAAAGGGGCATTGTCTAATACTGCTACAACAAAATTTTCGCCACGATGAATAATTTGCGATTCCCTGTCAGCTGCCCATCAAGTACACAGTTCGCTGGTGTGCCGCCGAGCTGGTGAGCTCGGCGGGCACATTGGCGATGGGTCATCCTAACCCGCTTGACTTCTTCGCTACGCAGTTCTTCATGCTGCCCTGGATCCTGATGCTACTGCAGAAATTCGACCAGCCTACCCGGTCTCCACTACCATGCGGCGCTGACCACCTGCATGTGAACGCGTCACCTCGCCATGACGGGGTGCGCCAGCCCGGCCTGTACTGTGCACTAAAATGCGCATCACCGCCAAACGCTATCACTACGGTTGCCTCGTGGTCATCAGCTGGAATCTTGGATTTCGGGCACGCTATCTTCTGACAGCGCCACCGTTCCTTGGAGCACCAATATAAACCCTGGGCAGACGCTCACTGTGCCTAGTGGGCTCGGCGGCACACCGGCGATGGGTCATCCTAACCCGCTTGACTTCTTCACTACGCAGGTAACGAATTACCACTGTCTTTACGCTAAGCGAACTGGATGCCGATCATTACTTGTTCTGCTGAGCCCACGGCGCTCCATCTCTGTAGTTCTCGGTTGTGCCAAAAATGCTGTTGAAATTGTTGTTATTAGCAGGTGATATTGAGACTAATCCTGGACCTAGGAATGAACACTGTGTGGTGCCTAAGTGGTGCCTAGTGAGATGCTTGATATACTGAAGACGTTGCAATCTGGGCAGTCGGCCATGATTGAGCAGTTAGGTTCAATCAGATCAACCCTTGATGAACATGAAAAATGTTCCATGACCTGAGCTCGCGGTTGACCAAAATAGAATCACACTTACTATCCCTTTCAAATGTTCAGTCTCAATTTGAAATCATTGGAAGTGTTGCCACTAACAGCGCTGCTCAGGTAACTAGGCTGTCTTACCGGATTAGCCACATGGAAAGCACATCCCGAAAGCGCAACCTGATCTTTTACGGGTTCAGTGATGTGCGAAACGAGGTGTGGCGTGTTGGTGAAGAACTGGTTACCGATCACTGTCACAAAAGCCTGAGCATGACTATTCAAAGTCGTGACATAGAACGTGCCCATAGACTCGGAGCTTATCGTGATTGGAAATGGCGACCGATAATAGTAAAATTTCCCCACTTCAAGGATAAAGAAGCACTCCTTTCGTCTAGAAGTAAACTGAAAGGCACAAAATACGGCATCAGTGAAGACTTTGCCCCGGAAATTCGTGTAGCCAGAAGGCGCCTTATCGAATTTGGAAAAGCACAGCACTCCCCGTTTAAGCTCCGTTATGACAAGCTTATCTGTGGCAGAAAAACATATGTATTTGATCAGGCTAAGCCGTTGGTTTTCGAACCTCAGGCCTAGCAACGGGCGCAAAAGCCACGAAGACCGAATCAGAGTGTTAAGCATGATCTCTCACTGCTTTACACTAACATTTGCAGCTAGATGCCAAAACGCGATCCGTTATGCACCTTGATCTCTTCTAGCAACGTCATTCTGTTGACGAAAACGGGGCTAACCTCTAACATACTTGATTCCGAGATTCATCCTGATCGGCCAGATTTTGATATCTTTCGCAAGGACCACTTTGATGATAACCGTGGGGGCGGTGTGGCGATTCCCACACATCGTTTGCTTAAGTGCTCTGCTGTAAATGTTAAAAATTCTCTGGAAATGGTTTGGACGTGCTGCCACGCCACTTCACCGCACATGTTAATCGGCTGTTGCTACCGTCCACCAAGTGCCGATAGCTCCTTTCTTTCGTCTTTTCACGAAGCATTGTTAGAACTAACAACAACCTATCCCAACACTCCCGTCTTATTATTCGGTGATTTCAATTTTCCTTCAATAGATTGGAGTAATGTTGCATCATGTCTTGCACATGTTAAGCGGTTTATTGGCGGACACTCAGCGATGATTAACGACAGCGACAGTCAATGCGGGGAGCGACTCTCTGCGCGAGCTGCTCTCCTTCTTGTGAAAAGGGCGACCCACTAGAAGGCGCTGAAGAGGACAACCCACTGTTCAAAGGCTTTACCACAACTACCCCGGGTACGAAAAGGGAGCCGCCTGGCGACCTAACAGGTGGTTACAATGAGCGGGTCATAATAGGCCTTCAGGCGCTCCAGGTTAACAATGTCGCGTCCTCGACGACGCATGTCCGAAGATGGTTCGATGGGTTCAATCAAGTAGTTGACTGGGGAAGTGCATTTGACGACACGGTAGGGGCCTTCGTATTTGGGCAATAGTTTTGAAGATAGGCCAGTTGCAGTAGTAGGGATCGAGAGCCACACGAGCGCTCCAGGGAGGAATGTGGGCGCAGTAGTGCTGGCGTCAGCGCGAATGACTTTTTGCCGCTCTTGATCATGCGCTGTAAATGTCCTTGCAAGCTCTCGACACTCTTCAGCAAGCTTGGCTGTAGCAGAAATGGGCACCCACTCGGACGGATCTGGCTTGTACGGAAGTATAGTGTCGATGGTGTGCGACGGGTGCCTTCCATATAATAAAAAGAAAGGTGAAAAGCCAGTAGTGCTTTGAGGGGCGGTGTTATATGCGTAGGTGACGAAGGGTAGAATGTCATCCCGATTTGTGTGATCGGCGGCGACGTACTTGGAAAGCATGTCGCCGAGCGTACGGTTGAAGCGTTCCGTGAGGCCATTCGTCTGCGGGTGGTAAGTAGCAGTTTTGCGGTGAACAACGTTACACTCTTTGAGAATGGCTTCGACGACTTCAGACAGGAAGACGCGGCCTCGATCACTGAGCAGTTCCTGAGGTGGACCGTGTCGCAGCATGAATCGTTGGAGCAGGAAGGAGGCCACATCGCTCGCTGTAGCCGCGGGGAGAGCGGCAGTTTCGGCGTATCGCGTGAGGTGGTCCACAGCAACAATGGCCCAGCGGTTACCAGCTGACGTTAGTGGAAGTGGCCCATACAAATCGATGCCAACGCGCCCAAACGGCCTGGCAGGGCAAGGTAGAGGTTGCAGACCTACCGGTGACAGTTGCGTTGAAGTTTTGCGGCGCTGACATTCTATGCAGGAGCGAACGAATTTCTGCACGTAGCGGTACATGCCGCGCCAAAAGTACCGTTGGCGAATGCGGTGGTAAGTCTTCGATACCCCGGAGTGCGCACATTGCGGATCAGAATGAAAGAATTCGCATATGTCAGAGCGCAGACTGCGAGGTATGACTAGTAGCCACTGGCGGCCGTCACCGTTGTAATTGCGTCGGTGGAGGAGGTCGTCGCGAACCGCGAAATGGTGGGCTTGACGACGCAACGCGCGAGTGGATGGAGTGGATGGATCAGTCAGCAAGTCTATCAGTGAGGCAATCCATTGATCCTTGCGCTGTTCAGTAGCAATGACATGAACGCTAATCGAAGAAATGGCAAGGTGAGACACTGAGTTGTTGGCATTGTTGTCAGGCAAGAGAGAGCGCAACAGGGCGTCGGCGTCAGCATGTTGCCTTCCATTGCGGTATAGCACGCGGATGTCATAGTCTTGCAGGCGAAGTGCCCACCGGGCGAGACGGCCTGAGGGATCTTTCAATGACGACAACCAGCATAGTGCGTGGTGGTCGGTGACGACATCAAATGGGCGACCATACAAATAAGGTCGGAACTTTGCAAGGGCCCAGACGATTGCCAAACATTCCTTTTCGGTGACTGTGTAATTAGTCTCGGCTTTAGTAAGCGTACGGCTCGCGTACGCCACGACATATTCCGGGAACCCTGGTTTGCGCTGCGCAAGGACAGCGCCGACACCACTGGCATCCGTGTGTACCTCTGTAGGGGCCAAAGGGTCGTAGTGGCGGAGTATGGGAGGCGACGTCAACAAACGACGAAGTGTTCTGAAAGCGTTGTCGCACTGTGATGACCACGAATGAAGAGGCCCGTTACTTCCGAGAAGCTTCGTCAGAGGCGATATGATAGTCGCGAAGTTTCGAATGAAGCGCCGAAAGTAGGAACACAGTCCTACGAAAATGTGCAGTTCCTTGACGGATGTCGGCTTTGGGAACTCGGTCACGGCCCGAAGCTTGGCTAGATCAGGGAGAATTCCGTCCTTGGACACGACGTAGCCGAGTATTGTCAGCTGCCGAGCTGCAAATTGGCACTTCTTTAGGTTAAGTTGCAGACTGGCGTCACTCAGACGCGTTAAAACACATGCCGCAGGCGTTGAAGGTGCGTGGAGAAGTCCGGAGCGAAAACGACGACGTCGTCGAGGTAGCACAGGCACGTGTGCCATTTCAGGTCACGCAGAACGATATCCATCATGCGCTCAAAGGTGGCGGGCCCATTGCACAGCCCAAACGGCATAACGTTGAACTCGTACAAGCCGTCGGGAGTGACAAAAGCGGTCTTCGGTCGAGCGTCCTCAGGCATAGGTACTTGCCAGTACCCTGAGCGCAAATCGAGGGATGAAAAGAATTCTGCTCCTTGCAGGCTGTCAATCGCGTCATCTACCCGCGGTAGTGGATACACGTCCTTACGAGTGATCTTGTTGAGGCGTCGGTAGTCCACACAGAACCGCACAGAACCGTCGTTCTTCGTGACGAGAACGACAGGAGATGCCCAGGGGCTGCTAGAGGGGCGAATAACATCGCGGCGAAGCATGTCGTCGACTTGCTCGTTGATTACACGGCGTTCTGTGGGAGATACGCGATATGGACGTTGCCGCAGCGGTGGCTGTGCGCCTGTGTCGATGCGATGCGTAACGGTGGATGTGCGGCCGTGAGAAGGTTGAGCGACATCGAAAGAAGAGCGGAATTCTTCCAACAGGCCCAAAAGCTGGGAACGCTGGCCCTGCGTAAGGTCGTCGGGTATGCAGGGACCGAAGTAATGAAAAAAGCGATTATTTCGAGTTGCTAAACGAACTGGTTCATCCTCGGCTGGGCAAAAGCATAAACAGGTCGTTAAAGAATACAACTCATTAAAAGCACGCGACAAGCGTGACTACTATTCGACTACCATACCAAATATGCTGCAGTCTAACCCGCGCCGTTTTTGGAAAACGATTAAGCCTGATAATAAAAGTGCCATTTCACTGTGTGATAACATGGGGACACCCATTGCCGATTCCGAAGTTCCCGACGCACTGAATCTAGCGTTTTGTTCAGTGTTCACAAAAGCAAGTTCAGATGCATTACCACACTTTCCATATTTCAATTTTCCTCCAATGGAGGGTATTGAATTCAGGGCAGAGGGCATTGTCAAGGTCATTGACTCCCTGAAGTGTTCTTCATCCTGCGGTATTGATGGAATCAACGTGAAAGCACTAAAAAGTACAAAATATGCATGCAGTGCAATTTTTTGTATTATCTTTCAGCACTCACTTGACACAGGTACAGTGCCAGATGATTAAAGGACAGGCAAGGTCATTCCAATCTTCAAAAAAGGTGACCGGTCTTCCCCTGGAAACTACCGTCCCATTTCCCTCACCAGCATATGCTCCAAGATCATGGAACACGTCATCTACTTTTAAGGAGAGATGAGAGTCGAAAAATCGCGTTTTTAGCGAAATTTCTCGTATTTCTGAATTTTATTGCATTGTAACTTCAAACCTTCATTCATCTGTGAAAACTTCCAAACTAAATTCGAACCGCAAAATGCAAACAAATGTGTATGAAGAAATCGCCGTGGCTCAAAATTTCGTGAATTTGCGCCAATATTGGCCAGCTTTGACTGCGCGCTGCTCCCCGTCGCAGTGCTGCCCGCCATCGCGATCGGTTGGGAAAGTTGCGTCCGGCCTTTTCCTACAGCTCCGATGACCGCCAGTTTCATACGTGGGCAAAAAAAAATAAAAAACGAGGCCTTTTTATCACGTGGTTTGAGCGGTTTGAAACGCTTGGCACCCTAAGCCGCATCGCCACTGGCTACCGAGTCATTGTCAGCTGTGTTGGTGGCGGCCATCGGCATTTGGTCCGTCTGCTTTTCTGCGCGTCTACGCATATTTCCGCGGTGACAAGCCCGAAAAAGTGCAACGTGAGACCGCAGAAGTTTTGAACGAAGCACAAGTTCAAGGGAAGGCGGCGTAAAGCGCCCCGAACGACGGCGACGAACGACAACGCGCCTACGTGTGCTAGGCCTGACGGCGGCATCGACGAGTGCGCGAGCGACAGTGGCTGCGATGAAGGGATTGACGCTGCGCGTTCTTTCGTCAGTGCTTCGGAAAAGAAGCTTGGCTTCTTCGAAAAAGACGAAAGACAGCGCGATGAGGTTTGTGCAACGACAGTTTTTTGCGACACTCTCTTGCTGACGACACTTGTGGCAGGTGCGGCATGCCCTGCTTGCGGTATTCAGAAACTTGCCGTTCGGGAGCCAGCAGAAAAGCGCAAGGGACTTTTGTCGCTCCTCGAACTTCATTGCCAAAACAGCGAATGCTCAGCGACTGTTCTTTCGTGCTCCTATACGTCACTGCGTGTTACGGCGAACGGCAGCAGCCGAGTGAGCGAACGGTACGACAGTGGGAGCTCCCGAGATAGTTTCGCTGTAAATGTGAAAGCGGTGGTGGGTGCACGCAATGTCGGCATTGGGCATGAGCAATTGTCGAGATTTTGCTCCATTATTGGACTCCCAAAGCCAACGCACCACCGAGGATTTTTTTCCATAGCAAAGAAGGTGCACACCGCTGCCATGGCAGCTGTGAGTGATAACTTGCGCCGATCCAGAGAGTTGACGAAAGAAGTAGCAGGCGAAACTGATGTGGCTGTTATGTTCGACGGCACTTGGCAGAAGACGGGCCACAAAAGCCACAACGGGATTGGCGCAGTTATCTCCTTAGATACTGACCTCTGCTTAGACTTCGAGGTCATATCAAATTACTGCGTGACATGCAGTAGGCACAAGTATATGGGCCCAGACGAGGAAGTGTGGCAGGCATTCCATGGCCCAGTCTGTGAAAAAAATGCAGACTGTTCCTCCCATGCCATGGAAACGGAGGCTGCGATGCGCACTTGGCAGAGAACATTGACTTATGACACCCCACTGCATTTCATGACATTTTTGAGTGACGGTGACAGCAAAGCATATAGTGCAGTTGCAGAGTCAAAAGTCTATGGTGCTGTCAATATAGAAAAAGAAGACTGCACTAATCATGTGGCCAAGAGACATGGCACCGCGCTACGGAAGCTGCATGTGCCATTACCACGAGGGCAGAAAATGAAAGAGCCAGCCATTCAGAAGCTCCAAACATATCATCAGATTGCCATAACAAGCAACAGGGGAAGTGTACGGGATATGTACACTACAGTATGGGCTTCGTACTTCCACTCATGCTCCAATGACAATGCTGGCAGCCACAAGTTTTGCCCTGCAGGAACAGAGTCGTGGTGCAAACGTCAACACGCTGAAGCACTTGGTGAACCTGCACCACGCCACACACCTCTCCTGATAAAAGCACAGGGATTGGCTGTTTTGCCCATTTATAAGCGGCTAACGGATGAGAAGCTCCTTGCTCGAAGCATCAAAGGGAAAACCCAGAACGCATCAAAATCCCTGAACAGCAAAATTTGGCTACTTTGCCCACAGACTAAGTTTGTCTCCCGAACGATTGTCGATACTGCCGCAGCTATGGCAATCCTGTGGTTCAACAAGGGTCGTGCTAATTTCGAGCACATCCTGGAAGAGCTCAACATACTGCCATCTAGAGATCTAGTTACTTTCAGTGATTCCCGCGATGCGAGGCGCATCAAGAAAATGTCTGAGTGTCTGACAGCAGAAGCAAGGGCCCATTGTCGTCGAGGAGTGAAAAGGGCACGGCTAGAAGAGAGTGCTCGCAAGGACCGTGAGAGCACAACCTATGCTGCAGGACAGTTCTGTAACTTGCAGTGCTTTTCAAAGTTCTGTTGAACATTATGGCCAAAGATTATGCATTTCTAACAACTCTGTGATAAAAAAAAAAAGGTTTCAAACTTTCAAATGCGTTTTTCTCCTTTTGCAGTTTTGTGTGATCTGTGCTTCTTATACACGCTAGTTTGTATACTTAGAATTGTCATACCTCTATGAAATTTTGCACATAGCATGATGAAGGTCCAGAGAGTGCAAGTATCTATTCAGATTGTCAGTGCTGCTTGATTATGTTTTTCAAAAATTACATAACATCGAAAGCCTTTGGCAACTAGAGCCATAGTAAATTTTTCTATTTTATTATTGTATTTCACCTTTTTACACACAAAATTAATATAGTTTTTTGCCCTCTACAGTTCCAAAGGATCATAGCTATATCTGCATGCTTTATCTCAAATTTTTATAGGTCAGAATTGTTGCATAACAATGGCCATAATTTTGCAGTATCTGACCTGCAGAAAGAAAACCAAGATATCTACATGAAAATAAATGACGTATTTGAAAAGAGGAGAAAAACTCTATTAGCATGCCATTTTGTGTTAAATTCAGACTCTTATTAAAGAAAATCGTATTTCGAGTAGCATCTCCCCTTAACACCAAGAAATGTACCTTTGCTAGCAAGACAATCAAGGTTCTCGGCTACCTTGTCAGCAAAGAAGGAATTCGGTCCGACCCCGAGAAGCTTGCCGCTGTCCTCGATTTTCCCCGTCCACTACGTCTAAGGACCTGCGCAGCTTTCTTGGGTTATCTTCTTACTTCCGGCGCTTCATACGTGGTTTTGCGGAACTTGCGTCTCCGCTTCATCAACTCCTCGCAAAGAACGTCCCCTTCATTTGGTCCGAAGACTGCGAAAGCGCTTTCACGGCATTGAAGCAAGCCCTCACGTCGGATCCGGTACTGTGCCACTTCGATTCCACCGCACCCACCATCTTTCACACCGACGCAAGTTGTCATGGTCTTGGTGTGGTACTCTTCCAGCGTGACAAAAACTCACGCGAACGGGTCGTTGCTTACGCAAGTCGTGCTCTTACCGCTCCAGAAAAGAACTACACTATCACCGAGCAGGAGTGCCTTGCTGTTGTTTGGGCAGTGCAAAGATTCCGACCATATCTTCACGGCCGTCATTTTACCGTCGTGACCGACCATAACGCTCTATGCTGGCTTTCATCGCTGGAAAACTTATCGGGTCGCCTTGGTCGCTGGGCGCTCCGCTTGCAGGAGTACGATTTCGATGTCGCCTACAGATCTGGGAAGAAGCATCAAGATGCTGATGCTCTATCGCGCTGTCCTTTGCCCAGCGGAAGCGATTCACCATCGATACTCCAAAACCACAGCACCTCTCCAATCGCAGCGCTAAGTTAATCACCTGCCACCCTATCCGTCCTTGTTTCACAACAACGTGTCGACCCATACTGCCGCACCATTGTTGACCGCTTGACCGGCTCTACTACTCCTCCACACGGCAGACTCCGTCGACAACTTAAACAATTTAAGCTTGTCGGTGATGCTTTATGTCGCTACATTTACCACATCGATGGCAACAAGTGGGTACCCGTCATCCCACATTCTCTGCAACGTGAAGTTCTGGAAGCCTTTCATGATGATCCAACCGCTGCTCATCTACGCTACCACAAGACTTACGACAAAATTCGAAGTCGTTTTTTTTTGGCCTAGCCTCTCTTCAGCCGTCGCTAAGTACGTCGCCTCCTGTGTCCATTGCCAACGGCAAAAACGACCGACAACTGCTCCGGCTGGCTTAATGCAACCTCTTCCTTGCCCGCCTCACCTTTTGAAGTCGTTGGAATTGACTTGTATGGCCCTCTTCCTATACCATCCAATGAGAATCGCTGGATTGTCACGGCAGTCGACCAGCTTACCCGCTACGCAGAAACAGCTTCTATACCATCTGGGACTGCCACTGAGATCGCCGATTTCTTTCTTCGCCACATCTTTTTGCGTCATGGAGCTCCACGCATTCTCCTCAGTGATCGTGGCAAAGTCTTCCTATCTTCCATTGTCGAGCAAGTTTTGCGTGCCTCGAACACTGTTCACAAGACCACTTTTAGCTACCACCCGCAGACCAACGGATTGACTGAAGGGTTTCATCGGGCCCTATCGGACTTGATCGCCATGTACATTCACCCCAACCACACCAACTGGGATGCAATTCTACGCTTCGTGACCTTCGCCTATAATACGGCTGCTCAACGCACTACCAGCTTTTCTCCCTTATTTCTAGTCCATGGTCGCTCGCCGAGTTTCGCTCTGAATGTCTCTATCCTTTCGGCCCCTGCACCCTCGACGGCTCCTTTCTCTGAAGAATTTCTATCTCGTCTCGCACACTGCCGTCACCACGCCCGTGTTAACACCGGCCTCTCTTAAGACACTCGAAAATCTCGCTACGACTCGTCTCGCCGTGTTGCGAGTTTTTCCCCTGGTGACGAAGTTCTTCTATGGACTCCACTACGCGTCCCCGGCCTATGCGACAAATTCATCAGGCGCTTCATTGGGCCATACACGGTGGTCGAACAGACATCTCCTGTAAATTACCGCGTTTCTCCTCTTAGCGCCAGTCCTGATCATCGTTGCCGAGGAACAGAGATAGTGCACGTATCTCGTTTAAAGCCTTATGCGCGATGCATTTCATAATACTGTCAAGCGACCAGGCAGCCGCTTTCACTGCGCGGGGGAATTAGTGTGAGCGCAACAAGCGAATGACTTTATTCTCTTTGTAATCATCATCACCTGCACATAATCTAAAAATATCATCACCAGCGTGATTTAGCTCGAGCCTGGCCGAATTATACCGGTTCCTCACAATATTACCAAGTATTACGAAATTGGAATGTGACGATTGTTCAGCTGTGAAGGAACTAACTTTCAGTTAGAAACAGGCCGTATTTCAGCTGGTTCAAGCTGCAATAAAGCCTGCAGCTGACAATATGCAGCTCGAATCAGGCTTATTGTCTGCTTTGTTGCTTGGAGGTGTGCTCCATGTTGGCGACTTACAAATCTGCTCATTGGTCCCACTGTAACTCGTATTACTAACTTATATTACTAAGTATTACAAAATTGGAATGCGACGATTGTTCAGCTGTGAAGGGACTAACTTTCAGTTAGAAACAGGCCGTATTTCAGCTGGTTCAAGCTGCAATAAAGCCTGCAGCTGACAATATGCAGCTCGAATTAGGCTTATTGCCTGCTTTGTTGCTTGGAGGTGTGCTTCATGTCGGCGAGCTACAAGTTGGCTGACTTCGCGCTTTTTCCGCGCCAAACTGTTGCTGTTACACACGAGCTATCGTGTTCATCTTGGTCTCGTTTGGAAGGGTCGTTTTTCATCTTTAATTTCCCGCCACCGCTGGCTCACCTTGCTCATTAGTTCTTTAGTGATAACGCATCATCAAAAGCACTAGCGCGTGATTCAATTGGCTGCTTGGGGCACGTGAGGCATCCGATTGGCCAAGGGGCGCTTTCGGCGCGTGCTTCACCATCGTGAGGCGCACAGACATGCGCCATTTTGTCATGATGCTACTGACTGCTTGCGGAAGTAAAGAAGTTCCGTGCTACAGTAATTTGTGACGCGGGTTTGGCGGTGGTTCGTTCGCTGTGAACTTCAGAAAGATCCCCGCTATGGCTCAGGACAACGAGGATAACGAACTCGACGCGGTAAACGGCGGTTGCCCAATCACCGGTGTAGGCCTAACGCACGTACGAGCCCGTTGGTTGCCGACAACGTTACTGAGAACACTTGTGTTTTGCAGCGTCATCAGTTAAAGGACGGCAAGTAAAAAGCAGAAGTGAAGCTACCAGAGATATCAATCTTTGTAGTGACAGAACGGAAGTGCAGTCTTATCGCTAAACCCGCCGATGTTGTGGTTCCCCCCGCCTGACGAAAGGACCTTGAACTGCGCGACGGGTCGTCAGAGTGGAATACGCCGCGCGTCGACGAACAACAGAAAGTCAATCCGTTCGCAGTGATCATGCTCGCGGTCCTCGCAATGAAGGCTACTGGCAACAGGTAGACTGCTTTTAACAATGTGTTCGCAACGTTGTCGCAATCTCCGCCCGAAAATGCGGCAGTCTACCGTGAAAAGGAAACTAACACCTCGGCACTTGTGTAGCCTCAAAATTGATGAGCGAGGGAGCAACTTTGGTTCGCCACACTTACTCTGGACAAGCGGGAAAACATCGTTGCGTTATTCGACTGATCGTGGATGACGCACGCACATTTGTCGCACATCGCCGTCAGTACAGTCACCGAACTGATAAGCGGCCTCGCGGCAGACGAGCACACGGCGACAACTTGCTACAGGACTAGAAGAAACGACACGCTCGTACAATCAGTCCTATTACATTCCCGGTACATATTAACCGACTAAACGTATGTGTGCCATGATTTTTTTCCTTAAAACTGCGAAATTAAGTTTTAACAGCATTATTCTCGAAGCACAGATTTTGACCACTTTCTTTTGCATGTTCGGTAAAAATGGACCTAGGACAGCTCGAGCTGTAATTGTTTTTGCACAATGTAGCTAAATGTGCACAAAAAACATTGCTGGGAGCCTATTTTTAATGGGCAGCTACATTTTTTTTTATTTTATTATAAAAATTTCTGTATTCGGTTACATGCAATAAACTTTACTGTGCTGTAATTCGAGAAGTACTCGTTCAATTTTCGATCAACTTGCACCATTGCACTCCTTAGGCTTTCTAGCATTCATTCATATGTCAATGGCTGTGTAGTTACAAGCGCATACATTTTTACAGTTAAAAATGTTACAATTCTTTGTTTTCTTTATTTTCTCAAAATGGCGATTTTGTACACCCTGCATGAAAATTACTGCAATATATCTGAAACTATTACAGATAGCAGAATATTTTATTTTGCAGATGAAGCTATATGTTTGGAGCACACAACATAGGAAGCAGATTTTCGATTTCTCTTGATGCAAATTTTTCAAACTAGTCTTTTGTATGCCCACACAATGGCCACATTCAGGGCTGTGAAGTTTAGTGTACTGTAAAGTAAGAAATATAGACCCATTCGAAAAAGTGCTTCTTATGTTGCATGTCTTATGCTTTCTACTGTCAATCCCTATGTTATTTATAAATTTTTGACAGGTGGTTATTTTTCCATTCTGGCAAGAATATAAATTGTTATCTTGATTATTTATTTAACTAATGAAGCTACAGAAAAAATAACTACATTTTTAGAAACCAGAGAACAAACTAAGTAAGCATGCCAACTTCTGTCACACTTGGCTCAAAAATAAATGAGAGAGCCCTAAGAACCTTGGTCCCCCCTTAAAAATGAACCAGACCGTTACACACGATAAAAAAGCATTTATTCTCAGAAAAAGTGAAACTCTGCAAAATTCCACCATCTGAAAACATCATTTTAATTATATTCGAAATGAATGCACTAGAGCAACAGATGTGACCATGTAACTTTCATCATCCACTATACTTCTGCTTTGACCCCGGAGTCCTTCTTTCTGTAGTCTCCATCAAGTGTCACAGTTCGAGAGGAAGTTGCTGTGATTTCACGATGACAAGTCACAAGTCACCTCGAAGGTCAGGTTTGCCACTTGCATAAAACTTGCGACAGATGAGACGACCTCACCTGCTAAATTGTTGTATCGGAGCTTTGTGCCTTTCTGATGGCTCTTCAAGGCAAATTACCCAATTGTTGCGATACCAAACATCTTCTACAATACAGTGGAACCCTGATTACACAACTTTCAAGAGACCAAGTAGAACAGTCATATAACCCAGGCGTCATGTAATCGAAAAAGAAACCCGCCCGCATTTTCTTACGGGGGGAACTCCAGTAAGTGCGTTACAAAGTGGAGGGGGGGATCGCGTGAACATTGCGCAATTGGGTATAGTTTGTGAATGTTTAAAGGGGGACGCGGCTTTGGGATCGCGAAAAATGGCAAAAAAATCGATTTTTTGAAACTCAAGCTTTCAGTTTCTGGAACCCTTTTTCTATCTGGTTCCAAAATATCTACACTGAAAACCGCACAGAAGTGCTTCGGAAAATTCGTTTCACCCACCTAGGTAGCAAAACTTTTTTTGGAATTGGCAAGAAAACGGCGATTTTCAAAAAATTATAGCTTCGCGATGTTTGGGCCGGGAGCAGACTTCTTGGGCTCACAGGAAAGAGCATTTCTCAGTGTTTAACTTTCCTGCCTCACCTGGCTCCTTCCTTCAACAACAAGCGAGCCAAAAGCAAATGTTTGAAGGTCGTTTTGAGGCCCTTGATTGGCCGTGGCCGCCATGTTGCCTCAGCTCGCCTCGCCATTGGCCCGATGCTCGCTCCGGGAGATTGTCGTCTGCTGCTTGTGCGTCGCGAGGACATGGCTCTCGAAAATCACCACTTCGTGACGTGTTCACGGCTTGATAATCACTTAAGATATAACTACGCTTTAGTTACGAGCACCAAGCGGATGCACGATCATGTTACTACGAGCGGGAGCGCAGTCTACGAGCGCCGCGCGTCATCGGAGTCGTCTTTAGCCCTAACTCCGCCGACAGCGAGACTGCGGGCAGGAACGACGCGCTAGCGCATTCGTGCCGACGTGCTTCTTTGCAAGCAATGAAGCTGAAAGCGGCGGCCCAATCTGATTGCTACGAGTGGCCGCACCGGATGCACGATCAGATTACTACGAGCGGGCGCGCGGCGGTCTACAAGTGCGGCGCGTCATCGGAGTCTGCTTTAGGCCTAACTCCTCTGACAGCGAGACTGCGAGCAGGAGCGGCGCGCAAGCGCACTCTTGGCGACGTGCTTCTTTGCAAGTAATGTACCACATCACTCGCTAGCTCCTCTGAATCACGTACGCATCGCGTACGTTTTACGCATCGGCAGCGGACAACACAGTCAAGCTCGTCAGCCCCCCCCCCCTCACTACCATGGATTGCTCGGAACAGCGGCTAGCAGTTTCGCGCGTCGTCATTCGAAAATGCGATGCCAATGCAGTGCGTGCCGATTTTTTGTCTTCGTAGTTACACATTTCGCACATCGTCATCGAACGCCGCCGGCAAGTGCATTACGCGCCGGCTGCACTGTCCGCGCGGCAGCGCACCCCACGGTCATATGGAGTGCTGTCAATAAGCTTTTGTGATGCGATTCAGACGTGCTTGGAGCCGTGCTTGATATCGCCACGAACGTCTATGAATGTTCCGAGGTTAATGAATTGCTGTAGATTAGAGTTTCCGCGACCGGCTGTACGATGATGCGTTTCACAGCTAGAGCGGCAAAAGAGCACGTATGAATCAGGGGAAAGAATTTTTATATGCCCGTTTTACGTCATTAAATATACTGCTAAAAATTCCTGTGCCACCAGTTTTCTGCCCATAACTGTTATTTGGAAAGAAGGCATGGGCTGTCATGGTGTGATCCATTTTTCTGATGCAATAAACCTCTCTCTAAATAAAGAAATGTTCAGTGGATATTTATAATCAAGAACGTAATTACACTAATTACAACTTCGGCACAAAAATATGTGTAATCAATTCAGTATATGGTCTCATTCAATTACAATCTTTTCTGTCATGCCTATCACACCACTCCTTCACACAAAGAACTTGGTTTGAAATCCATACTTGTTCTTTGTAAAACATGAAAAGGAAATTATGGGGGAAAAAAAAAGGGCAACCAAGGCACACTGGTCAGAGACCAGATACCTGAAAAGTCAAATATCACAAGACAAACCTAAGATCACAATCTTAAGGTGTTTTAGAGACGTAAAAAAAAGTTGAAACTTTAAATGCAGTTTTCTCAATACTGTTTTTTTGGCATTACACTCAGATCGTGGAGCAGATATCTGGGCAACCACTGTACGGATTTTGATTCCGTTTATTTTTGTAATGCTCCTTGAACTGTGCTTCAGGGGGCTGCGATCCTAGTTTTTCATTGTACTTCTTAAAGAATTTTTTTATAGAGTTTCTTGTTTGTAGTGCAAGTGTGCTCATTGCAGTGTCGCTGGAGAAAACATAAACTACAAGTTTTAGTGTTGCAAATAAGTTATTTTGAGAACGCAGCCCCCTTCAACATACATTTGGCAGTGGATACAGCAATTACCAACTATTTTTGTCATTTTATAAATCCTCCAGCCCCTCCACAAGGTTCAATTGAAAAATAATTTGTCTCTCATTAAGTATTTGTGCTATCGCCTCGAAATTTTTTTGGATGCATGGTGAGGCCATTCTTAGTGTCTGTGCCGATTTTCATCATCATCCGACCAGAAACAAGAAAGTTCGTTCTCAGAGGCACGTCCCCCCTTAACCGTTATTACACCTTTGTTGTTCTTATTCATTAAATGAAGGAGAGTGGTATGACGCTGATGTTGGCTTGTGCCCCACTACTGATTGAAGGTAATGTTGCTTCCATCACATCTACTCGAGTCAAGGAAAGCATCAAGTCAAGCGAAAGCCAAGTAAAGACTCCCTTGTTTGAGTGAATTCCGAATGCACGATCCAGTGCCTAGACATACAGGGTGGCCAGCGAACGGTTTTGCAGGGCAAGCGGTCCATTTTTTACTAGCCGACACTGCCTGCGTTGGCCTTGTGAGAGGAGAGAAGGGGAAAGAAGCGAGTTTTGCGGAAGTCTTCCTGGGCCGGCACAAATTGTGTGCATGCGGCACGACACGCGAGCATGCGCAGTGGGGGTGTGGACGGTGCAGTTGCCAAAGCGCGACATTGTGTAATTAAGAAATGATCCGCATTTAAAACTAAGCTTTAGGCAGCGACACTCAGCCTTGCCCAAAAAACTGGTACAGACTAATTGTATGTTGCTAATTGTATGTAGGCTAATTGTATGTTGTTCAGCAGCGTTGGCGGCCACCCACCACGGAGCCCAACGAGGGGACGCTACAAGTTTGCGGATGCTGAAACCTGCAGACGCCAGCCGTACAACGCCACTATAACCCAATGCGCCTAGACCAAGGTAGGATATTTGCACAGGGTTAACCCTAGCCGCCAGGAAGTTTGGAAGTAAGCGGAAGAGAGTAGAAGACAGGACAGATAAACAGTAAGAGATAAAGACGAAGATGTAGGGAGAAATAGATAGGAAAAGGCGACTGCCGATTTTTCCTGGGTGGGTCAGCCCAGAGGTGCCGTCTACGTGAAGCCGGGGCCAAAGGGGTGTGTTGCCTCTGCCGGGGGGCCTTAAAGGTCCAATCACCCAGCGTCGGCTCAACCCCCAGGATCCCCTTTTCCCCGGACACGGCAAAGCCACGCACGGCTAGGCGTGGGAGAGAGCCGAAACCCCCCCGTTAGCTCGGGTCCGTGGTGTCACTACACACCAAACACTTACTTGCGCAGGCGCCCCTGCGGGCAACGATATTCAGTCAGCTGTGGTACAAAAATATAGCATCTATCCTTACACAGTCCGCTCGATCACGCATACCTGCAGTAAGGGAGGCAGCGGCTGCAATCGCCGTCACGCTTTCTGCGGTTGCGAGGTCTTTCGCAGCAACAGCGTTGTCCGAAGTCAGAGTCACAAGGGGCGACATTGTTTCCTGGCTGATCATTGAAGTATTATAGTTGAGCCCGCTTATAACGAAACTAAGCATGACGCGGCATCCGTTTGTTGTATCCCTAAGTTTGTAGTAAATGAAACCCAGCTTTTAAAAAACGTTGCGAGTGAAAACACAAACGTTTTTTGGCTGAAAAAGTTCGTGATGCACGTGTTTCGAAGAGCAGAAGTGATAAGGACGGTCTCGAATTCATTCAAAATGGCAGTGTGCTCGTTCACTGAGGTCCGTGCCATAAGCTGCACGAGGCCCTGGCTCCAAAGTTGCGTGTTCTCACAATCCGATTCCTCCAAATCCCTCTCTCCACGTACTTCATTCACGATGCCCCAATCCATGCACGGTTCCGCAGTGTCGGCATCATCATCGGCCGTAATTAAACAATCGCAACAGATTTCCAACCCGCTCTCCAAGGTCGGAGTCGACGACGCACTGCCACAAATCGCCGCCGTAGTTTGGAAGTTTCAGACTCGGCATCGGGCCCAATGTCGACAAAATCGGCCTCGCAAAAAAAGTTTCGCGCGCATGTAGTCGTCACCGCCGCACACGAAATGTTCACCATCTTCACAGCTGAATACCGAGACTCCCGAAACGACAAGTTGGTTGCTAGGTGGTCAACAGCTATGAGCAAACACTCCGCAACGTGGCACCTAACGTGCGGATCACGCTCAAGCCAAGTAGTCACACTTTTGACGTTTTGTTGAGCGGCAGAAAAAAGCGTGCTAGTGCTCCCAACGGCCATCATGACCACACACGCCCGACACACATGACGAAACGCGTGGAACAGCTCTGGGCTCGTTTCTAGTCAGAAAACGAAACTGATTCAAGCCAGTGTGGCAGGCGTCGCGGAGCGGCGGGAGGAGACGGGCAAAGGGGTTGTGTTCAAGAGAAAAGAGGAGAGCAGACTTGTGAGAGAAGGGCAAGAAGTTGCGATAAAGAGAGAGGAGGATGCGGCGGGAGGGTGACCTTGAAAATCAAAACACACGAGAAGGAGGCAGGTTGGGTAGCTTGCTTGAAAGGTCCGCGAAACTCGCACGTAGAAAAACTTGGAAAAAGTGCCTGCGCGTGCAGAAGTTAAAATAAAGCATGGCCGCCTGGATTGTGGTGCTCAGCAGTGTTCGAAGAATCGGCGGTCGTGCGTGGCCTCAAGAACTTCAATATTTCGCGATTTGCTCCGCACAAATTAACAGCAGTTTTCGCGCTTCCACACGCGAACGGAAGGCATGCTGAGTCGAGTGCGAAGTGAGGGAGAACAAGTCCTGAACACGAAACGAATCGCAAATTCGCTGTAACCGATCAGCGCCACTGATCTTGTTCCTAGTGGTACTTCAAACACTTTGTGGATGAAACCTTATCGAATTTTCTATCCACCCACAACGTGGCCTTAAGGGGACAGGTGCAGTAGTGTGTGTGCCTTTTGTACCGATGAACCGGCTTTCAACCACGGAGCCATTACGATATTCACATATTCTGACGCCCATTGGCAATGGACGCTTGTATGATGCATTATTACTGCAATATTTCATGTTGCATTGTGAAGCATGTATACAGGATGCGTGTGTTTCTGAAGTACAAAAGCTACTTTCACTGCATTTCCAAGCAGAGGAAGTTCTTTTCAATGTTTTAACAAGCTAAGGTATGGCCGTGTGGCAGAACATCCGCTTGCCACGCAAACGACTCGGGTTGAATCCCCAGTTTAGCCCAAACAACCCTGGTTCGGTCTCCACTCTGCTCCAAAACTTTTTATCTTCATTTTTTTATTTGCATTGTTGTGGATTTTTTCGGTCAGGCATAAGATTTTTCGCTCACAACCAATGACGCTGACACATATGCCAGAATTTCTGCAAAACAAGCCCTTTAACGCTGTCACGTTAAAATGTGTTCTGTCAAGTAGGAGCTTTGCTTGCCAAGAGATAAGCAGTGAAACACGATTCCCAGTACAAAACCATTATTAGAGGCAGTTGTTCTATTTCAGCAGTATTACAATTTGAAGAATTTCATTTAATGAGAGTCTACTGTATATCTCCATGCGTAGAAAACATTTTTCATCTCTCAGCTCACCCATTGGCTGTTTGCTCCCTCTTTATTTTCTTGTGATGTTCCTTTCTGTTCTGTCACACAACACACACAAAATAGCACCCGAACTAGCTAGACCAACTTGGTTTCAAAGAGCACGACTTGTGAAAAAAAAATGCACACCTCTGGTGTCCGTTGCAGCAAGTTTCCTGCAAGATAGCGTGGGAGAGAGC
Organism: Rhipicephalus microplus; assembly: GCF_043290135.1. Classification (NCBI taxonomy): domain Eukaryota; kingdom Metazoa; phylum Arthropoda; class Arachnida; order Ixodida; family Ixodidae; genus Rhipicephalus; species Rhipicephalus microplus. Next base: position 5,075,968 of record NW_027464590.1, on the reverse strand, counting down.
TCCTCTTGCAGGGTTGCACGACTGGCCTCGTCCAGCTCAGAAACGGCTTGATGGGGAGGTGTCCTACGGAGGAACCTCGAGCACCCTGAAGGTCCCGCCTGGTCGCCTATGTGGCTTGGCCTGCGGCCGAGGTAACCCTGCGGCACGGGTGCACCTTCGTAGCCCAGGCTGCAGCTGGGGGAACTGCCACCAGTGGTTGACAGTGAGGGACCTAATAAACCGTTGGTGTCTGCATGCAAAGGGTGGAATGAAGCGTTTGATGTATGCAGTCTTATCAATGCGGCCACTGCAATTTTACATACATGAAGTATAAAAACAAGCTGCTCAATAAGTTGCCCTTTTGTAGTGTTGTCTGGTTTTCGTGTTGTATCTCGATATTGACATAACGGTGGCGACGAGTGAACCACGCAAACATGAGTGCTGGGCAGCCCCCCCAAATTAGGAGGTGCGGATGGTATCTGGCCAACGTATCGTGTTCGCCTGGAGGTTTACTTTGAAAGGCATAACATCACAGATACTGTCGAGCCCACATATAACGGCCCCACTTAAAACAAACTTTTGCTTAAAACAAACAATATCCGCGTGACCGTAAAAATATACATTGGTTCAATGGCACAAAATCGCACTTACAACGAACGTCTCCCAGCGCCACTGATCGGTTACAGCGAACGGAGTCAGCGGTGTGCCGACTTCCCAAGAAACCAATTTCAACCAACGATCAGGCATCGGCGACGTGCCCATACATTCTTATTGTGAAACGCCGATTCTGCCTCCGCGCCCCTCTAGTTGCTGCTCTCCTCAACCGCTTTTTGTTACGCACCCCTCCGTCCTTTGTCCCCCCACTACTTTGAGCACCCTGCATCGCCGGACGAGGCCTGTGTTTTCACACTGCCACCAATCTTGGGAAGACCAGTCCGCCACGTACCCCATTTTTGATGGCTGGTACTGTCGTTGACATTGCCGGCCTGGAGTGACCAGACCATTTGCCGAAATTGTCGGCTACTGACTGTATCCGATAGTCTGCGTCTAGTGCACGTGCGTACGCTACCCCACAGATTCTGACAATTTGCTATCCGTTCCGTGTTTAGGATTTGTCCTCGCTCCCTTCACACTCGACTCGGCATTCCCTTCGCACGCGAGCGGAAGCGCAAAAATGGCTGTCCATTTGTGCGAAATGAATCGAAAAATATCGAAGATCGTGAGGCTACGCAAACCCGCCGGCGCAACAAGACGATTTTTTTTATCACAGCCGCCGATTCTTTGAACGCCACCGCGCGCACCGAACGTGCCGACCATGCTTTGACGGCTGCGCACACTGGCACTCTTTTAAAGTTTTTCTACAGGCGAGTTTCGCGGACCTTTCAAGCGAACTACCCAACCTGCCTCCTTCCCGTGTCTTGGTTTTCAAGGTCGCCCGCCCGCCGCATCCTCCTCTCTCTTTATCGCACGGAGGAAGGAATTTTCATTCCCCCGTGCTTAATCGCAACTCCTTGCCCTTCTCTCGCAAGTCTGCTCTCCTCTCTTGATCACAACCCCTTCACCTGTCTCCACTGCTCTGCGACGCCCGCCACGCTGGCTCGAATTAGTTTCGTTTTCCGAATGGAAACGCGCCCAGAGCTGTTCCACGCGTGTGCGCGTCTTGCTCGCTCTTGGTGTGTGTGTGTGTGTGTGTGTGGTCATGATGGCCGGCGGGAGGACTAGCACACTTTTTCGTGCCGCTCAACAAAACGTCCAAAGTATGACCGCTAAGCTAGAGCGTAATCCGCGTGTTAGGTGCCGCGTTGCGAAGCGCTTGCTCATAGCTGTTGACCACCTGGCAGCCAACTTGCCGCTTCAAGAGTCCCGGTATTCAGCTGTGGAGATGGTGAATATTTAGTGCGGCTACATGTGCGCGTAACTATTTTCGCGAAGCCGACTTCGTCGATTGTCAGGCCCGATGCCAAGCCTGAAGCTTCCGAACAGGAGCACTACGGCGGCGATTTGTGGCAGCGCGTCGTCGACTCCGACCTGGGAGAGCTGATGGGACATGTGTTATAATGATTTGATTTCGGCCGATGATGATGCTGACACTGCGGAACTGTGCTCGAATTGGGGCATTGTGAATGAAGCACGTGGCGAGAGCGATTTGGAGGAATCGGATTGCGAGAACGACGAAGCTTTGAAGCCAGCGCCTCATGCAGCTTATGCCACGAGCACAGAGATAGTGCACGTATCTCATTTAAAGCATTATGCGCGATGCATTTCATAATACTGTCAAGCGACCAGGCAGCCGCTTTCACCGAGCGGGGGAATTAGTGTGAGCGCGACAAGCGAATGACTCTTTATTCTCTTTGTAATCATCACCACCTGTACATCTTCTTCGTCTAAGAATATCATCACCAGCGTGATTTAGCTCGAGCCTGGCCGAATAAACCGGTTCCTCACAATATTACTAAGTATTACGAAATTGGAATTTGACGATTGTTCAGCTGTGAAGGGACTGACTTTCACTTAGAAACAGGCTGTATTTCAGCTTGTTCGAGCTGCAATAAAGCCTGCAGCTGACAATATGCAGCTCGAGTCAGGCTTATTGTCTGCTTTGTTGCTTGGAGGTGTGCTCCATGTCGGCGAGTTACAAATCTGCTCATTGGTACCGCTGTAACTCGTGTTACTAACTTATACTACTAAGTATTACAAAATTGGAATGTGACGATTGTTCAGCTGTGCAGGGACTAACTTTCAGTTAGAAACAGGCCGTATTTCAGCTGGTTCAAGCTGCAATAAAGCCTGCAGCTGACAATATGCAGCTCGAATTAGGCTTATTGCCTGCTTTGTTGCTTGGAGGTGTGCTTCATGTCGGCGAGTTACAAGTTGGCCGACAGCCTGCAACACTGCGCTGGAACCACCAGCTACTGGTTCCATCAGCTGCTGGTTCTATCAGCTGCTGGTTCTATCAGCTGCTGGTTTCAACACCTGCTGGAACCACCAGGTACTGGTTCCATCAGCTGCTGGTTTCAACACCCACTGCAACCACCAGCTACTGGTTCCGTCACCTGCTGGTTCCATTACCTCCTGGGAATGTTCTAATAGACCAGCACTGCTGGCAGCAATAGCCAATCAGCAGGAAAGTTTCACCTGTGTCCTGATGGTATGTGAAGCTCTGCAGGTGGTAACTGTCCAGAAGCTTCCACCAACCTTTACAGCAGAAATATTTGCATCACCGTACGAGATGCTTGCTGCGATTTCTAACCAAAATACAGCTGCTTGCACTAGTTCTGAAAAAGCTTGACAAGTTTTTAGAGCACGAAATTTGATGACATCAGAGCGAAAGCTCATTTATTTAAATTAAAAACGTGCTTCAGTGTTCCTCAAAAGCGAGCAGCCATTCTGATGACTTGCAGTGCAAAACATTTCAGCCGGTCATCGCTAGGAACATGGTTGACCAGAACGAATGTTATACGAAAGATGTCCTCTCACCATGAGGCGGTCCCTGGCTGCGACGCTGGCCAGGACTGGCTGCCTCGGGATCCTCGGCGGGCTTGGCCTGCTCGGGGGGGCTCTCCAGGCGCCCCCTCTTGCCACTGCTGTTCTCCCCACCGCTCGAGCCGCTGAGGCCCACCGCTGGGGCTGTGCTGTGGGAAATGAATGTGCACGTTTTTCTTTTTCTGCTTAACTCCGCTCGAGCAAGTGAAACTGCAATGGCAGAATTTTGCTCTTTATAAACAGGCTCTCTCTCTTGCACTGGGTTTACTTAGCGATAAAAGATAACAAGTTTAAGGTCCGACCCAGGTAAATGACCAGCTTTAGAAAAGTACAGACGTAACATTTTCTGGAAGGAGCAAGTTTAGCACAATTATGCTAGCATGGTTACCATGGTAGATAAGTTCCTACCACACAGACTAAAACAGCATCGACATAAAAATGCCGAATGTTTTTCGATTTGAAAGCAAGGATTGCGTCAGCTGCCCACTGCTGATGCAGAGTGCAAATGACTTCATTGCGATGGCAGTCCTCTCGTGAGAATCGATCTACTCAAATGGGAGGCTACCCGGGATACCTAACTTCTACGAGCTAAGCTCCCTAAGGCGTGGATCTGTCCATCCCTTGTATGTACCCGACCACCTATAGTTCCACCTTTGCAAACTTCCCACTACTTCGTACTTGCAAAGATCCCACAACACCCCATCACCAATCGACCACTTCATCAACCATGAAGCCGTTATAATGAAGGCGGAACAAAAGCGACATATAGCTACCACTTACAAATATTAAAATTATTTGTATAAACATATACAGTGTGTCACGTCTTTTATGATGTAGTGGGCGATATTGGCGGATGGTTCATGGTTTAGCGAAGAAACCCTCCAGTACTTCACCCCACTCATCATTCACTCCTTGGATATGCGGTGATTTTTTTATTTGCTAAGATATCTTTATAAAGCTTTTGGGGTATGTTCATACATTAACACTAAAGAAAGTGCACCTTTTCATAAAATTCTGTTCATTGGTTGTAGAGTTACTGAAGTCTAGCCCAATGGTTCACAAGTGTGCCTGATAAAAAGCCGGCACAAATCCCTTAATGTAACAGCTTGCAAACTGGGCTAGATTCACAATGATAGGGCTACTTTCACAAAACTGGGCAAGTTTTGTGCTTTTTTACAATAAAACGTGACTGCAGATGCACTGCCATGGTCATATATAAGAACACAGCAATGTGCAACTTTAATATTGCTAACATCACACTGTGGTCCCAAACTCTAGACTCTAAAACACGGACACAAGCAGAGAAATCAGTAAAGTCTATGTTGCACAAAAAATTAGGACGACTGTGGCTCGCCGTATACCTGAGCTCCGATTGCAAAAAAAAAAAAGACTCTGTGAAAAGCTTTTTATCAGTGTTCCTCAGCAATCAAGCTAACACTGAAGAGACTCCTTGCAGCAGGAATTCTGTCGAGGAGAGCATGCCACTCATCATTGCTGATGACTAATGCGCATGTCTCAAACCCAACAACACCTCGCCCCCACTATACAGTAAAAAAGCTTTTATGTAGACAGGGCCACACACAACCTCGTGCCCACGAGTTGCCATTGATGGATTCATTAAGAGCGTGCTGTGGTGCTTTCCTAATTTGTATCTGCCAGCCCTATGATCACCTTTCCATTCAATCAGTGGGAATCCCAAAATGTGCTCACGGTGAGAAATACTGTCTTGGCACTGACTGGGCAGGTGGAGTTGCCTGTAGGGTGAACAGGTTCACGACACTACCCTGAATAGCAAGCCATCTGGAAGAGCCTGGCCTTCCAGATGAGGCGCACGAGCCAGGCGAGGCATTCCTGTGCATGCATGATGGGCTGCAGAGGGCCAATTGCGTGACAGGACCGTCAAAACAACCTTTCTAAATAAAAACACTGCGAACTATGCGAGCACTAAGTTCACTGTTTCTTATACTGCGCAAACCAACACATACCGTACCATTTCCAATTATTAACAATACGGAATGGCGATAAAGTGGTCAAAAAGTCAGCACAGGCTATTAGTTGCTATAAGTGGCTGGCCAGTGAAGAAAGGGCTCATTTCTTTCTGGAACTACATTCCTTCCATGCCAATAGCAGAAATGCCATAATGCAAGCCATCACACAGGATGAACATGCCTCTCAAGAACTCACGGTCAGGACAAGCTGGCAGGCAGCCTTACGATCCTTCCTCCAGAACGAACTCCCACCAAATGTATTCGTTTAGATCACTACTTATGGATACCATAATCTCGCTACATTAGTAGGGCAACTGCCAGACCCACGTTGAGGCTTCAGTACCTTTATGCTCACATACTTCCCAGGGTTGGCCTGTAACTTATCGGCCCACAGTGGACCACGCCGAATGACATCAGGAATGTAGGGCCAACCTGGAATCCCTCCAAATAGCCTGACAGGAGCTTCGTTAACTGCCTGAAGCTCTCTCTGAAAACCAATCGCACTCTTTAGGGAAGCACAAACACACTCCCTGCCGAATTACTTTACATTGCACAAAATACAACAAACTCCAAATAGACCTCATCGCCAAGCGTACGGTTCCATACCAACTGGCACTGTCCCAGAGCCAATGATCCACAACGTCAATCACTCCAGTCTAACATACATGGGAGGCCTCGGTTAAGAATCTGGGCTCCAAATAGACCTCATCGCCAAGCGTACGGTTCCATACCAACTCTAACTGGCACTGCCCCAGAGCCAATATTCCACAACGTCAATCACTCCAGTCTAACATACATGGGAGGCCTCGGTTGAGAATCTGGGCGAAAAAATCCTCTTTGACCATATACTAACCATCTAAGGGGAGGTCAGTAAAGCCTCACTCTAGACGTGTGGCGGGTTGGGCTGATTGGTATGACATGACGATAGTTATAGCGCGAGAACAGAACGACGGCAAATAGTCTACTTCTTGTCCCTTTGTCATTTTCCCGTTGCCACGCTATAACTATCCTCACTCTAGAACTCAAACCCAAACAAGGCTTTCAAAATATGTTTTTTCTCTCTCTCCACAAAAATCTGAAAATAATGAAGCCAGATATGGTATAGGGCACATTAATTGTACAGTCTAAATGTTGTTTCGCAATTGGGATATGAGTGTGCGGAAAGTAAAGTAGAGGAGAACATCAGTGACCATGCAACCATTGGCCTCGACAAACACTACCAGGCTTGCATGAACATAAATGCCATATAAAGTGGACAATTACAATCATGGCCAGCGCTTGTATTTTACCACACCGACTAAACTTTGGAATTGGGGCATGCACAAAATGGTTGACTTTCTAGCACGGGCGCTTAAATGAATGATAAAATGAAGGTTAATATGGTCGTACAAACCAGCTGGGATTTTCATTTTTGAGCACTTTACAGCTGCGAAAATTTCCATCTCAGAGCAGATTAGAGCAGCTAATTTTGCATCTGGAAGCACATTAAAGCAGCCAACTTCACATCCTCATCAATATGACATACATGAAACTGGCTGCAAGTGCGAAGTCTCTTCCATGGACTTCCCCAAATAATGGTCTTTAGATTATCATACCTGAACACCCGAACCTGTAGATAGGCGGCCAAAACTGCACAAGCATTTTTCTGTCTCTCTCTACTTTCCCATCTCTCTCACTGCAAAAATGCATGCTCACGACAGGGCACAAACTATTTTCTGTGTCAGAGGCATGCGAAGGCCTGTCCTGTAAACAGTGCCCTTTGTTGGAGTCATCATATCTACGCTGCAACACATGCTTTGTTTTAGAAAGTTTACGTTTCACCATTTATCCATCCTGTATTCCCTTGCGATGAGAGACAATATTTGTACGTACGGCAAAATTCTAACTCGCTGTTGTAAAACTTGCCAAGAAAAACGAGAACCGCACTTCCACCAAGCCCTTCATCATGAAGTTCTTAAGCGGCCCTGCAACACTTTTGGAGCATGGTCAGAAAAAGCTGCCAATTGGAAGTAGAGGCTTCCAAAAACACGCGAGCCAAATGTTCTAGCCCATCACGCGGCCTACAATTCTCAATTAATTAAAAAAGTCAGTTAAAAATTGCTTTCTCTTCCTTCGGCAAATTATGAAAGACGCTCGAAAATCACACATGGCAAGCCTATTTATTAGCCGTTGGCCGATTTGAACATGGCACACTCGGTCGTTATAGAGGTCGCAAACGACACGACTTGTCCACGGGTGCGCGTATGATCTCATTGAAAAACCCGCAAAAAAAATTAAAAAGTGCTCAAAGTCACGAAGCGCGCGTGACATACTTTGTTTGCCGCTCACATTTTTGCGGCATTGAATTTCTGAGGCAATGAGCTCTTCCAGTGAATTAATTTCATGATGACTCAAAAAAGTGTTTCAGGGCCCCTCAAAAGAGTGATTTTGCATACGAGAGAAAGCAGAAGAATGAGTGCTTGCTAATACAAGTTTCCTACAACTAGACCTTTTCAACTATATGTGAAAGCTTAGGTCCTCTTGTGTCGCTGTGTCATTGGACCTGCTTTTTCCTAGCATTGTCAAGAAGAGCTTAAAAACAATGGGGCACACAAACATGTCTTACCAAACCAATAACGATGCACTTTGCACAGGCAGCTACAGCTGCCACGACGATTTTCAAAAAGGACCTTTGTCAGTGATTCAAACTAGGCCGTGCATAAGCAGGATTTCACTGGTTAAAGTACGATTTATTTTAGATAAATTAAGAAGTACACTTTGTATAGCTCCAAATTCATTTTTATAAATTATGTAACAGGTGCGGTAGGACAAAAAATGATTGTGAATTATTTCGAATGCATGTGCAAAGTCAGCGTAATTTTCACACCCCCTTATAGAAGGTCTAAAATTGCAAAAACAGTATGCAAATAAGTACAATGATTAACCTGTTTCTACTGACAATAAACATTAGGCTGACTTTAGCACTAATCGCACTGCGCCTTCCTCGTTCAGCCAGCACTATTGACAGCTTCGCATTCAGTCAGTGTGAGGTCAAAATATGCCTACGTGGAGCAAGCAGAGCTCAGCATGCCCGACGAGGGTCTTGGGCCAAACACCGCAAGACGCTTCCGAAGCCTTGCGAGTTTTTCACGCCACAGCCGCCATGCGAGTGCGTCACGCCGCTGCCGCCGTGAGGGTGATCTACGCCGCAGAAAGACAATCGGATGACAAGGTTGTCAACCAATCTTCTCAAACAAAAGCCTTGCAGACTACATGACACTAACATAGCGAAATGGTTTATTCTATTTAGCAATCAGTACATTACCACTCCTGATAAGAAACAGTATGGTACAGTATTAAAGTAGTCAAAAAGTTAGCACATGCTAAAACACAGCTGAATCGTATTGAAAGAAGGGATTTGTGAGGGTTCATTTTTACTTTACCCAACCATTCTGAAAGCAAGCAAATCTCAGAGCAATAGAAGGTACAGAGAATGTTAACTGTACTGTGTAATGTTAAGTGTACTATGTTGACTGTACAGAGCTAGATAACATTCAGCATAACGAAACCAGATTTCTGTTCCTTCTACATACCTTCCCGCTCTCTCTTCTATTACACAGCTTGGCAAAAGCGATCCCTGCGCCACAGGTTTTATTTCTCTTCAAAAAGAATTGAAAGCAAATTTTTGTACATTAAATACTATGATTATACACTAAATCTCGTGAAAATAATTATGGACAAACAATTATAAAGAAAAGAAGCTTGATGAATTATTTGAAAATGCTTGGGAAAGTTCTCTCCTCGTGGTACTGTCAGCTCTAAAAAGGTGAGTATGAAGTAAGAAATGTTTCAATTGACATCAGCAAGCAGGTGGCGTGCAAGCACAGCAGGCCATTCATTACATTGCATGGCCACAAAAAGCCTTGATCGCCACGACAGATTTCATGTAGTCTATGCCCATGCTCCTTTCGTATGCTGTCTGCAAGCCGCTAATAGTGTCCAGTGTGTTTCTTTTTTCCTGCTAATATACTGTCAGACACCAGCTGCTTGACCTTACACCTGTGTCCCTACATTCGCGAAATAGAAAGTGTCGGGGTACCAGCACACTCTGGAGACTACTCGCCTGAATGCTCGAGTTTTTTTTTTGTCAATCGGACAGGTGAGCCATTCATTTCAGGGAGGCTTGCAAGAGATTAGCTGGTCTGTTTTCACGACATCCCCAATCATCATAAACTAGAGTGGAGGGCTTACTTCCCCCCTGCACAAGTAAGTCAACCAAGGCACAGGAATGCATCGGAAGAAAACTGCAGATGCAATTTTTCCAGCCCATATGTGCTGAGCAACATATCACCGGAAGATATTAAGCCAAATGCAAATGGTGCCACGGCCGGATACTATGCGTGATTGTTTCCCCGGGCAGTGGGAAGTTGTTGACCAGCTCAGATCCAGTAAGACATGGGTCGTGGAATGGGCAACACAGGTTGCCATGAACAACATGGAATCATCTGCACCTACCTTCTAATGAAAATTTTCCGTCGAGCCTTACTTACACCAGCAGACCACTACGACACTAAAAGCAGCTGTTGTGGTACAAGTATAGCTTTGAACCACTTTCCTATATTCGAGCCACCCATGCACGCAAAGCCGCTCGTGGTCGCCTTCTGGCCTCCCAAGAAAACCAACAGCGTCGATAAGATCAAGGACACCGCTATGTGCACTTTTCGCCCGGTTCGTTGGTTCTGCTCTGGTCTCCCACCGGGCAGGTTGGCCTGTAAAACTGCTCCCTCAGTACACAGGACCATACAAAGTGCTTCGTGAGGTGACTCCCGTCACTTATGAAATCGCTCCTGCTGCCTCGTTTTCATCCACCCCTCGAAACAGCGAAATCATACATGTCACACATCTGAAGCAGTACCACTCTCCCACTGACGTCCAGATGCGCCGGTACGGCACCTTTACCGACGGTAGTTCTACATGTAGGCTGCCACTGTGCAAATTGTCAATGCACGTATGCATCCGACGAATGAAGGTCGCTTGCTGCTCGAGCGACGAGCCAGACTGGCCAGTGCTGCAACCACTCTTGCAAATATATTTTGCAAATATTGTGGGCATTTACAACACACTTCTTCATTACCTTTACATAACCATCATCACATGGTGTTCCTCATCTTCATCGTTGGTGCATATAACCTTTGAGTCTGTTCTGTGCCTCGATGTGACAGTTTTTGGCCACGTCTACCAGGCCTAAAAAGGCGTGTAAAGGACTACATCTCAAGTGATGGAGGTTACTCCTCGATTCCCTGTCCCCGCTCACCCGCTTTACTTCTTGGAGCTTCACTCAAGTAGTCGTTTGGGCTACGTGCCCACCAGCACGCCACAGGACGAACCCTCAGGTGCTTCTCCCTTTAACCCTCGGGCTACGACTGCCACAGCTACTCACTCTTGAATCGTCAGTGGACCCCCTTGCGAGCCCCCTCTGTTTTCTGGACTCTGAAATGAGGACACGGACTGGCTACACCAATATGACATAGTGAATGCAGCGAACTGTTGGGTCGATCCACACAATCTCCGCCACATCTCCTTTTTATCTTACTGGCATGACGAAGACTTGGTTTTTTAATTACCAGATCGACTTTCTCGACTGGGACGTCTTCAAAGAACATCTGCGACAAGACTTTGCTAGTCCAGCAGTTCGAGCCAGCCTGGCAAAGAGAACTCTTGATGGTCGCAAACAACTACGCGAGTCTTATACCGCATATATCGAGGATGTTCTCTCTCTTTGTCAACGTGTCAACACCTTCATGACCGAGACAAAGTGCACCATCTGCTCAAAGGCATAGGTTCTGTTGCCTTCAATGCTTTGGTCGCAAACGACCCAACTACCGTTGCTTGATTGATGTTTTATTTTATTTATTACATACTGCCAATACCTTTAGGAATTATTGCAGGAAGGACACAAACTATAAACAAATAAGGAAAAAAGACAAAAGAAAAAACACTGCGAAATAACTTTTTTTTTCTTTTTTTCCCTTTTTTTGTACTGAATGGCAAAGTTAAGATAAACAGGAAAATGCACATCAGCTAAACATTTATACACAACTGTGAAATCTGTTTAGTGCTGACACATATCATTATACTTGCGATTATACAATCATAATTACACATTAGTACGTAAGCTTTACAAAAAATACGAAAAAAAAAATACATTCTATGCACAGGTAGTGGAATGTAGGTAGCAGAATAAATACCAATAGTAGTATACATCGCTAAGGAAAAAGGCAAAAAATTTGTAGTTTTATGTTTGTGCATCATGTAAGTAACATTCAAGTAGTGATAAAAAGGTAGTTAGTGAGGTGGTATTGGTAATAGTAGAAGGTAAGTCATTCACTGTCATATGGCTAGTGGAAAGAAAGTATTTAAAGCAATTTGTATGAAAGCGATATTCATTTAGGGTGTATGAGTGCTTTAGTAGAGTTATTCTTGTGTCAGAAATAGAGATATACCGTATTTACTCGCATAATCCTCGCACTCGCATAATTCTCGCAACCCCCCCACATCGCCCTAGAAAAATACGAAAAAATTTTTTCCTCGAGTAATTATCGCACCCCCGAAAACTGCCGCAATAATGTCTGCTCGTTCCAGCCACTGATGATGATAGCGCGCGCCATTTGGCGCCATCTCTTAAGCATCAAGCGTACTATTGCACGGAGATTCAAACCAATCCAAGCCAAACCGAAGTGGCCAGTGCGCGTTGCGGCGTGTTTTGTATGTTGCGTCGGTTATCTTGGCACGTTATGGGGAGATACTGAAGCCACACGGCTGCTTCAAGTTGCAAGTGATAGATCATACGCTAAACAACGGCAACAGGGCCGCCGGTAGGCCTTTCGGAGCCTACGAGTTTTGTGTTCGCTACTGGTGACGGCAGCTGAAAGCCACCAAGACGCGTTGGGCCTGCCGTGTGCCTAAAACTGGGTTTGATGGTAAATTAGAAGTGTGGCAGCCTGGGCTAGTTGGTATGGCATGACGATAGTTATAGCGCGAGAACAGAACGACGACGCAGAGACAAGAAGGACACGAGCGCTAACTTCCAACTGAGTTTATTGCGCAGAGCACGAAAATATATAGAGGAGACAGTAACCATGTGATAAAAACCATATGGCACAAAGAGCAGAACATGAATAAGAAAAAAACCAAAAACAAACAACACAAAAACAAGGGCACTGAAAAACAGCAAAGAAAAATCTAGAAGAAAACGAAACAGAAAGGTAAAGATAATATAACTACCTGCCCGCACCGAAACCTTCGAGGAACCTGCGTTCCTTCTCGGACAAAGCCACGGAAGCCTTTCTAACACAAGGCACCTGTTCGCGTGCCATCTGCGCGGCCTCGACAATGACTCGGGTGCTTTCATCTCTGTGGTTGTACAGCGTCGCTGTGTCCCTCTACCTCTAGTCAGTGATCTTCTATTGGTAAAAATGGGCAAAAAACTGCAGCAAAAGTTAGAAGGCTCGCATGTCGTCAAAATATTCAGATACGTGGATGATTTCTTGGTTCTTGTAAATTGTAATTCTTCTATGTTTCACTCGTTTGCGACTCAAACTATAGGTGTGTTCGAAGATTGTTTAAAGCCTCTTGTGTTGACACATGAAATACCCGATAATGACAAGTTACGCTTTTTGGATTTAAATCTGGTTTTTAGCTCACAGCACATTTGTTGGTGTTATGAACCACGTGCGCAGAAACCTCTACTTCCCTTTTCTTCCGCTCACAGTAAGATAGTTAAGCGAGGCATAGCACGAACCTGCCTTGAGAATGCTTTAAATAGGTCGTGCGCCCACAATATCTCTGCGAGCTTCAAAGCTCAAGTTTCCCGGCTTAAGGCTTCAGGTTTCCCCGAGGCGTTTATCGCGTCTGTTGCAGAGACGATCCTGCGAACTTATTAAGGCAGAACAGAGGAAGCGACGGAATCTGCGCAACACGGATACGAAACATGAAAGGATAGCCGTGATTCCATACATACACCAGATAACACACAGCCTCAAAAAAATTGGAAAAAGAGTTGGAGTTCGTGTCCTGTTCTCGGCACCATTCAAAATATTCAGCCTCACCAAATCTACAAAGCCCCTGAAAACGCAGTCATCAACGGAATGCAGAGTTCAACATCGAAAAACAGGTATGCGGCCTGCTCCTGGGAAGTTGTCTATAGGACCCCCCTTTCATGTGGTGCTTGTTATGTCGGAACGACCGGAAGGTATCTGAACGATCCGCTGAGAGAACACGCGAACAGTGTTAGAAACAGGAAAGATGGTTTTCTTGCCCAGCACGGCACTGAGTGCAATTGTGTTCTCCTCTTCAAGGACCCAGCGACGCTGTACAAACAGAGACGAAAGCACCCGAGTCATTGTCGAGGCCGCGCAGATGGCACGCGAACAGGTGCCTTATATTAGCAAGCCCTCCGTAGCTTTGTCCGAGAAGGAACTCAGGTTCCTCGAAGGTTTCGGTGCGGGCAGGTAGTTATATTATCTTTACCTTTCTGTTTCGTTTTCTTCTAGATTTTTCCTTGCTGTTTTTCAGTGCTTTTTTTTTTTTTAACTGATGTTCTGCTCTTTGTGCCATACGGTTTTTATCACATGGTTACTGTCTCCTCTATATATTTTCGTGCTCTGCGCAATAAACTCAGTTGGAAGTTAGCGCTCGTGTCTTTCGTGTCCTTGTTTCTGTGTCGTCGTTTTGTTCTCGCGCTATAACTATCGTCATTGATGGTAAACTTTATTTCTTCAGAAGAAAACTTTTCAGAAGTATGCTTCAGCCTCGAGAGACTGTGGTTTCATTTTCAAACTATGAAAACACACCGTTTGGTGTAGAATAGTGGAAATAGAGCAGGCTGTAGCACTATCGATCATTCAGCACAGCTGTCACATCACTGCCTTCTGTGACAGCCCTTGCGCTAGATGGCAAATGAGCTGTAGCACTTGACGCATTATCGATAACAGATTTCTATAAAGAAAAACTATAGAATACCATTGAATGTTCAGGTATCTCTAGCAAACACATGAAAAGTGAAGCAACATCACTGCAAAATAAAATAATTTAAAAACAATATGAAAGAATACATACGGAGAGTCCTGTACAGATGACTCTGGGCTGTAAAGGCGACGCCCACACCAGCGCGACGACGGCCGCCCTAAGAAAAAGTAAGACCGCAAGTTCAAGATGCTAAGCTGCACTGAATGACGAGAATGCTTTGACGACATGTAAAAAAAAAAATGTATTACATGATGTTCAAGCAGCCCACTTTTCTATTGTTTGAAGAGGTCAATTTCTTCGTTATTATACAGGCGACAACTTAGGTGCATTAGAGTTGCTGACCACAGGTGCCGTGTCTCTGCCTTGCTATTCCAGGAGAGAGCGAACAAAAAAAGGCAAGAAAGAAAAAAGGTCGTGAGTGTGTTCTACACTAGACTGTACAGACACAAGCAACACTGTAGTGTAGACCACAAATCATGCTGGTAATTGTCTACAGACATAACTTACAGCTACTAATGCACCATTCTAAAAAAATTATCAGTGAATTAACAAGGCACAAATACAGCCATAGTCTTCATGAGGCAAGCCGTCCTCATCGAAGTTGCTAGTTGCACCCGGACCACTGGTGGCACAGTGTTCTTTGCACGGCAGCCATTACGCTTAAGAAGGATCTGTAGCAATGGTGAATACAGAGTGAAATTTCAATGCAACAAATCTCAAAGAACCGCCAAATATTATCCTTTATTGTGAAGTTTTTTTTAATGAAAGTAATAAAACTTTGCACAAAAATAGTAAAGATTAACACATGAGCCGCATAACCATGCTGTGTATACATTATCGAGCAACCACATTATGCTCAAATAAGTGCGAAAAAACAAACTCGAAGTAATACAGAACCAGTGCACGTTTATTTGAAAAAGAGGGCAGTCTATCTTGATGTGAGCAGCTCGACTGCTGGAAAATAAACTATTACGGTAAGCAGGCGCGTCCTTCTTACACACTGCGAAATGTTAGCAGTTAATACGAATGCTTCACGTTGGTTTGCGTACACTGTTTCAACGTCGTCTTTACTCTCGTCGTAGTGTCCTTACCACAATGGATGATACGGATCTTATCGGTCATTAGCCAAGTTCACATGCACGCTTTGTTGAAGCACTGTAGGTTGTGTGAACGTTGATACAGCATGAACGAGTTATCAGAGACTTCAACCAATAGGTCTCTCGTATTGCGTTTTTAACCGTCTAAGCATTCCTCTCGTGCTGTTTCCGTAACTCATCTTGAATGTTCAACCACCAACAAAAAGGCTAGAAACCAGCCCACATGTCAAGCTGCCTGACAAAAGCAAGGATGACGGGGCAAAGCCTAACTTGAAAAGCAAGTTCCAGACGATGATGATGACAACAGCGCTATCGCACAATTGAATAGTGCAGGCAAAGAGAAATATGTCAGCATTCTCATCATGACGAGAGTGGCAGCCACGGGACTGGGCATAATGTTTACAGCAGTGAATAGCTTCTTAAAGTCGTCATTCATTATTTTGGAGTGTTCTGAAAATGTAAGGGAGATAAAATTCGATAAATTATTCTGAAACATGCAATATTCTGAAATTTGTAGTAGTGAAACATTTTTACAATTAACCAATGAACATTTGGAGGGGAATTTTCGAAAAAAACCATTATATTGAGGATTGCTACAACGAGATTCGACTGCATAGTGTAGTACTTTCGGAGAAGTGCTAAAGGTTGATAATTTGAACAACCATGAAAAAAAGAAGATTCAAATGAACAATCCACAAAATGAAAGTAAGCTCATGCTATGCAGACAAATAACAAAGAAGTAAGGTAGATCCCCACCAAGGAGCCTTTGCAACAAGGTAATCAAGCCTGCCTCCCAACACACAAACAGCAGTATACAAAAATTCAAAAGCTCAGTTATTACGAAGTTTTATAAGATGTCCATGGGCAATACAGTAATTTGACAATGAAAAGTGGCAAAGGACTTCATACTTTAGCCAACAGATGATTCATTGGCACAGTCATTTCCCTTCTTCCTTGTATAATGTGTTTTGCAAATTTTACTTGCTCTATTATCGCAGCAGCAGCGCAATATCTTCTTATTTTCCAGCATTGGTTTACACTTGCACTCTGAGCACTGGGTGGGTAGGTGCCCATTTGTATGCATTTCTTTTACTGAGAAATCATGTTCACACGTGCACATGTTGGCACATCTTTTCATTTGTGCCACACAACTTTAGCCACATGACAAATGTATTTCATATACCCCTTTAGCACTGCATTCTGCATATGATTTCGTGTAGTGCTTCTTGCACCCCGTTTTCGTGGCCACCTATGAACGTGCATAGGACTGCAAGCTCCTTAAGCATCAAAAACTTGACCTCAACTCCATGTCGTTTCCCAAACTTCTTGTGGTGGTACAGCATTGTATGCACATGGGGCACAACTATACATGTCTTATCGACCTTCACCCTTCGAGAAGGAACATTAGAATTTCTGGCCTTCAACAAAACCCCAGCACCCTCTAGGCACAAGCACAGCCAAACTTTTCGAACTGGGCATGCGCAAAGGGGCATTGTCTAATACTGCTACAACAAAATTTCCTCCACGATGAATAATTTGCGATTCCCTGTCAGCTGCCCATCAAGTGCACACCGGCGATGGGTCATCCTAACCCGCTTGACTTCTTCGCTACGCAGTTCTTCGTGCTGCCCTGGATCCTGATGCTACTGCAGAACTTCGACAAGCCTACTCAGTCTCCACTACCATGCGGCGCTGACCACCTGCCTGTGAACGCGTCACCTCGCCATGACGGGGTGCGCCAGCCCGGCCTGTACTGTGCACTAAAATGCGCATCACCGCCAAACGCTATCACTACGGTTGCCTCGTGGTCATCAGCTGGAATCTTGGATTTCGGGCACGCTATCTTCTGACAGCGCCACCGTTCCTTGGAGCACCAATATAAACCCTGGGCAGACGCTCACTGTGCCTAGTGGGCTCGGCGGCACACCGGCGATGGGTCATCCTAACCCGCTTGACTTCTTCACTACGCAGGTAACGAATTACCACTGCCTTTACGCTAAGCGAACTGGATGCCGATCATTACTTGTTCTGCTGAGCCCACGGCGCTCCATCTCTGTAGTTCTCGGTTGTGCCAAAATGCTGTTGAAATTGTTGTTATTAGCAGGTGATATTGAGACTAATCCTGGACCTAGGAATGAACACTGTGTGGTGCCTAAGTGGTGCCTAGTGAGATGCTTGATATACTGAAGACGTTGCAATCTGGGCAGTCGGCCATGATTGAGCAGTTAGGTTCAATCAGATCAACCCTTGATGAACATGAAAAATGTTCCATGACCTGAGCTCGCGGTTGACCAAAATAGAATCACACTTACTATCCCTTTCAAATGTTCAGTCTCAGTTTGAAATCATTGAAAGTGTTGCCACTAACAGCGGTGCTCAGGTAACTAGGCTGTCTGACCGGATTAGCCACATGGAAAGCACATCCCGAAGGCGCAACCTGATCTTTTACGGGTTCAGTGATGTGCGAAACGAGGCGTGGCGTGTTAGTGAAGAACTGGTTACTGATCTCTGTCACAAAAGCCTGGGCATGACTATTCAAAGTCGTGACACAGAAGGTGCCCATAGACTCTGAGCTTATCGTGAGGGGAAATGGCGTCCGATAATAGTAAAATTTGCCCACTTCAAGGATAAAGAAGCACTCCTTTCGTCTAGCAGTAAACTGAAAGGCACAGAATACCGCTTCAGTGAAGACTTTGCCCCGGAAATTCGTGTAGCCAGAAGGCGCCTTATCGAATTTGGAAAAGCACAGCACTCCCCGTTTAAGCTCCGTTATGACAAGCTTATCTGTGGCAGAAAAACGTATGTTTTTGATCAGGCTAAGCAGTTGGTTGTCGAACCTCAGGCCTAGCAACGGGCGCAAAAGCCACGAAGACCGAATCAGAGTGTTAAGCATGATCTCTCACTGCTTTACACTAACATTTGCAGCTTGATGCCAAAACGCGATCCGTTATGCACCTTGATCTCTTCTTCTAGCAACGTCATTCTGTTGACGGAAACGAGGCTAACCTCTAACATACTTGATTCTGAGATTCTTCTTGATCTGCCATATTTTGATATCTTTCGCAAGGACCACTTTGATGATAACCGTGGGGGCGGTGTGGCGATTGCCACACATCGCTTGCTTAAGTGCTCTGCTGTAAATGTTAAAAATTCTCTGGAAATGGTTTGGACGTGCTGCCACGCCACTTCACCGCACATGTTAATCGGCTGTTGCTACCGTCCACCAAGTGCCGATAGCTCCTTTTTTTCGTCTTTCCACGAAGCATTTCAATTTTCCTTCAATAGATTGGAGTAATGTTGTGTCATGTCTTGCACAAAATAACATGGCTGCAGAATTTGTAAACATAAGTTTGCTTTTTCGCCTCTCACAGCTGGTCAATAAACTTACCCGAGTAACCCAACACTCGTCAACAAGTTCGGACCTCCTTTTCACGTCACACCCCGATAATGTGCCCCCCCCCCCTTACGTATATCCGTGGTTTTAGTGACCACAACGTCATTCATGCAACATTTCCTTGCAACGTCTTAAAAAGCAAGAAATCTAAAAAAGTACTCACGCTATACGACAAAGCCGATTATTCAAGCATCAATCGTGAACTTTCTGTTTTTCTCGAGAAACTTGCCCTTACATATCGGCAGCATTCAACTGAGAGCATTTGGATACTATTCAAAGCCGAAATGCTGCGTTTAATGAATCTCTACAGGCCAACTATCGCTATAAATGAAAAAGCCCGTTCCCCCTGGTTTAACAAGTCTTTAAAAGGCCTAAGTAATAAAAAAAGCGATTATTTCGAGCTGCTAAACGAACTGGGTCATCCTCGGCCTGGCAAAAGCATAATAAGGTCGTTAAAGAATACAAGTCATTAAAAGCACGCACCAAGCGTGACTACTATTCGACTACCATACCAAATATGTTGCAATCTAACCCGCGCCGTTTTCGGAAAATGATTAGGCCTGATAATAGAAGTGCCATTTCACTATGTGATAACATGGGGACACCCATTACTGATTCCGAAGTTCCCGACGCACTGAATCTAGCGTTTTGTTCAGTGTTCACAAAACAAGTACAGATGCATTACCACACTTTCCATATTTCAATTTTCCTCCAATGGAGGGTATTGAATTCAGGGCAGAGGGCATTGTCAAGGTCATTGACTCCCTGAAGTGTTCTTCATCCTGCGGTATTGATGGAATCAACGCTTAAGCACTAAAAAGTACAAAATATGCGTGCAGTGCGATTCTTTGTATTATCTTTCGTCACTCACTTGACACAGGTACAGTGCCAGATGATTGGAGGACAGGGAAGGTCATTCCAATCTTCAAAAAAGGTGACCGGTCTTCCCCTGGAAACTACCGTCCCATTTCCCTCACCAGCATATGCTCCAAGATCATGGAACACGTCATCTACTTTTAAGGAGAGATGAGAGTCGAAAAATCGCGTTTTTAGCAAAATTTCTCGTATTTCTGAATTTTATTGCATTGTAACTTCAAACCTTCTTTCATCTGTGAAAATTTCCAAACTAAATTCGAACCGCAAAATGCAAACAAATGTGTATGAAGAAATCGCCGTGGCTCAAAATTTCGTGAATTTGCGCCAATATTGGCCAGCTTTGACTGCGCGCTGCTCCCCGTCGCAGTGCTGCCCGCCATCGCGATCGGTTGGGAAAGTTGCGTCCGGCCTTTTCCTACAGCTCCGATGACCGCCAGTTTCATACGTGGGCAAAAAAAAATAAAAAACGAGGCCTTTTTATCACGTGGTTTGAGCGGTTTGAAACGCTTGGCACCCTAAGCCGCATCGCCACTGGCTACCGAGTCATTGTCAGCTGTGTTGGTGGCGGCCATCGGCATTTGGTCCGTCTGCTTTTCTGCGCGTCTACGCATATTTCCGCGGTGACAAGCCCGAAAAAGTGCAACGTGAGAACGCAGAAGTTTTGAACGAAGCACAAGTTCAAGGGAAGGCGGCGTAAAGCGCCCCGAACGACGGCGACGAACGACAACGCGCCTACGTGTGCTAGGCCTGACGGCGGCATCGACGAGTGCGCGAGCGACAGTGGCTGCGATGAAGAAATTGACGCTGCGCGTTCTTTCGTCAGTGCTTCGGAAAAGAAGCTTGGCTTCTTCGAAAAAGACGAAAGACAGCGCGATGAGGTTTGTGCAACGACAGTTTTTTGCGACACTCTCTTGCTGACGACACTTGTGGCAGGTGCGGCATGCCCTGCTTGCGGTATTCAAAAACTTGCCGTTCGGGAGCCAGCAGAAAAGCGCAAGGGACTTTTGTCGCTCCTCGAACTTCATTGCCAAAACAGCGAATGCTCAGCGACTGTTCTTTCGTGCTCCTATACGTCACTGCGTGTTACGGCGAACGGCAGCAGCCGAGTGAGCGAACGGTACGACAGTGGGAGCTCCCGAGATAGTTTCGCTGTAAATGTGAAAGCGGTGGTGGGTGCACGCAATGTCGGCATTGGGCATGAGCAATTGTCGAGATTTTGCTCCATTATTGGACTCCCAAAGCCAACGCACCACCGAGGATTTTTTTCCATAGCAAAGAAGGTGCACACCGCTGCCATGGCAGCTGTGAGTGATAACTTGCGCCGATCCAGAGAGTTGACGAAAGAAGTAGCAGGCGAAACTGATGTGGCTGTTATGTTCGACGGCACTTGGCAGAAGACGGGCCACAAAAGCCACAACGGGATTGGCGCAGTTATCTCCTTAGATACTGACCTCTGCTTAGACTTCGAGGTCATATCAAATTACTGCCTGACATGCAGTAGGCACAAGTATATGGGCCCAGACGAGGAAGTGTGGCAGGCATTCCATGGCCCAGTCTGTGAAAAAAATGCAGACTGTTCCTCCCATGCCATGGAAACGGAGGCTGCGATGCGCACTTGGCAGAGAACATTGACTTATGACACCCCACTGCATTTCATGACATTTTTGAGTGACGGTGACAGCAAAGCATATAGTGCAGTTGCAGAGTCAAAAGTCTATGGTGCTGTCAATATAGAAAAAGAAGACTGCACTAATCATGTGGCCAAGAGACATGGCACCGCGCTACGGAAGCTGCATGTGCCATTACCACGAGGGCAGAAAATGAAAGAGCCAGCCATTCAGAAGCTCCAAACATATCATCAGATTGCCATAACAAGCAACAGGGGAAGTGTACGGGATATGTACACTACAGTATGGGCTTCGTACTTCCACTCATGCTCCAATGACAATGCTGGCAGCCACAAGTTTTGCCCTGCAGGAACAGAGTCGTGGTGCAAACGTCAACACGCTGAAGCACTTGGTGAACCTGCACCACGCCACACACCTCTCCTGATAAAAGCACAGGGATTGGCTGTTTTGCCCATTTATAAGCGGCTAACGGATGAGAAGCTCCTTGCTCGAAGCATCAAAGGGAAAACCCAGAACGCATCAAAATCCCTGAACAGCAAAATTTGGCTACTTTGCCCACAGACTAAGTTTGTCTCCCGAACGATTGTCGATACTGCCGCAGCTATGGCAATCCTGTGGTTCAACAAGGGTCGTGCTAATTTCGAGCACATCCTGGAAGAGCTCAACATACTGCCATCTAGAGATCTAGTTACTTTCAGTGATTCCCGCGATGCAAGGCGCATCAAGAGAATGTCAGAAGGTCTGACAGCAGAAGCAAGGGCCCACCGTCGTCGTGGAGTGAAAAGGGCACGGCTAGAAGAGAGTGCTCGCAAGGACCGCGAGGGCACAACCTATGCTGCAGGACAGTTCTGGTAACTTGCAGTGCTTTTCAAAGTTCTGTTGAACATTATGGCCAAAGATTATGCATTTCTAACAGCTCTGATAAAAAAAAAGGTTTCAAACTTTCAAATGCGTTTTTCTCCTTTTCCAGTTTTGTGTGATCTGTGCTTCTTATACACGCTAGTTCGTATACTTAGAATTGTCATACCTCTATGAAATTTTCCACATAGCATGATGAAGGCCCATAGAGTGCAAGTATCTATTCAGATTGTCAGTGCTGCTTGATTATGTTTTTCAAAAATTACATAACATTGAAAGCCCTTGGCAACTAGAGCCATAGTAAATTTTTCTATTTTATTATTGTATTTCACCTTTTTACACACAAAATTAATATAGTTTTTTGCACTCTACAGTTCCAAAGGATCATAGTCAGCTATATCTGCATGCTTTATCTCAAATTTTTATAGGTCACAATTGTTGCATAACAATGGCCATTATTTTGCAGTATCTGACCTGCAGAAAGAAAACCAAGCAACCTACATGAAAATAAATGACATATTCGTAAGGAGGAGAAAAAACTCTATTAGCATGCCAATTTGTGTTAAATTCAGACTCTTATTAAAGAAAACCGTTTTTCGAGTAGCATCTCCCCTTAACACCAAGAAATGTACCTTTGCTAGCAAGACAATCAAGGTTCACGGCCACCTTGTCAGCAAAGAAGGAATTCGGCCCGACCCCGAGAATCTTGCCGCTGTCCTCGATTTTTCTCGTCCACTACGTCAAAAGGACCTGCGCAGCTTTCTTGGGTTATCTTCTTACTTCCGGCGCTTCATACGTGGTTTCACGGAACTTGCGTCTCCGCTCCATCAACTCCTCGCAAAGAACGTCCCCTTCATTTGGTCCGAAGACTGCGAAAGCGCTTTCACGGCATTGAAGCAAGCCCTCACGTCGGATCCGGTACTGTGCCACTTCGATTCCACCGCACCCACCATCCTTCACACCGACACAAGTAGTCATGGTCTTGGTGCAGTACTCTTGCAGCGTGACAAAAACTCACGCGAACGCGTCGTTGCTTACGCAAGTCGTGCTCTTACCGCTCCAGAAAAGAACTACACTATCACCGAGCAGGAGTGCCTTACTGTTGTTTGGGCAGTGCAAAGATTCCGACCATATCTTCACGGCCATCATTTTACCGTTGTGACCGAACATAACGCCCTATGCTGGCTTTCATCGCTGAAAAACTTATCGGGTCGCCTTGGTCGCTTCGCTTGCAGGAGTACGATTTCGATGTCGCCTACAGATCTGGGAAGAAGCATCAAGATGCTGATGCTCTATCGCGCTATCTTTTGCCCAGCAGAAGCAATTCACCATCGATACTCCAAAACGACAGCACCTCTCCAATCGCAGCGCTAAGTTCGCAGTGATCATGCACGCGGTCCTCGCAATGAAGGCTACTGGCAACAGGTAGACTGCTTTTAACAACGTGTTCGCAACGTTGTCGCAATCTTCGCTCGAAAATGCGGCAGTCTTACGAGAAAAGGAAACTAACACCTCGGCACTTGTGTAGCCTCAAAATTGATGAGCGAGGGAGCAACTTTGGTTCGCGACACTTACTCTGGACAAGCCGGAAAACATGGTTGCGTTATTCGACGGATCGTGGATGACGCACGCACATTTGTCGCACATCGCCGTCAGTACAGTCACCGAACTGATAAGCGGCCTCGCGGCAGACGAGCACACGGCGACAACTTGCTACAGGACTAGAAGAAACGACACGCTCGTACAAACAATCAGTCCTATTACATTCCCGGTGCATATTAATCGACTAAAAGTATGTGTGCCATGATTTTTTTCCTCAAAACGGCAAAATTAAGTTTCAACAGCATTATTCTCGAAGCACAGATTTTCTCGAAGCACAGAAAACGGCGATTTTCAAAAAATTATAGCTTCGCGATGCTTGGGCCGGGAGCCGACTTCTTGGGCTCATAGGAAAGAGCATTTCTCAGAGTTTAACTTTCCCGCCTCAGCTGGCTCCTCCCTTCAACAACAAGCGAGCGAAAAAGCAAATGTTTGAAGGTCGTTTTGAGGCCCTTGATTGGCCGTGGCCGCCATGTTGCCTCAGCTCGCCTCGCCATTGGCCCGATGCTCGCTCCGGGAGATTGTCGTCTGCTGCTTGTGCGTCGCGAGGACATGGCTCTCAAAAATCACCACTTCGTGACGTGTTCACGGCTTGATAATCACTTAAGATATAACTACGCTTTAGTTACGAGCACCAAGCGGATGCACGATCATGTTACTACGAGCGGGAGCGCAGTCTACGAGCGCCGCGCGTCATTGGAGTCGTCTTTAGCCCTAACTCCGCCGACAGCGAGACTGCGGGCAGGAACGACGCGCTAGCGCATTCGTGCCGACGTGCTTCTTTGCAAGCAATGAAGCTGAAAGCGGCGGCCCAATCTGATTGCTACGAGTGGCCGCACCGGATGCACGATCAGATTACTACGAGCGGGCGCGCGGCGGTCTACAAGTGCGGCGCGTCATCGGAGTCTGCTTTAGGCCTAACTCCTCTGACAGCGAGACTGCGAGCAGGAGCGGCGCGCAAGCGCACTCTTGGCGACGTGCTTCTTTGCAAGTAATGTACCACATCACTCGCTAGCTCCTCTGAATCACGTACGCATCGCGTACGTTTTACGCATCGGCAGCGGACAACACAGTCAAGCTCGTCAGCCCCCCCCCCCCCTCACTACCATGGATTGCTCGGAACAGCGGCTAGCAGTTTCGCGCGTCGTCATTCGAAAATGCGATGCCAATGCAGTGCGTGCCGATTTTTTGTCTTCGTAGTTACACATTTCGCACATCGTCATCGAACGCCGCCGGCAAGTGCATTACGCGCCGGCTGCACTGTCCGCGCGGCCGCGCACCCCACGGTCATATGGAGTGCTGTCAATAAGCTTTTGTGATGCGATTCAGACGTGCTTGGAGCCGTGCTTGATATCGCCACGAACGTCTATGAATGTTCCGAGGTTAATGAATTGCTGTAGATTAGAGTTTCCGCGACCGGCTGTACGATGATGCGTTTCACAGCTAGAGCGGCAAAAGAGCACGTATGAATCAGGGGAAAGAATTTTTATATGCCCGTTTTACGTCATTAAATATACTGCTAAAAATTCCTGTGCCACCAGTTTTCTGCCCATAACTGTTATTTGGAAAGAAGGCATGGGCTGTCATGGTGTGATCCATTTTTCTGATGCAATAAACCTCTCTCTAAATAAAGAAATGTTCAGTGGATATTTATAATCAAGAACGTAATTACACTAATTACAACTTCGGCACAAGAATATGTGTAATCAATTCAGTATATGGTCTCATTCAATTACAATCTTTTCTGTCATGCCTATCACACCACTCCTTCATACAAAGAACTTGGTTTGAAATCCATACTTGTTCTTTGTAAAACATGAAAAGGAAATTATGGGGGAAAAAAAAAGGGCAACCAAGGCACACTGGTCAGAGACCAGATACCTGAAAAGTCAAATATCACAAGACAAACCTAAGATCACAATCTTAAGGTGTTTTAGAGACGTAAAAAAAAGTTGAAACTTTAAATGCAGTTTTCTCAATACTGTTTTTTTGGCATTACACTCAGATCGTGGAGCAGATATCTGGGCAACCACTGTACGGATTTTGATTCCGTTTATTTTTGTAATGCTCCTTGAACTGTGCTTCAGGGGGCTGCGATCCTAGTTTTTCATTGTACTTCTTAAAGAATTTTTTATAGAGTTTCTTGTTTGTAGTGCAAGTGTGCTCATTGCAGTGTCGCTGGAGAAAACATAAACTACAAGTTTTAGTGTTGCAAATAAGTTATTTTGAGAACGCAGCCCCCTTCAACATACATTTGGCAGTGGATACAGCAATTACCAACTATTTTTGTCATTTTATAAATCCTCCAGCCCCTCCACAAGGTTCAATTGAAAAATAATTTGTCTCTCATTAAGTATTTGTGCTATCGCCTCGAAATTTTTTTGGATGCATGGTGAGGCCATTCTTAGTGTCTGTGCCGATTTTCATCATCATCCGACCAGAAACAAGAAAGTTCGTTCTCAGAGGCACGTCCCCCCTTAACCGTTATTACACCTTTGTTGTTCTTATTCATTAAATGAAGGAGAGTGGTATGACGCTGATGTTGGCTTGTGCCCCACTACTGATTGAAGGTAATGTTGCTTCCATCACATCTACTCGAGTCAAGGAAAGCATCAAGTCAAGCGAAAGCCAAGTAAAGACTCCCTTGTTTGAGTGAATTCCGAATGCACGATCCAGTGCCTAGACATACAGGGTGGCCAGCGAACGGTTTTGCAGGGCAAGCGGTCCATTTTTTACTAGCCGACACTGCCTGCGTTGGCCTTGTGAGAGGAGAGAAGGGGAAAGAAGCGAGTTTTGCGGAAGTCTTTCTGGGCCGGCACAAATTGTGTGCATGCGGCACGACACGCGAGCATGCGCAGTGGGGGTGTGGACGGTGCAGTTGCCAAAGCGCGACATTGTGTAATTAAGAAATGATCCGCATTTAAAACTAAGCTTTAGGCAGCGACACTCAGCCTTGCCCAAAAAACTGGTACAGACTAATTGTATGTTGCTAATTGTATGTAGGCTAATTGTATGTTGTTCAGTAGCGTTGGCGGCCACCCACCACGGAGCCCAACGAGGGGACGCTACAAGTTTGCGGATGCTGAAACCTGCAGACGCCAGCCGTACAACGCCACTATAACCCAATGCGCCTAGACCAAGGTAGGCTATTTGCACAGGGTTAACCCTAGCCGCCAGGAAGTTTGGAAGTAAGCGGAAGAGAGTAGAAGACAGGACAGATAAACAGTAAGAGATAAAGACGAAGATGTAGGGAGAAATAGATAGGAAAAGGCGACTGCCGATTTTTCCTGGGTGGGTCAGCCCAGAGGTGCCGTCTACGTGAAGCCGGGGCCAAAGGGGTGTGTTGCCTCTGCCGGGGGGCCTTAAAGGTCCAATCACCCAGCGTCGGCTCAACCCCCAGGATCCCCTTTTCCCCGGACACGGCAAAGCCACGCACGGCTAGGCGTGGGAGAGAGCCGAAACCCCCCCGTTAGCTCGGGTCCGTGGTGTCACTACACACCAAACACTTACTTGCGCAGGCGCCCCTGCGGGCAACGATATTCAGTCAGCTGTGGTACAAAAATATAGCATCTATCCTTACACAGTCCGCTCGATCACGCATACCTGCAGTAAGGGAGGCAGCGGCTGCAATCGCCGTCACGCTTTCTGCGGTTGCGAGGTCTTTCGCAGCAACAGCGTTGTCCGAAGTCAGAGTCACAAGGGGCGACATTGTTTCCTGGCTGATCATTGAAGTATTATAGTTGAGCCCGCTTATAACGAAACTAAGCATGACGCGGCATCCGTTTGTTGTATCCCTAAGTTTGTAGTAAATGAAACCCAGCTTTTAAAAAACGTTGCGAGTGAAAACACAAACGTTTTTTGGCTGAAAAAGTTCGTGATGCACGTGTTTCGAAGAGCAGAAGTGATAAGGACTGTCTCGAATTCATTCAAAATGGCAGTGTGCTCGTTCACTGAGGTCCGTGCCATAAGCTGCACGAGGCCCTGGCTCCAAAGTTGCGTGTTCTCACAATCCGATTCCTCCAAATCCCTCTCTCCACGTACTTCATTCACGATGCCCCAATCCATGCACGGTTCCGCAGTGTCGGCATCATCATCGGCCGTAATTAAACAATCGCAACAGATGTCCAACCCGCTCTCCAAGGTCGGAGTCGACGACGCACTGCCACAAATCGCCGCCGTAGTTTGGAAGTTTCAGACTCGGTATCGGGCCCAATGTCGACGAAATCGGCCTCGCAAAAAAAGTTTCGCGCGCATGTAGTCGTCACCGCCGCACACGAAATGTTCACCATCTTCACAGCTGAATACCGAGACTCCCGAAACGACAAGTTGGCTGCTAGGTGGTCAACAGCTATGAGCAAACACTCCGCAACGTGGCACCTAACGCGCGGATCACGCTCAAGCCAAGTAGTCACACTTTTGACGTTTTGTTGAGCGGCAGAAAAAAGCGTGCTAGTGCTCCCAACGGCCATCATGACCACACACGCCCGACACACATGACGAAACGCGTGGAACCGCTCTGGGCTCGTTTCTAGTCAGAAAACGAAACTGATTCAAGCCAGTGTGGCAGGCGTCGCGGAGCGGCGGGAGGAGACGGGCAAAGGGGTTGTGTTCAAGAGAAAAGAGGAGAGCAGACTTGTGAGAGAAGGGCAAGAAGTTGCGATAAAGAGAGAGGAGGATGCGGCGGGAGGGTGACCTTGAAAATCAAAACACACGAGAAGGAGGCAGGTTGGGTAGCTTGCTTGAAAGGTCCGCGAAACTCGCACGTAGAAAAACTTGGAAAAAGTGCCTGCGCGTGCAGAAGTTAAAATAAAGCATGGCCACCTGGATTGTGGTGCTCAGCAGTGTTCGAAGAATCGGCGGTCGTGCGTGGCCTCAAGAACTTCAATATTTCGCGATTTGCTCCGCACAAATTAACAGCAGTTTTCGCGCTTCCACACGCGAACGGAAGGCATGCTGAGTCGAGTGCGAAGTGAGGGAGAACAAGTCCTGAACACGAAACGAATCGCAAATTTGCTGTAACCGATCAGCGCCACTGATCTTGTTCCTAGTGGTACTTCAAACACTTTGTGGATGAAACCTTATCGAATTTTCTATCCACCCACAACGTGGCCTTAAGGGGACAGGTGCAGTAGTGTGTGTGCCTTTTGTACCGATGAACCGGCTTTCAACCACGGAGCCATTACGATATTCACATATTCTGACGCCCATTGGCAATGGACGCTTGTATGATGCATTATTACTGCAATATTTCATGTTGCATTGTGAAGCATGTATACAGGATGCGTGTGTTTCTGAAGTACAAAAGCTACTTTCACTGCATTTCCAAGCAGAGGAAGTTCTTTTCAATGTTTTAACAAGCTAAGGTATGGCCGTGTGGCAGAACATCCGCTTGCCACGCAAACGACTCGGGTTGAATCCCCAGTTTAGCCCAAACAACCCTGGTTCGGTCTCCACTCTGCTCCAAAACTTTTTATCTTCATTTTTTTATTTGCATTGTTGTGGATTTTTCGGTCAGGCATAAGATTTTTCGCTCACAACCAATGACGCTGACACATATGCCAGAATTTCTGCAAAACAAGCTCTTTAACGCTGTCACGTTAAAATGTGTTCTGTCAAGTAGGAGCTTTGCTTGCCAAGAGATAAGCAGTGAAACACGATTCCCAGTACAAAACCATTATTAGAGGCAGTTGTTCTATTTCAGCAGTATTACAATTTGAAGAATTTCATTTAATGAGAGTCTACTGTATATCTCCATGCGTAGAAAACATTTTTCATCTCTCAGCTCACCCATTGGCTGTTTGCTCCCTCTTTATTTTCTTGTGATGTTCCTTTCTGTTCTGTCACACAACACACACAAAATAGCACCCGAACTAGCTAGACCAACTTGGTTTCAAAGAGCACGACTTGTGAAAAAAAAATGCACACCTCTGGTGTCCGTTGCAGCAAGTTTCCTGCAAGATAGCGTGGGAGAGAGCTCCTCTTGCAGGGTTGCACGACTGGCCTCGTCCAGCTCAGAAACGGCTTGATGGGGAGGTGTCCTACGGAGGAACCTCGAGCACCCTGAAGGTCCCGCCTGGTCGCCTATGTGGCTTGGCCTGCGGCCGAGGTAACCCTGCGGCACGGGTGCACCTTCGTAGCCCAGGCTGCAGCTGGGGGAACTGCCACCAGTGGTTGACAGTGAGGGACCTAATAAACCGTTGGTGTCTGCATGCAAAGGGTGGAATGAAGCGTTTGATGTATGCAGTCTTATCAATGCGGCCACTGCAATTTTACATACATGAAGTATAAAAACAAGCTGCTCAATAAGTTGCCCTTTTGTAGTGTTGTCTGGTTTTCGTGTTGTATCTCGATATTGACATAACGGTGGCGACGAGTGAACCACGCAAACATGAGTGCTGGGCAGCCCCCCCAAATTAGGAGGTGCGGATGGTATCTGGCCAACGTATCGTGTTCGCCTGGAGGTTTACTTTGAAAGGCATAACATCACAGATACTGTCGAGCCCACATATAACGGCCCCACTTAAAACAAACTTTTGCTTAAAACAAACAATATCCGCGTGACCGTAAAAATATACATTGGTTCAATGGCACAAAATCGCACTTACAACGAACGTCTCCCAGCGCCACTGATCGGTTACAGCGAACGGAGTCAGCGGTGTGCCGACTTCCCAAGAAACCAATTTCAACCAACGATCAGGCATCGGCGACGTGCCCATACATTCTTATTGTGAAACGCCGATTCTGCCTCCGCGCCCCTCTAGTTGCTGCTCTCCTCAACCGCTTTTTGTTACGCACCCCTCCGTCCTTTGTCCCCCCACTACTTTGAGCACCCTGCATCGCCGGACGAGGCCTGTGTTTTCACACTGCCACCAATCTTGGGAAGACCAGTCCGCCACGTACCCCATTTTTGATGGCTGGTACTGTCGTTGACATTGCCGGCCTGGAGTGACCAGACCATTTGCCGAAATTGTCGGCTACTGACTGTATCCGATAGTCTGCGTCTAGTGCACGTGCGTACGCTACCCCACAGATTCTGACAATTTGCTATCCGTTCCGTGTTTAGGATTTGTCCTCGCTCCCTTCACACTCGACTCGGCATTCCCTTCGCACGCGAGCGGAAGCGCAAAAATGGCTGTCCATTTGTGCGAAATGAATCGAAAAATATCGAAGATCGTGAGGCTACGCAAACCCGCCGGCGCAACAAGACGATTTTTTTTATCACAGCCGCCGATTCTTTGAACGCCACCGCGCGCACCGAACGTGCC
Organism: Rhipicephalus microplus; assembly: GCF_043290135.1. NCBI lineage: Eukaryota > Metazoa > Arthropoda > Arachnida > Ixodida > Ixodidae > Rhipicephalus > Rhipicephalus microplus. Next base: position 5,044,795 of record NW_027464590.1, on the reverse strand, counting down.
GACCATGCTTTGACGGCTGCGCACACTGGCACTCTTTTAAAGTTTTTCTACAGGCGAGTTTCGCGGACCTTTCAAGCGAACTACCCAACCTGCCTCCTTCCCGTGTCTTGGTTTTCAAGGTCGCCCGCCCGCCGCATCCTCCTCTCTCTTTATCGCACGGAGGAAGGAATTTTCATTCCCCCGTGCTTAATCGCAACTCCTTGCCCTTCTCTCGCAAGTCTGCTCTCCTCTCTTGATCACAACCCCTTCACCTGTCTCCACTGCTCTGCGACGCCCGCCACGCTGGCTCGAATTAGTTTCGTTTTCCGAATGGAAACGCGCCCAGAGCTGTTCCACGCGTGTGCGCGTCTTGCTCGCTCTTGGTGTGTGTGTGTGTGTGTGTGTGGTCATGATGGCCGGCGGGAGGACTAGCACACTTTTTCGTGCCGCTCAACAAAACGTCCAAAGTATGACCGCTAAGCTAGAGCGTAATCCGCGTGTTAGGTGCCGCGTTGCGAAGCGCTTGCTCATAGCTGTTGACCACCTGGCAGCCAACTTGCCGCTTCAAGAGTCCCGGTATTCAGCTGTGGAGATGGTGAATATTTAGTGCGGCTACATGTGCGCGTAACTATTTTCGCGAAGCCGACTTCGTCGATTGTCAGGCCCGATGCCAAGCCTGAAGCTTCCGAACAGGAGCACTACGGCGGCGATTTGTGGCAGCGCGTCGTCGACTCCGACCTGGGAGAGCTGATGGGACATGTGTTATAATGATTTGATTTCGGCCGATGATGATGCTGACACTGCGGAACTGTGCTCGAATTGGGGCATTGTGAATGAAGCACGTGGCGAGAGCGATTTGGAGGAATCGGATTGCGAGAACGACGAAGCTTTGAAGCCAGCGCCTCATGCAGCTTATGCCACGAGCACAGAGATAGTGCACGTATCTCATTTAAAGCATTATGCGCGATGCATTTCATAATACTGTCAAGCGACCAGGCAGCCGCTTTCACCGAGCGGGGGAATTAGTGTGAGCGCGACAAGCGAATGACTCTTTATTCTCTTTGTAATCATCACCACCTGTACATCTTCTTCGTCTAAGAATATCATCACCAGCGTGATTTAGCTCGAGCCTGGCCGAATAAACCGGTTCCTCACAATATTACTAAGTATTACGAAATTGGAATTTGACGATTGTTCAGCTGTGAAGGGACTGACTTTCACTTAGAAACAGGCTGTATTTCAGCTTGTTCGAGCTGCAATAAAGCCTGCAACTGACAATATGCAGCTCGAGTCAGGCTTATTGTCTGCTTTGTTGCTTGGAGGTGTGCTCCATGTCGGCGAGTTACAAATCTGCTCATTGGTACCGCTGTAACTCGTGTTACTAACTTATACTACTAAGTATTACAAAATTGGAATGTGACGATTGTTCAGCTGTGCAGGGACTAACTTTCAGTTAGAAACAGGCCGTATTTCAGCTGGTTCAAGCTGCAATAAAGCCTGCAGCTGACAATATGCAGCTCGAATTAGGCTTATTGCCTGCTTTGTTGCTTGGAGGTGTGCTTCATGTCGGCGAGTTACAAGTTGGCCGACAGCCTGCAACACTGCGCTGGAACCACCAGCTACTGGTTCCATCAGCTGCTGGTTCTATCAGCTGCTGGTTTCAACACCTGCTGGAACCACCAGGTACTGGTTCCATCAGCTGCTGGTTTCAACACCCACTGCAACCACCAGCTACTGGTTCCGTCACCTGCTGGTTCCATTACCTCCTGGGAATGTTCTAATAGACCAGCACTGCTGGCAGCAATAGCCAATCAGCAGGAAAGTTTCACCTGTGTCCTGATGGTATGTGAAGCTCTGCAGGTGGTAACTGTCCAGAAGCTTCCACCAACCTTTACAGCAGAAATATTTGCATCACCGTACGAGATGCTTGCTGCGATTTCTAACCAAAATACAGCTGCTTGCACTAGTTCTGAAAAAGCTTGACAAGTTTTTAGAGCACGAAATTTGATGACATCAGAGCGAAAGCTCATTTATTTAAATTAAAAACGTGCTTCAGTGTTCCTCAAAAGCGAGCAGCCATTCTGATGACTTGCAGTGCAAAACATTTCAGCCGGTCATCGCTAGGAACATGGTTGACCAGAACGAATGTTATACGAAAGATGTCCTCTCACCATGAGGCGGTCCCTGGCTGCGACGCTGGCCAGGACTGGCTGCCTCGGGATCCTCGGCGGGCTTGGCCTGCTCGGGGGGGCTCTCCAGGCGCCCCCTCTTGCCACTGCTGTTCTCCCCACCGCTCGAGCCGCTGAGGCCCACCGCTGGGGCTGTGCTGTGGGAAATGAATGTGCACGTTTTTCTTTTTCTGCTTAACTCCGCTCGAGCAAGTGAAACTGCAATGGCAGAATTTTGCTCTTTATAAACAGGCTCTCTCTCTTGCACTGGGTTTACTTAGCGATAAAAGATAACAAGTTTAAGGTCCGACCCAGGTAAATGACCAGCTTTAGAAAAGTACAGACGTAACATTTTCTGGAAGGAGCAAGTTTAGCACAATTATGCTAGCATGGTTACCATGGTAGATAAGTTCCTACCACACAGACTAAAACAGCATCGACATAAAAATGCCGAATGTTTTTCGATTTGAAAGCAAGGATTGCGTCAGCTGCCCACTGCTGATGCAGAGTGCAAATGACTTCATTGCGATGGCAGTCCTCTCGTGAGAATCGATCTACTCAAATGGGAGGCTACCCGGGATACCTAACTTCTACGAGCTAAGCTCCCTAAGGCGTGGATCTGTCCATCCCTTGTATGTACCCGACCACCTATAGTTCCACCTTTGCAAACTTCCCACTACTTCGTACTTGCAAAGATCCCACAACACCCCATCACCAATCGACCACTTCATCAACCATGAAGCCGTTATAATGAAGGCGGAACAAAAGCGACATATAGCTACCACTTACAAATATTAAAATTATTTGTATAAACATATACAGTGTGTCACGTCTTTTATGATGTAGTGGGCGATATTGGCGGATGGTTCATGGTTTAGCGAAGAAACCCTCCAGTACTTCACCCCACTCATCATTCACTCCTTGGATATGCGGTGATTTTTTTATTTGCTAAGATATCTTTATAAAGCTTTTGGGGTATGTTCATACATTAACACTAAAGAAAGTGCACCTTTTCATAAAATTCTGTTCATTGGTTGTAGAGTTACTGAAGTCTAGCCCAATGGTTCACAAGTGTGCCTGATAAAAAGCCGGCACAAATCCCTTAATGTAACAGCTTGCAAACTGGGCTAGATTCACAATGATAGGGCTACTTTCACAAAACTGGGCAAGTTTTGTGCTTTTTTACAATAAAACGTGACTGCAGATGCACTGCCATGGTCATATATAAGAACACAGCAATGTGCAACTTTAATATTGCTAACATCACACTGTGGTCCCAAACTCTAGACTCTAAAACACGGACACAAGCAGAGAAATCAGTAAAGTCTATGTTGCACAAAAAATTAGGACGACTGTGGCTCGCCGTATACCTGAGCTCCGATTGCAAAAAAAAAAAAGACTCTGTGAAAAGCTTTTTATCAGTGTTCCTCAGCAATCAAGCTAACACTGAAGAGACTCCTTGCAGCAGGAATTCTGTCGAGGAGAGCATGCCACTCATCATTGCTGATGACTAATGCGCATGTCTCAAACCCAACAACACCTCGCCCCCACTATACAGTAAAAAAGCTTTTATGTAGACAGGGCCACACACAACCTCGTGCCCACGAGTTGCCATTGATGGATTCATTAAGAGCGTGCTGTGGTGCTTTCCTAATTTGTATCTGCCAGCCCTATGATCACCTTTCCATTCAATCAGTGGGAATCCCAAAATGTGCTCACGGTGAGAAATACTGTCTTGGCACTGACTGGGCAGGTGGAGTTGCCTGTAGGGTGAACAGGTTCACGACACTACCCTGAATAGCAAGCCATCTGGAAGAGCCTGGCCTTCCAGATGAGGCGCACGAGCCAGGCGAGGCATTCCTGTGCATGCATGATGGGCTGCAGAGGGCCAATTGCGTGACAGGACCGTCAAAACAACCTTTCTAAATAAAAACACTGCGAACTATGAGAGCACTAAGTTCACTGTTTCTTATACTGCGCAAACCAACACATACCGTACCATTTCCAATTATTAACAATACGGAATGGCGATAAAGTGGTCAAAAAGTCAGCACAGGCTATTAGTTGCTATAAGTGGCTGGCCAGTGAAGAAAGGGCTCATTTCTTTCTGGAACTACATTCCTTCCATGCCAATAGCAGAAATGCCATAATGCAAGCCATCACACAGGATGAACATGCCTCTCAAGAACTCACGGTCAGGACAAGCTGGCAGGCAGCCTTACGATCCTTCCTCCAGAACGAACTCCCACCAAATGTATTCGTTTAGATCACTACTTATGGATACCATAATCTCGCTACATTAGTAGGGCAACTGCCAGACCCACGTTGAGGCTTCAGTACCTTTATGCTCACATACTTCCCAGGGTTGGCCTGTAACTTATCGGCCCACAGTGGACCACGCCGAATGACATCAGGAATGTAGGGCCAACCTGGAATCCCTCCAAATAGCCTGACAGGAGCTTCGTTAACTGCCTGAAGCTCTCTCTGAAAACCAATCGCACTCTTTAGGGAAGCACAAACACACTCCCTGCCGAATTACTTTACATTGCACAAAATACAACAAACTCCAAATAGACCTCATCGCCAAGCGTACGGTTCCATACCAACTGGCACTGTCCCAGAGCCAATGATCCACAACGTCAATCACTCCAGTCTAACATACATGGGAGGCCTCGGTTAAGAATCTGGGCTCCAAATAGACCTCATCGCCAAGCGTACGGTTCCATACCAACTCTAACTGGCACTGCCCCAGAGCCAATATTCCACAACGACAATCACTCCAGTCTAACATACATGGGAGGCCTCGGTTGAGAATCTGGGCGAAAAAATCCTCTTTGACCATATACTAACCATCTAAGGGGAGGTCAGTAAAGCCTCACTCTAGACGTGTGGCGGGTTGGGCTGATTGGTATGACATGACGATAGTTATAGCGCGAGAACAGAACGACGGCAAATAGTCTACTTCTTGTCCCTTTGTCATTTTCCCGTTGCCACGCTATAACTATCCTCACTCTAGAACTCAAACCCAAACAAGGCTTTCAAAATATGTTTTTTCTCTCTCTCCACAAAAATCTGAAAATAATGAAGCCAGATATGGTATAGGGCACATTAATTGTACAGTCTAAATGTTGTTTCGCAATTGGGATATGAGTGTGCGGAAAGTAAAGTAGAGGAGAACATCAGTGACCATGCAACCATTGGCCTCGACAAACACTACCAGGCTTGCATGAACATAAATGCCATATAAAGTGGACAATTACAATCATGGCCAGCGCTTGTATTTTACCACACCGACTAAACTTTGGAATTGGGGCATGCACAAAATGGTTGACTTTCTAGCACGGGCGCTTAAATGAATGATAAAATGAAGGTTAATATGGTCGTACAAACCAGCTGGGATTTTCATTTTTGAGCACTTTACAGCTGCGAAAATTTCCATCTCAGAGCAGATTAGAGCAGCTAATTTTGCATCTGGAAGCACATTAAAGCAGCCAACTTCACATCCTCATCAATATGACATACATGAAACTGGCTGCAAGTGCGAAGTCTCTTCCATGGACTTCCCCAAATAATGGTCTTTAGATTATCATACCTGAACACCCGAACCTGTAGATAGGCGGCCAAAACTGCACAAGCATTTTTCTGTCTCTCTCTACTTTCCCATCTCTCTCACTGCAAAAATGCATGCTCACGACAGGGCACAAACTATTTTCTGTGTCAGAGGCATGCGAAGGCCTGTCCTGTAAACAGTGCCCTTTGTTGGAGTCATCATATCTACGCTGCAACACATGCTTTGTTTTAGAAAGTTTACGTTTCACCATTTATCCATCCTGTATTCCCTTGCGATGAGAGACAATATTTGTACGTACGGCAAAATTCTAACTCGCTGTTGTAAAACTTGCCAAGAAAAACGAGAACCGCACTTCCACCAAGCCCTTCATCATGAAGTTCTTAAGCGGCCCTGCAACACTTTTGGAGCATGGTCAGAAAAAGCTGCCAATTGGAAGTAGAGGCTTCCAAAAACACGCGAGCCAAATGTTCTAGCCCATCACGCGGCCTACAATTCTCAATTAATTAAAAAAGTCAGTTAAAAATTGCTTTCTCTTCCTTCGGCAAATTATGAAAGACGCTCGAAAATCACACATGGCAAGCCTATTTATTAGCCGTTGGCCGATTTGAACATGGCACACTCGGTCGTTATAGAGGTCGCAAACGACACGACTTGTCCACGGGTGCGCGTATGATCTCATTGAAAAACCCGCAAAAAAAATTAAAAAGTGCTCAAAGTCACGAAGCGCGCGTGACATACTTTGTTTGCCGCTCACATTTTTGCGGCATTGAATTTCTGAGGCAATGAGCTCTTCCAGTGAATTAATTTCATGATGACTCAAAAAAGTGTTTCAGGGCCCCTCAAAAGAGTGATTTTGCATACGAGAGAAAGCAGAAGAATGAGTGCTTGCTAATACAAGTTTCCTACAACTAGACCTTTTCAACTATATGTGAAAGCTTAGGTCCTCTTGTGTCGCTGTGTCATTGGACCTGCTTTTTCCTAGCATTGTCAAGAAGAGCTTAAAAACAATGGGGCACACAAACATGTCTTACCAAACCAATAACGATGCACTTTGCACAGGCAGCTACAGCTGCCACGACGATTTTCAAAAAGGACCTTTGTCAGTGATTCAAACTAGGCCGTGCATAAGCAGGATTTCACTGGTTAAAGTACGATTTATTTTAGATAAATTAAGAAGTACACTTTGTATAGCTCCAAATTCATTTTTATAAATTATGTAACAGGTGCGGTAGGACAAAAAATGATTGTGAATTATTTCGAATGCATGTGCAAAGTCAGCGTAATTTTCACACCCCCTTATAGAAGGTCTAAAATTGCAAAAACAGTATGCAAATAAGTACAATGATTAACCTGTTTCTACTGACAATAAACATTAGGCTGACTTTAGCACTAATCGCACTGCGCCTTCCTCGTTCAGCCAGCACTATTGACAGCTTCGCATTCAGTCAGTGTGAGGTCAAAATATGCCTACGTGGAGCAAGCAGAGCTCAGCATGCCCGACGAGGGTCTTGGGCCAAACACCGCAAGACGCTTCCGAAGCCTTGCGAGTTTTTCACGCCACAGCCGCCATGCGAGTGCGTCACGCCGCTGCCGCCGTGAGGGTGATCTACGCCGCAGAAAGACAATCGGATGACAAGGTTGTCAACCAATCTTCTCAAACAAAAGCCTTGCAGACTACATGACACTAACATAGCGAAATGGTTTATTCTATTTAGCAATCAGTACATTACCACTCCTGATAAGAAACAGTATGGTACAGTATTAAAGTAGTCAAAAAGTTAGCACATGCTAAAACACAGCTGAATCGTATTGAAAGAAGGGATTTGTGAGGGTTCATTTTTACTTTACCCAACCATTCTGAAAGCAAGCAAATCTCAGAGCAATAGAAGGTACAGAGAATGTTAACTGTACTGTGTAATGTTAAGTGTACTATGTTGACTGTACAGAGCTAGATAACATTCAGCATAACGAAACCAGATTTCTGTTCCTTCTACATACCTTCCCGCTCTCTCTTCTATTACACAGCTTGGCAAAAGCGATCCCTGCGCCACAGGTTTTATTTCTCTTCAAAAAGAATTGAAAGCAAATTTTTGTACATTAAATACTATGATTATACACTAAATCTCGTGAAAATAATTATGGACAAACAATTATAAAGAAAAGAAGCTTGATGAATTATTTGAAAATGCTTGGGAAAGTTCTCTCCTCGTGGTACTGTCAGCTCTAAAAAGGTGAGTATGAAGTAAGAAATGTTTCAATTGACATCAGCAAGCAGGTGGCGTGCAAGCACAGCAGGCCATTCATTACATTGCATGGCCACAAAAAGCCTTGATCGCCACGACAGATTTCATGTAGTCTATGCCCATGCTCCTTTCGTATGCTGTCTGCAAGCCGCTAATAGTGTCCAGTGTGTTTCTTTTTTCCTGCTAATATACTGTCAGACACCAGCTGCTTGACCTTACACCTGTGTCCCTACATTCGCGAAATAGAAAGTGTCGGGGTACCAGCACACTCTGGAGACTACTCGCCTGAATGCTCGAGTTTTTTTTTTGTCAATCGGACAGGTGAGCCATTCATTTCAGGGAGGCTTGCAAGAGATTAGCTGGTCTGTTTTCACGACATCCCCAATCATCATAAACTAGAGTGGAGGGCTTACTTCCCCCCTGCACAAGTAAGTCAACCAAGGCACAGGAATGCATCGGAAGAAAACTGCAGATGCAATTTTTCCAGCCCATATGTGCTGAGCAACATATCACCGGAAGATATTAAGCCAAATGCAAATGGTGCCACGGCCGGATACTATGCGTGATTGTTTCCCCGGGCAGTGGGAAGTTGTTGACCAGCTCAGATCCAGTAAGACATGGGTCGTGGAATGGGCAACACAGGTTGCCATGAACAACATGGAATCATCTGCACCTACCTTCTAATGAAAATTTTCCGTCGAGCCTTACTTACACCAGCAGACCACTACGACACTAAAAGCAGCTGTTGTGGTACAAGTATAGCTTTGAACCACTTTCCTATATTCGAGCCACCCATGCACGCAAAGCCGCTCGTGGTCGCCTTCTGGCCTCCCAAGAAAACCAACAGCGTCGATAAGATCAAGGACACCGCTATGTGCACTTTTCGCCCGGTTCGTTGGTTCTGCTCTGGTCTCCCACCGGGCAGGTTGGCCTGTAAAACTGCTCCCTCAGTACACAGGACCATACAAAGTGCTTCGTGAGGTGACTCCCGTCACTTATGAAATCGCTCCTGCTGCCTCGTTTTCATCCACCCCTCGAAACAGCGAAATCATACATGTCACACATCTGAAGCAGTACCACTCTCCCACTGACGTCCAGATGCGCCGGTACGGCACCTTTACCGACGGTAGTTCTACATGTAGGCTGCCACTGTGCAAATTGTCAATGCACGTATGCATCCGACGAATGAAGGTCGCTTGCTGCTCGAGCGACGAGCCAGACTGGCCAGTGCTGCAACCACTCTTGCAAATATATTTTGCAAATATTGTGGGCATTTACAACACACTTCTTCATTACCTTTACATAACCATCATCACATGGTGTTCCTCATCTTCATCGTTGGTGCATATAACCTTTGAGTCTGTTCTGTGCCTCGATGTGACAGTTTTTGGCCACGTCTACCAGGCCTAAAAAGGCGTGTAAAGGACTACATCTCAAGTGATGGAGGTTACTCCTCGATTCCCTGTCCCCGCTCACCCGCTTTACTTCTTGGAGCTTCACTCAAGTAGTCGTTTGGGCTACGTGCCCACCAGCACGCCACAGGACGAACCCTCAGGTGCTTCTCCCTTTAACCCTCGGGCTACGACTGCCACAGCTACTCACTCTTGAATCGTCAGTGGACCCCCTTGCGAGCCCCCTCTGTTTTCTGGACTCTGAAATGAGGACACGGACTGGCTACACCAATATGACATAGTGAATGCAGCGAACTGTTGGGTCGATCCACACAATCTCCGCCACATCTCCTTTTTATCTTACTGGCATGACGAAGACTTGGTTTTTTAATTACCAGATCGACTTTCTCGACTGGGACGTCTTCAAAGAACATCTGCGACAAGACTTTGCTAGTCCAGCAGTTCGAGCCAGCCTGGCAAAGAGAACTCTTGATGGTCGCAAACAACTACGCGAGTCTTATACCGCATATATCGAGGATGTTCTCTCTCTTTGTCAACGTGTCAACACCTTCATGACCGAGACAAAGTGCACCATCTGCTCAAAGGCATAGGTTCTGTTGCCTTCAATGCTTTGGTCGCAAACGACCCAACTACCGTTGCTTGATTGATGTTTTATTTTATTTATTACATACTGCCAATACCTTTAGGAATTATTGCAGGAAGGACACAAACTATAAACAAATAAGGAAAAAAGACAAAAGAAAAAACACTGCGAAATAACTTTTTTTTTCTTTTTTTCCCTTTTTTTGTACTGAATGGCAAAGTTAAGATAAACAGGAAAATGCACATCAGCTAAACATTTATACACAACTGTGAAATCTGTTTAGTGCTGACACATATCATTATACTTGCGATTATACAATCATAATTACACATTAGTACGTAAGCTTTACAAAAAATACGAAAAAAAAAATACATTCTATGCACAGGTAGTGGAATGTAGGTAGCAGAATAAATACCAATAGTAGTATACATCGCTAAGGAAAAAGGCAAAAAATTTGTAGTTTTATGTTTGTGCATCATGTAAGTAACATTCAAGTAGTGATAAAAAGGTAGTTAGTGAGGTGGTATTGGTAATAGTAGAAGGTAAGTCATTCACTGTCATATGGCTAGTGGAAAGAAAGTATTTAAAGCAATTTGTATGAAAGCGATATTCATTTAGGGTGTATGAGTGCTTTAGTAGAGTTATTCTTGTGTCAGAAATAGAGATATACCGTATTTACTCGCATAATCCTCGCACTCGCATAATTCTCGCAACCCCCCCACATCGCCCTAGAAAAATACGAAAAAATTTTTTCCTCGAGTAATTATCGCACCCCCGAAAACTGCCGCAATAATGTCTGCTCGTTCCAGCCACTGATGATGATAGCGCGCGCCATTTGGCGCCATCTCTTAAGCATCAAGCGTACTATTGCACGGAGATTCAAACCAATCCAAGCCAAACCGAAGTGGCCAGTGCGCGTTGCGGCGTGTTTTGTATGTTGCGTCGGTTATCTTGGCACGTTATGGGGAGATACTGAAGCCACACGGCTGCTTCAAGTTGCAAGTGATAGATCATACGCTAAACAACGGCAACAGGGCCGCCGGTAGGCCTTTCGGAGCCTACGAGTTTTGTGTTCGCTACTGGTGACGGCAGCTGAAAGCCACCAAGACGCGTTGGGCCTGCCGTGTGCCTAAAACTGGGTTTGATGGTAAATTAGAAGTGTGGCAGCCTGGGCTAGTTGGTATGGCATGACGATAGTTATAGCGCGAGAACAGAACGACGACGCAGAGACAAGAAGGACACGAGCGCTAACTTCCAACTGAGTTTATTGCGCAGAGCACGAAAATATATAGAGGAGACAGTAACCATGTGATAAAAACCATATGGCACAAAGAGCAGAACATGAATAAGAAAAAAACCAAAAACAAACAACACAAAAACAAGGGCACTGAAAAACAGCAAAGAAAAATCTAGAAGAAAACGAAACAGAAAGGTAAAGATAATATAACTACCTGCCCGCACCGAAACCTTCGAGGAACCTGCGTTCCTTCTCGGACAAAGCCACGGAAGCCTTTCTAACACAAGGCACCTGTTCGCGTGCCATCTGCGCGGCCTCGACAATGACTCGGGTGCTTTCATCTCTGTGGTTGTACAGCGTCGCTGTGTCCCTCTACCTCTAGTCAGTGATCTTCTATTGGTAAAAATGGGCAAAAAACTGCAGCAAAAGTTAGAAGGCTCGCATGTCGTCAAAATATTCAGATACGTGGATGATTTCTTGGTTCTTGTAAATTGTAATTCTTCTATGTTTCACTCGTTTGCGACTCAAACTATAGGTGTGTTCGAAGATTGTTTAAAGCCTCTTGTGTTGACACATGAAATACCCGATAATGACAAGTTACGCTTTTTGGATTTAAATCTGGTTTTTAGCTCACAGCACATTTGTTGGTGTTATGAACCACGTGCGCAGAAACCTCTACTTCCCTTTTCTTCCGCTCACAGTAAGATAGTTAAGCGAGGCATAGCACGAACCTGCCTTGAGAATGCTTTAAATAGGTCGTGCGCCCACAATATCTCTGCGAGCTTCAAAGCTCAAGTTTCCCGGCTTAAGGCTTCAGGTTTCCCCGAGGCGTTTATCGCGTCTGTTGCAGAGACGATCCTGCGAACTTATTAAGGCAGAACAGAGGAAGCGACGGAATCTGCGCAACACGGATACGAAACATGAAAGGATAGCCGTGATTCCATACATACACCAGATAACACACAGCCTCAAAAAAATTGGAAAAAGAGTTGGAGTTCGTGTCCTGTTCTCGGCACCATTCAAAATATTCAGCCTCACCAAATCTACAAAGCCCCTGAAAACGCAGTCATCAACGGAATGCAGAGTTCAACATCGAAAAACAGGTATGCGGCCTGCTCCTGGGAAGTTGTCTATAGGACCCCCCTTTCATGTGGTGCTTGATATGTCGGAACGACCGGAAGGTGTCTAAACGATCCGCTGAGAGAACACGCGAACAGTGTTAGAAACAGGAAAGATGGTTTTCTTGCCCAGCACGGCACTGAGTGCAATTGTGTTCTCCTCTTCAAGGACCCAGCGACGCTGTACAAACAGAGACGAAAGCACCCGAGTCATTGTCGAGGCCGCGCAGATGGCACGCGAACAGGTGCCTTATATTAGCAAGCCCTCCGTAGCTTTGTCCGAGAAGGAACTCAGGTTCCTCGAAGGTTTCGGTGCGGGCAGGTAGTTATATTATCTTTACCTTTCTGTTTCGTTTTCTTCTAGATTTTTCCTTGCTGTTTTTCAGTGCTTTTTTCTTTTTTTAACTGATGTTCTGCTCTTTGTGCCATACGGTTTTTATCACATGGTTACTGTCTCCTCTATATATTTTCGTGCTCTGCGCAATAAACTCAGTTGGAAGTTAGCGCTCGTGTCTTTCGTGTCCTTGTTTCTGTGTCGTCGTTTTGTTCTCGCGCTATAACTATCGTCATTGATGGTAAACTTTATTTCTTCAGAAGAAAACTTTTCAGAAGTATGCTTCAGCCTCGAGAGACTGTGGTTTCATTTTCAAACTATGAAAACACACCGTTTGGTGTAGAATAGTGGAAATAGAGCAGGCTGTAGCACTATCGATCATTCAGCACAGCTGTCACATCACTGCCTTCTGTCACAGCCCTTGCGCTAGATGGCAAATGAGCTGTAGCACTTGACGCATTATCGATAACAGATTTCTATAAAGAAAAACTATAGAATACCATTGAATGTTCAGGTATCTCTAGCAAACACATGAAAAGTGAAGCAACATCACTGCAAACTAAAATAATTTAAAAACAATATGAAAGAATACATACGGAGAGTCCTGTACAGATGACTCTGGGCTGTAAAGGCGACGCCCACACCAGCGCGACGACGGCCGCCCTAAGAAAAAGTAAGACCGCAAGTTCAAGATGCTAAGCTGCACTGAATGACGAGAATGCTTTGACGACATGTAAAAAAAAAAATGTATTACATGATGTTCAAGCAGCCCACTTTTCTATTGTTTGAAGAGGTCAATTTCTTCGTTATTATACAGGCGACAACTTAGGTGCATTAGAGTTGCTGACCACAGGTGCCCTGTCTCTGCCTTGCTATTCCAGGAGAGAGCGAACAAAAAAAGGCAAGAAAGAAAAAAAGGTCGTGAGTGTGTTCTACACTAGACTGTACAGACACAAGCAACACTGTAGTGTAGACCACAAATCATGCTGGTAATTGTCTACAGACATAACTTACAGCTACTAATGCACCATTCTAAAAAAATTATCAGTGAATTAACAAGGCACAAATACAGCCATAGTCTTCATGAGGCAAGCCGTCCTCATCGAAGTTGCTAGTTGCACCCGGACCACTGGTGGCACAGTGTTCTTTGCACGGCAGCCATTACGCTTAAGAAGGATCTGTAGCAATGGTGAATACAGAGTGAAATTTCAATGCAACAAATCTCAAAGAACCGCCAAATATTATCCTTTATTGTGAAGTTTTTTTTAATGAAAGTAATAAAACTTTGCACAAAAATAGTAAAGATTAACACATGAGCCGCATACCCATGCTGTGTATACATTATCGAGCAACCACATTATGCTCAAATAAGTGCGAAAAAACAAACTCGAAGTAATACAGAACCAGTGCACGTTTATTTGAAAAAGAGGGCAGTCTATCTTGATGTGAGCAGCTCGACTGCTGGAAAATAAACTATTACGGTAAGCAGGCGCGTCCTTCTTACACACTGCGAAATGTTAGCAGTTAATACGAATGCTTCACGTTGGTTTGCGTACACTGTTTCAACGTCGTCTTTACTCTCGTCGTAGTGTCCTTACCACAATGGATGATACGGATCTTATCGGTCATTAGCCAAGTTCACATGCACGCTTTGTTGAAGCACTGTAGGTTGTGTGAACGTTGATACAGCATGAACGAGTTATCAGAGACTTCAACCAATAGGTCTCTCGTATTGCGTTTTTAACCGTCTAAGCATTCCTCTCGTGCCGTTTCCGTAACTCATCTTGAATGTTCAACCACCAACAAAAAGGCTAGAAACCAGCCCACATGTCAAGCTGCCTGACAAAAGCAAGGATGACGGGGCAAAGCCTAACTTGAAAAGCAAGTTCCAGACGATGATGATGACAACAGGGCTATCGCACAATTGAATAGTGCAGGCAAAGAGAAATATGTCAGCATTCTCATCATGACGAGAGTGGCAGCCACGGGACTGGGCATAATGTTTACAGCCGTGAATAGCTTCTTAAAGTCGTCATTCATTATTTTGGAGTGTTCTGAAAATGTAAGGGAGATAAAATTCGATAAATTATTCTGAAACATGCAATATTCTGAAATTTGTAGTAGTGAAACATTTTTACAATTAACCAATGAACATTTGGAGGGGAATTTTCGAAAAAAACCATTATATTGAGGATTGCTACAACGAGATTCGACTGCATAGTGTAGTACTTTCGGAGAAGTGCTAAAGGTTGATAATTTGAACAACCATGAAAAAAAGAAGATTCAAATGAACAATCCACAAAATGAAAGTAAGCTCATGCTATGCAGACAAATAACAAAGAAGTAAGGTAGATCCCCACCAAGGAGCCTTTGCAACAAGGTAATCAAGCCTGCCTCCCAACACACAAACAGCAGTATACAAAAATTCAAAAGCTCAGTTATTACGAAGTTTTATAAGATGTCCATGGGCAATACAGTAATTTGACAATGAAAAGTGGCAAAGGACTTCATACTTTAGCCAACAGATGATTCATTGGCACAGTCATTTCCCTTCTTCCTTGTATAATGTGTTTTGCAAATTTTACTTGCTCTATTATCGCAGCAGCAGCGCAATATCTTCTTATTTTCCAGCATTGGTTTACACTTGCACTCTGAGCACTGGGTGGGTAGGTGCCCATTTGTATGCATTTCTTTTACTGAGAAATCATGTTCACACGTGCACATGTTGGCACATCTTTTCATTTGTGCCACACAACTTTAGCCACATGACAAATGTATTTCATATACCCCTTTAGCACTGCATTCTGCATATGATTTCGTGTAGTGCTTCTTGCACCCCGTTTTCGTGGCCACCTATGAACGTGCATAGGACTGCAAGCTCCTTAAGCATCAAAAACTTGACCTCAACTCCATGTCGTTTCCCAAACTTCTTGTGGTGGTACAGCATTGTATGCACATGGGGCACAACTATACATGTCTTATCGACCTTCACCCTTCGAGAAGGAACATTAGAATTTCTGGCCTTCAACAAAACCCCAGCACCCTCTAGGCACAAGCACAGCCAAACTTTTCGAACTGGGCATGCGCAAAGGGGCATTGTCTAATACTGCTACAACAAAATTTCCTCCACGATGAATAATTTGCGATTCCCTGTCAGCTGCCCATCAAGTGCACACCGGCGATGGGTCATCCTAACCCGCTTGACTTCTTCGCTACGCAGTTCTTCGTGCTGCCCTGGATCCTGATGCTACTGCAGAACTTCGACAAGCCTACTCAGTCTCCACTACCATGCGGCGCTGACCACCTGCCTGTGAACGCGTCACCTCGCCATGACGGGGTGCGCCAGCCCGGCCTGTACTGTGCACTAAAATGCGCATCACCGCCAAACGCTATCACTACGGTTGCCTCGTGGTCATCAGCTGGAATCTTGGATTTCGGGCACGCTATCTTCTGACAGCGCCACCGTTCCTTGGAGCACCAATATAAACCCTGGGCAGACGCTCACTGTGCCTAGTGGGCTCGGCGGCACACCGGCGATGGGTCATCCTAACCCGCTTGACTTCTTCACTACGCAGGTAACGAATTACCACTGCCTTTACGCTAAGCGAACTGGATGCCGATCATTACTTGTTCTGCTGAGCCCACGGCGCTCCATCTCTGTAGTTCTCGGTTGTGCCAAAATGCTGTTGAAATTGTTGTTATTAGCAGGTGATATTGAGACTAATCCTGGACCTAGGAATGAACACTGTGTGGTGCCTAAGTGGTGCCTAGTGAGATGCTTGATATACTGAAGACGCTGCAATCTGGGCAGTCGGCCATGATTGAGCAGTTAGGTTCAATCAGATCAACCCTTGATGAACATGAAAAATGTTCCATGACCTGAGCTCGCGGTTGACCAAAATAGAATCACACTTACTATCCCTTTCAAATGTTCAGTCTCAGTTTGAAATCATTGAAAGTGTTGCCACTAACAGCGGTGCTCAGGTAACTAGGCTGTCTGACCGGATTAGCCACATGGAAAGCACATCCCGAAGGCGCAACCTGATCTTTTACGGGTTCAGTGATGTGCGAAACGAGGCGTGGCGTGTTAGTGAAGAACTGGTTACCGATCTCTGTCACAAAAGCCTGGGCATGACTATTCAAAGTCGTGACACAGAAGGTGCCCATAGACTCGGAGCTTATCGTGAGGGGAAATGGCGTCCGATAATAGTAAAATTTGCCCACTTCAAGGATAAAGAAGCACTCCTTTCGTCTAGCAGTAAACTGAAAGGCACAGAATACCGCTTCAGTGAAGACTTTGCCCCGGAAATTCGTGTAGCCAGAAGGCGCCTTATCGAATTTGGAAAAGCACAGCACTCCCCGTTTAAGCTCCGTTATGACAAGCTTATCTGTGGCAGAAAAACGTATGTTTTTGATCAGGCTAAGCAGTTGGTTGTCGAACCTCAGGCCTAGCAACGGGCGCAAAAGCCACGAAGACCGAATCAGAGTGTTAAGCATGATCTCTCACTGCTTTACACTAACATTTGCAGCTTGATGCCAAAACGCGATCCGTTATGCACCTTGATCTCTTCTTCTAGCAACGTCATTCTGTTGACGGAAACGAGGCTAACCTCTAACATACTTGATTCTGAGATTCTTCTTGATCTGCCATATTTTGATATCTTTCGCAAGGACCACTTTGATGATAACCGTGGGGGCGGTGTGGCGATTGCCACACATCGCTTGCTTAAGTGCTCTGCTGTAAATGTTAAAAATTCTCTGGAAATGGTTTGGACGTGCTGCCACGCCACTTCACCGCACATGTTAATCGGCTGTTGCTACCGTCCACCAAGTGCCGATAGCTCCTTTTTTTCGTCTTTCCACGAAGCATTTCAATTTTCCTTCAATAGATTGGAGTAATGTTGTGTCATGTCTTGCACAAAATAACATGGCTGCAGAATTTGTAAACATAAGTTTGCTTTTTCGCCTCTCACAGCTGGTCAATAAACTTACCCGAGTAACCCAACACTCGTCAACAAGTTCGGACCTCCTTTTCACGTCACACCCCGATAATGTGCCCCCCCCCCCTTACGTATATCCGTGGTTTTAGTGACCACAACGTCATTCATGCAACATTTCCTTGCAACGTCTTAAAAAGCAAGAAATCTAAAAAAGTACTCACGCTATACGACAAAGCCGATTATTCAAGCATCAATCGTGAACTTTCTGTTTTTCTCGAGAAACTTGCCCTTACATATCGGCAGCATTCAACTGAGAGCATTTGGATACTATTCAAAGCCGAAATGCTGCGTTTAATGAATCTCTACAGGCCAACTATCGCTATAAATGAAAAAGCCCGTTCCCCCTGGTTTAACAAGTCTTTAAAAGGCCTAAGTAATAAAAAAAGCGATTATTTCGAGCTGCTAAACGAACTGGGTCATCCTCGGCCTGGCAAAAGCATAATAAGGTCGTTAAAGAATACAAGTCATTAAAAGCACGCACCAAGCGTGACTACTATTCGACTACCATACCAAATATGTTGCAATCTAACCCGCGCCGTTTTCGGAAAATGATTAGGCCTGATAATAGAAGTGCCATTTCACTGTGTGATAACATGGGGACACCCATTGCCGATTCCGAAGTTCCCGACGCACTGAATCTAGCGTTTTGTTCAGTGTTCACAAAAGCAAGTTCAGATGCATTACCACACTTTCCATATTTCAATTTTCCTCCAATGGAGGGTATTGAATTCAGGGCAGAGGGCATTGTCAAGGTCATTGACTCCCTGAAGTGTTCTTCATCCTGCGGTATTGATGGAATCAACGCTTAAGCACTAAAAAGTACAAAATATGCGTGCAGTGCGATTCTTTGTATTATCTTTCGTCACTCACTTGACACAGGTACAGTGCCAGATGATTGGAGGACAGGGAAGGTCATTCCAATCTTCAAAAAAGGTGACCGGTCTTCCCCTGGAAACTACCGTCCCATTTCCCTCACCAGCATATGCTCCAAGATCATGGAACACGTCATCTACTTTTAAGGAGAGATGAGAGTCGAAAAATCGCGTTTTTAGCAAAATTTCTCGTATTTCTGAATTTTATTGCATTGTAACTTCAAACCTTCTTTCATCTGTGAAAATTTCCAAACTAAATTCGAACCGCAAAATGCAAACAAATGTGTATGAAGAAATCGCCGTGGCTCAAAATTTCGTGAATTTGCGCCAATATTGGCCAGCTTTGACTGCGCGCTGCTCCCCGTCGCAGTGCTGCCCGCCATCGCGATCGGTTGGGAAAGTTGCGTCCGGCCTTTTCCTACAGCTCCGATGACCGCCAGTTTCATACGTGGGCAAAAAAAAATAAAAAACGAGGCCTTTTTATCACGTGGTTTGAGCGGTTTGAAACGCTTGGCACCCTAAGCCGCATCGCCACTGGCTACCGAGTCATTGTCAGCTGTGTTGGTGGCGGCCATCGGCATTTGGTCCGTCTGCTTTTCTGCGCGTCTACGCATATTTCCGCGGTGACAAGCCCGAAAAAGTGCAACGTGAGAACGCAGAAGTTTTGAACGAAGCACAAGTTCAAGGGAAGGCGGCGTAAAGCGCCCCGAACGACGGCGACGAACGACAACGCGCCTACGTGTGCTAGGCCTGACGGCGGCATCGACGAGTGCGCGAGCGACAGTGGCTGCGATGAAGGGATTGACGCTGCGCGTTCTTTCGTCAGTGCTTCGGAAAAGAAGCTTGGCTTCTTCGAAAAAGACGAAAGACAGCGCGATGAGGTTTGTGCAACGACAGTTTTTTGCGACACTCTCTTGCTGACGACACTTGTGGCAGGTGCGGCATGCCCTGCTTGCGGTATTCAAAAACTTGCCGTTCGGGAGCCAGCAGAAAAGCGCAAGGGACTTTTGTCGCTCCTCGAACTTCATTGCCAAAACAGCGAATGCTCAGCGACTGTTCTTTCGTGCTCCTATACGTCACTGCGTGTTACGGCGAACGGCAGCAGCCGAGTGAGCGAACGGTACGACAGTGGGAGCTCCCGAGATAGTTTCGCTGTAAATGTGAAAGCGGTGGTGGGTGCACGCAATGTCGGCATTGGGCATGAGCAATTGTCGAGATTTTGCTCCATTATTGGACTCCCAAAGCCAACGCACCACCGAGGATTTTTTTCCATAGCAAAGAAGGTGCACACCGCTGCCATGGCAGCTGTGAGTGATAACTTGCGCCGATCCAGAGAGTTGACGAAAGAAGTAGCAGGCGAAACTGATGTGGCTGTTATGTTCGACGGCACTTGGCAGAAGACGGGCCACAAAAGCCACAACGGGATTGGCGCAGTTATCTCCTTAGATACTGACCTCTGCTTAGACTTCGAGGTCATATCAAATTACTGCCTGACATGCAGTAGGCACAAGTATATGGGCCCAGACGAGGAAGTGTGGCAGGCATTCCATGGCCCAGTCTGTGAAAAAAATGCAGACTGTTCCTCCCATGCCATGGAAACGGAGGCTGCGATGCGCACTTGGCAGAGAACATTGACTTATGACACCCCACTGCATTTCATGACATTTTTGAGTGACGGTGACAGCAAAGCATATAGTGCAGTTGCAGAGTCAAAAGTCTATGGTGCTGTCAATATAGAAAAAGAAGACTGCACTAATCATGTGGCCAAGAGACATGGCACCGCGCTACGGAAGCTGCATGTGCCATTACCACGAGGGCAGAAAATGAAAGAGCCAGCCATTCAGAAGCTCCAAACATATCATCAGATTGCCATAACAAGCAACAGGGGAAGTGTACGGGATATGTACACTACAGTATGGGCTTCGTACTTCCACTCATGCTCCAATGACAATGCTGGCAGCCACAAGTTTTGCCCTGCAGGAACAGAGTCGTGGTGCAAACGTCAACACGCTGAAGCACTTGGTGAACCTGCACCACGCCACACACCTCTCCTGATAAAAGCACAGGGATTGGCTGTTTTGCCCATTTATAAGCGGCTAACGGATGAGAAGCTCCTTGCTCGAAGCATCAAAGGGAAAACCCAGAACGCATCAAAATCCCTGAACAGCAAAATTTGGCTACTTTGCCCACAGACTAAGTTTGTCTCCCGAACGATTGTCGATACTGCCGCAGCTATGGCAATCCTGTGGTTCAACAAGGGTCGTGCTAATTTCGAGCACATCCTGGAAGAGCTCAACATACTGCCATCTAGAGATCTAGTTACTTTCAGTGATTCCCGCGATGCAAGGCGCATCAAGAGAATGTCAGAAGGTCTGACAGCAGAAGCAAGGGCCCACCGTCGTCGTGGAGTGAAAAGGGCACGGCTAGAAGAGAGTGCTCGCAAGGACCGCGAGGGCACAACCTATGCTGCAGGACAGTTCTGGTAACTTGCAGTGCTTTTCAAAGTTCTGTTGAACATTATGGCCAAAGATTATGCATTTCTAACAGCTCTGATAAAAAAAAAGGTTTCAAACTTTCAAATGCGTTTTTCTCCTTTTCCAGTTTTGTGTGATCTGTGCTTCTTATACACGCTAGTTCGTATACTTAGAATTGTCATACCTCTATGAAATTTTCCACATAGCATGATGAAGGCCCATAGAGTGCAAGTATCTATTCAGATTGTCAGTGCTGCTTGATTATGTTTTTCAAAAATTACATAACATTGAAAGCCCTTGGCAACTAGAGCCATAGTAAATTTTTCTATTTTATTATTGTATTTCACCTTTTTACACACAAAATTAATATAGTTTTTTGCACTCTACAGTTCCAAAGGATCATAGTCAGCTATATCTGCATGCTTTATCTCAAATTTTTATAGGTCAGAATTGTTGCATAACAATGGCCATAATTTTGCAGTATCTGACCTGCAGAAAGAAAACCAAGATATCTACATGAAAATAAATGACGTATTTGAAAAGAGGAGAAAAACTCTATTAGCATGCCATTTTGTGTTAAATTCAGACTCTTATTAAAGAAAATCGTATTTCGAGTAGCATCTCCCCTTAACACCAAGAAATGTACCTTTGCTAGCAAGACAATCAAGGTTCTCGGCTACCTTGTCAGCAAAGAAGGAATTCGGTCCGACCCCGAGAAGCTTGCTGCTGTCCTCGATTTTCCCCGTCCACTACGTCTAAGGACCTGCGCAGCTTTCTTGGGTTATCTTCTTACTTCCGGCGCTTCATACGTGGTTTTGCGGAACTTGCGTCTCCGCTTCATCAACTCCTCGCAAAGAACGTCCCCTTCATTTGGTCCGAAGACTGCGAAAGCGCTTTTACGGCATTGAAGCAAGCCCTCACGTCGGATCCGGTACTGTGCCACTTCGATTCCACCGCACCCACCATCTTTCACACCGACGCAAGTTGTCATGGTTGGTCTTGGTGTGGTACTCTTCCAGCGTGACAAAAACTCACGCGAACGGGTCGTTGCTTACGCAAGTCGTGCTCTTACCGCTCCAGAAAAGAACTACACTATCACCGAGCAGGAGTGCCTTGCTGTTGTTTGGGCAGTGCAAAGATTCCGACCATATCTTCACGGCCGTCATTTTACCGTCGTGACCGACCATAACGCTCTATGCTGGCTTTCATCGCTGGAAAACTTATCGGGTCGCCTTGGTCGCTGGGCGCTCCGCTTGCAGGAGTACGATTTCGATGTCGCCTACAGATCTGGGAAGAAGCATCAAGATGCTGATGCTCTATCGCGCTGTCCTTTGCCCAGCGGAAGCGATTCACCATCGATACTCCAAAACCACAGCACCTCTCCAATCGCAGCGCTAAGTTAATCACCTGCCACCCTATCCGTCCTTGTTTCACAACAACGTGTCGACCCATACTGCCGCACCATTGTTGACCGCTTGACCGGCTCTACTACTCCTCCACACGGCAGACTCCGTCGACAACTTAAACAATTTAAGCTTGTCGGTGATGCTTTATGTCGCTACATTTACCACATCGATGGCAACAAGTGAGTACCCGTCATCCCACATTCTCTGCAACGTGAAGTTCTGGAAGCCTTTCATGATGATCCAACCGCTGCTCATCTACGCTACCACAAGACTTACGACAAAATTCGAAGTCATTTTTTTTTGGCCTAGCCTCTCTTCAGCCGTCGCTAAGTACGTCGCCTCCTGTGTCCATTGCCAACGGCAAAAACGACCGACAACTGCTCCGGCTGGCTTAATGCAACCTCTTCCTTGCCCGCCTCACCTTTTGAAGTCGTTGGAATTGACTTGTATGGCCCTCTTCCTATATCATCCAATGAGAATCGCTGGATTGTCACGGCAGTCGACCAGCTTACCCGCTACGCAGAAACAGCTTCTATACCATCTGGGACTGCCACTGAGATCGCCGATTTCTTTCTTCGCCACATCTTTTTGCGTCATGGAGCTCCACGCATTCTCCTCAGTGATCGTGGCAAAGTCTTCCTATCTTCCATTGTCGAGCAAGTTTTGCGTGCCTCGAACACTGTTCACAAGACCACTTTTAGCTACCACCCGCAGACCAACGGATTGACTGAAGGGTTTCATCGGGCCCTATCGGACTTGATCGCCATGTACATTCACCCCAACCACACCAACTGGGATGCAATTCTACGCTTCGTGACCTTCGCCTATAATACGGCTGCTCAACGCACTACCAGCTTTTCTCCCTTATTTCTAGTCCATGGTCGCTCGCCGAGTTTCACTTTGGATGTCTCTTTCCTTTTGGCCCCTGCTCCCTCGACGGCTCCTTTCTCTGAAGAATTCCTATCTCGTCTCGCACACTGCAGTCACCAGGCCCGTGTTAACACCGGCCTCTCTCAAGACACTCGAAAATCTCGCTACGACTCGTCTCGCAGTGTTGCGAATTTTTCCCCTGGTGACGAAGTTCTTCTATGGACTCCACTACGCGTCCCCGGCCTATGCAACAAATTCATCAGTCGCTTCATTGGGCCATAAACGGTGGTCGAACAGACATCTCCTGTCAATTACCGCGTTTCTCCTTTTAGCGCTAGTCCCGATCATCATTGCCGAGGAACAGAGATAGTGCACGTATCTCATTTAAAGCCTTATGCGCGATGCATTTCATAATACTGTCAAGCGACCAGGCAGCCGCTTTCACCGAGCGGGGGAATTAGTGTGAGCGCGACAAGCGAATGACTCTTTATTCTCTTTGTAATCATCATCACCTGCACATCTTCATCTAAAAATATCATCACCAGCGTGATTTAGCTCGAGCCTGGCCGAATAAACCGGTTTCTCACAATATTACTAAGTATTACGAAATTGGAATGTGACGATAGTTCAGCTGTGAAAGGACTAACTTTCACTTAGAAACAGGCCGTATTTCAGCTTGTTCGAGCTGCAATAAAGCCTGCAGCTGACAATATGCAGCTCGAATCGGGCTTATTGTCTGCTTTGTTGCTTGGAGGTGTGCTTCATGTCGGCGAGCTACAAGTTGGCTGACTTCGCGCTTTTTCCGCGCCAAACTGTTGCCGTTACACACGAGCTATCGTGTTCATCTTGGTCTCGTTTGGAAGGGTCGTTTTTCACCTTCAATTTCCCGCCACCGCTGGCTCACCTTGCTCATTAGTTTTTTAGCGAAAACGCGTCATCGAGAAGCACTAGCGCGTGATTCAATTGGCTGCTTGGGGCACGTGAGGCATCCGATTGGCCAAGGGGCGCTTTCGGCGTCTGCTTCACCATCGTGACACGCACAGACATGCGCAATTTTGTCATGGTGCTACTGACTGCTTGCGGAAGTAAAGAAGTTCCGTGCTAAAGTAATTTGTGAAGCGGGTTCGGCGGTGGTTCGTTCGCTGTGAACTTCAGAAAGATCCCCGCTATGGCTCAGGACAACGAAGATAACGAACTCGACGCGGTCAACGGCGGTCGCCCAATCACCGGTGTCGGCCTAAGTCACGTACGAGCCCATTGGTTGCCGACAACGTTACTGAGAACGGCTGTGTTTTGCAGCCTCATCAGTTAGAGCACGGCAAGTAAAAAAGCAGAAGTGAAGCTACCAGAGATATCAGTCTTCGTAGTGACAGAACGAAAGTGCAGTCTTATCGCTAAACCCGCCGATGTTGTGGTTCCCCCCGCTTGACGAAAGGACCTTGAACTGCGCGACGGGTCATCAGAGTGGAGTACGCCGCGCGTTGACCAACAACAGAAGGTCAATACGTTCGAAGTGAACATGCTCGCGGTCCACAGGTAGAATGCTTTTAACAACATGTTCGCAACGTTGTCCCAATCTCCGCTAGAAAATGCAGCAGTCTTACGTGAAAAGGAAACTAACACCTCGGCATTCGTGTAGCCTCAAAATTGATGAGCAAGGGAGCAACTTTGGTCCGTGACACTTACGGGTAACTTATTCTGGACAAGCGGGAAAACATCGTTGCGTTATTCGACGGATCGTGGATGACGCACGCACATTTGTCGGACATCGCGGTCAGTACAGTCACCGAACTGATAAGCGGCCTCGCGGCAGACAAGCACACGGCCACAGCTTGCTACAGGACTAGAAGAAACGACACGCTCGTACAACCAGTCCTATTACATTCCCGGTACATATTAACCGACTAAAAGTATGTGTGCCACGATTTTTTTTTCTTCAAAACGGCGAAATTAAGTTTTAACAGCATTATTCTCGAAGCACAGATTTTGACCACTTTCTTTTGCTTGTTCGGTAAAAGTGGACCTAGGACAGCTAGAGCTGTAATTGTTTTTGCACAATGTAGCTAAATGTGCACAAAAAAAAAAACATTGCTGGGAGCCTATACTTAATGGGCAGCTACGTTTTTTATTTTATTACAAAAAAGTTTCTGTATTTGGTTGCATGCAATGAACTTTACTGTGCTGTAATTCGAGAAGTACTTGTTCAATTTTCGATCAGCTTGCAGCATTGCACTCCTTAGGCTTTCTAGCATTCATTTATATGTCAATGGCTGTGTAATTATAAGCGCATACACTTTTACAGTTAAAAATGTTACAATTGTTTGTTTTCTTCATATTCTCAAAATGGCAATTTTGTACACACCGCATGAAAATTGCTGCAATATATCCGAAAATATTAGAGATAGCAGAATATTTTATTTTGCAGCATGAAGCTATATGCTTGGAGCACACAACATAGGAAGCACATTTCGATTTCTCTCGATGCAAATTTTTCAAACTAGTCTTTTGTATGCCCACGCAATGGCCACATTCAGGGCTGTGAAGTTTAGTGTACTGTGAAGTAAGAAATAATGACCCATTCAAAAAAGTGCTTCTTATGTTGCATGTCTTATGCTTTCTACTGTCAATCCCTATGTTATTTATAAATTTTTGACAGGTGGTTATTTTTCTATTCTGGTAAGAATATAAATTGTTATCTTGATTATTTAATCAACTAATAAAGCTACAGAAAAAATAACTACATTTTTAAAATCCGGAGAACAAGCTAAGTAGGCATGCCAACTTCTGTCACACTTGGTTCAAAAATAAAAGAGAGCCCTAAGAACCTTGGTCCCCCCTTAAAAATGAACCAGACCGTTGCACACGATAAAAAAGCATTTATTCTAAGAACAAGTGAAACTCCGCAAAATTTCACCATCTGAAAACATCATTTTAAATAAATTCAAAATGAATGCACTAGAGCAACAGATGTGACCATGTAATTTTCATCATCCACTATTTTTCTGCTTCGACCCCGGAGTCATTCTTTCTGTAGTCTCCATCAAGTGTCGCAGTTCGAGAGGAAGTTGCTGTGATTTCATGATGACAAGTCACCTCGAAGGTCAGGTTTGCCACTTGCATAAAACTTTCGACAGATGAGATGACCTCACCTGCTAAGGTTTTGTATCGGAGCTTCGTGCCTTTCTGATGGCTCTTCAAGGCAAATTACCCTGTTGTTGCGATGCCAAACATCTAAAATACAGTGGAACCATGATTATACAACTTTCACGGGACCAAGTAAAACAGTCATATAACCCAGGCGTCATGTAATCGAAAAAGAAACCCGCCCGCATTTTCCTACGGGGGGAACTCCAGTAAATGCGTTACAAAGTGGAGGGGGTATCGCGTGAACATTGCGCAATTGGGTATAGTTTGTGAATGTTTAACCGTTATTACACCTTTATTGTTCTTATTCATTGAATGAAGGAGAGTGGTATGACGCTGATGTTGGGTTTGCCCCACTACTGAGTGAAGGTAATGTTGCTTCCATCACATCTACTCGAGTCATGAAAAGCATCAAGTCAAGCGAAAGCCAAGTAAAGACTTTCTTGCTTGAGTATATTCCTAATGCACGATCCAGTGCCTAGACATACAGGGTGGCCAGCGAACGGTTTTGCAGGGCAAGCGGTCGATTTTTTACTAGCCGACACTCCCTGCGTTGGCCTTGTGAGATGAGAGAGAAAGAAGCGACAGTTTTGCGGGTGTCTTCCTGGGCCGGCACAAAATGTGTGCATGCGGCACGACACGCGAGCATGCGCAGTGGGGGTGTGGACGGCGCAGTTGCCAAAGCGCAACATTGTGTAATTAAGAAATGATCCGCATTTAAAACTAAGCTTTAGGCAGCGACACTCAGCCTTGCCCAAAAAACTGGAACAGACTGCCTGAATAGGCCCACGGCATGACCATGTGCCGATGCAAGGAAGGTATATTAAATTATTCTTGCCAAGTGGCAGCTAATGGCAGCATTGCTTAGTTCAAGGAGGTAAAAGGGAGTCCTTATTCTCAACCTTACAAAAAAAAACAAAAAATAGAATTCAACGCGTATATTTATATGATAAACAGTCCGAAAATCACCTGCCCATCAGAAGAGTGAGACACAATGTCATCACTATTACACAATAGTGATAGACCACAAGCTTGTCTAGAATGCCTTCGTGCGCGACTTGAGCTGTGTGCGTTGTAATTTGTTGCCCTGTGAGGTACTACTAGTGGTTTCTCCCTTTTATGAATGTTGACGTCGAGCGAAAGTGATTTTGCATCATGAAGACAGCTACGTCACACTCTTATGAGTGTACAAGCCTCTGACTGCGAGTGCGACGAAGACACGATATCAGTTGTATGTTGAGTAGGCAAAGTTTCTACAAACCGACAACGTGAAAATATCGGCTTTTTGGCTGGCTGAAACTACTCCGAGTCGCTGGACCTCAACCATGTAACGACCCCAGATACGTACGCATGTGATCGGGGCTCATGTAGCATGAACTTCCAGGAGAATAAATTTACCATCTTAAGAAGACATCCTGTCTCACTCGCTACTTTTCCAATCATGAATCTAGGGAAATACAAGTTCATATTTTGCACTCGTGAATATCAGAGTCAATGTTTGATTCGAGTGAAGGTGTTTTTTTTTTCCCTTTCGGATGAAATCTGAGGGTTGCAAGATTTGAAGTTCGCATGAAACTGGGCTTTTGAATACTTCATTTCTATGGGGGATATTGTCGGGACTACACCGATCCGTCGTAAAGTGCCGGTCGTCGCCAGACCGGGGGACGTATAATTGACATTCGACTGTATTGTGATCTTGGTTGGATAAGGATCACTTGATTCCGATCGCACTAAGTTGCGATATACCGTATGATGAAGCCACGCAAGCTGGAACCAGAACTTTCCACCTGGAAGTTTTTTTTAAAGAAAACGTACTATGTAGTAGGTGAAATTGCACACACAAGCCTGACAGACAAAGTACCACTCCCTAGTGTGCCCAGTGCAGGTGTCGTGATGGCACAGGGAGCGATGCCTGCCATCGTCAAGCGCTGTGCTACGAGGCCATGCCAGTCAATGGACAATCTTCAACGAGTCTCCTCTTTTTCCCCTGATTATGAATGAGATTGCTCCCCCTCCCCCCCCCCCCCCCCCAAAAAAAACAGAGCAGAAATGAGTCTTCCATGTAGGAGCACAATATTAAAAAATTTAGGCAAGATGCGCCACTGATTCCACCTGCACAACTTCTACGGCACTCGCTACAATGGATGGCAGCACTACCTTTATAGCTGTGGACATGGCCTAGCTCGAGAGTGCACAAAGATGGCAGCATATAGCCTATTTAGAAACCATGGCGCGACCAAGCAATATGACTTGGATTACATTTAATTTCCGATAGATAGACTTTGTCTAGTCTGTGATATTTCATGAACACCCTTTTGTCAACACAGCTTGCTTTCATTGTCATTCTTGAGCAAAAGGGGCGTTTGAAATGAGCTAGAGGTTGTTACACAGCATTTCCAAGAATTACAAGGAGTTCAGGGCATTCAACAAGTTTCAAGGGTCCTGGAACTAATATTGTCAATATCAATGATATTGAAGAATTTCAAGGGGCTGTGCGAACCCTGAGCAGAGCAAGCAAAAGTAAATCGACTACGGAAAGAAGGCTTAAAAAAAATGTAGTGTGTGTCACTGAGATGGCTTTACCAAAAAGAAAAAAATAATAAACAGTGAAACTTCATCACGGTTCATTAAACAGTGTGTTATATAACTATGGATGCATATGAAGTGTTTAGTTCTTAAACAAAACTTATTGTAAATAGAAAAGGCTTCTTTGTCCCTCTCAAGGGTAGAACAGTGTACATAGGCTTGGGAGTAGTCCTAGGAGCAGGCAAATGTGCCTTTTGTAGCAAGCTTTGAGGAGCCACAATGGCCTTCTTGAGCAGTCAGAGAGAACAGTCAGAGCATATGTCGCCCCATTTCACAGCACATAATAAGCAACATTTGTCGAATGCTTCATTTTTTTTTTTAACACTAAGGTGAATTGTGCAATAACCTTATTGTTACAGCAATATCAACACACTCAACGGATTTCTGCAGTCGCTGCTACATCCCATGTCAAGCCAAAACTGATAACATGCCATCACCCATCGTATACACTACCCACAGAGAAATGCGCTCGTGCAGGGACGATGAACGCAGCTGAAACAAAGATATTACTAGCTGGCCCATCTTTAATGCTCAGAGGGCGCATGTAAACACCCCGCTTGGGAGGATTGCTGTCCAAGCAGAGGGGAAACAACCTGCCAGTCTTGAACAGACACGAAAAGACGAAAGGGAAGGGGTGAATTTTGCTTCTAAAGGCACTGGCGTGCGTCCTAGTTCAGCAGCCATCAGTGGGCAGCTCAAACACACTTCGAAGTAGAGTGTGCGAAAAGTGTTGCTCTTTCTGAAGTGGCTTTCTGAAGAGGCGAATGCCTCGCAGGTCCTAAACAAGTAGTAAGGGATATGGAGATTGGGCAGAGGTCTCGCTCCTGAAGCAATCGTGAATTTGAACTCTACGGGCATGCGTACTACCTCAACAGGCATCAGCAGTTGGCTCGTATACCCTGCTACGTGTTGCACTGTCTACACGGACGCATTGTGTAAAAAAAAGCATCTCTCCACGAAGAGCCTGCATTCGCTTACACTAGCACTTTCCGGTGTTTTGTGACATCACATTAAAAAAAGTTAGCTGCCAGCCTTACTTTGTACAGCATTTCGTTTCACTGCTATTACATTCAGTTCTTCACCCTTGAGGTAAAACTGAACTTTTTTGTTGCCAATTGATGACAACACTGATTGTTCTGATGGCATTCGGGAAGCGCATAAGAGTTCTTTGTTTGTGGCTGGCCATGTGGTCCACGGTGGCTTGCCACCTAAGTTATGCCAGCTTCACAATCAAGCCGCACGAAAAGTGCTTGGACGTGCTCAAGCAGACGTTGCAACTCATCATACCAGATGAACTAAAAGTGGGCATCATTGCCTTGGCTTTATTATAGACATAATGAAGAACATTGCCCAGTGTGATCAAGAGACATGTAGTTTTTTTTTATATCATAAAAGCTTTTGAACACACGAGTCTCCAATGCCAATACCGTATTGACTCGCATAATAGGCACACTTTTTTTTCAGAAAATCCAGCTCGAAGTTAGGGGTGCGCCAATTACACGGGGTAAAATTTTCGAAAATTTTTTCAACTCGGTTCTCGCGCTTTAAATCTGCACAATTGTCAAGTAAAAGGCGACTTTATCGTTTACCAATTAATTCAGCATAAAACAAACATACCTACATACCTTTTAATGAACAAGCGAGAGCCGTCAACTGCACACACACACATAAAATTTATTTACACAAAAGTCGTAGCTGTTCCTTCTTTTCCCTATTCGGAGTCCGAGTCGGAGATCACACATTCATCCTCGCCGAGCGGGGATTCGTTTTCGGTGTCCGAATCATCCGCACCCCACAACATGTCATCCTCACTCGCATCCAGTGCGTTCGAGATACCCGTCTACTTGAAGCTTTTCCTGACGACTTCGTCGGAGATCGCCTGCCACGCTTCCACGATCCAAGCGCACAGCATTTCCACAGGCGGCCTCTTAATCTTACCACCTGGAGTCAGCTGATCTTGTCCTCCAGCCATCCAGGTGGTGTACAGCCTTCGAACATTGTCCTTGAAAGGTTTATTCAAGGACACGTTCAAAGGCTGCAGTATCGATGTGAGGCCGCCCAGAATCACTGCCAGATCTGTGGGCAGCTCCTTCAGCTCATCTCGTACGCGGTCTACTAGGTGCCCACGAAAACTGTCCAGGACAAGCATGGATGGCAACAACAGACCACCCGGCCGCCGACCCCTGACTGTTTTCACCCAATCCACCATGAGTTCCGCGCTCATCCAGCCTTTTTCCTGGACTCTGACGTAGATGCCTTGAGGGAATTTCGCCTTTGGGAGCGTCTTACGTTTAAAAATAACGTAAGGTGGTAGCTTACGCCCATCCGCTGTCACCGCCAACATTACGGTGCATCGTTGTTTATAAGCGCCAGACGTTCTGACGATGACGCTCCGTGCACCTTTCTCTTCCACTGTCGTGTTCCACGGCATATCAAAGCAAAGGGGGGTCTGATCAGCGTTGCCGATCTGGGACAAAATGAAGTCTTTCTGCTGTCGGAGCTTTATAACAAAACTGTGGAAGTCCACCACTTTGTCCTCATATGCTGCGGGCAAGCGCTGGCACAAGGTAGTCTGCCTTCGCAGTGCGAGGCCATGGCGCCGCATGAAACGAGTTGTCCATCCGGAGCTGGCTTTGAACTCTTTTGCTTCAATGCCCTGCGCTCGGGCTATTTTGCGCGCCTCAGTCTGCACAATATCCAACGACACAGCACAGCCGTCTTGTCGTAGCTCCCGTATATGCCGGACCAGTTGCTCTTCGACGTTCGGATACTTGCCGGTCTTGGCACCGCGGAAAGCCCGTCGTGTCTTCTTCGTCACCTTACGTTTTTCTTCTTGGTCCCTCCAGTACCGAATACTGGTTTCTCCAACGCCGAAATGCCTGCTTGCAGCCCGGTTGCCGTGCTTCAGCGCGTACTGCACTGCCTTCAGTTTAAACCCAGCCGTGTAGCTCGCGTACTTCCCCATGGTGGAAGCAAAGTTCAATACACTGCCACAACATACGCACACCGCTTGCAAAATGGCGTTTCATTTTCTCCGATGGTGGTGATGGCGATCGAGCCCCCGGCGTTGTACACGTGACCTCCAAAAAGCGCGGCGATTTGGGGGGTATCAGTAATTGATGGAACAGCCGTTTTTTTTTTCGCTCATGGACGCCTTTTTTTTTTTCAAGTTTTATTTCGACAAACATGTTGGTTAGGTCATTGCACTTCGAATTTTTTTTATTTGCTCGTCGATTTGCCTTCTTTTTTTTCTTCAAGGTACGGGGACCGCGTTACAACTGTACCGCTGGGGGGTAGAATCGTTTCTGATCACGGCCAAGTTCGGGGTGCGCCTATTATGCGCGGAATTAAAAAAAAAATCGAATTTTCCGCGACCAAACTAGGGGTGCGCCTATTATGCAAGTGCGCCGATTATGCGAGTAAATACGATATGTATTTACTCGCGTAATAATCGCACTCGCATAATGACCGCACCCCTAAACTTTGTCGTCTAAATTCAACGTTTTTTTTTTTTTCCGTATAATGATCACAACCTGAACTTGCCGCATCGACATGTCATGTGCGAAGTCTAGCAGAACGCACCTATCATTGTTTCTGTGATCTGAAAGCGGGCATCACTATGCTAGTGCCGTAAATTTACCTACTTAAATGAAAGCATTCCTTATTTAGATGGAAGAAACTGTTTTCACGCGTGTGACGTACTCACAACCTCCATAACTGACGCAAAGAAGAAAAATAATGCTGTGGCTTCGCTCCGTCAGCCGCCATGTTTGTTTTGACATCCCACTCTGTTACAGCGGCGGCCGCCTGTTGGTCGACTCGTGTTCATCCCGCAGCAATGTTTTTTGTTTCCTGAAACCTCTTTTTTTTGTGTGCTTTGTGATCATCTGTTGAAGCGTTGTTTCACCATGGGGCGGTATGCGAGCTTCACTGCGGCGTTCAAGCTGAAGGCGCTTGACTACGCGCTAGGGCACGGGGACCGCGCTGCCGGCAGACATTTCGGCGTAGACGAAATCCGGATCCGACATCGGAAAAAACAGCGCGACATGCTCATGGCTACTAACAGCACGCAATGGGCTTTCCGTGGACCTAAATCTGGCAAGTTCCCAGACATTGAAAAGGCAGTGCTCGAATATGTGAAGGACATGCACAAGAACAGTTATGCAGTGTCATTAGACATGATACGGACGCAGGCGTGCAGTTTCCCGGAGGCTCGGAATAGCCACAAAGGACATCCGCGCCAGTTCCGGCTGGACGACAAGCTTTATGCGGCGGAATGGACTGTCGCTGGCTTTTACAACGCGCTCTACGGCATGGAAGATGACCCTCTGTGGGAGAGTGAAAAACTGCCGGTTCCGACAGGTAACCGTGCGGCGACGACACTGACGCCAGTGATGCTTCAGAGTCTGAATGAACGTTAGGGGGGTAGGAGCGGTAAAAAATAGAAGGGAAGTGTGCCATGCATGTAGCTCCTGCGTAATGCGTGCATTTTATTACAATCATAAGCCTTAATTTACTTTTATTTTTGGTTATGTTCATGATAGCTACTGTAAGCATTCCGATTAGCGACTTTTTCGCGTTTCCGGTGCTCAGAATACATTTTCACGGAAAATTTACCCCGCGTAATGATCGCATCCCGAAGTTGGAGTCAGTTTCTTGAAAAAAAAAAAAAAAAAGTGCGATCATTATGCGAATATATACGGTAGCTGTTACTGCTTGTCGGTGATGGCTACATTATGAAACGCGAAGTGACTTGTGAACGATATGATCACTTCTCTACGCCTTAATGTCAGTTCGCTAACAAATATGTGCAATTGTTGACGGCATGTTCATCTTGCAACAATGGCGATGTATGCAGTGGCGAAGACTGATTAGGCTGAATATATTGTGACAAAAAGTGCATTGCTGAAATGAATTGAGCATCAGGGCACTTTGGAAAAGCTGCATAGTGTTTGTCGTGACAAGAAATATTTTTGGACTACAAATGGTCTACAATGTTGTGTAAACTAGAAGAGTTGGTGGACTTTTGTGCAGTTGGTGCAAGCTTTACTCGAATATGCGCAACAAGGCACAGGAAGATGGCACTGTACCTAAATGGCACAATTAGCACCACTGTTCTTTCCGATGTCATACAGTGGAAAACATTTTAGTTCAACATCACTAGCAACATGATTGACCAGAACAAATGTTATACGAAATATGTCCTCCCACCGTGAGGCAGTCCCTGGCTGCAATGCTGGCCGGGACTGGCTGACGCCGGATCCTCCGTGGGCTGGGCCTGCTCAGGGGGGCTCCACAGGCACCTCTTGCCACTGCTCTTCCCCCTGGCCTCCAGCTTTCGCTTCTCGGCAACATGCTCGTGCGAGACCTGCCGAGCATGGCTTCGCAAGAAATAGCGAGGCGGCTCGCTATCTGCTTGAGCGTTCACTGGGGCTGGGCTGTGGGAAATTAATGTGCACATTTCTCTCTTTCTGCCTAACGTAAATTTGAGCAAGTAGAACTGCAATGCCAGAATTTCGCTCTTTACAAACAGGCTCTCTCTCTTGCACAATGTCAGCTTACTGAAAGAAATGACAAGTTTAAGCTTCAACCCCGGTAAATGATCAGCTTTGCAGAAGTACAGACATCACATTTTCAGAAAAGAACAAGTTCAGCACAAATGCTATAGCAAGCTTGATAAATCTCAATGGCTAGGCGGGTGTGAATCAATGTATGCAGTTTCCTGGCATACTTTCTTTGGCATCTAAAGAGCAAACTGGAACTAATGAGCTACAAAGTGAGCCTAGTGCTCCGATGTATCTGATTTAACTGCCATATTGTAGGGCCGCACGGAAAATATTTTCTTTGTAGAAGTGCACAAATATATGAAATACTTTTCTAACAATTTTTGCTACTCTGTTTGACTGGCACTAGAATTGTACTATTCGAAGTATTCGAAACACAGTCGAGCCCGCTTATAATGAACCTGAGCGGGACGTGGCATCCGTTCGCTGCATCCTGAAGTTCATAGTAAATGAAACAAAGCTTTTAAAAAAAGTTGCGAGTGAAAACACAAACTTTTCGGTTCAAAAAATGCGTGACGCTTGTGTATCGAAGAACAGAAGCGATAAGGGCGGTATCGAGTTCATTTAAAACGGCAAATTGCTCGTTCGCTGAGGCCCGTGGCATAAGCTGCATGAGGCACTGGCTCCAAAGTTCAGTCGTTCTCGCAATCCGATTCCTACAAATCGCTCTCGCTACGTACTTCATTCACAATGCCCCAACTTGTGCACGGTTCCGCAGTGTCGGCATCATCATTGGCCGTAATTAAACCATCACAACAGATGTCCCCCCCCACTCTCGCAGGTCAGAAAATGCTAGAGGGAGCCGATTTATGCGGTCGTCTAAACATCGGCTCCTGCTTGTTCACCTTTTTTTTTTTCTGTGAAAGTTAGCTATGTGTTTGATTCCTTTTGCTCCAGTTGACGCCCGAAGTCTTGAAGACGTGTAAACAATTTTGTCACGGGGATGGATCTTTTACCGAATTTTGAAGGACTTTTTTGTTAGACCACACTGTGGCTTGCTAGGCCTAAAGTTAGGCTTAGCTAAGCCTAACGAAAGGCTCAGCACATTTCAGCTTTCAAGATAGCTATGCAAGTCACTGTACAAGGGGAGGACATTTCTCCTGAAGAATTCCAGTGTTCTGGATGGACAACGGCGCTTTGTAAGCGTAAGTCAACTAAAGCACTCAGGGCGGGCGCTGAAGTTCAAGGCCCACCATACAGCAAGAACGCTGACACCCGATCTGCCGCCAACGTGAAGAAATGCCTACCTAAAGCGTCAAGGCTGCCTCATCTACCAAGGAAGCATTTTCAAATCATTGTTAGGCCTTGGGGAGGCCTGAACGTCAAGAGTATCAGTAACGTCCGGATTTCTCAAGCCCTCTCGACAGCGGCGCATTTCCCAGCTGCGGATATCGCAGAATACATCGTTTGTCGTAACGCTGCGCAGAACATTGTTGTGATTAGTACGCCATCGCAAGCCAACGCTAAGGCCTACGCAAGTCTAGAGACCATCACCGTTATCAACGCAGGGTATGAGGTTAGCTCTTACATTGCTGCGCCCGACAACACATGCAAGGACATTAGAAACATTGATAGGGAAATTGAGGACGAAGAGCTCAGAAGACTTCCTATTCAACCGAGGAATCTGTTCTCGAAGTGTGGCGAATCAAGAATTCTACCACAGTCGTTATCCTCTTTGAAGGACTTCCGAGTCCCAAATTACGTCATGTGTGGTTCCAGCATAGTCAAGTGCACCCTCTACCGACGGCATACTGACGTCTGCTACACCTGTGGTAGATTAGGCCACAGAGCTGAAGTGTGTCCCACTCCAGGAAATGTTATCTGTCGAGGTTGTGGAATCACCTCCCCTGGCGACCAGGACGTTTGCTCACCGAAGTGCGCCTTCTGTGGAGGGCCTCATCCAACGGCCGACAGAACCTATACACAAAGATTTGAGATACCTTAAGGGAGGACGCGGCTTTGGGATCGCGAAAAATGGCAAAAAAAATCGATTTTTTGAAACTCAAGTTTTCAGTTTCTGGAACCCTTTTTCTATCCGATTCCAAAATATCTACACTGAAAACCGTGCAGAAGTGCTTCGGAAAATTCGTTTCACCCACCTAGATAGCAAAAATATTTCTGGAAATGGCGAGAAAACGGCGATTTTCACAAAATAATAGCTTCGCTATGCTTGGGCCGGGAGCCGGCTTCTTGGGCTCATCGGAAAGAGCATTTTTCCGTGTTTAACTTTCCCACCTCAGCTGGCTCCTCCCTTTGACAACAAGCGAGCAAAAAGCAAATGTTTGAAGGTCGTTTTGAGGCCCTTGATTGGCCGTGGCTGCCATGTTGCCTCAGCTTGTCTCGCCATTGGCCCGATGCTCGCTCCGGGAGATCGTCGTCTGCTGCTTGTGCGTCGTGAGGACATGGCTCTCGAAAATCGCCACTTCGTGACGTGTTCATGGCTTGATAATCACTTAATTTATAACTACGCTTTAGTTACGAGCAGTAAGCGGATGCGCGATCAGGTTACTACGAGCGTCAGCGCGGTCTACGAGCGCCGCGCGTCATTGAAGTCGTCTTTAGCCCTAACTTCGCCGACTGCGGGCAGGAACGACCCGCTAGCGCATTCGTGGCGACGTGTTTCTTCACAAGCAACGAAGCTGTAAGCGGCGGCACGACCTGATTACTACGAGTGGCCGCACCGGATGCACGATCGGATTACTACGAGCGGGCGCGCGGCGGTCTACGAGTGCGGCGCGTCATCGGAGTCGGCTTTAGGCCTAACTCCGCAGACAGCGAGACTGCGGGCAGGAACGACGCGCAAGCGCACTCTTGGTGACGTGCTTGTTCGCAAGGAATGTACCACATCACTCGCTAGCTCCTCCGAATATTGTACGGGCATTTTACGCATCGGCAGCGGACAACACAGTCAAGCTCGTCATCCCCCCCCCCCCTCCCCTTCACTGCCAAGGATCGCTCGGAACAGCGGCTAGCAGTTTCGCGCGTCGTCATTCGAAAATGCGATGCCAAGTGCAGTGCGGGCCGATTTTTTGTCTTCGTAGTTACTCATTTCGCGGATCGTCATCGAACGCCGCCGGCAAGTGCATTACGCGCCGGCTGCACTGTCCACGCGGCCGCGCACCCCACGGTCATATGGAGTGCCGTCAGTAAGCTTTTGTGATGCGATTCAGACGTGCTTGGAGCCGTGCTTGATGTCTCCACGAACGTCTATGAATGTTCCAAGGTTAATGAATCGCTGTAGATTAGAATTTCCGCAACCGGCTGTAAGATGATGCGTTTCACGGCTAGAGCGGCGAAAGAGCATGTGTAAATCAGGGGCACGAATTTTTATATGCCCGTTTCGTGTCATTACTTATAGTGCTAGAAATTCCCGTGCCACCAGTCTTCTGCCCATAACTGTTATTTGGAAAGAAGGCATGGGCTGTCATGGTGTGATCCATTTTTCTGATGCAATAAACCTCTCTCTAAATAAAGAAATGTTCAGTGGATATTTATAATCAAGTACTTAATTATGCTAATTACAACTTCAGCACAAAAAAGTATGTTTAATAATTTCAGTATATGGTTTTATTCAATTACAATCTTTTCTGTCATACTTATCACACCACTCCTTCATACAAAGAACTTTGTTTGAAATTCATACTTGTTCCTTGTAACTCATGAAAAGGAGTAAATCATGAAAAGAAGTCAAATATCACAAGACAAACCTGAGATCACAATTTTTAGGTGTCTTAGAGATGTAAAAAAAAGTTGAAACTTTAAATGCAGCTTTCTCAATACTGTTTTTTTTTTTTTTTGACATTATGCTCAGCCCCTCCACATGGTTCAGTGAAGAAATAATTTGTTTCTCGTAAAGTATTTGTGGTATCGCTTCAAAATTTTTATGAAAGCACTGTGAGGTTATTCTTAGTGTCTGTGCCAATTTTCATCAATATCCAACGAGAAACAAAAAAGTTCATTGAAAAAAAGCCTGTCGAAAACTTCGACAGGCTTTTTCTCACAAGTGTGTTTTGGACATTGTGCATTGCTCGTGGAAAGAGTAGCACGAGAATGACTGGACCGATTATGATTCTGTTTTTTTTCCCTGAATCCCTGAACACTGCTTGTGGGTACAGCAATCTTCAATTTCTGTTTTGTGGCCCTGTTATTTTTCTAGACGATGATTTGTCCGTGCCATTGTTTCTGACAATGTGTGTCGGCAGCCATGATGATCTCTAAAAAAAAAAACGAGAACTTATTAAAAAATTCCGAGAGTGTCATACCCTGTAGCTTTCTTTTGAGTAAAGATCAACATCATTCGCAGCTTCCTGGCATGTTTTGTTGCAGCGCTAGGCTTTCCACGAGCAGACCATGTAATTGGATTGTGTAGCATTATGTAACTTGAGAACTACTGAAGCTATCATGATGAAACTGCATATTTCCCTATTCTAGACACTTATGAGTATGCATGCCAAATTTCATTGCTGTAGGTCAACAAATAAAAAAGTTTTTTTTCAAAGCCACCTCCCCCCTTAAATCGTCAGACTGTGCAAGAGAGAGAGACGCGACTTTGCCAAGAACTTCCCACCGATACATGAGCTGTCCGAATCGAACAACAAGTCCAGGTCCCAGTGCAGGAGCTCGAGGGGGCGCTTCCGATACAGGAGTGGTCCCCGATCCACAAGCATTTCTCAGTCCCGGAGCTGTTCCCGATCACGGGGCCCGGCCGTCAGCATTCAGGTGCCTGCTGCTATAGCGACCGAGTGGGCTGATCGCGTCAAAAGCTCCCAGAAACAGGTGATGGGGGCATGCTGCCAGAGCAGAAATATGATATAATTTTTCAGCTGGAAAGGGAGAATGCTGCACTAAAGGAGGCGACCGCGCAACTTAGAGTCGAGATAGTCGCACTTAAGAATGCTAATAACGCCAAGAGTGAGGCTCCACAACCTCCTCAGGTCACTAGACTCGAAACGCCCATTGAAACACCTATGGATTGATTGATGTGGGGTTTAACATCCCAAAACCACCATATAAATATGAGATGCTGTAGTGGAGGGCTCCAGAAATTTCGACAACCTGGGGTTCTTTAACGTGCACCCAAATCTGAGAACAAGGGCCTACAACATTTCCGTCTCCATCGAAAATGCAGCCGCCGCAGCCGGGATTCGATCCCGCAACCTGCGGGCCAGCATCCGAGTACCTTAGCCACTAGACCACCGCCACTAGACCACCGCGGCGGGGGAACGCCTATGGAAACGCCCGTGGAAACGCCTATAGAAACGGCCATGAAAACGCCCGTAGAAAAACCCACGGGGACGCCCGTTGAAACACCAATGAAAGTGCAGTGTACTGTTGTCCAACGAAAACAGGGCTTTGACAAGGCACGCACTTCATGAGGAACTGCAGTTTTAAAACTGAGATCAGAGACATGTTCCAGTCACTTAGCCAAACAGTCGCATTGGTTCATGTTAAGGTCGATACCTTAGCGGACAAATTCAGCGCACTGGATGCTAAGGTCAATACGTTGGATGCTAACTTCTGTGCGTTGGACGCTAAGGTCAACGTGCTCGAACGCAGGCACATATTTTTCGAGCCTAACCAGGGCGCGTCCGCCTAAAGAGTTCAGGATTTGGCAAGGGAACTGCTGGGGATTTACCTGCAAGAAGGCAGTTCTTCAGCAGTTCATTCGTTCTCACTTTGAAAAGCCGCACGCCATTTCGCTTCAGGAGACGCTTTCGGATTCTGCCATGCTGCCGGGTTACACATCTCGCGCACTTCATGGAGACAGACAAAGGGGCATTTGCATGTTTGTATCTAAGGGATACACCAATATCTCGCATGATCTTTCAATGAACATTAGTAAGGTGGAACACTTATTGGTGGAAATTATTTGGGGGGGGGGGGGGGGTCATTTCAACAGTAGCGTTTTCATTCTGTATATATATATATATATATATATATATATATATATATATATATATATATATATATATATATATATATAGTTCACGAAATGACTCGAGACAAATGTTTGCGGCACTCTCGAGTAGGGCTGTCACCAGGGCTGGTATCTCCCCGCTTGTGGTTGCGGGTGATTTCAACACTCCTCATCAGGCTTGGGGTTATCTGCGGTCATCCTGTAAAGGTGAGGATTTGTGGCAAGCAGCGGCGAACTTAAACCTCACCCTGGCCACGGACACAGATGATGATGATGATGATATATGTGGTTTAATGACGCCAAGGGCCATTGATGGCCAAAGAGTGCCAGGAAATGATATCGGATGAGAGCAATGGTTATGTTAAATGGCTGTAAAAGGGCCTAAGATTCTGCGCTCTAAAGGTGCATAAGACATATTTATTAAAATCATGAAAGTGAAGTGAAGCATGCCAGGTGAGAATGAGTCTTACATTATGATGACGCCATAGAATAGGAGTGTTATATTAGCACCAATACCTCGCAAGCGCCCTTGGTCCCAAGGGCTGGGAGACAGGTGCTCTCTTTGGATGTAGCATCCGCAGCAGCAGCCTACTTTCAGAGCCTGTGCTACTGATCACTTGAGTAGATAACATGGAAAGTTTTTACTTCCTTTAAGAATGCGTTCAATGCATTATATTTAAAAGGAGGTTCGCGACCAATAAACATAGCTGGGTGAAGGGGTATGTGTTCCTTGTACGCTAGTGGAAAATGTTTTTTCCTGTAAGCCTCTAGCTCAGAGCATTCAAGGAGTATGTGGGGTACGGTAAGTGGACGACCACATCTGTGACAGCTGGGTGGGTCACCACCGGACAAAAGGTGTGCGTGCGCGCTGTGTGTGTGTCCTATTCTAAGCCGACAGAGACTGACCTCTGTAGGGAGTGTTTTCGACGTGGGTAGCCAGTTACCGAGATATGGTTTAATCAAGTGTAACTTGTACGAGTTTGTAGATCCCATAACTTCTGCCAGTAAGCCCTGCGCTTTTTTCGTATGTTTGGTTTTAGGTCCATTATAGGGACAGCAACTGAAGAGTTGGCAGAGCTTCCGTTAATTGACGTGGCGAGCTGGCCGGCCAACAAATTTCCTTCTATCTCGCGATGTCCTGGCACCCAGCACACGACGATATGTTGCTTGGAAGTATACGCCGCGCAGAGTACTGAATAGAGGGATATAATTATAGGGTTTCTGTGTTTTGCAAGATTTTTCAACGCTTTTACGACACTCAGGGAGTCTGTGTATATAACTACCCTTAGCGTATTCAATTCTTTGATGTGTTTAACGGCTACAAATAACGCGTAAGCCTCGGCTGTAAAAATGCTTGTGCTGGCGGACAGAACGCCGGCATCCGAGAAGGATGGGCCGACCGCCGCATAGGACACGCCAGTATGGGACTTGGATGCATCAGTATAATATTCTGGACAGTCATATTTATGTTGCAGCTCTAAGAAGTACATCCGAATGTGTATGGGGGAGGCATGCTTTGTGACAGCTACGAAAGATGTGTCACAGTCTATGACCTGCCACTGCCATGGCGGGAGCCGCAGAGCGGGGGGGCTGAGGTGGTATACAAGCAGTGGGACATCTGTTTCTTCAGCTAGGTCTCTGACACTCAGCGAGAAAGGGCATGCCATTGCGGGTCGATTGTAAAAAAACCTGAGAGCTGGACAGGTCTTCGATGGTGGAATATGCGGTTGCTCACTGTTCGCATTTACTTTAAGGAAATATATGAAGGAAGAATATGTTTTCTGCAGATGGAGTGACCACTCGTCCGATTCTACATAAAGGCTTTCAACTGGGCTTGTTCTAAAGGTGCCTGTGGACAGGCGGATGCCTTGATGAACAGGGTCCAACACTTTCAGAGCGCTTTTCAGAGCAACATTTTCAGAGGCAGAGTGATAGACTATTGCCCCATACTTAAGGCGTGAGCGTATAATACCCCTGTCACACGGGCACTTAAATGTGGTGCATTATATGCACCACATTTCTTGCGGATTTTCATTCTAACTATTGTTCTATACGTGCCTTGTAATTCTAGAAAGATTCGGAGTAGTGTGAGGAGCTCGATATGTGTTTGAAATGTGTGCCAAGAAAGTTGGCTTAATCCTCCAAGCTTTCCCCGAGGCTATTTACTAGTGGAAGGGAATACGTTTGTTGGCCCTTAATTTTCTTTACCCGATTCCACACTTTTCCCTCATCTGTGTACGAGTTGATACTCGATATAAACTTTGTCCAGCTCTCTCATCTAGCTTGTCGACGCGTTCTCCTTGCCTGCGATTTGACCCGCTTGAAATTTTTCAGGTTTTCTGCTGCAGGGGAATGGTGAAGCAATGCCCATGCTTTGTTCTGAGTGGTCCGTGCTTTCCTGCATGCGTCGTTCCACCATGGGACTCGCCGTATAGAAGACATGCCGCTCGTTTTGGCAATACATTTAGATGCGACATCAAGTATAAAAGCTGCAAAATACGTGACAGCCTCATCTATGGTCAGGGCAGACAGCTCAGTCCATGTCATGTGTGTAAGAGTTCTATACCCTTCCCAATCAGCTGAGTCAATCTTCCATTGAGGAACCTGCGGGGTAATTGACCTTTGTTCAGCGCACTCAGGATGATTGGAAAGTGGTCACCTCCCATAAGGGTTTTTAAGAACGTTCCACTTAAAACAGGTAAAAGGGACGGTGATGAAATGCTAAGATCTATGGAGGAGTATGAGTTGTTTGCAAGGCTAAAATACGTAGGCTCCTTTATATTTAAAAGACATACAGTGAGCATCGCCTCACAGGACATTGTGTGCATTAAAATCACCTAGAACCAGAAACGGCTCTGGGAGTTCATCTATTAATGATTCCAGATCACGTCTGTGTAGCTGTTGATGTGGTGGTATGTACACAGAACATATGGTAATCAGTTTATTAAAAAGTACAGCTCGAATGGCCACTGCCTCAAGGGCCGTTTGGAGCTTCAAGTGCTGGCATGCTATACTTCTATAATGGCCACGCCACCAGATGACAGCATCCTCCCGGTCTTTTCGGGAAATATTAT
The DNA here is from genome assembly GCF_043290135.1 of Rhipicephalus microplus. Lineage (NCBI taxonomy): Eukaryota > Metazoa > Arthropoda > Arachnida > Ixodida > Ixodidae > Rhipicephalus > Rhipicephalus microplus. The sequence continues at coordinate 5,001,243 of NW_027464590.1, read as the reverse complement.
ATTGCTGTAGGAAGACCTTGTGCTTAGGAGTTAAGTGCGTTTCTTGCACACATAGATAGCACTTTCGCGTTAAACTTACTCAGAAGTTCTTGGACGTCATCTAAATTTCTAAGTATTCCCCTTACGTTCCACTGAATGATTTTTCCGTAGTGGAAAAAGAAAAAAGGGAAAAAGTGCTGTGTGCACAGAAGACGGAGATTAGCTCGTTTTACAGGGCCTTTGTCAGGCCCTGTAATCGGCGTTCTGTCCTTTTTGGAGCGATCGAGAGAAGCTCGCCGCTCCTTCGGCGCTTCCTGCGCCGTTTGGCTTGAACTGGTGTCCATAGCCTCTTGTGAGACACTGGACGCCCGCTCTAAAAACCGATCTGTGCGTCACTTAGACTTCGCCTCGATCAACGAAGTCTTTGTCCCCACCGAGCTGGGGGTCGATGAAGCCCCCTTGGCCTCGTGATTGCCCTGGCTGCTGCCAGAGCTTGTAGAGGTCACTGGTGTGGACAGGCTGAATGTGGGCAGGGCAGCGCTGGCTGCTCCCGCCATAGGGGCTTGTGGCATTGGCCTCGGCACGCTAGGCGCGGTCCGGGCAACTGCCAAGGGCCTTTGTGGTGCCGCCCCTCGTTGCACCACTTCGGCAAAAGGTGTTTTTAGTGCCAATGATAACGACACCCGTTGTGTTGCTTCCCTGAATGTGATATTTTACTTAACTTTTATAGTTATTATTTCTTTTTCTCTTTTCCAGGCTGGGCACGCTCTGGAGTATGCGGGGTGACTACCTTCGCAGTTAGCACAGAGGACCTCGTCATGACTACATTCATCAGCACTGTGGCCGGTTGTGCCACACTTAGCACACATTAGCTGTCCTCGGCAGCTCTGGAATGCATGACCAAATCACTGGCATTTTAAACAACGCCTCGGGTTTGGAATGAAGGGTCGGACATGGAGTTTTACATAGCCAGTTTAGACATTCTCAGGTGGGTGGGTGGGTTGAGTTGAAGGTGAGTATCAAGTGCTTTGTTGCTATTTCATTGTTGTTACGTCCGATTTTGATGCGCTGGACATGTATTACACTTTGGTCTTTCCATCTATCAAAGAGCTCTTCTTCACTCAGTGTCGTCAAATTTTCGTCCGATACCACGCCCTTCACTGTATTCATGGTAGGGTGTGCGCTCACAGAGACGGGGATGTTACCAAAGGCTACGAGGTGCGAGAGTTTATTGTACTGTTCCTTGTCTTTTAATTCGAGAAGCAGATCTCCACTTACCGTCTTCGTGGCTTTATAACCGGTTCCAATGGTCTTTCTGAAGCACTTGGCCACAAGGAAGGGCGAGATTGCTCTAGCTATGGTAGATGATTGTTCGCAGTGGAGGACATGGTATTTTGGGAAAGTTTCTCTGTTTTGGGGCCAAAGTAGTGAAGTTTCGTCAGTGCGTACCCTTTTCGAAGCACGATCAGTTAAAGAGGGGGTCGAGGATCCCATAGAAAAATGTGTATTTTTCGGTAACGGCGCTATCCACCCACCACGGAGTCCAACGAGGGGACGTGGCAGAGCATTTCTGCACAACACCAGCAGTACGCAGTTACTATAACCCAATATGGTTTACCCTAGTTTGGATGGGCACACAAGGTTAGCCCTTGCCGCCAGGAAAAACAGAAGTAAATTGAAGAGAGGAGAGATCAGGAAAGATTGAAAGTAAGAGGGAAAGACGAAGATGAAGAGAGGCAGAGACAGGAAAAGGCGACTGCCGGTTTCCCCTGGGTGGGTCAGCCCAGGGGTGCCGTCTACATGAAGCCGGGGCCAAAGGGGTGTGTTGCCTCCGCCGGGGGGGCCTTAAAGGTCCAATCACCCGACGTCGGCTCAACCCCTCGGATCCCCTTTACCCCGGACATGGCAAAGCCACGCACGGCTAGGCGTGGGAGGGAGCCGAAACTCCCCCCTCCCCCCCCCGTTCGCTCGGGTCTGTGGTGTTGCTACACACCAAACGCCTACTTGCGCAGGCGCCCCTGCGGGGCCCCGGACCCAGCATTCCCGACCAGGATGTGTAACTCCTGCACGAGGGACTCCACGCCCGATCTTACCTTTGTTAAAAATGTTGAATCTGCTACTTGGCACGAATTGTACGTGGATCTGGGTAGTGACCATAATGTCCTAGCTACCCATATCAGTGTAAAGGGCGAGCCCGTAAGAGAGTTTAGTTTCACAGATTGGGATTACTTCCGGCATATCAGAAAAAAATGCCCGCAAGTTGGAGACTCAACCCCTAGCCTGGATCAATGGGCCGAACAGCTCAAGGGAGACGTTGGTGAGGTGACAAAAAAGATACACACGAATTTTGAAAAGGATAGGATGGACAGTTGCCTTGCGCACCTCCTAGAGGCCAAGAAATCATTTCTCAATAAGTGGAAGCGGCAGAGGCTCAATCGTTGGCTTCGCGAGAAAATTGCAAAACTTAACCGAACCATCGAGGACCACTGCCAGACGCTCTCTAGGCAGCAGTGGGATGAGGTGTGCAATTCTGTTGATGGCTAATTGAGAATAGGAGAGAAATGAATTTGCTAAAGCACCTTTTGAACAAGTCACATTCAAAGAGTAATCAAAGGCAAGACATTGCAAAACTCATACACGCCGCCAGACAGTTTGATTCTGAAGACGCTATACCGGATGGTTTGGCTCACAGATATTTACCCATGGGCTCCTCAAGCTGTTCAGACTACTCGCCTTACACTGAACCCCCATGCACTGAGCCCGGAGAGCCCTTGTCCACCAGCGACGCTTGGGAAGTTCTTCAAAACCTTAATGAACGATCAGCTCCGGGGCCTGCTCAAACATCAAATCAGACATCAAGCTGCTCAAACATCAAACCATAGACGTGAACACAAGCGACGTAACAGGCATCCTGGGTCTTGACTTGGAAACAGCGTTTGACATCATCTCTCACACGCACATCTTAAACTCCATTTCGGAGCTTGGACTGGGTGAAAAGCCTTTCACAGATACATCAGCTCTTTTTCGAATCCAGAAAGGCCACGTTCAATATCTGAGACCTCATAAAATCGACCCTATAAATCTGGCGATCGTCATCATCCAAGCTGCTAGCTTCAAGGCAGTCATCTGCGAGCTGTTCAACAACAGCATTGATGACTCTGCCTTCCCCTTACTCAGCAACAGATTTTACTGGCATTGAAGCGAAGGCTACAGAGCCAAATCACATGCATCTTATCGCCATGAAACGTAGTTACGCAAAAGTACACACATTTTCAAAGTGAAATATAAAAGTTCCTTTTTTATTTTCTATGTGGAACAGTTCGAAACAGGATGCAGTGCACAGCAACAAGACAGTTGTATTTATTTACCTTAACGGGGTTTCCGACACGTGAAAAGCCCTGTATCGTCGTCTTTTTACGAATACCTCAAAGACTAAGCGGCGCCCGAGTCTGCGTATACATCAAACGCTGATGGTGTGCCTCCTGCCACTTTTCATCGAGATTACGAGATGCATTACGAGATGCGCGTAAATTGAATTACTTCATGTAGGGCTACATGGGCAGAAATCTCCGTCCCCGTAGCATTCCTTTCAAGGACAAGAAAAGTTTTTGCCGAGTATAGTCGCCTCTTTCCTGACATGGTGCATGTATGGCTTCGTAGATGTGAACACTCCACAAGCGTGCTCAAGAGTGCCACAAACAACAAACAAGGACATAGTACGCACTCGGGGATGCTGCCTGCCCTGCCTGCCCTGCCTGCCTGCCCTGCCTGCCCTGCCTGCCCTGTCTGCCCTGCCTGCGTCCGTCCGTGTCTGTGTCTGTCCGTCCATCTGTCTGTCCGTCTACCTGTCTGCCTGTCTGATTGTCTGTCCGTGTGTCTGTCTGCCTGTCTACGACAACGGTCATGGACAAACAGACGGGGTGGCTACAACAACGGAGGGAGGATTGAATCGCAGCATAAGTGCATGAGGCTCGCTGCGACGCCATGTTCTCAAAGTATTCTGATAGTGAAAGGTGCAAAGCGCTTACATTTAAATCCGATCCAAGCCACCTCGTAGCTATTTAAATCCATCCGTTTTGGACGATTCTTCAGACCGTTCCTTCTCCTCCGCATGTGAAACGGAGGAAAACTGACGCGCGACACCTTGGCTCACGTGACATAGAAGGTCACGGCATTCGTCACGGCTCAAATGAGCCAATCCCGTGCGACTCGATGGAGCGAAACGCCTCTGTCCGTCACGTGACGCTCTGTCACGGCATTTCCCCCGGCTCAAATGTGCCAATCACGAGTGACTCGATAGAATAGACCGCCTCCGTCCGTATTTGGAACGCATATAAAATTGCACCACTAGTTCACGCTGTGCATGAAAGATGGCCTTCCAAAATCTCACACCCACAACGAAGCACCCAGCACCCAAATTTGGTTCCAACCCAAATTTGGTTCCACGTATGCTGCTCTTGATTAAGCTCACCAGTGCGATTTAATTTGCACCCGTTATCAAGTTTTCTAGGACAAAGTGCCCGATGCAGCACGCTAAGTTGCAAGACTGCAGGCAAGGCCTAAGGAGTACTAACTGCAAAACCTCTTCATAGTGGTTACAGATGTGCAGTATCGTCCCGAGTCAACAAAATGCTCTGCACTATTTACATTTTAAAAGGGATAGATAGTACAGAGAAACCTTTCAATTATGAATGCACAGCCTCGCATCGTTTACGAAAACGAGAGTGTACATGTGCAAAATTCGAGTTCGGGTTTGCGGTCAGCATGGGTTTCGACATCGCGCATACAGCAAGCAGAAATTCAGTTGCCATGCTGCAAAGAAATCTGGCACATAAGTGAGGAGCTTTGAAATGCAAGTCGGCAACTTTCTGCAAGGTTAATTTTTTTTTTTTGCTGCATTCTTTTTCTCGGCAGAGTACTTTCACAACAAACCTTAGGTTTTGTACAGTTGAAAACTTAAGGCAATAATTTACTGAATTCTCAATCAATTCTCTCAATTCTCTGCTGCCGGTCCAACACGTCTTGCACATCAGGGCTCTCTAAATATCAAAGTGTACATGTTTGCCTTCAGCGACTTGCATTGTAAGTAAATGGTTTATGATGCAACGGAAAAGTGGTGCGGCTACCAGTGTGCAAGCGCATTCGTTTTCCTTGATCTACACATACAACCACGGCAGCATGGTGCATGCACATGAGGACAGATACATGCGAGTATGCTTCAGCCTCGAGAGACTGTGGTTTCATTTTTAAACTATGAAAACACACTGTTTGGTGTAGAATAGTGGAAATAAGCAGGCTGTAGCACTATCGATCATTCAGCACAGCTGTCACATCACTGCCTTCTCTCACAGCCCTTGCGCTAGATGGCAAATGAGCTGTAGCACTTGACGCATTATCGATAACAGATTTCTATTAAGAAAAACTATAGAATACCATTGAATGTTCAGGTATCTCTAGCAAACACATGAAAAGTGAAGCAACATCACTGCAAAATAAACAAAATAATTTAAAAACAATATGAAAGAATACGTACGGAGAGTCCTGTACAGATGACTCCGAGCTGCAATGGCGAGACCCACACCAGCGCGACGACGGCCGCCCTAAGAAAAAGTAAGACCGCAAGTTCAAGTTGCTAAGCTACACTGAATGACGAGAATGCTTTGACGACATGTAAAAAAAAACGCATTACATGATGTCCAAGCAGCCCACTTTTCTATTGTTTGAAGAGGTCAATTTCTTTGTTACTATACAGGCGACACCTTAGGTGCATTAGAGTTGCTGACCACAGGTGCCGTGTCTCTGCCTTGCTATTCCAGGAGAAAGCGAACAAAGAAAGGCAAGAAAGAAAAAAGGTCGTGAGTATGTTCTACACTAGACTGTACAGACACAAGCAACACTGTAGTATAGACCACAAATGATGCTAGTAATTGTCTACAGACATAGCTTACAGCTACTAATGCACCATTCTAAAAAAATTATCAGTGAATTAACAAGGCACAGATACAGCCATAGTCTTCATGAGGCAAGCCGTCCTCATCGAAGTTGCTAGTTGCACCCAGACCACTGGTGGCACAGTGTTCTTTGCACGGCAGCCATAACGCATAAGAAGGATCTGCAGCAATGGTGAATACACAGTGAAATTTCAATGCAACAAATCGCAAAGAACCGCTAAATATTATCCTTTATTGTGAAGTCTTTTTAAAGAAAGTAATAAAAATTTGCACAAAAAAAGTAAACATTAACTCATGAGCCGCATACCCATGCTGTGTATACATTATCGAGCAACCACATTATGCTCAAATAAGTGCGAAAAAACGAACTCGAAGTAATACAGAACCAGTACACATTTATTTGAAAAAGAGGGCAGTCTATCTTGCCGTGAGCAGCTCGACTGCTGGAAAATAAACTATTACGGTAAGCAGGCGCGTCCTTCTTGCGCACTGCGAAATGTTAGCAGTGTCACGCAGTTTATTCACATACAGACCTACTGGAAGGCCGAGGAACACCAGAAGAGCGAGGAACGCCAACAGGCCGAAAATACAAAACAAACGCAAGCTCGGGTCGCGCGTGCACAACGCTGTGGCTTGCCATTTCATGCTGCTTCGTCGTCGTTCGCATAGTTCCCTACCCTGGCCCCCGGTGAATAGCGTAGCCAACCTGGCGACTTAAGGCGTAGTCACTGTAGCAGGGTCGTAATACGGCTTCAGGCGACTCACATGCACAATTTCTCGGCCACGACGGCGTAAGTCATGAGACTGTGTCAATGGCTCAATCTCATAATTGACGGGTGACGTACGGGCGAGAATGCGGTAGGGCCCGTGGTATCGTGCCAGTAATTTCGACGAAAGGCCAGGAGTGCTCGGTGGAACCCAGAGCCAAACGAGAGCACCAGTCGTGAAAGTAGAGAGATGTCGATCGGTGTCAAGCCGTAGCTTCTGGTGGCCTTGGTCCTCGGTTGTCAGAGAACGGGCCAATCGTCTGCAATCTTCTGCGTACCTGGCAACATCAGAAATTGCAGTGTACTCAGAGGAGTCGGGCGTGTATGGGAGGATAGTGTCCAGCGTGCACGATGGTTCGCGTCCGTACAACAGAAAGAAAGGGGAGAATCCTGTTGTCGCGTGCGTAGCGGTGTTATACGCATACTTGACGAATGGAAGGACAGTGTCCCGATTGGTCTGGTCTGAAGCTGTGTACATCGTCAACATATCACCGAGAGTGCGATTAAATCGTTCTGTGAGGCCATTCGTCTGCGGGTAATATGCTGTCGTCAGGCGATGAACCATGTTGCACTGAGCGAGCAACGCTTGAATGGCGTCAGACAAGAAAACAAGGCCCCGGTTGCTCAAAAGTTCGCGGGGAGCACCATGGCGAAGAACAAAGTTGCACGAGATGAAAAACGCAACTTCTCTCGCGGTTGCTGCGGGTAGTGCTGCTGTCTCCGCGTAACGCGTGAGGTGGTCCACGCCGACAATTATCCACCTATTTCCAGAAGACGACGTGGGAAGTGGTCCGTATAAGTCGATACCGACGCGGTCAAACGGACGCGCTGGACACGGCAGAGGCTGAAGTGTACCGGCAGGGCGCTGAGGTGGGACTTTACGTTGCAGGCATGCAGTACAAGCACGTACGTACTTGCGGACAAATGTGTACATGCCGCGCCAGTAGTACCGCTGACGTAGACGGTTGTACGTTTTGAGAGCGCCAGCGTGAGCGCTTTGCGGGTCGTTGTGGAAAGCAGTACAGATTTCCGAGCGCATGTGGTTGGGTATCACTAACAGCCACTTCCTACCTTCAGACGTGTAATTCCGCCGATAGAGCAGGTCGTCTCGAATAGCGAAATGTGTGGCTTGACGGCGGATAGTTCTTGACACTGAATTAGCTAACGGATCAGTCAAAAAGGCGAGGTGTTGGGAAATCCACACATCTTTGCGTTGTTCCGATGCCATGTCTGAAGTCGATTGGTGTTATGACAGCTGAAGAAGGTGACGAGGAGGCTGGGTCAGCCGGTAGCGGCGAGCGGGATAGCGCATCAGCGTCGGAGTGCTTGCGGCCGGATCGGTATACAACACGAATGTCGTATTCCTGTAGGCGAAGCGCCCAACGACCAAGGCGCCCCGACGGGTCTTTGAGCGATGATAGCCAGCATAGAGCGTGGTGGTCCGTGACAACTTCGAAAGGGCGGCCATAAAGGTATGGGTGGAACTTCGTCAAAGCCCAGACAATTGCGAGGCACTTTTTCTCCGTGACGGAATAATTACACTCGGCTTTCTTGAGGGTTCGACTCGCGTAAGCGACCACGTATTCTTGGTACCCTGGTTTTCGTTGAGCCAACACAGCACCAAGACCGACGCCACTGGCGTCGGTGTGGACCTCCGTAGGCGCATCAGGGTCAAAATGACGTACAATTGGAGGTGATAATAATAACCGCCGAAGCGTGGTGAAGGATTCGTCGCACTCTTTTGACCAAGCAGAAATGCCTTTGGAAGTTGTCAACAGGTTGGTAAGAGGTGCGATGATGGAAGAGAAGTTGCGCACAAATCGACGAAAGTATGAGCAGCACAGGCTGATAAAACTTCGAAGCGTCTTGATGGAATTGGGCTTCGGATAGTCGGCCACGGCGCGGAGTTTCGCCGGATCCGGGAGAACACCCTCTTTGCAGACAACGTGACCCAGTATAGTGAGCTGACGTGCGGCAAAATGGCACTTCTTGATGTTAAGTTGAAGGCCAGCAGAGGTGAGACGTGAGAATAGCACGAAGACGAACAAGGTGAGTGGAAAAGTCGCGGGAAAAAACGACGATATCGTCTAGGTAGCAAAGGCATGTGTTCCACTTGTAGCCGCGAAGGATGGTGTCCATCATCCGTTCGAAGGTAGCTGGGGCGTTGCAGAGTCCAAACGGACTGACGTTAAACTCATACAGCCCATCAGGTGTTACAAATGCAGTCTTCGATCGGTCAGGATCAGCCATTGGAACTTGCCAATATCCTGAGCGTAAATCTAAGGAGGAGAAATATTCTGCCCCTTGCAAGCAATCGAGAGCGTCGTCGATGGGTGGCAACGGGTACACATCCTTCCGAGTTATCTTATTGAGCCGGCGGTAGTCTACACAGAATCGGATAGACCCATCCTTTTTGCGCATAAGTACAACAGGGGACGACCAAGGGCTCTGCGATGGCTGGATGAGACCACGCTTGAGCATATCGTCGACTTGTTCGTTGATAATACGGCGCTCTTCCGCTGAAACTCGATATGGTCGTTGGCGTAAGGGAGCATGAGTACCGGTGTCAATATTATGCGTGATGTTCGCTGTGCGACCCAAAGATGGTTGAGCGCAATCGAAGACAGAACGGAACTCTCGAAGAAGGGACAAGAGTTCGCTTCTTTGTGTCGGCGATAGCTCAGCGGCAACAGAGGGCTGGAATGAGTCTGGCGCGGGCAGTGTGGCCACAGGTGGCGTCATAGCATTGAGCTGGAGGTGAGGTGCGTGTTCGGCGAACTCTAGAGGGCGCAAGAGGTCAACGTCTTGTATGTTACCCAAACATTCTCAGCGAAGTAAGGTAACTGGCGACGATAGCGAGTTCGCGACGAGCATGGCGGTAGCACCGGATTCCACGGTGAGTACGGCAAAGGGCAGGTGTAGGCTACGGCGGCGGGTAAATACGTCAGACGAAGTGAACAAAACAGTTCCGGCAGGAGCAGCCGTACAGGTCAGGGCTACAAGGGCGGATGTTCTCGGTGCTATTTCAGTGTCTGCAACAACGACAAGTTTGTAAGCTTCAGAAAGAGAATCCACCGAACAAGAGGTTGGCAGCGGTGTAAGGGCAACTTCTGCACGTGAGAATCTATGATGGCCCGATGACGCGAAAGAAAGTCCCATCCAAGAATGACTTCGTGGGAGCAGGATGCCAGCACAAAAAATTCAATGGCATAAAGTTCACCTTGGATAATGACACGTGCAGTGCACACAGCTGTAGGTTCTATGCACTGCGAGTTGACCATGTGGAGCCTCAGGCTCGAAAGAGGCGTCGTCACCTTTTTCAACTTGCGGCATAAGGTCTCACAGATTATGGAAACGGCGGCCCCTGTGTCGATAAGCGCTTGTGCGGCGGCCCCCTCAACATTGACGTCAATAACGTTTTGCGGCGAGAAAGATGGAGGCCTTAAGCAGTTCGAATTGTATGCAGCTGTTGCCTCCGGAGCTGCAGCGATCAGTTTCCCTCTTCCATAGCAGGTCGGCGACGCATAGGTGACAGGGAGCGTCGTCGTGGCGATGGTGACCGATGGTTTGCGAAGGGTCGAGGACCGTCAGTGGTGTACCTTGAAGGCGTCATAGACGACGACGCCATTGGCCTGCCCACGGCGTCGACTGGAGGGGGATCTCGGCGACAGTGGCGGGCGACGTGTCCAGCGATACCACAGGCGAAACAGATGGGCCTATTATCCGTTGTCCTCCAAGCTTCTGGGCGACGGTAAAATGGAGCTGAAGATCTCGCGTAGGGATACAGCGCCGCAATTGGGGTTGTAGGCAGGACATAGGGTGGCGTGGCAGGTTGAGCATACGGCATACGCTGTTGCGTAGGCCGAGCAGCGACGGCGGCGTACGTGAGAGGCGTTGTGACTGGTGGTTGCTTATGCACCGGCGGAAGGGCTTCAGCGACTTGGGTCCGAATGATGTGTTGGAGGTCCGGTGCCAAAGCTTGCGTGAGCTCATGTGTCAGTGGCAGCAGTGACAGCTGGCGCGCTACCTCTTCGCGGACGAAGTCCTTGATTGTCAAAAGCAGCGGCTGCTGGTCGGTAGGATGGGCAGCTAGGTGCAAGCTTGCGAGCGTGTCTGGCATCGTGAGGGCTTGACGAGCAATTGCGCGCTGCCTACGCAATTCATCGAAGCTTTGACAGAGGGAAACGAGGACAGCAATGGTGGGGGGATTTCTCGCGAGCAACATCTGAAAGGCGTTGTCGTCAATGCCTTTCAATATGTGCCTGATTTTTTCTTCCTCAGGCATGATAGAGTTGATGCGGTTGCATAGATGCAACACATCTTCAATGTAGCCTGTGTAGGTCTCGCCTGGTTGCTGCGCACGGTGACGTAAACGGTGCTCGGCTTTAAGCTTGCGTGCCGCAGGTCGTCCAAAGACGTCCGTAATAGCCGTCTTGAATGCAGACCACGTAGTAATGTCAGCTGCGTGGTTATTAAACCACAGTTGCGCGGTGTCCGCAAGGTAGAATGTGACGTAGCCCAGCTTACTTGGGTCGTCCCATTTGTTACTTGCGCCGACTTTGTCGTACCTCGCCAGCCAATCTTCGACGTCCGACTCAGTGGAGCCCGTGAAGATAGGAGGGTCTCGTTGAGGATACACGGCACCACAAGTGACATGGACGGTCGAAGGTCCCACGCGGAGAGGCGTCTCGGTGGCCATGTTCGTGTCACGTAGAGGGGGAAGCTTACGGGAGCGAAGTTCCAGGTTTGTACGCGAGTCCACACACCTCCACCAGATGTCACACAGTTTATTCACGTACAGACCTACTGGAAGGCCGAGGAACGCCAAAAGAGCGAGGAACGCCAACAAGCCGAAAATACAAAACAAACGCAAGCTCGGGTCGCGCGTGCACCAACGCTGTGGCTTGCCGTTTCATGCTGCTTCGTCGTCGTTCACATAGTTCCCTACAGCAGTTAATACGAATTCTTCACGTTGGTTTGCGTGCACTGTTTCAACGTCGTCTTTACTCTCGTCGCAGTTTCCTTACCACAATGGATGATACGGATCTTATCGGTCATTAGCTAAGCTCACATGCACGCTTTGTTGAAGCACTGTAGGTTGTGTGAGCGTTAGTACGGCATGAGCGAGTTATTATCAGAGACTTCAACCAATAGGTCTCTCGTATTGCATTTTTCACCGTCTAAGCATTCCTCTCGTGCCGTTTCCGTAGCTCATCTTGAATGTTCAACCACCAACAAAAAGGCTAGAAACCAGCCCGCATGTCAAGCTGCCTCACAAAAGCAAGGATGACGGGGCAAAGGCTAACTTGAAAAGCAAGTTCCAGACGATGATGACAACAGGGCTATCGCACAATTGAATAGTGCAGGCAAAGAGAAATATGTCAGCATTCTCATCATGACAAGATTGGCAGCTACGGAGCTGGGCATAATGTTTACAGCCGTGAATAGCTTCTTAATGTCGTCATTCATTATTTTGGAGTGTTCTGAAAATGTAAGGGAGATAAAATTCGATAAATTATTCTGAAACATGCAATATTCTGAAATTTGTAGTAGTGAAACATTTTTACAATAAGACAATGGACATTTGGAGGGGAATTTTCGAAAAAAAACATATTGAGGATTGCTATAACAAGATTCGACTGCATAGTGTAGTACTTTCGAAGAAGTGCTAAAGGTTGATAATTTGAACAACCATGAAAAAAAGAAGAGTGAAATGAACAATCCACAAAATGAAAGTAAGCTCATGCTACGCAGACAAATAACAAAGGAGTAAGGTAGATCCCCACCAAGGAGCCTTTGCAACAAGGTAATCAAGCCTGCCTCCCAACACACAAACAGCAGTATACAAAAATTCAAAAGCTCAGTTATTACGAAGTTTTATAAGATGTCCATGTGCAATACAGTAAATTGACAATGAAAAGTGGCAAAGGACTTCATACTTTAGTCAACAGATGATTCATTGGCACAGTCATTTCCCTTCTTCCTTGTGTAATGTGTTTTGCAAATTTTACTTGCTCTATTATCGCAGCAGCAGCTCAATATCTTCTTATTTTCCAGCATTGGTTTACACTTGCACTCTGAGCACTGGGTGGGTAGGTGCCCATTTGTATGTGTTTCTTTTACTGAGAAATGATGTTCACACGTGCACATGTTGCACATCTTTCCATTTGTACCACACAACTTTAGCCACATGACAAATGTATTTCATATACCCCTCCAGCACTGCATTCTGCATATGATTTCGTGTAGTGCTTCTTGCACCCTGTTTTCGTGCCACCTATGAATGTGCATAAGACTGCAAGCTCCTTAAGCATCAAAAACTTCACCTCAACTCCATGTCGTTTCCCAACCTTCTTGTGGTGGTACAGCATTGTATACACATGGGCCACAACTATATATGTCTTATCGATCTTCACCCTTCGAGAAGGAACATTAGAGTTTCTGGCCTTCGACAAAGCCCCTGCACCCTCGTAGCACAAGCACAGCCAAGCTTTTTGAACTGGGCATGCGCAAAGGGGCATTGTCTAATACTGCTACAACAAAATTTTCGCCACGATGTATAATTTGCGATTCCCTGTCAGCTTCCCATCAAGTACACAGTTCGCCGGTGTGCCGCCGAGCTGGTGGGCTCGGCGGCACACCGGAGATGGGTCATCCTAACCCGCTTGACTTCTTCGCTACGCAGTTCTTCGTGCTGCCCTGGATCCTGATGCTACTGCAGAACTTCGACAAGCCTACTCGGTCTCCACTACCATGCGGCGCTGACCCCCTGCCTGTGAACGCGTCACCTCGCCATGACGGGGTGCGCCAGCCCGGCCTGTACTGTGCACCGGAATGCGCGCATCACCGCCAAACGCTCTCACTACGGTTGCCTCGTGGTCATCAGCTGGCATCTTGGATTTCGGGCACGCTATCTTCCGACAGCGCCACCGTTCCTTGGAGCACCAATATAAACCCTGGGCAGACGCTCACTGTGCCTAGTGGGCTCGGCGGCACACCGGCGATGGGTCATCCTAACCCGCTTGACTTCACTACGCAGGTAACGAATTACCACTGCCTTTACGCTAAGCGAACTGGATGCCGATCATTACTTGTTCTGCTGAGCCCACGGCGCTCCATCTCTGTAGTTCTCGATTGTGCCAAAATGCTGTTGAAATTGTTATTAGCAGGTGATATTGAGACTAATCCTGGACCTAGGAATGAACACTGTGTGGTGTCTAGTGACATGCTTGATATACTGAAGACGTTGCAATCTGGGCAGTCGGCCATGCTTGAGCAGTTAGGTTCAATCAGATCAACCCTTGATGAACATGAAAAAACGTTCAATGACCTGAGCTCGCGATTGACCAAAATAGAATCCGACTTACTATCACTTTCAAATGTTCAGTCTCAATTTGAAATCATTGAAAGTGTTGCCACTAACAGCGCTGCTCAGGTAACTAGGCTGTCTGACCGGATTAGCCACATGGAAAGCACATCCCGAAGGCGCAACCTGATCTTTTACAGGTTCAGTGATGTGCGAAACGAGGCGTGGCGTGTTAGTGAAGAACTGGTTACTGATCTCTGTCACAAAAGCCTGGGCATGACTATTCGAAGTCGTGACATAGAACGTGCCCATAGACTCTGAGCTTATCGTGAAGGGAAATGGCGACCGATAATAGTAAAATTTGCCCACTTCAAGGATAAAGAAGCACTCCTTTCGTCTAGCAGTAAACTGAAAGGCTCAGATTACGGCATCAGTGAAGACTTTGCCCCGGAAATTCGTGTAGCCAGAAGGCGCCTTATCGAATTTGGAAAAGCACAGCACTCCCCGTTTAAGCTCCGTTATGACAAGCTTATCTGTGGCAGAAAAACGTATGTTTTTGATCAGGCTAAGCAGTTGGTTGTCGAACCTCAGGCCTAGCAACGCAAAAGCCACGAAGACCGAATCAGAGTGTTAAGCATGATCTCTCACTGCTTCACACTAACATTTGCAGCTTGATGCCAAAACGCGATCCGTTATGCACCTTGATCTCTTCTTCTAGCAACGTCATTCTGTTGACGGAAACGTGGCTAACCTCTAACATACTTGATTCCGAGATTCTTCCTGATCTGCCAGATTTTGATATCTTTCGCAAGAACCACTTTGATGATAACCGTGGGGGCGGTGTGGCGATTGCCACACATCGCTTGCTTAAGTGCTCTGCTGTAAATGTTAAAAATTCTCTGGAAATGGTTTGGACGTGCTGCCATGCCCCTTCACCGCACATGTTAATCGGCTGTTGCCACCGTTCACCATGTGCCGATAGCTCCTTTCTTTCGTCTTTTCAGGAAGCATTGTTAGAACTAACAACAACGTATCCCAACACTCCCGTCTTATTATTCGGTGATTTCAATTTTTCTTCAATAGATTGGAGTAATGTTGCGTCATGTCTTGCACAAAATAACATGGCTGCAGAATTTGTAAACATAAGTTTGCTTTTTCGCCTCTCACAGCTGGTCAATAAACCTACCCGAGTAACCCAACACTCATCAACAGTCTTGGACCTCCTTTTCACGTCACACCCCGATAATGTGCCCCCCCCCCCCCCCTTCTTATGTATATCCATGGTTTTCCTGACCACAACGTCATTCATGCAACATTTCCTTGCAACATCTTAAAAAGCAAGAAATCTAAAAAAGTACTCACGCTATACGACAAAGCCGATTATTCCAGCATCAACCGTGAACTTTCCGTTTTTCACGAGAAACTTGCCCTTACATATCGGCAGCATTCAACCGAGAGCATTTGGATACTATTCAAAGCCAAAATGCTGCGTTTAATGAATCTTTACATCCCAACTATCGCTATAAATGAATAAGCCCGTTCCCCCTGGTTTAACAAGTCTTTGAAAGACCTAAGTAATAAAAAAGCGATTATTTTGAAATGCTAAACGAACTGGTTCATCCTCGGCCTGGCAAACGCATAATAAGGACGTTAAAGAATACAACGCAGTAAAAGCACGCGCCAAGCGTGACTACTATTCGACTACCATACCAAATATGCTGCAGTCTAACCCGCGCTGTTTTTGGAAAGCGATTAAGCCTGATATTAAAAGTACTATTTCACTATGTGATAACATGGGGACACCCATTACCGATTCCGAAGTTCCCGACGCACTGAATCTAGCGTTTTGTTCAGTGTTCACAAAAACGAGTACAGATGCATTACCACACTTTCCATATTTCAATTTTTCTCCAATGGAGGGTATTGAATTCAGGGCAGAGGGCATTGTCAAGGTCATTGACTCCCTGAAGTGTTCATCTTGCGGTATTGATGGAATCAACGCTTAAGCACTAAAAAGTACAAAATATGCGTGCAGTGCGATTCTTTGTATTATCTTTCGGCACTCACTTGACACAGGTACAGTGCCAGATGATTGGAGGACAGGGAAGGTCATTCCAATCTTCAAAAAAGGTGACCGGTCATCCCCTGCAAACTACCGTCCCATTTCCCTCACCAACATATGCTCCAAGATCATGGAACACGTCATCTACTCTTAAGGGGAGATGCGAGTCGAAAAATTGCGTTTTTAGCAAAATTTCTCGTATTTCTGATTTTTATTGCATTGTAATCTTCAAACCTTCTTTCATCTGTGAAAATTTCAAAACTAAATTCGAACCGCAAAATGCAAAAAAATGTGTATGATGGCATCGCGGTGGCTCGAAATTTCGTGAATTTGCGCCGATATTGGCCATCTTTGACTGCGCGCTGCTCCCCGTCGCAGTGCCGCCCGCCATCGCGATCGGTTGGGAAAGTTGCGTCCGGCCTTCTTCATACAGCTCCGACGACCGCCAGTTTCGTACGTGTGCAAAAAAAAAAACTACGAGGCCTTTTTATCACGTGGTTTGAGCGGTTTGAAACACACGGCACCCTAAGCCGCATCGCAATTGGCTACCGAGTCATTGTCAGCTGTGTTGGTGGCGGCCATCGGCATTTGGTCCGTCTGTTTTCTGCGCGTCTATGCATATTTCTGCGATGGCAAGCCCGAAAAAGTGCAACGTGAGACCGCAGAAGTTTCGAACGAAGCACAAGTTCAAGGGAAGGCGACGTAAAGCGCCCCGAACGATGGCGACGAACAAGAACGCGCCTACGTGTGCTAGGCCTGACGGCGGCATCGACGAGTGCACGAGCGACAGTGGCTGCGATGAAGGGATTGACGATGCGCTTTCTTTCGTCAGTGCTTCGAAAAAGAAGCTCGGCTTCTTCGAAAAAGACGAAAGACAGCGCGATGAGGTTTGTGCAACGACAGTTTTGTGCGACACCCTCTTGCTGACGGCACTTGTGGCAGGTGGGGCATGCCCTGCTTGCGGTATTCAAAAACTTTCCGTTCGAGAGCCGGCAGAAAAGCGCCAGGGACTTTCGTCGCTCCTCAAACTTCATTGCGAAAACAGCTAATGCTCAGTGACTGTTCTTTCGTGCTCCTATACGTCACTGCATCTTACGGCGGACGGCAGCAGCCCAGTGAGCCAACGGTACGACAGTGGGAACTCCCAAGATAGTTTCGCTGTAAATGTGAGGGCGGTGGTGGCTGCACGCAATGTCGGCATTTGGCATGAGCAATTGTCGAGATTTTGCTCCATTATTGGACTCCCAAAGCCAATGCACCACCGAGGATTTTTTTCGATAGCAAAGAAGGTGCACACCGCTGCCATGGCAGCTGTGAGTGAAAACTTGCGCCGATCCAGAGAGTTGACGAAAGAAGTAGCAGGCGAAACTGATGTGGCTGTTATGTTTGACGGCACTTCGCAGAAGAGGGGCCACAAAAGCCACAACGGGATTGGCGCAGTTATTTCCTTAGATACTGCCCTCTGCTTAGACTTCCAGGTCATATCAAATTACTGCCTGACATGCAGTAGGCACAAGGATATGGGCCCAGACGAGGAAGTGTGGCAGGCATTCCAAGGCCCAGTCTGTGAAAACAATGCAGACTGTTCCTCCCATGCCATGGAAACGGAGGCTGCGATGCACATTTTGCAGAGAACATTGACTTATGACACTCCACTGCATTTCATGACATTCTTGATTGACGGTGACAGCAAAGCATATAGTGCAGTTGCAGGGTCAAAAGTCTATGGTGCTGTCAATATAGAAAAAGAAGACTGCACTAATCATGTGGCCAAGAGACTTGGCACCGCGCTACGGAAGCTGCATGTGCCATTACCACGAGGGCAAAAAATGAAAGAGCCAGCCAGTACAGTCACCGAACTGTACAGTCACCGTACTGATACACCGTACTGTACAGTACCGTACTGAGTCACCGTACTGTACAGTACAGTCACCGAACTGATAAGCGGCCTCGCGGCAGACAAGCACACGGCCACAACTTGCTACAGGACTAGAAGAAACGACACGCTCGTACAAACAACCAGTCCTATTACATTCCCGCGGTGCATATTAACTGACTAAAAGTATGTGTGCCATGATTTTTTTTCTTCAAAACAGCAAAATTAAGTTTTAACAGCATTATTCTCGAAGCACAGATTTTGACCACTTTCTTTTGCTTGTTCGGTAAAAGTGGACCTAGGACAGCTAGAGCTGTAATTGTTTTTGCACAATGTAGCTAAATGTGCACAAAAAAAAAACATTGCTGGGAGCCTATATTTAATGGGCAGCTACGTTTTTTATTTTATTATAAAAAAGTTTCTGTATTTGGTTGCATGCAATGAACTTTACTGTGCTGTAATTCGAGAAGTACTTGTTCAATTTTTGATCAGCTTGCAGCATTGCACTCCTTAGGCTTTCTAGCATTCATTTATATGTCAATGGCTGTGTAATTATAGGTGCATACATTTTTACAGTTAAAAATGTTAGAATTGTTTGTTTTCTTTATTTTCTCAAAATGGCGATTTTGTACACCCTGCATGAAAATTACTGCAATATATCCTAAAATATTACAGATAGCAGAATATTTTATTTTGCAGCATGAAGCTATATGTTTGGAGCACACAACATAGGAAGCAGATTTTGATTTCTCTCGATGCAAATTTTTCAAACTAGTCTTTTGTATGCCCATGCAATGGCCACATTCAGGGCTGTGAAGTTTAGTGTACTGTAAAGTAGGAAATAATGACCCATTCAAAAAAGTGCTTCTTATGTTGCATGTCTTATGCTTTCTACTGTCAATCCCTATGTTATTTATAAATTTTTGACAGGTGGTTATTTTTCTATTCTGGTAAGAATATAAATTGTTATCTTGATTATTTATTCAACTAATAAAGCTACAGAAAAAATAACTACATTTTTAAAATCCGGAGAACAAGCTAAGTAGGCATGCCAACTTCTGTCACACTTGGTTCAAAAATAAAAGAGAGCCCTAAGAACCTTGGTCCCCCCTTAAAAATGAACCAGACCGTTGCACACGATAAAAAAGCATTTATTCTAAGAACAAGTGAAACTCCGCAAAATTTCACCATCTGAAAACATCATTTTAAATAAATTCAAAATGAATGCACTAGAGCAACAGCTGTGACCATGTAATTTTCATCATCCACTATTTTTCTGCTTCGACCCCGGAGTCATTCTTTCTGTAGTCTCCATCAAGTGTCGCAGTTCGAGAGGAAGTTGCTGTGATTTCATGATGACAAGTCACCTCGAAGGTCAGGTTTGCCACTTGCATAAAACTTTCGACAGATGAGATGACCTCACCTGCTAAGGTTTTGTATCGGAGCTTTGTGCCTTTCTGATGGCTCTTCAAGGCAAATTACCCTGTTGTTGCGATGCCAAACATCTTCTAAAATACAGTGGAACCATGATTATACAACTTTCACGGGACCAAGTAAAACAGTCATATAACCCAGGCGTCATGTAATCGAAAAAGAAACCCGCCCGCATTTTCCTACGGGGGGAACTCCAGTAAATGCGTTACAAAGTGGAGGGGGTATCGCGTGAACATTGCGCAATTGGGTATAGTTTGTGAATGTTTAACCGTTATTACACCTTTATTGTTCTTATTCATTGAATGAAGGAGAGTGGTATGACGCTGATGTTGGGTTTGCCCCACTACTGAGTGAAGGTAATGTTGCTTCCATCACATCTACTCGAGTCAAGAAAAGCATCAAGTCAAGCGAAAGCCAAGTAAAGACTCCCTTGCTTGAGTGAATTCCAAATGCACGATCCAGTGCCTAGACATACAGGGTGGCCAGCGAACGGTTTTGCAGGGCAAGCGGTTGATTTTTTACTAGCAGACACTGCCTGCGTTGGCCTTGTGAGAGGAGAGAGGGGGAGGGAAGCGACAGTTTTGCGGGTGTCTTTGTCACAGAACGAGCGCTAAAAAAAGAGCGCGCCGCCAAATCCTTGCGACAACGGGCGGCAGAAACGCCGCGAGGTAAAAAGAAAAAAAAAAGAAAGCAAACATCCAGGGCTCCCGGGCGTGCGCTCTCCCCGCAGAAGCACGGCTTCGCAGACGATCCTCCTCACCCCACATCGGCGGCCCAGCAAGGCCGCGATTTTTCTAGAACGAAGGAGGCGGGGTCAGACCGAGTGAATCATTCTCCGGAGAGGGCAGTCGAACCGTCTCGTGCCTCTCCCCAGCCTTCGCTGCGCATCGCGCCGACGAAATGAGAACGTTCTGGAAGGTGGCGCGGAAAGTATTTAATCGAGCGGCCGAGACGAGAAAGCAGGAGAAGACGGAAAGTTAGCGCCGGAGCGCGTAGGGATTCCGCCGTGGAGTCGGCGAAGGTGCTGTTTGTAGTGACAGAGCAGGAGATGAAGAGGAGTTCCACCTGAGGGGTGAAGGCTCGGGCTACAGGCAAGAGCGTGTGTTTACCGCTATTGAGCGAAGACCCGTGGCAACAGCTGCGTGTGTGAAGCCGACGGTTTTCCGGCGAAGAAGTTGAAGTTTGAGGAGTGGCCAATTGAAGACGGGAGGTTTCCTGGAAGAGAAACTTCGAGAGCTGCGGAACGACAACAACGCTGGACTTTGAGTGAGTGATTCTCGGAAGAGTATCATTCAGACTTGTGTTCCAAGGACTTTGGACTGAATAGGTTTTCTATCTCTTTAGTCCTTAAGTGTCTTGGTTGTCCAATGCATGCGACTGCATTGTAGTGCGTATTGTTGTCTGTGTCCGTTGTTTTGAGTGTGGTTGATTGTATTGTGTAGTACGTGATTGATTGGTTTGATTGGTGACATATTGTATGCAACTATTGTGGAGTGTGCATTTTTGTGTATTGTTTACGATCTGCCATTATTGAGAATATAATTTTGTTTGTTTATCAACTCTCGGCTCTGACTTGTTCTTTGGACCACAGCCGGCGTCCGCTGGCGCACCAATAAGGACCACTCTTAAATTGTCCACGCTTTCGTGGTGCGGTTCGGGGGGCCGATACTTCGGCTCTTAGAATTAGCCCGGCGATCGCCTCCCTAATAAACGGGACAGGTGTGACAATTAATCTGGCGTCCGCGAAACAGGACCTTTTGGTGCACAGTGTGTCCAAAGTAGTGAGAAAGAGCCTCGAGTTGTTGATAGTGCTATCGGAACGATTTTGTGTGTTGTTCAGTGTTCTCGTTAACGAGTGCAGGGGAGTGTTCCGATAGACTGATTTAGGCAGATACTTTTTGCACGCGGCAAGGTTTTAGTTGCGAGTTGCGAGACACAATGGATCTCGAAAAGTTAGTTGCTCTTGGTGAAAAGATGGGTCTTTCTGGCGCCGAACTACGGAAGTGGGTCACCCAGAAGGAAAAAGAAGAAAAAGAGAGAGCCAAAGAAGAAAAAGCAGCCGAGCTAGAAAAAGAGAGGTTGGCGGTCGAAAGAGCCAAAGCGGAAAAAGAAGCTGAGGTGGAGAGAGAGAGGTTGGCGGCAGAGAGGGCCAAGGAAGAAAAGGCAGCTGAGTTGGAGAGAGAAAGGCTGGCCGCCCAAAGGGCGAGAGAAGAAAGAGAAGCAAAGGAGCGACAGCTGAAAGAAGAAAGAGAGGCAAAAGAGCGACAGCTGAAGGAAGAAAGAGAGCAGCAATTGAAGTTGGAGCTGGAGAGAGAAAAGTTGGCAGCCGAAAGGGCGAGAGAAGAAAGAGAAGCGGAGATGGCTGAAAGGGAACGGCAGCGGCAGCACGAGATGGAACTCGAGCGGCTCCGTTTGCAACAGCGAAGCGAAACTCCCGTCCAAGCTAGAGTTGAAAGCAGCGAACGGGAAGATCACGGCTTCCGCTTGAACCCAAGCAAGCTGCTCGTAGCGTTTGATGAAAGGAAGGACGACCTTGACGCGTACCTTCACCGATTTGAGACGATTGCGAAGAGCCAGAATTGGCCGGAACATCAATGGGCAACTGCTTTGAGTACTTGCTTGAGTGGTGAAGCGCTCAGTGTGTACGGTAGGCTGACGCCGACCGATGCAGCCAACTATGCAAAGGTGAAAGCTGCTTTGCTGAAGCGATTTAGATTCACTGTGGAAGGATTCCAGGACAGATTTCGGACAGGAAAGCCAGCTGATGGTGAGACAGCTACGCAGTATGCCGCCCGACTTTGTCATTATTTCGACAGATGGATTGAACTTTCAGGGACAGCACAGGAGTACGATGAACTTCGAGAGCTCCTAATTAGAGAACAATTTCTTACTAGTTGCCACCCAAGCCTGTCATTGTACTTAAAAGAGAGGAAGGCTGACTCACTTGTAGACATGCTTGAATTGGCTGATCAATTCTTGGAAGCGCAGGGTGGCACTAATTTGGCCAAGGTCAAGAAGGAGTGTCCCGATGATTCGAAGAAATTGGCTCCCGAAGAAAAGAAGCGTGCACCAGAGAGCATTCAGCGATGTTTTCTGTGTAACCGAATGGGTCATCGCGCGAAAAACTGTCGGACGATCTTTACGAGCCCTACGGTAGTGAAATGTTTTAAGTGTGGTCAGACTGGGCACAAAGCAGATGCATGTCGAAACGGAGCGAGTCAAACTCGCCAGGTATCCTGTGTGCAAGCAGCACCGAAATCCGATAATAATGCCGTCACCGACGGATTCGTAGAATTGAAAAATGGGGAGAAAATTCCTATTGTTGGTGCTGTAATGTCAAAACTGTCAACCGGTGTTACGAAGCGAATGCCAACGCTGCCTGGAAAAGTTGCGGGCAAAAAGATTATGGTGTTAAGAGATACCGGCAGTTCCACTGTTATCGTGCGGAGAAATTTGATACGGGAAAGTGAGTTGACAGGCAGAACGAAACCGGTTTGCCTAATTGACCGTACGGTTCGGATGCTTCCCGAAGCAGAAATTGAGGTTGAAACCCCGTACTTCAGCGGGAAGGTTACTGCTTTATGCATGACGACCCCCCTGTATGACCTTGTCATCGGAAACATCGACGGGGCGCGAGGGCCAAGTGATCCAGAATGTTTGGGAGAAGACCCGAAGCTAGAGCCCTCGCCAACACAGCGGCCGCGAGATACAGTGGAGGAGCATCCCGTGACGGATCTCACTAGAGCCCAAGGTGAAGCTGCGGCGCAAGAGACAGCGAAGGAGAAGACAATCGTGTCGAATAAGTTCACGGGCCGAGCAACCAGACTTACGTCGGCACGACCTCAGCCGACCGACAGTGTAAAGGAGACGGAGTTGGCCAGCCGGGAAAAATGTAGAGGCATGATCAAGCGGGTAAATAAACAGACAGGACCCGTCAAATGTAATGACGCGTTAACGGTGTCGGAAGAGACAACGATGGCCGAGACAACGCCTCAGATATCGTCGTTGGAAAGGGCTCGCCGAAAAAGAACGTGGAAGCACAAGAAGAGATCGAGCGAGCACCGCAAAAGGGGGCGCAAGCGCTGCTCGAAGTACGCAGGATAAGTGCTGAGGTCAAAGCACAATGTGGTTGGCAGTGTTGAGTGCCATATGTTGTGTTAATGTTGTGGTATCCTGTGTCACAAGTGTCGAAGTGTTGTGCTGTGATGTGATGTATAGTATTGGACCATTGTTGTAATGAGAGAACTTTGTACATTTGTATTATTGGGAATGTGTGGTGGAGTGTTGTACTCATGTGCTTGTGGTTGTGTTTTCCCGTGTTGTGTAATTGAATTACAATGTCCGATCGTATTGAGTGATATATTGTGAATGTGACGTGTCACGAGCGACGGATTGTGTTACACTCTGTGAGAATGTGTGGTGACTGTTCGCGCTCGTTTGTGTGGGTTTGAATATTATGAGATAATATTCTTAAAGTGGGGGGCAGTGTCACAGAACGAGCGCTAAAAAAAGAGCGCGCCGCCAAATCCTTGCGACAACGGGCTGCAGAAACGCCGCGAGGTAAAAAGAAAAAAAAAAAAGAAAGCAAACATCCAGGGCTCCCGGGCGCGCGCTCTCCCCGCAGAAGCACGGCTTCGCAGACGATCCTCCTCACCCCACATCGGCGGCCCAGCAAGGTCGCGATTTTTCTAGAACGAAGGAGGCGGGGTCAGACCGAGTGAATCATTCTCCGGAGAGGGCAGTCGAACCGTCTCGTGCCTCTCCCCAGCCTTCGCTGCGCATCGCGCCGACGAAATGAGAACATTCTGGAAGGTGGCGCGGAAAGTATTTAATCGAGCGGCCGAGACGAGAAAGCAGGAGAAGACGGAAAGTTAGCGCCGGAGCGCGTAGGGATTCCGCCGTGGAGTCGGCGAAGGTGCTGTCCGTAGTGACAGAGCAGGAGATGAAGAGGAGTTCCACCTGAGGGGTGAAGGCTCGGGCTACAGGCAAGAGCGTGTGTTTACCGCTATCGAGCGAAGACCCGTGGCAACAGCTGCGTGTGTGAAGCCGACGGTTTTCCGGCGAAGAAGTTGAAGTTTGAGGAGTGGCCAATTGAAGACGGGAGGTTTCCTGGAAGAGAAACTTCGAGAGCTGCGGAACGACAACAACGCTGGACTTTGAGTGAGTGATTCTCGGAAGAGTATCATTCAGACTTTTGTTCCAAGGACTTTGGACTGAATAGGTTTTCTATCTCTTTAGTCCTTAAGTGTCTTGGTTGTTCAATGCATGCGACTGCATTGTAGTGCGTATTGTTGTCTGTGTCCGTTGTTTTGAGTGTGGCTGATTGTACCGTGTAGTACGTTGTTTGATTGGTGACGTATTGTATGTAACTATTGTGGAGTGTGCATTTTTGTGTATTATTTTCGATCTGCCATTATTGAGAATATAATTTGTTTGTTTATCAACTCTCGGCTCTGACTTGTTCTTTGGGCCACAGCCGGCGTCCGCTGGCGCACCAAAAAGGACCACTCTTAAATTGTCCACGCTTTCGTGGTGCGGTTCGGGGGGCCGATACTTCGGCTCTTAGAATTAGCCCGGCGATCGCCTCCCTAATAAACGGGACAGGTGTGACAGTCTTCCTAGGCCAGCACAAAATGTGTGCCGGCCTAGGAATTAAATTATTCTTGCCAGGTGGCAGCTAATGCCAGCATTGCTTAGTTCAAGGAGATAAAAAGGAGTCCTTATTCTCAACCTTACAAAAAACAAAAAATAGAATTCGACGCGTATATATTGTTACGTGGAAAATAACAGTTGTCAGTCCGCAGCCACAACGCAGCTCACCAACAACTTCCAGTTCTTCACTCTCAGTCTGAGGCACCTTACTTGGGTATGCCCCACTATGCCCTCTTTCAGTCAGACGAAATCACGTAACACGACCATCGGCGGCAAAAGCGCAGACCCGGCGAGTTTACGGGGCCACAGCAGAAGTAGTGTGGTAACGCTTGAGCCTTGATACGTGGACGATGTCCCTTGACAGCAGAGCGGACGAGGTTGATGGATTATCAGGGACAATTTCATATGTAGTGTCGGTCACTCGTCTAAGCACGCGGTATGGGCCCGTGAAACGAGAGAGACGTTTTTCTGAAAGGCCTGCATGTCGCGTAGGGGACCAAAGAAGAACGAGGGAACCTGTTGGAAAGTGTTCGTCGCGATGCCGCTCATCGTAACGATGCTTCTGCGAGTCTTGGGATGCCATTAATCTGCTGCGGGCAAGCTGACGAGCGTGGTCAGCTCGGGTAATAGCGTCGCGTGCATATTCAGAAGTAGACTGCGCAGTGGCTGGCAGGAAGGTATCCAAAGGCAATGTTGGTTCGCGTCCAAACAGAAGGTAAAATGGCGAGTACCTGGCAGTGTCATGCCGGGAGGAATTGTATGCGAACGTCATGTAGGGTAGTGCAAGGTCCCAATCACGATGGTCGGCCGAGACGTACTTCAATAGCATGTCTGTCAGGGTGCGGTTTAAACGTTCTGTAAGCCCGTTTGTCTGGGGGTGGTACGATGTCGTGAGCTTATGTTGGGTAGAGCAGGAACGCAGGATATCGTCAACCACTTTCGAAAGGAACGTACGGCCTCGGTCTGTCAGCAGTTGACGAAGGGCTCCATGCACTAAAATGAGATCGCGTAGTAGAAAATCAGCGACGTCTGTAGCGCAGCTTGTTGGCATGGCTCGCGTAACTGCATAACGGGTTGCTTCCGGAGGCGGATGTTGGGAAGGGACCGAGAAGGTCCAAACCAACACGGAAGAATGGCTCCAATGGGATGTCGATGGGCTGAAGATATCCGAAAGGTAGTCCCGGCGGCTTTTTGCAACGCTGGGAAATTTCACAAGCGTTGACATAGCGACGTACAGAGCGTGAAAGGCCAGGCCAGTAGAAGCGGCGGCGCACACGGTCATATGTGCGAGAGACACCAAGGTGACCCGCGGTTGGCGCGTCATGGAGCCCGCGTAGGACTGTGGAACGCAGGTGCTTTGGTATGACCAGAAGTAGGTCGTGACCACTGGGCGATAAATTACGCCGATATAAGGTGTCGTCCTTTAAGGTAAACATGCGAACAGAAGCGTCTTGCGGTGAAGATTCCAGCTGTTGTATTAGGCGGCTGATATCCGGATCGCGACGCTGCTCGTCCCCGAGATGAAGCAGCTGGGAAATGGAAAGGACGCAGCCCACAGAATCAGTGCTCGTAGGATCGCAGTCGGCCACAGGGTAGCGTGACAGACAATCCACATCTTTGTACAGTTTTCCTGATTTGTACACTACGGTGTAAGAATACTCCTGGAGGCGGAGTGCCCAGCGGGCGAGACGACCTGTGGGATCTTTGAGGGAGGCGAGCCAGCAGAGAGAGTGGTGGCCGGTAAGAACTATAAATGGTCGGCCGTATAAGTAAGGGCGAAATTTCGCGACTGCCCACACCAGCGCTAGGCTTTCGCGCTCTGTGATGGAATAATTACGCTCCGAGGTGGACAGCAGCCTGCTGGCATAAGCTATCACGCGACGCTGCCCACGTTGTCGCTGAGCCAACACAGCGCCTATTCCGTAACCGCTGGCATCGGTGCGCACTTCGGTCGGTGCCGTAGGGTCGAAGTGAGCCAGCACAGGAGAAGAAGTGAGCAAAGTGGTCAGGTCGGAAAATGCTGCTGCTTGCGAGGGACCCCAGGTAAACGTCTCATCTGGTTCGAGTAAATCTGTTAGGGGCCGAGCGATTTCTGCGAAGTTCTTGATGAACCGCCGAAAATAGGAGCAGAGCCCCACAAAGCTGCGGACATCTTTAGCGGTTTTCTGCACAGGAAAGTCCTTCACAGCTCGAACTTTTTCTGGGTAAGGCTGTACGCCGTAAGCGTCAACAATATGTCCAAGTAATGTAATGCGACGGCGACCAAACCGGCACTTGGATGAATTCAGCTGAAGGCCGGCAAGACGGAATACATCAAGAATTTTCGACAGTCTCTCAAGGTGCGCTTCAAAAGTGGGAGCAAACACAATCACGTCATCCAGATAACAAAGACACGTAGACCACTTGAATCCATGGAACAGGGAGTCCATCATTCGTTCAAAGGTGGCGGGGGCATTACATAAGCCGAAAGGCATGACTTTGAATTGGTAGAGGCCATTGGGTGTTACAAAAGCCGTCTTCTCTCGGTCCATGGGGTCTACGGCAATCTGCCAATAACCAGAACGAAGATCGATGGAAGAAAAGTAGGCGGCACCATAGAGGCAATCAAGGGCGTCATCAATGTAGGGCAGAGGGTATGCGTCTTTCTTGGTGATGTTGTTAAGGTGGCGATAGTCCACACAAAATCGCCACGATCCGTCCTTTTTAACTAATACCACCGGGGATGCCCAGGGACTGGAGGATGGTTCAATAATGTCCTTCGCTAGCATCTTGTTCACCTCCTTCTGAATTATGCTCCGCTCAAAAGCAGACACGCTGTAGGGACGGCGGTGAACAGGGTTGGCATCACCTGTGTGCATGCGATGCTGGACAAAGGACATCTGCCCAAGAGGTCGGTCAGCAAAATCGAAAATATACTGGTAGGCCTCGAGAAGATGTTGTAGGGCTTCAACTTGCAGAGGCGGAAGATCAGTGGCGATCATGTCTACAATTTGACGGCTGCCCAAATGTGTTGCGAGTGATGTGCGCTGCGGTGAAACAAGTGTGTCTAGGGCAAGCACTTCAATTTGTGAATCGAGCAACGGGCACAGGTGGGCCACAGAAATGCCTTGTGGAAGCACATGATTCATGTAGCCGAAATTGGCAAGAGGTAGACAAGTTTTGTTATCTGTGATGCTGAGCACCGAATAGGGCACTGCAACATTGTGCGCAAGGAGTACGTCGGTGAGAGGCGGAGCGTAATAGTCACCGTCGGGCACAGCTGGTGAGCACAGAAAATCGACGTACATCACAGTTTTGGAGGGCAGGCGAACAAAATCGCTGCATTGTAATCGGCACGTAGGTTGGTACGGGGCGGCACTGATTTGTGGCAGTTCAAGGCGGAGCACACCAGCGGAGCAATCAATCAGAGCAGAGTTGGCGGCAAGAAAATCGAGGCCTAGTATGAGGTCGTGGGGACATGTTTCAAGCACGGTAAAAAGGACGACCACTTGATGACCGGCTACGGTAAGTTGAGCTGTGCACATACCGACGACAGGGACTTTTGCACCATCTGCAACTTGGACGACACTGGTCAAGGGGGGCTTGAGGACCTTCTTCATGCGACGACGAAAACGCGAACTCATAATACAGACGTGAGCGCCCGTATCTATCAAAGCTTCAACAGGTGTGCCATCAACATATACTTCTAGGGTGTTCGGGTTCAAACGTAAGGGCAACAGAGGATTTTTGGGTAAGGTCGACAGGGCAGCTTCACCTCCAGAAGCTGCGCAGCCTACTGTATTTACTCAATTCTACCGCACCCTCAATTGTAACGCGCACCCAATTTCCACCGCGGAAAAAAAAAAAAAAACGTAAGACATCGATTGCAACTCGCACCCATTTTTTCTCGCTGGCCCGCATGATCACACCACTCGAAAAAACGACTCCTTTCGGGAGCGTCTTCCATTTAAATATGAGGTATGGGCGAAGCTTGTGCCCATCTGACGTGTAACAGAGTATTGCCGTCACTTCAGTTTTACCGTGGACCGATGTCAGCACGCGAACTTGCTTCGCCCCCTTCTTCTCGACGGTTGTGGTGCCAGGCATGTCGAAGTAAAGAGGCGTCTGATCGGCATTCCCGATTTGCCCATGCAGGTAGTCGTTGTTGCGCCGCAAGTTTAGGACGAACCTCTGAAAACTGTGAAGCTTTTCATCGTACTCCTCCGCAAAACTTTTCGCATATGCATGTTCCCCTCCGGAGGCAAAAGCCTTTCCTCTTCATAAAGTTAGTTAGCCAGCACCTGCTCGCTTAAAACTGGCTCCGCATTAGACATTTTTCTAAGACTAATTGTATAGCCCGCACTTGGAGCAGTTCTGCCGTCACGGGCCGCTGTGCTGCTCGCTGCTAAAGCACATACTCGCCGAGCAGCTCTTTAATTTGCGGAAACCGACCCTGCTGTGGTCCACTGAAGCCTTTGCGTAAAGCTTTGCTGTCGAAAATCTTCTGCTTTTGTTTCCGCCGGTCCCGCACGCACGAACGACCGCGATGCGGCCCGATTTCAGTCCGTTTCTGCACACGCGATGACTTTTCTTTTAAAAGCGGCATCATGGTGCACTCGAGTTCTTGGAGTCGGCCATTCCACGCCGTCGATGCTAATGCACTACTAGATGACGAACTCCTCAGCACACGTACGAAGTGCCGCACATGAGAAACACATAGGCAGAAATGGACGACGCGCCATGCCGACGCACGTAGGGGGCGGCCATTTTAGATTTGCCGATGGCAATAGATTGGCCGTAATTTTTTTGTTCGTACTCGATTCTAACGCGCATGCGATTTATGAACTCGCTTAACCGGAAAAAAGGTGCGCGTTAGATTCGAGTAATTACGGTAGTTTTCCGGGGACATGCGGCGGTTGAACGATGGCGAGGGAGAGCGGCGACGCGTGTTTGAACGAGAAGGGCGGCTTTGAGACGGTGGCGACGACAGGGCAGGGTGGCCGTAGTCCTCAGGGGAAGTAAATGCTCTAGACTGAGTGCGGGCCGGATAACGGTGGTTTGGTGGACGGAATGAGTTACTGTAAGCGGGGTACGAGCGAGAAGACATAGATGGCCGTTGGCTGCGGCAGTAACGAGCGATGTGTCCTGCGCGACCAAAGCGGAAGCAGATTGACTTATCAGCTGTTCGCCATTCAGACGGGTTCCTGGTTCGAATAGAGTACGGACGGCGACGTCTCATGTCCACAGAAGCTATCGAGGGACCAGTATTATCCAGTGTGGATGCAGTGGACAGGATACCAAAGTTAGCGAATTCCTGGCGGACAACAGCCTGGATCAAGGCGACAGCTGGCGTTGAGGCGTCGGGCAACGTCGGTTTGATGGCAGCCGGGTAAGCGGCCTCGAGTTCACGTCGGACGATGCGCGTCACGTCTTCGGTTGTAGACGGATGACAAGGAGTGGCTTCACAAGATGACGTTGCCGCGGTGTTGGGTAGGCGCTGAAACTGCTGCAAAATGCGTCGACTCTTCGCCTGCTCGAGACGGCGGCACTCTTTGATCACGGCGTCGATGGTCGTTACGTTGGTAAATACAAGCAGGCTGAACGCATCGTCGGCGATTCCTATTAAAACGTGCGAAATCTTGTCGGCCTCAGTCATGTTGGGATCGGCCCTTTGACACAACGCTAAGACGTCTTGAATATAAGTCAAGTAGGGCTCAGTGGACGTCTGTGTACGTACAGCCAATTGCTTTCGGGCATCAAGCTGTTGACCAAACGGGTTGCCAAAAAGGTTGCGGAGCTGTTGTTTAAACATTTCCCAGCTTGTGATTTCGTGCTCGTGGGTCTCAAACTATGTGCGAGGGGTCTTGTCAAGATAGAAAATGACATTCGCAAGCATAACGGTTGGGTCCCAGCCATATTGCTTGCTGATGCGCTCGTACATGCTAAGCCACTTGTCCACATTCGCGTTGTCCTCTCCAGTAAAGGTACCGGGATCACGGGGTTGCGTTAGGGCGACGTACCGGGTTGCTGTCGTTGCTGAGGTAGGTGGCGAAGCCGTATCCTCACCCAGAGCCATGGTAGCAGACTTCAGGCGTCCACTGCGTAGCTCCGTTGTCAGAAGAGTACCCAGCACCTCCACCAAAATGTTACGTGGAAAATAACAGTTGTCAGTCCGCAGCCACAACGCAGCTCACCGACAACTTCCACTTCTTCACTCGAAGTCTGAGGCACCTTACTTGGGTATGCCCCACTATGCCCTCTTTCAGTCAGACGAAATCACGTAACAATATGATAAACAGTCCGAAAATCGCCTGCCCGAATTGCCTGCCCATAAGAAGAGTGAGACACAATGTAATCACTATCACGCAATGGTGACAGACCACAAGCTTGTCTAGAATGCCTTAGTGCGCGACTTGTGCTATGTGCGTTGTAATTTGTTGCCCTGTGAGGTACTACTAGTGCTTTCTCCCTTTTATGAACGTTGACGTCGAGCGAAAGTAATTTTGCATCATAACAGCTATGTCACATTCTTATGCGAGTACAAGCCTGAGACTGTGAGTGTGAAAAAGACAAGATATCAGTTGTATGTTGAGTAGGCAAAGTTCCTACGAACCCAAAACGTGAAAATATCAGCTTTTTGGCTGGCTGAAGCTACTCTGAGTCGCTGGACCTCAACCAGGTAAAGACCCCAGATACGTACCCATGTGATCGGGGCTCATGTAGCATGAACTTCAAGGAGAGTAAATTTTCCATCCTAACAAGACATCCTCTCTCACTCGCTACTTTTCCAATCATGAACCTAGGAGAATACAAGTTCATATTTTGCACTCGTGAATATCAGAGTCAATGTTTGATTCAAGTGAAGGTGTTTTTTTTCCTTTCGGATGAAATCTGAGGGTTGTAAGATTTGAAGTTCGCATGAAACTGGGCTTTTGAATACTTTATTTCTATGGGGAATATTGTCGAACTAAACCGACGACCGTCGTAAAGCGCCGGTCGCCGCAAAACCGGGGGACGTATAATCCACATTCGACTGTATCGTGATCTTGGTTGGATAAAGATAACTTGATTCCGATCGCACTAAGTTGTGATATACCGTACGATGAAGCCACGCAAGCTGGAACCAGAACTTTCCGCCTGAAATTTTTTTTAAAGAAAATGTACTGTGTACTGGGTGAAATTGCACACACAAGCCTGACAGACAAAATACCACTCCCTAGTGTGCCCAGTGCAGGTGTCGTGATGGCACAGGGAGCGATGCCTGCCATCGTCAAGCGCTGTGCTATGAGGCCATGCCAGTCAATGGACAATCTTCAACGAGTCTCCTCTTTTTCCCCCGATTATGAATGAGATTGCTCCCCCTACCCCCCCCCCCCCCCCCAAAAAAAAAACAGAGCAGAAATGAGTCTTCCATGTAGGAGCACAATATTAAAAAATTTAGGCAAGATGCGCCACTGATTCCACCTGCACAACTTCTACGGCACTCGCTACAATGGATGGCAGCACTACCTTTATAGCTGTGGACATGGCCTAGCTCGAGAGTGCACAAAGATGGCAGACTATAGCCAATTTAGAAACCATGGCACGACCAAGCGATATGACTTGGATTATATTTAATTTCCGATAGATAGACTTTGTCTAGTCTGTGATATTTCATGAACACCGTTTTGTCAACACAGCTTGCTTTCATTGTCATTCTTGAGCAAAAGGGGCGTTTGAAATGAGCTAGAGGTTGTTACACAGCATTTCCAAGAATTACAAGGAGTTCAGGGCATTCAACAAGTTTCAAGGGACCTGGAACTAATATTGTCAATATCAATGATATTGAAGAATTTCAAGGGGCTGTGCGAACCCTGAGCAGAGCAAGCAAAAGTAAATCGACTACGGAAAGAAGGCTTAAAAAAAATGTAGTGTGTGTCACTGAGATGGCTTTACCAAAAAGAAAAAAATAATAAACAGTGAAACTTCATCACGGTTCATTAAACAGTGTGTTATATAACTATGGATGCATATGAAGTGTTTAGTTCTTAAACAAAACTTATTGTAAATAGAAAAGGCTTCTTTGTCCCTCTCAAGGGTAGAACAGTGTACATAGGTTTGGGAGTAGTCCTAGGAGCAGGCAAATGTGCCTTTTGTAGCAAGCTTTGAGGAGCCACAATGGCCTTCTTGAGCAGTCAGAGAGAACAGTCAGAGCATATGTCGCCCTATTTCACAGCACATAATAAGCAACATTTGTCGAATGCTTCATTTTTTTTAACACTAAGGTGAATTGTGCAATAACTTTATTATTGTTACAGCAATATCAACACACTCAACGGATTTCTGCAGTCGCTGCTACATCCCATGTCATGCCAAAACTGATAACATGCCATCACCCATCGTATACACTACTCAGAGAAATGCGCTCGTGCAGGGACGATGAACGCAGCTGAAACAAAAATATTACTAGCTGGCCCATCTTTAATGCTCAGAGGGCGCATGTAGACACCCCGCTTGGGAGGATTGCTGTCCAAGCAGAAAGGAAACAACCTGCCAGTCTTGAATAAACACGAAAAGACGAAAGGGGTGAACTTTGCTTCTAAAGGCACTGGCGTGCGTCCTAGTTCAGCAGCCATCAGTGGGCAGCTCAAACACACTTCGAAGTAGAGTGTGCGAAAAGTGTTGCTCTTTCTGAAGTGGCTTTCTGAAGAGGCGAATGCCTCGCAGGTCCTAAACAAGTAGTAAGGGATATGGAGATTGGGCAGAGGTCTCGCTCCTGAAGCAATCGTGAATTTGAACTCTACGGGCATGCGTACTACCTCAACAGGCATCAGCAGTTGGCTCGTATACCCTGCTACGTGTTGCACTGTCTACACGGACGCATTGTGTAAAAAAAAAGCATCTCTCCACGAAGAGCCTGCATTCGCTTACACTAGCACTTTCCGGTGTTTTGTGACATCACATTAAAAAAAGTTAGCTGCCAGCCTTACTTTGTACAGCATTTCGTTTCACTGCTATTACATTCAGTTCTTCACCCTTGAGGTAAAACTGAACTTTTTTGTTGCCAATTGATGACAACACTGATTGTTCTGATGGCATTCGGGAAGCGCATAAGAGTTCTTTGTTTGTGGCTGGCCATGTGGTCCACGGTGGCTTGCCACCTAAGTTATGCCAGCTTCACAATCAAGCCGCACGAAAAGTGCTTGGACGTGCTCAAGCAGACGTTGCAACTCATCATACCAGATGAACTAAAAGTGGGCATCATTGCCTTGGCTTTATTATAGACATAATGGAGAACATTGCCCAGTGTGATCAAGAGACATGTAGTTTTTTTTTATATCATAAAAGCTTTTGAACACACGAGTCTCCAATGCCAATACCGTATTGACTCGCATAATAGGCACACTTTTTTTTCAGAAAATCCAGCTCGAAGTTAGGGGTGCGCCAATTACACGGGGTAAAATTTTCGAAAATTTTTTCAACTCGGTTCTCGCGCTTTAAATCTGCACAATTGTCAAGTAAAAGGCGACTTTATCATTTACCAATTAATTCAGCATAAAACAAACATACCTACGTACCTTTTAATGAACAAGCGAGAGCCGTCAACTGCACACACACACATAAAATTTATTTACACAAAAGTCGTAGCTGTTCCTTCTTTTCCCTATTCGGAGTCCGAGTCGGAGATCACACATTCATCCTCGCCGAGCGGGGATTCGTTTTCGGTGTCCGAATCATCCGCACCCCACAACATGTCATCCTCACTCGCATCGAGTGCGTTCGAGATACCCGTCTACTTGAAGCTTTTCCAGACGACTTCGTCGGAGATCACCTGCCACGCTTCCACGATCCAAGCTCACAGCATTTCCACAGGCGGCCTCTTAATCTTACCACCTGGAGTCAGCTGATGTTGTCCTCCAGCCATCCAGGTGGTGTACAGCCTTCGAACATTGTCCTTGAAACGTTTATTCAAGGACACGTTCAAAGGCTGCAGTATCGATGTGAGGCCGCCCAGAATCACTGCCAGATCTGTGCGCAGCTCCTTTAGCTCATCTCGTACGCGGTCTACTAGGTGCCCACGAAAACTGTCCAGGACAAGCATGGATGGCAACAACAGACCACCCGGCCGCCGACCCCTGTTTTCACCCAATCCACCATGAGTTCCGCGCTCATCCAGCCTTTTTCCTGGACTCTGACGTAGATGCCTTGAGGGAATTTCGCCTTTGGGAGCGTCTTACGTTTAAAAATAACGTAAGGTGGTAGCTTACGCCCATCCGCTGTCACCGCCAGCATTACGGTGCATCGTTGTTTATAAGCGCCAGACGTTCTGACGATGACGCTCCGTGCACCTTTCTCCTCCACTGTCGTGTTTCACGGCATATCAAACCAAAGGGGGGTCTGATCAGCGTTGCCGATCTGGGACAAAATGAAGTCTTTCTGCTGTCGGAGCTTTATAACAAAACTGTGGAAGTCCACCACTTTGTCCTCATATGCTGCGGGCAAGCGCTGGCACAAGGTAGTCTGCCTTCGCAGTGCGAGGCCATGGCGCCGCATGAAACGAGTTGTCCATCCGGAGCTGGCTTTGAACTCTTGCTTCAATGCCCTGCGCTTAGGCTATTCTGCGCGCCTCAGTCTGCACAATATCCAACGACACAGCACAGCCGTCTTGTCGTAGCTCCCGTATATGCCGGACCAGTTGCTCTTCGACGTTCGGATACCTGCCGGTCTTGGCACCGCGGAAAGCCCGTCGTGTCTTCTTCGTCACCTTACGTTTTTCTTCTTGGTCCCTCCAGTACCGAATACTGGTTTCTCCAATGCCGAAATGCCTGCTTGCAGCCCGGTTGCCGTGCTCCAGCGCGTACTGCACTGCCTTCAGTTTAAACCCAGCCGTGTAGCTCGCGTACTTCCCCATGGTGGAACCAAAGTTCAATACACGACCACAACATACGCACACCGCTTGCAAAATGGCGTTTCTTTTTCTCCGATGGTGGTGATGGCGATCGAGCCCCCGACGTTGTACACGTGACCTCCAAAAAGCGCGGCGATTTGGGGGGTATCAGTAATTGATGGAACAGCCGTTTTTTTTTTTTTTTCGCTCATGGACGCTTTTTTTTTTTCAAGTTTTATTTCGACAAACATGTTGGTTAGGTCGTTGCACTTCGAATTTTTTTTATTCGCTCGTCGATTTGCCTTCTTTTTTTTCTTCAAGGTACGGGGACCGCGTTACAACTGTACCGCTGGGGGGTAGAATCGTTTCTGATCACGGCCAAGTTCGGGGTGCGCCTATTATGCGCGGAAATAAAAAAAAATCGAATTTTCCGCGACCAAACTAGGGGTGCGCCTATTATGCGAGTGCGCCGATTATGCGAGTAAATACAGTATATATTTACTCGCGTAATAATCGCACTCGCATAATGACCGCACCCCTAAACTGTCGTCTAAATTCAACGTTTTTTTTTTTTTTTTTCCCCCCCGTGTATTGATCACAACCTGAACTTGCCGCATCGACATGTCATGTGCGAAGTCTAGCTGAACGCACCTATCATTGTTTCTGTGATCTGAAAGCGGGCATCACTATGCTAGTGCCGTAAATTTACCTACTTAAATGAAAGCATTCCTTATTTAGATGGAAGAAACTGTTTTCACGCGTGTGACGTACTCACAACCTCCATAACTGACGCAAAGAAGAAAAATAATGCTGTGGCTTCGCTCCGTCAGCCGCCATGTTTGTTTTGACATCCCACTCTGTTACAGCGGCGGCCGCCTGTTGGTCGACTCGTGTTCATCCCGCAGCAATGTTTTTTGTTTCCTGAAACCTCTTTTTTTTTTGTGTGCTTTGTGATCATCTGTTGAAGCGTTGTTTCACCATGGGGCGGTATGCGAGCTTCACTGCGGCGTTCAAGCTGAAGGCGCTTGACTACGCGCTAGGGCACGGGGACCGCGTTGCCGGCAGACATTTCGGCGTAGACGAAATCCGGATCCGACATCGGAAAAAACAGCGCGACATGCTCATGGCTACTAACAGCACGCAATGGGCTTTCCGTGGACCTAAATCTGGCAAGTTCCCAGACATTGAAAAGGCAGTGCTCGAATATGTGAAGGACATGCACAAGAACAGTTATGCAGTGTCATTAGACATGATACGGACGCAGGCGTGCAGTTTCCCGGAGGCTCGGAATAGCCACAAAAGACATCCGCGCCAGTTCCGGCTGGACGACAAGCTTTATGCGGCGGAATGGACTGTCGCTGGCTTTTACAACGCGCTCTACGGCATGGAAGATGACCCTCTGTGGGAGAGTGAAAAACTGCCGGTTCCGACAGGTAACCGTGCGGCGACGACACTGACGCCAGTGATGCTTCAGAGTCTGAATGAACGTTAGGGGGGTAGGAGCGGTAAAAAATAAAAGGGAAGTGTGCCATGCATGTAGCTCCTGCGTAATGCGTGCATTTTATTACAATCATAAGCCTTAATTTACTTTTATTTTTGGTTATGTTCATGATAGCTACTGTAAGCATTCTGATTAGCGACTTTTTCGCGTTTCCGGTGCTCAGAATACATTTTCACGGGAAATTTACCCCGCGTAATGATCGCATCCCGAAGTTGGAGTCAGTTTCTTGAAAAAAAAAAAAAAAAGTGCGATCATTATGCGAATATATACGGTAGCTGTTACTGCTTGTCGGTGATGGCTACATTATGAAACGCGAAGTGACTTGTGAACGATATGATCACTTCTCTACGC
Organism: Rhipicephalus microplus; assembly: GCF_043290135.1. NCBI lineage: Eukaryota > Metazoa > Arthropoda > Arachnida > Ixodida > Ixodidae > Rhipicephalus > Rhipicephalus microplus. The sequence goes on along the minus strand of NW_027464590.1, from coordinate 4,963,518 downwards.
CTTAATGTCAGTTCGCTAACAAATATGTGCAATTGTTGACGGCATGTTCATCTTGCAACAATGGCGATGTATGCAGTGGCGAAGACTGATTAGGCTGAATATATTGTGACAAAAAGTGCATTGCTGAAATGAATTGAGCATCAGGGCACTTTGGAAAAGCTGCATAGTGTTTGTCGTGACAAGAAATATTTTTGGACTACAAATGGTCTACAATGTTGTGTAAACTAGAAGAGTTGGTGGACTTTTGTGCAGTTGGTGCAAGCTTTACTCGAATATGCGCAACAAGGCACAGGAAGATGGCACTGTACCTAAATGGCACAATTAGCACCACTGTTCTTTCCGATGTCATACAGTGGAAAACATTTTAGTTCAACATCACTAGCAACATGATTGACCAGAACAAATGTTATACGAAATATGTCCTCCCACCGTGAGGCAGTCCCTGGCTGCAATGCTGGCCGGGACTGGCTGACGCCGGATCCTCCGTGGGCTGGGCCTGCTCAGGGGGGCTCCACAGGCACCTCTTGCCACTGCTCTTCCCCCTGGCCTCCAGCTTTCGCTTCTCGGCAACATGCTCGTGCGAGACCTGCCGAGCATGGCTTCGCAAGAAATAGCGAGGCGGCTCGCTATCTGCTTGAGCGTTCACTGGGGCTGGGCTGTGGGAAATTAATGTGCACATTTCTCTCTTTCTGCCTAACGTAAATTTGAGCAAGTAGAACTGCAATGCCAGAATTTCGCTCTTTACAAACAGGCTCTCTCTCTTGCACAATGTCAGCTTACTGAAAGAAATGACAAGTTTAAGCTTCAACCCCGGTAAATGATCAGCTTTGCAGAAGTACAGACATCACATTTTCAGAAAAGAACAAGTTCAGCACAAATGCTATAGCAAGCTTGATAAATCTCAATGGCTAGGCGGGTGTGAATCAATGTATGCAGTTTCCTGGCATACTTTCTTTGGCATCTAAAGAGCAAACTGGAACTAATGAGCTACAAAGTGAGCCTAGTGCTCCGATGTATCTGATTTAACTGCCATATTGTAGGGCCGCACGGAAAATATTTTCTTTGTAGAAGTGCACAAATATATGAAATACTTTTCTAACAATTTTTGCTACTCTGTTTGACTGGCACTAGAATTGTACTATTCGAAGTATTCGAAACACAGTCGAGCCCGCTTATAATGAACCTGAGCGGGACGTGGCATCCGTTCGCTGCATCCTGAAGTTCATAGTAAATGAAACAAAGCTTTTAAAAAAAGTTGCGAGTGAAAACACAAACTTTTCGGTTCAAAAAATGCGTGACGCTTGTGTATCGAAGAACAGAAGCGATAAGGGCGGTATCGAGTTCATTTAAAACGGCAAATTGCTCGTTCGCTGAGGCCCGTGGCATAAGCTGCATGAGGCACTGGCTCCAAAGTTCAGTCGTTCTCGCAATCCGATTCCTACAAATCGCTCTCGCTACGTACTTCATTCACAATGCCCCAACTTGTGCACGGTTCCGCAGTGTCGGCATCATCATTGGCCGTAATTAAACCATCACAACAGATGTCCCCCCCCACTCTCGCAGGTCAGAAAATGCTAGAGGGAGCCGATTTATGCGGTCGTCTAAACATCGGCTCCTGCTTGTTCACCTTTTTTTTTTTCTGTGAAAGTTAGCTATGTGTTTGATTCCTTTTGCTCCAGTTGACGCCCGAAGTCTTGAAGACGTGTAAACAATTTTGTCACGGGGATGGATCTTTTACCGAATTTTGAAGGACTTTTTTGTTAGACCACACTGTGGCTTGCTAGGCCTAAAGTTAGGCTTAGCTAAGCCTAACGAAAGGCTCAGCACATTTCAGCTTTCAAGATAGCTATGCAAGTCACTGTACAAGGGGAGGACATTTCTCCTGAAGAATTCCAGTGTTCTGGATGGACAACGGCGCTTTGTAAGCGTAAGTCAACTAAAGCACTCAGGGCGGGCGCTGAAGTTCAAGGCCCACCATACAGCAAGAACGCTGACACCCGATCTGCCGCCAACGTGAAGAAATGCCTACCTAAAGCGTCAAGGCTGCCTCATCTACCAAGGAAGCATTTTCAAATCATTGTTAGGCCTTGGGGAGGCCTGAACGTCAAGAGTATCAGTAACGTCCGGATTTCTCAAGCCCTCTCGACAGCGGCGCATTTCCCAGCTGCGGATATCGCAGAATACATCGTTTGTCGTAACGCTGCGCAGAACATTGTTGTGATTAGTACGCCATCGCAAGCCAACGCTAAGGCCTACGCAAGTCTAGAGACCATCACCGTTATCAACGCAGGGTATGAGGTTAGCTCTTACATTGCTGCGCCCGACAACACATGCAAGGACATTAGAAACATTGATAGGGAAATTGAGGACGAAGAGCTCAGAAGACTTCCTATTCAACCGAGGAATCTGTTCTCGAAGTGTGGCGAATCAAGAATTCTACCACAGTCGTTATCCTCTTTGAAGGACTTCCGAGTCCCAAATTACGTCATGTGTGGTTCCAGCATAGTCAAGTGCACCCTCTACCGACGGCATACTGACGTCTGCTACACCTGTGGTAGATTAGGCCACAGAGCTGAAGTGTGTCCCACTCCAGGAAATGTTATCTGTCGAGGTTGTGGAATCACCTCCCCTGGCGACCAGGACGTTTGCTCACCGAAGTGCGCCTTCTGTGGAGGGCCTCATCCAACGGCCGACAGAACCTATACACAAAGATTTGAGATACCTTAAGGGAGGACGCGGCTTTGGGATCGCGAAAAATGGCAAAAAAAATCGATTTTTTGAAACTCAAGTTTTCAGTTTCTGGAACCCTTTTTCTATCCGATTCCAAAATATCTACACTGAAAACCGTGCAGAAGTGCTTCGGAAAATTCGTTTCACCCACCTAGATAGCAAAAATATTTCTGGAAATGGCGAGAAAACGGCGATTTTCACAAAATAATAGCTTCGCTATGCTTGGGCCGGGAGCCGGCTTCTTGGGCTCATCGGAAAGAGCATTTTTCCGTGTTTAACTTTCCCACCTCAGCTGGCTCCTCCCTTTGACAACAAGCGAGCAAAAAGCAAATGTTTGAAGGTCGTTTTGAGGCCCTTGATTGGCCGTGGCTGCCATGTTGCCTCAGCTTGTCTCGCCATTGGCCCGATGCTCGCTCCGGGAGATCGTCGTCTGCTGCTTGTGCGTCGTGAGGACATGGCTCTCGAAAATCGCCACTTCGTGACGTGTTCATGGCTTGATAATCACTTAATTTATAACTACGCTTTAGTTACGAGCAGTAAGCGGATGCGCGATCAGGTTACTACGAGCGTCAGCGCGGTCTACGAGCGCCGCGCGTCATTGAAGTCGTCTTTAGCCCTAACTTCGCCGACTGCGGGCAGGAACGACCCGCTAGCGCATTCGTGGCGACGTGTTTCTTCACAAGCAACGAAGCTGTAAGCGGCGGCACGACCTGATTACTACGAGTGGCCGCACCGGATGCACGATCGGATTACTACGAGCGGGCGCGCGGCGGTCTACGAGTGCGGCGCGTCATCGGAGTCGGCTTTAGGCCTAACTCCGCAGACAGCGAGACTGCGGGCAGGAACGACGCGCAAGCGCACTCTTGGTGACGTGCTTGTTCGCAAGGAATGTACCACATCACTCGCTAGCTCCTCCGAATATTGTACGGGCATTTTACGCATCGGCAGCGGACAACACAGTCAAGCTCGTCATCCCCCCCCCCCCTCCCCTTCACTGCCAAGGATCGCTCGGAACAGCGGCTAGCAGTTTCGCGCGTCGTCATTCGAAAATGCGATGCCAAGTGCAGTGCGGGCCGATTTTTTGTCTTCGTAGTTACTCATTTCGCGGATCGTCATCGAACGCCGCCGGCAAGTGCATTACGCGCCGGCTGCACTGTCCACGCGGCCGCGCACCCCACGGTCATATGGAGTGCCGTCAGTAAGCTTTTGTGATGCGATTCAGACGTGCTTGGAGCCGTGCTTGATGTCTCCACGAACGTCTATGAATGTTCCAAGGTTAATGAATCGCTGTAGATTAGAATTTCCGCAACCGGCTGTAAGATGATGCGTTTCACGGCTAGAGCGGCGAAAGAGCATGTGTAAATCAGGGGCACGAATTTTTATATGCCCGTTTCGTGTCATTACTTATAGTGCTAGAAATTCCCGTGCCACCAGTCTTCTGCCCATAACTGTTATTTGGAAAGAAGGCATGGGCTGTCATGGTGTGATCCATTTTTCTGATGCAATAAACCTCTCTCTAAATAAAGAAATGTTCAGTGGATATTTATAATCAAGTACTTAATTATGCTAATTACAACTTCAGCACAAAAAAGTATGTTTAATAATTTCAGTATATGGTTTTATTCAATTACAATCTTTTCTGTCATACTTATCACACCACTCCTTCATACAAAGAACTTTGTTTGAAATTCATACTTGTTCCTTGTAACTCATGAAAAGGAGTAAATCATGAAAAGAAGTCAAATATCACAAGACAAACCTGAGATCACAATTTTTAGGTGTCTTAGAGATGTAAAAAAAAGTTGAAACTTTAAATGCAGCTTTCTCAATACTGTTTTTTTTTTTTTTTGACATTATGCTCAGCCCCTCCACATGGTTCAGTGAAGAAATAATTTGTTTCTCGTAAAGTATTTGTGGTATCGCTTCAAAATTTTTATGAAAGCACTGTGAGGTTATTCTTAGTGTCTGTGCCAATTTTCATCAATATCCAACGAGAAACAAAAAAGTTCATTGAAAAAAAGCCTGTCGAAAACTTCGACAGGCTTTTTCTCACAAGTGTGTTTTGGACATTGTGCATTGCTCGTGGAAAGAGTAGCACGAGAATGACTGGACCGATTATGATTCTGTTTTTTTTCCCTGAATCCCTGAACACTGCTTGTGGGTACAGCAATCTTCAATTTCTGTTTTGTGGCCCTGTTATTTTTCTAGACGATGATTTGTCCGTGCCATTGTTTCTGACAATGTGTGTCGGCAGCCATGATGATCTCTAAAAAAAAAAACGAGAACTTATTAAAAAATTCCGAGAGTGTCATACCCTGTAGCTTTCTTTTGAGTAAAGATCAACATCATTCGCAGCTTCCTGGCATGTTTTGTTGCAGCGCTAGGCTTTCCACGAGCAGACCATGTAATTGGATTGTGTAGCATTATGTAACTTGAGAACTACTGAAGCTATCATGATGAAACTGCATATTTCCCTATTCTAGACACTTATGAGTATGCATGCCAAATTTCATTGCTGTAGGTCAACAAATAAAAAAGTTTTTTTTCAAAGCCACCTCCCCCCTTAAATCGTCAGACTGTGCAAGAGAGAGAGACGCGACTTTGCCAAGAACTTCCCACCGATACATGAGCTGTCCGAATCGAACAACAAGTCCAGGTCCCAGTGCAGGAGCTCGAGGGGGCGCTTCCGATACAGGAGTGGTCCCCGATCCACAAGCATTTCTCAGTCCCGGAGCTGTTCCCGATCACGGGGCCCGGCCGTCAGCATTCAGGTGCCTGCTGCTATAGCGACCGAGTGGGCTGATCGCGTCAAAAGCTCCCAGAAACAGGTGATGGGGGCATGCTGCCAGAGCAGAAATATGATATAATTTTTCAGCTGGAAAGGGAGAATGCTGCACTAAAGGAGGCGACCGCGCAACTTAGAGTCGAGATAGTCGCACTTAAGAATGCTAATAACGCCAAGAGTGAGGCTCCACAACCTCCTCAGGTCACTAGACTCGAAACGCCCATTGAAACACCTATGGATTGATTGATGTGGGGTTTAACATCCCAAAACCACCATATAAATATGAGATGCTGTAGTGGAGGGCTCCAGAAATTTCGACAACCTGGGGTTCTTTAACGTGCACCCAAATCTGAGAACAAGGGCCTACAACATTTCCGTCTCCATCGAAAATGCAGCCGCCGCAGCCGGGATTCGATCCCGCAACCTGCGGGCCAGCATCCGAGTACCTTAGCCACTAGACCACCGCCACTAGACCACCGCGGCGGGGGAACGCCTATGGAAACGCCCGTGGAAACGCCTATAGAAACGGCCATGAAAACGCCCGTAGAAAAACCCACGGGGACGCCCGTTGAAACACCAATGAAAGTGCAGTGTACTGTTGTCCAACGAAAACAGGGCTTTGACAAGGCACGCACTTCATGAGGAACTGCAGTTTTAAAACTGAGATCAGAGACATGTTCCAGTCACTTAGCCAAACAGTCGCATTGGTTCATGTTAAGGTCGATACCTTAGCGGACAAATTCAGCGCACTGGATGCTAAGGTCAATACGTTGGATGCTAACTTCTGTGCGTTGGACGCTAAGGTCAACGTGCTCGAACGCAGGCACATATTTTTCGAGCCTAACCAGGGCGCGTCCGCCTAAAGAGTTCAGGATTTGGCAAGGGAACTGCTGGGGATTTACCTGCAAGAAGGCAGTTCTTCAGCAGTTCATTCGTTCTCACTTTGAAAAGCCGCACGCCATTTCGCTTCAGGAGACGCTTTCGGATTCTGCCATGCTGCCGGGTTACACATCTCGCGCACTTCATGGAGACAGACAAAGGGGCATTTGCATGTTTGTATCTAAGGGATACACCAATATCTCGCATGATCTTTCAATGAACATTAGTAAGGTGGAACACTTATTGGTGGAAATTATTTGGGGGGGGGGGGGGGGTCATTTCAACAGTAGCGTTTTCATTCTGTATATATATATATATATATATATATATATATATATATATATATATATATATATATATATATATATAGTTCACGAAATGACTCGAGACAAATGTTTGCGGCACTCTCGAGTAGGGCTGTCACCAGGGCTGGTATCTCCCCGCTTGTGGTTGCGGGTGATTTCAACACTCCTCATCAGGCTTGGGGTTATCTGCGGTCATCCTGTAAAGGTGAGGATTTGTGGCAAGCAGCGGCGAACTTAAACCTCACCCTGGCCACGGACACAGATGATGATGATGATGATATATGTGGTTTAATGACGCCAAGGGCCATTGATGGCCAAAGAGTGCCAGGAAATGATATCGGATGAGAGCAATGGTTATGTTAAATGGCTGTAAAAGGGCCTAAGATTCTGCGCTCTAAAGGTGCATAAGACATATTTATTAAAATCATGAAAGTGAAGTGAAGCATGCCAGGTGAGAATGAGTCTTACATTATGATGACGCCATAGAATAGGAGTGTTATATTAGCACCAATACCTCGCAAGCGCCCTTGGTCCCAAGGGCTGGGAGACAGGTGCTCTCTTTGGATGTAGCATCCGCAGCAGCAGCCTACTTTCAGAGCCTGTGCTACTGATCACTTGAGTAGATAACATGGAAAGTTTTTACTTCCTTTAAGAATGCGTTCAATGCATTATATTTAAAAGGAGGTTCGCGACCAATAAACATAGCTGGGTGAAGGGGTATGTGTTCCTTGTACGCTAGTGGAAAATGTTTTTTCCTGTAAGCCTCTAGCTCAGAGCATTCAAGGAGTATGTGGGGTACGGTAAGTGGACGACCACATCTGTGACAGCTGGGTGGGTCACCACCGGACAAAAGGTGTGCGTGCGCGCTGTGTGTGTGTCCTATTCTAAGCCGACAGAGACTGACCTCTGTAGGGAGTGTTTTCGACGTGGGTAGCCAGTTACCGAGATATGGTTTAATCAAGTGTAACTTGTACGAGTTTGTAGATCCCATAACTTCTGCCAGTAAGCCCTGCGCTTTTTTCGTATGTTTGGTTTTAGGTCCATTATAGGGACAGCAACTGAAGAGTTGGCAGAGCTTCCGTTAATTGACGTGGCGAGCTGGCCGGCCAACAAATTTCCTTCTATCTCGCGATGTCCTGGCACCCAGCACACGACGATATGTTGCTTGGAAGTATACGCCGCGCAGAGTACTGAATAGAGGGATATAATTATAGGGTTTCTGTGTTTTGCAAGATTTTTCAACGCTTTTACGACACTCAGGGAGTCTGTGTATATAACTACCCTTAGCGTATTCAATTCTTTGATGTGTTTAACGGCTACAAATAACGCGTAAGCCTCGGCTGTAAAAATGCTTGTGCTGGCGGACAGAACGCCGGCATCCGAGAAGGATGGGCCGACCGCCGCATAGGACACGCCAGTATGGGACTTGGATGCATCAGTATAATATTCTGGACAGTCATATTTATGTTGCAGCTCTAAGAAGTACATCCGAATGTGTATGGGGGAGGCATGCTTTGTGACAGCTACGAAAGATGTGTCACAGTCTATGACCTGCCACTGCCATGGCGGGAGCCGCAGAGCGGGGGGGCTGAGGTGGTATACAAGCAGTGGGACATCTGTTTCTTCAGCTAGGTCTCTGACACTCAGCGAGAAAGGGCATGCCATTGCGGGTCGATTGTAAAAAAACCTGAGAGCTGGACAGGTCTTCGATGGTGGAATATGCGGTTGCTCACTGTTCGCATTTACTTTAAGGAAATATATGAAGGAAGAATATGTTTTCTGCAGATGGAGTGACCACTCGTCCGATTCTACATAAAGGCTTTCAACTGGGCTTGTTCTAAAGGTGCCTGTGGACAGGCGGATGCCTTGATGAACAGGGTCCAACACTTTCAGAGCGCTTTTCAGAGCAACATTTTCAGAGGCAGAGTGATAGACTATTGCCCCATACTTAAGGCGTGAGCGTATAATACCCCTGTCACACGGGCACTTAAATGTGGTGCATTATATGCACCACATTTCTTGCGGATTTTCATTCTAACTATTGTTCTATACGTGCCTTGTAATTCTAGAAAGATTCGGAGTAGTGTGAGGAGCTCGATATGTGTTTGAAATGTGTGCCAAGAAAGTTGGCTTAATCCTCCAAGCTTTCCCCGAGGCTATTTACTAGTGGAAGGGAATACGTTTGTTGGCCCTTAATTTTCTTTACCCGATTCCACACTTTTCCCTCATCTGTGTACGAGTTGATACTCGATATAAACTTTGTCCAGCTCTCTCATCTAGCTTGTCGACGCGTTCTCCTTGCCTGCGATTTGACCCGCTTGAAATTTTTCAGGTTTTCTGCTGCAGGGGAATGGTGAAGCAATGCCCATGCTTTGTTCTGAGTGGTCCGTGCTTTCCTGCATGCGTCGTTCCACCATGGGACTCGCCGTATAGAAGACATGCCGCTCGTTTTGGCAATACATTTAGATGCGACATCAAGTATAAAAGCTGCAAAATACGTGACAGCCTCATCTATGGTCAGGGCAGACAGCTCAGTCCATGTCATGTGTGTAAGAGTTCTATACCCTTCCCAATCAGCTGAGTCAATCTTCCATTGAGGAACCTGCGGGGTAATTGACCTTTGTTCAGCGCACTCAGGATGATTGGAAAGTGGTCACCTCCCATAAGGGTTTTTAAGAACGTTCCACTTAAAACAGGTAAAAGGGACGGTGATGAAATGCTAAGATCTATGGAGGAGTATGAGTTGTTTGCAAGGCTAAAATACGTAGGCTCCTTTATATTTAAAAGACATACAGTGAGCATCGCCTCACAGGACATTGTGTGCATTAAAATCACCTAGAACCAGAAACGGCTCTGGGAGTTCATCTATTAATGATTCCAGATCACGTCTGTGTAGCTGTTGATGTGGTGGTATGTACACAGAACATATGGTAATCAGTTTATTAAAAAGTACAGCTCGAATGGCCACTGCCTCAAGGGCCGTTTGGAGCTTCAAGTGCTGGCATGCTATACTTCTATAATGGCCACGCCACCAGATGACAGCATCCTCCCGGTCTTTTCGGGAAATATTATATTGCTGTAGGAAGACCTTGTGCTTAGGAGTTAAGTGCGTTTCTTGCACACATAGATAGCACTTTCGCGTTAAACTTACTCAGAAGTTCTTGGACGTCATCTAAATTTCTAAGTATTCCCCTTACGTTCCACTGAATGATTTTTCCGTAGTGGAAAAAGAAAAAAGGGAAAAAGTGCTGTGTGCACAGAAGACGGAGATTAGCTCGTTTTACAGGGCCTTTGTCAGGCCCTGTAATCGGCGTTCTGTCCTTTTTGGAGCGATCGAGAGAAGCTCGCCGCTCCTTCGGCGCTTCCTGCGCCGTTTGGCTTGAACTGGTGTCCATAGCCTCTTGTGAGACACTGGACGCCCGCTCTAAAAACCGATCTGTGCGTCACTTAGACTTCGCCTCGATCAACGAAGTCTTTGTCCCCACCGAGCTGGGGGTCGATGAAGCCCCCTTGGCCTCGTGATTGCCCTGGCTGCTGCCAGAGCTTGTAGAGGTCACTGGTGTGGACAGGCTGAATGTGGGCAGGGCAGCGCTGGCTGCTCCCGCCATAGGGGCTTGTGGCATTGGCCTCGGCACGCTAGGCGCGGTCCGGGCAACTGCCAAGGGCCTTTGTGGTGCCGCCCCTCGTTGCACCACTTCGGCAAAAGGTGTTTTTAGTGCCAATGATAACGACACCCGTTGTGTTGCTTCCCTGAATGTGATATTTTACTTAACTTTTATAGTTATTATTTCTTTTTCTCTTTTCCAGGCTGGGCACGCTCTGGAGTATGCGGGGTGACTACCTTCGCAGTTAGCACAGAGGACCTCGTCATGACTACATTCATCAGCACTGTGGCCGGTTGTGCCACACTTAGCACACATTAGCTGTCCTCGGCAGCTCTGGAATGCATGACCAAATCACTGGCATTTTAAACAACGCCTCGGGTTTGGAATGAAGGGTCGGACATGGAGTTTTACATAGCCAGTTTAGACATTCTCAGGTGGGTGGGTGGGTTGAGTTGAAGGTGAGTATCAAGTGCTTTGTTGCTATTTCATTGTTGTTACGTCCGATTTTGATGCGCTGGACATGTATTACACTTTGGTCTTTCCATCTATCAAAGAGCTCTTCTTCACTCAGTGTCGTCAAATTTTCGTCCGATACCACGCCCTTCACTGTATTCATGGTAGGGTGTGCGCTCACAGAGACGGGGATGTTACCAAAGGCTACGAGGTGCGAGAGTTTATTGTACTGTTCCTTGTCTTTTAATTCGAGAAGCAGATCTCCACTTACCGTCTTCGTGGCTTTATAACCGGTTCCAATGGTCTTTCTGAAGCACTTGGCCACAAGGAAGGGCGAGATTGCTCTAGCTATGGTAGATGATTGTTCGCAGTGGAGGACATGGTATTTTGGGAAAGTTTCTCTGTTTTGGGGCCAAAGTAGTGAAGTTTCGTCAGTGCGTACCCTTTTCGAAGCACGATCAGTTAAAGAGGGGGTCGAGGATCCCATAGAAAAATGTGTATTTTTCGGTAACGGCGCTATCCACCCACCACGGAGTCCAACGAGGGGACGTGGCAGAGCATTTCTGCACAACACCAGCAGTACGCAGTTACTATAACCCAATATGGTTTACCCTAGTTTGGATGGGCACACAAGGTTAGCCCTTGCCGCCAGGAAAAACAGAAGTAAATTGAAGAGAGGAGAGATCAGGAAAGATTGAAAGTAAGAGGGAAAGACGAAGATGAAGAGAGGCAGAGACAGGAAAAGGCGACTGCCGGTTTCCCCTGGGTGGGTCAGCCCAGGGGTGCCGTCTACATGAAGCCGGGGCCAAAGGGGTGTGTTGCCTCCGCCGGGGGGGCCTTAAAGGTCCAATCACCCGACGTCGGCTCAACCCCTCGGATCCCCTTTACCCCGGACATGGCAAAGCCACGCACGGCTAGGCGTGGGAGGGAGCCGAAACTCCCCCCTCCCCCCCCCGTTCGCTCGGGTCTGTGGTGTTGCTACACACCAAACGCCTACTTGCGCAGGCGCCCCTGCGGGGCCCCGGACCCAGCATTCCCGACCAGGATGTGTAACTCCTGCACGAGGGACTCCACGCCCGATCTTACCTTTGTTAAAAATGTTGAATCTGCTACTTGGCACGAATTGTACGTGGATCTGGGTAGTGACCATAATGTCCTAGCTACCCATATCAGTGTAAAGGGCGAGCCCGTAAGAGAGTTTAGTTTCACAGATTGGGATTACTTCCGGCATATCAGAAAAAAATGCCCGCAAGTTGGAGACTCAACCCCTAGCCTGGATCAATGGGCCGAACAGCTCAAGGGAGACGTTGGTGAGGTGACAAAAAAGATACACACGAATTTTGAAAAGGATAGGATGGACAGTTGCCTTGCGCACCTCCTAGAGGCCAAGAAATCATTTCTCAATAAGTGGAAGCGGCAGAGGCTCAATCGTTGGCTTCGCGAGAAAATTGCAAAACTTAACCGAACCATCGAGGACCACTGCCAGACGCTCTCTAGGCAGCAGTGGGATGAGGTGTGCAATTCTGTTGATGGCTAATTGAGAATAGGAGAGAAATGAATTTGCTAAAGCACCTTTTGAACAAGTCACATTCAAAGAGTAATCAAAGGCAAGACATTGCAAAACTCATACACGCCGCCAGACAGTTTGATTCTGAAGACGCTATACCGGATGGTTTGGCTCACAGATATTTACCCATGGGCTCCTCAAGCTGTTCAGACTACTCGCCTTACACTGAACCCCCATGCACTGAGCCCGGAGAGCCCTTGTCCACCAGCGACGCTTGGGAAGTTCTTCAAAACCTTAATGAACGATCAGCTCCGGGGCCTGCTCAAACATCAAATCAGACATCAAGCTGCTCAAACATCAAACCATAGACGTGAACACAAGCGACGTAACAGGCATCCTGGGTCTTGACTTGGAAACAGCGTTTGACATCATCTCTCACACGCACATCTTAAACTCCATTTCGGAGCTTGGACTGGGTGAAAAGCCTTTCACAGATACATCAGCTCTTTTTCGAATCCAGAAAGGCCACGTTCAATATCTGAGACCTCATAAAATCGACCCTATAAATCTGGCGATCGTCATCATCCAAGCTGCTAGCTTCAAGGCAGTCATCTGCGAGCTGTTCAACAACAGCATTGATGACTCTGCCTTCCCCTTACTCAGCAACAGATTTTACTGGCATTGAAGCGAAGGCTACAGAGCCAAATCACATGCATCTTATCGCCATGAAACGTAGTTACGCAAAAGTACACACATTTTCAAAGTGAAATATAAAAGTTCCTTTTTTATTTTCTATGTGGAACAGTTCGAAACAGGATGCAGTGCACAGCAACAAGACAGTTGTATTTATTTACCTTAACGGGGTTTCCGACACGTGAAAAGCCCTGTATCGTCGTCTTTTTACGAATACCTCAAAGACTAAGCGGCGCCCGAGTCTGCGTATACATCAAACGCTGATGGTGTGCCTCCTGCCACTTTTCATCGAGATTACGAGATGCATTACGAGATGCGCGTAAATTGAATTACTTCATGTAGGGCTACATGGGCAGAAATCTCCGTCCCCGTAGCATTCCTTTCAAGGACAAGAAAAGTTTTTGCCGAGTATAGTCGCCTCTTTCCTGACATGGTGCATGTATGGCTTCGTAGATGTGAACACTCCACAAGCGTGCTCAAGAGTGCCACAAACAACAAACAAGGACATAGTACGCACTCGGGGATGCTGCCTGCCCTGCCTGCCCTGCCTGCCTGCCCTGCCTGCCCTGCCTGCCCTGTCTGCCCTGCCTGCGTCCGTCCGTGTCTGTGTCTGTCCGTCCATCTGTCTGTCCGTCTACCTGTCTGCCTGTCTGATTGTCTGTCCGTGTGTCTGTCTGCCTGTCTACGACAACGGTCATGGACAAACAGACGGGGTGGCTACAACAACGGAGGGAGGATTGAATCGCAGCATAAGTGCATGAGGCTCGCTGCGACGCCATGTTCTCAAAGTATTCTGATAGTGAAAGGTGCAAAGCGCTTACATTTAAATCCGATCCAAGCCACCTCGTAGCTATTTAAATCCATCCGTTTTGGACGATTCTTCAGACCGTTCCTTCTCCTCCGCATGTGAAACGGAGGAAAACTGACGCGCGACACCTTGGCTCACGTGACATAGAAGGTCACGGCATTCGTCACGGCTCAAATGAGCCAATCCCGTGCGACTCGATGGAGCGAAACGCCTCTGTCCGTCACGTGACGCTCTGTCACGGCATTTCCCCCGGCTCAAATGTGCCAATCACGAGTGACTCGATAGAATAGACCGCCTCCGTCCGTATTTGGAACGCATATAAAATTGCACCACTAGTTCACGCTGTGCATGAAAGATGGCCTTCCAAAATCTCACACCCACAACGAAGCACCCAGCACCCAAATTTGGTTCCAACCCAAATTTGGTTCCACGTATGCTGCTCTTGATTAAGCTCACCAGTGCGATTTAATTTGCACCCGTTATCAAGTTTTCTAGGACAAAGTGCCCGATGCAGCACGCTAAGTTGCAAGACTGCAGGCAAGGCCTAAGGAGTACTAACTGCAAAACCTCTTCATAGTGGTTACAGATGTGCAGTATCGTCCCGAGTCAACAAAATGCTCTGCACTATTTACATTTTAAAAGGGATAGATAGTACAGAGAAACCTTTCAATTATGAATGCACAGCCTCGCATCGTTTACGAAAACGAGAGTGTACATGTGCAAAATTCGAGTTCGGGTTTGCGGTCAGCATGGGTTTCGACATCGCGCATACAGCAAGCAGAAATTCAGTTGCCATGCTGCAAAGAAATCTGGCACATAAGTGAGGAGCTTTGAAATGCAAGTCGGCAACTTTCTGCAAGGTTAATTTTTTTTTTTTGCTGCATTCTTTTTCTCGGCAGAGTACTTTCACAACAAACCTTAGGTTTTGTACAGTTGAAAACTTAAGGCAATAATTTACTGAATTCTCAATCAATTCTCTCAATTCTCTGCTGCCGGTCCAACACGTCTTGCACATCAGGGCTCTCTAAATATCAAAGTGTACATGTTTGCCTTCAGCGACTTGCATTGTAAGTAAATGGTTTATGATGCAACGGAAAAGTGGTGCGGCTACCAGTGTGCAAGCGCATTCGTTTTCCTTGATCTACACATACAACCACGGCAGCATGGTGCATGCACATGAGGACAGATACATGCGAGTATGCTTCAGCCTCGAGAGACTGTGGTTTCATTTTTAAACTATGAAAACACACTGTTTGGTGTAGAATAGTGGAAATAAGCAGGCTGTAGCACTATCGATCATTCAGCACAGCTGTCACATCACTGCCTTCTCTCACAGCCCTTGCGCTAGATGGCAAATGAGCTGTAGCACTTGACGCATTATCGATAACAGATTTCTATTAAGAAAAACTATAGAATACCATTGAATGTTCAGGTATCTCTAGCAAACACATGAAAAGTGAAGCAACATCACTGCAAAATAAACAAAATAATTTAAAAACAATATGAAAGAATACGTACGGAGAGTCCTGTACAGATGACTCCGAGCTGCAATGGCGAGACCCACACCAGCGCGACGACGGCCGCCCTAAGAAAAAGTAAGACCGCAAGTTCAAGTTGCTAAGCTACACTGAATGACGAGAATGCTTTGACGACATGTAAAAAAAAACGCATTACATGATGTCCAAGCAGCCCACTTTTCTATTGTTTGAAGAGGTCAATTTCTTTGTTACTATACAGGCGACACCTTAGGTGCATTAGAGTTGCTGACCACAGGTGCCGTGTCTCTGCCTTGCTATTCCAGGAGAAAGCGAACAAAGAAAGGCAAGAAAGAAAAAAGGTCGTGAGTATGTTCTACACTAGACTGTACAGACACAAGCAACACTGTAGTATAGACCACAAATGATGCTAGTAATTGTCTACAGACATAGCTTACAGCTACTAATGCACCATTCTAAAAAAATTATCAGTGAATTAACAAGGCACAGATACAGCCATAGTCTTCATGAGGCAAGCCGTCCTCATCGAAGTTGCTAGTTGCACCCAGACCACTGGTGGCACAGTGTTCTTTGCACGGCAGCCATAACGCATAAGAAGGATCTGCAGCAATGGTGAATACACAGTGAAATTTCAATGCAACAAATCGCAAAGAACCGCTAAATATTATCCTTTATTGTGAAGTCTTTTTAAAGAAAGTAATAAAAATTTGCACAAAAAAAGTAAACATTAACTCATGAGCCGCATACCCATGCTGTGTATACATTATCGAGCAACCACATTATGCTCAAATAAGTGCGAAAAAACGAACTCGAAGTAATACAGAACCAGTACACATTTATTTGAAAAAGAGGGCAGTCTATCTTGCCGTGAGCAGCTCGACTGCTGGAAAATAAACTATTACGGTAAGCAGGCGCGTCCTTCTTGCGCACTGCGAAATGTTAGCAGTGTCACGCAGTTTATTCACATACAGACCTACTGGAAGGCCGAGGAACACCAGAAGAGCGAGGAACGCCAACAGGCCGAAAATACAAAACAAACGCAAGCTCGGGTCGCGCGTGCACAACGCTGTGGCTTGCCATTTCATGCTGCTTCGTCGTCGTTCGCATAGTTCCCTACCCTGGCCCCCGGTGAATAGCGTAGCCAACCTGGCGACTTAAGGCGTAGTCACTGTAGCAGGGTCGTAATACGGCTTCAGGCGACTCACATGCACAATTTCTCGGCCACGACGGCGTAAGTCATGAGACTGTGTCAATGGCTCAATCTCATAATTGACGGGTGACGTACGGGCGAGAATGCGGTAGGGCCCGTGGTATCGTGCCAGTAATTTCGACGAAAGGCCAGGAGTGCTCGGTGGAACCCAGAGCCAAACGAGAGCACCAGTCGTGAAAGTAGAGAGATGTCGATCGGTGTCAAGCCGTAGCTTCTGGTGGCCTTGGTCCTCGGTTGTCAGAGAACGGGCCAATCGTCTGCAATCTTCTGCGTACCTGGCAACATCAGAAATTGCAGTGTACTCAGAGGAGTCGGGCGTGTATGGGAGGATAGTGTCCAGCGTGCACGATGGTTCGCGTCCGTACAACAGAAAGAAAGGGGAGAATCCTGTTGTCGCGTGCGTAGCGGTGTTATACGCATACTTGACGAATGGAAGGACAGTGTCCCGATTGGTCTGGTCTGAAGCTGTGTACATCGTCAACATATCACCGAGAGTGCGATTAAATCGTTCTGTGAGGCCATTCGTCTGCGGGTAATATGCTGTCGTCAGGCGATGAACCATGTTGCACTGAGCGAGCAACGCTTGAATGGCGTCAGACAAGAAAACAAGGCCCCGGTTGCTCAAAAGTTCGCGGGGAGCACCATGGCGAAGAACAAAGTTGCACGAGATGAAAAACGCAACTTCTCTCGCGGTTGCTGCGGGTAGTGCTGCTGTCTCCGCGTAACGCGTGAGGTGGTCCACGCCGACAATTATCCACCTATTTCCAGAAGACGACGTGGGAAGTGGTCCGTATAAGTCGATACCGACGCGGTCAAACGGACGCGCTGGACACGGCAGAGGCTGAAGTGTACCGGCAGGGCGCTGAGGTGGGACTTTACGTTGCAGGCATGCAGTACAAGCACGTACGTACTTGCGGACAAATGTGTACATGCCGCGCCAGTAGTACCGCTGACGTAGACGGTTGTACGTTTTGAGAGCGCCAGCGTGAGCGCTTTGCGGGTCGTTGTGGAAAGCAGTACAGATTTCCGAGCGCATGTGGTTGGGTATCACTAACAGCCACTTCCTACCTTCAGACGTGTAATTCCGCCGATAGAGCAGGTCGTCTCGAATAGCGAAATGTGTGGCTTGACGGCGGATAGTTCTTGACACTGAATTAGCTAACGGATCAGTCAAAAAGGCGAGGTGTTGGGAAATCCACACATCTTTGCGTTGTTCCGATGCCATGTCTGAAGTCGATTGGTGTTATGACAGCTGAAGAAGGTGACGAGGAGGCTGGGTCAGCCGGTAGCGGCGAGCGGGATAGCGCATCAGCGTCGGAGTGCTTGCGGCCGGATCGGTATACAACACGAATGTCGTATTCCTGTAGGCGAAGCGCCCAACGACCAAGGCGCCCCGACGGGTCTTTGAGCGATGATAGCCAGCATAGAGCGTGGTGGTCCGTGACAACTTCGAAAGGGCGGCCATAAAGGTATGGGTGGAACTTCGTCAAAGCCCAGACAATTGCGAGGCACTTTTTCTCCGTGACGGAATAATTACACTCGGCTTTCTTGAGGGTTCGACTCGCGTAAGCGACCACGTATTCTTGGTACCCTGGTTTTCGTTGAGCCAACACAGCACCAAGACCGACGCCACTGGCGTCGGTGTGGACCTCCGTAGGCGCATCAGGGTCAAAATGACGTACAATTGGAGGTGATAATAATAACCGCCGAAGCGTGGTGAAGGATTCGTCGCACTCTTTTGACCAAGCAGAAATGCCTTTGGAAGTTGTCAACAGGTTGGTAAGAGGTGCGATGATGGAAGAGAAGTTGCGCACAAATCGACGAAAGTATGAGCAGCACAGGCTGATAAAACTTCGAAGCGTCTTGATGGAATTGGGCTTCGGATAGTCGGCCACGGCGCGGAGTTTCGCCGGATCCGGGAGAACACCCTCTTTGCAGACAACGTGACCCAGTATAGTGAGCTGACGTGCGGCAAAATGGCACTTCTTGATGTTAAGTTGAAGGCCAGCAGAGGTGAGACGTGAGAATAGCACGAAGACGAACAAGGTGAGTGGAAAAGTCGCGGGAAAAAACGACGATATCGTCTAGGTAGCAAAGGCATGTGTTCCACTTGTAGCCGCGAAGGATGGTGTCCATCATCCGTTCGAAGGTAGCTGGGGCGTTGCAGAGTCCAAACGGACTGACGTTAAACTCATACAGCCCATCAGGTGTTACAAATGCAGTCTTCGATCGGTCAGGATCAGCCATTGGAACTTGCCAATATCCTGAGCGTAAATCTAAGGAGGAGAAATATTCTGCCCCTTGCAAGCAATCGAGAGCGTCGTCGATGGGTGGCAACGGGTACACATCCTTCCGAGTTATCTTATTGAGCCGGCGGTAGTCTACACAGAATCGGATAGACCCATCCTTTTTGCGCATAAGTACAACAGGGGACGACCAAGGGCTCTGCGATGGCTGGATGAGACCACGCTTGAGCATATCGTCGACTTGTTCGTTGATAATACGGCGCTCTTCCGCTGAAACTCGATATGGTCGTTGGCGTAAGGGAGCATGAGTACCGGTGTCAATATTATGCGTGATGTTCGCTGTGCGACCCAAAGATGGTTGAGCGCAATCGAAGACAGAACGGAACTCTCGAAGAAGGGACAAGAGTTCGCTTCTTTGTGTCGGCGATAGCTCAGCGGCAACAGAGGGCTGGAATGAGTCTGGCGCGGGCAGTGTGGCCACAGGTGGCGTCATAGCATTGAGCTGGAGGTGAGGTGCGTGTTCGGCGAACTCTAGAGGGCGCAAGAGGTCAACGTCTTGTATGTTACCCAAACATTCTCAGCGAAGTAAGGTAACTGGCGACGATAGCGAGTTCGCGACGAGCATGGCGGTAGCACCGGATTCCACGGTGAGTACGGCAAAGGGCAGGTGTAGGCTACGGCGGCGGGTAAATACGTCAGACGAAGTGAACAAAACAGTTCCGGCAGGAGCAGCCGTACAGGTCAGGGCTACAAGGGCGGATGTTCTCGGTGCTATTTCAGTGTCTGCAACAACGACAAGTTTGTAAGCTTCAGAAAGAGAATCCACCGAACAAGAGGTTGGCAGCGGTGTAAGGGCAACTTCTGCACGTGAGAATCTATGATGGCCCGATGACGCGAAAGAAAGTCCCATCCAAGAATGACTTCGTGGGAGCAGGATGCCAGCACAAAAAATTCAATGGCATAAAGTTCACCTTGGATAATGACACGTGCAGTGCACACAGCTGTAGGTTCTATGCACTGCGAGTTGACCATGTGGAGCCTCAGGCTCGAAAGAGGCGTCGTCACCTTTTTCAACTTGCGGCATAAGGTCTCACAGATTATGGAAACGGCGGCCCCTGTGTCGATAAGCGCTTGTGCGGCGGCCCCCTCAACATTGACGTCAATAACGTTTTGCGGCGAGAAAGATGGAGGCCTTAAGCAGTTCGAATTGTATGCAGCTGTTGCCTCCGGAGCTGCAGCGATCAGTTTCCCTCTTCCATAGCAGGTCGGCGACGCATAGGTGACAGGGAGCGTCGTCGTGGCGATGGTGACCGATGGTTTGCGAAGGGTCGAGGACCGTCAGTGGTGTACCTTGAAGGCGTCATAGACGACGACGCCATTGGCCTGCCCACGGCGTCGACTGGAGGGGGATCTCGGCGACAGTGGCGGGCGACGTGTCCAGCGATACCACAGGCGAAACAGATGGGCCTATTATCCGTTGTCCTCCAAGCTTCTGGGCGACGGTAAAATGGAGCTGAAGATCTCGCGTAGGGATACAGCGCCGCAATTGGGGTTGTAGGCAGGACATAGGGTGGCGTGGCAGGTTGAGCATACGGCATACGCTGTTGCGTAGGCCGAGCAGCGACGGCGGCGTACGTGAGAGGCGTTGTGACTGGTGGTTGCTTATGCACCGGCGGAAGGGCTTCAGCGACTTGGGTCCGAATGATGTGTTGGAGGTCCGGTGCCAAAGCTTGCGTGAGCTCATGTGTCAGTGGCAGCAGTGACAGCTGGCGCGCTACCTCTTCGCGGACGAAGTCCTTGATTGTCAAAAGCAGCGGCTGCTGGTCGGTAGGATGGGCAGCTAGGTGCAAGCTTGCGAGCGTGTCTGGCATCGTGAGGGCTTGACGAGCAATTGCGCGCTGCCTACGCAATTCATCGAAGCTTTGACAGAGGGAAACGAGGACAGCAATGGTGGGGGGATTTCTCGCGAGCAACATCTGAAAGGCGTTGTCGTCAATGCCTTTCAATATGTGCCTGATTTTTTCTTCCTCAGGCATGATAGAGTTGATGCGGTTGCATAGATGCAACACATCTTCAATGTAGCCTGTGTAGGTCTCGCCTGGTTGCTGCGCACGGTGACGTAAACGGTGCTCGGCTTTAAGCTTGCGTGCCGCAGGTCGTCCAAAGACGTCCGTAATAGCCGTCTTGAATGCAGACCACGTAGTAATGTCAGCTGCGTGGTTATTAAACCACAGTTGCGCGGTGTCCGCAAGGTAGAATGTGACGTAGCCCAGCTTACTTGGGTCGTCCCATTTGTTACTTGCGCCGACTTTGTCGTACCTCGCCAGCCAATCTTCGACGTCCGACTCAGTGGAGCCCGTGAAGATAGGAGGGTCTCGTTGAGGATACACGGCACCACAAGTGACATGGACGGTCGAAGGTCCCACGCGGAGAGGCGTCTCGGTGGCCATGTTCGTGTCACGTAGAGGGGGAAGCTTACGGGAGCGAAGTTCCAGGTTTGTACGCGAGTCCACACACCTCCACCAGATGTCACACAGTTTATTCACGTACAGACCTACTGGAAGGCCGAGGAACGCCAAAAGAGCGAGGAACGCCAACAAGCCGAAAATACAAAACAAACGCAAGCTCGGGTCGCGCGTGCACCAACGCTGTGGCTTGCCGTTTCATGCTGCTTCGTCGTCGTTCACATAGTTCCCTACAGCAGTTAATACGAATTCTTCACGTTGGTTTGCGTGCACTGTTTCAACGTCGTCTTTACTCTCGTCGCAGTTTCCTTACCACAATGGATGATACGGATCTTATCGGTCATTAGCTAAGCTCACATGCACGCTTTGTTGAAGCACTGTAGGTTGTGTGAGCGTTAGTACGGCATGAGCGAGTTATTATCAGAGACTTCAACCAATAGGTCTCTCGTATTGCATTTTTCACCGTCTAAGCATTCCTCTCGTGCCGTTTCCGTAGCTCATCTTGAATGTTCAACCACCAACAAAAAGGCTAGAAACCAGCCCGCATGTCAAGCTGCCTCACAAAAGCAAGGATGACGGGGCAAAGGCTAACTTGAAAAGCAAGTTCCAGACGATGATGACAACAGGGCTATCGCACAATTGAATAGTGCAGGCAAAGAGAAATATGTCAGCATTCTCATCATGACAAGATTGGCAGCTACGGAGCTGGGCATAATGTTTACAGCCGTGAATAGCTTCTTAATGTCGTCATTCATTATTTTGGAGTGTTCTGAAAATGTAAGGGAGATAAAATTCGATAAATTATTCTGAAACATGCAATATTCTGAAATTTGTAGTAGTGAAACATTTTTACAATAAGACAATGGACATTTGGAGGGGAATTTTCGAAAAAAAACATATTGAGGATTGCTATAACAAGATTCGACTGCATAGTGTAGTACTTTCGAAGAAGTGCTAAAGGTTGATAATTTGAACAACCATGAAAAAAAGAAGAGTGAAATGAACAATCCACAAAATGAAAGTAAGCTCATGCTACGCAGACAAATAACAAAGGAGTAAGGTAGATCCCCACCAAGGAGCCTTTGCAACAAGGTAATCAAGCCTGCCTCCCAACACACAAACAGCAGTATACAAAAATTCAAAAGCTCAGTTATTACGAAGTTTTATAAGATGTCCATGTGCAATACAGTAAATTGACAATGAAAAGTGGCAAAGGACTTCATACTTTAGTCAACAGATGATTCATTGGCACAGTCATTTCCCTTCTTCCTTGTGTAATGTGTTTTGCAAATTTTACTTGCTCTATTATCGCAGCAGCAGCTCAATATCTTCTTATTTTCCAGCATTGGTTTACACTTGCACTCTGAGCACTGGGTGGGTAGGTGCCCATTTGTATGTGTTTCTTTTACTGAGAAATGATGTTCACACGTGCACATGTTACACATCTTTCCATTTGTACCACACAACTTTAGCCACATGACAAATGTATTTCATATACCCCTCCAGCACTGCATTCTGCATATGATTTCGTGTAGTGCTTCTTGCACCCTGTTTTCGTGCCACCTATGAATGTGCATAAGACTGCAAGCTCCTTAAGCATCAAAAACTTCACCTCAACTCCATGTCGTTTCCCAACCTTCTTGTGGTGGTACAGCATTGTATACACATGGGCCACAACTATATATGTCTTATCGATCTTCACCCTTCGAGAAGGAACATTAGAGTTTCTGGCCTTCGACAAAGCCCCTGCACCCTCGTAGCACAAGCACAGCCAAGCTTTTTGAACTGGGCATGCGCAAAGGGGCATTGTCTAATACTGCTACAACAAAATTTTCGCCACGATGTATAATTTGCGATTCCCTGTCAGCTTCCCATCAAGTACACAGTTCGCCGGTGTGCCGCCGAGCTGGTGGGCTCGGCGGCACACCGGAGATGGGTCATCCTAACCCGCTTGACTTCTTCGCTACGCAGTTCTTCGTGCTGCCCTGGATCCTGATGCTACTGCAGAACTTCGACAAGCCTACTCGGTCTCCACTACCATGCGGCGCTGACCCCCTGCCTGTGAACGCGTCACCTCGCCATGACGGGGTGCGCCAGCCCGGCCTGTACTGTGCACCGGAATGCGCGCATCACCGCCAAACGCTCTCACTACGGTTGCCTCGTGGTCATCAGCTGGCATCTTGGATTTCGGGCACGCTATCTTCCGACAGCGCCACCGTTCCTTGGAGCACCAATATAAACCCTGGGCAGACGCTCACTGTGCCTAGTGGGCTCGGCGGCACACCGGCGATGGGTCATCCTAACCCGCTTGACTTCACTACGCAGGTAACGAATTACCACTGCCTTTACGCTAAGCGAACTGGATGCCGATCATTACTTGTTCTGCTGAGCCCACGGCGCTCCATCTCTGTAGTTCTCGATTGTGCCAAAATGCTGTTGAAATTGTTATTAGCAGGTGATATTGAGACTAATCCTGGACCTAGGAATGAACACTGTGTGGTGTCTAGTGACATGCTTGATATACTGAAGACGTTGCAATCTGGGCAGTCGGCCATGCTTGAGCAGTTAGGTTCAATCAGATCAACCCTTGATGAACATGAAAAAACGTTCAATGACCTGAGCTCGCGATTGACCAAAATAGAATCCGACTTACTATCACTTTCAAATGTTCAGTCTCAATTTGAAATCATTGAAAGTGTTGCCACTAACAGCGCTGCTCAGGTAACTAGGCTGTCTGACCGGATTAGCCACATGGAAAGCACATCCCGAAGGCGCAACCTGATCTTTTACAGGTTCAGTGATGTGCGAAACGAGGCGTGGCGTGTTAGTGAAGAACTGGTTACTGATCTCTGTCACAAAAGCCTGGGCATGACTATTCGAAGTCGTGACATAGAACGTGCCCATAGACTCTGAGCTTATCGTGAAGGGAAATGGCGACCGATAATAGTAAAATTTGCCCACTTCAAGGATAAAGAAGCACTCCTTTCGTCTAGCAGTAAACTGAAAGGCTCAGATTACGGCATCAGTGAAGACTTTGCCCCGGAAATTCGTGTAGCCAGAAGGCGCCTTATCGAATTTGGAAAAGCACAGCACTCCCCGTTTAAGCTCCGTTATGACAAGCTTATCTGTGGCAGAAAAACGTATGTTTTTGATCAGGCTAAGCAGTTGGTTGTCGAACCTCAGGCCTAGCAACGCAAAAGCCACGAAGACCGAATCAGAGTGTTAAGCATGATCTCTCACTGCTTCACACTAACATTTGCAGCTTGATGCCAAAACGCGATCCGTTATGCACCTTGATCTCTTCTTCTAGCAACGTCATTCTGTTGACGGAAACGTGGCTAACCTCTAACATACTTGATTCCGAGATTCTTCCTGATCTGCCAGATTTTGATATCTTTCGCAAGAACCACTTTGATGATAACCGTGGGGGCGGTGTGGCGATTGCCACACATCGCTTGCTTAAGTGCTCTGCTGTAAATGTTAAAAATTCTCTGGAAATGGTTTGGACGTGCTGCCATGCCCCTTCACCGCACATGTTAATCGGCTGTTGCCACCGTTCACCATGTGCCGATAGCTCCTTTCTTTCGTCTTTTCAGGAAGCATTGTTAGAACTAACAACAACGTATCCCAACACTCCCGTCTTATTATTCGGTGATTTCAATTTTTCTTCAATAGATTGGAGTAATGTTGCGTCATGTCTTGCACAAAATAACATGGCTGCAGAATTTGTAAACATAAGTTTGCTTTTTCGCCTCTCACAGCTGGTCAATAAACCTACCCGAGTAACCCAACACTCATCAACAGTCTTGGACCTCCTTTTCACGTCACACCCCGATAATGTGCCCCCCCCCCCCCCTTCTTATGTATATCCATGGTTTTCCTGACCACAACGTCATTCATGCAACATTTCCTTGCAACATCTTAAAAAGCAAGAAATCTAAAAAAGTACTCACGCTATACGACAAAGCCGATTATTCCAGCATCAACCGTGAACTTTCCGTTTTTCACGAGAAACTTGCCCTTACATATCGGCAGCATTCAACCGAGAGCATTTGGATACTATTCAAAGCCAAAATGCTGCGTTTAATGAATCTTTACATCCCAACTATCGCTATAAATGAATAAGCCCGTTCCCCCTGGTTTAACAAGTCTTTGAAAGACCTAAGTAATAAAAAAGCGATTATTTTGAAATGCTAAACGAACTGGTTCATCCTCGGCCTGGCAAACGCATAATAAGGACGTTAAAGAATACAACGCAGTAAAAGCACGCGCCAAGCGTGACTACTATTCGACTACCATACCAAATATGCTGCAGTCTAACCCGCGCTGTTTTTGGAAAGCGATTAAGCCTGATATTAAAAGTACTATTTCACTATGTGATAACATGGGGACACCCATTACCGATTCCGAAGTTCCCGACGCACTGAATCTAGCGTTTTGTTCAGTGTTCACAAAAACGAGTACAGATGCATTACCACACTTTCCATATTTCAATTTTTCTCCAATGGAGGGTATTGAATTCAGGGCAGAGGGCATTGTCAAGGTCATTGACTCCCTGAAGTGTTCATCTTGCGGTATTGATGGAATCAACGCTTAAGCACTAAAAAGTACAAAATATGCGTGCAGTGCGATTCTTTGTATTATCTTTCGGCACTCACTTGACACAGGTACAGTGCCAGATGATTGGAGGACAGGGAAGGTCATTCCAATCTTCAAAAAAGGTGACCGGTCATCCCCTGCAAACTACCGTCCCATTTCCCTCACCAACATATGCTCCAAGATCATGGAACACGTCATCTACTCTTAAGGGGAGATGCGAGTCGAAAAATTGCGTTTTTAGCAAAATTTCTCGTATTTCTGATTTTTATTGCATTGTAATCTTCAAACCTTCTTTCATCTGTGAAAATTTCAAAACTAAATTCGAACCGCAAAATGCAAAAAAATGTGTATGATGGCATCGCGGTGGCTCGAAATTTCGTGAATTTGCGCCGATATTGGCCATCTTTGACTGCGCGCTGCTCCCCGTCGCAGTGCCGCCCGCCATCGCGATCGGTTGGGAAAGTTGCGTCCGGCCTTCTTCATACAGCTCCGACGACCGCCAGTTTCGTACGTGTGCAAAAAAAAAAACTACGAGGCCTTTTTATCACGTGGTTTGAGCGGTTTGAAACACACGGCACCCTAAGCCGCATCGCAATTGGCTACCGAGTCATTGTCAGCTGTGTTGGTGGCGGCCATCGGCATTTGGTCCGTCTGTTTTCTGCGCGTCTATGCATATTTCTGCGATGGCAAGCCCGAAAAAGTGCAACGTGAGACCGCAGAAGTTTCGAACGAAGCACAAGTTCAAGGGAAGGCGACGTAAAGCGCCCCGAACGATGGCGACGAACAAGAACGCGCCTACGTGTGCTAGGCCTGACGGCGGCATCGACGAGTGCACGAGCGACAGTGGCTGCGATGAAGGGATTGACGATGCGCTTTCTTTCGTCAGTGCTTCGAAAAAGAAGCTCGGCTTCTTCGAAAAAGACGAAAGACAGCGCGATGAGGTTTGTGCAACGACAGTTTTGTGCGACACCCTCTTGCTGACGGCACTTGTGGCAGGTGGGGCATGCCCTGCTTGCGGTATTCAAAAACTTTCCGTTCGAGAGCCGGCAGAAAAGCGCCAGGGACTTTCGTCGCTCCTCAAACTTCATTGCGAAAACAGCTAATGCTCAGTGACTGTTCTTTCGTGCTCCTATACGTCACTGCATCTTACGGCGGACGGCAGCAGCCCAGTGAGCCAACGGTACGACAGTGGGAACTCCCAAGATAGTTTCGCTGTAAATGTGAGGGCGGTGGTGGCTGCACGCAATGTCGGCATTTGGCATGAGCAATTGTCGAGATTTTGCTCCATTATTGGACTCCCAAAGCCAATGCACCACCGAGGATTTTTTTCGATAGCAAAGAAGGTGCACACCGCTGCCATGGCAGCTGTGAGTGAAAACTTGCGCCGATCCAGAGAGTTGACGAAAGAAGTAGCAGGCGAAACTGATGTGGCTGTTATGTTTGACGGCACTTCGCAGAAGAGGGGCCACAAAAGCCACAACGGGATTGGCGCAGTTATTTCCTTAGATACTGCCCTCTGCTTAGACTTCCAGGTCATATCAAATTACTGCCTGACATGCAGTAGGCACAAGGATATGGGCCCAGACGAGGAAGTGTGGCAGGCATTCCAAGGCCCAGTCTGTGAAAACAATGCAGACTGTTCCTCCCATGCCATGGAAACGGAGGCTGCGATGCACATTTTGCAGAGAACATTGACTTATGACACTCCACTGCATTTCATGACATTCTTGATTGACGGTGACAGCAAAGCATATAGTGCAGTTGCAGGGTCAAAAGTCTATGGTGCTGTCAATATAGAAAAAGAAGACTGCACTAATCATGTGGCCAAGAGACTTGGCACCGCGCTACGGAAGCTGCATGTGCCATTACCACGAGGGCAAAAAATGAAAGAGCCAGCCAGTACAGTCACCGAACTGTACAGTCACCGTACTGATACACCGTACTGTACAGTACCGTACTGAGTCACCGTACTGTACAGTACAGTCACCGAACTGATAAGCGGCCTCGCGGCAGACAAGCACACGGCCACAACTTGCTACAGGACTAGAAGAAACGACACGCTCGTACAAACAACCAGTCCTATTACATTCCCGCGGTGCATATTAACTGACTAAAAGTATGTGTGCCATGATTTTTTTTCTTCAAAACAGCAAAATTAAGTTTTAACAGCATTATTCTCGAAGCACAGATTTTGACCACTTTCTTTTGCTTGTTCGGTAAAAGTGGACCTAGGACAGCTAGAGCTGTAATTGTTTTTGCACAATGTAGCTAAATGTGCACAAAAAAAAAACATTGCTGGGAGCCTATATTTAATGGGCAGCTACGTTTTTTATTTTATTATAAAAAAGTTTCTGTATTTGGTTGCATGCAATGAACTTTACTGTGCTGTAATTCGAGAAGTACTTGTTCAATTTTTGATCAGCTTGCAGCATTGCACTCCTTAGGCTTTCTAGCATTCATTTATATGTCAATGGCTGTGTAATTATAGGTGCATACATTTTTACAGTTAAAAATGTTAGAATTGTTTGTTTTCTTTATTTTCTCAAAATGGCGATTTTGTACACCCTGCATGAAAATTACTGCAATATATCCTAAAATATTACAGATAGCAGAATATTTTATTTTGCAGCATGAAGCTATATGTTTGGAGCACACAACATAGGAAGCAGATTTTGATTTCTCTCGATGCAAATTTTTCAAACTAGTCTTTTGTATGCCCATGCAATGGCCACATTCAGGGCTGTGAAGTTTAGTGTACTGTAAAGTAGGAAATAATGACCCATTCAAAAAAGTGCTTCTTATGTTGCATGTCTTATGCTTTCTACTGTCAATCCCTATGTTATTTATAAATTTTTGACAGGTGGTTATTTTTCTATTCTGGTAAGAATATAAATTGTTATCTTGATTATTTATTCAACTAATAAAGCTACAGAAAAAATAACTACATTTTTAAAATCCGGAGAACAAGCTAAGTAGGCATGCCAACTTCTGTCACACTTGGTTCAAAAATAAAAGAGAGCCCTAAGAACCTTGGTCCCCCCTTAAAAATGAACCAGACCGTTGCACACGATAAAAAAGCATTTATTCTAAGAACAAGTGAAACTCCGCAAAATTTCACCATCTGAAAACATCATTTTAAATAAATTCAAAATGAATGCACTAGAGCAACAGCTGTGACCATGTAATTTTCATCATCCACTATTTTTCTGCTTCGACCCCGGAGTCATTCTTTCTGTAGTCTCCATCAAGTGTCGCAGTTCGAGAGGAAGTTGCTGTGATTTCATGATGACAAGTCACCTCGAAGGTCAGGTTTGCCACTTGCATAAAACTTTCGACAGATGAGATGACCTCACCTGCTAAGGTTTTGTATCGGAGCTTTGTGCCTTTCTGATGGCTCTTCAAGGCAAATTACCCTGTTGTTGCGATGCCAAACATCTTCTAAAATACAGTGGAACCATGATTATACAACTTTCACGGGACCAAGTAAAACAGTCATATAACCCAGGCGTCATGTAATCGAAAAAGAAACCCGCCCGCATTTTCCTACGGGGGGAACTCCAGTAAATGCGTTACAAAGTGGAGGGGGTATCGCGTGAACATTGCGCAATTGGGTATAGTTTGTGAATGTTTAACCGTTATTACACCTTTATTGTTCTTATTCATTGAATGAAGGAGAGTGGTATGACGCTGATGTTGGGTTTGCCCCACTACTGAGTGAAGGTAATGTTGCTTCCATCACATCTACTCGAGTCAAGAAAAGCATCAAGTCAAGCGAAAGCCAAGTAAAGACTCCCTTGCTTGAGTGAATTCCAAATGCACGATCCAGTGCCTAGACATACAGGGTGGCCAGCGAACGGTTTTGCAGGGCAAGCGGTTGATTTTTTACTAGCAGACACTGCCTGCGTTGGCCTTGTGAGAGGAGAGAGGGGGAGGGAAGCGACAGTTTTGCGGGTGTCTTTGTCACAGAACGAGCGCTAAAAAAAGAGCGCGCCGCCAAATCCTTGCGACAACGGGCGGCAGAAACGCCGCGAGGTAAAAAGAAAAAAAAAAGAAAGCAAACATCCAGGGCTCCCGGGCGTGCGCTCTCCCCGCAGAAGCACGGCTTCGCAGACGATCCTCCTCACCCCACATCGGCGGCCCAGCAAGGCCGCGATTTTTCTAGAACGAAGGAGGCGGGGTCAGACCGAGTGAATCATTCTCCGGAGAGGGCAGTCGAACCGTCTCGTGCCTCTCCCCAGCCTTCGCTGCGCATCGCGCCGACGAAATGAGAACGTTCTGGAAGGTGGCGCGGAAAGTATTTAATCGAGCGGCCGAGACGAGAAAGCAGGAGAAGACGGAAAGTTAGCGCCGGAGCGCGTAGGGATTCCGCCGTGGAGTCGGCGAAGGTGCTGTTTGTAGTGACAGAGCAGGAGATGAAGAGGAGTTCCACCTGAGGGGTGAAGGCTCGGGCTACAGGCAAGAGCGTGTGTTTACCGCTATTGAGCGAAGACCCGTGGCAACAGCTGCGTGTGTGAAGCCGACGGTTTTCCGGCGAAGAAGTTGAAGTTTGAGGAGTGGCCAATTGAAGACGGGAGGTTTCCTGGAAGAGAAACTTCGAGAGCTGCGGAACGACAACAACGCTGGACTTTGAGTGAGTGATTCTCGGAAGAGTATCATTCAGACTTGTGTTCCAAGGACTTTGGACTGAATAGGTTTTCTATCTCTTTAGTCCTTAAGTGTCTTGGTTGTCCAATGCATGCGACTGCATTGTAGTGCGTATTGTTGTCTGTGTCCGTTGTTTTGAGTGTGGTTGATTGTATTGTGTAGTACGTGATTGATTGGTTTGATTGGTGACATATTGTATGCAACTATTGTGGAGTGTGCATTTTTGTGTATTGTTTACGATCTGCCATTATTGAGAATATAATTTTGTTTGTTTATCAACTCTCGGCTCTGACTTGTTCTTTGGACCACAGCCGGCGTCCGCTGGCGCACCAATAAGGACCACTCTTAAATTGTCCACGCTTTCGTGGTGCGGTTCGGGGGGCCGATACTTCGGCTCTTAGAATTAGCCCGGCGATCGCCTCCCTAATAAACGGGACAGGTGTGACAATTAATCTGGCGTCCGCGAAACAGGACCTTTTGGTGCACAGTGTGTCCAAAGTAGTGAGAAAGAGCCTCGAGTTGTTGATAGTGCTATCGGAACGATTTTGTGTGTTGTTCAGTGTTCTCGTTAACGAGTGCAGGGGAGTGTTCCGATAGACTGATTTAGGCAGATACTTTTTGCACGCGGCAAGGTTTTAGTTGCGAGTTGCGAGACACAATGGATCTCGAAAAGTTAGTTGCTCTTGGTGAAAAGATGGGTCTTTCTGGCGCCGAACTACGGAAGTGGGTCACCCAGAAGGAAAAAGAAGAAAAAGAGAGAGCCAAAGAAGAAAAAGCAGCCGAGCTAGAAAAAGAGAGGTTGGCGGTCGAAAGAGCCAAAGCGGAAAAAGAAGCTGAGGTGGAGAGAGAGAGGTTGGCGGCAGAGAGGGCCAAGGAAGAAAAGGCAGCTGAGTTGGAGAGAGAAAGGCTGGCCGCCCAAAGGGCGAGAGAAGAAAGAGAAGCAAAGGAGCGACAGCTGAAAGAAGAAAGAGAGGCAAAAGAGCGACAGCTGAAGGAAGAAAGAGAGCAGCAATTGAAGTTGGAGCTGGAGAGAGAAAAGTTGGCAGCCGAAAGGGCGAGAGAAGAAAGAGAAGCGGAGATGGCTGAAAGGGAACGGCAGCGGCAGCACGAGATGGAACTCGAGCGGCTCCGTTTGCAACAGCGAAGCGAAACTCCCGTCCAAGCTAGAGTTGAAAGCAGCGAACGGGAAGATCACGGCTTCCGCTTGAACCCAAGCAAGCTGCTCGTAGCGTTTGATGAAAGGAAGGACGACCTTGACGCGTACCTTCACCGATTTGAGACGATTGCGAAGAGCCAGAATTGGCCGGAACATCAATGGGCAACTGCTTTGAGTACTTGCTTGAGTGGTGAAGCGCTCAGTGTGTACGGTAGGCTGACGCCGACCGATGCAGCCAACTATGCAAAGGTGAAAGCTGCTTTGCTGAAGCGATTTAGATTCACTGTGGAAGGATTCCAGGACAGATTTCGGACAGGAAAGCCAGCTGATGGTGAGACAGCTACGCAGTATGCCGCCCGACTTTGTCATTATTTCGACAGATGGATTGAACTTTCAGGGACAGCACAGGAGTACGATGAACTTCGAGAGCTCCTAATTAGAGAACAATTTCTTACTAGTTGCCACCCAAGCCTGTCATTGTACTTAAAAGAGAGGAAGGCTGACTCACTTGTAGACATGCTTGAATTGGCTGATCAATTCTTGGAAGCGCAGGGTGGCACTAATTTGGCCAAGGTCAAGAAGGAGTGTCCCGATGATTCGAAGAAATTGGCTCCCGAAGAAAAGAAGCGTGCACCAGAGAGCATTCAGCGATGTTTTCTGTGTAACCGAATGGGTCATCGCGCGAAAAACTGTCGGACGATCTTTACGAGCCCTACGGTAGTGAAATGTTTTAAGTGTGGTCAGACTGGGCACAAAGCAGATGCATGTCGAAACGGAGCGAGTCAAACTCGCCAGGTATCCTGTGTGCAAGCAGCACCGAAATCCGATAATAATGCCGTCACCGACGGATTCGTAGAATTGAAAAATGGGGAGAAAATTCCTATTGTTGGTGCTGTAATGTCAAAACTGTCAACCGGTGTTACGAAGCGAATGCCAACGCTGCCTGGAAAAGTTGCGGGCAAAAAGATTATGGTGTTAAGAGATACCGGCAGTTCCACTGTTATCGTGCGGAGAAATTTGATACGGGAAAGTGAGTTGACAGGCAGAACGAAACCGGTTTGCCTAATTGACCGTACGGTTCGGATGCTTCCCGAAGCAGAAATTGAGGTTGAAACCCCGTACTTCAGCGGGAAGGTTACTGCTTTATGCATGACGACCCCCCTGTATGACCTTGTCATCGGAAACATCGACGGGGCGCGAGGGCCAAGTGATCCAGAATGTTTGGGAGAAGACCCGAAGCTAGAGCCCTCGCCAACACAGCGGCCGCGAGATACAGTGGAGGAGCATCCCGTGACGGATCTCACTAGAGCCCAAGGTGAAGCTGCGGCGCAAGAGACAGCGAAGGAGAAGACAATCGTGTCGAATAAGTTCACGGGCCGAGCAACCAGACTTACGTCGGCACGACCTCAGCCGACCGACAGTGTAAAGGAGACGGAGTTGGCCAGCCGGGAAAAATGTAGAGGCATGATCAAGCGGGTAAATAAACAGACAGGACCCGTCAAATGTAATGACGCGTTAACGGTGTCGGAAGAGACAACGATGGCCGAGACAACGCCTCAGATATCGTCGTTGGAAAGGGCTCGCCGAAAAAGAACGTGGAAGCACAAGAAGAGATCGAGCGAGCACCGCAAAAGGGGGCGCAAGCGCTGCTCGAAGTACGCAGGATAAGTGCTGAGGTCAAAGCACAATGTGGTTGGCAGTGTTGAGTGCCATATGTTGTGTTAATGTTGTGGTATCCTGTGTCACAAGTGTCGAAGTGTTGTGCTGTGATGTGATGTATAGTATTGGACCATTGTTGTAATGAGAGAACTTTGTACATTTGTATTATTGGGAATGTGTGGTGGAGTGTTGTACTCATGTGCTTGTGGTTGTGTTTTCCCGTGTTGTGTAATTGAATTACAATGTCCGATCGTATTGAGTGATATATTGTGAATGTGACGTGTCACGAGCGACGGATTGTGTTACACTCTGTGAGAATGTGTGGTGACTGTTCGCGCTCGTTTGTGTGGGTTTGAATATTATGAGATAATATTCTTAAAGTGGGGGGCAGTGTCACAGAACGAGCGCTAAAAAAAGAGCGCGCCGCCAAATCCTTGCGACAACGGGCTGCAGAAACGCCGCGAGGTAAAAAGAAAAAAAAAAAAGAAAGCAAACATCCAGGGCTCCCGGGCGCGCGCTCTCCCCGCAGAAGCACGGC
Source organism: Rhipicephalus microplus (assembly GCF_043290135.1). Lineage (NCBI taxonomy): Eukaryota > Metazoa > Arthropoda > Arachnida > Ixodida > Ixodidae > Rhipicephalus > Rhipicephalus microplus. The sequence goes on along the minus strand of NW_027464590.1, from coordinate 4,929,740 downwards.
TTCGCAGACGATCCTCCTCACCCCACATCGGCGGCCCAGCAAGGTCGCGATTTTTCTAGAACGAAGGAGGCGGGGTCAGACCGAGTGAATCATTCTCCGGAGAGGGCAGTCGAACCGTCTCGTGCCTCTCCCCAGCCTTCGCTGCGCATCGCGCCGACGAAATGAGAACATTCTGGAAGGTGGCGCGGAAAGTATTTAATCGAGCGGCCGAGACGAGAAAGCAGGAGAAGACGGAAAGTTAGCGCCGGAGCGCGTAGGGATTCCGCCGTGGAGTCGGCGAAGGTGCTGTCCGTAGTGACAGAGCAGGAGATGAAGAGGAGTTCCACCTGAGGGGTGAAGGCTCGGGCTACAGGCAAGAGCGTGTGTTTACCGCTATCGAGCGAAGACCCGTGGCAACAGCTGCGTGTGTGAAGCCGACGGTTTTCCGGCGAAGAAGTTGAAGTTTGAGGAGTGGCCAATTGAAGACGGGAGGTTTCCTGGAAGAGAAACTTCGAGAGCTGCGGAACGACAACAACGCTGGACTTTGAGTGAGTGATTCTCGGAAGAGTATCATTCAGACTTTTGTTCCAAGGACTTTGGACTGAATAGGTTTTCTATCTCTTTAGTCCTTAAGTGTCTTGGTTGTTCAATGCATGCGACTGCATTGTAGTGCGTATTGTTGTCTGTGTCCGTTGTTTTGAGTGTGGCTGATTGTACCGTGTAGTACGTTGTTTGATTGGTGACGTATTGTATGTAACTATTGTGGAGTGTGCATTTTTGTGTATTATTTTCGATCTGCCATTATTGAGAATATAATTTGTTTGTTTATCAACTCTCGGCTCTGACTTGTTCTTTGGGCCACAGCCGGCGTCCGCTGGCGCACCAAAAAGGACCACTCTTAAATTGTCCACGCTTTCGTGGTGCGGTTCGGGGGGCCGATACTTCGGCTCTTAGAATTAGCCCGGCGATCGCCTCCCTAATAAACGGGACAGGTGTGACAGTCTTCCTAGGCCAGCACAAAATGTGTGCCGGCCTAGGAATTAAATTATTCTTGCCAGGTGGCAGCTAATGCCAGCATTGCTTAGTTCAAGGAGATAAAAAGGAGTCCTTATTCTCAACCTTACAAAAAACAAAAAATAGAATTCGACGCGTATATATTGTTACGTGGAAAATAACAGTTGTCAGTCCGCAGCCACAACGCAGCTCACCAACAACTTCCAGTTCTTCACTCTCAGTCTGAGGCACCTTACTTGGGTATGCCCCACTATGCCCTCTTTCAGTCAGACGAAATCACGTAACACGACCATCGGCGGCAAAAGCGCAGACCCGGCGAGTTTACGGGGCCACAGCAGAAGTAGTGTGGTAACGCTTGAGCCTTGATACGTGGACGATGTCCCTTGACAGCAGAGCGGACGAGGTTGATGGATTATCAGGGACAATTTCATATGTAGTGTCGGTCACTCGTCTAAGCACGCGGTATGGGCCCGTGAAACGAGAGAGAAGTTTTTCTGAAAGGCCTGCATGTCGCGTAGGGGACCAAAGAAGAACGAGGGAACCTGTTGGAAAGTGTTCGTCGCGATGCCGCTCATCGTAACGATGCTTCTGCGAGTCTTGGGATGCCATTAATCTGCTGCGGGCAAGCTGACGAGCGTGGTCAGCTCGGGTAATAGCGTCGCGTGCATATTCAGAAGTAGACTGCGCAGTGGCTGGCAGGAAGGTATCCAAAGGCAATGTTGGTTCGCGTCCAAACAGAAGGTAAAATGGCGAGTACCTGGCAGTGTCATGCCGGGAGGAATTGTATGCGAACGTCATGTAGGGTAGTGCAAGGTCCCAATCACGATGGTCGGCCGAGACGTACTTCAATAGCATGTCTGTCAGGGTGCGGTTTAAACGTTCTGTAAGCCCGTTTGTCTGGGGGTGGTACGATGTCGTGAGCTTATGTTGGGTAGAGCAGGAACGCAGGATATCGTCAACCACTTTCGAAAGGAACGTACGGCCTCGGTCTGTCAGCAGTTGACGAAGGGCTCCATGCACTAAAATGAGATCGCGTAGTAGAAAATCAGCGACGTCTGTAGCGCAGCTTGTTGGCATGGCTCGCGTAACTGCATAACGGGTTGCTTCCGGAGGCGGATGTTGGGAAGGGACCGAGAAGGTCCAAACCAACACGGAAGAATGGCTCCAATGGGATGTCGATGGGCTGAAGATATCCGAAAGGTAGTCCCGGCGGCTTTTTGCAACGCTGGGAAATTTCACAAGCGTTGACATAGCGACGTACAGAGCGTGAAAGGCCAGGCCAGTAGAAGCGGCGGCGCACACGGTCATATGTGCGAGAGACACCAAGGTGACCCGCGGTTGGCGCGTCATGGAGCCCGCGTAGGACTGTGGAACGCAGGTGCTTTGGTATGACCAGAAGTAGGTCGTGACCACTGGGCGATAAATTACGCCGATATAAGGTGTCGTCCTTTAAGGTAAACATGCGAACAGAAGCGTCTTGCGGTGAAGATTCCAGCTGTTGTATTAGGCGGCTGATATCCGGATCGCGACGCTGCTCGTCCCCGAGATGAAGCAGCTGGGAAATGGAAAGGACGCAGCCCACAGAATCAGTGCTCGTAGGATCGCAGTCGGCCACAGGGTAGCGTGACAGACAATCCACATCTTTGTACAGTTTTCCTGATTTGTACACTACGGTGTAAGAATACTCCTGGAGGCGGAGTGCCCAGCGGGCGAGACGACCTGTGGGATCTTTGAGGGAGGCGAGCCAGCAGAGAGAGTGGTGGCCGGTAAGAACTATAAATGGTCGGCCGTATAAGTAAGGGCGAAATTTCGCGACTGCCCACACCAGCGCTAGGCTTTCGCGCTCTGTGATGGAATAATTACGCTCCGAGGTGGACAGCAGCCTGCTGGCATAAGCTATCACGCGACGCTGCCCACGTTGTCGCTGAGCCAACACAGCGCCTATTCCGTAACCGCTGGCATCGGTGCGCACTTCGGTCGGTGCCGTAGGGTCGAAGTGAGCCAGCACAGGAGAAGAAGTGAGCAAAGTGGTCAGGTCGGAAAATGCTGCTGCTTGCGAGGGACCCCAGGTAAACGTCTCATCTGGTTCGAGTAAATCTGTTAGGGGCCGAGCGATTTCTGCGAAGTTCTTGATGAACCGCCGAAAATAGGAGCAGAGCCCCACAAAGCTGCGGACATCTTTAGCGGTTTTCTGCACAGGAAAGTCCTTCACAGCTCGAACTTTTTCTGGGTAAGGCTGTACGCCGTAAGCGTCAACAATATGTCCAAGTAATGTAATGCGACGGCGACCAAACCGGCACTTGGATGAATTCAGCTGAAGGCCGGCAAGACGGAATACATCAAGAATTTTCGACAGTCTCTCAAGGTGCGCTTCAAAAGTGGGAGCAAACACAATCACGTCATCCAGATAACAAAGACACGTAGACCACTTGAATCCATGGAACAGGGAGTCCATCATTCGTTCAAAGGTGGCGGGGGCATTACATAAGCCGAAAGGCATGACTTTGAATTGGTAGAGGCCATTGGGTGTTACAAAAGCCGTCTTCTCTCGGTCCATGGGGTCTACGGCAATCTGCCAATAACCAGAACGAAGATCGATGGAAGAAAAGTAGGCGGCACCATAGAGGCAATCAAGGGCGTCATCAATGTAGGGCAGAGGGTATGCGTCTTTCTTGGTGATGTTGTTAAGGTGGCGATAGTCCACACAAAATCGCCACGATCCGTCCTTTTTAACTAATACCACCGGGGATGCCCAGGGACTGGAGGATGGTTCAATAATGTCCTTCGCTAGCATCTTGTTCACCTCCTTCTGAATTATGCTCCGCTCAAAAGCAGACACGCTGTAGGGACGGCGGTGAACAGGGTTGGCATCACCTGTGTGCATGCGATGCTGGACAAAGGACATCTGCCCAAGAGGTCGGTCAGCAAAATCGAAAATATACTGGTAGGCCTCGAGAAGATGTTGTAGGGCTTCAACTTGCAGAGGCGGAAGATCAGTGGCGATCATGTCTACAATTTGACGGCTGCCCAAATGTGTTGCGAGTGATGTGCGCTGCGGTGAAACAAGTGTGTCTAGGGCAAGCACTTCAATTTGTGAATCGAGCAACGGGCACAGGTGGGCCACAGAAATGCCTTGTGGAAGCACATGATTCATGTAGCCGAAATTGGCAAGAGGTAGACAAGTTTTGTTATCTGTGATGCTGAGCACCGAATAGGGCACTGCAACATTGTGCGCAAGGAGTACGTCGGTGAGAGGCGGAGCGTAATAGTCACCGTCGGGCACAGCTGGTGAGCACAGAAAATCGACGTACATCACAGTTTTGGAGGGCAGGCGAACAAAATCGCTGCATTGTAATCGGCACGTAGGTTGGTACGGGGCGGCACTGATTTGTGGCAGTTCAAGGCGGAGCACACCAGCGGAGCAATCAATCAGAGCAGAGTTGGCGGCAAGAAAATCGAGGCCTAGTATGAGGTCGTGGGGACATGTTTCAAGCACGGTAAAAAGGACGACCACTTGATGACCGGCTACGGTAAGTTGAGCTGTGCACATACCGACGACAGGGACTTTTGCACCATCTGCAACTTGGACGACACTGGTCAAGGGGGGCTTGAGGACCTTCTTCATGCGACGACGAAAACGCGAACTCATAATACAGACGTGAGCGCCCGTATCTATCAAAGCTTCAACAGGTGTGCCATCAACATATACTTCTAGGGTGTTCGGGTTCAAACGTAAGGGCAACAGAGGATTTTTGGGTAAGGTCGACAGGGCAGCTTCACCTCCAGAAGCTGCGCAGCCTACTGTATTTACTCAATTCTACCGCACCCTCAATTGTAACGCGCACCCAATTTCCACCGCGGAAAAAAAAAAAAAAACGTAAGACATCGATTGCAACTCGCACCCATTTTTTCTCGCTGGCCCGCATGATCACACCACTCGAAAAAACGACTCCTTTCGGGAGCGTCTTCCATTTAAATATGAGGTATGGGCGAAGCTTGTGCCCATCTGACGTGTAACAGAGTATTGCCGTCACTTCAGTTTTACCGTGGACCGATGTCAGCACGCGAACTTGCTTCGCCCCCTTCTTCTCGACGGTTGTGGTGCCAGGCATGTCGAAGTAAAGAGGCGTCTGATCGGCATTCCCGATTTGCCCATGCAGGTAGTCGTTGTTGCGCCGCAAGTTTAGGACGAACCTCTGAAAACTGTGAAGCTTTTCATCGTACTCCTCCGCAAAACTTTTCGCATATGCATGTTCCCCTCCGGAGGCAAAAGCCTTTCCTCTTCATAAAGTTAGTTAGCCAGCACCTGCTCGCTTAAAACTGGCTCCGCATTAGACATTTTTCTAAGACTAATTGTATAGCCCGCACTTGGAGCAGTTCTGCCGTCACGGGCCGCTGTGCTGCTCGCTGCTAAAGCACATACTCGCCGAGCAGCTCTTTAATTTGCGGAAACCGACCCTGCTGTGGTCCACTGAAGCCTTTGCGTAAAGCTTTGCTGTCGAAAATCTTCTGCTTTTGTTTCCGCCGGTCCCGCACGCACGAACGACCGCGATGCGGCCCGATTTCAGTCCGTTTCTGCACACGCGATGACTTTTCTTTTAAAAGCGGCATCATGGTGCACTCGAGTTCTTGGAGTCGGCCATTCCACGCCGTCGATGCTAATGCACTACTAGATGACGAACTCCTCAGCACACGTACGAAGTGCCGCACATGAGAAACACATAGGCAGAAATGGACGACGCGCCATGCCGACGCACGTAGGGGGCGGCCATTTTAGATTTGCCGATGGCAATAGATTGGCCGTAATTTTTTTGTTCGTACTCGATTCTAACGCGCATGCGATTTATGAACTCGCTTAACCGGAAAAAAGGTGCGCGTTAGATTCGAGTAATTACGGTAGTTTTCCGGGGACATGCGGCGGTTGAACGATGGCGAGGGAGAGCGGCGACGCGTGTTTGAACGAGAAGGGCGGCTTTGAGACGGTGGCGACGACAGGGCAGGGTGGCCGTAGTCCTCAGGGGAAGTAAATGCTCTAGACTGAGTGCGGGCCGGATAACGGTGGTTTGGTGGACGGAATGAGTTACTGTAAGCGGGGTACGAGCGAGAAGACATAGATGGCCGTTGGCTGCGGCAGTAACGAGCGATGTGTCCTGCGCGACCAAAGCGGAAGCAGATTGACTTATCAGCTGTTCGCCATTCAGACGGGTTCCTGGTTCGAATAGAGTACGGACGGCGACGTCTCATGTCCACAGAAGCTATCGAGGGACCAGTATTATCCAGTGTGGATGCAGTGGACAGGATACCAAAGTTAGCGAATTCCTGGCGGACAACAGCCTGGATCAAGGCGACAGCTGGCGTTGAGGCGTCGGGCAACGTCGGTTTGATGGCAGCCGGGTAAGCGGCCTCGAGTTCACGTCGGACGATGCGCGTCACGTCTTCGGTTGTAGACGGATGACAAGGAGTGGCTTCACAAGATGACGTTGCCGCGGTGTTGGGTAGGCGCTGAAACTGCTGCAAAATGCGTCGACTCTTCGCCTGCTCGAGACGGCGGCACTCTTTGATCACGGCGTCGATGGTCGTTACGTTGGTAAATACAAGCAGGCTGAACGCATCGTCGGCGATTCCTATTAAAACGTGCGAAATCTTGTCGGCCTCAGTCATGTTGGGATCGGCCCTTTGACACAACGCTAAGACGTCTTGAATATAAGTCAAGTAGGGCTCAGTGGACGTCTGTGTACGTACAGCCAATTGCTTTCGGGCATCAAGCTGTTGACCAAACGGGTTGCCAAAAAGGTTGCGGAGCTGTTGTTTAAACATTTCCCAGCTTGTGATTTCGTGCTCGTGGGTCTCAAACTATGTGCGAGGGGTCTTGTCAAGATAGAAAATGACATTCGCAAGCATAACGGTTGGGTCCCAGCCATATTGCTTGCTGATGCGCTCGTACATGCTAAGCCACTTGTCCACATTCGCGTTGTCCTCTCCAGTAAAGGTACCGGGATCACGGGGTTGCGTTAGGGCGACGTACCGGGTTGCTGTCGTTGCTGAGGTAGGTGGCGAAGCCGTATCCTCACCCAGAGCCATGGTAGCAGACTTCAGGCGTCCACTGCGTAGCTCCGTTGTCAGAAGAGTACCCAGCACCTCCACCAAAATGTTACGTGGAAAATAACAGTTGTCAGTCCGCAGCCACAACGCAGCTCACCGACAACTTCCACTTCTTCACTCGAAGTCTGAGGCACCTTACTTGGGTATGCCCCACTATGCCCTCTTTCAGTCAGACGAAATCACGTAACAATATGATAAACAGTCCGAAAATCGCCTGCCCGAATTGCCTGCCCATAAGAAGAGTGAGACACAATGTAATCACTATCACGCAATGGTGACAGACCACAAGCTTGTCTAGAATGCCTTAGTGCGCGACTTGTGCTATGTGCGTTGTAATTTGTTGCCCTGTGAGGTACTACTAGTGCTTTCTCCCTTTTATGAACGTTGACGTCGAGCGAAAGTAATTTTGCATCATAACAGCTATGTCACATTCTTATGCGAGTACAAGCCTGAGACTGTGAGTGTGAAAAAGACAAGATATCAGTTGTATGTTGAGTAGGCAAAGTTCCTACGAACCCAAAACGTGAAAATATCAGCTTTTTGGCTGGCTGAAGCTACTCTGAGTCGCTGGACCTCAACCAGGTAAAGACCCCAGATACGTACCCATGTGATCGGGGCTCATGTAGCATGAACTTCAAGGAGAGTAAATTTTCCATCCTAACAAGACATCCTCTCTCACTCGCTACTTTTCCAATCATGAACCTAGGAGAATACAAGTTCATATTTTGCACTCGTGAATATCAGAGTCAATGTTTGATTCAAGTGAAGGTGTTTTTTTTCCTTTCGGATGAAATCTGAGGGTTGTAAGATTTGAAGTTCGCATGAAACTGGGCTTTTGAATACTTTATTTCTATGGGGAATATTGTCGAACTAAACCGACGACCGTCGTAAAGCGCCGGTCGCCGCAAAACCGGGGGACGTATAATCCACATTCGACTGTATCGTGATCTTGGTTGGATAAAGATAACTTGATTCCGATCGCACTAAGTTGTGATATACCGTACGATGAAGCCACGCAAGCTGGAACCAGAACTTTCCGCCTGAAATTTTTTTTAAAGAAAATGTACTGTGTACTGGGTGAAATTGCACACACAAGCCTGACAGACAAAATACCACTCCCTAGTGTGCCCAGTGCAGGTGTCGTGATGGCACAGGGAGCGATGCCTGCCATCGTCAAGCGCTGTGCTATGAGGCCATGCCAGTCAATGGACAATCTTCAACGAGTCTCCTCTTTTTCCCCCGATTATGAATGAGATTGCTCCCCCTACCCCCCCCCCCCCCCCCAAAAAAAAAACAGAGCAGAAATGAGTCTTCCATGTAGGAGCACAATATTAAAAAATTTAGGCAAGATGCGCCACTGATTCCACCTGCACAACTTCTACGGCACTCGCTACAATGGATGGCAGCACTACCTTTATAGCTGTGGACATGGCCTAGCTCGAGAGTGCACAAAGATGGCAGACTATAGCCAATTTAGAAACCATGGCACGACCAAGCGATATGACTTGGATTATATTTAATTTCCGATAGATAGACTTTGTCTAGTCTGTGATATTTCATGAACACCGTTTTGTCAACACAGCTTGCTTTCATTGTCATTCTTGAGCAAAAGGGGCGTTTGAAATGAGCTAGAGGTTGTTACACAGCATTTCCAAGAATTACAAGGAGTTCAGGGCATTCAACAAGTTTCAAGGGACCTGGAACTAATATTGTCAATATCAATGATATTGAAGAATTTCAAGGGGCTGTGCGAACCCTGAGCAGAGCAAGCAAAAGTAAATCGACTACGGAAAGAAGGCTTAAAAAAAATGTAGTGTGTGTCACTGAGATGGCTTTACCAAAAAGAAAAAAATAATAAACAGTGAAACTTCATCACGGTTCATTAAACAGTGTGTTATATAACTATGGATGCATATGAAGTGTTTAGTTCTTAAACAAAACTTATTGTAAATAGAAAAGGCTTCTTTGTCCCTCTCAAGGGTAGAACAGTGTACATAGGTTTGGGAGTAGTCCTAGGAGCAGGCAAATGTGCCTTTTGTAGCAAGCTTTGAGGAGCCACAATGGCCTTCTTGAGCAGTCAGAGAGAACAGTCAGAGCATATGTCGCCCTATTTCACAGCACATAATAAGCAACATTTGTCGAATGCTTCATTTTTTTTAACACTAAGGTGAATTGTGCAATAACTTTATTATTGTTACAGCAATATCAACACACTCAACGGATTTCTGCAGTCGCTGCTACATCCCATGTCATGCCAAAACTGATAACATGCCATCACCCATCGTATACACTACTCAGAGAAATGCGCTCGTGCAGGGACGATGAACGCAGCTGAAACAAAAATATTACTAGCTGGCCCATCTTTAATGCTCAGAGGGCGCATGTAGACACCCCGCTTGGGAGGATTGCTGTCCAAGCAGAAAGGAAACAACCTGCCAGTCTTGAATAAACACGAAAAGACGAAAGGGGTGAACTTTGCTTCTAAAGGCACTGGCGTGCGTCCTAGTTCAGCAGCCATCAGTGGGCAGCTCAAACACACTTCGAAGTAGAGTGTGCGAAAAGTGTTGCTCTTTCTGAAGTGGCTTTCTGAAGAGGCGAATGCCTCGCAGGTCCTAAACAAGTAGTAAGGGATATGGAGATTGGGCAGAGGTCTCGCTCCTGAAGCAATCGTGAATTTGAACTCTACGGGCATGCGTACTACCTCAACAGGCATCAGCAGTTGGCTCGTATACCCTGCTACGTGTTGCACTGTCTACACGGACGCATTGTGTAAAAAAAAAGCATCTCTCCACGAAGAGCCTGCATTCGCTTACACTAGCACTTTCCGGTGTTTTGTGACATCACATTAAAAAAAGTTAGCTGCCAGCCTTACTTTGTACAGCATTTCGTTTCACTGCTATTACATTCAGTTCTTCACCCTTGAGGTAAAACTGAACTTTTTTGTTGCCAATTGATGACAACACTGATTGTTCTGATGGCATTCGGGAAGCGCATAAGAGTTCTTTGTTTGTGGCTGGCCATGTGGTCCACGGTGGCTTGCCACCTAAGTTATGCCAGCTTCACAATCAAGCCGCACGAAAAGTGCTTGGACGTGCTCAAGCAGACGTTGCAACTCATCATACCAGATGAACTAAAAGTGGGCATCATTGCCTTGGCTTTATTATAGACATAATGGAGAACATTGCCCAGTGTGATCAAGAGACATGTAGTTTTTTTTTATATCATAAAAGCTTTTGAACACACGAGTCTCCAATGCCAATACCGTATTGACTCGCATAATAGGCACACTTTTTTTTCAGAAAATCCAGCTCGAAGTTAGGGGTGCGCCAATTACACGGGGTAAAATTTTCGAAAATTTTTTCAACTCGGTTCTCGCGCTTTAAATCTGCACAATTGTCAAGTAAAAGGCGACTTTATCATTTACCAATTAATTCAGCATAAAACAAACATACCTACGTACCTTTTAATGAACAAGCGAGAGCCGTCAACTGCACACACACACATAAAATTTATTTACACAAAAGTCGTAGCTGTTCCTTCTTTTCCCTATTCGGAGTCCGAGTCGGAGATCACACATTCATCCTCGCCGAGCGGGGATTCGTTTTCGGTGTCCGAATCATCCGCACCCCACAACATGTCATCCTCACTCGCATCGAGTGCGTTCGAGATACCCGTCTACTTGAAGCTTTTCCAGACGACTTCGTCGGAGATCACCTGCCACGCTTCCACGATCCAAGCTCACAGCATTTCCACAGGCGGCCTCTTAATCTTACCACCTGGAGTCAGCTGATGTTGTCCTCCAGCCATCCAGGTGGTGTACAGCCTTCGAACATTGTCCTTGAAACGTTTATTCAAGGACACGTTCAAAGGCTGCAGTATCGATGTGAGGCCGCCCAGAATCACTGCCAGATCTGTGCGCAGCTCCTTTAGCTCATCTCGTACGCGGTCTACTAGGTGCCCACGAAAACTGTCCAGGACAAGCATGGATGGCAACAACAGACCACCCGGCCGCCGACCCCTGTTTTCACCCAATCCACCATGAGTTCCGCGCTCATCCAGCCTTTTTCCTGGACTCTGACGTAGATGCCTTGAGGGAATTTCGCCTTTGGGAGCGTCTTACGTTTAAAAATAACGTAAGGTGGTAGCTTACGCCCATCCGCTGTCACCGCCAGCATTACGGTGCATCGTTGTTTATAAGCGCCAGACGTTCTGACGATGACGCTCCGTGCACCTTTCTCCTCCACTGTCGTGTTTCACGGCATATCAAACCAAAGGGGGGTCTGATCAGCGTTGCCGATCTGGGACAAAATGAAGTCTTTCTGCTGTCGGAGCTTTATAACAAAACTGTGGAAGTCCACCACTTTGTCCTCATATGCTGCGGGCAAGCGCTGGCACAAGGTAGTCTGCCTTCGCAGTGCGAGGCCATGGCGCCGCATGAAACGAGTTGTCCATCCGGAGCTGGCTTTGAACTCTTGCTTCAATGCCCTGCGCTTAGGCTATTCTGCGCGCCTCAGTCTGCACAATATCCAACGACACAGCACAGCCGTCTTGTCGTAGCTCCCGTATATGCCGGACCAGTTGCTCTTCGACGTTCGGATACCTGCCGGTCTTGGCACCGCGGAAAGCCCGTCGTGTCTTCTTCGTCACCTTACGTTTTTCTTCTTGGTCCCTCCAGTACCGAATACTGGTTTCTCCAATGCCGAAATGCCTGCTTGCAGCCCGGTTGCCGTGCTCCAGCGCGTACTGCACTGCCTTCAGTTTAAACCCAGCCGTGTAGCTCGCGTACTTCCCCATGGTGGAACCAAAGTTCAATACACGACCACAACATACGCACACCGCTTGCAAAATGGCGTTTCTTTTTCTCCGATGGTGGTGATGGCGATCGAGCCCCCGACGTTGTACACGTGACCTCCAAAAAGCGCGGCGATTTGGGGGGTATCAGTAATTGATGGAACAGCCGTTTTTTTTTTTTTTTCGCTCATGGACGCTTTTTTTTTTTCAAGTTTTATTTCGACAAACATGTTGGTTAGGTCGTTGCACTTCGAATTTTTTTTATTCGCTCGTCGATTTGCCTTCTTTTTTTTCTTCAAGGTACGGGGACCGCGTTACAACTGTACCGCTGGGGGGTAGAATCGTTTCTGATCACGGCCAAGTTCGGGGTGCGCCTATTATGCGCGGAAATAAAAAAAAATCGAATTTTCCGCGACCAAACTAGGGGTGCGCCTATTATGCGAGTGCGCCGATTATGCGAGTAAATACAGTATATATTTACTCGCGTAATAATCGCACTCGCATAATGACCGCACCCCTAAACTGTCGTCTAAATTCAACGTTTTTTTTTTTTTTTCCCCCCCGTGTATTGATCACAACCTGAACTTGCCGCATCGACATGTCATGTGCGAAGTCTAGCTGAACGCACCTATCATTGTTTCTGTGATCTGAAAGCGGGCATCACTATGCTAGTGCCGTAAATTTACCTACTTAAATGAAAGCATTCCTTATTTAGATGGAAGAAACTGTTTTCACGCGTGTGACGTACTCACAACCTCCATAACTGACGCAAAGAAGAAAAATAATGCTGTGGCTTCGCTCCGTCAGCCGCCATGTTTGTTTTGACATCCCACTCTGTTACAGCGGCGGCCGCCTGTTGGTCGACTCGTGTTCATCCCGCAGCAATGTTTTTTGTTTCCTGAAACCTCTTTTTTTTTTGTGTGCTTTGTGATCATCTGTTGAAGCGTTGTTTCACCATGGGGCGGTATGCGAGCTTCACTGCGGCGTTCAAGCTGAAGGCGCTTGACTACGCGCTAGGGCACGGGGACCGCGTTGCCGGCAGACATTTCGGCGTAGACGAAATCCGGATCCGACATCGGAAAAAACAGCGCGACATGCTCATGGCTACTAACAGCACGCAATGGGCTTTCCGTGGACCTAAATCTGGCAAGTTCCCAGACATTGAAAAGGCAGTGCTCGAATATGTGAAGGACATGCACAAGAACAGTTATGCAGTGTCATTAGACATGATACGGACGCAGGCGTGCAGTTTCCCGGAGGCTCGGAATAGCCACAAAAGACATCCGCGCCAGTTCCGGCTGGACGACAAGCTTTATGCGGCGGAATGGACTGTCGCTGGCTTTTACAACGCGCTCTACGGCATGGAAGATGACCCTCTGTGGGAGAGTGAAAAACTGCCGGTTCCGACAGGTAACCGTGCGGCGACGACACTGACGCCAGTGATGCTTCAGAGTCTGAATGAACGTTAGGGGGGTAGGAGCGGTAAAAAATAAAAGGGAAGTGTGCCATGCATGTAGCTCCTGCGTAATGCGTGCATTTTATTACAATCATAAGCCTTAATTTACTTTTATTTTTGGTTATGTTCATGATAGCTACTGTAAGCATTCTGATTAGCGACTTTTTCGCGTTTCCGGTGCTCAGAATACATTTTCACGGGAAATTTACCCCGCGTAATGATCGCATCCCGAAGTTGGAGTCAGTTTCTTGAAAAAAAAAAAAAAAAAGTGCGATCATTATGCGAATATATACGGTAGCTGTTACTGCTTGTCGGTGATGGCTACATTATGAAACGCGAAGTGACTTGTGAACGATATGATCACTTCTCTACGCCTTAATGTCAGTTCGCTAACAAATATGTGCAATTGTTGACGGCATGTTCATCTTGCAACAATGGCGATGTATGCAGTGGCGAAGACTGATTAGGCTGAATATATTGTGACAAAAAGTGCATTGCTGAAATGAATTGAGCATCAGGGCACTTTGGAAAAGCTGCATAGTGTTTGTCGTGACAAGAAATATTTTTGGACTACAAATGGTCTACAATGTTGTGTAAACTAGAAGAGTTGGTGGACTTTTGTGCAGTTGGTGCAAGCTTTACTCGAATATGCGCAACAAGGCACAGGAAGATGGCACTGTACCTAAATGGCACAATTAGCACCACTGTTCTTTCCGATGTCATACAGTGGAAAACATTTTAGTTCAACATCACTAGCAACATGATTGACCAGAACAAATGTTATACGAAATATGTCCTCCCACCGTGAGGCAGTCCCTGGCTGCAATGCTGGCCGGGACTGGCTGACGCCGGATCCTCCGTGGGCTGGGCCTGCTCAGGGGGGCTCCACAGGCACCTCTTGCCACTGCTCTTCCCCCTGGCCTCCAGCTTTCGCTTCTCGGCAACATGCTCGTGCGAGACCTGCCGAGCATGGCTTCGCAAGAAATAGCGAGGCGGCTCGCTATCTGCTTGAGCGTTCACTGGGGCTGGGCTGTGGGAAATTAATGTGCACATTTCTCTCTTTCTGCCTAACGTAAATTTGAGCAAGTAGAACTGCAATGCCAGAATTTCGCTCTTTACAAACAGGCTCTCTCTCTTGCACAATGTCAGCTTACTGAAAGAAATGACAAGTTTAAGCTTCAACCCCGGTAAATGATCAGCTTTGCAGAAGTACAGACATCACATTTTCAGAAAAGAACAAGTTCAGCACAAATGCTATACCAAGCTTGATAAATCTCAATGGCTAGGCGGGTGTGAATCAATGTATGCCGTTTCCTGGCATACTTTCTTTGGCATCTAAAGAGCAAACTGGAACTAATGAGCTACAAAGTGAGCCTAGTGCTCCGATGTATCTGATTTAACTGCCATATTGTAGGGCCGCACGGAAAATATTTTCTTTGTAGAAGTGCACAAATATATGAAATACTTTTCTAACAATTTTTGCTACTCTGTTTGACTGGCACTAGAATTGTACTATTCGAAGTATTCGAAACACAGTCGAGCCCGCTTATAATGAACCTGAGCGGGACGTGGCATCCGTTCGCTGCATCCTGAAGTTCATAGTAAATGAAACAAAGCTTTTAAAAAAAGTTGCGAGTGAAAACACAAACTTTTCGGTTCAAAAAATGCGTGACGCTTGTGTATCGAAGAACAGAAGCGATAAGGGCGGTATCGAGTTCATTTAAAACGGCAAATTGCTCGTTCGCTGAGGCCCGTGGCATAAGCTGCATGAGGCACTGGCTCCAAAGTTCAGTCGTTCTCGCAATCCGATTCCTACAAATCGCTCTCGCTACGTACTTCATTCACAATGCCCCAACTTGTGCACGGTTCCGCAGTGTCGGCATCATCATTGGCCGTAATTAAACCATCACAACAGATGTCCCCCCCACTCTCGCAGGTCAGAAAATGCTAGAGGGAGCCGATTTATGCGGTCGTCTAAACATCGGCTCCTGCTTGTTCACTTTTTTTTTTCTGTGAAAGTTAGCTATGTGTTTGATTCCTTTTGCTCCAGTTGGCGCCCGAAGTCTTGAAGACGTGTAAACAATTTTGTCACGGGGATGGATCTTTTACCGAATTTTGAAGGACTTTTTTGTTAGACCACACTGTGGCTTGCTAGGCCTAAAGTTAGGCTTAGCTAAGCCTAACGAAAGGCTCAGCACATTTCAGCTTTCAAGATAGCTATGCAAGTCACTGTGCAAGGGGAGGACATTTCTCCTGAAGAATTCCAGTGTTCTGGATGGACAACGGCGCTTTGTAAGCGTAAGTCAACTAAAGCACTCAGGGCGGGCGCTGAAGTTCAAGGCCCACCATACAGCAAGAACGCTGACACCCGATCTGCCGCCAACGTGAAGAAATGCCTACCTAAAGCGTCAAGGCTGCCTCATCTACCAAGGAAGCATTTTCAAATCATTGTTAGGCCTTGGGGAGGCCTGAACGTCAAGAGTACCAGTAACGTCCGGATTTCTCAAGCCCTCTCGACAGCGGCGCATTTCCCAGCTGCGGATATCGCAGAATACATCGTTTGTCGTAACGCTGTGCAGAACATTGTTGTGATTAGTACGCCATCGCAAGCCAACGCTAAGGCCTACGCAAGTCTAGAGACCATCACCGTTATCAACGCAGGGTATGAGGTTAGCTCTTACATTGCTGCGCCCGACAACACATGCAAGGACATTAGAAACATTGATAGGGAAATTGAGGACGAAGAGCTCAGAAGACTTCCTATTCAACCGAGGAATCTGTTCTCGAAGTGTGGCGAATCAAGAATTCTACCACAGTCGTTATCCTCTTTGAAGGACTTCCGAGTCCCAAATTACGTCATGTGTGGTTCCAGCATAGTCAAGTGCACCCTCTACCGACGGCATACTGACGTCTGCTACACCTGTGGTAGATTAGGCCACAGAGCTGAAGTGTGTCCCACTCCAGGAAATGTTATCTGTCGAGGTTGTGGAATCACCTCCCCTGGCGACCAGGACGTTTGCTCACCGAAGTGCGCCTTCTGTGGAGGGCCTCATCCAACGGCCGACAGAACCTATACACAAAGATTTGAGATACCTTAAGGGGGGACGCGGCTTTGGGATCGCGAAAAATGGCAAAAAAAATCGATTTTTTGAAACTCAAGTTTTCAGTTTCTGGAACCCTTTTTCTATCCGATTCCAAAATATCTACACTGAAAACCGTGCAGAAGTGCTTCGGAAAATTCGTTTCACCCACCTAGATAGCAAAAATATTTCTGGAAATGGCGAGAAAACGGCGATTTTCACAAAATAATAGCTTCGCTATGCTTGGGCCGGGAGCCGGCTTCTTGGGCTCATCGGAAAGAGCATTTTTCCGTGTTTAACTTTCCCACCTCAGCTGGCTCCTCCCTTTGACAACAAGCGAGCAAAAAGCAAATGTTTGAAGGTCGTTTTGAGGCCCTTGATTGGCCGTGGCTGCCATGTTGCCTCAGCTTGCCTCGCCATTGGCCCGATGCTCGCTCCGGGAGATCGTCGTCTGCTGCTTGTGCGTCGCGAGGACATGGCTCTCGAAAATCGCCACTTCGTGACGTGTTCATGGCTTGATAATCACTTAATTTATAACTACGCTTTAGTTACGAGCAGTAAGCGGATGCGCGATCAGGTTACTACGAGCGTCAGCGCGGTCTACGAGCGCCGCGCGTCATTGAAGTCGTCTTTAGCCCTAACTTCGCCGACTGCGGGCAGGAACGACCCGCTAGCGCATTCGTGGCGACGTGTTTCTTCACAAGCAACGAAGCTGTAAGCGGCGGCACGACCTGATTACTACGAGTGGCCGCACCGGATGCACGATCGGATTACTACGAGCGGGCGCGCGGCGGTCTACGAGTGCGGCGCGTCATCGG